>NC_134548.1:102465582-103715582 GCF_050624435.1 Tenrec ecaudatus | reverse complement strand
TAACCAAACTGTAGTTCAGTGTTTTAATATTTAAACTATTACAACAGCCCCAGGTAAATCAATCTCCCTGCCCTGACCTTTAACATCTCCAATTTCTAGTGACACATTCATTTTTCCTAGATACAAATATGATTTTGTCACTACATTGCTCAAAACCTTCTATTCATCAAAAGCAGGACCAGACAAGGATGCTCGCCATGCTTATGCAACACCATCCTAGAAGTCTTACCAAGACACTAAGAAAAAAAAAGGCAACGGCAGTGGAATACAATCGAGCAACAACAACAACAAAAGTGAAACTCTCACTATTTTCAGATGACACCATTCTATATAAAGAGAGCCCAAAAGACTCTGTGGAAAGGTTGTTGGAAAGAATTCAATAAGGTATCAGGATACAAGATCAACAAGCAAAAAACAAATAGATGTCTATATACTAGCAAAGGGAGCTCTGAAAAGATATTAAGAAAACAATACCATTTACAATGGCCATAGAAAACATTAAATAATTAGGAATAAACCTAAGCAAAGAAACAAATGACTCGTACAAAGAACACTACAGAACACTATTACGAGAAACCAAATAAACCTACATAAATGGAAGTGTATCCTATGTTCTTGGATAGGTAGACAATATTGCAAAACTACTTAAAACAATTTATAAATAAAATGCAGTCCTTACCCAAATCTCTCTGTTCTTTAAAGAAATGGACAAACTAATTACCAATTTCATTTTGAGATGGGATAGATCTAGGTTGAGCAAAGAATTCCTTTAAAAGAAGAACCAGGTAGGAGACCTCACACTACCTAACCTCAAAACCTACTACACAGCCACGGTAGTCAAAACAGCCTATTACTGGTACAGCGAGAGAGATATAGACCAATGTAAAGGAATAGAAAACCAGAAGTGATTACATCCACCGTTAGACAACTAATTTTCTACTAGGAATCAAAAACTAGCAGATTTTATAGGAGAAACCTCTTCATCAACTAGTGTTGGAAAAAATGGATGTATATATGCAAAAGAATGAAACAGGACCTATACCTATCCGCAGGCAAAAACCAAAACAAAAAAACCTCAAGATGGATTAAAACCTAAATGTAAATACCAGAGCTATAAGGATCATTAATGAGAAAATTAGGATAAACTTCATTGCCATATTGCAGGAACTAACAGACTACAAGTATAATAAAGGAAACATACAGAGTGGAAGGCAAAAGAGATGACTCATACCTACTAAAAATAAAACACTTATGCAAATAAAAAGGCACCATATCAAAAGAATAAAATGAGAGCCACAGATTGGGGGAAACGTTTTTTTTTAGCAATGACACAACAAAAAAGGGTGTAATTACCAAAATTTATAAGATTCTACAACACTTCACTAAGAAAACAACAAATTAACCAATTATAAATTTAGTAAAAGATATGAACAAATAGTTCACCAAAATAACACTCAAGAGGCTAACAAACACGAGAAAATGCTCAACATCACTAGCCATCTTGGCAATACAAAGCAAAATTAGAGGATGTATCACTTTATCCACACAGTGACAGCACCGAGGGTGGGGGTGGGCGCGAGAGGAAACAACTAATGCAGGAGAGGGTGTGGAAAGATTGGAACTCACATAACCTGATGGTGGGATTGCCAACATGTAAAACCACAATGGAAAGCAGTATGGTGCTATTAAAACAATTGGGGATAGAAATCCCTATGACTCCACAATACACTACTGTGGCCACACCCCAACGAAAATGAAATACATGAACAAATATATGCTCTCCGTTCATTGCAGCCCAATTCACTACAGCGGGAAACTGGAAACTGCCCAAATACCCTTCAGTAGAAGAAGGGATGGAAGAACTCTGGGACATGCACACAACAGAATAGTATGCATCTCCAAACAACAGTGATGAAACCATGAAACACTTCATGAAGTGGACAGATCTGAAGTCAATTATGCTCCGTGGCATTAGCCAATCGCAAAAGGGTAAATACTGTTTGAGGCCACTATTATGAAAATAAACACCAAGACAAAAGCAGGCCTTTGTTCTCAAGTCATCTACACTTCCCATTCCCCTTTCCCAAGGAATGAGGTAGTTTGCCTAGAGCTCAAGAGCCATAGAGTACCTCCTTATTTTTATGTCTTACAAATAAACTCACCGCAATTAGGTCAGTTATACAACATGGAGAAAGAAAGAAAAGACCAATCACCTTCTGCCATTAACATTATTCTACAACCCCAGAGCAGTAAGCAGGCCTATAAGAATCGTTAGTGAACCCTAGTGGAAACCCAAGTCAAGAGCTGATGGGGTGAAAGGCATGTCTTTCCCAAAGACGGTGGGTATGCTTCAGTCTGTGGATAAACCTAGGGGGGCAGCATGTCATTGGGGAAAAGGCTTAACTTTAAGTGTATAAACCACCAATGGGAAAATAAGCTCGGTATCAAGTCACTAATTGGGTACTGTTGACACAACTTGCATTCAGTCCTTATGGCCCAGGCTGTACACTAAAGAAAATCAAGACTTAGAGTTTGTCCTTCAGAGCTGCACAACATTTTGGATAGACCGCACCAGAAGTATCCAATTTGGAACTCCTGCTAACTATACTGGACTGTACCTTAAACAAGCAAGTAGCAGATTAAAGGAACTGAAATTCTCCCATGGGCCTAAGGCTGGAACGACTCAGTGAGAAGAAGTAGATGACTTCTTCCAAGGATACGGCTATGGAAGTCATTGGACTTTGGTCCAGATAGTCTTGAGGGTGGCCATTAAGTGGCAACTCAACACTACCGTATATGTGCTACTTTCATACTCTGCCTTTTTAGATGGATAGACCAGTTCTGCCTTTGTGAATAAGCATTATTTAAAGTTTCACCTTATCTCCAACCATCATTAATGTAAATAGTGCCCAGTCATCTAAGCGGATAATCTGCACAAAGAAACAATCCATGAATCTTGGTCTTAAAGGTGTCCTCTACTTGTACACTTTCTTTTTCTGGATAGTTTTAAATTCTATACCATTGGCTAGTTCAATGTCAATATCAATAGAATCATCATATAACCCATAGGGATCATTTCTAATGTCCTTTTACAATATGCGTTATAACATCTTTAAAAGTGAACCGGGGACATACGCAAACCATAGATACAGCATATGAATGGATTCTGAGTTCGCACATTACCATAGCCCTACTCTAATTCTTACGACGTGGCTCTACTTACCACCTGCCCTTCAAAATGTGGCAAAGAAAGCAGAGATGGTGCTCCGCCCTCAGGAAGAATAGCACCTGTGGTCTTAGAAACTTGTCCTAAAACAAGCACCCAGCTAAGTGAGATGTCAGCTAAGTCCACAGAAAGGAAACACGTCAGGCCTGTGTGAAAGAAGAATTCTAAATACTCTCCGAATCCAGAGGAGGGAATAGTATGAGAGCTTAAATTCTGAACACCCAGTTTGAAGAAGACGAGGGATGGCTGTGAAAGGCCCGAATCCATTTGCCATGGGTGTGCAAGGGGGATGGGGCCTTTGGGGAAAGGTTTTGGTATCCGGAAGAAGGCACATGCCTGCAGTTGCTGGGACACCATGTCATTGATCTCCCTATTGATCCCGTGTACAAATGCTCCAATGGTTACTGCTTGCCGCTTTGTTTTAAATTCAGATTTGTCTCCGTTTCATTCTGTCACTGTTGGTGGGTCGTGTCTTTATATTTTGTCTTGATTTGGTATATTTTTCTGGGATAGCTAAACTATAGGTGCCACCCCCTCTCCCCACAAAAAAAATCTTTCAGGGTTCTCACTATTAAAATAATAATTCTTCTGTCTGCCCCTCCTAAAATTACCTTAAGCCATATTTAAAAGTTCTGACCCACTACAGGAGTCCTGGTAACACATGGTTCAGTGCTCAGCTGCCTGCTGGAAGGTCAGGGGTTCAAACCTGTGAGTCATTCTGCAGAAAAAAAAGACCTGAAAATCAGCTCCCATAAAGATATTTTCTAGGAACTCCTGATGCTCTTTGAGGAAATAGGATTTGAACAGAAACCTGACGGAAATTAGGGAGAATCTCTTAGAGTGAATCCATATATACTCTCTCCCATTGCCAATTCAAAGCCAGCAAATCACAAGTGTAAAAATCTTGAGGAAAAGGTTTACTGGAATATTTGAAACATAGTAAGGAACCATTATGTTTGGAATTGGATGAAAAAGGGTAAGTATGTGGGGGTATTTCATAACGAACCTCCAGAGCTAATAAAAGAATTTAAAAGTATATGTAAAACATAGTTCCTTTGTGCCACTGAAACGGATTCTAACTCAGAGACACCACAGGACATAGTAGAATTGTGCCTTTGGGTTTCCAACGCTTTAAATGTTTCTGTGAACAGAAATCCTCATCTTTCTCCTAAAGAGTAGGTAGTGGCTTCGAACAGCTGACATGCTCTTCATAGTGCAACACATAACCTACAATGCCACCAGGGCTCCGATGCACATAATCAATGTCAATTAACTATTCTATGTTCTGAGGAAATTAATGTAACTAAGTCACAGGGAATGCCTAAGATGAAAATCAGGGATTCAAACACAAGTCTATCTGATGCCAATACACTTACTGAAAAATTTGTTAGGCACTTAATTATGGATACTATTATATAATCTTACTTTTAACCCTTTAGTGTCTGGCTCTCTTCATTCTATTATCCAACATTCACACTCAATCACGTCAATTCTGTTTTCCTACATAAAAATGTTTGTTTCTACCTGCAGATCAATTATTCCTGGCTTGCCATGAAATCAATCATTTTAGCTGTTCTCAAACTTAGTTTTATGCAGAGAAACTAATAAAAACAAATTTTAGTTTGAGAAGTTGTATAACTAAAATTAGAGCAAGAAATCATTTAAAAGTGGCCATCTCTACCTTCACTTAACATTCTCTATGTTATTTTAAATAACGGTTGGGGGGAGGTGGTAATTGGAATGATCCAAGGGGACTACAGAAGCAGATACCTATATTTTAACCCGGAACAGAAAATACAAAGTTGATCCTTGCCAGGGGGAAGGGGTGGGAGTGGGTTGAGAGCACTGGGTAATTTATTTTTTCTGAAAGGGGGGGCAGTAGGCCATATAAGTTTGGCACCCTATGAGCATAAACAGGGAGGCTGAGCGATTGAAGACAAGGCTCCTGCTTCCGAAGTAACAATCACTAGCTTGTTAAATAATGAGAGTCTAACCCGACGTAGTAAGTGTGGTAATTAGAAGAGAGGGCTGAGAATTTTATAGGATAAATGATCAGCAGAACTTGATTATTGATTGGATGTGGAAGAATCAGTAATATCTCACTGGCTTTGAGCATAGGGCATTGAATTTTTTTTTGGCTTATGGTGCCATGACAGGAAATAAAAGGCTGGCTCCACCCCACAGAGAAATAAACTCCAGATTCCTTATCTCCCAACAGCATGATTTCATCTCACCCTTCCCCTACACCTGATCTTCAGTTTAATACAGGCTGTCACCTACTCACACCAAAGCCTCCGCGACAACCTCCCACCCAAGCTGATTCATAATTTACTGTTTCTCAAAGGGTGCTCCTCAAACTAGTTTCTTCAGAATCACCTGTGGACTGTGAAAGAACAGCAGATTTCTTGTCCTCACCCAGACCTCAGGGATCACCTTTCTGGTAGAGGAGCATAAAATGTGCATTTCAATGGACTTTCAATTTTGAAAAGCATTTGCCTAATCTAGCTTCACTAGTACTAGCTAATGTATTTTTTTAACCCTGTCTCCGTGATGCTATTTCTTGCTCAAATTGGTTTCTAATTTTCAGCCTAAACTGTAAGGTCCTCTTTGACCTTTTTTTTCAAAAACGAATCTTTCTTTCCAATATACATGGAGTGCTTGGGTTGCGAACGGGATCCATCTCTAAGCCTTTGAATGACATTAGTTGGTGAGTCAGAACAAGTGAATACAGTTATTGTTCAGCCTATTTAGTGACGGGAAAAGCTCAAAGGCTTTTCAATGATTTAAAAGCTGCACATGGAGCCAAGGGAAGGTGATTATAATGAAGAATTTGTTGCCAGTAAGAGCAGGTTTGTGCAATCATTTCAAAGTGAGGGCAAATTTATATAACATTAAAGGCATGTACAAGTCGTCTGTAAATGGCGCATTGGTGACCCGGGGGCAGCCTGTACATTTTCACTTCTGACCCCAGTTTACCCTTCCATGCTTATACATACACATGGCTTAGTTGTCTTTCCAAGCCTTTGTGTTTAGTATTACTGACAGAACCTGGGCACCCTTCCATCGCTTCTTTAACCTAGTTGAATTTCAGCCAGAATATTCTTGAAAGCCCAGCTAAAATACAGAAATTCATCAGAAGTGTCCCCTAATTACTTCTACTCTACTTCTCTCCTCAACAGACATTACACTGATTCAGATGGTTCCCAAAGTATGGACAACTTGTACATAATGTCCCTTTAGTCTTCCTATCTGCCGTATCTCGGGCCAATGCTGCTCTCTTGATCTAGTACTCGCCAATGCTCTGATGCGCGTGCAAGCCCCACTACAGCTGCGTTGATTCTGACCCGCAGAGCTTCAGCAGCACCAAGTAGAACTGAGCCCAGGAGGTTTCCAGCAGTGCAGCTGGCATTTGCAAAGCAAAGACCGTCTAGTTAATAGACAAGCCCTCAGCCACTGCACTTCCAGGGCTGAGTGTCAAATTAATAACCAACAGTACAAGGAAGGATGTTTTCGCCCCATTCCCTTCAGAAACACCATGCACCAAATAACTGCCTATGTTCTCCAGCTGGTAGAGCAGTTTTAAAAAAAAAGGTGGTGCCATAAAGCTACGGCCCTCAAGTGAATTCTGACTCAGAGTTACTCCACAATAATAGATCAAAACTGCCCTATAGGGTTTCCAAAACGATACGTTTTTTTTTTGGGGGGGGGGGAGCAGGCTGTATCACCTTTGTCAGATAGATTGCTGTCAAGTTTCAAGTGCCAACACAAGCAGCTGAGCATTTTAACCACGGTGCCACCCGGATCCTTGAAACAACCCAACTCACGATAAGGTGTCCATCACGGCCACTTTAACTCGGTTCTATATGCAGCTTTCGAATCGCCACAGAGGCTCGGAGGCTTTTCTTGCATGAAAGTAAGTCTAAGTAAGAACTGTATGCACCTAGTCTCAATTAACGTACAAATTCCTAAAGACTAAGGTAAGAACAGGTCACTCATCCAACCCCCAGGGACTGCCAATTGTGTGTGTCAACACACACATTTTGAAATTTAGAATCATTTTAACATGTGTATATTGTGGAAACAAAAAGGTTTCGTTCTGTGCTTAGTTTCTGGTCATCAGCATGCCTACCATAGTTCTTGCAATATAATAAACACACACAAATCGTTGCTGATTTTTGAACTTATTGTGAACAGGTAAGTAGTTCCTCACCCCCTTTATTTCACATTAATTAAAAGAAAATACATGATAAATCAAGTCTCAGAAGCAAAACACATGTTATTCTGAATCCAGCCAGTGCTGTATTTGGTGATATCAATGATAATGTTTGTGCCCTGTTCTCTAAATACAGAATGGATGGTCATAAAAGCAAGGTAATTACAAATAGCTTTCAGTCACAGAACAGGCCACTTTTGGTGCCAAGTAATAATGTAACATGTAATTATAGCACTGAAACGCTCTGCCTTTGTGTATAAAACCTTTAAATGCCAGCCACAAACAGAACCTTAAAAGATCATTTAAGCCTATCGCCTCAATTTACCCATTGAGTAGTTGAAGCCCAGAAAAAAAACATAACTTGCCCAAAGTTACAGAGCAAATTAATAGCACTCAAAAAAGGTAAGAACCTAGGCCTCTGCACTGCATGTCAAGGATTGTTCTCTTACACTACGCAATCAATGAGACTAACACTAAAATGAGATATTTTAATAATTCATGTTAGCCTAAGCCATCGGGGTCATCCGGAGAAACAGAGTAAAATAATATTATAAAGAAAACATTTTCACCAGAGTCACTATCTAACATAAAAGGAAAGCATAATTTTTTAAAAGGTAAACAGTTCTAAGACAAAATATATAAGCATACTTATTCTACTTCAAAACATACTTTCCAAAACCACAAGGAAAATTAGTTAGCATAGCTCAATTCTAATCACCTGGACGGACTTAAAACTTAAGTCACAGTTTTGATAAAAATATACATCCAAAGAAAAATCAAACATTATACAAAATGTTATAGAAATCAAAAAATATATACAACCACCCCCCCCAAAAAAAAAGTACTGTAGCCAAAAATCATTCAATTTCCCAAAGGAACAAATTTACTGCTAATACACATCTTTCGTACTCACCATAACTTTACTTCCAACTATCTATAAGTAGTTGTCAACGAATAGCGTTTGTGGTGTTAAAAAACAACAACACCAATATTAGCAACCAGAAGCTTTTAACAGAAGTTTATTGGTTAGTAAACAGCTAATCCTATTTATATTTTTGATACTTCAGATCTAGAGGCTAAAACAAGTATATCAGTACTAATTTCTAGCATATCTTTAAAATGTACAAGGTCTGTGAAATAAGGATTCACAAGTAAAAGATAACTAGTATTTGAAGATTTTTTTAAAATATACTATAATGGGCTCCTCATACAATGTAAATATAAAAAATAAGCAAGATTAGGTGCTGTCAGGTAGCAGATATTTTACCAGCTTTTGGCCCCCTAAATATCTTTAAGTATAGATAGGAATTTTTTCCCTCTTTCCTTGTTATGGCAGATCTATTGTTAAGGTGGCAACAAGGTATCTCAGAATGTGAACATTACATATAAAGCCATACATTAAGTAAGGGAGTAAACTTTAGACTAAAAACTACAATCAGTTATAGTTATATAAATTTTAGACCTATAATGGTTTTTAATATTTGGAAACTGAAAATTACAGAGAAGATAGATGGCTTATTATTCTAGTTTTTGGGTCATCATAGCATTTCTTTCATAAAAGTCTGCTATATACTATGAAGACAAAGAAGCATATCATATCTGAACATACACATAATTCATGAGGAGGAAAACAGTTCAAAACTAGCAATTTCAATTGAGCTTTCCTAGTAGAAAGGAGACCAGAGACCTCTGAAGGGACAGAAGAGTGTCTAAGAACACATGAAGTAAAAACCACAGACCCACACATAAGTTTATGCCAAAATTCAAATATAAATCAGATCATTGCTACTAGATTAAATATTGAGAAAAGTCCAAAAAGAGCTAATCCGCGAACTAAACCAGTACTCAGCTAGCCAGCATAACTGAATATGCAGTTTACTTTCCAGTTAGTGCTTTGGGGAAGAAGAAAAAAAGAAACCCTAAATGAAACCCCAGTAAAATCATGATTTGCATAGGGAACCCCTAAGGAATCCACAGGTTTCCACCGAGAGAAGCAGCTTTCTTAAATACTCATTCAAAGACTATTTGCTAGCAGTGATTACTGAACTGAGGTGACTACATGCCAGTTTGGTCCCCATTAAGAAACTTCTGTATTAAAAAATATGCCATTGGCCTAATGTATTTCATCTTACCAAAATGACAAGAGGTTTTACATGTCCTTTGTTTATTTGATGCAGACCTGAGACTATTAAAGAAGAAGAAAGTGGTGAACTTGTTATGTAACAATGAAGGCAGGCCTATATGACTCAGTATGGCCCACTTAATAATTCATTTAGGTTGTTTATTTCCTGCATTTAAAAGCATATGAATCTACCAAGGGAGTCTAAGAGAAACTCGTTTAGTCCCATTTCAGTACAATTGTTTCATCACATCCAGACCATGCCCCAAAAGAAGATCTGATTAAAAAATTATCTGAATATAGCAAAAGCAAAGTCATAACACATGAACATACAACAGCAACTTTTAAAATATGAGTTATTCAAAACAACATACCATGTCTGCAGATATGTGTGATAGTATTATTTTAAAATACTGCCTATTAGTTTTTAAATGATATCTCTCAATGGTGCAATTGTTCTAAAGTATTAATTTCACATATTTTTAATCTCAAGTGCCGAGATTGTGATTTAAGCGAAAAATAAAATTAATGTTCTAATAAGGAGACACAGCGTTTTCTAAATTACTGTTCGGATTTTAGTAAATTAACTTTTTCTCATAAATATCTACACATATATACACATATACTGGTAAATTCAGTTCCTTAAATCACTGCCATGTTGTGCCTGCTTTAGTATTATGGATAAGTATGATGATTTGTGCATTATTAACAAAGCTCAATTTCCCATTTCTGAGAACATATACTGCTGTTTTGAAATAAAAATACTCTTCTCGATAATTTCTAGTCAAATCTATACCAACTACCTCTACCAACTCCCCTATATGACCTATACCAACTCCCCTATATGACCTATACCAACTCCCCTATATGACCTATACCAACTCCCCTATATGATCTATACCAACTCCCCTATATCAGGTACGTAACCACACTTCCTACAATGAGTTCAACTCATGGGAAATACAATGCAGAGATGATGACTTTCTTATTGAAATTCATTCATCACCGTTTACACCCCTCTAAACATTCAGATAACTTAAGGGTCTCTACCATGTGACTTTAAATTAAGGGGTAAAAGGACCTAAGTATTATTTCATCGCTATCTCTATAACTTCATATTGATTCTCTTAACCCACACTAAATTCAGCCAAATTAACTATACAACAAAAGCCTTGCATGTTTTAGAACCTGGATTTGACCATGCATTTATACTTTGAGGCTCTTATTCAGGAATCCAGGAGGATGATGGGCATTTTTTACTGAGTTTATGGTTTGTTGTATTTTTCAGATCCCATTCAAAATAAGTAATGCAGGTGTTAAAGACAGAAACGTACTATTTATGGTTATATTTAACTGCATTTTTCACTATGTTTCACATGTGAGTATAAAACATTTTTCCATAGACTCTGTACTTCTTGACTTTTGTTTCCTTCAAGGTGGAAGTTTTAACACCTATAAAGCATTTTCATGAAGAATTACTTTCAATCGTATTTACTTTAAACTAGGAAATATTTTAATCAGTGTATCAATAAGATAAAATGCTAGATCTACCTAAAGCTTATGCAAGACAGACAGCAGGACAGAAACCTTGGTTACACAGAGGTAAACATGATCAGGGTTATGATCAGCAAGCAGTGAAGCGATCAAAAAAGATGAGAGGAATGCTTGCCACTTAGTAGAACCTCTCTCAAGAAGGAAATCAAAAAATCAATTTATTTTATTCTGCATGACAGAAAACACAGCTCTAATTAATGTCTATGCAAAGTGACAAAGCTTTAAAACATATTTTCAATAGGCTTCCCTTATTTAAGTCTGTGAAAAATATTATCACAGAGAATGTATAATCCTTGAACTCTAATAAAAGTGTTGTATGCATATCAGGTATTCAGATACATACTGAATGAACAAATAAGTTTCATAATGGTTACAGTGCAGATTATGAAGCTAAAGTCTTAAAAATGTGGAATGTTCATGTCTTTTGAGAAATATTCCGTGTGCATTTTCTGAATAAAGTAATTCAAGAGATTTCATGAAATATTTACCAAAATCTTAGTATTTACTCTGATAAATTATATAATCTAAAATGTACATTCCTTTGGTCAGTTGAAGAGTACACATAGGAATAAATGAACATTAGATCTAGGTAGAGAAGAGAGTGAAGAATCAAAAGGACTATCTTCTTTATATTAATTTCTACTTACAAATGAGCCAGTGACACTAACAAAATCTTATTAAAAATACCACATGGGGGGGGGAGGAAGAAAAAAAAATACCACATGATTATTCATACGTTGTTATCTGTACGTTGCATTCAGATTTAGTTATATAGATTTTCTCGTGTATTTGCCTTTAGGTACTTGAAAAAAATAACACTGAAAAACGCCCTGCATTTCCTGAAGCGTTTTACCATAAACAATAACTTGAGTGCAAAAATGAGAAGAAATTCATCAGAATTTCAAAGTAAAACCCTATGCATCACCTAATTCTATTGAAAACGACGCTCGTGGCAAATTTCACTTATCACTTGAAACATATTTCTGCCCTTGGATACCAGAAGCAAATGAAAAGCATGCTGTTGCTCTGCTCTGACAGAGCTGCAATGCGTTACATTGAAATAGTTCAGCATTCAGATTTCGCTTGCTTACAGTGCAATATACAATCAGGACAGTGGCAAAGTTCTGGGCAAAATGAATTAGTAATTGTCACTGGCATAACTGTACTGAAATAGGATTAATAAGCTACCGCTTAAATTGTATAACATATTTTGTCAAAGAAGAACTATCTTTTTACTGATCAACCTCTTAAATTTAAAATGTCTGATATGGATTAGATATGGATGTGTGTATAAAGAAATGTTATAGCCGCTAAATATGAAAAGCTTCCTTTACAGATGGAAAAACTGATACCATTTCAAATCCATATTTTCACACAAAACAATTTCTATCATGAAAGAGATTTTTGGAATCACATGAAGGAAAATATTCTATTATTACACTAATGTTTTTCCTGTTAACAAATCCTTTCAATAGACACTACTTTCAAAATCACAAGAAGAGATTTGATTGAGTTGTACAATTAAAATTATGAGGCAGTTTATGTAATTTCAACCACACAAAATAATTGTTAACTTAACAAATTGTCTATTTTACAATATTACCAAACTGGCAACATACAACAGACATATTGCTTTACTATAAATTTAGTTAAAGCTTTGAACTAGACTAGAGTTTTTTCTATCAAAAGGCAAATTATCATCTCACTAACTATATATTATAGTGGAAAACTTACAAACTGCTATCAAGTTTTAGTAAGTTTACTCCTCCAAAAGTCACTGAATTACCTCAAAGCCTTCTAAGTCTTATTTATAATAATATATGTATCTCATTGGCAATTATGAACAGTTTTGAAATATGTAGTAAAAGTATGCAAATATATATACCTATATAAATGATTTTCCTATATATACATATATGTTATTTTCTAGTCTACATGAGTACTTATGGAGGCAAGAATGTGATATTTTGAAGATCCTGGTTTTTTGTTTGTTTTGTTATTGGAAGTTAGTCAATACTAAGCTCATTTTATTGATATCAATTAATTGTCACTACTTACAGATTTGGTAGTAGCAGAAATATACTGGCCAACCATCTCACGCTTGGTGGTAAAGTCTTTATTTCGCAAGGGAGCTTTCCGTTCTTCATTCAGGTTCATATCCTCCTGTTAGAAAGAACACATGCCGTGAGCACTTATAAATGTCTGTGTTAGAGTTTCTAAAGTGTCTAACATTAATATTCTCTGTATCTTAAAATTAAGCCTCTGAGTGGCACAAACAGTGAATGCGCTTGGCTATTATTAATGAAAAGGTTGGAAGTTTAAGTTCATCTAGGCACTGCAGAAGAAAATGCTGGTGATCTAATTCTGAAAAATCAGCCATTGAGAACCTTATAGAACGCAGTTCTCTGATTCACATGGGGATGCCATAAATCAGAGCCAACTCAAAGTAACTGATGATGGTGAGAAAAAAAACAAACAAAACTCAGAGACGAGCCAGTCAGGGTGCAGTGTAGCCTTGATGAAAAACAAAACTTTCCTCTAGTTCGTAAATGATTCTCCCCACCCCCGCCTCACTGTTGTGATCCCAATGCTACCTTATAAATCAGGCTAGACCAGAGGATGTACACTGGTACAGATAGGAACTGGAAACACAGGGAATCCAAAACAGATGATCCCTTCAGGACCAGTGGTGAGAGGGCAGTATCAGGAGGGTGGAGGGAAGGTGGGTTAGAAAGGGGGAATCGATTACAAGGATCTACAGATACCATCTTCCCTGAGGGATGGACAACAGAAAAGTGGGTGAAGAGAGATGTTGGGCACTGTAGGACATGATAATTTGTAAATGATCAAGGGTTCACGAGGGAGTGGGGGACGGGAGGGAGAGAAAAATGAGGAGCTGATACCAAGGACTCAAGTGGATAAAAAATATTTTGAGAATGATGAGGGCAAAAAATGTACAAAAGTGCTTGACACAATGGATATATATATGGATTGTGATAAGAGTTGTAAAAGCCCCCAATAAAATTATTTTTTAAAAAACCTCTTAGCTGTCTAAGCAGAATTCTACTCACGGGAATCCTGTAGTAGAAATGTACCATAAAGTTGCTGAGGCAAAAAAAAAAAAAGTTACTGAGGCTGTAAATATTTTTTATTCTATGATTAAAGGGTTTGTTTTATAGTATTTTTTAAATCATTTGTTAGGGGTTCATACAACTCTTATCACAATACATACATACATCAATTGTGTAAAGCACCTTTGTACATTCATTATCCTCATCATTCTGAAAACATTTGCTCTCCAATTAAGCAGCTGGCATCAGCTCCTCATTTTTCTCCCTCCCTCCCCGCTCCCCCTTCCCTCATGAACCCTTGATAATTTATAAATTATTATTTTGTCATATCTTACACTGTCCTACGTCTTCCTTCACCCACTTTTCTGTTGTCCGTCCCACGGGGAGGAGGTTATATGTAGATCCTTGTAATTGGTTCCCTCTATCCACCCCACCCTGCCTTCACCCTCCCTGTATCACCACTCTCACCACTAGTCCTGAAGGGATCATCCTTCCTGAATTCCCTGTTTCCAGTTCCTATCTGTACCAGTGTACAGCCTCTGGTCTAGCCAGATTTGTAAGGTAGAATTGGAGTCCCGGTAGTGGGAAGGGGGGTGTAGGAAGCATTTAGGAACTAGAAGAAAATTGTATGTTTTATTGTTGCTACACTGCACACTAACTGGCTCGTCTCCTCCCTGCAATCCTTCCTTAAGGGGTTGCCCAATTGCCAACAGAGGGACATTGGGTCTCCACTCCACACTCCGCCTGGTTCACAATGATATGATCTTTTTGTTCTGATCATGCCTGATACCTGATCGCTTCCACACCTTGTGATCACACAGGCTGGTGTGCTTCTTTCATGTGGACTTTGTTGCTTCTGAGCTAGATGGCCGTTTGTTTACCTTCAAGCCTTTAAGACCCCAGATGCTATACCTTTTGATAGCCCCGCACCATCAACTTTCTTCACCACATTTGCTTATGGACCCATTTGTCTTCAGCGATCATATTTGGGAGGTGAGCACACAATGATATGATTTCCTGTTCTTTGATGCCTAATAACTGATCCCTTCAGCACCTCGTGATCACCCAGGCTGGTTTGCTTCTTCCACATGGGCTTTGTTGCTTCTGAGCTAGATTGCCACTTGTTTACCTTCAAGCCTTTAAGACCCCAGAAGCTTTACCTTTTGATAGCCCCGCATCATCAACTTTCTTCACCACATTTGCTTATGGACCCTCTTTGCCTTCAGCAATTATGTCGGGAAGGTGAGCATCATGGAATGCCAGTTAAATAGAACAAAGTGTTCTTGCATTGAGGGAGTACTTGAGTGGAGGCCCAATGTACATCTGCCACCTTAATACGAAACCTATAAATATATGCACACAGATCTATTTCCACATCCTCTTATATACATATATTTACATATGAACATGCCTTTATTTAGACCTCTATAGATGCCCTTTGCCTCCTCGCTCTTTCCTCTATTTCCTTTTACTTTTCTCTTGTCCCACTATCATGTTCAGCCTTCATTTGGGTTTTAGTAATTCCTCTCAGTTACATTACCCTTGGTCATGCCCTACCAGGCCTCCCATACCCTCTTCACCACCGATTTGGATCACTTGTTGTTCCCTTATCCCTGGGTTTGTTAACACCACTTCCTTTCCCCCAACACCACCCACTCCCCCATGTCCCCACAGAACTGTCAGTCCCGTTGTTTTCGCCTCCAGAGTGGCTATAAATCTTATGAAAGCAGAATTCCCAATTTATCTGCCATAAACAGAGAAGCTGGAGGTTAGAGCTGCCATTCCTTTCGTTTCCAATCTCTTAAACCATCAGGGGTCCCTCTTTATAACGTAATTTTATATAAATGCAACCATAAAAACATGGTCTATACATCTATCTATTCAACTAGGTATTCAGCAGAAAAATAGTAGTTTCACTACTCCACAGGATGAATTGACAGTTAATAATATAAATATGCATTCTATACTCTTAGCTAAATTATTTATTTATCTGGAAATGAAATAAAACCTTTACTCTTTTATTACTTGGTATATGCTCCCTAAAAACTATGATTATTCAGAAAAAGTAAATATGGTTCACAATTTAACAGGGAAATTTATAACTACAAAGTGTCACTGAAGAGTTGTTGGATTTAAAAAGGAAAAAGAAAATCAGAAAATATAGTAAGTAATATTAGTAACAAAAATTATTCATGTGAGAGAAAAATAGTTACAAGGGCACATTTTTGAGCTACAGTCAGTTCAAATTTTAAGGGGTTAATTTTCCCTTACTTTGTAATATAAACACATACACATCTGATTTTTTCCTTAAGAAAAAACATTCTACATGTAGAATCTCATGCTAACTCTTGGAATATATGAAAATAACCTTAATGAGTCATAAAACCAAGTTAGAAATAATTTTGGTTCAAAGTGCAAAATTCAAGTAAAAAGGCATTTTGTAGAACAGGTGAAAACGTTTATAAATCATGTCTGGTAAGGAATGTGTAAGCAGGAATATGAAGAAGCTACAAAAAGTTCAAGGGGGAAATTCCATTATATTTTCAATATATTTTTCATTTTATTTTTTAAACCTCTTTATACATAAAAATTCTTCCAATTCAACAATAAAGACAACCGAATTTTTTAAATAGACGTAAAACTTAAATAATTTCTCCCCAAAATATATACATATGACCAACAGGCACATTATAAGATGTTTAATCATTAGAAACTGAAACCAAACCCTTCATTCCTAATAGTCAATTCTGACTCACAGTGACTTAATAAAAGAAAGTAGATCTGCCCCCATATGGTTTTCCCATCTGTATTATGTGTGGAAGCAGAGACCTATGTGTTTACTCTTGTGGAGTGTCGGGTTAAGTTTGAACAATTTCAGTTAGAAGCCAAGTACTTAACTATTGTACCACCAGGGCCCAATGAGGTACAATTAACAGAATACCCTAAATGGCTAAATTGAATTCACAAATGTTGTCATGGATGTGGAAAAACTGGAACCTTTGTCCATTGCTAGTGACAATCTGTTGGAAAACAGTCTGGGAGTTCCTCCGAACTTAAACACAAGTTACAGTATGGGGCAGCAACCCCACTCCTAGAAAGATACCTATAGAAATTGAAAGGGAGAAGCCAAGTACACTAAAGTTCACTTCAGCACCATTCACCCGTGCAACACTCAACTGCGATAGAGTCAATGCCTACTCATGGTGACTATGTAGGAGAGGGTAGATGGAACTATCCCTTTGAGATTCCGGGTCTGTAAAAGTTTAATAGGTGTGAAAAGTCCTTTTTTCTTCCTTGGAGCTCCGGTGGTTTCAGACTGCTGACCTTGCTGTTAACACCCGAAACCTTAACTGATACCCATTAGCCAAAAGTGCAACTGACCTAAATGTCCCTAGACAGTTGAATAAACCAAATGTGGTATATCTATACCATCATTCCCAAACATTACTTGGCCTCCTGTCCCCTTTCAGAAAAAAAATACTTGTCAATAAAAAAAAACAAAAAAACTTTTGTACTACAGTCCATAATCGAGGCTAAAGTGTAGATAACTGCTTTTGCAGCCCCCCGGGAGCACCCCACTGCCCCTTAGGGGGTGGGTATCACCTACTTTGGGAAACACTGATCTACACAATGGGATATTTTTTAGACAGAAAAGGAACATAGAACATGCTACAAAGTGGATGAATCTCAAACATTGTGCTAAATGAAAACAAGCCAGTCGCAGACTGTATATTGTCTGATTCCATTTATATATTCAGAATATGTAAATCTACAGGATCAGAAAATAGATTATCTTGCTCATGTGCTATTATTGCGAAATACAGGGAGAGTCTGCTAACGGATATGGAGTTTCTTTTGGGGATACTGTAAATATTCCAGAATTAAAAAGAGGTGTTGGTTATAAAACTTTGTGAATGTACTAGAAACCACTGAACTGCATGCTTTAAAAAGGTTAATTATATGGTATAAGATTTATATCTTAAAAATAAAAGCAAGCAATTCCAATACTCTTATCTTTTTACTTCTGCAATAATTCTACACCTTGATATTTTTTATAGGACATACCCCTGTGGGTTTCCGAGTCTGTTATGCTTTACAAGAATAACAGGAAATAAAATTGAAATTAATTGAGAAAGTCTCATGTGAGATTACAGGGAAATCCACAAGAAATCGACAACCTGTGTCTAATCAACAGCAACTACACTGAAAGCAAGAATCGGATGATCTATATTCGTACCCATTACAGATAGTTCATGGTTGATGACAGGGTTCAATTTTGAAGACTCTCAAGTTGGTCCTGACATAATTAGAATACATCTTTAAAAATATTTACATTTTTATTATTGTTGATGTTATTAGGTGTCATTGAGTGTGTTCCAATTCAGAGAGCCTGATCGTCCGCCATCCCTAAACTCTTTGCTTTGTCTAAGCCCACTGTGGCTGCCACTGTGTCAATGCATCTTCATGTTTTCTGACCCTTAATTTTACCAAATAAAATGTCCTTCTCCAGGGATTGCTTCCACATGATAACATGCCCAAAGTAAAAAAGACCAAATATTCTAAGGAACATCTGTCTACACTTAGAAGACAGATTCGTGTTTTTTTCTTCAAGCAGTACATGGTATATTCAATAGTATTCACCAACATGATCCCAAAGCCTAAATTCTTAAGTTTTCCATATTCCAGCATGTACATGCATACAAGGCCCAGGAAAATATCATGGTTATGTCAGGTACATCTTAGTCCTCAAAGGGACATTTTTGCTTCTGAAGACCTTAAAGAGATCATTTACAATAGATTTGCCCAATACTATCTGCCCTTTGATCACTTGACTGCTGCTTCCATGGATGTTGACTGAGGATCCATATAAAAAGAATTCCTTGACAACTTCAATCTTTATCACAAAGTTGATTATTGGTCTACTTTGTGAGGGATTTGGTTGTCTTCATGTTGAAGGGTAATCACTAATGAAGGCTATTGTCTTTGATCTTCATCAGTAAGTGCTTCAAGTCCCCTTCACAGTCAGCAAGCAAGGCTATGACATCTTCCTGTCACAAGTTGCTAGCATCCCTCCATTCCTGATGCCGTAATCTGATATCGTCCATCTTCTCAAGGTAGCTGCTCAGCATACAAATTGCACTCGCATTGTAAGCCACACAGTGCCCTTGTTTTGTTCAAAGACTTCCTCTTCTTCTCCTGTACAGGTTCTGCATGAACAGTTACCTGTTACGGAACTCCTTTTCTCCACAATAGGATCCATACTGTGTCATGATCCACATTGTACAATGTCTTTGCATGATCATAAAGCGCAAGTCAACAGTTTTCTGATCTTCTCGGCCTCAGTCAGCCCCATCTGATATCAGCAAGGATATTCCTCTTTCCAGGTCCTTTTCTGAATCCAGTTCTAATTTCTGATTTTCCCAGCCAATGTACTGCTGCAACAGTTTCTAATTGGCTGTTAGAAAAATTTTACTTCTAAATGCTATTAATGATATTCTTAAATAATATCTTTATTTTGTTAGACCAAGGTTCTTTAGAATGAGCA
This sequence comes from Tenrec ecaudatus, assembly GCF_050624435.1. NCBI lineage: Eukaryota > Metazoa > Chordata > Mammalia > Afrosoricida > Tenrecidae > Tenrec > Tenrec ecaudatus. The sequence goes on along the minus strand of NC_134548.1, from coordinate 103,695,854 downwards.
TGAATACAGTTATCTTATGATCAGTTGGCCATCTCCTCTGTGTTACACTGGGTAGACTAGAGAAACCAATCCATAGCAACTCATGTGTATAAGAAAGAGGTTTATATACAACAGAACTTGAATATTGAGAAAACATCCCAGCCCAGTCCAGATCAAGTTGATAGGTCTGCTATTAACCCATCTGTCTGATACCAATCTAAAAGGTCCTCTTCAGACTCACAAAGCACATGCAACACTGTCAATGCAGGAAGATCACAGGCCAGTGGGTTGGAAGTTTTCTGGATCCAGGGTCCTTGTAAGCATCTCGGCGCTGGCAGGGGTCTCTACATTGTTTCTTCGGCTCCAAAGATCTGGTAGCATCAGGGCAGGTCCATGTGGCTTCTCCAGCTCCCCGGGCATAGCACAATGGGTCTTGTCAGTAGATTCTCCAAGGGAGTGAGCAGAAAGAGAGTCTCCAAGGGACTGAACTTTGTCAGTAGTAAGTATGTTTCCTGCTTCCACGAGGAAATCCAGGAATTCCTAGAATTCTCAGGAGAAGGCCATGCTCACACAGAGGCTTCACGGGTTACATCTTGATTGCCAGGCCAGACTCCAGTCCTTCACTCGCAATCCTCTCAAACTGACACAGGATGATGCAACTCCCACATCTTCTAATCGATCTTCCAAATCTTGGCATGGATAAGTGGAAACTTCCACACTTGTATCCATTTTCTTCCATAAAACTTCTAAATTCTTCTCACAGCCATGTGAGTCCACTTCTCTACATCTCAGATATTTTGGTGAAATTTCAGCTTCCTGCTAAAGTAGTTAGCATGAATCTTCATCTCTCAAGTAGAAACAACTCTGAAATACCCCAAGCTTACGTTTCTGTATTTGCATAATTCACAGGCAGCCTCAGAGGGGGATTTTTGCAATTTATTGGTGGGGAATCAAACAATCAGAGTAGAATTACTTTATAGGAAGGTAGGAATTCACCTTGGGCAACTAATAGTGATGATGGTGATTTCCCTTCCCCCTTGTGTGGCTGGAGGAGGTCAGATACCTCCCCCACTTCATTTCATTTTTTAACAGGGTCTGAAAATACTAGATAATGGTAGCATAAATCTGCTTCCAATTAGAAATAAATTTAAAAGCCAAGCATGCCAATTATGAAGAAGGCTTCTCCAATGGCCTCGATAATATTTAAAACTAGGTGATGCTCAATCTAGTAGTGGTAGTGAAATTTTCTAAACTTAATGAACAGCCTGTGCCCCTGTCTTCAATGACAAGTGACAAAATTTCTCATAGCATTGTGCAAGCACTTGGTGAATGCCCTGAAATAGGAAGACCCTTCCATAAGTTTGTGGGAAAATGGTATTGAAAGATAATGAAATTTCTACAAACGTTTCGAATCTCTCAAATGATATATGTAAAACATGGCAGTACATTAAAACACATTTCTTTGTCAGCAAATACTGTCAGAAGACACATAGAAATCACTGCTGAAAATTTGCTGAACTAGTATTAGAAAAAAAAATTGCAGTGTGGGAGGTTTACTATATAGCTAGATGAAAATACAATTTTTAAAAAACATCACAGATGTGCAAGATTGTTTCAACAGCAAAATATATAAACGACTTTCATTTGACTCACTATAGGAAATATACGACAGTAAAGCAAAATCCAAAAAATAAATGATGTTTTATTATATATGTTATGAATAGACTGGAAGGGATAGGGATTCCTGAATAAGGTAACCCCGCATGTTAAATTTGGTGATGCAAAAACAGTTTAAATTGAACTTCGCAAAGTAAGAAACACAGCTGGCTTTAATAAAAGAAACATTTTTAAAATACAGTAAATAGTTTAATATAAAAATGATGGTGACCGTGAAAACATAGAGCTATTTCTGGTTCTCTCAAGACAAATAATTTTAAAACTTCAAATACAATACGACTTCGGTGGATTTCAATTTTTTAAAAAGACACATAAACTCTTGACATTATAACAATTAGTAGGAAAGTCATCGCTTTTTAAATAAATGTAAGTGAATAAGATAAACACTGGCCAGCAAATACTCCACCCCTGCTTTACCATCTCTTCCTCTTCTTTCCTGCTATTGCTTGACAATGTCTGGAGTATATGTGACGAAATAAATAAGAGTAATAGGTAGCTAGAATAGGGATAAAGGGGAGTTGTCTCCTCCACATACCAGTGTTAGTAGGAATCACCTGGCAGGGCCACAAAAAAGGGGTTGCAGAGAAGTCAGGCACCCATCAGACACCTATGGGAAAACACCTAGGCACCAGCGAGGTGACATTAGGAAGGTGAAACTGAGCTCAGCCAATAAGATCAGCCAATACCCCAACCATGCCTCCCCAGCCAGTGGGGACAGGAGGGTATAAAAGCAGGCTGAGGGCAGGCCACTCTCTTCTCTTGTTCAGTGTGCTTCCCAAACAGAGGGTGGGCAAACACCTGAGAGCGTGTAAGCACCTGAGGGCCCTCTAGGGGGCTGCATTATCTCGGCTCTCTTGATATTCCCTGTTCTTGTTTCCTGCTCTGGGGTCCACATTCTGGTTCCTTGCTCCTGATCCAGTATTACTTCCACGTGGTTTTCTGTGCTCCCCTGAAATGGCTATTTTCAGTGGCAAATTTCCCACTTCCCCCACCCCCCTTAAGGCTTCACACGCTTTCCAGAGATAGGGTGTATTGTCTGAGACTGCAATACCTGAAACTCCTCTTTCCAGTCATAAAAGTCACTTTGATTTACAAAAGTGCTTCTGTCGCACAAATTCTTTCAGGAGGGCGAAGCAAGAACCAAAGTAAACCACCCCAAAAACCTAACAAGAAAATGAGAGTCCACATATTAAGGATGTGGAATGTAGTGACAAATAATCACAGGCATTTCTTCAAATGTTTGTTAGTGAGCATTTCTTCGTGTTTACAAACTTCTCTTAGATATTGGTATAACAAAAAGAAAAACATGTTGTATAAGAATTATATTGCATTATCTCATTCTACTGATATAGAGGTAGAATACTGGAAATGGAAATACAACCAATGGAAATTATAATACCAAGAAAATTTCTAGGAGCCTGGTTGTCTTATTATTATGCAATGATTAAATGCTCAGTGGCTAATTGATTTGACTAAGAGGTGAAATTGACAATAACAACCAATATCTGAAAATTAAATCACTTCTGAAAACTACTTCATGTTTTTTCTAGATTTTTAAGACCTAGTCTACTGATGATTTAGTCTATAGCAACTTAAGCATTATTAAAACTATTAATGATTAGAGCCCAAAATAGGTCTCATCTAAGCTAACCAATTTCTGATGGACCGAGGTTGGGTGAGGGAGCCCTATTGGCATAAGGGTTATGCACTGGACGACTAACTACAAGGTCACCACTATAAAACCACTTTGCCGAACAACCTCCATAGACACAGTCTTGGAAATCAGAGGAGCAGGTCTACTCTGCCCTTAGGGCTGCTATGAGTCCTCACAAACCCTATGGCAGGGAGTTGGGAGATTTGTCGGAGAATGAGATGAGCTGTAAACCTAGCATTGCTGTCTAGAAATAACAGGTATGCTTGGCTTAGCCTGCAACACCTGGCTTTCGAAGTTTAAGCTTTTCCCAAATTGATGAATGGCAAAAGTAAGAGAATCGAAAATTAAAAGCTTTGAGATTAGTTATAAGAGCTTTAGTAGCAGGGAGATGGATATATCATTTGGTATGAAACCTAAAATAAACCAAACCTACTGGCCTAGAGTCAGTACTGAAAGATAAGGCAAAACTAATCAACAGGTGTTCCAAGACTGCAATGTTTATGGAGACTGACTGCTTCTATATAACTATAACCACTGCCATCAAGTGTATGCTGACTCATAGCGACCCTATAGTACAAGGTAAAATTTCATCTGTGAGTTTCTGAGACTGTTCACAGGAGTAGAAATCCCCATTTTCTCCCTGCAACCAGCTGGTGGTTTGGAACTGCTGACCTTGAGGACGGCAGCACTACTAGTAACCACTACACCACCAGGGGTCCCTACTATATAACTATTCTATGATTAAATTTTTTCCAAAATGTGAACTATTCCTATAAATTGCTGAATATAAAAAAGTACAAAATATCACATTTGCATGTATAATCACATATTCAAAGTTGCTTTTAATAAATGACATTGAAATGAAGTGTGCCAAAAAATTAATTATGAATCACTGGCCTCATTTGTTTGCATAAGACAAGCTTTTTAATGACCTATATTAGAACATGATCCTTATTGACATAGCTATATGTATCCAATGTCACAAGTCAGTAAGCTCGACCACAATTAAATAGCTACTCATGCTAGATAATATAAAAAATCCAGCTTGAATTTCTAAGAAGTTTCTGTATTCGAAATAACAAGTCCCTGATACACGTTAAGAAGAAAACAGGGAGGGTGAGAGAGAGAACATGAGCAAGTAATAATGTCCAAAGGAAAATGCAAGAATTCATACATTAGAAAATCAGTTTTGTTATTCTCAATCAGCAGACAGAGGTGATGATAATTTACAATGCTGAATTCCATTCCAAATTCATTCAATTAAAACATTATTGATTTCCTTATGTCTAGCTACTTCAGTGGTTCTCAACCTTCCTAATGCCACAACCCTTAAATACAGTTCCTCACGTTGTGGTGACCCTCAACCATAAAATAATATTCTTTGCTACTTCCTAACTGTCATTTTGCGACTGTTAGGAATTGGGCGAGCCCTATGAAAGGGTCATTTGACCCCCAAAGGGGCCGAGACCCACAAGTTGAGAATCTCTGGTGGAATCAAAACGAGCCCTAGTAGGGCTGTTGGGAAAGTCCTGGACTGTTAATGACAAGATCCTGAGTTCAAAATAGCCATCAGCTCCATGGGTGACAGACAGAGTTGCCCTCTCCACAAAGATTTATAAGCTCAGAACACCTGCTCTAAGTCCACGGTCACTCATTGGCAATGAGTAAAGTTGGAATGATGAGACATTCCATTCAATGCTAAAGAGAGAGAACACAAAATGTCTCTGATTCATACATATGGTTAGAGAAAGGTTACGAATATGAACCTTTATATTTTGGCTTGGGGTTAAAATATGATGACTAATTTCACTATAGTTCAGTCATCTTGAAAAGTTGCCATATGGAAGCAGTATTGTTGTGGTGTTCCTGCTACCTTTCCCTACTTGTGCAAGAATTAAAAACATGGCTTTGGGCAGGGGAGAGAAGCAGGAAATTTGAACTACAATTTCTCCCGATAAAGTTAATTATAACAATCATTTTTAAATAAGTTATGTTTAAATCGTAAAAGTTTCAAAAAGTAATCGCTTTCGAATTTTTAATCGCTAGTTGGTGAGTACAGAAAGCTTGGTTTTCCAAATGATGGAAGATACACTGTAAATAAAGAGCTGTGTTCTAACGAAATAATCTTCTAAATTTTCAAATTTGGAACTTTAAATCTAGCAGTAATAACAACTGACACCATTATTCAAAAGTTCTCTCTATAATAATTTCATCGAAATCAATATAAAAAGTACCAAGACACAGAGCTGACTGAGGTCAGAGTCAATGGAATATTAGCCCAAATGCCATCAGGTTGGTTCTAGCTCACAGTCTTTATGATAGAAACAGCCTCTCCTATGGTGTGGCTGCTGGGTTTGCACCACTAACCTTACAGTTAGCAGCCCAATGCCTAACCATGGTGAAAGTAAACTGCTATAATATTCTACTAATAATTCAAATCTAATCACTAAGATATTTCAATTAAATGCACTTGTTTAAAGATGTTACTTACCTATAAAAAGGTGCGTTTTTTTAATTATTAGCAATTAAATAAAAGAGCCAACACTAAAAAACGCATTAATTTTAGATTTGGTCTAATATCCACTACTATCTTTATCTACAAACCTACAAAATAACTATTATTGATAGATGCGATCCTCAGTATAACAAGGAACTTCAGTTACCACGAAAATGATTACATTAAAGATTATCTTTCATTCTTGTTTTTCACCAAAGCTTTCACCAATATCTATCAATACTCAGAAATTTAAAAAATAAATTTTATTATCAATTTCAATGTAATTTTTTTTCGTATCAAGCTCCTTACATACAATTACTCTGTATAACGTACTATTTTATGTAATTAATTTAAAAATTCTATTATTCAGAATATCATCCTAAAATATATATACAGATCACATGCTCTACACATTTACTAGCTATATAAAATCTAAAATAATCAACAAAAGGACTATCAGAATAAAGAGTAAGAAACAGCAAGAGGAACAAGATTGTCCTAACAATATTAACTAGGACAAGGACACCTTTTGTGCTATTTGCATAAGAAGGATAGGCACAGGAGTGAACACAAAGGGAAATTACTTATCTAGAAATGTACTTCTGTGTTTGAGAAATAGAGTGACTTAAGTGCCTTCTCCCAATAAACTGCAATAATGACATTTTAACAATTTTCCATTACTAAATTGTTAGCATCTTTCTTTCCAGTTTTTGCTCCTTTATAAAAAGCTATTATGGACAACTTTCCCTCACGGATAGGACATAATCAACCCCAAGCTAACTTTTATCTTGTGCTCCAAACACAGCTAAGTTGCCTTCCACTTCTAGTCAGTATGTGTGCAAAAAATATTTATTAGTTTTATATTTACCTTAAACATTATTAGGTATAGATGTTACCCACACCATTTTTCTAGAATTTCACGTCACTTAAACTAAGGTATTTAACCTCCCTCTAAACCTGGGTTTCCTTAATCTGCAAAATGAGATGTAAAAATATGAGCTACTTTTTGGTATTGTCAAAGGAATAAACTAAAATAATACACGTACACTGCTTTCCCAGGAGTCAGAATGGACTGAATGGTAGTGATTTTTGTTTGTTTGTTTGTTTGTTCGTTCATTTGTTTATTTTAAAGGTCATGGGTATAAATAAAGACCCAATTAAGAAGGTAGTGTTGTATAACATAAGATTTCAACCAGTTTGCCTCCAATATAGGTAGTCAGAAATTGTTAGATGTTTAAGTACTTTATTCTGAAGGTAGGGCTAGTGGGATCTCCTACTGGATCAAATGTGAGAAAAAAGAAAAAGAAAGTAGCCAAGCACAATTTCAAGGTGTTTGGCCTGAGTGACTGATAAGATGAAGATGTCATCGATTTTGAAGGTGAAATCTTTAGAGCAGAAGAACAATACAGTTTTATGTGTTACTTTTGAGTGTTCTATTAGACATTTATGTGTCCCTGGGTGATGCAAAAGGCTAGTGGGTCTAATCCCCCAGACAGTACAACAGAAGGAATACGGAGCTCAATACGACTCTGTACCATACAGGATTATCATGAGTCAGAATCAACTCGGTAACAATGGGTTTGGGTTTTTTCATTAGAAATTCAAAGAAAGATTTTAATTATAGTGACAGATGTACGACTTGAGTTCAAGCCTGTAGATGCGAGCATACACATGTATTTTGAAGCCATCGCCAAAGATAGTAATATAGACACACAAGAGAAGATTTCCATGAATACAAGGAAACAGCAAAGAAACTCTAAGAAGGGCAAAGAACTAGAAGGAAAACCAGACAATGTGGGGGTAGTTTTAGGGGGTACTACAAATTGGAAAGAAATGTGAATTGCATAAAATGTTGCTGATGAATTGTTCCATCAATGAAGATGAGAAATGAGAATGTGATTTGTCAGCATGAAGGTATTTGGGGAAATGAATGAAAGCGGTTCTGATGAAATGGCATGTAAGCCTGGTTGAAGTGGGTTTAAGAGTGAAAGTAAAAAGAGATGGATGAATGAGAAGCAGTAAATATACCAAAATCATTTCAAGATCGTATCCTTCAAAGGAAAAAACAGGGAATAGAATGCAAGCGCAAGGGAAATATACTGGGAATGACTTTTTCATTGGAAGCCACATCGTGCCAGTATGCTATTTGGAATGGGAAGTGAGAGAGGCATATTGGAACAATGTTCTTTGGGAGGTGAAAGGGAAAATATCTATTAAAAAATCATATACAGGGAGCAAGACAAAGATTTGAGTATAAATACTAAAAGGTTGGTAGAAGTGGTAATGGAAGTAATGGGCAGTTATCTTCTAATTTCTCAATGTACTCAGGAAATTAAGCAATAAGTTCACAGCTAAGAATAAAGAAGGGTAAGTACTTTTAGGTTTGAACAGCAGAGGGAAGGCATGATAGTTAAGAGACACACAAAATGATTGAAAACACAAGGGCACACTTGGAACTTTACGCCTGAAGAATTATTAATAGGATGACACTGGATTAGAAGAGATGAGACGAGGAAGAAGGGAGGAAGACAAGTTTGGAGACTGTTATTCTATAAGAAATAACTAGGGGAAAAAAAAGAAAGAACTAGAGATAATATTCTCTAAATTTAATATTGTATAAATTAAGACAAGAGCAATTGAAGGATAATTGATGACACAAATTCAGAAGTCATTGCCAAAGCGGAACAAATCAGATTTGGTAAGCAATTAGATGTGGACGTAAGGGGGAAAATGAATTGTGAGTGACATGTAGTTATATTTGTCACAATGTGTGGACATTCTCTATAATTATGTCCAAGGTTTTTTCCTTTTCCAGCACTCTAGTTTTCCTTCCCCCTATTGTCACATCATTGTTTTGAGTAATTATTGGTCTTTTGGATGCATAGTGATGGTCTTTAAGTAGAGAGATAATTATATGGGTAACATCCTCTGTCTTCTCTACTATTCCACTATTTCATTAAGTGTGATCGAAGGGGAAAGGCTCAATTTTATGTTTAGAGTGTCTCTCAAGGAGTCCTCTGTTCTCTACTGTTTCAGTTTGTCTGGTTTGTATGTTTATGTCTTTCAATAATAATTTGAGTTCTACTCCATATTTTTCTATCCAGCACTGCAGTGGAGCCCTAGTCAGAAGAGTCTGCAGTGGTAGCCAAGCACCCTATTATGCTACTGGTCTGAAGGAAAATGACGTTGTGGCTCCTGTAGACTTATTCCTTCTCTGCACTTTTAGTTACCTTCTTACTTTTTTGCTCCTGAGAAAGTAGACACCTGTAAAATGTTATAAGCTTTAAGACCCAAGACACTATTTACTTCACTAGGATGCAGATTGTAAATGACATTATGCCAATTGACTGAGTTGTCCCATGAAACTATACTACTAATTAAGTAAGCCTTCAAACTCAGAAAATCTATACCAAAAAGTGTCTGGTTATTTCTCAGAAGTATGCATCTCTGTGTCTTCAATAAAAGTGTTGTTGTCGTTTGTGGCCATCCAGTTGGTTCCGACTCTCAGCAACCTTATGTTGTTAAATCATGGGTAGGAATGGTTGAACGGAAAAAAAATATTTCCTTTGTAAATTTTCACTCTAGTCACTATAAACAATTTTTTAATGTTAGGATTAAGTATCAGTGTTCGGGTTAATCTTGATTAAGTATCAAGATTCTTTGTGTTTTACTTTATTAAACTTCCAATTTTATTATATTAACTTTCCAACCCATGGAGCTCAGGTTATCTTTCCATTTTTGTGGGTCTCTTCTAGTCTCTTGTAGTATTTTACAATTCTCATGGTATAAGTTTTTATGTCCCTAAAACCCCAACCCAACAAACACATTGCCATCAAGTTGATTAAGTCCTAGATATTTCATAGATTTGGTTGCTGTTTTCAGTGGTAATTTTCTTGACTTATTTTTTAGAGTTGTCTTTTTTAGTGTAGAAGAACCCAACTACTCTTGCATGTTGATTTTATATCCTTTTGTTATGTTGCCAATGCTGCCATCAATATTCTTGTAGACTATTTAGGGTCTTCTATGTATTGGATGAGAAGCCTGGTGGCGCTGTCACAAAAGTGTTGAACTGCTTACCACAAGTTGGTGGTTTAAAACCACTAGCTGCTCTGAGGAAGAAACAAGAGGCTATCTTGCTCTTATAAAGATTTATAATAAAAAAGAAAGATTTATAATCTGAGAAACCCTGTGAGGATCATTATGAGTTGGAATCTACTCAGCGGCACTAGAATATAGAGCGCATCATGTCATCTGCACATAAAGATAGTTTTATTTCTTCATTTCCAAATAGGAAACCTTTAACTTTCTCTTTCTAGTCTTATTACTCTATGACTCCTACGAAAATGCTGAATAAGAGTGTTGATAATGATTCTCCTTGTCTCATTCCCCTTCAAAAGGAAGTCTCTCAGCTATCTCCACTAGGGATAAGGTTAGCTTTGGGCACATATGCCTTTAAGTTTATTGCTAAGTTTTTGTGAGGAATTAATATGATCTTATAGGTTTTCCTCCTTTATTTTATGTGTGGTGAATTACAAATTGATTTTATATTGTTAAACCAACCTTGTACTCCTGGGACGAATCCCATTTAATCATGATGTATGATATTTCTGGTTTGTTGGCTAGATTTTTTTCCCCCTACTGGTAGCTGACATTTATTGAACACTGACTTGAATCTCCAACCAGCACTGTGTTTTACATGCACTGGCTTATTAATTACTCATAAAAAATGCAAGAGGATTTGGTACTAATATATCCTTGTATTTTACAAATTAGTTTGCTTATTTTTAACAGTTTCATTGAAATTGTGTTGAAGTTTTTGCATCGGTGTTCATAAAGGACTTTTCTATTTTTATAACATCTGATTCCTTTATGCATCAGGGTTAGACTGACTGTACAGAAACATATCAATAGTGTACCTTCTATACTTTTGAAAAGATTGACTAGGATTGGTTTCAACTCTCCTTTAAATTTCATTATTTCTTAACATTTATTTTGGTGTGACTGGAGGAATTATTGAAGCTCCTGAACTCCAGACAAATCAAAACAACCACAAGAAAACCCATCCACACATATATGTTGCCATTATTAAGTGAGATACAATTTTAAATGAATGATTCATGCATCAGATTATCCAGTTCTTATTTAGTTCAGCATACCAAGGTAAATGGCCAAATGTCCTATGTCAACCCTCTCCTAACAAACTACAGAATACACAAAATGTTATATTTATTGCTTAATTTAAGAAATAACCCAGACCCCAAGCTATGAAATATAGGAAACGTAGACAATGTAACTGGCATACTGTTGTCAATTGGGAAAACTTAGACAAATTCATTACTCTGGCCACTCCACAATTTCTTACATGTGCCCTTTTCAACTCTTTCACACACTCAACAGGATACCTGGCTCTGCTTTCAAGTAGAAGTAGGTCTGTTTTGCTACACAGAAACAGACATACACATTAATTAATTGGAAGAACTTGATCTAATATGCTGGGGACTAATAAAAGCTAGAGAGCAATGACAAGACAACCCCTGCTCCTGGGAGCACACAATAGAAGAAAGAGGCAAGTAAAGACGGCTTAGCTCTAAAAATAGATCCTTCTGAAACGAGTTCTACTATGCCAACAAGGTTCTGATCTATACTTTAAATAATACACACACGGTCCATACAAATACACCTCCTTAAAATCTATAGGTATTCAGAGCATACACGCTTTTAAATTAGAACAAAGTTCGGGATCTAACTTACCATCATTTTTTCAAAGAGATCCAGTACTTCTTTTTCAGACAATTTCAAAGATCGTTCATCAGATAATGGCTGAGCTACTGGAAAGTCACTCATCGCAACTGGAGAATCAATAGGATGCTGAATAAGAAGTTTTTCTTTTTTGACAGTAGATTTTCTAAAACTTGTGATTCGGTCACGCTGCAAATACAGATAAAAATAAAAAGTGCTAAGAAAGAGATCAAAAACCATGACCATTACAGATTAAAACATAAAAATGACACGGTATAAAATATATCATTTTGTCTTTGGACAAAATGTTTTTTTAAGCAGCAAGCTCCAGTCAGAGATTGTATTATTTTGAAATCTTGAAGTACTCTTCAGCCTCAGAAATGAAAGTATTCCTCAGAAGTAAAACTGAGTCAGTCTTTGTACAAAAAGTGAAAAGAAAAAGAAAACAAGCACGGATCAAAGTCCTGAGGCCAGTTAAGGTACAATGTGCCTAGAAAGGCAGCAACTTTAGAACTATGAGAAACAGAGAAAAGAAAAAAAGTCTCTTATGTTAAGATATAAGGTGGGAAATGTTGCTAATGTCTCTCTGCTTCGATGTGACAAAAAGTCTGACAAATATCTAGGGAAAATGTATCCAGTTTAAAGTAGTTAAGAGAATGAACGCTGAAGCCAGACCACTTGGATTTATATTTTTTGGTTTGCCATTTGTAAGGATCCCTGGTGTCACAGTGGTTAAGCCTTGGCTACTAACCAAAGGTTGGCAGTTCAAACCCATCAACCAGTCTGTGGGAGAAAGTTGAGGCTGTCTGCTTCAATACAGATGAACACCTTTGGAAGTTTTATGGGGTTCTCTCACCTGATCCGACAGGGCCACTGCATGTTAAGACTCCACAGCAACATTTTGGCTTTTTGTTTTTCTTGCCATTTACTAGCAGAATAGTCCTCTGCAAGTTATTTAGTTTCTCTACACCAGTATTCTTAAAAGTAATATGTTTGTGAGTTTAGCTGCTACGTTACTACTATTGTTTGTTACTAACAGCAATACTATTGCTACAGCGATTATTTTTCTTTTACTCCACGTTTTTCTCCCCTAAAAAGGGGAGACCAACAAGGAGGAAAATGAAAATAAAGATATTATTTTCCATTAACGGGAAATAGAAATATCTTATTCCAATAAATACTAGTATGAAGAACTAGCTATCTTAGGCACATTGACTTGGAGTCATTGATTCCACATACAATCTCTAGTGATTAGCACGGTATTTTGCATCAAGTTAATGACTGCATATAAACAAAACATTCTGTTTCAAAGCATATAATACACAAGCAATTAGTAATGTTCATAAAACTGAATGCAACTCAGTTTTATTTTGGTTTCTGTTAAGAAGCACATGCAAGCCTTGCAGCTCATGTTAAATAAGCATATATGTTAGATGTGAAGACAGTGCATCTTCACTGCCATGGTACCAGAAGTCTGATAAATTACTCAATAGAACAAAGAGTATCATGGAAATTATTAGCCCAGCTTGTGTAAACTTACATTGGCCCACATTAAAAGAATATACCTTGTCCCTTATTGATTCAAAGCATACTTTTTTTTAATTAAAAGGTGTACTTTGAAAGAAATATGAGCAGTTTTAAGCAGCTTATTCAGGATTACAAAAATGATTTGAGTACATGGTTGCTTACAAAGAGAATACACAATATTTGAGACCTGGAAAGAAACTTGAGAAAACATAGGCCAATTCTCTCAATTCGAAGAAAACGTGACACCTAAAGTCATAAGACTCCAGGTTTTAGTCTGGTTCTCACAGTAAGATTCAGTACTTCAAATCATCTTGGACTAATTGTTTCAAACGTCCAACTAACTTCTTGAGGAAAATGAAGGTAGTTTTGATATGCAGAGTATCTTCATACAACTCAAGATGAAAATGAAGTAATCCCAAATAAAACTGAGTACCTATCCAACAGTCAAATTTCACTAACAGATATGGTGGACATTAAAGCATTTAAATGTGCAATGGACCATAAAATAAGCATTTTCCTTTTCCCTCATATCACTTAATGTTTACTTTCTCAATACTAGCTTTCCTGAGTTGGATCATTTACATATACATTTTATCTTCCACTGTGTTCTTCAAGTCTATCTGGAAAATTGGCTTTTGACTTCAACTATGTCTTGATTTCAAATATTAAATTAAGTCACATACCTTTACCTCCTTAAAGCACTAACAGTACTTAATATTATTTATGGATACGTAAATTCACAAAGGAAAAACCGACAGTGTTTAAAACACCATTTTAATTTTTCTAGTAACACAATGGTGTATTTAAATTTTGAGCCCATAACTTCTAATAAGTTTTACTGTGATACTCAGCTTAAAAATATTCAAGATTTATAAATTTAATAGCATACATCAGATCAGAAGGAAACTTAATCCCCTTTCGATTTGCAATTATTTCCCTCTAATACTATGTTAAACATATTCACAGTCAATTTGTTTGACTATCCATAAAGGGCACAACTAAATTTCGAGAGTTTGTTTTGCATAGAGATTTTTTAAGAATTGTTTAACCTATATATGAGAATATCAAAATTTTGTTGAGACTGCATATAACTATTTATGTTAACATTGAAAAACAGAATTCACTCTAAAGAATATTTCCCATTTTATTGTAACTGTAAAGTATTCAGACATTTTGTATCTCACAGATATCAATGCTTTAATGTCCACCTACTTTAATAAAAAGGTAACATGCATAGGTAATATAATAACATGCTGCTTAAGACCACCTTACCACATCATCTGCCAAAGTTTTTATTTGAATGTTCTAATAAAACCAAAAAGAAAAAAGAAATAACTGTCAGACAAGAAAAATTATTCATAGCTCAAATAATAAGTAATTGAATTATTCCCATTTTTATTGACTATAGTCAAGAAAATTAGCAAGTTTAGATATATACTTAATATATTCTTTACAGAAGAGAGAAGAAAATGTTTAAAGGTCAAAAACAAAGAAAAAAATCATAGCAAGGTCTTAAGCCATTTCAAGTTTTTTTCAATCCCTGGAATAAATAACTGGCATCTAAATTTAACAATAAAACAGACATGAGTCATAAGAAAAAAGTACATTAAATAGCATTGAGATATAAAGCATCCTCTAAATCTTAGATATTATTATTACAGCACAGATATTTAAATGACATTTCTTTAGAAATCTAAATAAAGTAAACTTATTGATTCTGCAATCAGGGTCCATTCCTTAAAAAATTCCCAACATTGTGTGTGTGTGTGTGTGTGTGTGTGTGTGTGTGTGTGTGTTCCTACTCCTAATACCAAGAAACACTAGGGATTGGATTATGGTGTTGGTGGGGACTACTGAAATACCATGGACTGCCAGAGAACAAACAAATCTGCCTTGGAAGAAGTACAGCCACAATGCTCTTTAGGAGTAAGGATGGGGAGACTTTGCCCCATATACTGTGAACATGCTATCAGGGGAGACCACTCTCTATAAAAAGGACCTGATGGTTGGAAAAGTAGAAGATCAGTGCAAAAGAAGAAGGCCACCAAAACTACGGATTGACACAAAAACTGGAACAACGGACTCAAATATAGCAATGATTGTAAGACTCAAAAAGGACCAGAACGTGTTTTATTTTGTTATACATACGAGGATTTACCTAAAACAAACAAACAAATTATGCCCTTTTGGGGGGGAGGTGAGGGAGATAGTGCATTTGGAGTTCATTCTACCAGATCAGGCTGATAATCAAGCTTTCTATTTACCGGTTCTGAAAAGATAGTGTAACTGTGTGTAACCAAAAAAGCCTGATTTGTGGCAGACGGGGGAGTGGTTTTGCCACCATGACAATGCACCTGTTCACACAACCATCTCAGTGCGCCAGTTTTGGGCACAAAAAAACAGCATGGTTCTCTTTCCCCATTCACCTTACTCACCTGACCTCGCTCTGTGCAGTTGCCATGAATGCAGAGGGACATGAAAAGGCAGCAATTTGACAAATTAGAAGAGGTGGAGGAAAAAACAAGGGAGGTGCTATCAGCCATCCAAACAAATGAATTTGAAAAATGTTTCCAAGAATGGAATCAAAGATTTGACAAATGTATTAAGGATAATGGAGAGTACTTTGAAGGTGATATGGTTGTTTTGTGAAAAAAAATTAAATACATAGCTTTAGGGGAAAAAATTCCACTTATTTTTGGTACCCTCGTAGGTTTACTATGAGTTAGAACTGACTCGATGGTACCTAACAACAACATTTAACAAAAACTGGTTCATAAAAACCAATACATACTATAGATAGTCATCAGTATTTAATGAATTAGAGTACAACTAAGCAATGCCTAATAATATAGTCTTCCATGATTCAGAAGATACTTAAAAGCTGTAATTAGGAAAAAAAACCCAAGATTTTAAAATATTGGCTACTGGGAATTTACGTTAACCCTTCATCCTCACTCTACATTTAATACTTTTAACAAACAATGAGTAATACTTTGCATTTACAGGCATGCTAAAAATAATAAAAAATATGGTCATCTCATTGGTGGGGAAACCTCCACTGTGAATTTTAAGGAAATGAGAATGATGTCATCTCAGAATCTCAGGAATTTGTTTTTAAATACCACCAACCAAACGCTGCTGAAGATCTTTGCTGCCCAGACCCACTGGAGAAATCAAACTGATAACTTCTACGCAAAAATAATTCCAAATTATTGCTACAAAACCATGGAAACCTTTATAAAACAAAAATATCTCAACGTGAAACTATTGCTTCTAGGCATACCCTCCGATCTAGGGCTATGTATACACACACGAATGAAGGCACTGTTTCCATCTCTCAGACCATCCCCTCCCCCACCAAAGAATTCTGCCCTCTTCTATTGGCAGCGTTAGCATCTCCTAGGAACTCAGGGCTGTAGAATGGGTGCTGAAAGGAAAGGTGTTCCAGGAACATCTTCATAGGACAGCCCTTGACACACCCTCCAAAACTGAGCAGACACGTTGTCGTCATGAGGAAAACGGCCAGAGAGCGGGGATCCTTGGTGCAACTCCTGGTTCCTTTTGCTCATTAGTGCAGTTTTCCAGTTTCTTCAAAAAATTTCTTCCTAAAAATGCCCTGTGATCGTCCTGTGTCTTTTGAGAAACTTTATGAAAAGTACCCCTTTGGAATTAAACAAACAAATAAATAAATCAGCACCATCATCTGAACTTGAGTTCTGTCTTGCATTTAACTGGCCCAACCGATCCACTAAAAAGCCGGTGGTCTGATTGGACTTTTGTTTCTTTCCGTTTGTAAGCAACATCCTAAAGACTACGGAGCACTCATGGCGTACTAGTTTTCTGTTGGGCTGCTAACTTCAAGGTCAGCAGTTCAAAACCACCAGGTTCTCCTCTGGAGAAAGTAGAGGATCGAAAACTCACAGGGCCTGTTCTATTCTGTCTTAATAGGGTCGTTATGAGTCAGCATTGATTCATAACAATGAGGTTTTTCGGTTTGCTTGTTTGGTTTTTAAATAAGACAAACATGAGTATATTATTGAGAGCACTGATCTGCAGCTATCCATTGGACACCAAGACATTTTTAAACATGTTTTGTTTGGAATAAACCCACACATGCATGAACTGTAACCCTAGTAGTGATACTTTTGACATACTTCTATGAAATATTTTTGTCCTTTTAATCCATAGAATCCTTCAGTGATCCTAACTTCTGAAATTTTATACTGTCTTCATCACATCCTGCTAACATAACTCAAATCAACCTTTACTGCCCCCCACCCAAGAAAAAGGAAAAAAAAGGAGAGATTATTTATTTCAGTAGTACTCTCATTTTTCAAAGAAATCAATTCACCCTAAGACCTCTTTCTACCAGGTATTCGCCCTTTTATTTTTCCAGTGGATTACAAAAGACCGTAGCAGGAACAATGATATGCTTCCAGATTCTTATCATGTAAAATCAGAATAAGCAGTGGCAAAATATCCCAACTAACCTTGCTATCCAGAAAGATAATGATCACACTTGTGTTATGATTTGACAAAGATTATAAATTTACAACAAACTCAAAAGGTCCCTTTCTTCCCATCCTTTGGGGTTAAAAATTCAAGATTGGAAGCACAATTCTATCTCTAAAACAAGAATATATATTAGGAGAAAATATTTATTTGCTTAAATTCTCTAACTTAAGATTTACCTCATATATTTGGAATCCTTTAAGTTGGCATTGCAATTACATATATGCAATTAAATAATAGTGCAAACATAAGGGACAACCACAGGGGGGAAAAAGTATTTGGTTCAAATTAAATCAAAGCCTATAAAATTATGCAAAATTAGAGTAGGATTGAATTTGGAATTATCTAGTCAAAATATCTCATTTTATCAATATTGAAACTGGAGCTTAAAGTAGCTCAATGACTTTCAAAGAGAATATAGACCTTGTCATCAATAGACTAACTCATCAATATCAAACATAGTGCTTTTCTATGGCTACTTCTCAAACCTTAGGGCACTAAAATCGACTTATTGAATCTCAAAATCATAGAAACCCCCCTCTCCCATAAGTTGCATTTCCCATTGGATAAGTAGTTTTTGCCCCCATTGCCCAGGAGTTCTAGCGTCATCCTAAAGAACATTTCTCTGGCACGCACCAAAAGCAAAATCCAAACTCACTGCCATCAAGTTGATGGCAACTCATTGAGACTCTATACAACAGGATTGAGTAGAACTGCTCCTGTGGGTTTCGCAGAGGAAATCTTTACAGGAGTAGAAAGCCCAATCTTTCTCCCTGGAGCCGGGGGTGGTTTCAAACTGCTGGCCTTGCAGGTAGGAGCCCTGTGCATAACCAGTTTGCCATAAGGGCTCTTCCTGGCACTCACAACCCTTCCCGAATGCATCGCACACTTGTAACTCACTGTTGTTGTTTTGAGTGGCTACATAGAGGGACGGTGAGAGAAAAAGATCCTCAAGAGAGATGAAGTGGCACAGGTAGCGGCAGCAATGGGTTCAAGCAAAGCAACAATGGTGAGGATGGACTGGACTTGACAGTGTGTCATTCTATTATTGGACATAGCGTCACCATGTGTAGGCATCGATAAAATGATGCCTAACAATAATAATTATTTAGGTATTCTCTAGAAACTATGTATAAATTTAGATTCCTCAATCTTTCACAATTCTTAAATTTTACCTTCGTAATCCTAATCCTGTCTTGAGAAGCCGTGGTGGCAGAGTGGGTACATGTTGGGCAGGGGCACTTCTACCCTGCCCTATAGAGCAACTGTGAGTCAGAATTGAGTTGATTGCAGTAGCAAGCTTGGTTCTGGGTTAATGCTGTCTTCATGCCACAACTCTGAGTCAGAGCCCTTTCTCTCAGCTCTCTGTATGGGTGGTAGCAGGGAAAATGGGCATATAATTCATAACCTAATGGAAACAATACATGAGCCAGTGATAAATTGTCGGTGCAGATCATTAGTATGGGTTTACCAAAAGTGAGTAACATTTGCCTTTCTGACATTTCCTTAGGAATCAGCAAGCACCTCCCCTTTCCTCCTCCCCTATTAATACCATTTAAGGTGTGTGTTCAGCTATAGAACATTAACTAAAAAGTTTGGCCAGAATTTTTTAAAAGGGGGTTAGCAGGTATGTTAACGGTACCAGTCACATTCCACTGGTCTCAGCTTAAAGCTTCCATGTGATTTTAGCCTTCTCCCTTTCACTGACAAGCAGTAGTTAAGTTCCACAAGCCCCCTCTTCATTCCTTCACAAGCCAATGAAGTTTACGTCAGCCTTCTAGAGAATTCCACGGCTTCCATTCTTTCCCAGTTGCCAAAGTCATCTTCTGAAAGCACAGCTCGGGTTCTAGTCACCATTACCCCCAAACCGAGGTCCCTGCTCCCATCTTTTCCCTCTAGCAGAGCTATTTTAGCATAGAAAGTCAGGTTTTTGTCACCTTGCCACACAAAACTTTCCTAATGCAATTCAGAAACCGGTATAATAGCCTACAAAGCCTCATTAACTTGTTCCCACGCCATAATCCTTCAACTTATCTCCTACGACACTTCAACCTTCAACTCAGGTTGTTCCAATCACAGTGATCACCTCACTGCCCCTCAAGAAGGCAAAGTCACATGCTTGGTCTCCTGGGTCTGGGGTGCTCTTCAACGATATTCTTAGGATTCACTCCCTCAACCACTCCTCTTTCAACTTAGTTTTAAGCATGATTTTCAGGTCCTAAAACCAGATCTAGATCAGTTATTACTGTGTTAGGATTGAAAACTTGAAAAAGCAAGGCTATAGACCTTTTTTCAAAATTTTGGCAAAAGATTTGGAAGGAACAACAAGGTGAAGGAAACCTACCCTGTCCATCATATTTAAAAGTGAAACATCAAATTCTTCCACACATTCCTGGCACTCTAACTTTATTGTGCTCTATTTTTCTTTCTTTTTTATGTAATAGAAGGTATAATTTTCTCATAGTCTGTCATTTATTATAATTTTTTTTCCGGTACAGTTGTGACTCCAGACAGGATCCAAAGAGGAGTTCTACCGACCTCGTCTCTGGGTTTGATGGAGAATTGCTTTACCCTTCTGTGTTAGCCTCTTAAAGTACCGCAGCAACCTTAAAAGGGCACAAGGAAGGGAGTGTGTTATAATTTTTAAATCTACTTCTTTTACTAAAAATAACATTCCAAACGGAGAAAGATTTTTGTTTGCTTGCTTCTAAGATGGACCTTAATACCTAAAGAATAGCGTGGCTCACAATAGATGCTTAATAACATCATGAATAAACGACACACTCTGGCTGATAGCCAGTCTTCCCTGACGACCTATCAGGACGGGTATCCTTCACATGGCACTCAAGATCAACCATGATTTCGTGACTCACTTTCTAATTCTCTTCTTATGGCTCATGTGCTTTTTATAGCAGACTATCACATTTGTTCCTGCTGCTTATAATGTCCATATAATTAGATGAATTTGTGTCTATAGCTTCCCTTGAGTTTAAAATTTGCTTGGTAAAAAACCAAATATGGACTCTGAGTCAAAAAATGATAGTGGAAAAAATTGTGCTTTTTTGGTTTTCCTAAAGATAATTTTTCTAACAAATATCTTCTAGAATGATAAGAGTATCACAGGGCACACTAGAAATATGCTCATGTAAAATTATTATCCCAATTACTTTTGATGAAGAATTATAAAGAAAAACATTCTGATATATTTATTTATGTTTCATTCAATGACAGAATGTATATCCTGTGTAAACGTGCACCTTTGATTCAATGCAAGAATTTTCTCAGAGTACCCCATGATATCATTTTAAAAATCTACTTTTATAAATATCTTCTAAACATCATTTACAATTTTTCTTTAGAACTGTTCAAAAACTGAATCTACTGAAAAAAACTGAAAAGATACACAAAGGTTGAGTTTGCTAAGAGATGATTTTTGGCCACTATACATTAAAATGCATTGATTTTATTGTATACATTGCAATTAAGAGATTTCTTATAGAAAATAACTAGGTTCTACCAAATAATTGCCTTTATGTATTATCCAAAAATAAAAGACATGGGAAAAATTGAGAATAATAACAAAAACTAAACTTAAACCAAAAAGTAAAAAGAACTTCAAAAAACTTGTTTTTGTTTTGTCAGTTAATAAGGGCAAATTACATACACTAAGTCACTGTAATGTCATTCTATGAAGACAAGCGCTCTGATTTTACCAAAATGTTTATATAGGTGTGTTTATCTCCTGTCCCATTGGACATGCTGGCATTATGGGTTTTGCTCCTGTGTACCAAATTATGAAGCTACTATGGAGTTTTAAAAAATAACAATAAAAACTTTTATTAAAATCACAGTCCTAAATTAAAAGTGCTGATTAAAGTCATTTTGGCAAGTTTTTATTATGCAAATCTAATGATAATGGTCATTATAATGAGTGCATATTGCACTGATATGTATAGTGACCATATTTTCATTAAAATCAACTCTGGAAAAGCAACATGATTATGTATTAGTCGAGCAATCCGTTTATTAAACTTCATTTATGATCAGTAATATTAAATATAACTTAGTACAGTATTATATGAACAAAAGTTATCACTCTGAAGTCTCAACCCCTTCAGAATAAGAGAAATGGACAATTTACTTATAAGCTCTGATGATCAAGTTCTGATTACAATGCAAGAGTTATCATTGCAAGAAAATTAAATCAAGCAGAAATGAACAAAAAGAGCACGATGTAAAGATTCAACTCTGCTATGGCGAATGTTACATGGTTTTACTATGTTTTGTAAACAGCCATTGCAAATACTCTAGTACCACAGAAATTGGACAACTAAATTATATACAATTTAAAAGTCTCACCACCAACTCAAAATCTGTCTAGTTTGACTAGTTTTGACTAGTTTTGTTCTTAATAACAAAATAAGCTGACCAGAACCATTAAGACAAAAGAGCTGTTATTCAACCAGCTTAAAGCTTCTTGCTTTCCAAGAAGGGCAAGGACAATGTAAGAAAGAACTCCTAGATCAATTCATCTGAACGAATACTGGAGCACCTGCCTACAATACACCCATTCGATGCTGGCGATCAGGACTACAATGGTAAGCAAAGCGAGCTTACTCTTTTCCTTTATAGAAATTATAATCTCATTAAAATCAGACAAAATAAAGGAAAACGCACAAAAGAGAAATGCTCAAACTCTGACAGCTTTGTTAAAACTTCCAGACTCTACAGGCTGGAAGGGGACTTGATAAGGCCATCTGTCAACTTCCAATCCAGGGTTTGAATTCTTGGAAGTACATCCCTGCCCAACACCTATTCGATCAGGAACACTCACAGACAGATGTAGTTCCTATTAAAAGGCCCATCTTCCACCATTTCAGATCCCTGACCTTTAAAAACCAAAAGATCAATCTAGACAATTGAAGACCACTTACTTATCTGGTAACCAAGCTGCACATTCTGCTCCGACAAATACTTCATTATAAAGATAATTGTTTTTTATAGTTGAGTGCCTCTCAGTTGTGGTTATGTCACCCAGAAAGCTATATATAATGCTGATTTTTAGAACATATAAATATAGAGGTGTGTTTCTAAGACCAGGAGAAATCAGATTTTGCCTTTCAGAGTCAACTTGTTTATTGTCTGTTATTTTAAAATACTCTGAAATGTTCTTTCACTTCTTTTCTAACAGTATAGATCATTTTTAGATCCCAAATGTCAAATTCTTTGGGTTTATAGTCATCTATCATGATAAATAATCATAAATAGATGATAGATCAATTTGAAGTGTGCTGGGAACTAGAGAATTAAGGAGACATGGCCCTGTCCTGGAAAAGTATATCATTTGAATTCAAGAGAATTTAGAGATATTAAGCTCTATCTTAATTTACTATTGTGGACATCTGTAATGACTGATTTCATCATTTTATTAGAGATATTTTTCATATTTTTGTAACAATGTGTTTTTGTACTGATAAAAACACCATCTCAGAACTAATCAAAACTCTCAAACTTTAACTCATCAGTTTTTCACTGTGACAAAATTTTTCCCCAGAATTCTTTGTTAGGTTTTCTCTTCAAAATGGTCTTTCAATTGATAAAAATAAAAAACTTTATTTAGAAGGACAAGTTCTAGTGAAATTCAAATATGCCACCATTTTATGGGGCTTTGGTTTTCTTCATGAAGCCAAGCTATGTTTACCCATTTGATGAATTCTATATATCTAGCAGAACAGGATATGCTCAATCCTAAATTGGCTATCTTGCCAAAATTTTTTAATATTTCATGACCTAACAGAGAGAATCCTCTAGTGCTGCCTTACAACAACTACGATCCGTTTCAAGACTCCAAACTCAGTAATTCTGACTCAACGGGCAGAGTAGGTTTCCTGTGGGAGTGAACTGCTCACTTTTTGTTTAACAACCCAACATGCAAACCACCAGGGCTTCGTTTAGACAATGTTTGTTTGCTGCTTGAGTCTTTTAAAACGTTCACCCTATTGAATTGGAGGAAGTAATTGAGATACCTGAATTAATCAGTAACAAGTACTGGAATAAACTGGCTTTGTAAATATTAGCTGCTTCTGCAGATACAGAAAGAATGTTTATTTGCTCTGTAGTAGACTATTTTAAAATGAAAAATATGTTTGGACTTGAAAGTTCCACAAACTTGGCATAAACACAAAGCTTTCAAAACCTAGCCCAGTACTTTGTACATAATAGACACACTTGGGTCAATGACTTAGCTCAATATTAACAAATACATTTTTGTTTCTTCTGTTTTTTAAAAAAGATAAATGTCACAATCAAACAATAATCAAGGACCCCATTGAATGTTGAATACTTATAGCACACAAAAGTTTAAGGTATTATTCTGCCCCTTAAGGCATTTGCAAATCTAGCCAAGGAGAAAAACAACACATAAAACAAATAGACAAATGTTAACTATAAGATTTAAGGCACCCCCAGCCAGTCCTGGGGCCTTGGGGCTCAACTCAAAGGGAGTCCCTCTGGGACATGGGGGTACAGTGAATGGTGTGGCCCTTTGTCTGGGCATGCCTAGAAAGTAGGGGATGCTGGGCCCCTCTAGGGTTTCCCATATGGGCTCCAATAAATTCCTTCCCTTTTGCTTAAAAAACAAAGATTTTATTTATGTAACCCATCTTCCTCCTTTAATGCTATCACATCACCGTATCCTCTAAATGTTACAGCTTTAACCACTGCCAGAAATTACCTTGTTCACTCATTTATTCATTCACTTGCACTCTGGCTTATAGAATATGAATTCCTTAGAGCAGGGATTTTGGATGTCTAAAACTCAGAACAGTAGCTGGCCTATAATAAATGCTGAAATATTTGTGAGATATATGAATTTAAGTACATTGGTATTTCAGAGAAGCAATTGATAGAGCTTCATTAAGAAACTATTGATAAGTCTTCAAATGGTTGGTTATGATTTGGATAGGCAGAAAGAGGGAAAGAGAGAGAAGTAAGAAGGAGCAGGGCTAATATTTCACCTTAGAGAAGGTAAGAAGAGCAGCCTTATAAAACAAAGGGTTTATAGAAAAGGGTATTAAATTCTGAGTGTATAGGGTGCATCTGATTAGAAAGAGTTGTGAAAACGAAGAGGTGTAGCCTAGATTAGGTTTTACAGTCATTGAAATTCCATACTGTTTCCTCTTGCAGAGGGACACATGAAAAATGTGAAATTTTATAGGAAGATGACTTTATTGGATAAACGTCTTTATAATCTCTTATCTGAAACCCTTGAAAGAATTGTTCACATTTTACAAAGTTATATGTATATGAAACATATTGATAATGAAATTGATAAATGAAGCTTCATAAACAAACTATAAAGAATTTTGATCTACTGGTGGGATATGGCTTGACCAGCAAGAAAGAGGGGAAGAGAGAAATCAGAATATGATATATGTAACATATTTTAAAATATCCCCCATAGGATCTGGGGGATCCATTACATCCTGTGCTCAAATGCATCCATGTTTATCAGTACAACGTAATGATTGTACAAGATAAAGACTATGTACAGCCTCAAGTCAGGTCAGGTTTGACATCCAAATGATAAAAATCTTTTTTTCTGGGCTGTTAGATTTTAGAATTTCAAAAAAGGATTGTAGACCTGTAACATTCGAGTGAGATTGAGAGATTATATAAGAGATCCAAGGCATGAAGAACAATTAAAAAAAAAAAAGTTGCCGGAATCGGCAAGTTCGGTCAATTCTACCTGAAGAGTAGCAGTAGTAATTGTAGTTGCAGTAGTCAGAGTATTAACAGTAGTAAAACCACTGCCATCGAGTTGATTGTGTCTCACAGTGATCTTCTTAGGGTTTCTAAGGCTTTGTAAATCTTTACAGGAGCAACTAACCTCAGCTTCCCCCACAGAGTGGTTGGTGGGATCGAACTACTCACTTTGCAGTCAGCAATCCAACACTGTCTCAACAGCACCACCTAGGCATCTAAATAATAGCTACTGTTTATTGAGCACTTATGTGACAGACACTATGCTATACGCTCTACATGCACTGCCTCCCTTGAATACGCACAGAAATCTTCTAAGAGAAATCATTTACTATCTTATCTTGTTAAAGATTACGAAAGATAGAAGAAGAACCAATGCATCAGAATCATGGTGCTGGTGATGACTACTGTAAGTCCCATGGACGGCCAGAAGAACAAACAAATCTGTCTTGGAGAAGTACAGCCAGAGTGGCCATTCGAAAAGTAGATGGCCAGGCTTCATCTCCTTTATTCCGTATATGTTATCCACAGAGACCAGTCCCTTAAATAAGACAAGCTTGGTAGAGTATCAAATTTAAGGGCAGGGAAAAAGGAAGGAAGCCCACGGTGGCTGCAACAATGGGCTCAAACATAAGAACAAACCCCAGGTGGTGTTTGTTGCATTCTGTTGCTATGAGTCAAAAGAGACCCATCGGCATCTAACAACATTTTGTATGTTAGGAAATCAAGGTTTATAGCCATTCTATCTTTTAAACTCACAAAGATATTGAGTAGCAATGTTGGGATTGGCACCTCTATTTCCAAACCAAACTCAAACCCCTGAAAACATCTATCTGTATGATGAAATTTGTTTTGTTTTGTTTTGTTTTTTTTAAATCACTTCACTGGGGGCTTGTACAACTCTTAGCACAATCCATATATACATCCATTGTTCATGCACATGTGTACAGTTGTTGCCATCATCATTCTCAAAACATTTGCTTTCTACTTGAGCACTTGGTATCACCTCCTCCTTTTGTCCCCTCCCTCCTCGCTCTCCCCCCACCCTCATGAACCCTTGATCATTTATAAATTATTATTTTGTCATGTCTTACACTGTCTGACATCTCCCTTCACCTACTTTTCTGTTGTCTGTCCCCCTGGAAGGGGGGTATATGTAGATCCTTGTAATCGGTTCCCCTTTCTACCCCACCTTCCCTCCACCCTCCCAGTATCACCACTCTCCCCACTGGTTCTGAAGGGATCATCTGTCCTGGATTCTCTGTGTTTCCAGTTCCTATCTGTACCAGTGTACATCCTCTGGTCTAGCCGGATTTGTAAGGTAGACTTGGGATCATAATAGTTGGGTTCGGGGGGGTGGGGGTGAGGGGGGAAGAAGCATTTAAGAACTAGAGGAAGATGAAATGTGTTTTTAGGATTCTCCATCAGTATGTGAATCAGTTCTGGATAAAAGCACATACACCAAGTCTATGTCAATCTTGGCCTTCCCACAATCTCTTTGATTACTTAAAGCGCTCTCTCCTCTAGATCATCTAGTACTCTTTCCCCCATCCATTCTGTATTCAATTCAGGCTAGGTCCTTGTTGCCTGCAGAATTTCCCCTTGTGTAACACATTTCACTTACCAAACTACAATTACCTATCCTTGCTGCAAAACCAACCCATACTGCCATCAAACTGATACTGGCTCGTAGCAACCCTATGACAGGCTAGAATTGCCCCTGTGAGTTTCCAAGATTGTAACTCTTTATGGGAATAGAAAGCCCCATCTTCCTTGTGAGAAGCAGCTGGTGGTTTTAAACTGCTGGCCTTTTCTTTAGCAGCCTAATGTGTAACCACTAGGCCACCAGGGCTCAGATGGTCTTCCCTACCAGGCTGTAAATGCTATGTAGTAAGGACTGAGCCTCTCGTGATGCGGCTGTGTCCTCAGGGTTTTGCGCTGCTTCACATATAAAAAAGGTGCCTACGTCTGGCAACAAAATGCAGAAAAAGGAAGAGATCCAGTTGTGAAGTGATAAAATCTTGGATGAGGATGATAGCAATAAAGACAGCAGTTACTATATATAATTCTGTTTAAAATATGCTTGTTCTTGAAGCAATGTACCCAGACATATGATTTTTGTTTGTATTAAATAGAGTAATTTAAATATGTGTTGTTTTGATTACTATCTTTATGACACACAAATAACTTCTAAATGGCTATCATTATCATTCTGGCAATACTTCACCTCACAGTGATTTGCCATGTATCTACTTCAAGTAGCTTTTAAAAATAACCACATCATTTAGTTTTCTCATAGAGCTGTAAAATTAATCTGACAAAACAAAATGATTAACTCCTTAAAAAAGTCAAGGGTATAAATCTCCTAAAAATGAAAATTAAACCTGAGCTATGAATAAGGTATTATTGGAGTACGCTTTTTTTGTAAGGAGAAAGGTACATAAAAGTCAACTAATAATTTAACTTCTATTTTAAATTTGCAAACAATCCCCAACTCAGAAATCAGATATTACCTAAAGGTTCATTTGTATAGCAACTGTTTAGCTCTTAGAATATATGCGTCCAAAGGTGCAACTAGTAAAAATGGTTCCCAAAGTACAATAACTCACACACAAGGAAAACAAAAACAGCTTACTGGAGTTTGAAATAGAAAAGTTTTAAAGTCGCTACATATGATTCTTTTTAAAAATGACCACTAAAAACTTAAGCAAAACAAGGGTAACGAAAACAGTTTTATAAATTCTACAACCGCCCATGGCTTCATATCATTCTCTGCTGAGTAGGGATTACTTTCTGAGAAGCTTTTGTTTCATCTCACCCACTGCAAAATAATTGATTCCAATTCCTAGAGACCCTGCAGGACCGGTTAAAATCGCTCCATTGTAAATCTTTATGGAAGCAGGACGCCTCATAGATACGCTTGCAGTGGTTACAGTGGATTTGAACCGCAGGCTTTTGCACTAACAGTCCAACAATTAACCCAAGTTTCCACCACAGATCCTTATTTGTCACATTGTGCTTTAAACAGGAGACCTGGTGGCCTAATGGAGTCTGCAATGCGAACCCACCAGGGGCTCCATAAGAGAAAGATGAGGCTGGCTTTGCCCCTAAAGACTTCGAGCCTCAAGAACCCTAAGGAGCAGTTCTACTCTTTTCCACTTGATCCCTGTAAGGCAGAATGTACTTCAATGCAACGGGTGTCGTTTTGTCTTTTTGTTGATGGTGTTCCTTGAATGGATTTTTAACTTAATTTTTTTTGGATAAAGAGCGTCCTCTAAGATACTGACAGAAATTAAGTCAAAATAAAATAAACAAATTTGTGTCACGGTGTTTTACAAATACTATCATAACCAATTCACACATAGCTTTAAATTTTTAACTTTTAAATTATTTTGTGCAAAACAGCAATTATATCAGTGTTAATTCTGACAAGCCTCAAATTTATTTTACGCCATTTGGAATTCACACTGGAATGTTCATGTAATAGAATTATCTAAATTGGATTAAGAAGAGCAAATAAATCAGCAACTCTCCTTAGACCTTGAAGTTCTGCATGTAGTATGTAAACACCTTATCAGTTACAACATGAAAAATTATGTCCCTTTGCCTAAAAATGTACAGGCAACCCAAGAACAGGCATAACAGCCCTTACAGGTACGCAAAGGTTAAGGACGATGGCGCAAATTTTATTATAGTAACACAGAAATTTTTCAATCTAATGATTTTTTGATCCCGAAAATGGACCATTTATTTTCCTTTTTACCTTAAGAAAACAGAGCAGTGTCCCTTAAGCGTGAATATCACAACCCATTGCCATCAGGCAATTCCCACTCACAGCGACCCTATTAGAGTTTCAGAGCATAGGAACCTCTAAAGGAACGATAGTCTCCTCAGCTCTCTCCCAAGAAGCAGCTCTAGCAACAACAAAGGGGCTCCTGAAGACATGTGTGAGACACGAAACACTCCAGACCTGTTTAACTTGCTCATAACCTTCAGAGTATGCAGGATTAAACCAAGCAAGTCTGTTACGCAGGCTAAATATGAGGCACTCTGGCCATAATTTAATAATGTATGTTCTTGTTTCATGGTTCCTCATTTCTGGGTAATTTGGTCTCGTAACATCTGAGCCAATTGGGTATGGGAAAGTTGGATTTCAACGGTTACGAAGATGATGTGATACAAACAGTTTACACACTTCATTATTAACGTACAGGTTGGTGGTGGTAGCGACCTAGCAGCACCACTCAAGAAAGGCCAGGTGATCTGCTTTGGTAAGATCACAGCAAAGGAAACCCTCTGGAGAAGTTCTAATCTCCAACACAGGAAGTCACCTGCAGACAAACTGGCTCCATGGCAACGGATAAACATTTGTAGAAATTTGGTGTTTTCGCAGTCTAGCTTCAAATTTGTGTGTGTGTGTGTGTGTGTGTGTGTGTGTGTGTGTGCCAGAATTATCGCCAGATTTTCTAAATGAAAATCCTAAACCGAGTACTTTTCATGAATCCTTTCATTTGCTAGTCATGCTGTATTTATCATAAACAAAATCACTTATTTACTGGCCAAAATCAATGCCATTGAAGTTTTCCATTCACACAAGCCCTTTATAGCCCTGACACCTGACACCTCCCACAGACTTGGTTCTGCCTCTATTATTTGCCAGCAGAAACAAAGTTCTCATTGATGGCAGCGTTTCAAAGCAGTTTACAAAATCATACTTTAATGTATAATATACCTTCAGATTTATGCTAGTAGTAGTATTTCAGTTCCAATCTCTGTCGCAATGCTTGCTGTAGAAAAGAAATATTCTAACCCAAGATGTCAAAAGCCTGATTCTCCTTTCTGCAGATAGAGCTGGCGACAGTTGCAATGATGAAAAAGGAGACAGAAGAGACAAGTGGCTACTTATTTCAGTAGAAGAGTGCCGAGAGAACATCAGAAGACAACACTCTAGAGACCAGGAGTGGAGAACCTTTCTTCTCTCGGGGGCCATTTGGATATGTACAACATCACTCCTGGGCCATACTGGTCAGGCATTTAGTTAACTCACCCGTAATGGGATGACTGGAGCTGCTGCTCTTTGGTGAGGCAACTGAGATGCGAGCTGGTATTGATGACTTTAAGGGCCTTAATGTGACCTACAGGCCAGACATTCCCAAGCCCGGCTCTGCATGGAGAACCAGAGGTGGCCACTATGAAATGGAGGGCAATTTTCTCTTTCCATACAAGAAGTGTTCTGGGGTCTAAATCCCTTCTTAAAGGCTGCTTCTAGAGTATTTACAATGAATGTATTCATGAGCTTACATACAAATTTTAGCCGGCACTTTGAGAGATTGCTTCATTTTCAGATATCCTTTGAATTCTGGGTATCTTATCGTTACAAAGTATACATATGCATTCTTCCAGTTGAGTTTCAAAACTGTGGCCCAGTAAGTAAATCAATAAAAAATGTGGCCATTTCTGGTTCCGTTATGGAATTCCTGCCTTCCAGAATGCACATAAGAGACAGGTTCGACTCCCTGAACAGGACACCTCGTGCCCAACGCCCGCCTGTCAGTCAGTGGGAGCCTGCACTCTGTTAGGATGCTGAACTAGTTTCAGTGGCATTTCCAGGCTATGACGGACTAGGGTGAAAGGTGTGGTGAGCTACATCGAAAAAGCAGGCAATGAAACCCCTTTGGCTCACAATGGCCCAATCTCAAACCAATCATGGAAATAGCACAGGATCGTTCAGTGTTCCATTCTTTGGTACATGGGATGGTCATGAGTAGGGGTCTGAAGCAATGGCAGTGAATCAAATCGGGGCTTATTTTAGAAAGTACAAGTATGGCTTACTTCCTTTAATGCCATAATAGAAGAAGTAACGTGATGAGATGCCTTTTCTTCCACATGAAATACAGAAATAAGACTATAAAGACAGCAAGATTTGTAGATGGTTGACAAACGGTAACCATGTAACAGTTTTACAAACTGTTAAGCATGTAACCTCACAACCAAAACCATCCAAACCCAGTGTCACAAAGTCAATTCCAATTCATAGATCTCTTATGGGGTTTCTAAAACTTTTCCGTGGTTCTCAACCTTCCTACTGCTGCAACCCTTTATTTCATACAGGTCCTCATGTTGTGGTGACCCCCCAACCATAAAATGATTTTCATTGCTACTTCGTAACAGTCATTTTGCTACTGTTATGAATCGGACGACCCCCGTGAAAGGGTCATTCGACCCCCAAAGGGACCGTGACCCACAGGTTGTGAACTGCTGCTTTCGATCTTTATGAGAGCAGACCACCTCACTTGTCTCCCCCAGAGTGACTTGTGGTGCACAGTCCAACGCCTAGTCCCCAGCATCATCAGGATGCCTTACATAGCCCATGATGGCGGCAAACACTGGAAAGCTCAAAAAAGTTATAAAGTATCATTCTATTGACCAGTGGCTATAATATGCAGTGTTTCTAATATGGACTTCCAGAGCATGTTTTGATGAATCTGGAAACACCAGAAATAGGGTGGGGATTTTTTGTTGTTATTGTTTTTCCTTGTTCCAGTTTTTGTTTTATTCCTAGAGAGTACCTTCATGGCGGTCTTAGTTCAAATCGTGTTTTTGAGCACTTATCAAATAATTTCCCACTAGAGAATGTGAACTATCCAAGGCAGGGCTTGGGCCTCGGGTTATTTTTAGAATTCTGGCATATGGACCCTGAGGAACCACACATATGTTGCCTCTGTGCTGACTCTTAGGTTCTTTTTAGGAGGGGCTCCAGAAGTCGGAGGGTTTTAAGACAATCAGAGAGAGCCTCTACGTTAGTTCAGAGATTTCTGAGTATAGTTCTACTCTAGAGACATGAGTACGACACACACACCCCCCAAGTCAAAATCGATGCCACAGTAACTGGCTTCATTTTTGTTTTCCAAGCATTATTGTTTATGTTGTTCTTGGCGGTGGTGGTGGTGGTGGGGACGTTAGGTGCCCCTGAGTTGGTTCCAACTCATAGTGACCCTTTGTGCAATGGAAAGAAACAGCAGCCGGTCCTGAGCCATGCTCACGCTGGTTTTTACGTCTGAGCCCATGGTTGCAGGCACTGTGTCGAGTCATCTTGGTGAGGGTCTTTCTCTGTTTGGCTGCTTTTTGGTTGGCTGCTTGTTGCTGTCCCTTCCAAATCATGATGATCTCATATACATACAGGGCCGTATGGTTCTGAAGGCGGTGAACTTTCAGAAGCAAATCGCCAGGCCTGTTCTAAAAGGTGTTTAAACAGCTAATCTTTCAGTTAATAGTCAAGTGCTTAAAAATTTTCGCAACACAGAGACACCATGCCAGGTACCAGACTAGTTTTTTCACACATATTACTAGATTTAACTTGCATACTAACTCTATAGTGCATAATCCACAAATTACAACCATTTTGTCCATGTGCGCCCTGAGGTTCGTAGAGAAACTCTTACTGAAGAAACAGTAAACCATGGAGCCAACATTAAAACCAGGGTTTGTTAGTCAATGTTCTTAAACAGCTTTCCATATTTTTTTAAAGTAACTATGAACTCAGTGGGGTTGCCGCTAAGTGCCATCAAGTAGATTCTGACTCAGCCAGCCTATGTTCAACAGAACCAAGCAGCCCTGCCATCCGATTTGTCCTATGTTCGAGCCCATGGTTACAGCTACTACGTCAGTCCATCTTATTGAAGGCCGCCTTTTTTTGCTTCCTGTCCTTTTACTAAGGCCTGGTGGCAATAATGGGTTACCCAGTGTGCTGCTAATTACAAGGTCAACAGTTTGAACCTATCAGATGCCCTCCTGGATGAGGACGCGACTTTCAGCTCCCATAAAGATATACAGCCTCAGAAATCTAACAGGGTAGTTCTACTCTGTCCTAAAGTGTCCCTGTGAGTCTAACATTAGTCACTGGAAGTTAGCTCAGAGCTCCATTACTAAACATGCTATTCCTCTGTAAAGACTGGACCCTCCTAATTGAATCAGAGAGTTCAGGAAACAGGTAGTCAAAGAAACAAGGAGAATGGCCTTAGACAGAAAACATTAACCTGGACATTTATAGAGACCAAAACCAATTCATGTGGAGGGCAAGGAGACAGGAGTAGAATATTAGCAAAGAAAACAATAAAGAAAGTGAAAACCAAGCAAATAACTCTAGAGAAGAATTTAGCAAACAATTAGCAGGACCCTAAGAAGGGAGTATAGCTGCTCATCTTCAAAACAACCAATTTCAGACATATTTGTAATCTATGGTCCCCACTAGTCATGCAGATTCTTTAGATATAGATATTTCCATTCCTATTGAGCCCACAAAAATTGGGAGAAGGGAGACTTTTTCAGAAAATAAAAACTATACATATACAACTTTGGAGCCTAAAAATGTAGACGTCATGGTGGATTACATAGAAAGTAACTCCCGCTTCAATATGACTGCTGGCTTGTTAAGCAGGGGAAAAATAAGGAAAAATTAGAAAATTTATTTTTATTATTAATTTTGAATACATCTAAAGTTGAAACTTTCATCTTAACGTTAAAAATAATAAAACAAATCGGTTACCACAAAAAGGGCTATCTGGGTCTCTTTTCTACGTCTGGGATATATAAATTGAAATTCTCTTTGCTAATGATATTCAAGGGTTCATAGAGCAATGTTTACTGCTCGGGCAAGAGAGCGACTCAGAAGTTCGAGTGAAGAGGGAGACGAGAGAAACAAGCATGAGCAAGAGTAATTCTTTTTAATTGTCAAATTGTAGTGGTGAATACCAGAAACAAAATGGTTGCAACTCATAATTTGTAATCTTCTCCTATTTTATATATTTATACTAAAAAGACAAAAAACAACAAAAGTAAAAGCTATAAAGTTTATTTCTTCCATATTTCCCTGTTATGATTTCAAACAATGGGAGAGAATAATATCACTACCAGTAATATTACTTGGATTCACAGTGTGCCTATAATATGCCAAGCTTTGTTCTAAGTGCTTTTGCTGGATTATGTCAATCCCCCGGCAAACCTGTCATGTATGTACTACTATTAACTTCATTTTACTCATTAGGAAACTGAGGCACACAAAAAGCTTAACAACGTCATTCAGAAAGGATCTCTGGCTTAGACGCAGGATCACTGGATCAGTCAAAATATACTTTCACAAAGCAAAGAGTAAGCAGAATCCTATATGATACAGTGTGACTCATCTAAACACACCTGAAGTACATGAGCTCAATTCAATGTTCGCTTGGTTGAAAACCGGAAAGTTTTTGACTAGCCGGCTGGATCATTTACATCATTTACTTTCAGAAGGAGTGAGTGCTATAGAACACAGAGGTCACAGGCCTCTGAGCTCGCATGAAGTTAGCTGGTATAAATAACTTGCTTGCTATAGAAAAGCTATTGAGAGTATTTTCTGACATCAACAATACACAGGCCTTTTCAGGCATTCATTAGCCAACCTCTGACTAACCAACTGTAAAATACCAAAGTGAGAAACCGACAAATGGACCCTCCTGAGGATATACTTGAGATTCTCTCATGGTGCCAGCATTAAAAACATAGAAGAAAAATGTCCTAGAACAACTGTAAGATTAATTCTCACTTTGGATTTGTATTCAAAGTGGCTATTCTATTTTTTCAATTGGATGACACAATGTAGGTGTTTTATATAATAAATTTTATATAATTTTAATGCTATATAATAAATATACCTTTATAATAAAGCCTAAATAAATAAATTTATCTTCCCAGTCTCTGTCTTTACACACCTAAGTCTAGTTCTGGTAACAAACAAACCTGGGTATATTAATTCCCTCAAAGACTTTACTCTCGGAACACACATGAGTTTTAGAAAAAGGTAACAATAAAGTGTTTTTTCTCTTTGATATAAGGTCACATATATAATAATAGTAATAAATCCAAACTCACTGCCATTGAGTAGATGCCGACTCATGAGGACAAGGTAGAACTGCACTTCACAGGAATAGAAAGCCCCATCTTTCTTCAACAGAAGAGCTAGTGATTTCGAACTGCTGGCTTTACAAAGTTAGCAGCCCAATGAGTAACACTATGCCACTACGGCTCTTACATTTATAATATGCTATTTAAACGTTTCCTGGCTCAAGTGGAAAGCAGATAGTTTAAGAATGATGATGACAACAAATGTGCTTGATACAATGGATGGATGTATGGATGTGATAAGTGTTGTACGAGCCCCCAATAAAATCATTTTTAATTAAAAAAAGGTTTCCTACTCTCTATATTCATGTTGTTTTAATGGCAGCATTTTCAGTTATACTTTCAGCACAAACAAGCAAAAAATGGAACCGAAGGTCAAAGAATAAGAATTACTTAAGAAATATCCATTTATAACTGAGTGGGCTTTTTCGAAGTCTTCTACAGGTACAATTACTGTGAGTAAAATCTGCCAAAATCATGTAAGTTATCTGCTAAAATCAATGCCAACATGACCATACACTAGAAATGTAACACTTTTTTAACCTAACAATGACTTGAATTATCTTCTCCCTTCTCTTCCTGCCAGCATGACCAATAAGAATGCATCAACAAAAAGAATAAAAAGTTATACTAATAAAAAAGCTACGACATATAATATGTGCCTAAAGCATTCTGATTATATTTTGTCTGAATTTGTATAACCAAAGATGAAAGTATCTTACACATAAATTGTGTTAGGTTAAACCTAGATACTTATTGAAGAAGGATTGAAAAGGAAGCTCTTCATTTCTTCATGTATAAAAGATAATTTTTGACCACCACAATTCTGTTTCTGTGTCATATTTCTAACAAACATACAATATGTGCTCAAGCTGGAGACTGATAAGTGAACCCCCAAATATGGACTCTACTAAACAACCAGCAGGAATAAATACGGCAAATGACCAGAGAGAAGAATAGTGAGAAGGAAAATTGGTTGGAAATGGAATTGCTACATGTACAGAACTTTTATGAATTAAACTAGCTAAAGAGAGAAAATAATTGCCAAGGAACGATTGAGGAAAGCAAAAGGAGACTGCCAGATTGAAGTTAATTATTGATGATGTAAAACCAAGAGACTATATTTAGAGACTACGCTAGAAAGTTGGAAGGGGTTGGCTAACATTCAGCCAACATTGGCCAGTTGCTTTAGGGTAGTGAGAGAGAATCACAAAAATCCCAAGCAATTTAATTGGCTGTCTCAAGCTTTGCTTGGTTTTATTTTAAATGTACTTAAGACTTCTAACTTCTCACTGAATTTACCACCTTTTCTGCAACAATAAAGGATATTTCAAGGGACATGTTATAGTCACTGCATTCCAAACAATAAAGATCCTGAGAAAGAGATTGTTCTAGTTTACTCTCTTGAGGCGGTTTCCAGGCCATGGTTTAGGAAAACAGGAAGAGCCTGGGGAAATCTCTGAGTGGAGGAGCTGAACATTCAAGTAGACAAAGGTGCTGCAGTTTACAGACAGAGCGTCAGAAAGGAAAGAGCTACACTGAAAAGACTCAAGAGATTTGAGAAGAGTAGCCATTGAGAATTGAAAGCTAGAGTACTGACTGGCACATGTCTGTAAGGAAAATAATAAATGATGAGGAAAGACTCATTCAAGAGGATTAG
Organism: Tenrec ecaudatus; assembly: GCF_050624435.1. Taxonomy (NCBI): domain Eukaryota; kingdom Metazoa; phylum Chordata; class Mammalia; order Afrosoricida; family Tenrecidae; genus Tenrec; species Tenrec ecaudatus. Next base: position 103,658,912 of record NC_134548.1, on the reverse strand, counting down.
TGAGAGAACACTACCTGGCACTCACACACAAAAAGTACCTGTTCCTACCAGCCAGACTGGAAAAATCCCACAATTAATTAGGTATTGTGTAGAACACTGAGAAGGCCACTGTATTGCCTAAGTAGTATAGAGTAATTAATCCTATACTGAATGTTGTGCTGCCCTTGCCAAGCATAGCTTAAAAGCATGGCCCAATAGTATCAATCCAAGTAACTTATGTACATTCCAGGACAGAGTTATACAGTAACTATGTTGTTGTTAGGTGTTGTTGAGTCAGTCTATCATGACTTATAGCAACCTCATGTGACTCAGTAGGAATGCGCCATAAAGTTTTCTTAGGTGTAATATTTCCAGAAACTGTAATATTTCCATAGAACTGTTGGAGCAATTGAACCACCAAATTTCAGTTAGTAGCCATTTACTTAATCTTTGTGCCTCCAAGGATTCTAGTAGCCAATAATTTAAAAATTTACAAAATAAGGCATTCAATCAAGGTTTAAATGTGAACCCCCGCCCAATTTGTGATTTTTAAAAATTATCCAAAAAATTACCAGGCATGCTAACAGCAGGAATATATGCCCCATAATTAAGACAGAAACCTAATCAAAACATACCCAACAATGACACACATGTTAAAATTAGCAGGCAGGAACATTAAAACAGTGGTTTTTAACTCAACTTTATATGCTTAAAAAGTTAAGTGGCCGACAGAGATCAAAGACCTGCTTGGATGAGAAGCCAAGGACCAGAGACATGTCTACTGGCATGGTTAAGAAGAGGCAATCCCCACAGTGGGGATCTTCCATTAAGTCACTGATTTTAAGACTAAAAACATCCATGAAAACTTGTAAGACAGACACTTAATACCTTTACCTCCTCATGTTTTAGATATCCAATTTCTAAATTGCCCATCTCTATCAACCCAGCACTTTTCAGTTAGGCCTTTGTGTATCTTCATTCATAAGCATAGTCCAACAGAAGGATGTATATTGCTAAAAGTCAACACAATTGTTGCAATGTACACCAGTTCAGTGTCAAACATCTTTCTCTTTCCTTCAGATGGGTAATGGTTAACTCAGCCCTAGCCATCAAAGTTAGGTAAAATGGGTACCAGTAGCAAGCTTGGTATTTCACACACACAACCCTGCACTTCATACTATTTGCCCCCTTCATGAAAATTCATCAGCTCTAGTTCTCATGGTCTAGGTCATGACCTTAGACTCAGGGCCAGCACAACTCTTTGAACTCCAGACCATTTGGCTTCTCTCTCATGTCCAGCATCTATGGACCAGTTCAAGGATGCCGGCGGAACATGTCCAAATTCGGCCTGAATCCCCTTCAATGTTACTCAGCAAGTGCACCCAGGTGATCACCACAATGAGCCTGCCACCTGTTCGCCAGCTCTCTGTAACACTTGGGCCTAGAAAAGGGTTTTCTGTAATGGGCTTGGTCAGTTTCAGCCTACATACAGCCAAAGACAAACTGGTTGTTGCTCAGAATTTTAAAAGTTAAACAGTTGTTTTTGGCTTTTTCCCTCACAAAACTTTTCGTCAAACTTAAATCATCTGTTCCCTCAGCAGTTCGGGATTGGTCTGCATAATTTTTCAATTACAAATATTCTCATGCTGAAGGTTCCGGGTGGAGCTCAGATTTTCTACCTCAGGCCCCTTAGTCTACTTAGACTTATTATAAAAAAAAAAAAGCCTGTTTCTTCAGGGAAATTTCTAAATCTTCTTTCAGTAAATCTAATTATGGACTGACTGGTGGTGGGTTTACAAACTCTCTAATTATAATCCTCAATATTAACTTCTATCACATTTATGTCTGTGTTAAGCCAATTTATAGTAGAGTCAGCTAAACACATAACTTTATACACATAATCCTTTTTAAAACACTCAAGTCCATCCTCTCTGCTCTACTCAAGAAGATTCCATTTTTATGCATATGACCTTGGGCATCCGGCAGGGCTTACCCAATAGCCCCTACCATCTATCACCCTTCTTAGAGAACCAGGCCACTCACTAAAGCTTTTCTCCCCTCCGCTGCAGCTGAACATCTCCCTCATGTCTTCCAGTCATTACAGATGAGAACCTCCAAAGTAACTACCTAAGAATCAAGTTTCACTTCCCATGCGCCTTCCCTCTTTCCCTTACAGAGTCCTGTATGTCTAGTACCATTGCCGTGATAGCATCCCTGACAATAACTGAGGAACCAGGATGGGGGCCACATCTGACCTCCTCTGGCTACACAAGGGAGGAGTATCTAATTCGACACCAGCCCATAGCTGATTCGTATGAGGCAGAGGTTGGATACGCCTCCACCCTTCAACCTTCTTTACCCTATTCTGACACCAACCAGCTCAATAATCTGTTGCAATGGGCATAAAGATAGTATCCCTGACTATGGGGGTGTATTAGGGAAGTTAACACATTATCAGAAGCAAAGATGAAAAAGCATTAAGGATATAGTCATTTTGATCCACAGCAGTGTCTCTTTTCAGCCACGCTGGCATGTGTATCTCTCTAGTCCTCTAGCTCTCCACTCATCGGCCTCCGGTTTGCTTGGTTAAGTGACGCAAAGCTCCTCCAATGCTCAGCTTTACTCTTCCCATGTTTCATGCTCTCAGTGCTGCGGACTCTGGCGCCGGTGAGGCTGCCACTTCAAGCAGGGATCTACCCTTGCTGTACACTTGCTCTTCTGGTGCCTCTTCTTTATTGATGGTTGTGCGCTTCTCCCCTCCTATTTCTGGGATGACTCACTTTAGAACCAGAGGGATGGTGAAACTGCCCAAGCCCCAACCTAAGAGTTCTCTACACCTTATTTGGACAGTAGAGCAATGCCAAGTAATTTCCCTTTACAGCACTCTGAGACAATAAATTTCCGTTAGTTAATGCCACCCACTTGTGGTATTTCTGTCAGCGCAGCACTGAGAAAATCCATTGGGCTGCAGCCACTCCCTCAAACTCCAATACTTTCTCAGCAATCATTAAATGTGAAGATTCTTATTCTAAAATGCATGTAAAATTTCTTGCAAAATATTCTAGTCTAAGCCATCCAAGCTTACAATAGAAATGAACTTGAAGGGAAGCATGACATTACGTCTTGTTTGTGCCCCACTTCCTCTTAGCTATACGACTGTTTAACTCCAATGATGACAGAAAAGAAATCTTCACTACTTAATCAATATGTCTATGTAAAAGCATATATTATCCAATCATAACACATGAATTATTGCAGCAAGTGTCCTTACAGTGTGACTTTCAATAAGATTGGCTCCATTAATAACTTGCATCATAAGTCAATAATTGTTGCCCTGAGTTAAAAATTTTTGTTCTGAAATTCACCTTCATCTGTAACGCAAAAACGAATTGCAAAAAAATGAATGCCTTCCTGCTGAGACTTGTTTCCCTCTTCAGATTGAACACTAAGCAAATGATCATTAACGACACTTAAGTCTTTCATTAGGTTTCAGTTATATATTTATTTGTATTGCTCATTGTGTATTTAACCTGAAAGAATGAAAGCACAGTTTTAGTTGGGTGGGCCTGGGAAGGAAAATAGAGAGACACAACCTTCCACTTCACTGCTTAACAGTTCTCGAGACATAAGAAAAGGTAGGTATAGCTCATTTAATAGACCATATTTCTCAACAGGAGTTACCCACTATTTTTCTTGATAGGCCAGGGCTCATTATAAGTGAAACAATTCACTTGAAACCACACTATTTTTCAGATTAAATATAAATATGCAGAAGTACATGTACCTATCAACAGGTGCACACCCAGCATTTTAGTTTGGAGAATTTTTGTCTCTAGTCTCTTCCAATCTGAAGTTTCAAATGGTTCTGTCAACAGCGTTTCCTTGATCTTTTTGGTAGAATATCTTTTTTTTAAATTATTTTTTTTAACTAAATCATTTGGGGGGGCTCTTACAGCTTTTATCCATACATCAATTATATCAAGCATATTTGTATTTGTGTTGCCATCATCATTTTCAAAACATTTTCTTTCTACTTGAGCCCTTGGTAACAGCTCCTCTTTTTTTTCCTCCTTCTCCAAGCCTCCAACCCTCATGAGCCCTTGATAAATTATAAACTATTTTTATTTTCATATGTGACAGCAACTGCTGTCTCCCTTCACTCATATTTCTGCTTTTCGTTCCTGGGGGTGGGGGCTGTTACACATCAATCATTGCAATTGGTTCTCCCTTTCTCCCCCTTCTTTCCCCACTTTCCCCCTCACCCGATGGTATCACTACTATAGGTAAAAGATCTTAAATCAAAAGAAACTTGCCATATAAAAACATAAGTCTCAATCACCAAGGAAAAAGAAAACATTGATATCTTTCATTTAATATACATTTTATAACTATTTGCTAAAATGCCAGGCGATGAGTTAGGAGTTACAGCATTAAGCTAAAATGAAAGAAAGAGTTGCTGCTTTTATTGTTACGAACTAGTGAGGAACATAGGAATTAAAAGACCATATACCCAAACATGATCATTACAATATGACAAATGCTCGGAGGCAGCAGTGTATGTCCTGGAAAGCATGTAATGGGAGGACACGAATGAGTCAATGCGAACTGAAACATGACTGAACTGATGGGTCTAAAGAAGCAATACAAGCTAATTAGAATGAGGAAGAAAACAAGTTGGGCCCCAAGATTAGCCTATATAGAATCCTTGAATCAGGAGCAAGCTTGACATTGCTATGAAGCACCAAGCCAAACCAAACCCACTGCCATCAAGTCAGTGCCAACTCACAGCAACCCAATAGGACGGAGTAGAACTGCCCCTCTGAGTTTCTGAGACTGTAACGCTTTACAAAAGTAGAAAACCCTATATTTCTCACATGAAGCCACTGGTGATTTCAACCTTGCAGTTAGCAGTCCAATTTGTAACTACTATGCCACCAGTGTACCTGCTACTATCAAGTACAGTGACTGCAAACAGCAGAGGAAGGTGTACCCTGAGGAAAAGGGAATAAAATCAGCATTGAAGAGTCAAGTCAACAGGTCCAAGTTCATACTATGCATTCATGGCAGCTCCCCTCTTTCAACGCCTCTCACATACATGAGCTTGTCTATATATACTGGAATGCGTCCAAAGCAGGTAGCCAGGGCAATTTCAAGAGAAATGTTCAGAAAGGGACCAACAGAGAACCTATGTATTAAGATTGAAAAACAAATCTGGACAAACTTTCGATGTTATTCTTCACATTGCTGTTGCATTCATTTTAACTCAAAGTGATCCCCTGTGACAGATAATTGCCCCATAGGTACCCTAGGTTAATCTTTATGGGAATAGAATGCCATTTCTTTCTCTCAGATGCTCCTCATTGGTTCAAACTTGCAAATGAATTAGATATGTTTATGCAAAAAGTGATTTTAAAAAGGTATCCTCTTAAACAAGGTAAACTAAAACTAGTGATAATTATATTGTTATGGTAAGAATGGGCTAAAAAGGGAGGGAATAAACGTAATTTTTTCTATTACAGTAGGAAGTCAATAGATGCTGTTTAAAACAAATATGGTCAAATATAACAGCACAAGCATACTAATTAGAGATAAGAAGAAACTAATAGACAAAATAATTTAAAATTTCCTTGTAACTAGTGAGTGAGATTAGGGATAGGAAGAAGTGGAGGGCGTAAAATTGGTGCTTTTTCATTATAAGTCTTATACCACATATTTTAGTTTTGTGCACACATGAGGGTTAATCACCATGAGTTAAGAGTCATCCCAAAGGTACTTTGATAACAACAATCACCTTTGAAAAAAATAAACAAATGAAGTATAAACAAAGCTGGTAGAGATGTGGAAAGGATGAAAATATAAATAAAATCAGCAAAAGCAGCAGCAATAAAAAAGAGAAATAAACATCTGAAAAACAGAGTTTCCGATATGGTACACAGTTAAATGAAGCAAAACTGAGAAGGAAAACAGTAAAAGATTATGGAGATGACAGATCAGGAAAACAAAGGAAAGTCAAAGTAGCGACACATGGCTGAAGTCATAGAAGACATGATTAGAAACCAGTTCTGCCACTGTACAACATTTGATGATGCGCTTGCTTTATTCAATAGAGTTACTAGAATATGAAACTCAACTACATAAGTAAGCTTATTATAAAGTTGTTGTAAAATGACAGAATTGGTTTCTAATCTTGACTTCAGCCACTTGTATATAGCCTGATAATAATAATAAGGAGCCCTGGTACCATAGTGTTGGGCTGTTAACCACGAGGTCAGCAATTTGAAACCACCAACTGAGTCCTCTGTAGGAGAACGATGAGGCTTTCATATTTCCTTAAAAGAGTTCCAGTCTCAGAAACCCCACAGATGCTGTTCTGTTAGGTAGCTTAGCCTAGGGAATTGGGAAGTCCATTTACGCATGCCCAGGAGCAGCCCACCTGGGCCAGGTGATTGCAATTCAGCCTATGGAATTGACCTGGGGTCGTTCACCACACCTCCCCCGGGAACCCTTAAAAGGCAGGGACCGGAAGGGAGAGGGTCTCTTGGTCTTCTGTCTTGTCTTGCTTGGGCGGTCTGGTGGTCTTCGTGGGAGGAGAGAGATCCTTGCGTGTCCCGGAGCAGTCTCTGCCAGGCCGCATGGTCAAAGGAATCCTATGGGTGCCGCGTAAAACCTGATGCTTCTTTGAACTTTAATTAAATTCACTTGGATCACGAGCCCGGCTTCGGCGTGAAATCTTTCTCGCGTGGAGCTAAGGACCGAGGCTGAGATTTAGGCCGGAGAGAGAAACCTAACAGTTCTACCCTGTCTTAATGGCAGTCCATTTGGTTTTCAGCCTGATAATCACTTTACTTCATTAGGATATATCTTATTTTGAAGTTTAGGGTTAATGATCTGGTGTGGTTTGTTTTTCCTGTAGACTTGTTTTTTTATATACACTATCCCTGAGAACACAACAGACCTACAACTCAAAGAACAAGACACTTCTGAAAGTAAAAAAAAGAGGATTTTTAAATCATGAGGCACATTTTCCTCTACTTCATATATTTTCTGATTCTTCACCCAGTTGATGAAATATCTAACATATAAGAATACAATCAAGACAAAATAACGATGTATAAATTACCAAGGGCACATTAGGGAGGGGGGAAAGGGGAGGGAGGGGGAAAAAAAGAGGACCTGATGCAAGGGGCTTAGGTGGAGAGCAAATGCCTTGAGAATGATTGGGGCAGGGAATGTATGGATGTGCTTTGTACAATTGATGTATGTATATGTATGGATGGTGATAAGAGTTGTATGAGTCCCTAATAAAATGTAAAAAAAGAGGAGAAAAAAATGATTAGGGCAAAGACTGTACAGATGTGCTAGTATGTATTAGTATGAACTGTGATAAGAATTGTATGAGCCCCAATAAATTGTTAAAAAAAGAATACAATCATGTATGTACCAAAATAGTTTCCATATACACAAATTTTAAACCTAATGCCTATTTTAACCTTTTCTAATTCCTCCCAAGGCACACGCCCCCATCCTGAATAAGGGACTGAAACCCATGTATGATTAAAAGAAAAACCAGCTTAATTAGCTCTTCAAATCCAGAACGAAACTCTTTGAGAAAAAAGAGAACAACAAATGATTTTATTGTCCATGAAAAACAACCAGCTCAAAGAGAGAATGGCTACACAACCCTAACAGCATCAATGTCACTGGAACTTACATGTAGAAATTACTGAGTTGATTGATGTCTATTGTGTTGTGTATATTCTCAACAACAAAATAAAATAAAAATGTTTAAAGCAACAACAAAAAAAAGAACGAAAGGAAAAGCAACCAGCTCAAACTGAAAATCACCAGACCTGGTGAGTGAAGCAGCAATTAAGCATGGAAATTCTGATAGGTCTACTCCTCTACTTGTAAATTCTCACCATTTGACTACTATATGTGTGGTCATTGACAAGACAAAGGGACAGTGGCTATGCATGCCCTCCCCCCATAAAGCAGAGACAAAATCTGAATCTAGCAAACTCGTGGGATAATAGGCTCTATTCATCCTACCTTGAAGGCTGAGCCAGAAAAAGAAAGCCAGGTTGAAGGACAGTTCATCTACATTAGAAAGGACTGTTGAGATTTGTTTGAATGGTTTCAAATACTTCTATCTGAGGTCACTAGTAGAAAAGACTTCCTGGAAATGACTTGATGGCAGTGGGTTTGGTTTTACTGTCCTGATAGATAAGATTCCTGGAGTGTAAATTCTCACCATTTGACTACTCTATGTGTGGTCATTGACAAGACAAAGGGACTGTGGCTATGCATGCCCTCCCCCCACAAAGCAGAGACAAAATCTGAATCTAGCAAACTCCTGGGAAAATAGGTTCTATTCATCCTACCTTGAAGGCTGAGCCAGAAAAAGAAAGCCAGGTTGAAGGACAGTTCATCTACATTAGAAAGGACTGTTGAGATTTGTTTGAATGGTTTCAAATACTTCTATCTGAGGTCACTAGTAGAAAAGACTTCCTGGAAATGACTTGATGGCAGTGGGTTTGGTTTTACTGTCCTGATAGATAAGATTCCTGGAGTGTAAATTCTCACCATTTGACTACTCTATGTGTGGTCATTGACAAGACAAAGGGACTGTGGCTATGCATGCCCTCCCCCCACAAAGCAGAGACAAAATCTGAATCTAGCAAACTCCTGGGAAAATAGGCTCTATTCATCCTACCTTGAAGGCTGAGCCAGAAAAAGAAAGCCAGGTTGAAGGACAGTTCATCTACATTAGAAAGGACTGTTGAGATTTGTTTGAATGGTTTCAAATACTTCTATCTGAGGTCACTAGTAGAAAAGACTTCCTGGAAATGACTTGATGGCAGTGGGTTTGGTTTTACTGTCCTGATAGATAATATTCCTCACCAAAACTTTGATGGTCACACAGTTTTCAATTTTCTTAAAACTTCTTCAGAAAAAGTCCTCTGACTTGTCATGTTTTCTTTGAGAAAAATCATCAAGATTACCCCATTAAGAATTCCAGTAAAAGGTCACTGAAATCTTCTAAGCCAGTGGTTGTCAACCTTCCCAATGCCAGGATCCTTTAATACAGTTCCTCATGTTGTGGTGCCCCCACCCCCAACCATAAACTTATTTTGTTGCTACTTCATAACTGTCATTTTGCAACTGTTATGAATCAGGCGACCCCATGTGAAAGGGTCCTTTGACCTCCAAAGGAGTCGCGACCCACCGGATGAGAACCGCTGTTCTAAGCTAACCTCTCTACCTTGAATTTAACTGCCCCAGCAGACACCCCTGGAAGCCACTTATTTGACTGAAAACTACCTACTCCAAAACTACGGCCACCAGTGTGTCATCCTGACTCCTAGAGACCTTACATAAGATTTATAAGACTATGAGTCTTTATGCTGGCAGATACCCTCGTGTTTTTCACATGGAGTGGCTGGTGGGCTTAAGCCACACACACACACACACACACACACACACACACACACACACTTTGCATCAGCAGCCCAATACTAAACATGCCATGCTCCGAGAGCCTCATAATGTCATAATGACACTAAGATAAGCGTATTACTGAGAAAACTTATCTACAGCCATCCACTGATTGCAGACATGCTTAGACATGTTTTATTTGGCATAAACCTGTGGGCCTCTAATAGCAATACTTTTTCATTTACCCTTGGAAATAAATACACCCGACTCCTCATTGGTAAGGACACAGCTCGCTGTAAGGGGCAGAGAGAGGGTCTTTAATGATCAGATGCCCTGGAAGTGCAGAGGGTTAAGGACAAGGAGTTCAAGACCACCAGCTGCTCCACCAGAGAAAGCTGAGTTTGGAAAGATGCAGAGGCAGCTCCACTCTCTCCTATATGGTCACCATGAGTCAGAGTTGACTTGATGGCAAGGAGGTGTTTGTTTGTTTGTTTGTTTGGAGTGAAGCGGGTGCTTTAATAATATTTTTCATTTGCATTAGTAATATGCTCTAAGCTAACAAGAATGAGCACAAGACAGTAGAAAATGCTTTCAAGTTGTGGTTATGGTTACACAAGTCTTAATATGATGGAACTAATGAATTACATTATATATGAATTATATGTCAATAAAACAAAATTCTTTTCACCACTTGTTGTAAGATATATGAAATGATTTCCTTTGCTAATTACTGATTAAAATAAGCCACTGTGGAGGACACCTTCATTCAAGAGTTCATGCAGACAATCCCAGACTTAAAAGAACAACTTTTCTTGTTTGTTTTGCCTACCCTGACTCAAAAAAAAAAAACAAAAATGGCTCAGCTGCTCACATGAAAGCAATCATAACAAAGGAGCAGTTAAGTGAAAAGGGGCAAGGTTTCAAAAGCAGAAACAATAGAGACAGCTACCTGTCAAAAGAGATCCTTAAGCAGAGCTGGTCTGATGAATGCTCTTCCTGGGAACATTCTCCAGCACCGCCTGCATTTATTCATTTTGCTATGTGATCCTGCTGAACATTTTGTCAAGTGATTCATTTGTTAACAATCATCTGAAATAATAATAATAGCACCTCCAGAAATTATTTTAACTGTACTTAGTTCACTCTGGTATTTAAAGAGAGATAAACTGCATGACAGAAACAAAGAGGTGAGAGAAAAAAGGAGGTAGGTAATTTTGGCACAGTGAGGAACAAGGAAAATCTGAGAGGATTGATAGAGCAATGGGGTCATCTGAAGGGGAGGGCTGCTTCATATAGAAAGAGGGCTAGAAGTGAATTTACGGTGCAATAGAGCTTAATTGCTGATGACTAAGTTTACAGAGAGAGCCTTAAATCCATTTTTGGGTTTCCATATGAATTTAGTTTCCATTGAATTATTTCTGACCATTAACTAGCAATGTGAAAACCTTTGCCGGCAGGCCAGGTGTGTTTGAAAGTGGAGGTATACCCTAGCCCTTAGGGACTTGCCAAGTGTGTCCTTGATGGAATTTAGGGCATAAGGTCGCATAGTTATAAGTCAAACCCTAACTGCCTTGGTTTCTGAGATGTGAACCAATTTTGTAAGCTTTTTTTTTTTTAATCTGCAATAGTGTACCTGTCCTGATCATGATTCCTTTCCCACCTCTGCAGTCCTTCCTGCTAGTAACTGTGATAAATTGATCTGCTGCCAGTTATGTTTTATAATGCTTGCTTGCTTCCTCCTTCCTTCCTTCCTTCCTTTTATTTTCCTGTAATGGTTTCATTGGTTCTCCAGATCCCATGTCAGTTTCTTTGAATCCTGGAACACCATTTGGCGTCGTGCTGTTGGTTCCCCTTATGTGAATGATTTGTCTTTGTCGTATCTTCATCCTCCTCAAGTCTTAGTAAATGTCTTTATAAATTATATTTCAACTTGAGGTTCCTTTCGAAGACCTGGTGGCATAGAGCTTATGTACTGTGATGCAATCCAGAAGGTCAGCAGTTGGAAACCACCAACTGTTTAGCAGGAGAAAGCTGGGTCTTCTACTTCCATAAGTGGGTGAGAGGGGACAGAGGATGATGTAAGATATGGAAAAAATAATCTATAACTTATTAAGGGTTCATGAGCGAGGGTGGGTGGGGCAGGGAGGGGTAAGAGATGGTGAGCTGATATCAGGGACTGAAGTGGGAAGAGGATGCTTTGAAAATGATGATGGCGGCAAATGTGCTTGACACACTGGATGAATATAAGGATTGTGATAGGAGATTTAAGAGCCCCTGATAAAAGAAAGGAAAAAATGTGCTGGAAAACTCGGCTTATACATAAGTATATACAGTAACTTGTTTTGGTCTCCTAGCTTCCAATCTCATCTGTTTCCAACAGTGTCCCCTCACTAGTTTTAACCTCTGAATAAGTCAAACCTCAAATGCATACGGACTCCAGGCAGAAACATAACACATATAGGATGATAAATACTAACTAACACTTGACCGGGGTGAAATACAATAGGGAAAGACTAAAGCAGAGCAAAGAACGTAAGGCCCAATCAAGTTGAGGCAGAGAACTTCTTCAGGTGGAGCAGATTTCTGACAGCCATGTGGGAACAACATCCAGTACCGCAATATTACGGGGATGCTTGAAGAGAAAGATGTGTAAACCCTTATGTATAAACCCCCAACTTTTAGGAACTGACAACCAAGTCAAAATTGTAAGCCATACTGTCAACACTGCAAGATAAATAAGACACACCTGTGGGCTGGATATGATTTGCAGTGCTGCCAATTTGCAAACTATCCAAATGCCGAGTATAGAGATATCTAGGTAGTTTATTAAAGATGCAGTTGTCAGAGCCCGCAACCTGAAGGATTCTAATCCAGTAAGTCTATGATGGAGCTGTGGAATGCATGTTTTTAGGAAGCTTTATTCATGGTTTTGATGCAAAATAAAACAAAAACAAACACATCAAACATAAACAGTTGCCTTTGAGTAGATTCCACTTCATGGCTGTGTCATGTCTTTCAGAGTAGAAATGCACTCTCTGGGGTTTTTTAGTTTTCAATGCCCTTCAAAAATAAGACTGCAAGGCCTGTCTTCTGCGGTACCTCCGGATTCGCTCTGATCATCAACATCCCAGTTAATAGTTGAGGGCTTAACCATCCACACACCCAGGGACTCGGGTTTGTATGCCAACAGGCTATGCACTGAGCTACTAACCACAAGGTCAGCAGTTCTAGTCCACCAGCAGCTTCGTGTGATTAAAAAGGAGGCTGTCTTTTCCTGCAAAGTTTAAAGTTTTGGCTACCCAAAGAGACAGTTCTATGCTGTCCTATAGGATCACTAGGAATCACGATCTACTAATGGCAGTGGGTTTGGTTTTAAATTTTTGGTTCTAAATCTACTTTTTAATAACACTGCACAATCACATGTGAAAGAGAAATCCAATGGATACTAAGGAATGAGGAGAGTAAAAAAGCCGAAAGTATATTTCTTGTGTCCCTTAAATTACTGTAGATGTTGTTATTTCAGTGTTCTCCCAGGAAAGTAAAACCTAAATTTCATATGTGTATCAACTTTTAACAATAGCATTCACTCATGAGCATGTTTCCATAAACATAAGTTTATCATATATTAAATGAGTCTTATCAAAAATACTTTTTCTTCAATGTCAATGTATTGTATATTTCATATCAACAGTGTACCAATTGCTAAATAAGTATTCAAAATGTACACCAATCAAGAAAATTCTGCTTACTAAAACATAGTTCTTAGACAATGACTATTTGTATTTCGCAAATTATCTTTTGAAAAGGAATTGGCTACAATAAACCTGTTTTGACTTTTTTGTAAAAGCAATACTTGACCTCGTTTGTCTCCTTTGTAAATCCACCTCTCCTGTTGGGATAGCTTCTTAAAACAACGTAGACTTGCCATGCCTTCAACTTTTCTAATATTTTATTGATCCAATCGATGCAAAAATCCTGAATCTGTACTGAAATCTGTTAGTTCATATTTAACTCTTTTGTTTAATTTTTTTAACGCATTTTACCTCTGGGCTGAGTGTAGGAAGGAAGATAACTAATTACTTGATTCCTAATTTCTTATAATCTAGATCATAAATCTCTTCTGTCTTTTAATGCCAAGGAGCCCAGGTGTCACAGTGGTTATGCATTGAGCTGCAGTCTCAAAAGTCAGCAGTTTGAAACCAGTTGCTGCTCAGAAGACAGGGCTTTCTACTCCTGTACGAAGAATTATGGTCTCAGAAACTCATCGGGCAGCACTACCCTGTCATGTATATAAAGGTTGCTACAAGTCTGCCTCGACTTGATGGCACTGAATTTCGTTTCTTTGGTTGAGTCTCTAACTCTAATCATTCATATGACACTCCTTAAAAAAGTGTATATATTTTAAAAAGATATATTCTATCCGCCCTGTATTATAAATTTCTTGTTCCAAAAATTAATTAAAACATCATGTATTGAATAAAGGAAATTTGTGTTCCATACTACTGCATAAATGGAGGGTGGGGTGCATAGGAAGATGGAGGAGCAGAAGAAAGCTCCTGGCCATCATCAGTCCTAACATGTTAGCAGTAAAGTCAGATGGTGGGGAAGGTGAGAGATTCTTGTTCAGTAGATTGCTTCCAATATCACCACACTATGGGAAGGCATTGATAAAGAAACAAAGCGGGAGACTTCCATGTGATTAGTCACAGGATGTACTGGACAATATCAGTGGGAACAAAACAAAAAAACCCCACCAAATGCATTGTCATCGAATCACTTTCAACTCAATAGCAACCCTACAGTGGGACAGGAAATGAAAAGGCCAGGTCACAATTACACAGGATAGTCCCTGCATGTGGGCCTTTCATATGCGCATGCGCTTGTAACTGGAGACGTTTCTATCCCCTACCTTTCTGATAACAATCTTTGTTAGAGGGGCTACAAAGAGCTTTTACAAGATCTAAAACTATTTTCATGAGAAAGTTTCCAGCAAGGGATGATTCGTGTCTTAAGATTTGTCTTTTTGGAATCATTTGTAACCCAACAAGGATCTTGAAAACTTTTCCCAATTTATACCTTACAAAATTATATTCCAATTTTATCTATACAAAATCATTGCCCCCCTCAAAGTAATCATTTATTTGTACTAAAAGACATGATAGGTGACATCGCTACCCTTAAGGAGCAAGACAAAACGTACCACAGTACGGTCTTCTTTTCCCTCAGCTAAACTAATAACGTTGGAAAACAATCGTGTACCATTACGGAGAGTCTACTTTTAAGAGAACTAAATCTTAAAACCATACATATATATTTAAAGTTTATGTTCCAATAAGTACAATCATTAATACTTTAATAGATGGTATTTCATCCATATTCAGAGATTAGCTTTACTATAAGAAATAGATATGAACAGATATAACCTCGATGTCCAGGGTATGTAAAATCCTCTAGATATGTATTGTACTTATTTTCGTTTCTCTTACACCTGTCTTGATTCATTTGAACTCCTGTTCCTAACTACTCCATCTAAAAAGCCATGCTACTGAAACTGAGTGGACAGTGTCTCTTAATACAAATATCATCTGAATTCGAATCATAGCCGCCCTAAGACTACCTTGAGAACAAAGTTATCACTTCCTTTTAAAGAAAGTAGTCATATAGGAAAAGGGAAATAAACAACACACAATAGCAAATAATGATGGCACTGTAGTGGGAAAAACACTACCTAGTTTTATATGTCATAAATCTTACACAATGACAGTTGGAATATTCCAAGTATCATAATTAAGACACAACCTATTCAGTTTGGTGGTGACAACCGTCTATGGTAAACTAACTGACCTTTTGAACAGCATCTATTTATACAAAAAAACCTTTACACTCAGAGGCATATACTTATGAAGTAGCTACAAAATGGTAAATTAGCAAAGTACACACTATTTACAGTAGATGTTTAATTTGACAGGTAGGTTCAAAGCAGTCAAATTAAAGCATGCCAAAAGGTATCAAAATTAATAGATGCCTTGATGTTTACACTACAAAGATGCCAATTACTGTGAAGTTTTGTCAAAAGAGTTTAGATTTTATGACAGTCCCCAATTATAAAAAGCTCAAAGTTCTGGCAGTAAGGTCTGATCACATCACTCCTGGGCTCCAACACTATGTGCAGATGGCAGAAGGAAGTCTAAACCTTTTATACTAAGCATTCAATGCCCACTATGATCACATTCTCGCCACATTTACCTCCTATCACCTTCATGCACACATTCTACGTTACTTGGCAATTCATATACCCTCCAATTTACCCGAATGTCCTCTCCTCTTGATAGCTATGCACACTGCCATCACTGTGGAGCACGTCCTTTCTCTATTTCCTATCCCTATCGGTTAGGAAAGAAAGACACAAGAAACTGTCCTGCCCTTTAAGCCTCTATTCGATTGGTGATTTCTACATGAAGTCATCCTAATACACCCAGTCAGGATTAATGTAGTAGATACCCTCATCTACTGTAGTTGACCCCTACAGTAAACTTACCACATTTATCATATCCACCCTTATACCCCTATAAATCTACATCATGCTTAGTAGAGGATCAATGAAAAGAGGAGAACCCTCAACGGGATGGCTTGACATAGTGGATGCAGCGATGGACTCAAATATAAGCACGATTGTGGAAATGGTGAAGGGCTGGGCGGTGTTTGGTTCTATTGTACATGGGGTTTAAGTTGAAACTGACTCAACAGCATCTAACTACAACAGCCCTGTCTTGTATACACTAGATTCTCCAAGACTACAGGGATGGCTTATTTGCACAGCATGATAGTGCTGTGATGAGTTTCTAAATAATGCTTAGTAATTCAATGAAGTAGTAAATAGGATATTCAAAGACAGGACTTTTCCAGTTGAATATTTTGGGAAACTGAGATCCTCTGTAGTAAAATTAACCATATATTCCTTCAAATTAGATGCTGGTAAGGAGTCCCTGATTGGTATAAACCAAAAAGTTAGAAGGCTGAGTCCACCCAGCGGTGTCTGAAAAGAAATAGCTGACTGGTCTACTTCTGACAGGTTAACCACTGAAACCCCTATCGGGTGCATTCCCCCTCTCCTACTTTAAATGAGAGAAAAAATGTTTCATGGGGTCCTGTGTATTCAGTTACCAAGTAAGTTTAATCACAGCCTGCCTTCTAAGATCATAACATTTTAAATGAATGATGAAAATTTAAACAAAACTCTGCCTTTATTCAATTCTAAATATGAGTACAAGCTCCTTCTGTTGTGGATGTCTGTCCTTTTAGCAATATGAAACTATTTTTCATTCTATAAAACCCAGATCAAATGTTACCTTTGTGAATTTACTCCATTTCCCGATTAAGCACGGTATGTGACATTCCCAAGGGCACTCAGTTGCATAGATTTATTATAGAACTTAGTGCTTTATACCTAATCTGCGCCTCTCTTCTCAGTAGACCATGTGTTGCTTAGGTGTATAATCTAGGTATAATTGTGTTTATACCCCTAGGAAGATTCCTCATGCATAATAGGGATTTAATGGAAAGACTATACTCTATAGCATCTTTTTATAAGACAACTGTTAATACATGGCCATGCATGTTGCTGAATGAGCTGACTTACAGGAAATTGGGGGTTGAAGGAAAATTGATGGATCATGCCACTGCCACTTTCAATCAAGCAATATAGATTTCAAGAGTTCTCTGAGGCAATGGAAGGAAAGTACTTGGAATTCATTATGAGAGAAAGAGAAAAAAAATATTTCAGTCAGGAAAATGTAGCAAATAAAGAAAAGCAAACACATTGGCATCTAGTTGATTCCAACTCACAGCAACCCCAGAGGGCAGGGTAGAAGTGGGAGTAAAAAGCCTCATCTTTCTCCTGCAGCAACTGGTGATTTTCACCTGTTGATCTTGTAGTAAGCTGCCCAAAGGCACCACTATACCACCAGGGATCCTCAGTATAGCAAATCAGTTCATTTAAATCACTTAGAAGGAAAATATAAAGAGAGCTATAAGAAGGTAGAATCACATAGTTTAATAAGAACCCTAAATATAAACAATTAATTTGGTGCCGATGAATGAGATAATTAGTTGTCACTGACTTTCAGTGGTCAAACAGAGAAGTTAACCTTGATTCAACTGGACCTGAAATCCAAGGTCAGTGGTCACTATTATAGTAATAAGAGTCTGGTGATAAGTGAGGCAAAAGTCAACCCTAGCTTGAACAAGGAAACAGGATAAGTATAACGTGTGCACGTAGGGCGTCTGTGTGTGCTTGTGAGGACAGCAGATTGATTTTCATTTGCCTGGAAAGAGGGTACATATTAAAACCACCACCACCACACAGGATTCCAGGTTTCAGAAGATGGATTTTAGAGAAAGAAATCAACAACATTCTGCTGTTTTTAGTGCAAGGGCACCTTCACTGGGAGGTGCCTTTCAGCAAGCAATGATAAGATTCAAACTGTTTAATTAGAATAGACAGAAATGTTTCTCATCCTCTGTATTCAAATAGTATGTGAGAAGGCAGATGGCTGCCCACAGTTGGATGTGCAAAAGAAGAGGGTGACAAGGAGAAGTGACGCAAGGAACAGTAGAGAGGCTAATAAAGCTGGTAGTTTGGCAGCCAACAGATAAAGCAGAAACTGCCAGGAAAAATTATACCACAAAATTGGAAATCACTAGTGAACAGCACCAAAAATTGTCGAGCTATCAAGGAATCAACCATTTGAAAAATAGCCGGTTAAACTTATTGGATGACAACGCTTATTTCCCTTAAAGGTCAGTGACGAATTATAGTTTGAAACTATAAAGCTGTAAACTATTCAGTCAAGCAGATTTTCACTGATAGAAGGAAAATAAACATATGATTGGTGTGGGTCAACAAAGTAAACATTGCTTCCTTGAAGAAAAAGATGGTTTCGCCCTGTCTCAATACAGAGGAAAAGACAGAATGGAGAGTGAACAGTGGTTCAGTAAGCACAAGAATTTTCCATACTAAGTAAGTCAAAAGTCACAAGCTTTACATCAGAATTTCTTAATGTTGACACTGAATATTTAACTCTTTGAGGGAAGAATGACTATCTTATGCACTGTTGAATGCTTCACAGTCTTCCAGCAGACCTCAATAGTGCCTGGCTACCACTACCAACTGCTCTCAATAGGATCGCATAAGAAGCTGCTGTATAGAGAGAGAGAGAGAAAAAAAATGTGAAACAGAACTCCAAACCACAAAAAAGACAAGGCTTATTGCTCAGAGTCAGGTGAGACCCCAAGACAGTGACCCTTAAACTCACCCCAGTGTAGAATAATCAACCACTTAGGATAAAAAGGGCAACATTTACCCAAGGACAAAGTATGGAGGGTTAGGAAAGAAGGCCGTATGGAAACAGGAAGTACAAAGAGGAAGTAGAGTACTGGTACATTGAGGGAATTGCAATGGATAAATTGGTACAAACCATGTATGAATTACTGAAGACAAAAACCGATGACTCTGTAAACTTCTACCTAAGAGATGTTTTCTAAATGACACACATTGTATGGGTTCATGTACTGTAAATGGAAAACACAGGATACGCAAATCCACATCTACATAAAATAGAAAAGTGGTTTCCAGCGGCTAACAGGGGCAGAGATGGGGAGTAATTGTTTAAGGGGCACACAGTTTATTTTTGTGGTGATGAAATGTCGTGGAACTAGATAAAGGTGGTCATTCTGAACACTGTGTGTATACCTAAATGCCATGAAACTGTACAGTTTTCAATCGTTAATGACTCATTGTATGTGAGTTTTACTTCAATAAAACCAGGTAGCCTTTACCTCTTAGTTCTAGGACTGCAGCCAACATAGAAATTTGAACTCATTATAAAAGGGTGATCATAACTTTGAAATCCTCTGATTGCCAACATATACTGATGTATGTGAGGGAGTCATCAACTTCGTGGGAAAATCCCACGATCTTTTAATTCCATTTTGCCATGAACGTTTTGGATGTATCATCCTACTTTCACAAATTTAAAGCTCCCTGCTCCTTTTGAGAGACATGATGTTTAAGTCTGAGAGGACTACACTTCAATATGCTTTAAACACTTTCATATTATTTGGCACTTAATCTCATCGTTTAGGGATCTATTACTCGTCACACAAAAATAGTTTGTCACAACACATCTGCAGACTAATTAAAAGATAGCACTTGGATGAGTGTGCCATACTTATTTAGCAGCCAATCTTTGGGCAAAGCAAACACAGGAAGCAGCAGGAGAAGGTAGGTGGTTCTTGGCACTCCCCTAAACAAGAAACAATGCATATCATGTTCTCATATCATGGGAGATAGCATTTGTTTTTCCAAAGCAGTTTTACTTCACACAAAAGTTCACAAATAAACAGAAGGGGAATGTGGAGGGGGTGAAGAGAGAAAGAAACTAAAAGAGGAAGCAAATACACTTGTAAATATAACCTATTCAAAAAGTACGCTCTGCATGGAAGACAAAAAAAAATCACATGGGTCATGCAACAGCAAAGCACAGCAGGTTTGTGCTGACCATAAAATTATTTAATACAAAAAAATAAATTAATTAAAAAAATAATTTAATACAGCCCACATGGCCAGAATGGGATTTTTAAGAACTTTGTTCATGTAGCCTTAAAATTCCCAGCCATCTCTCTTTCACCCTCATGCCTCTTCTCTAGCAAGTAGTTAGATATCTGACTCATTATTTCATGGCAGGGATTCAAAGAATTTAAACTTATGATTATCAGTGTCACTAAAATGAATAGCCCCTGAACTCTAGCTTCTCAATTATACATAAGTATAGTGCAAATCTAGGCCAAGTCCAACTATCACCAGTCTGGAGGGCAACTAAGTTCTTAGGCAGTATAGAAAATCATGGTTAGAAACAGAGAAGTTATAGTCAGACTGATCTTGAATTCCAAAACGACCACTGCAGATCCTCGTTGAGCTCTGTACACAGTCCATAGCTACTGCAAAAACGCTGATATGACGTGCCCTGCACTGAACTCAGTTACCACAGACTTCAGAAATAGGAAAACAAAGTCACCTGGGACATTTATCCTTTAGCATGCAGCGTGACGCAGTCGTTCTTCATGACTGCTAACTCTTCATCTAATGAAACCTCAGATGTCATGTATTTATGTTAGGGAAGAATCATTACAACCCTCAACAACTTTTGAGTCCCAATACATCAGGGCTGGCTAGCAATGTCATCTTGTAGGCCATCTATTTTGACATTTTTTAACAGAATAAGCCAACATGTACAGAAAAGATAATTAAATGGGGTGCTCAGAATTACATTTTTAAATAGGGTCTGTTGGAGTGTAAAATGGTGCAGCCACTATGGAAATCAGGCAGCTCATCAAACAGAACTTCCATGTGGCCCAAGAATTCCTCCAGGTCATATATACCCAGAAGACTTGAGAGCAGGGTTGCATACAAATACTTCTACGTCAGTGTTCATTGTAGCACTAGTCACAACAGCCAAAAGGTAGAAAGGCACAACAAAATATGGTACAGACATGTGAGCTCTAAAGAGGAATATTTACCCAGGGACAGGGGGCTAGGAAGGAAGGAGGATGGAAACAGGAAACACTGGGAGGAAGTGGAATGGGGGATGTTACATTGAGGGATTGAAATGGATGAGCTGAAACACATGTATATAAGTTGTTGAATGTAAAACTGATGGCCTACTCTGTAAACTGTCATCAACAATAACAAATTTATAACAATTTAAAACATTGTGTGTATATATAGTCATGCAGAGTAATGAACCTTGAAAATAATCTGTTGAGTTAAATAAGTCAGTTACAAAAGGACATATATTGTACTATCCCACTTAAAGTGAAATATCTCGAGTAAGTAAATGCATAGAGTCCGAAGATAAGAGGGTCATTATAATAGCATAAGTATAATAGGGAATTACTGCTTAAAGGATGCTTAGCTCCTACTGGGTATGATTGGAAATGGATATGCTGATGGTTGCACAACATGGTAAACATAATTAATGCAACTGCACATTAAAAATGACTAAATTGTCCATTTTTATTACATTCATCTATTTTATTACAATAAAAACATTCCAATTATTTTGTATATAGCCTCTTTAAATTGCAAGAAACAAATTCTTCAAAAATAAAAAAGGATTTGATAGGATTAATTCATATGCATGCAAAATACATTTAGATTCTCTACAGAAAAAATGCATACAAAATATTTTTAGATTTTAAATGTGAAATTTTTAAAACCATGAAGTACTGCTAGTAAGACTAAATGCAGTTTCCACTAGTTTCTGCAAGTTCATGGCAACCTGGTTGGTGATTAAGGTCCATGGGAAATTCTTTGAAATACGTAAATCTTTATCGCATTCAGTAATTGATGTAACAACCTGTGGTCCTCCTTCTGCAAGTTATTTCCAAGTTCGGACAACAGGAGTCCCCATTAATAATATTCACAGAAACCAGTAAAAATAACAAGAATATGATGACCTTCAGCGTTAGAAACATTCGATGATCACGGACGATTAAAAGGGGAACGGGGAGCTTGAGAAACGGGCTTTTGTAACAATAACATATCCTGATCCGCAGTTAGCTACAAAAGAACTAGTTGTAGGAATGTGCAAGGCGTGGCCAAGGCCTTGCACAATCCTTATTTTAAAATATAACCATGGCCTCCAATTCACTTATACAGAGAAAGAGCCTCTTAAAGTTTACTATTTGGAATTAGGTTTAGACAAAAAACGGAGTATTTTCATCTCTGAGAAATTTATGAGATAGATCATATCACAGCTTGATGAAGCAAGTACAGGCTATACCGAAGAAGCCTAAGCCCCTAAAGATTAGAGAATATGATAGACTCTGCTTCATTAAGACAAACGCTCCAAATCCAAGCCACTAACATGGATAATACCTAGGGTATTTTTATTATTGATATGCATCCCTAGTGAGTCGGGGGAATATAAGCTAGTACACTGCCAAGGTAAAACAAGCTATGAAATCTGCCTAAGAAAAAATTATTTACACTCATAAATGTTTTATGTACACATGACTCTTCTCGAACACATTCATTTTAGAATGTGAGGTCTAGTTTGTAAAATATGCTACCAGAGCAAATGCTTTGGCCAAATTTATTTTAATCAATTTTAAATTTCTGTAGGTCATGGGCAGTGTGTGAACAAAGATAAAATGAAATGATGACATCAACTTCAAAAAATGCAGTCTGATTTGTACACCTGTAAGCATGTTAAACACCATGGAACTCTATATGTTAAGAAAATTACTGGGGAGGGGTGCAGAAAAGGAGGCACCTTAAATTAGAGATTATAGTCAACACATTGATCTACAGCCATAGCTAAACTCTCAATGATAAAGCCATCTACAAAAAGGAGTTCATTAACTCAAAGGCAAGTGTAAAACGTTAACAGAGCAAAAAAAAGTAAATGTAGTCAGGTTTAGGACAATATATTACATAGACGTACACCTTATAGTCTTCTTCCAAAATCAATAACAAATGAAAACTTTTATCCTAAATGAGGCGTTAAAGCATGTGCAGTGCCTTGTTGAATTTCCTATAAGGAATGCTCATAAAACTCCAGTGGTCTTAAATGTAGCAGCTATCCTATAAGGCATCTGTGTGGGCATTAGACAAAGTGGCCCTCTGAAGACACAGCCTGTGTCTGGACACATGATTTGGTGAGTAGTGGAGCCGCTGTGGTTTCATACCTTTAACCACACACGGTGGCCCTCGAGGGGTCTATTACAATTCTCCAAACCCACTGCCATCATGTCGATGCCAAGTTCTAATGACAGAATAGAACTAGAATTGTCCCTCACAGTTCCTGACACTGTGCATCTTTACGGGAGCATGAAGCCTCATCTTTTTCCAAGGGGGTGGTTTTGAACTGACGACATTGTAGTTAGCAGTCCAAAGTGTAATCCACTATGCTATAAGAAGTTCAACATGTAATTGTTTACTCTACACTAGGTTTTAGTAAATGCTTATAGGTATTTCCTTAACAGCCCCAACAAGCATAATAAGCTATTAAGTATTTTATCAGAAGTTGATTTCAAAGCACATGATTTCAAAGCACTTTTTTAGGCAAAATGAAGAAGAAATTTTCACCTCTCCAGCCATAGCAATCATCTGCATCTTTTGAGAAAAACTACCCACTGATTGGGGAGGAAAAAGGCCAGCCTGGAAACTGTAGAGTGGAGATGGATTGTGAGTCTACAGCTACATAAATTCACAAAATTAGAGAAATTATATGCTTAGTGCCTCCCGGCGCAATAACAGCACTAAATTGCAGTCTGGAAAGTAGTGGTTACACAATTTCTTTAGTAAATCTCTGTGGAGTCTAGGCCTTTTGCCCGAGTCATTTCTCATACTTGCCCACTCCACCCTACCCCAAGTCCATCACATCATTAGCAAAGCCTGGTTCACAATTTTAACCCCATAAACATCCAAATAAGGAAAGTGAATAATTCTGAGTTCTCTGTAGATGTTCACTCGACTACGATCTAGAGTCAGCAACGTAGGGTGCATTAAACTGGTTAAAAAACACAAATGGATGCTTCAACTACAAAATTGACATTTGCTTTGGTAAACTCAAACCAGTAATACAATCCTCGGGTGGTGGCGGCAGTGGTGGTGGTGGTGGCGGTGGTAGTGGCGGTGGTGGTGGCGGTGGCGGTGGCGGTGGTGGTGGTGGTGGTGGTGGCGGTGGTGGCGGTGGTGGCGGTGGTGGTGGTGGTGGCGGTGGTGGCGGTGGTGGTGGCAGCGGCGGCGGTGGTGTGTGTGTGTGTGTTGCGTATAGATCAGAGTTTCATGATGTTTTTATCTAGAGAATGGAGAGCACTTTCTTTTTGCCAAACTATGGATAGCACTGCCCTAAGAGAATGTTCTTACACATAAAAGCCACCGCACTTAACAAATTGCAAAACAAAGAATGGGGGATTAGCCAGCATGTGAATGTAGCCCAAAATATTGATTTGGTCTATTTTCTCTTAATAAGTTCATAATAACTCTTCCAAAGAGTTTACTTATCCTTGTATACTGAACCTTCCCTGATACTTCCACAAAACTAAAGAGAAATGAACTTACCGTATGTATATACTCATGTATAAGCCGAGTTTTTCAGCACAAAAAAATTTGCTGAAAAACTGGGGTTTGGCTTATACACGGGTCAGTGGTGCCCCAGCGAGGTGTAACATCTCGCTGGTCTCTCCCCACCTCACCCCCGCCCCCAGAGGTAACAGGAAGAGCACCTTTTATCTCACGGGTGATTGCTGTTTCTCTGCTGTTTTTTCAAAGCCCCACTGACACTGCAGGGCTTTGAATGTTTATTTACACACATCTAACCAATCACAGCTGTCCTGTGACATGTGTCTTTGAATAAGCCTTTTAAAGACCCTGTGAGAAGGATGTGGCATGAATGGATGTCATCTGGTCAAGCTAACAAAAGGAGGAAATCTCATGAAGCCTGACATAGAGTTAATAGCAAAGTGGGTTCGAGATGCATGGGAAGACATTCCAGAAGACATGGTGCGACGTGCCTTCCAGAAGTGTAGTATTAGTAATGCTACTGACGGCGATCTCAGTAAGGACAGCGTCTATGATGACCTCACACCAGCTGAAGCTCTGCATTGGGATACGGATGATGATGAGGAATCCAGTTTTGAAGGATTTTAACTATATTTTAGCTTGGTTGCTGATTGAGCTCAGGGAATAGTACTCTTACGGTATCATTGTTGATAATGTTAAATGACTTGTCTTTGTATTTATGTTTTTTATTTAAAATAAATATGTACATACATAACCCCACTGATGTCTCAATTTTTAGTAATTTTATTTTCATTTGTTTTGATTATTGAAACTCACCAATAGCTTCTGCATTTTCCACCCTAGGCTTATACTCAAGGCAATCAGTTTTTTCTGGTTTCCGAGGTAATACTTAGGTACCTCGGCTTATACTCGGGTCAGCTTATATTTGAGTATATACGGTAATTTGGGTCAATGCCTTAGGATAATGCTGTATGTAAAGTAACTGAACATTTTCACATAAATTTAAAGCTACATGTATTTAAGGAGCTCAGTGACATGTATAGATGAATTAAGCACTCATTAGATTAAAATCTAATTTTTAGAGGCAATTGGAGAAATGTAATGACACACTGAATAGATAATACCAAGGCATAATGCAATTTTTTGGACAATGGCATAATGTGGGTGTTTAATTTTAAAAGCGGGTTTTGAAGACATACACAGAACTATGAAGGAGTAAAATGATACACTATCTGTGATTTGTTTCCAAATATTTCAGCAAGCAAAAACAGGATGATAGAAAAAAAACACGTGTAGTGAAATCTAGGCAACTTCTGTTTCTGAGTAATAGATATATGGCAGTTCTTTGCATTATTCTACTTTTTAGTATGTTTCAAAGTTTTCATTAAGTTCCATGAGAGCATGCTAACTAGCTCGTATTATAAAGTAAAATTGAGACCAGCAAACTAAGGGTTGAAAAAAAATCATCACAGTTTTGACTGGACATTTATTAACACATGTGGTTGGTTATCTATCACAAAACAACAATTAAACTTTTTAAGTGTTTCTTTTTTAAACATATTTTTTTTTCTCCCTGCAGGAGCACCTCTCTGTTTTAGTTGGCCCTGGTTGATTGATGGCCCTGGTTGATTGCTGCTAATCCCGTTCAACGTGGCAAAATGCTGCCCAGTTCGCTACCATTCGAGATCGGTTGTGCATCATGCCATTTTGATCCACAAGATTTTTCTTTAGCTGACTTTTCAGAAGTAAGTGACCAGGTCTTTCTTTCGAATCCTTCTTAATTTGGATGTTCCACTGAAAGCTGCTTATCATCATAAAAATCCACTGTCATCAAGTCTAACTCTGACTCCTAGCAACTATGAATAGGGTTTCGGCGGTTTCACATTTTCACAGAAGCAGAAGACCCATCTTTCTCCTGAGGAGCGGCTGGTGGTTTTGAACTGCCCGATTTGCTTGTTAGCAGCCCAATGCTTACTTGGGAATGCCACATCAGATATCCACACAGAAACCACTGCTGGTAGAAGAATGGTGACAGTGCACAGGGTACACTGGCCAGAATCAAACCCAAGTCTCCTCCATAGAAAGTGAGCATTCCATCCCTGAACCATCAAGGTAATGTATCTCATTCTCCTCAAAGCAGTAAACCGTCATCAAACCAACCCTCAGATCAATGGCAATTTGTAAGAATTTTCTCTTCCCCATTCTTTCATGAGGAGGCACTGCGATCCTTTTCCCTGAGTCCTTTCCACACAGAGCAAGTATCAGAGTTTAGTGGAATGTTTATATGTCATTTGGACGGAAACAGATTCAGCCTGGTTAGTTAAGTAAGTTTTAAATTGACTATGGGTAAATTTTTTCTATTGTGACCTGAATCCTCCCATACATACAATACTTGTAAGCTACCTCAATCATCCATACTTGCATTATTGAAATTGGTTAATACTTGATATCCTAGAGAAGCCCATTTGGATATCAAATTTTGACCAATTTCAAGTTATCTAGCCATTTATAGAGACCCAGTGGCACAGCGAGTTGAGCACTAGACTGCTAAAAGGAAAGCTGCTGGTTTGAACCCACCAGCTACTCCAAAGGAAAAAATTGAGGCAGTCTGTTTCTGTGAAGATTTACAGCCCCAGAAACCCTATACTCTGTCCTATTAAGGACACTACGTCAGAATCAGCTTAATGACAATGGCTTGTATTGGGAGCCATCATCTTCTTTCTTCAGCCTTGAAAATAAAATACTTATCATATACCCCAAATCTGATAGAAGGAATTAAGTCTTTTTACACGGTCAATTGAATATAGGCACAAGGGAAAGAATGTTGGATTTCAGTAATAATCCCAGTGGTTTTTATGATACCCTGATGTGCTGTTTTATATCAATATGACACTGTGTATGAACTGTGCCCTGAGCATGAGACTAGGTTAGTAAAGAATATGATTTAATTTCAATGCCATTTCACTACTTCCAAAACTCTTGATTCTTAAAAATTAAATTAGAGTGAGTTACAATTAGAATTGTTCCTAAAGGGAATAAAAAAGAGATTGAATATATTTTTCACTTTCAGAGTCCTTGAAGCATAATGACTCAGTGTTATAGGCAACTTTTACAAGTGAGGTGGTAGCTTTTTAAATGATTTCTACGTCAGTGCCATTCAATGACTCAGTGTCCTTATTTGAATACCAGCAATTGGGTGCCTGACAAGGAAGAATGCCAGAGATATCTAATAAAAGTTTCATAACAATGACTTATTTTATGGAAATGGATGGTCAAGTCTTTCTGCTGGGGCATCTCTAGGTATACTCAACCGGCCAGAGCTGTCAATTAGCAAACATTTAACAATTTTACCACTCAAGCACTCAAAGGACTACTTTTCACATATCTGTGATTTCATTATCCTACTTTTTAATTACCTGCTATCCCATTGTGGGACAACAGGGGGGGAACTATTTTGCACATTAAGCATGCATAAATGCCAAGGGGCAAGTAAAGATTAATGCTAACTGGGATGGTTAAGGTTATGTGTTAAATTGAGTGGATCATAGTTCTAAATGGTTTAGTAGTTATCTAATACGGTAATCTGGCAGTTGTATAATGATGTAGTCATCTTCTATGTGGTGATTGGATGTAGTCACCCTCCAACTTGATATAAGGACCTGGCCTTTTTAAGTTAAATATGCCAATAGATGATAAGTGGTTATATTAACGTGATCCTATATTAACCGGAGAGTATCCAAGATTTTAGTCTAGGTAGTTTTTGACTGCTAACCAAAATCTCAAGTAGCCCTGGTGTCACAGTAATCCCATGTGTTGAGCCACTAATTGCTAGGTCAGCAGTTCAGACCCACCAATTGCTCCCTGGGAGAATGATGAGGCTTTCTGCTCCCATAAAGATTTAGTCTCAGTAACCCTATATAGAATTAACTCAATGGCAGTGGAAACTAACAGGTCAGTGGTTCAAACTCACCAGTGGCTCTGTGGGAGAACGATGTAGCAATCTATTTCCATACAGATTTCCTTCATTGCTATTGAGTCGATTCAGACTAGTAACAACCCTATAGCAGAGTAGAATTGTCCCCAAGAGTTTCAAAGGTTGCATTTTTTTATAGAAGGCCCTGGTGGCAATGGAGTTATTTGCTCAGCTGCTAATGGAAAGGTCGGCAATTTAAACTCATCCACTGACAACCCGTGTCTGCAAAGATTTACAGCCTTGGAAACACCACATGGCAGTCCTACTTTGTCCTATGGGGTCACAATGATTCCGAATCAGCAAGGGCGCACTACAAATAAGCCAAAAAAGAGTCTCACTAGCAATACTGTGAGTATTCCAGATAAACTCTTTCTTAGAAGGCCTCAGAAGAACGTGATACTAATTTGGTGATAATACAAAAGACTGGGCCTGAAACAACCAAAAAACAGAAATAAGACCGTTATAAAAAACTAACCAACTCTTTCTGTTTAGTCAACTTGCTTGCCTTACAATGTCCTCCTGGCTTGTTTTTATGAACTCAGGCCCATCGGCATGTGAAATCATGTAAAGCTCAAAACTTCCGCTTGAGCAAAAAATAAAGCTCAAAGTGACATTAGCAAACTCTGGGAGTCTTTGTTCTACTCTATCAAGCCATGTTTAACACTGAACACTGAAGCTAATAGTTAGGAACTGAAAGTGATACCATCTCATGAGTGTCTAGTTACTTTGTCCAAGCAAGTAAAACATAAAAGATAAAACAGGACAAATGGCCAAATGGAAAGGAAGAACGCAATCAAGGTGTGATTACTAACAGGCATAGAGAAGTGCTTTCCCTTGAGAGCATGCTTGGTAATTTGGCTGGATGTACCCAAAACTATCTGTGGAAACCAAGAGTTGACATTTTTTAAATTAAACTTGTAGTTGTTGATTAAACCACAGTTTTGTACTGGGTCCAAAAAAAGTGGGGGATGGTGGAGATGAGATGCTCATTCTTTTATGGAAAACAGACAAGATTGCAAATTCACAACATTTGAATTTTTAAGTACATTAAGCTTTGGCTGGACTCTAATACACGTTTCTAAGTTTCATGATTGTAGGATGGAGGGTCTACAAGAGCGAAGGTTTGACTCTCTGAAGCATACAGCAGCCAAAACAAAACCCGTGACTTGATTTCTTCACTTATACATACTAGGGTCGTGGGCCACGTTGCTATGTAAGCACGTTGGAAATCTGGCTCTCGTCAGGATGGAATTAATCGTACTTAATTTTTTTCTTGTCATTTCCAACTGCTCCACGGCGTCCCTTCCCACAAAACGGAATGCTACATTATTTCCTGTAAGGATAACACTTTGACCACTGCTTTCCAAACCAGAGGCAAGTGAAAGAAGTATAACAGACACACACCAAGTGGGCCAATGCCATAAGACACAGTAGTTTTAGTTGAAGGCCACCATCCCCTTCTCTTATAAAGGAGTCGCCCGCTAAAAGTGCAAACCCGAAGTGCAACATGTGGCTTATGCTTCGGATCTAGACTTCAACTTGAAGTCCCATCTTTGGCTGTAAGGAGTATCTGCTGACTTCTTGCAGGAAAACCCTTTCCTCTCAGAGCAGGTCGAATTCAAGTTTACAGAAAGAGGAACCTTTCTACAGAAGAGTTGAGAAAACTCCAGTATTTCCCAATCTACTACCAGGCCCCATAGATTTTCATTCCTCTTCACTTGAGTCCGGATGCAGGAAATGGACTGGTTCGAACTCTGAGGACGTTGATTCCCGCACAGCCTGTCTACTGCTTGGGAGAGTTCTTAATCAACTAAGTGGCCCCACAGAATGACTACGCCTGTTACACACATGACAGTGGGTGGGACCGCCCCAAGCTTCCAAATCCCACGCTCCCCTCACCCTTGCGAAGAAATGTTTCCTGAGTGAGCACATGGAGGGGGCAGGGGGAGGGGGCGCGCATGTAGGCGCCTCTTCCTGGGATTTCTGGCGAAGTAGAAAGATTGCGGGCCTACACTATGTGGCTCTCGATTCGTATAGGTGTGAGTGGGCGCCCCGGGATTTGAACTGAAAAGACGAGAGGCTTCCCGGCTCTAGACCCTAAGGCTCAGGAGGCAAAGCAGCAAGTGACCGGCGGTGGAATGGGAATGGAAATCGCGCAGAGGAGGCTCGTGCCCACAAGTTAAAACAAACAACGGAGTGTACTCTTGGGGCATCCTGAAGTTGGGGTGGGGCCTTTCCCTTCCCAGACTGCCTCCCGGACTGAGCAGAGTGAGAAACGGGTAAGTGGAGGAGAGGGTGCTCTTCCGCCCCCGCGCCGGCTGCGGCTCCGGCTCCGCGCCTCCGCTTGGCCGCTCCTTCAGCGGCTCCCGGAGTTGCTCGCTGAGCTCGCAGGCACCCTTGCAAAGCGGCCCGCGGGTCTCCCCGGGCTCAGCGCCCGGGGGATCCCGGGGCTCCCCGAGTCCCCACGGCCGGCGGGGGCTGCCGGGGTACTCACCAGTTTGGGTTTGTTTTTCGTTTCGTCTTCGTTGGCGGCCCGGTTCCCTGCGTTCCGCTTGTTGCTCCGACCCCCACCTGGTTCCTCGCCGGCGCCTCCGGCTCCGGCCGCCGCCGCCCCGAACTGCTCCATCGTCCCCCGGCCCTGGCACCTGTGCTCTGTCAACCTATGGACTCCTGAACCGAGGCAGCTCTGTGGGAGAGTTACGGATCTACAGGCCCCTGGGACTTCCCGGCTCCGAGACGGCCCAGACGGAACACGCCGTGGCCACTACTCAGCGCTGGGGCAAGCCCTGCCCTCAGCAGCTGCAATTACCATGGTCGCCTCCGCCCTTCGGGGCGGTGTTTCGGGGAGAGAGAAAGTAGGTGCCTATCTCTTTAAGAGGGCCTCGACACACGTGATTCATCAAAGTGCCCGCAGTCAGGCGCCTGGGCGCTGAAAGCTGCTTCCTACTCCTGGTGCCATTGGCCCCAGCTACTGAGCATGCCCAGCACCGCCTGGAGCTTAGCAGGAGGACTTTGCCGCTCTTACGCACTGAGTTCACTTTCCAGTGACCTAGCGTCAAATGGGAGGGAACTGGTCAAGAGAGAGGAGGTCAAGCCCATTTCCCGGATGGGGAAACTGAGTCCCGGGACTCTGCGCATGTGGCACTGCCATTGTATTAGCTGCCTTGGGCCGAGGGCCAAGGCACCTTCCTCCCACTGGCCTTGCTGCGGGTGTGGTCTTGTTAGGCTTCTTGGGAGTTTGATTGGCTAGGTAACTGACCACCTATAGGAAACCCAGGGGAAGCGCTGGTTCATTGCCTAGAGGAAACCTGTCCAGGCCAAAGTGGAAATAGGGGTCTAGTGCATTATGTGTTGAGCTGCTAACTGGAAGGTCAGTAGCTCGAACCCAAGGGCCACTCAGTTGAGAGCGATGAGACTTCTGCAGAGATTTACAGCCTAGGGAATTTAGGGAGCAACTCTAAATTATGAGGGAGAATTGGTTGGATGGCAGTGGGTTTGTTTGCTTGTTTAGGTTTCCTCTTGCTTGCGTTGAGTCTAAAGAAATACAAACTATGCTCAATTGATGTATGTACAGATTGTGATAAGAGCCTTATGAGCCCCAATAAAAAGATTAAAAAAAAAGAAATACAAACTAAGGGAATGTGCAGATGTGCTTTATACAATTGATGTATGTATATGTATGGATTGTGATAAGAGTTGTATGAGCCCCTAATAAAATATTTTTTAAAAAAGAAATACAAACTAAATCCACCGCCATCAGTAGATTCTTACTCATCTCCCCATCTCCATCCCACCCCGTCATCCAATCAATCCCACTCTTAGCGACCCTCTAGAGCTGACAGCCTCCTCTTTCTCCTGCAGTACAGCTGATAAGTTCCAACTGACAGTTAATTTACATAGTCCTTTAGTCCTATGCTGCTGCATGGTAGAAGAAGGAGGCACCCATTAGGCCCATTAGCCAAAACCCCTCTATAGAGTTAACAATAAACTGAATGCTATTTGCAGCTTTCTGAACTCATTTAGGTTTAGTTTTGTGAGGAGTGGTTCAGATAATGTGTGTGGAATTTTTCTTTAAAAATGTAAATCCCAAAAAATAAATAAATAAATAGAAATGTAAAGCCCTCAAAAAATGACAGATGTTTTTGTTTTTCCTGCAACTTTGGCAGGGCACTGGATATATTATTGTTCGTCAATAGTCCTTAAATGGTACTTCACAGGCAATTTATCCCTTCGTCACTAACCAAAAAGAGCCCTGGTGATGTAGTAGTCACTCATTGGTCTGTGATCACCATGGTTGGCAATTCCAAACCACCAGCAGTGCCACCCGAGAAAGACTGGGCTTTCTGCTCCAGTAAACAGTCTCAGAAACCCATAGGGGGTCGCATTGCCTCAATGGCAGTGAGTTTGGTTTTTCTCCAAACCAAACCCGCTGGCATAGAATGGATTTCTGACTCATAAACGAAAACCAAACTCACTGTAATTGAGTAGGTGTTGACTCGTGGTGACCCTATAGGACAGAGCAAAACTGCCCCTGTAGGTTTCCAAGACTGTAAATCTTTAGGGGGGTAGAAATTCCCACCTTTGTCCCGCAAAGGAGCTAGGGGTTTCAAACTACTGTCCCTGCAGTTAGCAGCCCATCAGTGAAAGCAGGGCTCCTCCTTAGGACTCAGAGCCCCGCTAGATAGGGTTTCTGTGACAACCAGCAGATAGCCTCACCATTTTCCCAGAGAGTAACCGGTGGGTTTAAACTTTGGAGCTCTTGGTTACCAGCCCCCAGGGCTCTGAGTTACATCTTCAGAACATTAGAGGGGCAGAGTCGGATTTGAGTTCACCACCACCTAAGAATAAGAGTACATTTTGCTAGAGAAGATAGCTGGAATATAAACATTGGAAGATGTAAAATCTACCAACATATTTATATGCCTATGTATGTTAGTCCAGGTAGACTAGAGAAACAAATCCATAGACACTCATATGTGTATAAGAAAGAGCTTTATATAAAAGAGCAATTGCATGTTGAGAAAACATCCCAACCCCGTCCAAATCAAGTCCGTAAGTCTGATATTAGGCCATATGTCCAATACCAATCTATAAAATCCTCTTCAGGCTCACAAAACAAATGCAATGACGCTGAATGCAGGAAGATCACCGGCCAGTGGGTGGAATGTCTTGTGGATCCAGTGGCGGTAGAAGTATCTTAGCACTGGCATGGGTCTCCATGTGACTTCTTTAGCTCCAGGGCTCTGGCTGCATCAGCATAGCTCCATCAGGTTTGTCTTCAGTAATGTCTTACAGGGAGTGAGTGTGTGCCCTGTGTCCAGTGAGCCTTAGTGCTTCCAAGTGCCTCCTTAGTGCCTCCAAAGTGGAGTCATCAAGCTGCCACCTGATTTACAGGCTAAACACCACTTCACTCATAATCGTCTCAAATTGACAACAGATTATGTAACTACCACAGCCCACCCCTTGTCAATTTGACACTTTCACGCAACTATTTGGCAATATGTAATTGTCAAATAAACAATAATAAGGTCATATCTGTACCTAACAAGATAAAACTAAAATGCATACAATTCAATATGTGCCACCCTCATTTAAACATAAAATTCTGTAAGTGAACAAAACAAAAATATATGTGAACACCTCCACCATAATCCTATAAACACATTCCTATGAATATATTCTCCCACATATTAAAATTTATAAACCAGCCACTTCATGCCTTTATGCACCCCATTTTGGGTATTCAATTTCTATACTGCCCACTTACAGCAACCCAGTGCTCTGAGGAGATAATCATATCCTTGATGCGAAGAATCTTCATCCCACCTGGAACCTTGTGAAATCCGCATCCATAAGCAAAGTCAAATCAGGACAGGCCATCCATAAGTCAGAAGCAATATGTGCAAGTTCACAGCCTCAAATATATTCTCCATATGGCCGGGTTGTGGTCAACTCAATGTGGGCTGCCTCATTGAGTCTCACCAGGGTGCCTTGCCTCACCATTGGCTGCCTTGCCTTTAGACCATGGGCCCCATCACAAATTCTCAACGATTCTAGCCCCCTTAGGCTAGGTCATGAACTTCAGACCAGTTAACCTGTTCTTGTCTTCTTGTCTAGTCCCTGTGAACCAGGTCCACGGGTGTCAGTTGCCAGACTCAACCAGTCTCTGCATTGCTGCATTTCTCCCACTTCCACTCAACAAGTGGATACAGATGGTCACCTAGTGACCATTTCAGCCTGTCCATAGGCTTCCTTTAATATTCAGTCCTAGAGAGGAATTTTTCTTCATGGTTCCAGATTTTTTCCAGCTTCTGACAAAAACCACTAGTTCAAAATTTAAAAATCCAAAGAGTTCCTTTTTTTTCACTCTGTCAACAGCCTCATAGACAAATCTGTTCACCTTTGAATGTCCTGAGCACTCAAGACTCTGGGTTTGGCTTATCTTTTCAAAACCTTCTTTGCAGTCATGACCTAAACCCATTTAATGATCCAATTTTAATGGCTGAAGACAAGTGGGCTTACAAGCTCTCTATTTTCATATTTCCTAATAATCATTTATACCAACAATAATAAGCAGAAGAAATCAGTATAAACAAAGTAGAATCAGATTCTTTATTTATTTTTTTTTCATTTTTATTATTTTTTTTAGAATCAGATTCTTTAAACAGTCAAGTTCAATCCTTATTTAACTCATCTAAATCATTATCTAAACTATTCCATTGATACAAAATATTGCCTTATGCCTGTACTGAATCAAACCAAGGTTAGGCCTTCTGTCAGCCATTTTGACCTGTCAGCCATTTTCATGAAGCAGTTCTGAGGAATTCAAGGGAGCGATTATGCCACCCACTCTCAAGATCCGCATTCATCATAATCATTTTCACCATTTCAGACAGAACCAAAGATAATTTCTAGGAATCAAAACTTTAAATTCCTGTATTCTTTCCAGAAAACAACCAGGTGAACTGCATGGCCATATCTGATGTCTGACTAGCCAAAGAAGAAAAATTACCGTGAGGCAGAGAAAAAATAAGCATCCACGCTCCATCCTTATCATTTGTTTCTCTAATACCCTACTCCCAAGGTACCGTAATACCTTGGGAGTTTCTCTATTCCAGGTAGACTAGAGGAACAAAATCATAGACACTCATATGTGTCTACAAAAATTTTATACAAGAGCAGTTGTATATTGAGAAAACATTCCAGCCCAGTCCAAATCAAGTCCATAATTCTATTAGCCCATATGTCCAATACCAATCTATAAATTCCTCTTCAGACTCACAAAACATGTCATATGCCGAATGCAGGAAGATCACAGGCCAGTGGGTGGAAAGTCTTGTGGATCCTGTGGCAGTAGAAGCATCTCAGCACTGGTGTGGGTCTGCACGTGTCTTCTCCAGCTCCAAGGCTCTGGCCGCATCAGTGGAGCTCCATCAGGCTTGGTGTCAGTAATGTCTTGCAAGGAGTGAGTGTATATCCTTCCTCCAGCAAGCTACTCATCTCCTTAGCACCTCCAAGCGAGATCATCAAGCTGTGACCTGATTGACAGGCTAAACTCCACCCCTTTGCTCTTGATAAACTCTAATTGACAACAGATTAATTAACTACCACAGCCAAGTTACTCAGATATCTTCAGGCTATGACTCTTTTTGACCTCCTCCCCTTCAACCTAAGTATCCTCAGCTGAATTTTAAAAAAGGGCCATACTGAATCTAATTTCTATCTGAACATATTTATTGAGAGTGCATTGGAATGAATGTAACCATGATATAGATACGGTTGAGCAATTAAATTGAACAATAGGATGAAAAGTAAATATATGAAATCAATTTTAATCCCAGCTTTGTCACTGTCACTAAATTTCTTTTAATTATGCAGCTCTGATGACTTTACGCTGATAGTGGTAAAGTACTACTCGGGGACAGCACAGGAGAGGGTATAAATTCTGCCAGACAGAATGCACAAAGAACTTCAAGGTAAACCTTGCTTTGTTGAAGTTCCCATTTGATTTTAAATGTCGTGACTATATTGAATTCAACCCAATCTAAAAATAACACACACACCACAATGTAAATTAGTTCCCGAGAAATCACTTAAATGTCCCCCTTACTAGAAAATGGGTACGTTGATGCTGATGCTACAGAAAGACTTAACCCACTTACTGGGTGCTTTCATGTATTTCTGGTTTAAGTGATGTGGCCGCAGGCCATAGCTGAGCATCCTCCAAGCTCAAACATTGCTCAGCAGACTCCTCCGAAAACATTTATTGAACTAGAGCGTAGTAGATGCTATACTCAGCATTGACGGGTAGAAGGACGGTGATTGCACAATTTCTGTTCTTGAAAACCGAGGTGGGAACGTTTTTTTCTGCCAAAGGCCATTTGTATATTCATAACATCATTTTCAGGCCATAGTGGTCAAGCATTTAATTAACGACCCCCTAATGTGATGGCTGGAACTGCTTCTCTTTGGTGAGGTGTGTGATGTTAACTGGTACTGATGATTCCTTGGGCCTCATATGGCCTGCAGGCCAGACTTATTCACCCCTGTTTTAGAACCTCAAACTCTATTGGGACAGACATAACTAAAGAACAGCACAGTTGTATGAAAAAGAGAGAACACATGAAAGAAGTAACTAATGAAATGTCAGAGGCTCACAGAAATATTCCCCAAACATTTAAATGGTCTTAGAGCTAAGACTTGAAGGTCTAATTAAAGTTAGTAAACATTTGTTGAGAACCTACTAAGTATTAGTTATTGTGAGTGTAATGGTGAACAAGACAGTCAGAATCCACTCTTAAGGAATTTTCAAGCTCTTAGGAAAGATATTGAACAAAATTATACTGAGCAATTATAAGAGGGAAAAATTGCTACCTGCCTTCCAGGCAGAGGAAATGAAAACAGCATATGCAAAGATCCAATGGTTAAGAAATTGGTGATAGGAGAGGAACCATCAGCAAGGGAAGAAGCAGAACAGATAAGCAGGTTCCATATCAGGAAAGCCCCTACTTAAAGATTGCATTGGTGTTGTTTTAAAGGAGGAGGGGAATATTGTGATATGACATATTTCAAATACACATATTCATGCACACACTTAACTGAAAACTTAGTGACACAATGAGTTAAGCAGTTTGAACCCACCAGGAGAAGCATAGTGAGGCAATCTGCTTCTGTGAAGATTTTCAGTCTCAGAAACCCTCTGGAGAAGTATTATGTCCTATAGGGTCACTACGAATTGTAATCAACTTGATGGTAGTGATTTTAAAATAATAATTATATATATATATATATATATCACTGCCATTGAGTCAGCAGCGACCATTTAGACAGAATAGAGCTGCCCCTGTGGCTTTCTAAGCTGTAAATTATTAAAAGAGTAGAAAAACAATTTATTTCTCCTGAACATCCCAATGTACAACCATTTTTACGTGTGTTTTTTTTTAAGTGAGCCATGGCTCAGGCTTAACTACATTTGAAATTAGAGGTATATGGTAAAAAGTCATAGTCTATAGTGCAAAAAAAGTGAAAAATCTGTCCCTGATAAAGCTTATATTGACTTTATTGTCATTATCTCAGCCTCTGTCTTAATTAGTGATATTTCTTTTTCAGTGTTTTGTTCCAGTTGATGTGGACATTAAAAAAAAAAAAAGCAAACAAAACTTTCCTTCGCCTATCAGGGTCGCCGGCCTCTCTTGGAAGTGAACACACCAAAGGAGCCACAAGGACACTGTCCACTGGTTATAAACCAGGCATCTTGCCAACCGCAACCCTCAGCTAATCTCATTGCACTTGCGTTCCTCTATTGTTTACCTTCCCAGGACACACAAACGGCTTGGCAGTAGATTGGCAAGTGGAGGCACGGCTTTTACCTGACTTAGAAGAAAGAAGGGAGCTACCACCATCAATTGGCATATCAAAAATAGATGTTACAATTACTGGCCTTGCGGTCCCTCCCTCTAGGCTCTCCTGAGTTTAGCATCCAATCAGCACTGGAGAAAAGAAAGATAAAAGTTGCTAGGCTCTATCTTGCTTCAAGCACATCTTAGAAACTCCGAAATGTCTGATGATTCTTATAGTGTCCATTGACACTCCCCCTGGGTTTCTGTGTCTCTCATTTGTTGTGCGTTCAAATCTAAAGCATCTGGACCGTTAGCGAAGAAATTACAGGAAATGTGGATTAGACATAAATGAGAAATACCCAGCGTCAAGGTCCCAAAAATATTTATGAAGGAGAGGATGCCACGGAAGGATCCATAGTAACCAGTGGCTCCTTAGAATGAATGTGGTGAGACCTGGTGATCCCCGCGCACAGCAACCTTTGGGGTCCGAGTAGAACTACTCCTATGAGCTTCCGAGGCTGTAAGTATCTTTACGGGAGTAGAAAGCCCCCAAGCCTTCTCATGCAGAGCAGCTTGGGGGCTTGAACTGCTGACTTTATGGTTGGCAGCACAACATGTAATGTACTACACCACCAGTGCCCCTCTGTGTGTATACATGTTGTAAAACTGGTGCGGCAAGGGCGTTTGACTTTCTCATCTAACTTCAGTAGGGGCAAGCTGCCTGACTAGCATCATTCACAGCTGATAGCCGATTCCTTTAGAGAGATTTCAGACATACTTCTTCTCTCAAAACTTTTTATCAATTTGGACAGAATCATCCATCCCACGGCACTCTGTACTTCTCGGCTGGGTTCTGAAAAGTACTGCAATGGCCACACAGAATTCACAAACAATACTAATGAGGTCTATTAGGAAAGTGACAGGTTACAACTCAGGGTTAGAAACAAACCAAAGACATCTACTTCCCCTCTACTCATGAGCCCTACTTGTCACTTTCTCAAGATCCACTGATAGGTTCCCAGAGGCACTCCACTCAATAAGTAAACCATTGTCCAAAGGCACCAGCTCTCTCACTCCATGGGTTGGAAAATTCACCCCATCATCTTCTGATTGTTTCCTAATTCTGCCAACATTTCTCTCCTGTTGCTTCTCATCGGCTCCGGCCTTCTCTGGTGTTACAGCTCTCTCTGTCTCCTGGATCTAAGAGATTCTCAGCACAAAGATTCTGGGTAAAAAGGACATGTTCCACTCCCATCTCTTCTTGGTGGTAGGTCCCCCTTTCTGCCTCTGGAATGGCTTATTTTAACAGGATGGCAAAATTGGCCAGTACTCTTTTGGGGGTTACATACACTTTATTTGCATGGTTCTACCCCAACAAGCATATCATGTACCTTATTTACATTATTAACAAGCTATTTAGTCTCCTTTGTAAGCCACAAACACCTACGTATTTATATAGTCTCATCCACTTATTTATTTTTTATTGAAAAATCATTTTATTGGGGACTCTTACAACTCTTGTTGCAACCCATACATTGATTGCATCAGGCATGTTTGTACGTATGTTGCCTTCATTCATGTCTAGGCATTTACTTTCTGATGAACCTTTGGTATCAGCTTCTCATTTTTCCTCCCTCTCCACCCACCCTCATACCTCCTTGATAGATTATAAATTTTTATTATGTTCATATCTCACACTGACCACTGTCTCCCTTCCCCCATGTTTTCTGATGTTCCTCGCCCTGGAGAAGGGTGCACGGTTATGTGTAAATCATTATGAAGGTTTCCCCTTTCTCCCTTCCTCTCCCCCCACTTATCCCTACCCTTCTGGTATCTCTATTCCCACTCCTGTTCCTGGATTCCGTGTGTTATGGACATAATCACTGAAGACAAAATGAGTGCAAAAGCCAATGGGGTGAAGGAGGTGGATGGTGCCTGGCTATTAAAACATACAGCGTGTGGGGTCGTAAAGGCTTGAAGTTACACAAGCCACCATTCAGCAGAGAAGCAACAAGCCCACATGGAAGAAGCACACCAAAGGTACGATAATGAGGAGTCATCGGCTTCGGTTAATAGGCATCAGAATACCCATAACAAACAAACAAAAACATATGGTTGAGAACAAGGGCGGGGGGTGGGGTGCGGAGAAGAGACCCAAAGCCTATCTGTAGACAATGGAACAATCCCCCCACAGCGGGGTCACAGGGAAGGGATGAGTCAACCAGGGTGCAGTAAAGCATCAATGAAACACACAATAGTCCTCGGTTCCCTTGAAGCTTCCTCACACCCCACAGTCATGACCTCTGTACTGCTTCTTAATCTGGACTAGACTGGAGAAAGTATACAGGTATAATCTCACCCAGTTATTGATGGTAATGCAAAGACTATAGCTAGAAGGGCCATGTTAAATAAGCCACTGCACTACACAGGTGTACACACATATTGTGGTAATTACATAATCTGTTGTCCACTTGCTACTTCAGAGTAAAGGGATGGAGTTTAGCCTGTCAATCAGGTCGCAGCTTGATGGCCTTATTTGGAGGTGCTAAGGAGATAAATAGCTCATTGGAGGTGGGATGCAGACACATTGCCCGTGAGACAGCCCTGTTGAGAAGACACTTGGAGCTACGCTAGATTCCAGGAGCTGAAGGAGCTGCGTGGGGACCGCTGCCAGCACTGAGATGCTTCCACTGCCACAGGAGCCACCACAATTCCCACCCACTGGCCTGTGAGCTCCTGCATTCGGTGTCATTGCGTGTGTTTCGTGAGTCTGAGGAGGAATTTATACATTGGTATTGGACATACGGCTAATATCGGACTGATGGACTTGATCTGGACTGGGCTGGGATGTTTTCTTAGTATTTAATTGCTCTTGTATATAAAACTTGTTCTTATACACATATAATGAATTTGTTTCCCTATTCAACCCAGACTAACACACATATATACCAATGTGTGTATACATGTGCATATGTACACATAAGTAACCACAAGCAGCCTGACTGGTGACAGTGAACCA
Organism: Tenrec ecaudatus; assembly: GCF_050624435.1. NCBI lineage: Eukaryota > Metazoa > Chordata > Mammalia > Afrosoricida > Tenrecidae > Tenrec > Tenrec ecaudatus. The sequence continues at coordinate 103,617,579 of NC_134548.1, read as the reverse complement.
TACGCTCTCTAGGTATGTATCTTGAAGGTCCCAGCCAGAGGGAACCTCACGTCATTTGGAATTAAATAGTTAAGGGAGGAGAAGGGGATGGTGTTTACTGAATGGCTGTCACGGAGTATACAATGAGCAATGAGATTCCCCAGGACAGATAGGCAAGCCCTAGCATAATGACGAGGGATACTGATGTGAACATCGATTCAGGAAAGGGGAAAGGGAGGACATATATCTGTGTGTGTGGGGGGGAGATAACTTAAAATGCTTTTTAGGATACTAGGAGACCCGTGTTCCTGGTAGAATGCACAGATTGGGTCACATTGGCCCAGGCTTCTGGGCACACCCTGGGGACCCAGACTGGGTAACATGTAACACTGGAGCAGTAAATCCAGAGGCTGCATCAGTGAGATCCCATGTGGACAATCCAATGGGTGAACAGGACTGCACCTCAGACACACTTGTAACATGAGGACTTAAGACTTAAAATTCATGTTGTCTGAGGAAGCAGAAGGCAGCTGTAGCAAGATTGTTGAACTGTTGGTAGTTGGACAACCATGGTCTTGCTACATCAATACCCTAGATGCTGTATTAACATATATTTCATTTCAGAAAATCTGTAACTGACAGTCACAGTGAATATTATTGTAAATTTTCCCTGACAACCCCCATTGTTTATATAGTGTCTAGCCAGAAAAGATTTATTCTGTACAAGTGAATAATTCAGGTGCTGTGATATGGAATTATCTCACATTGACCCAATGTCCATCCCTCAACAGGGCTCTAAAACATTAGTACCAGGGGCTAATCGAAGGCAATATAAACGTGAGATACTTATGCCCCAAGGGCATGACTGATAAAACTCTCAACCATAAATTAAGCAAGGGGGCTTTGAAAGGAAGCAAAAGGCAGATAAATAAACAGAGATGCAGGAATGAGTTTGGGGCTTACATGAAATCCTAGCTCCAATTTAAGAACAATTCGTTCTTACATCAGGAAATAGAAGAAAGGAGTAGGAGGCAAGGGCATACATAGAAGCCTAAATACAGACATACATATGTAAATATTTATGATTATGGGGGAAATAGACCTATGTGCATATATTTATAGGTTTAGTAGTAGAGTAGCAGGTGGACATTGGGCCTCCTTGAGCACATTCCCTCAATACAAGAGCACCTTGCTCAGATAAACGGTCATTTCATGATACCCACCTCCCCGACATGATCGCTGAAGACAGATGTGTGCATAAGCAAACGTGGTGAAGAAGGCTTATGGTGCCTGGCTATCAAAAGATATAGCATCTGGGGTCTTAAAGACTTGAAGGCAAACAAGTGGCCATCTAGCTCGGAAGCAACAAAGCCCAGAGAGAGAAGCACACAAGCCTGTGTGAACACCAGGTGTTGAAGGGATCAGGTAGCCGACATCAAAGAGCAAAAACCATCATTGTGTGATCACCTTCCCCACATAAATGCTGAAGACGAATGTGTTCATAAGTAAGTGTGATGAAGAAGGCTAATGGTGCCCGGCTATTGAGAGATACAGCATCTGGGGACTTAAAGGCGTGAAAGTAAACAAGCATCCATCTAGCCCAGAAGCAACAAAGCCCACATGGAAGCAGCACACCAACATGTGTGATCATGAAGGGCTGAAGGGACCAGGTTTCAAGCAAAAAAGGCGGGGAAAAAATCATGTCACCATGAATGAGGGGGACCCAATGCCCATCTGTAGACAACTGGACATCCTTTGCAGAGTAGTAGTGGGGAGGAGATGAATCACTCAGGGTTCAGTGTAGCAATAATGAAACTCATAACCTTCCTCTAATTCTTAAACGCTTCCTTCCCCCAACTATCACTATCCCAATTCTACCTTGCAAAACTGGTTAGACCAGAGGATGCACAGCGGTAGAGATGGGAACTGGAAACACAGGGAATCTAGGACAGATGAACCCCTCAGGACCAACCATGAGAATGGTGATATCGGGAGGGAAGCAAGGGTAGAAAAGGTGAACAGATCACAAGGATCTACATATAACCTCTGGGGGATGGGCAACAGGAATGTGGGTGAAGGGAGATGCCGGGCAGTGTAAGATAAAATAATAATTTAAAAATTATTAAGGATTCATGAGGGAGGAGGAAGTGGAGAAGGAGGGGGAAGGGAAAAAGGAAAATGAGGAGCTGATTCCAGGAACCCAAATGGAAAGCGAATTTTGAGAATGATGAGGGCAACGGATGTATAAGTGTGCTTTACCCAATTGATGTATGTATGGATTGTGATAAGAGTTGTATGAGCCCCAATAAAATGATTTTTAAAAATTAGTTCTTACATCATGGCCCTGTTAGATACTCACCCCCCAGGCATGGAACACAGAAAATAAGGTGCTATATAGCAAAGTTTGCTGAAGAAAGTAGATGGTGCCAGGCTGTCAGATAAAATATTGCCTGTGGTCCTCTGTGTCTTGCAGCTCCATGCAGGAACATCATCCTCTCGGCTTGGTGTGCCTATCTGGACTTGGTGTGCCTATATGGAGCCTAGGCCAACTGTCCCTTTCCCTTTTTCCTGTGGGACTGCCAGCAACTCAAGACATGTTGTCCCCTACCTGTAACATATGGTGATACAGGCTAATAATGGGGACACGCGGAGGGGAGACAGTGTGGACTGAATCCCTCGCAGTGGGACAAACCAGGAATGGAGCATAACAGATCAGCGATTGGAGTAAAGCTGATCCATGAAGTCCCTGAGTAACCCCAAGAATGGACTTTGATCCAGGACGGGCAGCCCCCTGATCTCCCTGAGGACCATGGGGGAGGGACTTATGGGGGCTAGCAAACTGACCCGGATCTATGTAGGGTTTTTTGTTTTCTCTCCTTTTCATTTTTCAACCACGTTTCCTTACTGTTCAGACTTGGACATTACTGGTTTGCCTACTTATATGGGATCGACATGGGAGGGAAGCTCAGGGAGAAAGAAAACCGGCCAATGGCCCCAGAAGGTTCTCAACCTTTGGGGTCCCTCCTTTCACAGAAGTCACTGGATTCATAACAGTAGCAAAATTGCAGTTATAAAGTAGCAACAAAAATAATTTTATGCTTGGGGGTCACCACAACATGAGGAACTGTATTAAAGGGTCACAGCATGAGGAAGGTTGAGAACCACTGGTCTAGGAGGAAGAAGGAGGCAAGGAGAAGGGTGTGGTGATTGGATGGCATCATAGACAGAGGGACAACTAGGAAATCGAAACCAACATCTAGGAGAGGGTAGAGATCCTGTGAGTATTAGAACAACACCAAGCTAGTGGAGAGGGAGTACTAAGATGGGGAAGAAGGGGGGAAGTGATGGTGAGGCAGGAGGAGGCAAAAGGAAACAGAGGTAAGCTCTAGGAAGCAAAGGTATAGATAGGGATTTTAACAGAGGTGTGTACTTATATAAATACATTAATCCATAAAAATAGATATTGGCCTATGTACATATATTTATAAGGCAATACACTGAGGCTGCAGACGGGCTTTGGGCCTTGGCTGATACCTTCTTCAATACAAGAACACTTTTTTCTAACAAATTGGCGTTCTGTGATGTACACACACACACACACACACACACACGAGCTTGCTGAAGACAAAATAGGTACATAAGCAGATGTGGTGAAGACAGAGGATGGTGCCCAGCTATCAAAAGACATAACATCTGGGGTCTTACAGGCTTGAAGTGAAACAAGCAGCCATCTAACAGTGAAGCAACAAGGCCACATGGAAGAAGCACACCAACCAGTGTGATCGTGAGGCATCATTGGGAACAGGCAGGCATCAGGCATCAGAAGATTCACAACAAACAAACAAAGATGAGTTGATGAGGAAGGGGGGAGGGGTTGGAGCGGAGACCCAAAGCTCATCTGTGGACAATGGAACATCCCCCACAGGGGTTTCAGGGAGGGGATGAGTTAATCAGGGTGCAATAGAGCACAGATGGATCATGAAATATAGCTCTGATCCCTTGAGGCCTCCTCAACCCCCACTATCTTGACCCCAGTGTCGCTTTCCACTCTGGACTAGACAGGAGCATGTACATAGGTATAGGCAAGAGATAAAACTCACGACACATGGAACCCAGGAACAGGAATGGGAATGGCGATAACAAAAGGGTAGAGGGAGGGAGGGGGAGAGGTGAGGAGGGAGGGGGTATCAATCACACACCTAACCACACACCTGAATCCAGGGGAAGAACAACAGAAACCAGAGGTGAAAGGAAACAGCGGTCGGTATGAGATTTGAAAAATAATAACAATCTATAATCATCTATCAAGGGGCCATGAGGGTTGGAGGGGGGGGAGCAGGGAGGGGGAAAAAGAGGAGCTGATCCCAAGGGCTCAATGGAAAGAAAATGTCTAGAAAAGAATAATGAAATATATGTACTTATATGTCGGATACAATTGATGTATGGATTATAACGAGTTGTAAGAGCCCCCAATAAAATGATCTAAAAATTTTTAAAGGGTATGTCAAAACATTAGTGGAAATGGAATTAAAAGATGATTAGGCGCTTTCACAAACTAAACAAAAAAGTGCCTGGGTTCTTAAAAGCTTGTTTGCAAACAAGCAGCCATCTAAGTGAGATTTCAAATAAATTAACATGGAGGAAGCACACCAACTTCAGTCACGGAATGATTTTAAGTCAAATAATCCAAAACTGACGCAAGGAATAATATCAGAGCATAAATTGGGAGCATTTGGTTTGCAGAAGGCTATGGATGACAGTGGGCACCCAAGAGACATTTGCAGGATCTACATAGGCATAAGCCTCTGGTGATTTCCCTCCATCCATAAGAGAGGGATGGGAAAACCCTGGTTATCAGAGTGCATTAGGGAGACGACTATAGAAGATCCAAATGATAAACCTGACTTGAAGAGTTAAAAATTTATCAGATGATTCTGTCCCTCACCGCACCCCCCAAACCAACACCACTCCTTCTGATGCAAGTTAGGCCTAATCTGGTTTTCAAGATCTTCTGTATTGTTTTGTTTTTTTGTTTGTTCATATTTGGGGTTTATCTCAGGTGTGTTATGTCATTGGGGATTACCCTCTTGAATTTTTGTTATATGTTTGTCGGTTTTTGTATGAAACACAGGATTGATGGGTCTATAGGGGCAGCAAAGAGAATAAGGGTTTCTGTGGGGTACAGTCGTGGTCTTAGGGGGGGTAAAGGGAACTAATGTCAAGGAGTTCCAGAAGTAAAAGAGAAATTGTGGGACCAATTGTACAATACTGCTTGATGCGATTGAACTGTGGAATGATATGATATCTGTATTAACTCCCAATAAAATGGTTTTAAAAAACAAATGCCCTTTTCTCTTGTGTATTTTTTATTCCTATCGTTTACTTTAACCAAGCTGTATGCATTTCATCCACATTTGCTGCTACTTCTAACATCACCAAAAGTAATAAACGTGTACTAGGTGGAGAGTGATCACCGCCCCTCCCCTTCATTCCCTCTCCCTGGTAACCAATAATGAATGTTGATCTCTGCATATGTATTATTTTATTTTATAGTAGAACAAACATACAATATTTTCCATTTCTTAATTGGCTTGCTTTACTCAGCATCAGGTCCTCCAGATTCACATTTGTGATATTTTGTGAACTCATCATTATTCTTTATGGCCCTGTTTTATTTCATTTTATACATGTACGTTTTTTAACCTATTCATCAGTTGGTGGGCACTTAGGTTTTTCCATACTTTGACTATTTTGAATGGTGTGGTAGTGAACTTAAGTGTACATTTATTTGTTCATGTCCTTTTTATTAACCCCGTGGGGTATTTACGTAGCCATGGATTAGCTCGATAATAAATATTACTGGAAGTGCCATAACATTTTCCTTCATTGTTGTACAACTGTTCAGTCCAACTCCATAGTCTTGTTTGTTTAAATCAGTGTCCTTTTAGCAAAGGTGAAGTTGTATCACATTTTAGTTTTTAATTATCATCTCTGTAATGGCTAATGATCATGAGCATTTTTCATGTGTTTGGGGGCTATGTCGATTCATGTCCTTTCCCCACTTTTAATTGAGTTGTTTGTCTTTTTGTTGTTGAATTAAAATGTGCTGTATATTTTAGAGATTGGACCCTATCAGATGCAGTAAAGTGAAATTACCTGGCATTTCTATCCATAGTCTTTGTAACTGTCACCAAATTGTTGGATGGGGCCATGCAAACAAAGGATTTGAAACTCTAAAAGAGGGGGCTGATCCATTTTGTCATTCTACTGGGTATAATCTGAGCAAGTTCAAAAGCAAGAAAAGAGAATCCCAAGACCAGAAAGAAGAAAGAACCCAAACAAAATATGTCTAAGATCTTTCGACACAGGAGGAACACAGAACGCACGGAGCGCAGAATAGCACTGAGACTTGGAGGCAGAACAGTGGCCTTCCTGGCCCTCTGAATAAGTAGAACTGAGTGTCCTTGGGTAGGAGGCTGGCTTGCGTAGTAGGGTGCCCTTTGTACATTTATCAGCACTAACAAACTTTGTAACACTTGCCCAAGCAAGGCAGAGACCACGGGAACACATGATCAGAGAGAGATGAGCTTGTTAGCATGGTACACAAGAGGCACTGTGGACAAAAGAATTACATCCTTTAAAATGTGTAACTGTTAGGTAGCCAGATAACGAGTTGTCGCTCTCTAGGCCAAGGCGTCCCCACAGGCAGTTGCTGCAGAGAATCAAGCAAGCCCAGCCAGCCATAAAGGCTAGAGGGTATGCTTACATTCAGGCCTTTGAGACAGGAAGCTGATCAAGACTAGAGGGCATGCATAAACTCAGGCCTTTGAGACAGGAAGCTGATCAAGGCTAGAGGGTATGCATAAACTCAGGCCTTTGAGACAGGAAGCTGATCAAGACTAGAGGGCATGCATAAACTCAGGCCTTTGAGACAGGAAGCTGATCAAGGCTAGAGGGTATGCATAAACTCAGGTCTTTGAGACAATAAGCCAGTACACTTGGGAGGACCCCAATCTGGGCCTGGGGGGCTTAATTCAGCCAATGGGGTCGACCTTGCCTCCCAGTGGAGGGACCTGAAAAGCCAGAAACATCAAGACCACCACCCTCTTGTCCAGCTGCTCCTTGGGGAGTTTTGCTGGCCTCAGGTTTCCACCTGTGGGTGTGAAGTACCCTGAGATTGCCTGTGTAAAGCCTGAAATTCCTTCCGCCCTTTATTAAAAACCACTTGGAGCACAAACCAGGCAGGCTTCAGTGTGAATCTTTCTCCTACGATGCCAAGGACAAAGGTATTTCTAACCTGCGAAACCTAACATAACCAATTAATGTCCCTAATATAGCCCCATGGTCCTGAGTGCTGTCTGTGAGTTCTGTGTAGCCATTGCAATAGATTATAAAGTCCAGTAGAAAAGTAGAGTGCTGTAGGAGGGACCGTCAGTATTTGGAAATTGGGAGGCTGGAGGCATATCTGACATCTGCCTTGTGAGAATCTGCCTTGGGTTGGCGTGGCACTTGATTTCACTTCTCCCTTGTGTAGCCAGAGGAGGCAAGAGGTGGCACGTCATCAGATATGCCATTACAAAATATTTTTTCCCCCAATATGTACCTTCTATTTTTACTCTTTTCATAAGTCTTAGGATGAGCATAAATATTTAATTTTGAGGTGGTCCCAGTTATTTAACTTGTCTTCTTTTGTTTGTGCATTTGTAAATGTGTTTGAAAATCTATTTTTGGAAGAAAGAATATCTCATAGTTGTATCTCTGCGAGATCTTTACATTTTTAGGTTTAACATTCAGATTTTCTGATGTATTTAGAGTATGTTTTTTTAATATGTTGTGAAGTATAGATCCTGTTTCACTTTTCTATAAGGATATCTAGTTTTGCTAGAGCCATTTTAAAGGGATTTTTTTCTTCCCCATTAAATGCATTTTGATCCTTTGTCAAAAAGCAGCTGTCCATAATTGGATGGACTTGTATCTGGGTTCTCATTTCTATTGCAATGGTGTACATAGCAATCATTAAACCAGACCTGGGCATTGCTTGCATTTCAAGGTCAGGGAATGAGAGGCCTTTACCTTGACTATTCAAGGCATCTTTACATAAGGATCCCTGATGTCACTGTGAGTAGGCATTGTTCTGCCAACTGCAAGTTAATCAGTTCAAAGCCACCAGCCCCCCTGTAGGAGAAGAGTAAATCTGCCTGCTCCAGTAACAATTTACAGTCTCATTAACCCCTAAGTAGCCATTCTACTCTATCCAAAAAGAGTTGCTATAAGTCGGAATCAACTCAAATTGTCGTCAGATGTTGGATTTCCTTTCCATATCAAGACACACACTAGTTTTTCCTTTTCAGTAAAAAGGATTGATTGACATTGTGGAAAGATCAATACTTTAAAACAAAGCAACAAAAGAAAGCAAAACAACAAAAGCCAATGACAAAAAACCACAACACAACAACAACAAAAGAAAAGCTTGTTGTTAGTTCAAGGAGTGTTTGTTGGCCTTTAGGAGTGTTTTCCAATTGAGTCAGATGGGATGCCAAGCCCTGGCCCCAAAGTCTATTTTTGCTATTCCCTGGGGACTTCATTGCTCTGTTCCCCTTGTTGTTCTGTTTCACACCCTTAGTGTTTTGCCTCAATGTGGTGGGATCAGATCCGGCGCAATTCCCACACTGTGTCTCCAGTGTTGTCTCCTGTAGGGCTATGGGTCAGTGAGGGATGCCGTGGCTTGTAGTGGCTGCTCTGAGTGGGAATATTGTCATCAAGGCTTGCTGGACCAGGATGTGCTCCACTCTCTCTTCCTCCCCCTTCATTTGCTCCCGTGTGCTCAGATCAGATTTGCCAGTCTCCCTGAATTGCAGCTTCCGTGCTGTCCTCTGAAATAAATTCTTCTGGGGGAAGGGGCAGGTGTCCACGTAGTTGGGATCGGGGCCATCCCCTCAGACCTCTCCACTGGTTCCCTACTCCATGCTGCTGCTGGCATGCTGCATTCACATCTTGGAGCACCAGGTTCAAGTCTGGTGCCTCTCTCCCTGTGGAGATATAAACAATACCCTCCCCTTGGGTGGGTTAGTGCCCTGTTCCACCACTGCCCATTTCTTTTTTTTCTCTATCCCCCTTCCCCCCCGCCCCCCCACCCCGCTCCTTTTTAGTTGGCTACCCGATATATCCCTGGATTTGGTCTGGCCCTTGCCATACTACCTGGTCCTCAGCCCAGGAATGTATGTATACAGTAGCTTTTCCCCTATGCCCCATTTGCATTTTTAAACTTACCTCAGTGGACTCATACCTTACTTGTCCTTTTGTGCTTGGCTTACTTCACTTAGCATAATTTCCTCCAGTTCTCCCAATGCAGCCACGTGCTTCATGCATTCTTCACTGTTTTATAGCGATGCGTAATGCTCCATTGTATGAATGTACCACAGTATAAACTTCTTTCTGATACATATATGAGTATTATGGGTTTTGTTTCTCTAGACAACCCAGCCTAACACAGGGCTTATGGTAAAATATGTTTAGGAAAAGACATTCCAGTCTAATAAACTTTGTAATCAGAGCACGGACTGAAATGACGAGTCACTATTGGCATTGGCATGCAGAAACAGTATCATCAATTCTTTGTAGCCTTTGGACTTCCCCTGCCCAATTTGAGTTCTCAAGGGAATTCATTTTTAGTACATGACATTTTTATCATAATTAAAAATCATCCAGGGAGTAGTCTTCTTTATCAACTTTTTAAAAGCACACAGTTAAATGTTTACACAAATTCATTTATCGCACAGCTTTACCAGACAGTTGATTGAAAACTTGGATATTGAAGGCCCTAAAGCAGCCCTTACTTCATTATAGGCAGTCTGGTGCAGAAATCTCCACTTTTACTTGAAGTCCTCATACATTGCTAAGGCTTCTTTTCAATTGTGGGAAAGCATGCTTCAGCTCATGTTACAATTTAAAATATGCTAACAAAAATCACATGCGAGTTAACTGGATTTCTATATTATTCTGATATCATTCTCCTATTTACCAATTGTTAATCAGCTATCTGTGATAAACACTTGTGATTCAACATACTATGAAAGGTAAAATACTTGCCATCAAGAGAATAAATTATACTTTTGTAAAAAACTGACATGTGAGACGTACTCACTGTCATGGCGTTGACTCCGCCTCATGGCAACCCTGTAGGATGGAGTAGAATTGCTCCTAAGACTTTCCGAGACTGTAAATCTTTATGGAAGCAGAGAGCCTCGTCTCTCTCCCACTGAGTGACTAGTGGGGTTGAACTTCCAATCTTGCTGTTAGCAGCCAGATGTCTAACCTACAGTGCCATCAGGACTCCGTGACACGTGAAACATGAAGAGCTTGATTCTACATTCATCGCAGTATAGTGGAGGGGTAAAATCACTTTGGCCTAGATTCAATAACACTTTTAAGAAAGAGATAGGACTTTAACCAATGGGGCTATGACACAGATCTAATATAAATAAGAAAAGCACTCAAGGAAAGGAGCATGAGATATGGCATAATTTGAAATAAGAGTGTTGAAGGACTGATGAGTCCTGGCTAAAATGAGAACATAGATGTTAAATAATAGTAGAAATATGGTTGTCTCCATACTATTTTCCCAGTGTAGATTGGATTTGAATGTAGTGGTAACTGATAAGTATCCATAGTAAGAAATTATAATGAAAGAAGGATTTTAAGAAATTAGTAATCTATATGATAATGATGAGAAGCATTGCTTTTCAAATTTCACTTTTCCTTTTAGTGCAGGAATTTCTCCCCAAACAAAATCCTTCACAGAACCTCAATCTATAAACCAGATCTAAATCTGGTTGACTTGTTTGAAACTGATGTAGACAAGGAGACTGCAGCTCTACTTTAAGTCCACTTGGCTGACCTCTTATACCCTGAGGTAACCCACTGAGGCACCTCTGCTGAACTTGCTGCTGTAGAATCAAAACCCAAAACCCATCATGTGAACTAAAGTAGACCCAGAGGAAATGAAGAGAAAATGATGAATACAAGGGATCAAACTAGTTCTTGGTATTCAAGGGATGATGCAAGGGAACAAAATGGTCCCTTCCAGTAGATTATACACAGGGAACTTGAGAAAAGAAAATGTAAAAGAGAATTACCAAAGGATATAAAAGTTAAATGGTGAGCTGGTAAGTAATATGTCAACAGAGACCTGTGTAGGATGAGTCACATCAAGGTCCTCTCACACATAGTGACCCTATAGTACTGGGTAGAACTTCCCCTGTGGGTTTCGTAGACTGTAACTCTTTACCGGAGTAGAAAGCCTCATCTTTCTCCTGCAGAGTGGTTGGTGGTTTTGAACTGCATGTAGCAACCCAAATGTAACAAGCAACTATGCCACCAGGGCTCCTAAGGGCCCTAGTAACTAGAAACAAATGAAAGAGACTAATTGGGGCAGCAAAGGGAAATAAAGAAGAGTGTGGTCAGAGTAAACCATAGAAGAGTATAATAGCAAGCAACATGCAAGCAGCCAGATTCTGGAAGTTCAGCAATAGATGTCCTGGCAAGCAGAGATTGAAGCCAGTAGTGTTTAGCAGAAATTCAGCCATGTGGATTAGAATCAAGAAATACATCATCAATCCCATAAAAAGTCCTGGCAAAAAAGTGCTGAACAAGGCCAGGCACTAGGCACCAGGCCTAAAAGTACCAGGACATGAGATGAAGTCTATGATAGAGAGACATAGGCAGGAAAATAAAAATTATTCAACACCCAGCTACTTCAGCTGAGCTGATCAATGAGATCAGAATAGAACCAGCAGCAGTATGTCTTCTCGATGACAAGCCACCTAGCTACTGCAACAAACCAAATTTCTTGCTGTTGAGTTGATTCTGACTAAAGAACAGAGTAACCCCCCCCCCCCCCGCCCAGTGCTTCCAAGGGTATCATCTTTATGGAAACCAACTGCCACATCGTCTCCCTTACAATAGATGAGGAGTTTGAATCACCAACCTTTTGGTTAGCTCTTAATGCTTAACCACTGTCCTACCAGGCCTCCTCTCACCCAAAACAGACAAACAAGCATACTACCAGTTGAGTTGGTTCTGACTCCCATTGACCCTGCAGGACAAAATAGAACTGCCCTATGGGGTTTCTAAAGTTGAAAATGTTTATGGAAGCCGACTGTCCCATTTTTCTCACAGGCATTCAAACCACCGATCTTTCGATTAGCAACAGAGTACTTTTAACCACTGTGCCACCAGGACATTTCTAGATATTGAAATACTTCAATTATCTCTGATTAAGACCTGGCTTCATCCCAGATGCAGAAAAGAGTGCAGCATTAAGAAAATGCTAGGAAACAATAATGACCAATAATGTTTCAGTGCTGGGTAGGAAAGTAAAGGTTAATGGCCTAAGGTGTGATGATTACAGGGTTTGTGGGCCGAGGGCCAGGCAGCTTAAACACAGGCTCACAAAATTAATTTAAATAACACTGCCTATTTTTTCCTCTTGGGGAAAGTGTTAAAACTGATAGACTTGAAGATACTATCAAATCACACCTCCTATCGTTTTATATCCACAAGCCAAACCCACTGGCACTAAGTTCAGTCCAGATCATAGTGACCCTACATAGGGTTTCTGAGGCTGTAAATGTTTATGGAGAAATGTGATAGGTAGGTTTACTGTGCCAACCCGACCAATAGGAACAAGTAGGCAAGCCCTGCCCCTCTCACTCTTGCTCTCTGGTGATTGGACCAGTGTGCTGCTACTTTAGCTAGTTCTCTGCCTCAACTTGTGAGCTACACGACCTGTAGGACAGCACACCCATGAATCATGTCTCTAGAGCTTGAGGTTCCTTCGAGACCTGCTTTGCTGCACTGCTGGTGTGTGGATCTTGCATTGCTCGAGTTCAGTATCCCATCCGGGCCTGCTTTGCTAAGCTCCCGCTGTTTGCTGCCTGTGGGCAGACGGACTGCAGTCTGCTTCCTTGACCTTGGACCCAGCAACCCTCTTGAGTTGAAGGACTTCCAGTATATTAACTATTCCACAGAAGTGAGTTGAACTGAGCCCCTTTGTACTTCTATGTGAACTAATTAACTGTTACATTCCTTCATGCTGTGTAAATCTATCATCTATCTATGTATCTATGATCTCTATAATTATAAATGTCCTGGTTTTGTTTCTCAAGAGAAGCCTGCTTAACAAAAGCAAGATACCCTCATCTTTTTTCCAAGAATGGCTGGTGAGTTTGCGCTGCAGGCCTTAAGGTTTGCAGGCCAATGCTGGCTTAACCACACCACCAGGACTTCTACCCTATAATACGAGGTAGAATTGCTCTTTTGGGTTGCTAGGACTGCAAATGCTTAAAGGAGCAGAAAGCCCCATCTTTTTCCCTCAGAGCAGCTGTTGGGATTAATCTGTTAACCAAAATCCAACACATAACCCACTTCACTACTAAGGCTCCTTAGTACACACTGAAAGCTAACTCTTTGCATTTTATCTGGAAAATAAGTTTCCAACAACGAAGAGATAACCGTGTCCTACATTAACCTAATCTCCAATTATCCAATCTAATTTATTAAGACTTCAGTGTTATAAAAAGTGAATAAAAAATTTCAGCTTGCACACTACATTGTGTGCATCAGATCAGGGAAACAATAGCATTCATAGGAATGCTAACTATTTTATGAAATTCAGGTTTTAAAAGATCAGTATAAATAAATCATTTCTTGAAGATGAATACAGTTCTAAGGCAGGACTAAAACATAAAAACTGAATTTTTAAATTTATTTTATTTTATGGTTTGTTAATTTTCTGATCTTTAAAATTATAATTAATGATTTAAAAATTAAGAAACAGATGCTTGACATCCGTATATAATAAAAACATTTTTTCACACCAGGGCATCAAGAATTTGGCAAACCCTGAAATAAGATTTTGTTAACTTTAAATATTCTTCTTTTTAAAATTTAATAGTTTATTTTTAACATTTTCACTGATAATACAATTTACATATCCATTTCAATACTTCAATCACATTCATGAGTTGTGCAACATTGACTGTTTTTCTACATCAACTTTTAATAGCTTTATTGAAATATATTTCAAATACCATGTAACTTGCCCTTTAAAAGTGTCCAACACAATGTTTGTTTTTTTTACTTTTGCTCTCTCCAGAGAATTGTGCAGCCGCCACTAGTAATTCCAGAACAGAAACCCTGTGCCTTAAACAATCATTCATAATTCTCACTTCCATCACAAAGCCAAACCATTGCCATCAAGTTGATTCCAAATCATAGGGACCTATAGGACAGAGTAGAACTAACTTCCCTATAGGTTTTCCAAGACCATTATCTTTACAAAAGCAGATTACCACATCTTTCCTTTTTTGCTTCTAAATAAACCCTTTTATTATGGATTGGGTGAAGATTTGCATTACAAATCAGTTTTCTGAACTTTTTAATCTCAAATGGTTGATTATTTGGATTGTGTAACTCCCTAGTGTTTATGTTCACCATGTAGACCATAACAGCCTCTCTATTGTCTAGATGAAACTTGAGTCAAAGGAGATCTTTTCCAAATGCAAAGAGTGACTAAGGGCTATGGTTTTGGAGATCCCACCAGTTTCTAATCTACCAATAAGCCTAGTTGTCTTTATGAGTCATTCTACATCTTTCTTCCACTCTTTCCAGGCTGCTCTATAGCGATCCCTTTCACAGCAGTCAGCAGTGGCGGCCAAGACTCTTCTAATTCTTTTGGTCTCAGATTGATAGAGCTTGAGGTTCAAGAAGTCAATTGGTGTTTTGGCCTAATTATTTCCATCAGTCTGTAATTTTCTTCACTATTGCTCCAGACTGAAAGAGACCAACACTTGTACCTTACATGACCATTGGCAAACTTTAAGACCCCAGTCACTACACACTAATGTAAATATGAATCAGAAACAACTCGATAGCAGTGATTTTTTTTCAAAAAGATTTTTCCTGCCTTACCCTCCAAATTCTGATAATTATCAATGTTTTTCCTGTGTAACCATATCCTTGATATTAAGTTTTATTGGTATATAACTTAAGTATCATTCAATCCAATAGTTTAAATACATTAAAAAGTGTTGGGAAATCATCGCCACAACAATTTTGGAACATTTTCTTCATTCATTACTACCCATTATTACTAGTCCCTATTAACCCCAACCTCCCCTGCCATAAATGTAAGGGACTATTAATCTGGGTAATAGCTCTGTGACTTACCCATCCAGCGTTCATATAAAGAAAATCATGGGGGGGGGATAAAAAAAATCATACAGGTTGTTTTTTGTTTTGTATGATTTTCTTATAAGAAATACAGGCGAGGTAGATCTTTAGAGACAGTAACTGAATGGGGACATGGCAAGGGAGGAAATGGGAAGCTGTGGCAGTTACATAATCTCCTGTGTATGCAAAGAATGGAGTACAGCCTGTTAATCAGGCCGCAGCTTGATTACCTCATTTGGAGGTGCAAAGGAGATAAATATCTCACTGGAGGCGGGACATGCTTACTCCCGGTGCGACATTCTTGTTGAAAAGCCACATGGAACTATGCTGATGGCAGCCAGAGCCTTGGAGCTGGAGGAGCCACGTGGAGACCCACACTGGCACTGAGATGCTTCCACCCGCTCTGGATCCCCAAGACTTTCCACTAATTGACCTGTGATCTTGCATTCAGCATCATTGCATGTGCTACATGAGTCTGAAAAGGAAATTATAGACTGGTATTGGACATATGGGCTAATATCAGACTTATGGACTTGATCTGGCCTGAGCCAGGATGTATTATTAATATTCAATTGCTCTTTGATATAAAGGTCTCTAATACACACATATAAGTCTCTATGAATTTGTTTCTTTAGTCCACCTGGACTAACACAGATGCTAAAAATGGGTATGAGAAGAAAATATTCTCAAATTCATTTTGATGATGATTACATGAATCTTAATATTATTGACCTATTAAATTATATGATATATGAAAAACCTACTATCATCTATCACTTCATAAATATACTAAAAAATACAGACAATAACAAGCACTAGCAAAAAGTATTTTAGAAATAAAATCATAAAATAAGTGACAACTAAAGAAAGCACAGAAAAACTTCAATCCAAAAGAAAGTAGAATAGAAACTAGAAAAAAATGAAAATAGATCAAAAGGGAAAACAAATGACAATATGTAACATTTAACCAAATTGTATCTGTAGTAATCCACTTTATAATGCACTCTATCTGAAGGCAAGAGTATTCACATCCCTAATCTGAGGGAGTTCAACGGCTGCTTAATTCACATGGGGCACTTGGCAAATAGATTTAGGGGTTTCACTGTCGCTCATAGATTTCTGCATACAAGTGCTGTGATATAGGTCCTAATGCAATTCTCTTTCCTGATCTTGCATTTTATTTTATTATTACAATCCTTGGTTCATGTGGGCTCATGTAATTAAATTTATGTAATTAAACATTGTTTAAGAAAGCAATGAAGGTTAGACACAAGAAAAAAATTTCAGTCCTACTTATTTAAAGTCCACATATTTCCAAATCCAAGAGCTTGGTATAGCAGTTCTCTGTTGCTTCTCACCCTATGGGGTTTCCGCTTGATATAAGTACATAGATCTTATCCCTCCTCATCATAAATAAATATATTTACATATGTGCATGCCTTTATTTAGACCTCTATAAATGCCGGTTACCCCCTAGTTCTTTCCTCTATTTCCTTTTACTTTCCTCTTTTCCTGCTATCATGCTCAGCCTTCATTTGGGTTTCAGCATTTCCTCTCCGTTATATTACCCTCGCTCGTCATACCAGGTCTCCCACACCCTCCTTGCCGCTGATTTTGGACCACTTGTTGTTCCCTTGTCCTTGAGTTTGTTAACACCACTTCCTCCCCACTCCCCCCAACACCCCCCTAGCCCCCCACCCCACCCCTGCCATCTCCCTTGTCCCACCGAACAGTCAGCCTGGTTGTTTTCCCCTCCAGATTGTTTATCCAGGTATGCCCCCTTCTTGTTTTGTTCCATTTTGAGGGGTTCAGACTACTCTGCTTCCCCACCATGTGACCCAAGAAATGTCCTCTGTCTCAGTCTGCTCCAGCAAGGGGACAGCATGATATGTGCTACTGTCATTTGCCCAGTCCCCTTCTGTGTCCCATTAGCTCCCAGCAGGGACGTCATCCTCTGAGCATTGTGTGCCAGCATGGGGCCCAGTCTAACTCTTTCTCTTCCTCCCTCCTGGTCTGCGTGCATGTGGGTGTGACATGCTAGGCCCTCTCCCCAACCTGCTCTCCGCCAAACCCACTTCCAAGGAGGGAATCAGTTTGGCTCTGGTGGGGGCCAGCTCGCTCTTTTCATGCATCCTTCCATGTAACCACGCTGTCCTCATGGTTTGGTGCTTCATGGGAGGGTCTGCATGCCCCGTCACCGTTCTGTTTAGACAAGGCAAGGACTCTCCCCCTGGGTGAATTAGTGCCCGGCTCCCTCCGTTATCATTTCACTTTCAACCCCCCTTTTTCTCCCTCTCCCACCTTCTTTTCCGATTACTGAGTTGGACAAACATGTACCTCCTTGGGTTTGGTCCAATCTCCTCCCACTTTCATCTACCTCAACACAATTGTTATGATATATGTGGGTCCTCTTCTATACCTACTGTGCTGATTACACTTACCTCAGGGGACTCATGCTGTACTTCTCCTTTTGTGATTGGCTGACTTCACTTAGCATAATTTCCTCCAACTTTTTCCATGAAAGGACATGCTTCATGTGCTCATCAGTGCTTTTTAGTGATGCATAGTACTCCATTGTGTGTATGTGCCAGAGTTTACTGATCCACTCGTCTACCGATGGAAATTTAGATCATTTCCAACTCTTTGCGATTGTGAATTGTGCTGCAATAAACATTGGAGAGCATCCAACCGGTTGTGGTTTATCTCTTACCTCTTCTGGGTATATACCCAGTAGAGGGGTAGCTGGGTCAAAAGGTAGCTCAATTTCCATTTTCCTTAAGTATTGTCAGACCACATTCCATAGCAGTTATACGTATCTACAGGACCACCAGCAATGTGGAAGAGTTCCCATCTCACCACATCCCCTCCAACATTTGTTGCTCTCTGATTTTCTGATTTGGGCTAGCCTCAAAGGTGTTAGATGGTATCTCATGGTTGTTTTGATTTGCATTTCTCTGATGGCTAATGACCGGGAGCATTTTCTCATTTTTATTGGCCATATGGGTCTCCCCGCTAGTGAAACTCCTTTTTAGTTCTTTTTCCCACTTCTTCAAAGGGTTAACTCTTTTCCTCTTTTTGCAGACCATGAGGGTATTGTAGATTTTCGTAATAAGCACCACTTGTTAAATAGGGCGTCACCCTCCCACTTGATGCTTTTGGGGTCCTTGTCAAAGATCTGTTGTCTGTATGCTGATGGTTTGATTTCTGGGTTTTCTATTCTTTTCCATTGGTCTGTGTATCTGTTATTATGCCAGTATCACACTGTTTGACCACTGTGGCTTTGTAGTAGGTGTGAAAGTCAGGTAAGCAAGATCTCTGACTATGCTCTTTTTCTTGAGGATATCTCTGCTAATTCTAGGCTTCTTCCCTCTCCATATGAAATTGGTGGTCAGTTTTTCCAATTCTCTGAAGAAGATTGTTGGTATTTTAATCAGGATAACATTAAACTTAGAAAGTGCCCTGGGTAGGATAGATATCTTTACTACATGAAGTCTTCCAATCCATGAGCATAGGATATTACTCCATTTTTGGAGGTTGCTTTTGGTTTTCTGTAGTAGGGTCTTGTAGTTTTACTTGTGTAGGTCTTTTTTTGGTTGTTGTTAAATATGTTCCTAGATATTTCATTTTGTTCTTGGCTATTATGAGTGGTACTGCTTCCTGATCTCAGTGAGCAGAAGGGGCCCAGTGGCAGAGCTGGTAGTGACATTAGTCAAGGCCAATAGTAGTTAGTCCTGCAATGGCTAAGGAGAGAGACTTTCCTACAATCAAGAAGGGAAACTCTTCCTATATGTTTCCTGATTGTGATTCCTATTTGAAGAAGTCAGCATCAAGATTAAAGGAAGAGTCAGTATCAACTTGATCGCTAGATGACACAATCTTGCTTGTTGAAGGTGAAGAAGAGTTGAAGCATGCACCAATGAAGACCAAAGATGACAGACTTGATATGCTTACAACTCAGTATAAATAAAACCAATACCTTTACAATTGGTCCAATAGGCGGCATTATGATAAATAAAGAAAAGATTGAAGTTGTCAGTGATTTCAATTTACTTGAATATACAACCAATGCCCAAGGAAGCAGCTATCAAGAAATAAAAAGAAAATACATTTCATTAGGCAAATATGCTGCAAAAGAACTCTTTAATACCGGGAATTATTAAGTAGCAATACCAGGAAGGTAGGTGGAAGGTGGGGAGAGGAAGGGGGAAACAATCACAATGATTGACATATTATACCCCCAGCAGTTTATGTAATATATGAAAATAATAATAATTTATAATTTAACAAGGGGTCACGAGGGTGGGGAGGGAGAGGGAGGGAAAAAAGAGGAGCTGATACCAAGGCCTCAATAGAAAGTAATTGTTTAGGAAATAATGATGGCAATGTATGTACAAATATGCTTGATACAATTGATGTATGGATTGTTATAAGAGCTGTAAGAGCCCCAATAAAATGATCTTTAATTAAAAAAAAGACCTGCTAAAAGTGTTTAAAAAAACACACAAACATGACAATTTTAGGACTAAGGTGTGCCTGATTCGAGTCATGGTATTTTCTTTTGCCTTACATGCATATAAAAGTTGGTCAATGAATAAGGAAGACTGAATTATTGTATTAGTAAAAAGTATTGATTATACGAAAGAGTGTCAGAAGAACAAACACTTTTATCTGGGAAGACATTCAGTCAAAGGAGGGTCCCAAGATGGCGCTCAGGTAAGCAGCCCATACTGGGAGATCTAAGGCAAACAGTAAGCCAGGTGGCCAGGAGGATGAGCAGGGGAGTCTGGTAAGTGAAAAGACCCCCATGACAACCTGAAGTGCTTCTTCTGTCCGGGAGGCGATCCTCCTGCACACCTGCCTTGCTCCCAAACCCCAGGGAATTGTGACCTGATCCCTGGGATTTCTAAGCCTGAGCCAACAGTGTTACTTCTGCACACTGCTGTTGCCACCACCCACCGATTGCTCCCCAATCCCCTACCCCAGACCTGTTCTCCATGCCAGGAGCTGGATAGATTACTTGTGAAGACCCTCACAGCCGCGATTGGAACCCCCACCCCCAGCAGCTGTCCACATGTGGCACTTCCCTAGGGGTGCTGCTTCCTTTTCCCAGTTTTCCCCCATTCTGCATGGCAGTGGTTACACAGCCACTCTCTGGTCCCTCCCATTGTCAACCCAGGGCTCCATGGACCACAGTATGTGGGTTGCCTGTGGCTGTGACTCCCCCCCCTTCACCATACCATTACCTGAGACCCCTTCAACCCTGCAGCAGCTTTGTCTATGGTACCCATGGTGCACAGAGCCTGTCACTTCCCCTGCAGAGCAGCTCAGAAGCACAGTATATGGCCCAGAGGCATCCTGTAATGCTACATGTAACTTGGCGCCCGGCGCTTGGCTTATCAGTGTGGCATATGGATTCTCAGCACTTTCCCCATCCCTCCCAGTGTGCAAGGAGCAGCGGAGAGTGCATTCTCCGTCCGAATGCCATCCCTCCTAGATTTCGACACTAGCTCCAGAACCCAGGAGATCAGCAACACACCCGTGGGGCTACCCGGCCCATGCCGGGCACACTACTTCATTTCCCATCGTGGCCATCACCAGCTGACTGACCTCCCTCAGCCTATTGCTGCACCCGAATTCCTCTCCTCTCCTCCACCCACAACAGCAGCAGTCTGTCTCACACCCCTGCATGGCAGCGACAGTTTTCCCACCGGTGCCTGGCATCTCCACCATGTGGATGCTTTCCCCTGACACCTGCATCAGTGGGAATGGGGTTGTTCCTGCCTTCACTCAGTATCCCCTCCTGTGGTAACAAGGACTCCCCCACCATTTCCTTCTATTAGGTGCCTTTAAAAATATTAAAAAGGCTGAAAATCATGACCTGACAGTCCAGATCAACTCAGCTCAGCAACCCTCCAGCCGCTGAGGCCCCTCATCGCCATTGGCTATTAAGTCACCCCTGGAACTCTGCCTACACAGCAGTCCGACCCACCACCATAGTAGGCTACAGGAAACCCTCAAAAACACCCCTACCAGTCACACAGAGGAAGAGCACAAGGGCCCCTTGGTCTCCTTGAATCATGGCGTCCTCCACTATGAAATTGTCATGTAAACAGAATCATACCACAACAATCTGAACAAAAAAAAACTGGAAAGACATCACACAACAGCAGAGCTAGTGATGCTCATAGAAGAATCAGACACAAATCTGCCACAAAAAGAAATCTTCAAAAGGCTGTTGGGAGAAATACAGGAGATGAGGGAAGCAACACAGAATAAGGATGCAATAATTGAAGAGATAAAGTCCCTGATAGAGGGGGATGAAGTTCACAATAGAGGGGGTGAAGTCCACACATAAAAGGCAAATATAGGAGTTAACAAATGAGGTAATAGAAGTTACACACAAGATTATGGGCCTCACAAACAGACAAGAGGACACAAAACCATACCAGTGATCTCAAATACAATCAGGCAGAATTAAGCAAATGAGAAAAACAGTCAAACAAGTTTATAAAATAGGTGGATGAAAACCTGACAATGACAGATGCTATGAAGAGGAACAATTTTAAATAATAGGTCTACCAGATGAAGATATAATGAAGAAGTTGAGAACTAAATTAGTGAGGGAATTTCTGGAAGCAAAATGTCCCACCTTAATGAATGAGAATCAGACACTCATACAGGAAACAAAGAGGAACAACCAATAGACTAATCCCCAGGAAGAACTCACCAAGGCATAAAAGAGTTAAATTATCCAACTTTGAGGAAAAAGAGAAAATCTTAAAAGCATCAAGAGTAATGAAGATGGTCACACCCAAGGGTGCTCCAGTAAGAATATGCTCACATCTAACAGCAGTAACCATGAATAAGAGGAAAAGACTGGAGTGACATCTTACAAGAATTGAAAGAAATAAACACCTGCCCAAGAATCTTCTACCCTGCCAAATTATCTATTAAGATAGGAAAGATAAAGGACTTCCAGGAAAAGGAAAAACTCAAAGAATACGCTGTACGACACCCAGCCCTGCAGAATATCCTCAATGACTCACTATGATCAGAAGACCAATGGCAACCAAGCACAAGCAGGAGACCGCCACATAGCCCAACTCCACCCAGAAGTCAATGTGCCAATAACAATTTCCAAGATCACAAGGCCCTCAGAGGGAAAAAGGGCAAGGAAAGCCCCACACACAAAGCACACAGATATTATGGGAGATAGGAAAACACCCAAAACAAAAGGCACGAGATGACAGCACTGCATCCATCCATATTGATTATTTACACTCCTAAGAATGGGCCAGCCACAGAGAAAAATAGATCACTTGGAAAGGAACTCAGCAAGGAGGCGATAGAGATAAACACTACCATTAGGTAATGGCCTGATAGATATTTATAGAGTTTTCCATCCAAATGCACCCCCCAAAATCAGATTCTTCTCAAGCCCACATGGCTCATTTTCAAGAATAGATCACATGCTGGGACACAAGTCAAGCCTGAGTAAATTCAAACATAGAGTTTATTCAGCTATCTTTCTTAGATCGCCAGGCCATAAAGCTGGAGATAAAGGACTGCCAGAAAAACAAGGGCAAACAATTGGAGGATGAATGACAATTGTCTGCAATATGAATGGGTACTGGCCCAGATTAGAGAGAGTTTAGGAAGTTTCTAGAAACTAATTAGAATGAGAATACAGCATACAAAAATTTATGGGATACAGCAATAGCAGTTATCAGAGGTCGCTTGATAGTAATAGATGCATATAGGAAAAAGGAAGAGAGACTTATGACTGATACGCTATCACAAAACCTCCAGCAACTATAACAGAGTCAACTGAACAACCCATCCAATAGCAAAAGAAAATAAATAATAAAAATCATGGTAGAGTTAAACTAGTGGGAAGACAGAAGAATGATGCAAAAGATTAATGCAGCAAAAACTGGTTCTATGAAGGGATCAACCGAATTGAAAGACCCCTGGAAAACCTAACCAAGGAAAGGAAAGAGCAAAAACATCAATAGTCAGGATAAGGGATGATACAGGCAAAATCACTACAGATTCCAATGAGATTAAAAGGATACTCACAAAGTATTATAGAATTCTTTATTCTATTGAATTTAACAATGTGGAAGACCTGGAAAAATAATCAGAGAAACAATCCTTCCCTAAATTATCACAGCTAGAGGTCAAGAACCTCAACAGACCCATAACAAAAGAAGAAATAGATATGGTTATCCAGAAGCTACCAACAATAAAATCCCAGACCAGATGGCTTCACAGGAAAATTCCACCAAGCATTCAGGAAAGAGCTGACACCAATCCTCCACAAAGTATTCCAGAGTGTGGAAAAGGATGGCAAACACTCAAACTCATTCTATGAAGCCAGTATAACTTTGATACCCAAACAGGGCCAGGATCCCATAGGAATAGAGAACCATAGACCAATATCTCTAGTGAATATAAATGCAAAAATCCTTAACAAGATATTGGCCAATAGAATACAAAATTATATAAAACAAATCATCTACCATTATCAGGTAGGATTCATTCCAGGGATGCAGGGATGGTTTAACACCTGAAAATCCATCAATCTTATGTACCACTTTGATAAGAAAAAGTACAAGAATCACATGATAATATTGATAGACACAGAAAAAGTATTTGACAACATCTAACACCCTTTCCTAATTAAGACACTAAGAAGATAGGAATGGAAGGGAATTCCTCAAGTTAATACAAGCTATGTATGAAAAGCCAACGGCCAACATCTTAGTCAATGGAGAAAGGACAAAAACAATCCCAATTAAAAAGGGGACCAGATAAGGATGCCCCTTGTCGCCACTTTTATTCAATATCGTACTGGAGGATTTAGCTAACAACATAAGACAGTGAAAGGACATTAAAGGTATTCAACTGGTGAGGAGGAGATGAAACTATCGCTATTTGCAGATGACATGATTTTGTACATTAAAAATCCTCAAAGCACCACAACAGGAATACTGAAAATAATAGAGAAATATGGACGAATGGCAGGATACAACATCAAAAACCAGAAGACTATTGGCTTGGATTTCCATCAGACCAGACCACGGAAGAAGAGATCTTTATAATAGCCAAGAAGAAATGGAAATATCTAGGAATGCACTTAGCAAAAAATCCCCAAAGACTTATACAAGGAAAACTACAGGACACTACTAGAGGAAACCAAAAGTGACATCCACAAATGGAAGAATATCCCATGCTCAGGGATTGGAAGACTAAACATAGTAAAGATATCAATCTTACCTAGGGCAGTTTGCAAGTTTAACGCTATCCTGATTCAAATAACAATAACCTTCTTCAAAGAATTGGAAAAACTGGCCACCAATTTCATATGGAAAGGGAAGAAGCCCAGAAATAGCAAAGAACATCTCAAAAAGGACAAAGTTGGAGGGCTTGTTTTCCTGACTTTAACACCTACTACACAGCTACCGTGGTCAAAACAGCATGGTACTGGCACAATGACAGATACTCAGACCAATGAAAAGAACAGAAAATCCAGAACTAAAACCATAAGCATATAGACAACTTATCTTTGGTAAGGACCCCCAAAACATCAAGTTGTAGGCCCTCTTTAACAAGTGGTACTGGAAACAATGGATATCCACTTGTATAAAAATGAAACAAGATGTTTACCTCACTCCATGCACAAGAACAAACTCAAGGTGGATCACAGACCTAGAAGTAAAACCCTAAACAATCAGGAACATCACCAAAGGAATAGGAACAAACCTAAGAACTTTGGCCCAGGGAATACATAGACTAATTGCAATAAGGAAGGCTCCACACACAGGTGAACCTGAAATTGACAAGTGGGATCTACTGAGGCTAAAACACTTGTGTGCGTCAAAAAACTTCACCAAGAGGCTAAAAGGCAACCCGCATACTGGGAGAGGATTTTTAGCAATGACACAAAAGACAAAGAGCTTATTACTAAAATCTACAATATCCTAATGACCTGCAAAAATAGGACAACAGCTAACCTCCAGAGGAAGTGGGCAAAAGACCTGAAAAGAAGCTTCACTTGAGATGGGGTACGTATGGCCCATAAACATATGAAAAAATGCTCCCAATCATTAGCCGTAAGAGAAATGCAAGTCAAAAATAACTATGAGATAGCATCTGCGGTAGTTAGTTTATTGTGCCAAGCTGGCCAATAAACACATGTGGGATTAATTGAAGAGTGGAGATATAAGCGGCTTGGCGAGCCTTGCCTTTTTTGTCTCTTGCTCTTTGGTCACCTTTGCTTGTTCTTTGCCTCAATTTGCAAGCTACACTACCTGTGGGACACCTAACCTATGGACTCTGTCGCTGTAATTTGAGGTTCCTTCAAGACCTGCTTCACCACACCATTGGAATTTACATCTCTTGAGCTGGGGACTGTCGGACCCTGTCATTAGGCTGACTGTTGGTGACCTGCCTTGCTGTTTGCTGCCTGTGCCCAGATAGCCTGAATTGTTCTACAGAGGAGTACCTGGCGGCCCTCAAGACTTGAAGGACTGCCAGTGTCTCACAACTGTCTCACGGGAGCGAGTTGTACTGAGCCATTTGTACTGCTTTATAGTTTAATTAATGGTCTATTTCTTATGTTATACATCTATCTGTATAATTATATATAAAATTATTAGCATTCTGGTTTTGTTTCTCTAGAGAACCCTGTCTGACAACATCTAACACTCTTGAGGTTAGTCCAAATCAGATAATCAGAGCGGAACGCATGTTGAAGGGAATGTAGCACTCTCCTCCACTGCTGGTGGTCTTGTAGATATGTACAGCCTCTTTGGAAAGCAATCTGACAATATTTAAGAAAATGGAAAATGATCTACTGTATGACCCAACTATCCCTCTACTGGGTATATAAGAGGTAAGAAATAAAACATGAGCAGTTCTCTTCCCCAATGTTTATTGTGGTGCAATTCACAATCACTAAGAGTTGGAAACAGCCTAAATCTCCATCAATAGATGAGTAGAGTGTGAACTGTGGCACATACACACCATGGAGTACTACGCATCACTAAAAAGCACTAATGATCACATGAAACATGTAGTGTCATTGGAAGAGGTGGAGGAAATTATGCTAAGTGAAGTCAGCCAATCACAAAGAGCCAAGTACAACATGAGTCCCCTGATGTAAGTATATAACCAGCACAGCAGGTATAGAAGAAAAGCCACTTATCTCAAAATATACAGATTGAGGTATAGGCAGTTGGGTGGAAGTCAGACCAAACCCAAGGAGGTACATGTTAATCCAACACAAAGAAGGGGCGATAACCAGTTGATGGCATGGAGGGAGCAGGGCACTAACCCTCCCAGGGGGAGAGTATTGGTTATGTCTCCACAGAATTGGGAGTGTGCATGCAGACCCCACCACAGCACACCAATCAAGGAGGGCAACATAACCGCGTGAAGGAATGCAGGAAAAGATTGGCTACAGGTCCAGCCCCAACCAGAGCCAATCTGACCCCGGCCCTAGAAGTATGTGTGACAGAGAACAGTACTAAACCTACAGGTTAGGCATACCATGCCCACACGGAAGCAAACCAAGACAGTAAAAGAGAAAGGGACGGCTAGACCCCGCATTGGCACATCAAGCATGGCGAACGATGTCCCTGCATGGAGCTGCTAAGGCCCAGAGAGGACTGTAACGTAATAACAGATCAAGACATGATGTCCCCTTACTGGATCATGCTGCAACAGGACAATACTGTGGACACACAGTGGGGAGGTAGTGTGGTCTGGACTTCCCGCAGTGGGGCAAATAAAGAAGGTAATATAACAGATTAGCAACTGGAACAAAGCCAAGCCACAAGCCTCTAAAGAGCCCTTCAAAATAGACTTCGGGTTAGAACGTGAAGATCCCGGAATTCCCCCAGGACCAATGGGGAGAGAGGCATAAAGGTCAGCGGACAGACCTGGAATGATGTTCTCTCTCTCTCTCTCTCTCTCTCTCTCTCTCTCGCTTTCCCCTTTTCTTCTTTCCAATTTTTTGTTTTCTATTTTTTTGGTCTATGCCATTGTTGGTATAGACATAAGATAGGCATGGGAAGCAAGCACGAGGAGAAAGCAATGGGACTAACAGTCAAGGGGGGAGAAGGGGTTAGGGGAAGGCTGTGGTGAGCAAACAATACTGTAGACAGGGGAACAACTAGGGAATTAAAATCAACAACAAGGAGGACGTAGAGATCCTGGGGGTGTTGTAGCAACAGCAATCAAGCTGAGAGGAAGTACTATGAGGCAGAAGTAGGGCGAGTGTGATGTTGGGGCAGAAGGAAGATAAAAGTAAACAGAGGAAGATCTAGGAAACAAAGCTACGGATAGAGGGATAAGCATAGATGTGTCCATATGCAAATACATTAATCCATAAAATGAGAAATTGATCTATTTATATATATTTACATGGCAGTACACTGAGGTAGCAGATGGACTTCAAGCCCTTGCTCATACCCTCTCTCAATACAAGAATACTTTTTCTAACAAACTGTCGTTCTGTGATGGCCACCCTCCCAGTACAATTAATGAAGCCAAAATGGGTGCATAAGCAAATGTGGTGAAGGAGGCGGATTGTGCCCGGCTATTAAAATATATAGTGCCTGTGGTTTTAAAGGCTTTGAAGTGAACCAAGCAGCCATCCAGCAGAGAAACCACAAACCTACATGGAAGAAGCAAACCAGCCTGTACGGTCATGAGGTGTCATTGGCACCAGGTAATAGGCATCGGAAGACCTATAACCAACAAACAAAAACATATTGATGAGAATGAGGGGGATTGGAGCAGAGACTCAAATCACATTTGTAGACAATGAAACATTCCCCCCACAGAGGGGTCACAGGGAAGGATGATCAAACAGGGCAGAGTAAAGTACCAATGAAACACACAATATTCCTCTGGCTCCTTCAGGTTTCCTCACCCCCCACTATCATGACCTCAGTGCTGCCTATCACTTCTGACTAGACCGGAGCATGTACACAGGTATAGATAAGAGATAAGGGCTCCCAACACATGTAATCCAGAAGCAGGAATGGAAATAGTAATACCAGGAGGGTAGGGAGAAGGGGGTGGAGGAGGAAGGGGGAACTGACCATAATGATCAGCACACAACGATGCACACCCTCTGGGGTGGGGGGGGCAGAACAATAGAAACCATGAGAGAAGGGAGACAGCAGTCCGTGTGAGATATGAAAATAATAATTTATAATCTATCAAAGGGTCACAAGAGTGGGGCGGGGAAGGAGAGGGAAAAATAAGGCGCCGATACCAAGGGATCAATAGAATGTAATTGTCTAGAAAGGAATGATGGTGACATCTGTACAAATATGCTTGATACAATTGATATATGGATTGTAATAAGATTTGTAAGATTCAAAAATAAAATGATCTCTTAATAAAATAAAATTAGGGGAAAATAGTTCAATCAGATGCTCCTTAGAAGGTAAGATGCTGAGATTTTATTTCAAGTCCTTTGGATAGGCATCACGAAAGATCTCTCTCTGAGAAGCACATCATTCTGGGCAAAGTAGAGGTTTAGTGTAAAAGAGGAAGACCCTCAATGAGATGGAATGGCACATTGCCTGCAACAATGGGCCCAAACTAAGCAATATTGAAGACGGCCAGGGCTTAACAGTGTTGTACACAGGGTCACTAAGTTGGAATCGATTCAA
This sequence comes from Tenrec ecaudatus, assembly GCF_050624435.1. Lineage (NCBI taxonomy): Eukaryota > Metazoa > Chordata > Mammalia > Afrosoricida > Tenrecidae > Tenrec > Tenrec ecaudatus. The sequence continues at coordinate 103,588,678 of NC_134548.1, read as the reverse complement.
AGGCTGCGTATGTGGATGCATGCAAGATAGAGAATATAAAGGAGTCCGAGATGAGATGCCTCCCCCATTTGATTGGAAGCGGGGACAGTACACTGAATGCAAAAGAGTTAGAGGCTTAAATAATAACAGCATATGAAGAATCTCAAACTCAGTTTAACCATCCACTGGGAGTTATACCCTCTGCTTTCCCATTAATAGGAAAGCAAGCCAATCCTATTTACGTGACTTTTGCAGTTGAAGAACTTTTAATATCAGATAATGAGATGTTTTCACAAAATATACACGATGCCCAATACAAACATTCCCTTCATTTTTCAAATATCAGTGAAAAGTTTCCTTCCCTCACTTTTTAAAGTTCTAAGTGCTTTTCAAATAGTGTGTACATTGTACACCTTGTTCTTCAATTTCAAATGCATTCCTAACATAACTTAACAATGAAGAATAATTCAGGATTCAGTTTTGATATTGTCAGAGGAAACCATTTAAACCCTGCTTGAAATAAACAATGAAAGTAGGCGTTCTTATGTTACAGAAGTTTTCTATTTCTCTCATTCATATTTTCCAACTAAAATAGACCATGTATCTGCCCGTTGGTGGCCTGATCATGGATGAGGTTTAATTAATTAGCAGATTTCTCCAGCTGTCATCTGACCTATTTTGCCTAGGCTGTAATCATAAATCAGTACATTACTGAAGCTGAGACACAAACTGTGACCTTTTTTGTCCACTGAGCTTCTGTGACTGAACAGCTGGCCAGATCTACCTTGTACCACTGTGGCCCAAAACTCATTGCTTCTGATACAGTGTCCAACTTTAATTTCCCGTGTTAGATTATTGTTGTGTGCCAGTGAGACCTTTGAGTTCATATTGACTCCATATAACAGAGTAGAGCTGCCCCATAAGCTTTCCTAGGCGGTAATCTTTATTGAAGGAGCCCTGGTGGCGCACAGTTTAAGTACTTGGCAGATGCAGAAAGATTCTAGGTTTGAATTGCCACTCTGTGGGAGAAGGATGTGGCAGTCTGCCCTACAGAGTTGATGGGAGTCAAAGTCGACAGCAGGTTTGATTTTTATAGAGCAATACACTGGGTATTTTCTTTTGAAGAGGTCCTGGTGGATTCAACCACCAACTTTTTGATTAGCAGCCAACACTTAATCATAGTGCCCAAAGGGCTTCTCGTCTGAAATGAATATTTCTCAAAGTGTGGTCTATCAACCCTCACACGAAGGAACAAGCGTGCTGGCTAAATTGCAGAATCCAGGACCCTGCGCCAGAGATTCTGATATAGTAGATTTCCGGGGGCTTAAAATATTCCATTATACTTTCCTTCCATTTTTCCATGAACTTTTTGCTGCCCTTTCATACATGATAAACCCTGAAAAGCTTCATTTTAACTTGTTTTGCTTTGTGAATCCCACACTCACTCACTTGTGGGACCTGTTGATGTTGCTAATCTAAGGCGACCTAAGGTTTGTAGAATAATCTGAATCTTTCCCTGTGATGCGCTCACCACCGTTGGATTCACACAACTGTGCACCCAGTTTGTGACCCTCCTGCATTCTGCACCATTGCATGTGGCTGCATGAGTCTGCAGAGGGCGTTATGGACTCGTATTGACGATGTCTGAACATCCTCTGGACTGGGCAGGGATGTTTGCTTGTTATACAATTAGTTCTTGATATAAGTCTCTTTCTTACACATGTGAGTGTCACTGGATTTGTTTCTCTAGTCAACCCAGCCTAACAAAATTATTTTCTGCTTACATTTTTTTTTGTGCTAACGGTGTTGTGTGAGGTGGTATCTCACTGTTGTTTTAAATTGTATTTCTCCTATTGCTACTGAACACGAACCTTTCTTCACATGGTTTTGGGCCATCTGTATTAAATTATCAATTCGTGTCTTGTGCCCAGTTTTGAGAGAGTTGCATAATTTTACTTCACCTCTAACCTGTTAATCAGGTCACAGCCTGAGGGTGCCACCTTATGGGTGTGGCCTCCTCATAAGTAGGGTGGGGGTGGGGGGGCACTCCCTCTCAGTCTTCACCTTCCTGCTTGCTGGTCACCTTGAGAGCTGCTGGAGCCCTGCCTTGTTTCCACTCACCTTGGATTTGCAATCATTGCCTGTGTTATTCCTGAAGTCCGCAGCATTTCATGTGACTGTGTGTTTGAAGAGGAACTTAAGGACAAGTATCAGACTTATGGACTTGAGTTGGACTGGAATGGGAGGTGTTCTTGTTATAGAATTACTCGATATAAAGATCTTTCTTACACATGTATGAGTGTCATTTGATTTTTCTCTCTAGTGAACCAGGCCTAACACAGGTTCTTTGTACTTATCTTATTAAGGTGTTGCAGTTTCTAAAGATTTTTGCAATTAGCCCTTTACCTGATGGATCACTGTCCTGTCAGTGTAATTAGTCCTCTCCTGTATAAGTCATCAGAAGAACACTCTGTAACTCCGGCAGCAAAGAGGGACCTGCTTGACAAGGCCCAGCGCCATCTCACACGGCTGTGCGTCTTCTGAAGGCCACCAGTTGCCGCCCAGCAGCGGCTCCATGTGAGAAACATGAAGTTGTCTGCTCCCTAAGGCGTTATCATTTTCGAACCCTTAACGGACTGCTGTAATCTGGCCTGTAGGTTTACGATGAGCCAGAATTGGTTTGCTGGCAATGAGTTTGCTTGTGGATTAGGGTGTCGGAGCAACTCATCTTGGGAAGAAGGAGCCATGCTCGCCTGGAGCAATAAATCACTTTCTACCTCCATTGCCTATATCCTAATATTAACATCCCATTGCTTTCTTTTTATCCCTTGGCTCTGAAAAGTTATCTGAGGGGAGAGTGACAATCAAGTAAAAGGACTAACTAATTTGACTCTATTGCTGTGACTCGTCATATCTTAATCTATGGTTCTGCAGGCTAATCTGAAAGCTTTGAAGGGAACATACATGATCACCTTCACCTGGTCTCTTGGAACATATACTTTTGGACATTAGGCTTTAGAGCATGAACTTCTCTGTGAAAGACCAGATCTACAATCCAATTCCTTCCAGGTGACCATCTAAATGTTGGGGTAGCATCCTTTACCGCTAATTAGACTTTACTTCAAGCAAATAATTTTGAGGGCACTGGGGAAAAGAAAGGACGCGATGACCAGAAGGAATGCGCAGGTAGCAGTTGGTTGCGCATCTCCTGGAAACACTGTAGCGCATCTGCACATCCTTACTTCTTGGCCTCTGACCTCCTTCTTTTTAATTTCTCCCCCACATTGGAGAACCTGTGACAGTCCCCTCTCTAAAAATCCATATTTGATCTTCAATCTTTAGCTCTGTCATAATGACATCACTAAGATGGCAAGAATTCTGGGTGTGGACTCTACTCCTGTCACTAAAATGATCCCAGTGTTTGGGGGTGCTGGCTGGCTACCACAGGGCATAGGCCACCAAGGCAGTGGTTATCAGTATGGTTGGTATTAGCCTCTCCCAGTACAATAAATCATCTGTGCTCTTTCCCCAGCACCCACCAGTCAGGGTATTAGCAGTAGCGGGCATCAGCACCAACCATTGGGTAGAAAGAAGGGAATCCATTTTGACCAGTGGGGGAATTGAGAGAGTTGTGCAGATCTGTGAGAGGCAGGAGGAAGAAGTGGGTATAAACTGCATGGCACTTGGCTGTGTGTGTATATGTGTGTGGAGACTGGGTGGGATTCTCCACCCACCGAGGGGAGTTTCTGGATGGCTCCACCCATGAGGGTGCCATTTTTAGTGACAGCACTGAGGGACACCAACCCTAGTGACTACATTCTCTTCCAGCACGCAAATGGTTTTCTCCAGGTCATCTTTCACCATTCTTCTTATATTCAAGAAGAATTTCAGCCAAATTAGACCATTCCTTCTTGCCTGAATATGTCCCTTATTTTTCTTGCTCAATAGTTTTACTGATGCTGTTTCTATTCTTTGTAAATTTATCTTCCCTCCATCTGTGAAATCCTTATATATCCTTCATTTCCCAGTCTCAATACTACCTCCACCACCCTCTGGTTGAAGTTATTGCTTTTTTCCTGAATTAATAAAAATGCTATGCTGCTTAACACATATGTATTATCACACTCTTCCTTCTCCCATGTGGTGGTAGAAAGGACTGTATTCCCACATACCTCCAAGCAGTTCCTTGCCTATAGTAATTATCATAAAATTATGTGGACTGAATTAACTCTCTCATCCTCCATTTCTAAGGATAACCTGAAATGAAACCAACTAGAGGTAGTAAACTGGTTCCATCTGCTGCACAAGTCCTCTTTAGGATGTTGAAGAATAATGATATCATTTTGAAGACTGAAGTGTGATTCACCCAAACCATGATATTTTCTTTTTAAGTAGTTTTCTTGATAAAATATTCAAATATCATACACTTTCATAGTTTAATATCTTTAAAAGAGTAGTGTATACGTCATCATAATCAGTTCTAATGTCCCCTCCCCATCCCACATCCATTTATTGATTGCTTTCCAATTGCTCTTACCCTCCCCAGCCCCATTCCTGATAAACCATTCCATCAATTATTGTCTTTACATATCCACTCCTTCTGTGCTTCATAAACTGGAAAACCTAACAGAAACAATTACAAAGTGAAACAGAAAGAAAATAAACAATAATAAAATAAAGGTAAAAATAGGAAATAAGAAGGAAATGACCACCAACAATATTTTAAAAGCCAGAGAAGAAATTTCTTTCAGGGAACAATCAAGAAATATTTGAGCCTAGAGCAAATTCAGGTTGGGTCAAGATGGAGGTTAACTGACCAAGTATCCTATTATACCATGGTTCTGTACACCATAATCTAGTTTACTGTAATCTCGGTCTGATAGTAAAGCTGTGAGAGTCCCTTGCCTGTGGCTAAAGGGGATTTGTCAGAACATTAATCTGACTAGATACTCTGCAGATGGATTTTTGGTTCTCACAGTTCTCCATAGCCTTCTACAAATTGGGTGTTCACAATTTAAGCTCTGATGTCTTTCTCTTCATCATATTTGGATTTTTTTATTGTCATCTTTAGGTCACACAGGCTGGTGTGCTTCTTCCATGTATACATAGTTGATGATTCACTTAGATGGCTGCTTGTTTAAATATAAACCTTTAAGACCCCATACTCTATATTGATTGATAACTCAGCACCATCTGCATTCTTCTTCACACTTTGCTGTAGCACCATTATCTTCAGTGATGTTTTCGTGAAGGCAAGTAAAAGCAGGACCATGTTATAACAACATGTTTTTGGATTGGGGCTAGAATTATGTAGGAGCCCAGAATCCATCTTCTTGTCCCAAGATAATGAACGATTCTGGTTTACTTTGGCAATCCTATTATGGAAAAAACAAACAAATACACAACCAATAAGGACAAAAACAACAACAAAACCATGATATTCTCGATAGCCTCGTGTGCATGTGAAAGTTGTACAATGAATAAGAAAGACTGCATAAAAATTGCTTCCTTTGAATTCTGGGCTTGGCAAAGAATACGGAAAGCACTGTGGACTGCCAGAAGAACAAGCAAATCAGTCTTGCAAGAAGTACAGCCACAATCCCCCTTGGAAGCAAGGATGGTAAGACTCTGTCTCAGGTACTTTGGACAAGCAATCAAGAGGCATCAGTCCCTAGAAAAGGACATCATGTGTGCTAAAGTAGAAGTTGGGGGACACAAGAAGACCATGAAGGAGATGGAGTGACTCAATGGCTGCAACAGTGACTTCAACTCTAGCAATGGTTGTGAAGATGGGACATCACGTGACAGTGTTTCCGTGCGTCGTACGTGGGGCCACCAAGAGTTGATCCTGACTCGAAAGCACCTAACCACAATAAAAATAAATAACAAGAGAAGTGTTCATCACATCCCATGCCCTGATCCCTTTAGTTTTCTACTTGCCTCTCTTCCTATCTCTGTCTCCGTTTATTTTATCGTTGCCTTACTTTTTCTCCATTCACTCTCCTTCCCATTTCCTCTCATTGATTTTGTCAATCTGTCTCCTTTGTCTTGAACTCTGTAGTAACTCTTAATTTTTTCTGTGTGTCTTTCTTGGTCTATTTTTTCCCTTCTGATACCCTGCACCCTCTAACCTAGAGATCAAGTTCTGATGGTCTTTCAAAGACCTGCTTAAACTGTAACTCAAAGTAGAGTGCTACTAGGCCTTTGCGAGTTGGAATTTAAAGAAAAGGCTAATGTTTGAGAACCTTATAACTCCTAGGAAAATCAACATTCCGGGTCAAAGAGATATCCAGTGTTTACTATGGTCTTACTCAAAAAATAGCAACAACAAACCTTCACTGCCATCGAGGTTTTCTGACCCATAGTGACCCTATTAAGACAGTATAGAATTGCCTTTATGGATTTTCCAGGTTGTATATGTTTATGGGGATAGAAAACCTTGCTCCTATAGAGCAAGTGGAATATTTTCACCACTGACCTTGGAGTTAGCAGCACAGGTCTTTATCTAGCATGCCACTGGGCTGCTGGACCTTATGTTCATTCAGCTCATTGCCATAGACTCGATTCCTATTCATAGCGACGCTACAGGACAGAGTAGAATTGCCCCTGTGAATTTCTGAGACTGTAACCCATACAGTCCCTTCTATTTTCCATGGAACAGCTCGTGATTTAGACCTGCTTATCTTGTGGATAGCAGCCCAATATGTAACCACTACACTTCCAGGGCTCCTTATGCTTAGGGTAGAGGGTAGGAATTTTGAATCTTCATGTCCAATAAAAGCTTTAAAAAGAAGCCAAGCAAATATAAAAAGTGACCCACAACAGCAAATCCCAATTTCTCTAACTCTGGCTTCAAAGATGACATAGGAGAGACAAAAGGTCCTAGAACACCATTGATCATTTTGACACTTTGCCCAGGAGACTCTGGGGATTAATATAAATGAATTGATAGTAAAGGTACTTAATAATATAGACTATTTCCAGTGAGGAACCCTGGTGACATCATGTGTTACGTGTTGGACTGCTAACCACGAGGAAAGATGAAGCGTTCTGCTCTCATAAGGATGTACAGCCTTAGAAAATCAAAGGGGCATTTCTACTCTGTTCTACAGGCTCACTATGAGTTAGAACCAATTCGCTGGCAGTGAATTTTTTGTTTTCTAATTCCGTACACACTGTGAGAACAATGTCTTATGTACATTTACTTATTTAATTCCGAAAGAACCTTTGTGGATATGTAAACTGAAGTTGAACGTGACTACTAAACGTGATCAGTCATTACTAAACAAAATAGCTATGATTTGAATATAGGCATAATATTCTAAAACGTGAGTTCCTAACCTCTTCAATTTAAAATCTCGGGGACTCTTAAAAATCGCTTGAGTAGTCATTAAATTCAGATTCTTTTTTCAACAGTTTTATTGGCATTTAATTCATATATCATGAAATTCAATAGCTCAATCACATCAAGGAGAGTTGTACAATCATCACCATCATCAGCTTTAGAACTTTTCCTTCATTCTTGTACTCATTTCTTAGCTCCCCATTTCCCCCCAAACTCCCCTGCCATGCTCCCAAGGAACCTTTAATCTAGTTACTCTCTCTCTCCAATTACCTCTCCTGGACGTCACATGCAGAAATACATGAAATAACAAGCAACCAAAACCAGCAGGAATAATAAAGTAAAACTGATGAAACCCCAATCAAATAGAAAACAAAAGTTATTCAAAAGCAGAAGAAACTATCATAGGGAGATAAATGATAGGGTGCTAAATTTAAACTAACTGCACCTGCCAACAATCCACTTTCTAATGTGTTCTGCATGAGAGCACAGCGATTCATATCCTTGGCCCATTGGGTCAGAGGGTAACATCAGGAGCTCATTCCACCTGTATTTCCCCTTCACATGTTAAATAAAACTGAAATAGCTTTAAAACTGTGCCACAGGATGGATCAAATGACAAAATATTACATTTTGACCTAGCCAAGTCTGCCATAACTGATTTTACAGTGCTTTCTGTCTGATCACAGCGCTGTTTATCGCCTTCAGCTATGGTCAGAGGGGATTCACTGGAGGCTCGGTCCACGTGCACACCCTGCTCATGGATTCTGGGCTTCCGCTCTCGTCCATAGCCTTCTGTGAACCTGGTATCCACAATTTAATCTCTGGTGCCATTACCTCCTTCAGATTTGGATTACATTATTAAACATGCCAAGTCTTGAGCCCCTTTTTAAACCTTCAAAACCCCACAGGAAGAAAATCCCAAATGCCTGGAAGGTGAATTTTATCTTCAAGCTTACAAACAAACAACAGTTATTGTTGTTTACCTTTAGTTAGCTCAAACCCACAGCAATGTTTTGTTCGACAGAACGAACGGCTGTTCAGACCTTGGCCCTTTCCCAATCACTGGCTTGTTTGAGTGCACTGTTATGACTATTGTGTCAGTCTATCCTGCTTAGGGTTCCCTTTGTTTTTATTGGCTTTCTATTTTACCAAACATGATGTTCTTGTTTAAACTTTAGTCTTTCCTGATGACACATCCAAAGTAAACAAGTCAAATCTGGCCACCTTCCCTTTTAAGGAACATTCTTGTAGTATTTCTTTGAAGACGAATTTTTCCTTCTTTTGGAAAACAAATCCAAATTCACTGCCATTGAATCTGACTCATGCAGCAGGATACAAGTATGCCTGTGGGTTTTCAAAGCTGTCATTACAGGAGTAGAAAGCCTCCTATTTCTCCGACGGAGAACCTGGTAATTTTGAACTGCTGGCTAACAGCCCAATGCATAACCAAACACACCATCAGGGCTCCCGTTCTATGTCAGGCCGTGTTAAAACCTTTTTTAAAGACTTGAAGAGCAAGGATGTCACTTTGAGGTCTACCTGGTTCAGACCATATTTTCATTTGCCTCATATGCTCATGAAAATTTTATGATTGGTAAGGAGGACCATAGAAAATTGATGCATTTTGGAATTATGGTGCTTACAAAGAATATTGAAAGTACTGTGGATAGCCAGCTAGAAGAACAAACAAATCCAAATTGGAAGTACCTTTGGAATGATCCTTAGAAGTGAGGAAGGTGAGACTTTGTCTCTCGTACTTTGGACATATTTCAGGAGACAGCAGTCTCTGGAAAGGATATCACATTTGGTAAAGTAGAAGGCTAGCCAAAAAAGGGAGGCTCTCAATGAGAAAGTTCAATCCACTGGCTGCCACAGCGGGCTTAAGGATGGAAACAATTGTAATAAAGGACGACACGCTTTTGGACAATCTGCCCAGCACTTTCAATTTCTATAATGCACTCTTGATTTACATTTTGTCTGCATTTTATTTTACCTTTTTTCCAAAACCATTTTATTCGGAGCTAATACAGACATATCATTCCATAGTTCAATCACATCAAGCAATGTTGTATGATAGCTACCACATTTTTAAAAAATTTGAAAACAAAATTTTATTTTGATTTTATGTGCATCCATTAATAGTATCTAGGAAAACTCTTTAAAATATAAATTTGGAGTTTCAAGAGTGTACATATTTATAAATTTTTGAAAATCTCTTTTAAAAATAATTATTCTTTAGAAAAATATGTACCTGTTCCCCAATTTCTATGTATATATTGAAGTGTTCTTGGTGTTATTCTCTGTTTGTGTTAACAATCTTGCTATTTCTACTCAAATCATTTCACTACCATTAAATTAGGTTCATTGCCCCCATAAAATTCTCTTCTAAGGTTCTGAGTTACTGTTGTCAATTCAGACTCATATACAAGGTTAAATAAGAAAATATTGCTGGTAAGATTCCAGTTCATCCATGCATGAGTTTATTCCAAGCAAATGCATATTTGAACATGTTTTTTGATCAGTGGGTGGCTGCAGACAAATTCTCAGTAGTGCATTTGTCTTAGATTTGTTAGAGTGCCTTCAGAAAGAGACCCAATCAAAACAGTGGCTCCTAAGGGATCTGCTGAGCCAGTTCAAGTCAGAGCAGTGAAGTCAGCGCCAAAGATTATGGCAACCCTTTGGGGCTGGGCACGGGGGCTTCCAAAGGGGTAATTCTGAGAGATTCTCTCTGAGGACACAGTTTTAAGAAAACTGGAAACAGCACTGATGAGCGAAAGACTGGGAAATTTGGTTTGAGGCCTTTTAGTCAACTCCCATTACAGTAATACATCTGCTTAATTATCAAGATTGTTATATGAGCATTTTGTTGGGAAACCTTTTCCCACTATCCTACAGTCATACTCTTACACCTTCAGACTTCTTCTTGTTCCCCAAGCTCACCGAATTTTGAAAGGAAGATGATTTAAGCTCCCTGAGAATATCATAACTTCCATTTTGATGTGGTGTGAATCAAAGGCACAGAATTCTCGAAGAAGGGTTAGTTTAGAGTTGGAAACACAGACTTCAGAAGGGTATAGTCCTAGATGTAGGAACATAAAATTCATATTTTGATATTCCTGTTTAATAAACATTCTTATGATTTTGTTGCAATATATTTTGACCCATCCTTCTATATAAAGTCTTTTTAAAGAGCACAATGCTAAAGGCATGCAATCTTTTTAAATTGAGCTAAAGATTACTTCAGGGGATTGCTTTGGATGAATGTTTAAAGGGTATCTCACTTCACTAGCTTATGGGGTTCCTTCAGTCTCAATGGGTCCAGTAAGTCTAGATTTTTAAGGTTTTGAAATTCTCTTCCACATTTATCCTCTTTTGGATCAGTGTCCTTCTCTTTTATTCCTGATGAAAATGTTTGGTAATGGTATCTGGACACCATCCGGTTCTGGTCTTATGACAGAGAAGGCATGGATACAGGCAATTCCTTCTCTGCTTTCTCTGTTGTTCTTGGTGAATAAACTCCAATTGTTGTAACTTGGGTGACCTTGATTTTCCATAGTTAGAGTTGATTTTAGCTGAATTATTCCTAGCAAAATGTGTGGAAGGCCAAGAATATTAGCAGGTCTCAATCATAACAGTTAAGGAGAAAGAATTGTACTCACACTTCGCAATAATGAAAATAGCGTCGATAGGCCCTGGTGAGCCACACACGTATGCGAATCTGCATATTTCCACAATATTTGCATAGACATGAATCAATCTGCTACTAAGTCCCATATACATTGTTTGAGGTAAACCGGTGTATAAGCTTAATATGAGTAAAAATGAACTGTCCCTGTGTAGACAATTGAGCACTCAGTCATTCATGTGTAAAGAGAGGAGTGGACTTTATAAGTAATGGAATTAAAAAAAAACAGATTGTAAGATTTTAGTTTTCTTCTTTTTGACACACCATGCCAACAACTGACACTGGAGAAATAAAGTTAACTGTGTTTGTTGTGAAAAATCACGACAAAGCAAGCACACACACACTTTTCTGAGGTACAACCATAAGTCAGAAAGAGAAAGATTAATGCTTGCCACCATTTGTATGAAAAATAAAAAAATAAGAAACCAAAATAATTTTGCAAATTAGTCTAGCTCTTTAATTTTACATTTGAAGATGTTTGGTTGCATTTACTATCTAAATATAACTCATGCTTTTTTAAAAAGATTTTTTAAATTGGGGGCTCTTCCAGCTCTTCTAACAATCCATACCTCAATTGTATCAAGCATATTTATGCATATGTTGCCATCATTATTTTCTAAACATTTACTTTCCATTTGCGCCCTTGGCATCAGCTCCTGTTTTTATCCCCTCTGCCCCCTCTCACCCTCATGACCCTTGATAAATTATAAATTATTTTCCTGTCTTACACCGACTGCTGCTTCACTTCCCCCTTTGTTTCTTTCCTCCTCCTCTCCCTCCCCTCCTGGTATTGCTACTCCCATTTCTGTTCCTGAGGGGTTTATCTGACCTGAATCCATGAGTGTTGAGCTCTTCATTGTACCTGTGTAGATGCTCTGGCCTAGCCCACGGTGAAAGGCGCCATCGGGGTTGTGATAGTGGAGGGTGAGGGAGCCTCAAGGAACCAGAGGAATATTATGGGTTTCGACGGTGCTATGCTTCACCCTGGTTGACTCTTCCCTTCCTGGGGATACTTATGATCAAATATCTATTTCCTTCTTTGAATCTGTTTATTCTTCTATAAAGTGCTCTTTAGCTGAACCCAGTCTCAGGTATAATGTCAGAACCAGATTTTGGTCTCATTGACAGAACGAGCTGAAGAGAAAAAGGATGGGGCTTAAAACCCATCTTCTTAAAAACCAATAGACTTCTAAGTGTTAGTCAGGGAGGGAGTAAGGAAATCTGGTGCAATCCCAGTAGCAGCAGGTATCAGAACAGCTCAACAGCCCAGGTGCTATCTGAAGCCCCCAGAACCCAAACCAAACTCACTGCCATTGAGTCGATACTGACTCATAGAGACCCTGTAGGAAAGGGTAGAACTGCCCTGGTGAGTTTCACAGACTTCAACTGTTTACTGAACATCTGGCCTTTTGGGTGGCAGCCCCAAGCATAACCTCTACACACCAGAGCTCCTTGCTGACTGACAGGCAGGCCAATAATTGGTAGAAAAGAAGACTGGCAACAGTTGGCAAGAAACTAGCCATGAGGAAAAGGGTTCAAAACAGATCCACCAAAACTCAAAACCGTAAAAGTGATCAAGTTTACTGAAGTGATAGACACTCGTGGGACCCCTGAGAATGTGGCCCTTAGACACCCTTCAGGTCTGGAATGGAATTCACCCCCTATGGCTCAATTTTCAGCCAAACAATAAATACCGGTAGTTCTATAAGGGAAACAGTACCAACAGTGAGTCATACTCACCTTAGAATAACCCATTGAAATCATAAAGGCAGCATTTACCCAAGGACGAAATTCAGAAGGGTTTGGAAACAAGGAGGAATAATGAGATATAGTCAAATAATATGGTCCAGCTAGCCATAATCACTTATGTGATGTGTTATACATTCTAGCCTCTAAACCTGTGATTATCACCCCATTTTGGAAGGAAGAAATCTGCTACCCTGGAACTACCGTGGCTCCTGCTTACTGCAACATCAGCAGTTGAAACCATCAGCTGCTCTGTGGGAAAAAGAAGGCTTTCTACTTCCTTAAAGGGTTACAGTCTCAGAAACTTACAGGGCCAGTTCTACCCTGTCCTCCAGGGTCACTATGAGATGCAATCAATCCCTGGGCAGTGAGTTTTTGAGGTGCTAATGACAGGATAGAAGAAGGATGTATTCTGAGTCTCTGCCTTACCGGAGCCTGTGATCCAAGTCATTACCCTTTGTTTCCTTGGGGTTGAGGTCTGTTGTAAAACAATCACCTTTCCACCAAAAACCGTCCTCTGTGTTTATGAGCTCTCTCAGAAAGAGACAGAATTCCAGGACCATTGTAAGAACAGCCACCAGTAAGCAGAGTATGCTCAAGATCTCTGTCTGAAGGTGTAGATGCTGAGACCAGAGACTACAGTCCAGAGGTCATGGAACAGAGCAAAGGAGCTAGTCTGAGACCAGAAGTTGTGGACAGGAGACCATGAGCTAGAGCAGAGGAGCAGAGCCAAAACAATGAGACTGGGAGGCAGAGGAGTGGCAGGCTTCTTGGCCCAGGGAGGCAGAAGCCAAGGGACCATGCAGGTGAGAGGCTGAGCACTGTAGAGAGACTTGTCTAATGGCTGAGAGATGTTGCTAGTTTGTAATCTATTAACTCCCCTAATAAATCCTCCTAATTGTGAGAATTTTCTATGCGTTCTGCATGGCTGCGCAATGGATTATCAAACCCAGCATAGAAGTAGATTGCCGTGGGAGGAATGGTTGGTGTCAGAATAGGGTAAATAAGGATGAGGGTGAAGGCATTTCTGACCCCTGCCTCACGACAATAGGGAAGCCAGAGGAGATCAGATATGGCCACTGACTCCATGTTGACTTTTGCAAATGGGAATTCAGAACACTTCATTGTGCTCATGAAGAACCTGTGAATGAAACAAGAGGTAGTCATTCAGCAGAACAGCGAATGCATGGCTTATTAGCAGGAAACATTCGCATCAGGGTTGTAACCATTTACCATACTTAACTACACTGTAGAGCTGCCATGGTGGTAAGCGGTCACATGTTGGACTGCTAACTTTAAGATCAGCAGTTCAAAACTACCAGCTGCTCTGCAGGAGAAAGATGGGGGTTTCTACTCCCATAAAGCGTTCATCTCATTGGCCCACAGGGGCCGTTCTACCCTGTCCTATCGAGCTGGTATGAGTCACAATTGACTCGATGGCAGTGAGTTGAGTTTGATATTTAATCTGTATACTGATCAAGTAATCTGAGAATCTGGACAATAAGAAGAATAAAGTAACATCACGATGGGAGGGAGGCTTATTAACGACCTACTGCAAGGATATGGCACACCTTTGCTTGCTTAAAGCAAGGAGGATTTGAAGCACTTTCTGCTAAAAATCAAGAAAAACTGAAATCCTCACAAGTGGAGCAATAGAGAACATCATGATGAACAGAGAAATGCTTAAGTGTCAAGAATTTCATTTTGCTGGGATCCATAGTCAATGACCATGGAAGCAGCAATCAAACTGAAATGACATATTGCATTCGGTGAAACGCCCACACAAGACCTCTTCAAAATATTGAAGAGCAAAGTGGCATTTTGAAGACTACGCAGTGTGCCTCACCCAAGCCATAGTATTTTCAGTCGCCTCATATGTATGTCAGAAAAGTAATGATGAAAACAATGCATTAAGAATATTGAAAGAACCATGGACTGCCAGAATAACAAAGAAACCTGTCTTGAAGAAGTACAGCCAGAATGTTCCTTAGAAGGGAGGATAGCAAGACTTTGTTTTGCTTTGGAAATGTTATGAGGAAAGACTAGTCCCTAGGAAAGGACATAAGGCTTGGTAAAAGCATCATAAAAAGAGGAAGACTGTCAAGGAGATGGATCGACACAGTGGTTATAACACTGAGTTCAAACATAACAATTGTGAGGAAGGAGCGGAACTTTGTAGTGTTTTGTTTTGTTGTAGATATGGTTCCTAAGAATCAAAGTAGCTCAATAACATCTAACAACAACAGCAATAACTCGATGCTGAGTCTGCTCACAAAATAGCCAGAGTTCAGTTGGCATTACTGATCTCTGAGATTATGGATTCCGAATTGCAAATGCAGTTGAACTCGCAGACAGAAATCCAATGGCTTCAGCTACTGGGATTAGTCAGAAGTTGGGGGTATTAAGCTAGATGCTAAGATCAATATATCCTCACGCTACCATTATTTAGCTCAGTGGTTCTCAACGTTCCTAATGGCGCAACCCTCAAGTACAGCTCCTCATGTTGTGGGGACGCGCCCCAACCATAAAATTATTTTCATCGCTACTTCATAACTGTCATTTTGCTACTGTTATGAATTGGGCCACCCTGTGAAAGGGTCATTTGAACCCCCAGGGGGTCGCGACCCCACAGATTGAGAACTGCTGATTTAGAGAGATGCCTGTTACTGTTCCCTAACACAACAAGAAAGGTTTGTTTCTGTTACATTGAATATTTCTAGTCGTGTATACAATGTTATATAAAACTGTTTTGTCAAATATTAATTAAAAATATTTATGGATGACTATTTCAAACACTGTGAACAGAAGTGACTAGAACACTATTTTCAGCTTTAGAAAATTTATAAATTTATGAAGGTATTTATATCAATGATTACACAATATAATTTTTCCCTTCATTTCTTAATTTGTTTAATTTTAAACCCACTAGCTCAGGGGTTGGCAAACTACAGGTCTCTAACCATATGCTGCTCTTTTCATATGTGCATGTGGCTCTGAAGTAAATTGAAAAGATTGAAAAGATATTACTCAGATAATGGTGATTCCATTTGTTTGTAAAAATATATTTGGGGTTCTCTAATAATTTTTAACTTGCTGTGAGTGACAGGATTGGCTCTTCTCTCCACAGAGTTTCCGAATCCAGCATTAGCTGCTCCACAGGAGAAATATTAAGCTGTCTGTTCTCATACCGATTTACCATCTTGGAAACCCCATGGAGTAGTTCTACTCTGTCTTATGGTGTCACTGTAAGTCAGCATCAACACGATGGCAATGGAGTTTGTTTTTTCATTTTCTAGAACAGAGAGGACAATTGTGAAACCTAGACTTGTAGAGTCGTGAAAACTCCTCATAGTAGATTGTGTTAGGCTGGGTTCTCTAATAAAGAATTTTGAATTAAGCCACTTAGATGACACTCTTGTAGAAGCAGGTAAATACAAGATAGTTCAACCCTGTGAGTCAGTGCTCAGATTTGAAACTGGAGGGTATTCTAACTCATGTGGCTGCTAGAGTCAATGACACACAGAGAAGGAGAGGAACCAATGGCCAGGAAGACCAGACTCATGAAGCAGAGGTGGATCAATGCAAAGTGAGCAAGTCAGCTCCCTGACTGAATAGTTGGATGGAGCCAGTGCCTCCAGGGTCAGAGGGCGATGAGCTGAATGCAAGATCCAGACTAGCACACACGAGCGAGCTAGCTTTCCTACAGTGCCACAACATACAGTAAGGGTAAACCACACACCTGATGAAACTGCCTTTCAATTGATGTCAAGGCTGTAACTAGATCAACAGGGTAACACTCCACTTTATTCTTCCCACCACGACTTGGCTGCTCACAGAAGATCCAATCATGGAGTTAATTACATTATGGGGAAATACTGTGCCAGTCACGTAGGCATGAAACAAACTATCACAAACGAGGGATTTGACCTGAAAACGTACTTTAGGAGTTAACTGCTAAAAGATTGTGGAAAAACTATCTTTTTGTTCCATGATTATATACAAATAGAATCTGGAATTTTTTTGAGATAATTCTGTGGCCAGTTAAAGATTACTTGCTACTTTGTACACAGTTCTAGTTAGGAGTGACCATAGAACTATAAAGCTACTGAGTAGGACTCTGTTGAAAGTGATGACTTCTTTCTGATAAAAATAAATTCAACTAACAACTTCTTTATTCTTGTTTCTTTATGCATAAAATGCAGTTAGGAAATCTAGAGATGAAACCACTACCTTATAGCCATGCGAGTAAAAGTCTCACTATAGTAATGGTAAAATGAAAAGATAGCAAGAGCCTTTACCTCTGATGATATGTAACTTCTATATCTTCTGGACTTTTCTTTATGATATTGTAATAATTTTCTGTTACATGCATAATAAAAGAGAATACTAGTGTTTGGTAGTGAAGAGTTTGAGAAAAGCATTCTTGGCATAGGAAATAATAGCATGTGCAAAGACATAGAGTGAGAAATCTTCAAGACGCAGCAACTGTGAAAAGACTAAATTGGTTTGAGGTTAAGAAGGGAAAGTGGTTAGAGTTGAGACGCCATGCTGAGGAGTGTGCATTTCATTTTAAATATAATGCGGAGAGATTGATGTATTTTTTTAATTTTAAGGTTTTTTTCTTTTTTAAATCATTTTATTGGGGCTCGTACAAGTCTTTTGAAAAAAATCATTTTATTAGGGGCTCATACAATTCTTTTCACAATCCGCACTACATCATATGTGTTCAGCACATTCGTACATATGTTGCCATCATCATTCTCAAGACACCTGCTTTCTACTTGAGCCCTTGGTATTGGCTCCTCATTTTTCCCATCGCTCCCCCCTCCTTGATAATTTATAAATAATTATTATTTTATCATATGTTACACCATTCAACGTCTCCCTCACCCACTTCTCCGCTGTCTGTCCCCCAGGGAGGAGGTTATATGTAGACCTTGTCATCTGTTTCCCCTTTCTCCCTCACCTTCCCTTCACCCTCCCAATATTGCCTCTCTCACCACTGGTCCTGAGGGGTTCATCTGTCCTGGATTCCCTGTAGTTCCAGTTCCTATCTGTGCCAGTGTACATCCTCCGGTCCAGCCGGATATGTAAGGTACAATTGGGATCAGGATAGTAGGGAGGGGGAGGAGGATGCATTTAAAAACTAGAGGAAAGTTGTATATTTCATCGTTGCTACACTGCACTCAACTATTTTTAAAACAACTTAATACTCTTTGTACTTGAGAAAGAACATTTTGTTATTTAGAAGGGTTTAGCAGAGGAGAGACTGGTGGTAGGGAGAGTAGTAAAATGATTTACCATAATCTAGGTGATCGATGACAAAAGCCAAAACAAAGGTAATGGACATGTCAAGGAAATGGAATAAAGGTAGATTGTATGTGTGAGTTTCAAGAAGGCGTTTGTGTGAGTTTCAAGGATGCTCTCCAGGTGTTCCTTTTAGGTGACCAGATAGTTCTCCAAAATAGAGGACTTTCGAAGGAGAGGCTAGCGAAATAATGACCCAAACTCTGGTACCTCTTATAACCCAAAGGACATTGAAAAATGTTGGTCAGTTGCAAAAGTACCCCTCAGAAATTATAATGATATAATCTTAAATCTTTAAGATGATATTTATATAAACATATCATTTTCAGAAAATCCCTAAGTATATGGAGACCAAGATAATTGTAGATTATCTTCACACAGTTTTGTTTTTATGCTGTCTTTTAAGATTCTGTAGACCATTGTTAGAAAATAGAAAATGACAGCAACAATACCAAGACAGTATCCTACAGGAAACATAGTAATATGTTTCGTTGCTCTGTTTGTTTCCTATTTCAGCCCCATTCACACTAAATAAGGAGAAAATGATGAATGGAACAAAATAAGAAGGAAAAAATGTGCCATAAGAGACATTTAGGGGATGTTATTTTAATGTGTCTGACATAGCTCTGCATAGATTTGCACCTTTATTTATTTTCTGTGATAATGGTGTCAGAAAGATACAGGCTAGAAGCTCCACTAAGTAATGATATAATGTTGAGTTTTACTTGATACTTTAAAATATTTTCCCAAAATGCTGTGGACTGCAAGCTTTCAATCTAGCCTAAGCCTAGATGAAGGGCAAAGTCAGCGGGTTCTTGTTTTTTGGGGTTCTTTTTTTTTGAATCAATGCAGAAAAGGAATTTGATAAAACCAATGTCCTTTTCTCTTTTTTAATTTAAATCATTTTATTGGGGCTTTGTACAACTCTCATCACAATCCATATTACATCCATTGTGTCAAGCACATTTGTACATTTGTTGCTACCATCATTCTCAAAATATTTGCTTTCCACTTGAGCCCTTGGTATCAGCTCCTCATTTTCCCCTCCCTCACCGCTCCCCTTCCCCCTCCCTCATGAACCCTTGATAATTGATAAATTATTATCATTTTATCATATATTACATCTCCATTCATCCGGTTTTCTGTTGTGTATCCACCAGGAGGAGTCTATATGTAGATCCTTATAGTCGGTTCCCCATTTCTACCCTGACTTCCCTCCACCCTCCAGATATTGCTACTCTCCCCACTGGTCCTGAGGGGTTCATCTGTCCTGGATTCCCTGTGTTTGCAGTTCCTATCTGTACCAGTGTCCATCCTCTAGTCTAGCCAGGTTTGTAAGGTAGAATTGGGATCATGATAGTCTGGGTGGGGGAGAGAGGAAGCATTTAAGAACTAGAGGAAAGTTGTGTGCTTCATCAATGCTACACTGCACATTGACTGGCTCGTCTCCTCCCTGCTACCCCTCTGCAAGGGGATCTCCAGTTGCCTACAGATGGGCCTTGGGTCTCCACCCTGCACCCACCCCACTCCCCGCCCAATTCACGACGATGTGGTATTTTGTTCTGTGGTGCTTGTTGCAGGTTCTTGCTTTTAATTTGTATACGTGCCAACAGTGAAAATGCCCAAGTCCAGCAAGAATAGCTTTAAAGGGGTTAACTGAGCTGACATCGGTGTCTTCTGACTCAAAGGTATTTAAAGGGGAAGCTCACAAAGATGTAGAAAAGCTGCCATTGCTTCACATGTGTTGCTCTTCTTCTTTTGTGAATATTCTGATGTTTAACTTTTGGGGGAGCGGAACAATTTTATTGTGGTTTAGACTGATATTTTAAAAGCAAATTAGTTTTCCACCTAACAATTTAAAAACACAGTCTGCGCTGCTATTTTCAAACAACGGAAAAAGACTTCTAATACAAAAGGATACGTGAGTGATAGAGAAAAAACAGCTATTTGTGGAATAACTAGGTTCTCATGAGCTAGCAGTAAGGGTTTGGATATCATTGGCAAAGCTGTATCAACATAATGCGTTGGTTTCGTTCACACTTTGAGGAGCGGGGCGGGTGGGGGAGCACAAATCACATACTTTATGAGATTGAACAGTCACATTCCAAGAATTTGGTCCTGATCCGAGATTACACTCATCTTACACCTACCTGAAAAGGCAAGTCATGCTGCTGTCAACGTTTCTCCTTGCCAAGCACAATCTCATTACAGATGGTTTTTATCCAAAAGTGTGATCCCTTGTTAAAACACTTAATTATTGTTTCTGTCTTTCATTTACTAAAGTACTTGGCAGAATCCTGAACTATTTTCCTTTTAAGCAGGTTAGTTATAGAATCAAAAACTCACCAACCAGGAAGCTACAAATGGAATGGTTGGTTTTGAGTGTATGTTTTTGGGGAAGGCATTAGAGTGATTTGGGGCCAGACCAGGTGGTGAAGTAATAGTCATAATGACAGAATGCTTTTGCTGCCACTTTGCATGAGAGCAGGAAGAAATAACCATACCTTGAAGTGTGTACAAGCATAACTCATGTTATTGTGCTTTCCTTGGTTAGGCTTCGCAAAGCCTGTGCATTTTTCCAAATTCAAAGCTTGTGGTAACCTTCCATCACCAAGTCTAGTGGTGCCATGTTGCCAACATGTAAAGCCATTTTTCTTGCTTTACATTTCTGTCACATTTTTTTAATTCTCATCATGTTTAAAACTTTTCTACAATGCTACCGCACACTTAATAGACTACAATATAGTGTAAACATAATTTCTATATGCACTGGGAAAACATAACAAAAATATTGGTTCCTTTTGGCCATATTTACTGCATTTTGATAGTCAAATATGTCACCTACAACATCTCCAAAGGATGCCTCTATAACATAAAGGAAAATAACATATAAAGTTGAACTCAGAAATGACCTCTAATTTACTTTTCATTGTCTTTTGAGGTTCTGTATTGATGTGTAGTATATCTACTAGGAGAAACACTAAATAAAAGGTATGAGTGAGGTTCATTTTTTTTCTTTTTCTTTTTGTGAGAGAGTGAGTGAGTGAGTGAGTGTGAGAGAGTGAGAGAGTGAGTGGGTGAGTGAGAGAGTGAGTGAGTGAATTAGTGAGAGTTGAGTGAGTGAATTAATGAGAGAGTGAGTGAATTAGTGAGAGTGAGTGAGTGAATTAGTGAGCGAGTGAGTGAGTGTGAGAGAGAATGAGTGAGAGAGTGAGTGAGTCGAGTGAGGTTCATTTTTATGCAAGTCTATTTTGTAGTCCAAATATAGGTATCAGCTCCTTCGAGGAGGAGCATGTCCACTGCAAGAAGCACTGGTGATGTAGTGGTTATGTGTTGGGCTGCTAATCACAAGGTCAGCAGTTCAAAACCCCAGGTGCTCTTGGGAGAAAAGTGAGCCTTTCTACTGTTCTGGTAAAGATTTTCAGTTTTGGAAACCCACAGGGGGCAGTTCTACCCTGTCCTATAGGGTCGCTTTGACTCGGAATCACTTCAGAGCCCTGAGTTTGGTGAGAGAGATGTCAACTGCTACATCAGTGAATGCAAAAGAAACTGCATGTCACCCTACTTTGAAGGACTTTGTTTCAAAGTTATGGGATTTTTTCTGGTAATTTGAAAAAAATTAACACAGTAGTTTCAAAGTTGTGTGATAGTCAGGTTTTGAAAATACAGCCTTGATAAAATTGAGAAGCAGGCAAAAGGAATACTCAGCCTTTTATTTATTAGCTGGTGGGGACTGTGTATATTTTTAAAAAGTCAGTAACAATGATTAATCAACAATTACTGACCTACTTGTGTGTGTCAGTCAGTGATTCATCTCCTCAGGTGCTAGATGTATCAAAAGGGAAAAGGGGTCAGGGTTATCAAGCCAGGAGAGAAAGAAGGAAGCACGGCCTATAAACTAGTTGGTGAGCTATTTAGGTCAAAAGTAGCCTTTTAACCTCCCTCAAATCTCACAATACAGATTGACGTAATGGCAGCATGGGGAGCATACAGGGTTAGACTGCTTCCCAGAGGTCACAACCTTCAAAGCCCCACAGAGGAGTGTCCCTTTGCACAGGGCAGTTCTGCTCTGCATGTATAATCCCCTGGAGCAGAACTGACCACAGGCCGCTGGTGCTAGACCCCCATAGAGCCTCGCCTGGTCACAGACGCTGGGAACCAGATTCCCAGTGTGAGCCTCCGTTCCCCATTAGCGAAGAAAAGAAACATATTTTAACTGAGAAGGCGATGAATCTGGAAAAAAGGCTTGCATACGTAAACGGAAACAAATCCCTGCAGCCCTGGCCCTTCTTGCTCTGTTGTCAGAGTCCACGTTTGCCATGTCTTTACGACCCTCCAAGAACCATAAATTGCTTTCTTTGCATTACACATTTGCATTCTAAATTGCTTCCTTTGCATTACTTCTCAGCGATTACCATACCATTAATAACTAGCAGCCACTCATATTTGTGCGCACCGAGTCATATCTGGAACCTCAAAGCAGCCCAAACTAGTGGAGTACAGCGATTCCCTTGCTTTTCGAAAATTCGAGTTCTGTCACTTTGCGTTTTCGAAAGACCTCCATCGGTGCCTGCTTTTGTTCATGGCCAAGAATCCACAGGACTGTTAGTTTATTTGAATACGGCGAAAAGTAAAACTAGCTTTCAGCGCTTTGCAGCGTGCACCCCAAACACCAAAGCGGCCTCACCCAGCTCCCTCAGCATCCGCTCGGCCTCAGGCGGCCGTTTGGAGCCATGCCTGTGAACACAGGTCATCAGTACTGTTGTTTTGTGTGTTATTTGGTATGACTTGGAGCGTTTGTTTTCTGGAAAGCTCAAAGGAATTTTCCATATAAATGAACGCGAAATGCTTTTTCTCTTTAAGCCTTCTCAGTTTACAAAAGCTTTCTTGGAAAACTGTACTTTTGAATAATGGGGCAAACCTGGATTTTTTTTTTAAGGCTGGCTACTGTTTACACAGATTACAAAATAGTTACTCACTACTTTTTTCATTGAGAAAGCTCGTGACCTTCAAACCAAGTTTTAGGGAAATGAAATGTTTAACCCATTTCTTTCTTCAAAGAAAAAAATGGTAGTAGATATTGTTAGGTGGGCTAGCTTAGAGCTGGGGGATGTCCCAGAGAGCCAAACCACGGAAACAAAGGAGTGGCACACGGCACATGCTCAGAGGTTCAGGTTTCCCGCCGGTAGGCATGGGTGGGCGCTGAACCTGGATTGCCCACCTAGGCCACCTGGATTGCCCACCTAGGCCAGGTGAATTCAATTCAGCCAATGGGGTCGATCAGGGGTTGTCCACCACACCTCCCCGTGGAATCCTTGAAAAGGCAGGAACCCAGAGTCAAGACACATTTTTGTCTGCCTGACACTGAGCAGCTTCTGCCAGGCTGCATGTTGGGGAGGAGTCCTATGGGTGCCGTGTAAACCTGAAACTTCTTCTAACTCTCATAAAACTCACTTGGATCACGAACCAGGCTTCGGAGTGAATTCTTCTCGCGTGGAGCCAAGGACCGAGGTATAGCTCTAGCTCCAGAGCGATCTAACAAATTCTGAGAAAGAAAAGTTATGCTGCTTCAGCTAAAAATCATAGGAAAATCATGCATACCATTAAAGCCATAAGAAATACCAGGCAAAAAGATGAAATCTTTGGATCAGCTCTAAGTCTATACAAAGTCCTTGGCTGGCTACTTTGCAAAAAAGAGAAGGAAGCTACTCTACAAATATACAGAAATAAGTTAATGCCTTTTTGCACGAAGAAGACTCTAGCTCTCCGAAAGCTTCTTATTCTGCGTGAGAGCATCTAAGACGCCCCTGCACGAAACAGGCGCTCCCTTCTTCGCCGCCGTTACGCAGTGGTGCTCGTGGACTTCTGGGTGGATGTCACAGACGGAGCTCCGGAGAGCATCCAGGACGTCGTCCTCGTTTTGTTGGAAGTAGGTCAGGAGGAGAGTCATCTTCTCCCGGGTTTGCTCCACCTCCGTGCTGCAACTGCCATGGGATCCCAGAGCCGTAGCTTCCTTGAACTTGAACTATTTCTCTCTTTGCAGGCAGTACTGTTCAACTTCACCCTGAGCTGCTTCTTTGGCCTGCTGAGGCGTCCCGTTCTCTAGCTGGCAGGGCTCAGACACGTTCTCCACAGCCTGATTCTCTGCTTGCAGCAGCTGCTCGATGCTTTGCCACTGACCACCAGGGCGGCCACGCCAGAGCCGCCTACTTCAATGATGAAATCAGTGTCTGAGAGATGAGACACGCAATAGAGATATAGCCAAGTAATTCTATTCAATCTGCCTAATTTTGCTTCATCTGGATAAACAAAGACTCCTTCTATTGTTTTTGCTTCTGCAACCCCAAACTAAAAAGAACCAAACTCACTGACAGTTGATGCTGACTCCTAATGACCCTATAATGCAGACTAGAAATGATCTGGTGAGTGTCTGAGACTGTCATTCTTTACAGGCGCTTAAATTCCCATCTTCCTTTTATGTGCAGTGGCTGGTAGTTTTGAACTGCTGACCATACAGTTAGCAGTCCAGACTGTAATCTCTATGCCACCAGGGTATAAAAAGGTAGAGCTGCTTCTGTGGATTTATAAGACTAATTCTTCTTCTTTTTTATTAATGTTAAAATCAATTATTTTTTATTACTACGTAACACGATTGTGACATTCACCTCACAACATCTGCAAAGTATGGGACATCTAGATCCAGATTCCTAGGGTCAAGGGACTTCATAATTGTTTCCCCCATGTACTCTTTGATGCCACTCAAATTCACGACCATCCCTTTAACCAGAGCAATCTCATTGTGCCTATCGTGATTTGGATTGTTGCACTTCCCAAATAGTTTTGAGTTTTCTTCATTAATCACATATTTGCTGAGTTCTCTGGGATTGCTTTATAATTCCCCCTATTATCTTGGCTAGTTCTAATATTGATATCTTTTCAAATTCTTAGTAAATTGATCCTTACATAATGTTGCAGCTGTATTAGTCTCGGTACTTTAGAGAAATAAATCCACAGACACTCATGTATAAGAGAGAGTTTTATATAAAGGGTAAGTGCACATCAAGAAAACATCCCAACCCAGTGCTGTCCAAGTCTATAAGTGCAACATTAACCCATGTGGCCAACACCAATCCACAAAGTCCTCCTCCATCTCACAAAACACACACTATGATGCCAACTGAAGGAGGAAAGCCGAATCAGTGAATGTGTAAGCATCTCAGCACTGAAAGGGGTTTCCACATGGCTGCTCCAGCACCCAGGACTGCATCAGGGTAGGTCCATGTGGCTTCTCCTTGGGGATGTCTTGCAGGAAGTCAGCCTTGCAAGCTGAAGCACGGAACTGCTAAAGCAGGTGCACCCTGGCCCGACCATCACAAAGCAAGCGACCCAAGAACTAGAAAGGGGAGGCTTACTGAGCCACTTCTCTCTCCACCCTTCAATTAACCCCACATGTGTTTATCGGCCAGGTTGGCACAATACACTAACTACCTCAGCAGCACTTCTACACTAAGCCTCTTTTACACGTTGAAAGCTCATTTATTCTCATTATTGCTTCTTCACCTACTAAATACTTTCTAATCAATAGCACACGTGATCTTTATGTTACTAAATTCACTATGCAAACATCAAAGGATGCAAACATACCACTGTTTTCATAGAGGTAAACACTTTCCTAAGGGATACTCACTTAACCTATGGATAATCATAGATGGTTATCTTCTGAATAGACATATTTAAAATGATGGCTGATTATTTCCATACAAAATAGTTTGTCTGATATTTCAGTTCTGCCCATGTAGTAATTGTGGTTCCTCTAGCTGATAATGCATCGAACACCTTAGATCATTTAAGAATTTCTTACTAAGACTCCTTGCAGGATAAACGTTCATCGCGTTTTCACATTTAGGGAATAGTTTAGAAACCATCATCCGAACTAAACCTATGCATCTTTATGTGCA
This sequence comes from Tenrec ecaudatus, assembly GCF_050624435.1. NCBI lineage: Eukaryota > Metazoa > Chordata > Mammalia > Afrosoricida > Tenrecidae > Tenrec > Tenrec ecaudatus. The sequence goes on along the minus strand of NC_134548.1, from coordinate 103,562,658 downwards.
ATATAATATATCAGTTTTCTTCATTTAAATATTCACAGACTATACTACAGAATCCCCAAAAGTACAGAAACAAAGCACTCTTTCAAAGAGAAAGGCTTATACAATTAATTAATATGACCAGCAGCGAAATGTTTGGCTTCCATAGTGTTTTAATGCACAGAGAGAGTCCAGAAGGCCATTGCGTAATCATTATCTACATGACTGGTAACAGTAGCTACTCATGCTGCTCAGAAAACTGCTGCAAAATAACAAGTCTTTCTTTGTCATAGAGCTTATGTACTCATTATAGAGTAGGTACCAAAGTTTAAACTTGTTCAAAGTTAGAAGCAAAGATACACCCACATAATCTTTCAGCCACTTGCATGTTTCAAAATTTGATGGCTTCAGTTCATATTATTAGCTTTTAGTCTTTCTTTTTTTTCCCCCTCAAGATACTTAGGAAAAGTGAAAGAGAACAGAAGGTCATTACAATTCAAAGATTTTTTCTGCATGGCCTGTAGGTTTAAGATTTTATGGTTTCGATCAGAAACAATTGGTTACAAATCCAAATCAATATATATATATATATATATATATATATATATATATATATATATATATATATATATATAATTTGATTACAGCTCTTATCACAATCCATACATATAGCCGTTGTTTCAGACACATTTGTATATATGTTATCATCATCTTTTTCAAAACGTTTTGTTTCTAATTGAGCCCCTGGCATCAGCTCCTCATTTCCCCCCCTCCCTCCGCCACCCTCCCTCACCATGCCCCCTTAATAATTTATAAATTACTGTTTATTTCATGTCTTACATGGACTGCTGTCGCATTTCACCCACTTTTCTGCTTTCTGTCCCCCTGAGATGGGGGCCATACATCGATCATTTTGATTGGTTCCCCCTTACTCCCCCCCCAACCCCCCTCTACTCTTACCCTCCTAGTATCACTGCTCCCCTTATTGGTCCTGAGGGGTTTATCTGTTCTGAGTCCCTGTGTTTTGAATTCTTATCTATACTAGTAAACATGTTCTGGTCTATAAACAAGCAGTCATATAGCTGAGAAGCAACAAAGCCCACATGGAAGAAGCACAGCAGCCTGTGTGATCATGAGGTGTCAATGGGAACAGGTATCAGGCATCAAAGACAATAAACAAACAAACAAACAAACAGTATATCAATGAGAATGAGGGTGTGGGCAGAGTGGAGACCCAAAGCCCATCAGTAGTCAATTGGACACCCCTTGTCAGAATGGCTACAAGGAAGAGAAGAGCCAGTCAGGGTGCAGTATAGCACTGATGAAACACACAACCTCCCTCTAGTTCTTTAATGTTTCCCCGCCCCCTACCATGACCCCAATTCTATCTTCCAAATAAATATTTGAATCAGTCTTGAAAGAGAAATATCTTGAGGCAGCTTGTTGAGCTTTATTTGTGAAAATTTAATGAAGACTTTAAGAAAGGAGGGGATTTGTAAGGCCAAGATTAATTTTCATGAAAATTAATCTGATCTAATGCTAAACTCAAATTCCATGTCTGAGTTTTGAAACAAACTTTCTTATGGCATTATAGCTAATCTATGATGACTGTTACATAAACAGTCTTTTTTTTGTTGTTCTGGACCAAATACAAAATGTTCTCATTTCCAAATCCCTAAAAAACTGTTTATGATGATGTTGAATAAACAAGAATTCTTTTAAATGAGTAGACTCTTGCTACAATCAAGTCAATTTCAGATTTCCTTTCCCAGAGCTAGTTTGCATATTGGGTCATACATTAGTTTTAGTCCTAGTAACTGTCTATTTTGGGAGGTCACCTACAATCTGGTGACATTATGGAAAAAGTATGAAATTAGAATTGTAAAAAGAATTAAAAAGGCAAACACCCAGAGTTTAAAAGATTATCTTAGTTCTTAATTACTTTTCATTTATAAAGGTGTTTTTCAAGTAGTAATTAATCCTCTTAAAGTTCCTGTGATCATGCTGCATTAGGAAAAATAATCAGATTTTTGAGGTGACAAAAGTGACAAATTTCTAGTGAAGCTATACTTTTTCCTTAGCTCATCTCCAAGCAGAATCCCCTGAATAAGTAAGTATGTTTAGTAGATGAAGAAATAGGGTTTTTCTTGAAATTTTAGGAATAACCCAAAGCATTGTCCTACAGTAAGGCTAAAATCGCAGAATTGGGAAATCAAGGAGGCCCAGAACTATCCTGCATATGTAGACATCTTCAGTTATCAGAGATAGACTGATACTGTGAACCCAAGTACTCTGGTTCTTATAAGATTTGAACATATTGCTAAGAAAATAGCTGGTTGATATACCATGTCTAATTCTTTGCAGGTCAATAATTCATTTCTGTCTTTGGCAGTTTCAATCAAGCTTTCGTGTTTGAACGATGCATGTGGGAATCAGATTGCCATGGGCAGGCCTGAGGCATAAACAAGAGGGAAGTACAAAGAAAAGGGGAGGAGTGGCAGTGGTAAAAGGTTACCAACAGATTCTTTAATTGCCAGCCATGATTTCTATTAGTGATCCAGAGGGCATGAAGATAAATATATTGGCTATTAAAGTAATGCAATGAGTAAGTTCAAGGGGAAAACAAGGTTGTGCTGGAAAGTTCGGGAAGCTCACTACATAGAATGGTCAAATTATGGTTGAAGCAAGCCAGAAGTCATAAGGCAGAATATTGCCGTGTAGAGAGAATCTATGGCATGGAAAAAACAGAACCCAAGAACATGGTATGTTATGCTTGCTTCTCTGGAGAAGCAAAACCAGTGATATTTACATGTGTATATAATATACACATATAAAGAGATTTCTATTAAAAAAGTGGCTCAAACAGTTGTAGAAGCAAGTAAGTCCAGTCCAGTTCAAGTCACCGGGTCAAGTGTTATGCTGGAGGCTTTTCCTGACTTGTATAGCTGCCAGCTGATGAACCAGGAAGCTGACGGTTACAGGCAGAGGCAGATGAATCAAGATTGGGCTGCAAAGTTGAATGAATCCTAGGTTGGCAAGCAATATGGCAGGCCGCTGATAGTTTCCAGGGTTGGTAGGCAATATGGTGTGTCTGGCAGTTAGCTTAAGTCTATACAGTTGAAGATCATGAGACAGAATCAGGTTCCAGGATAGCAAGAAAGGACAAGCCTTCCCATGGAGTCAGCTTGCTCAGTAATAAGCCACATACTTGATGTAACTTCTTTCCATTTGTACCAGGGTTGTGACCTGAGTAAGGGGCAGTGCCCCACCCTAAAGAGAGACCACTCGATAGAAAAGGATATCAGACCTGGTAAAGTAGAAGGACAGCCCAAAGGATGAAAACCTGGGAGAGATGGATTGAAGCAGTGGCTGCAGCAATGAGCTCAATAATAATAATAGTTGCAAAAATGATACAGGGCTGGACAAAAACCTGGGGCTTGTTCTAGGCGAGAAAAGAGACCCGGACTCCAAATATAATTTATAGAGACCATTGAAACCTTACACAGCACTAAGAAAGACACTATCAGAACACGGCCCCAATGGTGTCCAGAAACTTGGCCACATAAATAGGATACAAATAACCTAGGAAACTGTCAGAAATCATGATTGAGGAGGGATCAATTGATCACACTTGCAGGCAGAAGTGGGAAAGGGCTAAAACAGAACACATTATAGGCAAATAACAGAAGTTTGCTAAGAATTAAAAAACTCACTCCTATCAAGTCAACTCTGACTCATAGTGACCCTATGGCTGTAAGTCTTCATGGGAGCAGAAAAGTTATCTTTCTCCTGCAAAGGATTTGGAAGGTTTGAACATGTAACCCGTTATGCCATAAGGGCTCCTCAGTTGCCTAAGATGTGGGGAAATGGGAACATTTATTCATTGTTGGTGGGAATGAAAAATGGTACAGCTGTTGTGGAACACAGGGTAGTGGTTCGTCAAAACACTAATAATAGATCTGCTGTATGACTGAACAATTTCATTCCCCAGAGACTGAAACGGATACTCCTATTGCAGTGTTATTCATAGCACTATTCAGAATAGGTAACAGGTGGAAACAACCTAAATACCCGCTAACAGGCAAATGGATTTTAAAAGTGTGCTATTTACATAAAACGGAATACTAAACAGCCAGTAAGATAAACTAAGTCTTGATGCATGCTCCAATTGTAATAGAACTTGAAGAGATTTTGCTGAGAGAAATACATCAGTCACAAAGGGAAAAATATATGATGACCTCATGGTACAGATTAAAGGCGCCATCCCCAAATTTGTATTGTAAATTTTAACCCCTATAGTTTATCTAGCAGTGGCGTAATGGTTATGCATTGGGTTGAAAGGTCTGTAGTTTGAAACTACCAGCCTTCCCTAAAGTTACAGTCTCCAAACTTCACAGGGGCCATTCTAGCTTGTCATATAGGGTAGTTATGAGTCAGCATTGACCCAATGGCAGTGAGTTTGTTTTCTTTTACAATAGTTTATTTAATTATAATCCCATCTGAGAATGAATTCTCTGTGCTAATGAGTGTGTTTGTCAGGGTTGACTAGAGAAACAAATTCGTAGACACTCATGTGTGAATAAGAAAGAATTTTATATACAAGAGCAATTGAATATTGAGAAAGCATCCCAGCCCAGTCCAGATCAAGTCCTTAAGTCGGATATTAGCCCATATGTCCAGTACCAATCTTTAAAGTCCTCTTCAGACTCAAGAAAGGCAAGCAATAATGGTGAATGCAGGAAGATCACAGGCCAGTGAGTTGGAAGTCTTGTGGATCCAGTGGCGTTATAAGCATCTTAACGCTGGCAGGGATTTCCACGTGGTTCCTTCAGCTCTGAAACTCTGACTTCCTCCAGGTAGCTTCATGTGGCTTCCCCTCAGAAATGTCTCACAGGGAGTGAACAGAGAGAGAGTGTGTGTGTCTCCCACCTCCAAAGAGGAATACTGGAGTTTCCAGAATCCTCAGGAGAAGGCCATGCCCACACAGAGGCCTCATTGGCTATATTGTGATTGGCAGGCTAGACTCCACCCCTACACTCTTAATCCTCTCAAGTCCCAAATTGACACCAGATTATGTAACTACCACAATGAGATAGAATTTTTTGTAGGGCATTTCTTTTGAGGCAGGAAAGTGATTAAGTAAGAGATTTAGCAGTTTCTTTGATGGAGGAATGCGATTTAGCAAGTGAACAGCAGAGATAGGAGAAGCGAGATGTAATGCCACATGCAGATCGCTGGGAAGCAGAAGCTCAAAAGTGATGACGCCCTTCCTCCAGAGTCTAGAGAGAGAGAGTATGCAGTCCTCTCGAGTTGGCACTCTCACTTCAAACTGCTGTCCATCTGTGGTTTCTCTTACAGCAGCACTAGATCTCTAAGACACCCCAGTTTTAGAAGAAGACAAGAACAGGGAAATGTATAGAGATAGCAATTTAGAGTGTTTATCAGAGGTAGGAGTTGGGTGTGGGGTGGGGAAAAGCTAATGAATTTGAGTTTATGGTGATTGGTGATGGATAAATCACATCTACTAAGGGTAGAGTTGCACAGACAATTAATGTAATTGCTGTCATTAGGATGTATTCCTATAAAAACTGAGTTGGCAAAAGTTGTGCGTGACATTATGTTCTTTAATTTGGTGTAGGGTTATGGGTTCATGGGACATCCCAGCAAATTAGCTTAATATTGTGGTTAGTGCCTCTGCTCTACCTGCTGGTTTGTACCACCTCAGGTCTCAAAATCTTGCAAGGAAACATCTAAAGCAGCGATTCTCAACCGTTGGGTCGCAACCCCTTTGAATGTTGAATGACCGTTTCACAGGGGTCGCCTGATACATAACAGGAGCAAAATTACAATTATGAAGTAGCAGCAAAAATAATTTTATGGTTGGCGTCCCACAACATGAGGAACTGTATTAAAGGGTTCGTGGCATTAGAAAATTTGAGAACCACTGATCTAAGGTATAATAACTGGTCTCTGTTTACTGGGATCAATTGAAGAAGAAGGGAGTCCAAATTGTAGTAGAAAATGGAAATATGAAGCAAATTCCCTCTTTTCCAGGAAGCTAGAATAATTGAATGGTGCCCAGCAAATATGATTAAAAAATGCTATAGGAGAATCCTGATCCAAAGGTGGAAAATAAACAAAAACCATCCATACTGCCATTAAGTCAACTCTGACTCCTTGTGACCATATAGGACACAGGAGAACTGCTCCTGTCAGTTTCTGAGCCTGCAACTCTTTACAGGTGTAGAAAGCCTCACCTTTTCCCCCACAGTGTGGCTGGTGGTTTCAAACTGCTGGTCTTCCAGTTAGCATCCCTCTATGTAACCATTATATCCAAAGCAGATCTGAAGTTCAAATTCTCATAGACTCCAGACTTTTGGGAGACATGCCGGCTGGATTAACTCCTGAAATTATTGCCCTGAAATAACCTTTAAACTAAAAATATTTTCTGAAGTCTTCTTAAAGCACAATAGTTAAGTTTAGTGTTAGTAAAGAATGTCTGTCTTGTGCCTTATGCTCTTTTAAGAATATCCAATTGGACACAACAGCAACTTGAAAGGCCAGATAATAATTTCAGCGGCAATGAATTTGATAGTGATGGGAGAGGAACAACTCAGAAAAGAGGGTGAGAATAGTTGTACCAAAGAACGTAATCAATGTCATTGATCTATACCTGTAGAAATCGTTGAATTTGTATGTTTTGCTGTGCATATTCTCAACAACTAAATAATATCCTTGAAAAGTGAAGAAAATAGGCTGTAGGAAGTCAAAGTTTAAAAGAGACCAGTTTTAAAGTCACTACAAGAATTCCAGTGATAGATGAAGGTGACTGGGACATAGATGTTAACAGTGGGGATTTCGGGAACTCGTCAGATTGTGGCTATATTTTGAAGATGGAACCAGTGGAATTTTTTGCCGGATGAATGTGATTCATGAGAGAATTAAAAGAGTCAAAGGGTTTTTAGCCTGAGCAAATGAAATGGAAAAGACTCAGAAGTTTGGGCATGTTAAAAAATATGTTGACAATTTCAGTATATTTTCAAATAGTACATTTATCACTGAGGTGTGGAATGGGGGAATACTATTAATTTCACTGTTTAATGTTTGGCTAACCAAACAAAGATGCAGGTAAGGATTTTTGCTTGGTTTTACCTCTTACTTTTACTTCGGAGAACTGAATGGGACACAGTATGAAATATATCCAGATGGAAAAAAGGGGTAATGTAATTAATCACCATACATTCTTTGTACACATAAAGATGAATTCAATTCATGTTTTACGGTGATAATTCACCAAAAGATAGATATCAGTAATCTGTCAAGACTAAATGCTCAAATATGCAGAGGGTGGAAACCACAAGCAAAATAAAGATTAGTGTGACAAGCAACTGCAATACATGAAACGGAAAAAGTTATACACATATATACACAGAGACTATACACACACACACACACACACACCTCATAAATTACACTGCTTTCTGAATGCTATATCCTAAGGAATATATTGTTGTTTTCACTTGTGTGAAAAATCTATGCAATCTGAGTATGGCTAATATTAATACATTTGCAAAATAATGTTTAAAGGCATATCCATATCCTTTGATTTAAAATTCCACTTTACTGGTGTCTGTAGAATACTAAGGATGTGCACAGAATTTTTATCCCAGAATACTTCTCATATATTTGCTTAAGTAGCCCTGATGGAACAGTGGGTACACATTGGGCTGTTAATCTCAAGGTCAGCAGTTCAAAACTGCTAGCCGCTCTGTGGAAGAAAGTTGGGGCTTTCTAATAACATAAAGAATCTCAGTATGGGAAATTCACAAGGGCAGTTCTACCCTGTTGTACAGGGTTGCTAGAAGTAGGAATTGAATTGGTGTCAGTGAGTTTTGAGTCTTTATGGATATTAAAAAATGTAAGAACTATTTAAATATACAAATAGAGAAATGAAAAATAAATTATTGCATACTCATTCAATGGGATACTATGCAGCCAATTATAAGAATGTTGTAGAAATGTGCTTCATGGGGGCATTGGTAGCTCAATGGTAGATTTCTTGCCTTCCATGCAAGAGATCTGGGTCAATTCCTAGCCAGGGCACTTCATGCATAACTACTGTTCATCTCTCAGTGGAGGCATGTATGTTGCTATGGTGTTGAACAGGATTCAGGGGAATGTCTGTACTAAGATAAGAGGAAGAAAGGCTTGACAACATACTTTGAAACAGCAGCCAATTAAAACAGTAAGGATAACTAGAGGACGGAATTTCAAAAAAATCATAGGATGGCACAAGACCAGGCAGCATTGTGTTCCATTGGACATGGGGTTGCCATGAATCAGGGGGTTAATTTGACTGGTAGCTAACAAAAGCAATATGACACGCTTGTAAAGGATTTGCTATATAACTATATATAGATATACATATATTTATATATATTCAAAACTTTTAAAACTCACTGCCACTGGCTCAATTCCAACTCATAGCAACCCTATGGGGCTGGGTCATACTGACTCTGCGGGACGGAGCCACAAATACGACAATAACCAAAGTCAAACCTGTGCAACAAAATCTCATTACGATTGAGTGGATTCTGATCTTATAGGAAAGAGTAAAATTGCTCCTATGGGTTTTCAAGACTGTAAATATTTACAGGATCACAAAAGCCTCACGTTTCTCCCATAGGGCTTCTAGTGATTTTGAACTGTTAAGCTTATGGTTAGTACCAGAATTGCAAGCCATCATACCACTTGAAGATGATGATAGATAATAGTATTTCATGATGTAGAACTTGAAGATTCCTTTTATTTTTCTGGAGACAAGCCTCTGTTCATCTCTCATAGCATAAACCACTAACAGCATATTATTGGCACTCTTTGACTATAGTTCTGGTTGAGATCAGTATAACTAATGAGTTGCCAAATTAAGTATGCAAAACAAACACACAAAACTCTTCAAGTCTGAGAAATTTTACTAAGCAAGACACATATCCATAAGATTATTTTCAGAATTTCATGAATAAAAGTAATTATTTAAACATATAGAATTTAGTATGGCTTCTCACGGGGCCTCATGCACTTACAGAATACAGGGACTAAGGGCACAAAATATCCTCAACAGGTACAGCAGAGAAAGCCAAGCCTCTATCTTTAAATTTTCTTAGTAAAGACACACTTTGTTCTCTATACAACAAGGTAAATCATGTATATACTGCCAATTCTAGATTACGCAAGGTCACAAGGGACAAAAACAACATGGATAATTGAAATCTACTGATAATCCTGAAACCTAATTTTACCTAATAGTTGCAAACACCTCCAGGACAGAACTTTTCCGTAGAGCTACTAATGGGATGCATGATTGAGTGGTTTGAGTTCATCTGCTTTCAGTTATCCTTTGCAGGTGCTAATGAACAGTGAAATGGTCAAAAGGCTGTCAGCCAAAGGAAGCAGTGGAAGAAAAAGCAGGGCATAGTTAACCCAGAAACTGGATAATCAGCTTCAAAAACGTTGAGTTGACTGTGGAGAGGATCAGCTATTAAATATCTGCTGAACTAAATTCTATGAAGATAGAGTAAGTGAAATCAGATCTTCAGATTAAGAACTTTCATGTGTGCATATTCTATTTTTGGTTAATGTGAATTATGGTATAGTCTTAGACGTTTTCTCCACCGTAGTGTTTTCTTTGGCAACACTGATGGAATAGTTATTGCCAGCGCACGGCTAACCAAGTGCAGGCTCTTCGGCTAAATATGGCCGAGCAACTTCTTCTGAATCATGTCTCTGGCAGAGAGTCCTGCTTGTAGACCAATGGGAATGTTATTGACTCACTCCCATGCCTTTCTGGGCGAGAATATAAGAATTGCTGGCATACAAATAATTTTTTTGTCATTGCTCAAAGTTCATGTTTTAGTAAACAGTATTTTGAAAGTATTGTTATGGTGAGCATTTCGTGGTTTGTGTTAAGCACTTGGTTTTCAAGACTTGTTGAAAATAAATGTTTTTAGAGTGCATTTATTTTCAAGTGTTATATAATAAACTCTAATATTTGTAACTAAAGCTATATCTATGTTTGATTAGTAATTATGCTCAAATAGTTATGAAAGTAATTTTCTTTTATAAGGCTGTAATTCAGGACAAATTACTTAATACACTCACTAATATTCAGAGCTTCAACTATATCTACATCAGATTATTAATGTAGCTCTCTATAGTGGTAGTTGGAGCGATTTCCATTTATGGCAGCAGTTTAAAACAAAGTGCACTTTAAACTGTCTGACATTTGTAAATAAAAGTAATATGCCTATGAATGTATTAATTGTGCTTTCTATAGGAATTGTGAGAGCAATCTCCATTTATCCCAGTCAGGTTGAGTACATGAGATTTGTAATCATTGTAATATCAACTGTTATTTCTTGATCTTGTCCTTTGTTAGTGTGTCCCTTTGTCCATACTGTGAACCAAAGAGCCAGTGAGCTAGTTTTATGTTATGTAGGTTGGTTCAGCCACTTGAATATTCTAGACTCCTCCTTAATGCCTGCTTACAGTTGAAAGAAATAAGGTTAATTTACTTACAGGTAGCATGTCCCAAAGTTGGCTTAAATGGAAAAATACAAGTGTCTGTAATATGACTCTACTTCAGTAAAAATGTGGGTAACCTACATCCCCATCCAATTTACTTTTGTGAAATGATGTGAGTGGATTAATTGTAAATGCATTCATGTCTAGCATTTACTATACTCTTGTTTTGTTAGCGTTTTATACATATTAACTCATATAATACTTGGGCAGAAAATCGATTGGGAAAATGGCACTATTATAATATCTCCAACTTATTATATATGAGAAAGAGAAATTTACTAATTCATTAAACTCTATGAACAGGTCATATGTAGTAATGCTCAGCTTAAATCCAAGCAATTGATCTTTAAAGTCAAGTTTTGTAATTCTACATTTTACATGATCTCATTTAGCTTTCTCTTCTCTAATTTATGTAGGACAAATATGATCCCTTTTAAGAACTCCAGAGATCTGTTCACTTGTAAAGTAAATATTACATTCACATAGGAACCCAAAAGATCTATTTAGCATCAATTTCTAATTACTGTCCATGTGTCTGTCAATTTGAATTCTTCAATTATTCATTTCTGTGTTTTCATTATTTTTCAGCTTTGCCTATTTGCTGTTTTCTGTTCTTTATTGGATATTGATGCTTACAAACAATAAGAACTAGTAATGTACTGAATTTGAAATTTTCAAAAATTATTGAAGTGTAACATGGATTCCAGAGTCCGATTAAGCTGCTGTAGTATGTCCTATGACTTCATACCTGGAAACCCAGCTGAATAGATCCATGAAGGGGTGTACTTATATACATCTTTAAACTCTAGGATAAGGGAATATAAATAAGAGTAGTAAGGGCTTGGGGTCTCTGATGGGAGGCATAAAAACCAGGGAAGTAGATGGTGGGCTCTGCTAGATTACAGGTCAAGTAAAGGAGCTATAGCATTAGTCATTCTAAGAACTTGAAAGCACCAGGCAGTGCTATTTTTGGGTTAGTGACATACTGTTGGACAAGTAAAGGCAACAGGTATTGTTGGAATGGAATGGAAAAGTAGCTAAAGCTACAGTATTCAAAACATTGACAAACTTTTCCAAAAAATAGGAGAGAACACTTCCTAACTCAGTCTATGAGAATTTCATTATCCTAATATCCAAACCATTCAGATATCACTGGGAAGGAAATACCAGAGCAATGTCTCTCATGAACATACTCATATATTTAAAATTCCTCAACAAAATATATCAAATCAAATCTGACAATATACTGAAAAGGTCTGCATCACAACCAAGTGGGATTTATCTTATATATGCAAGACTGATTCAACATTCACGCATCAATTAGTGGAATTCATCTGATAAACAGCCTAAAGAAAGAATACATATTGTCATATCAATAGAAAAAACTATTTGACAAAATCTAGCACCTATTTATTATTATTATTATTATTTTTTATTTTTTTTTATTTTAACAATTTATTGGGGCTGATACAATTCTTTTCACAGTTCATACATATACATACATCAATTGTATAAAGCACATCCATACATTCCCTGCCCCAATCATTCTCAAGGCATTTGCTCTCCACTTAAGCCCCTTGCATCAGGTCCTCTTTTTTCCCCCCTCCCTCCCCATTCCCCCCTCCCTCATATGCCCTTGATAATTTATACCTCGTTATTTTGTCATATCTTGCCCTATCCGGAGTCTCCCTTCCCCCCTTCTCTGCTGTCCCTCTCCCAGGGAAGAGGTCACATGTGGATCCTTGTAATCAGTTCCCCCTTTCCAACCCACTCACCCTCCACTCTCCCAGCATCGTCCCTCACACCCTTGGTCCTGAAGGTATCATCCACCCTGGATTCCCTGTACCTCCAACCCTCATATGTACCAGTGTACAGCCTCTGTCCTATCCAGCCCTGCAAGGTAGAATTCAGATCATGGTAGTTGGGGGGAGGAAGCATCCAGGATCTGGGGGAAAGCTGTGTTCTTCATCGATACTACCTCACACCCTAATTGACCCATCTCCTCTCCTAAACCCCTCTATGAGGGGATCTCCATTGGCCGACACTTGGGCCTTGGGTCTCCACTCTGCACTTCCCCCTTCATTTAATAGGATATATATATACACATATATACACATACATATATACATATATACACATACATACATACACTTATATCTTTTTTTTTTTGCATGATGCCTTATACCTGGTCCCTTGGGCACCTCGTGATCGCACTGGCCGGTGTGCTTCTTCCATGTGGGCTTATTTGCTTCTGAGCTAGATGGCCGCTTGTTCACCTTCAAGCCTTTAAGACCCCAGACACTATCTCTTTTGATAGCCGGGCACCATCAGCTTTCTTCACCACATTTGCTTATGCACCCATTTTATTATTTTAAAAGACGCACAAAACTAGTGATAGAGAGGAACTTTCTCAGCTCGATAAAAATCATCTACAAAAAATCTAGTGCTATAGCTTACATCATATTCAATGGAGGAAATCTAGATATTTTCCCCTTAACATCAGGAGCAAGACAAGGATGGAACACCATTACTATTCAACATCTTACTAGAAGTCTTAGCAAATGCTAGAGAAAAGGAACTAAAGAAAAGAAATCATAAGGAATGCAATTTGGGAAGAAAGAAATAAAATTTTCTTTGCTCACAGACTTTACGATTGTCAATATAGAAAATCCCAAAGAACTGACAAAACAAACCAAAGAATCTCCTAGAACATTCAAATGATTACAACAAGGTTGCAGGATGTAGGGTTAATACAGAAAAGTAAACTCCTTTACTATACTACCATCAAGGGACAATTGAAAAATTAGATACACAGCATAATTTACATTAGCATCCCCCCAAAAGAAACAACCAAATATTTAGTTATCAAATTAATACACTATGTGTAAGATTTACATGAAGAAAGCTAAAAAATTTTGTAGAGAAAAATTAAGGAAAATCTAAATACAAAGGGGCTTTCAAAAGTTCATGGACAAACAGAATGAACACATAATGGAATTTTTTCCATGAAATTTTTGAAGCTTCTGTGGTAATTATCTCTGTGCAAGTTACACAATTTCCTGTCAAGTTGATAAGAGTGAATGGGTGAAGTTTAGCCTGTCAACCAGGTCACAACATGATGATGCCTCAGTGGGTGTGGCCTTCTTATGAGGATTCAGGGAACGTCCTCTATCTTGATTCTGCTATCAGAAGAGGCAGGCCATTCTCTTTCTCTGCTTCACCTTCCTGTTGACAAGTCACATGGCACCATGCTGATGGCAGCCAAAGCTCTGGAGAGTCGTCCACTGTCATTGGATCCACAAGACTGCACTCATCAGCCTGTGATCTTCCTGCATTTTGTGTCATTGCATGTAATTGTGTGAGTCTTAAGAGTGATTAATGTACTAGTATTGGATTTATGGGCTAATATCAGATTAATGGACTTAATCTGGACTGGGCTGGGTTGTTTCCTTAAAATACAATTACTCTTTGATATAAAACTCCCTCTTACACACAGGTGAGTGTCTCTGGATTTGTTTTTCTAGTCAATCCAGACTAACACAATCTCATTTAGAAGAATTAGTACCAGGCTAGTCACAGAGAGTTGGAGTTGATTAATGATACCCCAAATGCCCAACTCTTCCATGATGCTATTCCGCTCTATTTCCTGCCTCCCCCCATTCCTCACTTGAATATATGCCTTCATATTCCTGGGTTTTGCAAATCCTTCAAGGTCTCACAGAAACGCATGGAAATTTGAGAGCAATTGTCTCATGTGGTGGTGGGTGCTATTCAGTCCAAAATTTGAAGGTGTAGCAGAGGTGAGCCAAATGCAGGGCCTAGAGACCGAAAGTCACAGCAGGTCCATTTACTACAAAGTGCAGTCAGGAAATAGAAGTCTGCCTTTCCTGTTGAAGCAATGAATATGTGGACTTGGATGGCGGCAATCTGGGTCACATCAAGTTCTAAAGTCGGATCTAAAGATGTCATCAAGGAAGTGAAGAGTGTGGCCCTATTCATACCCTTTACTAAAGTCAGATTTTAATTTCATTTCATTCCTGTTCATTAACAGACAATACCCTCCAAAATGAGATGATAGACACAGGTGGACAAAATCCAAAATTATAATAGGTCACATAAGAAACTATGGCTTTAAGGGCTATATTAATTGACTATAATTCAGCCACTTCATAAATGGAGAGATCTTCCATGCTTATGGGTAAACTGATTGCCTACACCATATGGCCTCCAATGCTGTAAATCTTTATGAAAGCAGACTGCCACACCTTGCTCCCATGGCACAGCAGGCAGGTTTGAACCACCAGGCTTTGGGTTAACAGCTGAGTGCTTTAACCACAAAAATCAATTCAAAATGGATCGCAGAGCTAAATGTAAGATCTAAAAAAACTAAATAACTTCTAGACCATAACACAGGTGAAATTCTAGGTGAGCTTGGTTTTGCCTGTGACTTTTAAGATCCAACATAGAGAGTACAATCCAAAAAATAAGAAAGAAAAACTGACAAATTGAACTTCGTTAAAATTTTAAAATTATGTTGTACTTGTCCTTTTGTGTCTGACTTGCTTAGTTGAGCATGATTTCCTCCAGTTCTTCCCATGCATGAGCCCGCTGAGGTAAGTATTAAAAAAAAAAAAAAGGCAAAAGGGGCATAGGGAAAAAGCTACTGTATACAAACATTCTTGGGGTGAGGACCGTGTAGTATGGCAGAGACCAGATCAAATCCAGGGATGCACATGGTAGACAACTGGGGAAGAGATGGGGAAAGGGGAAAAAAGGGATGAATATAAGGAAGAAAAGGGGAGCGGGGACATGGGGTGCTAACCCACCCAAGAGGAGGGTGTTGTTTGTATCTCTACAGGGAAGGAGGGACCAGACTTCAACCCAGTGCCTCAAGGCGTGAATGCAACATTCCCATGTGGAGTAGGGAACCAGTGGAGAGGTCTGTGCGGCTGGCCCCAGTACCAAATATTAAGTGGATGCCTGCCCCTACCCCCAGAAGAGTTTGTTTCAAAGGACAACATTGATTCTGCAGCTCCAGGAGAGCGTCAGGTCTGATCGGAGCACACGGGAGCAGATGAAGGGGGAGTAGGAGGGAGTGGAGCACATCCTGGCCCACCAGGCCTTGAAGATGATGACCCCAATTATAGCATCAAGTCCACAGAGAGGCCCACATGGCCAGCCCCACTATGAGAATACTTTCTTTTATTAAATTGACACTCTACGATGCTCACTCTCCCGACACACTGCTGAAGCCAAAGTGGGTGAACAAGTAAATGTGGTGAAGAAAGCTGATGGTGCCGGCTATCGAAAGAGATAGTGACTGGGGTCTTAAAGGCATGAAGATAAACAAGCAGCTCATGAGGGAGGGGGGAACGGGAAGGGAGGGGGAAAAAAAGAGGACCTGATGCAAAGGGCTTAAGTGGAGAGCAAGTGTTTTGAAAATGATGGGGTCAAAGAATGTACAGATGTGTTTTACGTAACTCATGTTTGTATGGATTGTGATAAGAGTTGTATGAGTTCCTAATAAAAATTTTAAAAATAAAAAATTATACTGTGTAAAGACATTAAAAGAACTAAAAAAGGAAGCCAAAGACTGGAAGAAAATATTTTCAAGACAATAAATGTGTTAGTCTTGGTACTTTAGAGAAACAAATCCACAGAAACTCATGTATAAGAGAGATTTTTATATAAAAGGTAAGTGCACATCAAGCAAACATCCCAACCCAGTGCTGTCTAAGTCTACAAGTTCAACATTAACCCATATGTCCAACACCAATCCACAAAGTCCTCCTCTATCTCACAAAACACACACCATGATGCTGACTGCAGGAGGAAAGAAAAATCACTGAGAGTGTAACCATCTCAGCACTGACAGGGGTCTCCACACGGCTGCTCCAGCACCCAGGCCTGCATCAGGGTAGGTCCATGTGGTTTCTCCTTGGGGATGTCTTGCAGGAAGTGAGCCTTGTCAGCTGAAGCAGGGAACTGGCTAAGGCAGTTGCTCCCTGGTCAAACCATCACAAAGCAAGAGACCCAAGAACTGGAAAAGCGAGGCTCACCGAGCCATTTATCTCTCTGCCCCTCAATTAACCCCACATGTGTTTATCAGCCAGGTTGGCACAATAAACTTTAACTCTATCAATAAATAAATTAGTTGTATTCAAAATATATGAAGAACCCCTAAACAGTGTAATATAACAAATGGGTGAACAATCCGAAGAAATATTTCACAAAGAAGATATACAGATGACAAGTAAGCATATGAAAAGATGTTCAACAATATATGTCATTCCAGAAACCAAAACTTGTTGCTATTGAGTTGATTCTTAGCATAACAACCCTCTATAATAGGGTAGAACGGCCACGTACGTTTCCAAGGATGCAATCTTTGGGTTCAAATTGCCAGTCTTTGGTTAGCAACTTAACGATTAACTTATGTGTCACCAGGGCTCCTTTATATGCCATTAATGAATTGCAAATTAAAATAAGATACCCTGTGCCTCCAGCTCCTATCTGTGCCAGTGTACAACATCTGCTCTATCCAGACTTGCAAGGTAGAATTCGGATCATGGTAGTGGGTGGGGAGGGGGGGCCGGAGGAAGCATTTAGGAACTGGAGGAAAGTTGTATTCTTCATCGGTGCTACGTCGCACCCTGACTGACTCATCCAGGGTGGATGATACCTTCAGAATCAGGGGTGTGAGGGGCGATACTGGGAGGGTAGAGGGTGAGTGGGTTGGAAAGGGGGAACCGATTTTAAGGATCTACATGTGACCTCCTCCCTGGGGGTCAGACAACAGAAAAGGGGGTAAAGGGAGACGTTGGATAGGGCAAGATATGACAAAATAATAATTTATAAATTATCAAGGGCTCATGAGGGAGGGGGGTAGCAGGGAGGGAGGGGAAAAAGGAGGACTTGATGCAAAGGGCTTAAGTGGAGAACAAATGCTTTGAAAATGATTAGGGCAAAGAATGTACAGATGTGCTTTATACAATTGATGTATGTATATGTATGGATTGTGATAAGAGTTGTATGAGACCCTAATAAAATGTTAAACAATTTTTTTTAAAAGACCACAGATGCTATATTTTATATTAGGTGGGCAGCATCTGATTTCCTCACCACACTTAGATAAAGTACTCATACTTCTTATTCTTTTTAATTTATTATAAATATACATCATGGGCCAAAATGTTATTTGTTGAGAAATATTTTCAAAATAACCACCTAAAATCTTGCTTGGCATTTGGAAATGAAATAAAATAATAAATAAACAAAAAAAAGATATCCCCAAGCAGTTCTGGCACATAACAACCTTATGGCCAATAGAAGGACACACTGCCTGGTCCTACTCCTTCCTCACAATCATCTCCACCCTTGAACTTCCTATTGCAACAGTGGTGTCAGTCCATCTCCTTACGGGTCTTCTTTTGAGCTGGCTCTTTGCTCTACCAAACATGACCTCCTTCTCCAGGGACTGGTCTTTCCTGATAGCATGCCCAAAGCATATATGATGAAGTCTCAGCGTCTTTGCTTCTAAGGAGCACTCTGGCTGTACTTCTTCCAAGACAGATTGTTTTGTCCCTGTAGCT
Source organism: Tenrec ecaudatus (assembly GCF_050624435.1). Taxonomy (NCBI): domain Eukaryota; kingdom Metazoa; phylum Chordata; class Mammalia; order Afrosoricida; family Tenrecidae; genus Tenrec; species Tenrec ecaudatus. The sequence continues at coordinate 103,544,509 of NC_134548.1, read as the reverse complement.
GCTGATGGTACTTTCAATATTCTTCTCCAGCACCACAATTCAAATATATCAATTATTCTTCGGTTTTCTTTATTGAATGTCCAACTTTCACAGGCACACGAGCTAATTGAAAATACTATGGTTTGAGTCAGGCACACCTTAACTCTCAAAGTAATACCTTTGCATCACAGTACTCTAACAAAGTACAAGTTCAATGCCATTTCCTTTAAGAATTAACTCAGCTTTCTGGGTGTGAGAAACAGAACAAGCAATACCTGTCCCCATGGGAACCCTCCAGATGTATTTTTCACCCAAGAAGTTACGGATTTCAACAAGAGAGCCATTCTCCTGAATAACCACGTTGCTGGGGAAGTGGGCATACACAGACCGCATCTTGTATCAGAAGCCCAGTGCCACACCCTTGATCATGCTCTGTACATGACTACAGATCGTGCGGACTGTAGCCAGTTCCTTTCTATTTCACCACCATTCATCAACTCCAAGTCTCTTTTTCTTCCCAAGGAGGCTGAGTTCTATGTTGATGTGTTTGATGTCCCTCCACAGGGTTCCTCTGGGGCCCTTCACAATGACCTTGCAACCCTTCAGGGAAATGTCCACATTCTCTGGAATGTCGACAGTCTGGTTGCTGAGAATGGTCTTCATTCTCGCATTAGATGCAGCCCCCAAAAGCCATAGAAACATTCAACCCAAGGCTTGAATTTTTTTCTTGAGGCCTTTCAGTATAAGGTATGCTGAGGTTGTTCTTCACTTGGGGTGTTCGAATGTAATATATTTGTATATTTCATTATATTTGGCTCTGTCTTCTCAAGCTGTCCTTTGAAATTCTCTATTAAGCTCTTTGACTTCATCCTCTCTTGCATTTACTTTAGCTACTCTATGGTTGAGGTAATTTTAGAGTCTCTTCTGACATCCACTTTAATCTTTGATTAATTTCCTGTCTTGATGTTCTTGATGTGCTCTGGAAGCTCATCCATCAGGTCTTCTGTTATTAGTGTTCAATGCTTCAAATATGATATTGAGATGCTCTTAAAATTCAGGTGGGATAGACTCAAGGTTGTATTTTTACTCTCAAGGACTTGTTTTAATTTTCTTCAGCTTTATCCTGAGCAATCAATGGTTTGAGTCAGGTTTGAGTCCACTGTTGGCCACTGGTCTGGTTTTAGTTGTTGGTGTTGGATTTCTCCATTATCTATTCTCACAAATGTAATCAATTTGATTTCTGTGTATTCCACTGGAAGAAATCGATATATATTTTGTGGTGTTGAAAAAAGGTATATGCTATGAATAAGTCCATGGTTTTACAAAACTTTCTAAGGTAATCTCCAACTTCATTTCTATCACCGAGTCCATATTTTCTAACTATTATTCCTTCCTCTTTGTTCTGACTTTTACATCCCAATGACCAATAATTATTAATGCATCTTGAATGCATGCTTGATCGATTTCAGAATTGGTAGAAATTTTCTATTTCTTCCTCAGTAGCTTTTGTGGTTTTTGCATAAATTTGAATAACAATTGTGATAAGATTTCTTTAAAGATGATAGATATAATCCTATCACATACTATTGTTTACCAGATTGAGTTTACAATGTCCTCTTTTTACTGTAATTTTGAATGAAAATTTACATAGAAAATTGGTTTTCCATTCATTGGTTCATACACATTCTGTTTTGTGACATTGATTATAATCACTATAATTCTCAGCACTGTCTCCATTTCCTCTCTGTACTTACCATTTCCATTGGGCCTTCTTTCCTATTACTTTCTGCCATTTGAATTTATCCCTGGGTAAATTCTCCCTTTTCGATCAAATATGGTTGATTATTCTAAGGATTACATAATTTTCTAATGTTATTATTTACCTAACAATCCTGTCTATTATTTCGCAGAAAGTTGAGCCATAGGAGTGAGTTCAGTTCCAGGCTTGAATGGTTTCAAGGGTCATGATCTCAAGAGTTCCCCTAGTCTCTATCAGAACAGAAATCCTGGTGTTTTTTTGTTTTGTTTTGTTTTGTTTCACAACTTTCTCCCACTGTTATTGTGATTCCCTTCAGAGCAGTATGGGAGCCCTGGCGGTGTGGTGGTTACATATTGGGCTGCAATCTGCATGGTCAGTAAGTTGAAACCACCAGCAGCTCCACCTGAGAAAGACTGGGCTTTCTGTTCTGGAAAAGAATTACAGTCTTGGAAATCCACAGGGCGATCACTCTGAGTCAGGACTGACTTGCTGGCAGTGAGTTTGGTATCAGTAGCAGCTGGAAACCATGTAGCTCTGGTTTCAGGTTGGTTGGTTTGGGCTCGTGTGGTTCATTAGTCCTTTGGACTAATTGTTTTCTTGTATCTTTCATTGTCTTCCCTCTTTTTTTCTTGTTTATTTATTTATAAGCAGTTTTATTGGGACACAATCCAAATATAAAATCTTATAGTTCAATCATATCACGATATCTTGTACATTCATCACCACAATCAATTTTAGAACATTGTTTTCCTTGTACTCTTTGTTATTTGCTCTCCATTTCCCCCAACTTCCCCTCCAGTACCCTCAAGGAACCATTAATCCAGTCACTGTCTGTAGATTCACTCATCCTGGATTTTGTATCCTGAAAAACATCAAAGATCCCAAAGAAAGTCAAAATAAAATAGAGAAAAACTCAGTTGGGAACAATACAGTAAACATTAAAAACAAGAACAACTTGAAAGTAGGTCCAAAGTGAAATCACTGATAAGGTATTGGATTTTAACCCAGTTGTGTCTGTCATAATCCACTTTCCAACATGTTCTGTGTGGTAGCAAGGCTATTTACACACCTGGTCTACGTTCAGAGAGGGTTCACCAGAGACTTCATCCACATTTATTTTGCCTCCTTTTTTTTTAACTGCTAGACCCTTTATGTGTTTCCAAAAGGGGATCAAATCAGAAGTTATATTTTAACTATTCAAATCACAAGTTGCATTTTAATCTTCCATAACCGTCTCTACAGCACACTCTGTCTGACAACCAGACTGCTCACATCACTCAACTTTGGTGAGAGAAGAATCACTGGAGGCTTCATCTATGTGTGGATCCTACACACAGAATTTACGCTTTTGCTATCACCCATAGGCTTTTGAAAACCAGGAGGTCCCGATTTGAGCTCTGATACCACTCCCTCCTTTCAATTTCGATGATATTATTCACAATTCAGACTGGTGTGCTTCTTGTATGTGGACTTAGTTCACCCCTCACTGCTTGTTTGAAGACAAGGCTCCAGACACTATTCTTTCTGATAGTTGAGCACCATCTAGTTTCTTCACCACATTTTTCTGGAGCATCCATATCTTCAGTGATCTCTTCATGGAAGTTAATATCAAGCATGGTCATGTCATAAGAATAAATTATTCTTAGATTGGGCTAGAATTAAGTGTGAGACTAAAATATAGTAATATATCAATGGTTTATATATACCTCTGGTTCATATTAAAGACATCATTATCATTTTATGTTACAGAACATTATCGATCATTTTTTTCTGGAGTGTAAGTTCGTTCTATTGATAGTGTCATTAATTTATCCAAAGGAAAATATTTAAAACACAGTAGAAAAAGGAGATGATACAAGTGTAGGCTGGCTACAAACCACAATACATGAATTATTGACTTGGATAGATTAAATCTTTAAGTGATTGGGCACTATTTACACAAGTAATGGTGGTTGGCAGTAAGGCAAAACTTTCAATAATATTCATTGACATTGGCAGAACCAGGCTCACTAGATTAATACATATCTTTCAAAAGCAAGAAGTACATTGAAGTAGTAAGTATATAGTGGTCTGACTACCACCAGTTCTATATCCTTGGTATACCTTTGTTCTGCTTCTCCTCATTCCTTGTAGTTTCAACTTTAAAAGTCCAAGGGCTACAGATGAATTTGAGGTAAAGCCCAGCTCACGTACTGGGTTTTCACATTGAGTCCTTTTGATGTGGTCTATGAATGACATGTGCCTGGAAAACACAAGGTCTAAAGTCCCAGTAGTCTATGGTAAATCTGGGTCACTAGGGCCTGAATAAAAATGAGGTCTAATATGTCCAATTAGAAACATATTTTCACCTTCTGTTCCATGTAATTGTTGGTAAGTGCTTTTCCCCATCAGAAGATTGGTCCTCCAATTTTTCTTTTTTTTTTTTAGAAAGTACATACATTTTTAAAAATTGAGATATGTGTTGGCTCTACATTGATGAATCTCCTGAGTTCTCTCTGTTGGCTATTAAAAGGAACCACTGTTTCTATTTCTTGTGTATTCCTATACATGTATCACAATATATTTTCTTTTTTTAAATGTTTTATTAGGGGCTCATACAACTCTTATCACAATCCACACATACATCAATTGTGTAAAGCACATCTGTACATTCATTGCCCTCATCATTTTCAAAGCATTTGCTCTCCATTTAAGCCCTTTGCTTCAGGTCCTCTTCCCCACCCCATCCAATTTTTCTACCAACAAAAATGCCCTTGTCTTCTCAGACATGCATGCTCCCCTCTCCCCATCTTGAGTTGAGTTTCTCAACAATATCGCTGATCGCTTTAGTAGGAGTGCCTGTTGCTTTGAATTGACCTTAGCACACATTTTGTGGCAGCAACAAATCGGTCATCTCCTCCCCACAAAGTCCTTTTTGTCAATGAATGAGAGGCCATTCCTCTTGATTGTGTAACTCCTGGCATAGAAAATCAGAGTATTTTTATCATATAACTGCAAAATTGCATCATTACCTAACTGCCTAACCATTGGGAACCATGACCCAGTCAAGTTGACACATAACATTCAATGCACAGTCAGAATTACTCTAGTCTTTCCCCTCAGCATCCATTACTGCCATGTACATTACTAATGTGCAAGATAGTCAGATAATAGGTTATAAAATTATTCTCTTAAATGCAAAACGCTGGGTAATCAGATGGCTGGTAAGTGAAAAGTAGGTGTGTCATAGTAAAAATATGGCTATCTTTACTAGAATAGGTTACCCATTTATTTATTTAACACTTTTATTGACATGTAATTCACATATTATTCAAAACAATAGTTTAATCATATGAAAAAGAGTTAGAATTGTGCAGTCATCACCACAATTAATGCTAGGACTTTTATTCTTTCTCGTACTCATTGTTAGTTCCTCACCCCGCTTGCTATGTCCCTAGGAAGTTATGAATCCAGATCCTATCACTATAGATTTACCTATCCTGCGTTTCATATACAGAAGAACGTACAAAACAAAACCAAGAAAGCTGAGCAATGACAAAATAAAACCTAGAAAAACCTTAATCAAAAAGAAAGCAGAAATGAGTGAAAACTGGAATAAATGTAAAATGTGTCAAAAGCAGTGGGGAGATTGAGCCGGTTCACATCAGTTCAGCAGAAGAGAAACCTACTGTTTCGTTGTGTTCAGCAACCTGGTTGTTATGATGGCGCTTGTCATCAGGGTTCTTTCTAAAGTGGGCGACTGAGCAGCTGCCCAATGTGGAAATCACAAATTTTCTTTTCTCATGCGTTTGCCATGTTCATCTGTGCAACAGCATATTAGTCGGTAGCAATGTTAATCCAATCATTGGTATGAAAAATTAGAGAGAACTATGTTTGTAATATTTATTTATTAAAAACTCATTATGCTTTTGATGAAAAACTATGTTTTTATTCCCATATGTTTGTTACTTCAGTAAACAAATGTATATCATAAAGAGAAAAGAGTTCCAAACAACCAGAGGGTGACACGCTGTCATTTGTTTTAGCTTTCTGTTATGCTCCAAATTCCCACAAGACATTATGAGTGAATTATGCAATTCGTGAAAGTGTTCAAAGAGCTAAAATGTTAGAAAAATTGCTGACAATATAGCAAAACTGCAAAGAGATTTTACAAAGATGAACACAATAGGTTCAGAGAAGAGAAGTTGCCTAAATGCTTGTAATATACAAGCACAATGACTATTGGCTATTTGGCCTACCTCTAAAAGAATGGGTCCTACTCCTTCAGTGAAAAGGTGCTTAAGGATAAATCCCACAGCCAATGATACGTGCTAAAAAAAGTGATAATATGGCAAGTGATGATACCTATCCAGCAGCAATATAGAAATATCTTAAATAACAGTTTTATTGTTTTGTCAGGTATTATTTAATATTTTAATTAATATTTAAAGATGCTTATAACATAATCTGGTTTTGTGTACCTCTTATTGTTTTTCTTTAAGTATTAAGTGTATGAAATAAACTACCTTAGGGTATATCATTTTATATTTAAAATGGTCCTCAGGGCAGCATACTGGTTGTTAAATCATTTGAATCCCACCACTAGTCAAAAGGGAAATCAATTGATGAGGTGTCACATTTTAACCTACCCACATCTGCACAAATCTACCCTACAGTTCACTCTGTCAGAGGCTATTTACATCCCTGCCCCATAGTCATTTTATTATCCTACAGAAGACAGTCCTTTTTAAAAGCCTCTTCATCATTTTTATAAGTTCTCTACCTATCAACATATGTAATATAGTCAATTTATCATTAGTGCCAGCATATCAATAAAACCATCTTTTCTTGGGCAAAAGGCAAAAGAGCAAAGTTGGAATAAATTTCAATTACATTTGTTTTATGCTGAAATGAAAGTTCATTTTCCCAAGTCTTTACTCACAAACTATTAATCATATCCCAATAATCTATATTCCACCATTTTAATACACCTCCTTTATTGGTTTCTCGCTCTTCTCCATCCCATGTACTGATCTGCACTTCCATTTATGCCAGCGTGCTCGAGTAGTGCCATGACTTGCTCAGCAGAATCCGGCCACTCCTGGCAACTGACCAAGCTTATACAATGTGCTTCCACAAAAAGCTTCCTCATCGCACACTGCTATGTGAGCTATTTTTGGTAGGGATTTTATAATGCTGCTTTGTAATTAAATGAATGAAAATTACAGATCCAATTTCAAATTAGCTGGTTCCAAATCGTTATCTATCACTATGACCCAAAAAGTAGTAGACCCTATGTCGTCTGAAAAATATAATAGCGGGAAAGGCATACCATTTGTTCATATTCTTAATATATTATTCATATTTGAGCAAGTTATAATTACATTTAATAAAATATAGGGATGCATATAAAAGAAACATAAATTATCAAAATTAATTGTTAAACTATGGTGGTACCTATAAGCTTCCATTAAATTTACAAAATGTTAAACCTGAAACATTTGGAGTGAACTCATCATATATATTGAGTGAAAAATATTTCTGTAGGTTTAAAAATGCTTACTGGTGAATGTGGAGTTTTCAAATTGTGAAAATTCAAATGTGGTCATGGTTTATTATTTCTAATAAAAATACTGGAGGGCAATCTGTTATGGATAAAATTGTAAATAAGGATGCTTTTCTCCAAATAGAGAAATACTATGAAGTGAATAGAAGACCATAACAAATGCTGTCTGATAACATTCTTGAAATAATATAGCACTGTCTTTTGTATAATGCTTGCCAAGCTTAAACTAAAAGCAATTGAGTTACAAACCCCATGTTAGACAATCTTCCTAAATGTTAATTCTGAGGATCTGTACAGATATACAATAAGTATTATATTGCATATGATTTTCACTACCTAAAAGGGCAGAACCTGCATTACCACTGGGTCATAAATCCAGCAAGCCATTAGCCATTAGCAATCAGTATACTCATCTAGACACACATACACATGCCCACAAACCAATAGAACTCCTTGACAACTGAAAAGAATTCACCAGTGATCAGTTATTGGTGTCAGAAGAGATAAGAAAGTTCTAGTAACACCAGCCGCCCTCTGACAACTGGAATTTAATCCCAGGAGAATGAAAAAGAAGCAAATGTGTCAACTATAATGATAGTAAAATGAATGCTTGCAGAAATAGCTCAATCGCTCTGTCACCTGGTCCTGCTAATTATGTAGTTGCCCCCTTTCTATTGACAGGCAAGTAGTATGTCTAATTGCATTTTATATCTAGGGAAATTGTGTGGCTCTGTGGACTTAAATAGATTCACTTCTGGTTTGGGTAAAATTTTATTGAGACTACATAATATCAATCATGGACAGAATATAAAAATTATTTCATAAAGATGTATTCCAAACAGGAAAAAATCTATCATTAGTCAATAATACAAAGAGAGTGGGGAGTCCCCTTTAAAATCTAAATTCATAACCCAAGAGAATCTAATACTCTTAAAAAAGAAAAAAGCACATCCATACATTCCCTGCCCCAATCATTCTCAAAGCATTTGCTCTCCACTTAAGCCCCTTGCATCAGGTCCTCTTTTTTTTCCCCCTCCCTCCCCTTTCCCTCATGTGCCCTTGGTAATTTATACATTGTTATTTTGTCATATCTTGCCCTATCTGGAGTCTCCCTTCCCCCCCTTCTCTGCTGTCCCTCTCCCAGTGAAGAGGTCACATGTGGATCCTTGTAATCAGTTCCCCCTTTCCAACCCACTCACCCTCCACTCTCCCAGCATCGTCCCTCACACCCTTGGTCCTGAAGGTATCATCCACCATGGATTCCCTGTGCCTCCAGCCCTCATATGTACCAGTGTACAGCCTCTGCCCTATCCAGCCCTGCAAGGTAGAATTCGGATCATGGTAGTTGGGGGGAGGAAGCATCCAGGATCTGGGGGAAAGCTATGTTCTTCATCGGTACTACCTCGCACCCTAATTAACCCATCTCCTCTCCTAAACCCCTCTATGAGGGGATCTCCATTGGTCGACACTTGGGCCTTGGGTCTCCTCTCTGCACTTCCCCCTTCATTTAATATGGTATATATACATATACATATATACATATACACATACATACACACACTTATATCTTTTTTTTTTTTGCATGATGCTTTATACCTGGTCCCTTGGCACCTCGTGATCGCACTGGTCGGTGTGCTTCTTCCATGTGGGCTTTTTTGCTTCTGAGCTAGATGGCCGCTTGTTCACCTTCAAGCCTTTAAGACCCCAGACACTATCTCTTTTGATAGCCGGGCACCATCAGCTTTCTTCACCACATTTGCTTATGCACCCATTTGTCTTCAGTGATCCTATCATGGAGGTGTGCAGTCAATGATATGATTTTTTGTTCTTTGATGCCTGGTAACTGATCCCTTTGGGACCACTCGATCACACAGGCTGGTGTGTTCTTCCGTGTTGACTCTGTTGCTTCTGAGCTAGATGGCCGCTTGTTTATCTTCAAGCCTTTAAGACCCCAGTCACTATCTCTTTTGATAGCCGGGCACCATCAGCTTTCTTCACCACATTTACTTGTTCACCCACTTTGGCTCCAGCCGCTGTGTTGGGAGAGTGAGCATCATAGAGTTCAAATTAAATAAAAGAAGGTATTCATGCATTGAGGGAGTGTTTGAGTAGAGGCCCAAGGTCCTTCCGCCACCTTAATACTTGACCTATAAATATAGACACATCGATCTATTTCCCCATCCTCCTATATATATTTGCATGTACATGTCTTTGTCTAGACCTCCATAAATGCCCTTTGACTCCTAGCTCTTTCCTCCATCTCCCTTGACTTTCCTCCTGCCCTACTACCATGCTTCGTCACCACCTGGGCTAGAGTATACCTCTTCTCTAAGCAACCTTACCCTTGATCATTTCCCACCAGGCCTGCCACTCCCCCCTCTCTACCATTTGGGGTCCCATGTTTTTCCCTTGTCCCTGTGTTTGTTAACACCACCTCCTTGTCCCCCCTACCCCCCACCCCAAGTCCCCCGGGAACTGTCGGTCCCGTTGTTTTTCCTCCAGATAGTTCATCCAGCCTGTCCTATTCAGACAGACCTGTGGAGACACTAACATGCACGAAAACAAGACAGAGGAAAACAAAGCAACAGTATACAACCAGACAACAAAACAACAAAAACAAACCACTGACAAAGAACAGAACAAAACAGTTCACAAGAGAAAAGCTTGTAGTTAGTTCAGGGATCGTTTGCTGGCCCTTAGGAGCATTTTCCAGTCCAGTCTGTTGGGGCACCATACCCTGGCCCCAAAGTCCACTTTCAGCATTCCCTGGGGACCTTGTCACCCCATTCCCTTGCTGTTCCACTGCACTTCCCCAGTGATTTGCCTCGGTGTGGTGGGATCAGGTCAGGTGCAATTCCCACACTGTGTCTCCGGTGCAGTCCCCTGTATCGCCCTTAGTCACTGATTGGCATCATTTCTCATAGTGGGGCCAGCCATGTTGTTCTCTCTGTGGACTGGCTGCTCTACTCAGGAACATCATCATCACGGCCTGGTGGGTCAGGCTGTGCTCCACTCTCTCCTCCTGCCCCTTCATCTGCTCTCGTGTGCTCTGATCAGATATGTTCATCTCCCGGAGCTGCAGAGTCAATGTCGTCCTTTGTAACAAATTCTTTTCGGGGGAGGGGCAGGAATCCACTTAATTTATGGTGCTGGGGCCAGCCTCCCAGACCTCTCCACTGGTTCCCTACTCCACGCCGGGATATTGCATTCACACCTTGCGACACTGGGTTGAAGTCTGGTCCCACTTTTCCTGTGGAGATATAAACAATACCCTCCCCTTGGGTGGATTAATGCCCCATACCCCCACTACCCTTTTCTTCCTTGTATTCATCCTTTTGTTTTCCTTTCCCCACCTCCTCCACCATTGTCTACCATGTACATCCCTGGTTTTGGTCTGGTCTCTTCCATACTACACAGTCTTCACCCCTAAAATGTTTGTATACAGTAGCTTTTTCCCCTATGCCACTTTTGCTTTTTAAAAAATTTTTTAATTCTTACCTCAGCGGGCTCATGTTGTACTTGTCCTTTTGTGCCTGACTTACCTTGCTTAGCATGATTTCCTCCTGTTCTTCCCATGCCGCTATGTGCCTCATACGTTCATCACTGCTTTTTAGTGTTGCGTAGTACTCCACTGTATGTATATACCACAGTTTTTTAATCCAATCGTCAGTTGATGGAAATTTGGGTTGCTTCCAATTCCTTGCAATTGTGAACTGTGCTGCAATGAACATTGGAGCACAGATGTGCTTTATACAATTCATGTATGTATATGTATGGATTGTGATAAGAGTTGTATGAGTCCCTAATAAAATGTAAAAAAATAAAAAAAGAATGTACAGATGTGCTTTATAAAATTGATGTATGTATATGTATGGATTGTGATAAGAGTTGTATGAGCCCCTAATAAAACGTTAAAAAAAAGAAAAAAAGCTTTCTTGGTATAACACAGTAGATAAAATTAATCAATTAATGAATCAAATAAGTGCTTTTCCATCATAGAATCAGTATTCCAGCTCACTGCCATCTAGTCGAGGCCGACTCATAGTGACCCTAAAGGACAGGGTCGAACTATCCTTGTGAGTTTCCAAGACTGCAGATCCCTGTCTTTCTCCTGCAGAGCAGTTGATGGTTCAGAACGGCCGACATTGCTGTTAAGCAGCCCAGCTCAAACCACCAAGCCACCAGGGCTTCCTACCAAGCACGATTTATAAATTATTGACTCGTATCATGTCACCATGAGTCCACACTTACTCTATGGCAGTGAGTTTAGCTTTATTTTATGTATATTAGTTACCAAGTGAGTCTATGCCTTCAACATATTTCAACATATTTAAAATGCCGTTGAGGAGACAGAAAAAAATGTAGTAAGCGTTATGGGGATGGATGCTGCACGAACTTTTGTATAGTGAAGAGAAATTACTTGGTATGGTTCTTCTAGCCATCATCTATGTTTGTTTGTTTTTTTAATCATTTAATTGGGGGCTCATACAACTCATCAGAATCCATCCATCCATCCATCCATTGTGTCAAGCATGCTGGTACATATGTTGCCATCATCATTCTCAAAACATTTGCTTTCTACTTGAGCCTTTGGTAACAGCTCCTCATTTTGTCCATTCTCTCCCCATTGCCCCCTCCCTCATGAACTCTTGATAATTTATAAATTATTATTATTTGGTCATGTCTTACACCATCCAACGCCTCCCTTCACCCACATTTCTGTTGTCCATCCCCCAGGGAGGAGGTTATATGTAGATCCTTGTAATCTGTTCCCCCTTTCTCCCTCACCTTCCCTCTACCCTCCCGGTATCGCCAATCTCACCACTGGTCCTGAGGGGTTCATCTGTCCTGGATTCCCTGTGTTTCCAATTCCTATCCTTACCACTGTGCATCCTCTGGTCCAGCCGGATTTGTAAGGTTGAATTGGGATCATGAAAGTGGGAGGGAGGAAACATTCAAGAACTAGAAGAAAAGTGTGTGTTTCATAATTGCTACACTGCACCCTGACTGGCTCTTCTCTTCCCCGCAGCCCTTCTACAAGGGGATGTCCATTTTCCCACAGATGGGCCTTGGGTCCCCACTCCACATTCCCCCTCTTTCATGATGTTATGTTTGTTTGTTTTTTGTCTTTGATGCCTGATACCTGATCTCTTTGATGCTTTGTGATCTCACAGGTTGGTGTGCTTCTTCCATGTGGGCTTTGTTGTTTCTCAGCTAGATGGTCTCTTGTTTATCTTTCAGCCTATAGGACCCCAGATTCTGTATCTTTTGACAGTCAGGCACCATCAGCTTTCTTCACCACATTTGCTTCTGCACCCGCTTTGTCTTCAGCAATCATGTCGGGGCAGGCTGGTGTGCTTCTTCCACGTAGGCTTTGTTGTTTCTTAGCTAGATGGCCACCTGCTTATCTTCAAGCCTTTAAAACCCCAGATGCTATATCTTTTGATAGCCGGGCAGCATCAGCTTTCTTCACCACTTTTGCTTATGCACCCGCTTTGTCCTTGTTTTCAGTGATCATTCCAGGAAGGTGAGCAACTCAGACTGCCAAATTGTTAGAACAAAGTGTTCTTGTGTTGAGGGAGTACTTGAACAGGGGCCCACTGTCCATCTGCTTCCTTAATACTAAACCTATAAATATATGCACATAGATCTATTTCCCCCTCATTGTATATAATTATATTTACAATTCTATATACCTGTATTTATATTTCTATAATACCCTTTGCCTCCTAGTCCTTTCCTCTACTTCTTTGTATTCTCCTCTTGTCCCACTATCATGTTCAGCCTTCATTTGGGTTTTAGGAATTCCTCTCTTTTACATTGCTCTTGATCCAGCTCTGCCAGATCTCTTACACCCTCCTTGCCACTGATTTTGGATCACTTGTTGTGCCCTTGTCCCTGGTTTTTTTAACACCCATTTCCTTCCCCCCCCCCCCGCTTCCCTTCTCCCATGTCCCCTTGGAACTGTCATCCCGTTGTTCTCGTTTCTGGCTTGTTTATCCCATCTATCCCTTCCAGGTAGACATATTATATACCATTACAAGACTGAGTACAACAAAGCAACAATAGAAAGTAAAACAATTGCTACAACAACAACACACACACAAAACCCCCTATAAATAGTTCAGGGTCTATTTGCTGTCCTTCATGAGTGCTTTCTAGTCAAATCTAATGGGGTGTCATGTCCTGGCCCCACATCTATCTCTGAGGAGTTCATTGCTCTGCTTTCCCCGCTGCTCTGCTGCATGCCCCCAGGGCCTGGCTTCGGAGTAGTGAGCTCATGGCGGGCACAATTCCCGCTGTGTTTTCCCCAATGGTGCTATGGTTCAATGAGGAACACTGTGTCCCATGGTGCAGCCAGCCCTGTGGTCATCTCTATGCATTGCTGCTCTAAGCAGAAACACTGTCCTCAGGGCTTGGTGAGCCAGGATGTGCTTCACTCTCCTCCCCCCCCCCCCCCCCGCCCTTTCCCCTATCTTTGGCTCCAGTGTCCTCTGATCTTGAGCTGTAGCTTCAGTGCTGTCCTTTGAAGTGAATTCTTCTAGGGGGAGGGATAGCCATCATCTTTGTAACTCCCACCAAATGATTAAGTGGGGCCATGTAAATGAAGGTTAGAGGATTGGTCAATTTTTGCCATTCTACTGGGTATAAAAGTGAGGTATCTCAGAAGCAGGAAGAGAGGAATCTCAGGAAAGAAGAGCCATTAGTCAAGCATATATGAGCTCCTTGCTTGAAATGATGGAGGCAGCAGAGGCTGCAGCATTGAGCTCATGAGACTCAGAAGCGGGCATCTAAGTCCAAGGAACTAGTAAAATTGGATGCCTTTGGGCAGGAGGCTGGCTTGGAAAGTGGGGTGTCCTTTGGGTGTTTACCAGTGCTAAAGGAGATTTGCAACACCTGCTGGAGCAAGGCAGAGGCCAAGGGATCCTGTGGTTGTGGATGAACCCCAGAGAGATATGCCTGCTGACATAGCTGAGAAGAGGCACTGCAAAAAAAAACCAAACTGTTTCCTTAACAGTTTCCGATCTTGACTTGATGTAACCTGTTAAATTCCCTAATAAGCTCCCTTAAATGTGAGACTTGTCTGAGTTGTGTGGCTATTGCAACAGATAATCAAGCCCAGCAGAGAAATAAGAGTATTGTTGAAGAGATGGTTGGTGTTAGAATAGGGTAAGGAAGTTGGAGGGTGAAGGAATGCCTGATATCTGCCTCATAGGAATCATTCTTGGGCAGACGTGGAGTTGGATTTTCCTTCTCTGTGTACCAGAAGAGGTAACTGATGGCCCCTGTGCCATTTCCTCACCCTGAACCAAAGGCTTTGAAAATCCTTAAACCAAAAATATCTCTTTAAGTCCTCTGGCCAAACAAGATTTCAGCTTAACTAGTAAAGAATATATGCCTTGAGCACTAGACTTAAAAAAAAGCACTCTGTCTATACCGGGACAAATAGAAGACAGCAATTTGAATGATCAGGAAAGTTGAAGGGCAGTAAGTTTATGTTAATTGGGGAGGATTCACTCATAAAAAGAGGGTAAGAATGACTGTACCACTTGAAGAATGTGATCAGCATCACCTAATTTTTCATGTAAAAATGTTAGTGTGTGTTCCACTACATAGATTCTTAACAAAAGCAGAAAAATAAAACAAAATGATCAAAAACTAGAGTTCTTATAAGGTGATAAAAGCTTGTGAAATGATGTTTCATGACAAGTTGGATGGGAAATGAAGTGAAAATAGAAAAATGATGGTGTGTATAATATTAAGGGACTGGAGGACTTGAAAGATGACAACTAAAGAAAGCAGAAGTAATAGATTGAAGGAACTGGAAAGAAAGGAGACTGTGGTTGGAGTAAGATGTCTCAATTTAAGATTTTGATAGAATAACAGTTGTGAAAAATGATGAGCTCTAAAATGTGGCATGGAAATTATTGGCTGAAGGTCAGCATTAAATTATCCTTAGTATTATCTACTTTGTATTAATCTACTTTTATGATAAATGTTATTGATATGCAGAATTCTATTATGACTCCCAATGGTTGTCACACTTGTGTAATTACCTCTCTTTGAGGATAAATGGAACCTGTGAACATCTGAGACATCACTCACATGATCACAGCGTATAGCAAAAGAGATCTTGTAGCTGCAATTAATCACTTTATTTTTAAAGTAGGAACAAGATAGAATTTCATATTTAATACTTCAAGCAGATTGTTAATTCCTTGAGGACAGTCAATAAAGTTACAAGTGTATTGAATTGAACACCTTTTTGCTTAGGTTTTGTCAGTAAGACTTGCTTTCTCATTGCAAGTATTGGAAGTTTGGCACTTTTGAGTTGCTTATGTTATTTAACTCATAGGTTATAAAGCATGGACATTAGGTTAAGATAACTAACCTACGTATATTTTTGAACATTTTCATACCTCTGGTTCTCTCATGATTATGGAAGTCAAAAAATTGCTGATATCTTAGATCTCTTATTGTGCTAAACTCCAGCTAACCAAACTCCAAATCCACTACCATCCAGTTGATGCCGACTCGTAGCAACCCTATAGGATAGAGTAGAACTATTCTTGTGGGTTTCCAAAAATGTATCTCTTTAAGGGACTAGAAAGCCTCCTCTTTCTCCTGAGGATCAGCTGGTGGTTTTGAATGACTAACCTTGAAGTTAGTAGTCCAACATGTAAACTCTATGCTACCAGAACTCTTTTCTTTGTAATAATTCTCCTTGTAATGGAGAGAAATGGTTACAAGTGGTCAGTAATCAACAGCATATGATTTACACTTATCTGGTTTTAAATTTCTTTCTTTGGCATCAAAATAGTTCTTATATTACAGGTCAGGAGCTTGTTAGATAAATATATATATATTTAGGTCATATAGTTTTTATTTACTTTTGCCTTCTTTTTAAAAATCATTTTATTAGGGGCTCATACAACTTTTATCACAATCCACATATACATCAATTGTGTAAAGCACATTTGTACATTCATTGCCCTCATCATTCTCAAACTATTTGCTCTCCACTTAAGCCTCTGGCATCAGGTCCTCACTTTCCCCCTCCCTCCCTGTCCCCCCTCCCTCATGAACCCTAGATAATTTATAAATTTTTGTTTTGTCATATATTGCACTGTCTTGACCCAAGCTTTTTCATTGCCTTAGAGCATAGGTTCCCAAACATATTTGGTCTACTGCCCCCTTTTCAGAAATAAACCAACACACAAAAAACATGACTCTGTGCTCCACTGGCAACTAAAAACTTTTGCACTAACACCCAAATTCCAAGATAAAATGTAGGCATCTGCTTTTGCAGCCCTACTGGAGTATTCCAGTGTTCCCTGGGGAGAGTATTGCTCAATATGGGAAACATTGCCTTAGAGAAACCTTAATGCTAAGGGGACGATTTGTACAGTTTGTTAGGTTAAGTGTGGTCTCAATTCCAAAAGTGGAAGTGACTTTTTATATGTAAGAGCCCAGAGACCCAAGAACTGATGGAGAACCAATCAGAGAGACATCAGCTTATTTTTCACCTAGGGTTTAAGGACTAGAATACAGCAGTGTTGCTTCCAATGAAAGATTAGTTGGACAGGAAAGTTTTTACTGAAAGGAGATTAATCTGGTGCTCTCTTTTAGAGGTGGCCTATTAAGAAACCCTTTAAAGCCTTTAACACCTTGATGTTAACATACCAGAAACTTTGGAAACTCAGATAAGGGGGAGGAACTGATAGCATTTGCTATGCCTCAGGTATACTGAGGTGGCCTTTTTGATCTCTGGGGGAAGGGTATCATTCAAGGCAGAAGGACACACATGGAATACTTAGCTGCAGTGGCCATTTTTGGAGTGTTAACTCTTGTCCCTACATTGTGTCTGTCAACAGGACATTCTTTATAGAGTAACAGCAAAAAGTGATGCAGCTCTTAAAAAGCTTCCTATTGAGACCAACTGTGGTTTAGGACATGGGCTCAAACTGTGGTTCTCTCCTTTACCGTATACTCTTATAATCTTATACTACAATTGCCTTTTTAATAAAACCAGAATATTGTGGGAGTTTAAATAGGTAATGCAGGTAAGCTGTGACCTAACAAATATTTGATAATTAGCAACTATTGTTATTATAATATTCTTTATAGTAACATGATACTTGTTTAGGGAAGCCAAGTAAAATGGATTCAGTGCTTTAGATCAGTGGACTTCCACACAGAGAATTTACGTTGACTGAGCTCCAGCTGATCACCTGAGCCCTGAAGAGTCTGAGCTTTTCTTATAGAGGTATTTGCAGCATGAAAAGAATTTGATGGAAGGGGCAGGGAGGATAGCATGAGGAGCTCCACAAACCTACTTCTCAATGAAATTAGTGAAAATTATTATTTTTAAAAGCCTAACATGAAAAAACTACGATTTAAAACTTCAGGGTGTAGAGCAAATGAAAAAAAAAATTTACCCAAGAAAATCTGCTGAAATTTGATCATAATCACGGCAGTCTCTTACAGTTGATTGGAGATTTACTTCTGAACTAGTTAGTAAATATAAACCTCTTTCTTATACACATGTGTGTCTCTATTAATTTGTTTCTCTAGTCTACACAGGCTAACACACCCAAATTCTTATAGAAGTGCCATAAATTTTTCTGAAATCAGAAGAGTAGGGAACACTTTCTACCTCATCCTATGAAACCAGTATTACCCTGATGCCAAAACTAGATAGATTCTCACAAAAAAACTACAGTAGATTCATATCTCTTATGAGTATAAATGCAAACATATCAACAAAATGCTAGAGAACCAAATTCAACTTCACATTAAAAGAACTATACACTATGATCTAGTGAATTTTTTCCTATGGATGCTAGTGTAGTTCATCACATTAAAAAAACAAACAAACCAAACGATAATTTTAATTGTTATAGAAAAGACACTTGACAGAATCCAACACCTTTTCATGATAAAAGCACACAAAAAAACTCAGAATAAAAAGAAAACCCCTCAATATGAGAAAGATCATATATGTAAACCACATAGCTGATAAAATGCTCAATGAAAAAACACTTAAAGATTTCCCATTAAGATCAGGAACAACACAAGGATAAAAATTTTCACCGTTGCTATTTAGATCATTTTAGAAGTCTTAGTCAAAGCAATTAGACAAGAAAAAAGAAATAAAATGTATCTAAATGGGATAGAAATAAGTAAAATTATTCATATTCACACGTGATATGGTTCTATATAGAGAAAATCTCAAAGAATTAGTTAGAACTAAAAAATGAATTACAAAGGACGACATTGAATCTGAGGCTCTGGGAGAAGGATATATCTGGTCTGAGCACATGGGAGCAGATGAAGGGGGAGGAGGAGAGAGTGGAGAACATCCTAGCCCACCAGTCCTTGAGGTCAATATTCCCAATTAGAGCAGCCAGTCCACAAAGAGGACCACAGGGCCAGCCCCACCATGAGACATGACATCTCACACTGACCCATATCCCTACAGGGGACAACACCGGAGAAACAGTGTGGGAATTGAGCCCAATCTGATCCTGCCACACAAAAGCAAAACACTAAGGGGGTGCAACAGAACAGCAAGGGAACAGAGTGGCGAGGTCCCCAAGGAATGCTGACGTGGGCTTGGGGCCAGTGCATGGTGCCCCAACAGCCTGAACTGGAAAACACTCCTAAAGGCCAGCAAACAATCCTTGAACTAACGACAAGCATTTCTTTCTTGTTGTGTTGTGCTTTTTTTTGTCATTGGTTTGTTGTTATTGTTTAGTTGCATATTGTTGCTTGGTTTTGCTCTGTCTTGTTTTTGTGCATGCTGTTATCTCTGCAGGTCTGTCTAAATAAGATAGGCTGGATGAACAATCTGGAAGAGAAAACAATGGGACTGACAGTTGCGGGGGACATGGGACAGGGGGAGGTTGGGGAAAAGGTAGTGGTGTTAACAAACCCAGGGACAAGGGAACAACAAGTGATCCAAATCGGTGATAAGGTTGGTGTAGGAGGCCTGGTAGGGCATGATCCAGGGTAATGTAACCAAGAGGAATTACTGAAACCCAAATGAAGGCTAAGTATGATAGTGGGACAAGAAGAAAGCCAAGGGAAACAGAGGAAAGAGCTAGGAGGCAAAGGACATTTATAGAGGTCTAAATAAAGGCATGTACATATGCAAGTATATTTATATATGAAGATGGGGAAATAGATCTACGTGCATGTATTTATAGGCTTAATATTAAGGTAGCAGATGGACATTGGGCCTCCACTCAAGCACTCCCTCAATGCAAGAATACTTTCTTCCATTAAACTGGCATTCCATGATGCTCACCTTCCCGACACAACCGCTGAAGACAAAATGGTTGAATAAGCAAATGTGGTGAAGAAAGCTGATGGTGCCCAGCTCTCAAACAATACAGGGTCTGGGGTCTTAAAGGCTTGAAGATAAACAAGCGGCCATCTAGCTGAGAAGCAACAAAGCCCACATGGAAGAAGCACACCAGCTTGTGCAATCATGAGTTGTCGAAGGGATCAGGTATCAGGCATCATCAGAACAAAAAATCTTATCATAGTGAATGAGGGGGGTAGTGCGGAGTGGAGACCTAAAACCCATTTGTGGGCCACTGGACATCCCCTTACAGAGGAGTCTCAGGGAAGAGACGAGCCAGTCAGGGTGCGATGTAGCAATAACGAAACATACAATTTTCCTCTGGTTCCTAAGTGCTTCCTCCTCCCCTACTATCAAGATTCCAATTCAACCTTACAAATATGGCTAGACCACAGGATGTACACTGGTACAGATAGGAACTGGAAATGCAGGGAATCCAGGATGGATGATCCCTTCAGGGCCAGTGGTGTGAGTGGTGATGCCTGGAGGGTAGAGGGAGGTTGGGTTGGAAAGGGGGAACCCATTACAAGGATCTACATGTGACCTTCTTACTGGGGGACAGACAACAGAAAAGTGGGTGAAGGGAGACGTCGGACAGGGCAAGATATGACAAATTAATAATTCATAAATTATTCAAGGGTTCATGAGGGAGGGGGATCAGTAAGGGAGGGGAAATATGAGGAGCTGATGCCAGGGGCTTAAGTGGAGAGCAAATATTTTGAGACTGATGAGGGCAATGAATGTACAAATGTGCTTTACACAATTGATGTATGTATGGATTGTGATAAGATTTGTATGAGCCCCTAATAAAACGATTAAAAATGTATTAAAATATGGCAAAATACAGGTTCAACAAAGAAATCAGTTGAGTTTTTGTATTTCATTAATGATCAACCTAAAAGGGAAATGAATAAAATCACACTTATGATAGCATATAATAAAATACCTAAGAATACATTTAATGAGGGAGGTGAAAGACTTGTATCCTGAAAATTATATAACTGTGAAAAGAAATGAAAGAAGACCTAGAAAAATGAAATACATCCTATATTCATGGATTCCAAAACAAAAACCTCACTGCCCTCAGTCCATTCAAACTCACAACATTCATAAATATGATTCTATTCATGGATTAGAAAATTAAATATTGTTATAATTTAAATAGTGCCCAAAGTAATATATGGATTGAATACAATCCCTATCAACATTTCAAGAGCTTTATTTTAAGGAATGAAAAGAAAATCATTTTGAGTGTACAGCATTTTAAAAGCTCTTTAATCTTGAAAAAGGACAAATGACTCAGACTCCGCAATTTCAAAACGTAATGAAAAACTAGAGTAATCATCATAGTCTGGTTCTTGTATAAAGATAAACTTTACCATTCTTTTGAAAAATGGTATAGCCATTAGTGAAACCATTTTTGTGGCTCCTCAAAAAGTTAAAAGTAGAATTATCATATGACTCAGCAATCCCCTTCTAGGTAGATAAACAAATGATTTGAAAGTAGGAATTCAAATAGATAGTGTGGTAGGTTGGGTTCTATGGAGAAGCAAAAACAGTAACAATTATGGAAGTATGTATATAGAAAGAAGTTTATATCAAGAAATGGTTCTTACACCCAGGGGGATGATTTATAATATTTTCTATAATAAAATGATGATACCTCTAAAGTGAACCAGAGACATATGAGTGAATTTGGGGCTCCCAGTTAGCTCTTCCTTCAATCTAAGAAAAATTGGTTCTTATGACATAGCCCTACTTAATACTCTGTCATGAAGCGATCACTTAAGATATGGGTGCTAAATCAAAGTGTGGTGAAGAAGTCAGATGGTACTATCAGAAACAATAACATCTAGAGTCTTACAGGCTATCTTAAAACAAGCAGCTATCTGAGGCATTAACTAAGTCCACATGGAAGAAACACACTACCTTAGTGATTCAAGGACCATAAGGAGTAAAATCCAAATCCAAAGGAGGTACGGTGTGGTAATTACATAATCTGTTGTCAATTTGAGAGAGACTTAAGAGGGAATGGGTGAAGTTTAGCTTATCAATCAGGTCACAGCTTGATGAATTCATTTGGAGGCGCTAGAGGTGGTGCACAGGCAGACTCCCTGGGAGACATTCCAGCTGAGAAGACACATGGAAATATGCTAGTGCCCGGAGCTGGAGGAGCCATGTGGAGACCCTTGCCCATGCTGAGATGCTTACAACACCACTGAATCCATAAGATTTCCCACCCACTGGCTTGTGATATTCCTGCATTCCGGGTCACTGCATGTGTTTCGTGAGTCTGAAGAGGACTTTATAGATGGGTATTGGACATATGGCTTAATATCAGACTTATGGACTTGATCTGGCCTGGGCCGGAATGTTTTCTCAATGTTCAATTGCCCTTGTTATATAATCTCTTTTTTATACACATATGAATGTCTCTCTGGATTTGTTTCTCTAGTCAACCGAGACTAACACATATTATATTAAAGCTTAAATTGTGAATACCTGGTTTGTAGAAGGCTCTGAATGACAGTGGAAGCTGAAAATCCATTTTCAGGGCCCACACATGGATTTAGCCTCTGGAGAATCCCTTCTAAGCATAGTCCAGATTTGTGGAGAGGTATCACATCACATTGGTATCAGACAGAGAGCATTGTAAAGTTAATTATGGCAGTTGTAGATAGATTAAAATATAATACTTTGTCGTTTGAGTTCCCTTTCAATACATTTTAAACTTGTTTCAGTTTTTAATATTTTTTGACTTTTTTATTAAAAGATCATTTTGTCGGGGGCTCTTACAACTATAATTACAACCCATACATCAATTGTATCAGACATATTTGTACATATGTTACCATCATTCTTTCCTAGACATTTACTTTCAGTTTTTAATATTTTATGCTTTCTTTTCTATTGAGGTTTGTATCTCTTTGTTTTGTCATTGTTATTGAGGTTGTTTGCTTCCTGTTTGTGTTTTGTATGATTTTCTGTGTATGAAATCCAGGATAGGCAATTCAATAGAAATTGTAACTGGATTATTAGTAACTTTGTGGTATGGTGGCAGAGTAGGATGGTGTGGCGGGGTAGGGACTGGGGGGCGGGGTCAGAGCTAACAATAACGTGTATGAGAATAAAATTTTCTGAAATTGGTTGTGACGATGGTTGCATGACTTCTTAATATGATTTAACAATTAAGTTCTATGAGATGTGAAGTATATGCTAATGAAAGCATTTTTTAAAAAGGGAAGAAAGAAATGGCTCACACAGCTACAGAAGTAAGTCAGTCCAGTGTGGTTCAAGTCCTTGTGTCAGATGTCAGTGAAGGCTTCTTCTGACTCATGTAGCTGTGGGGACTGAGGAAGCTGAAAGCAAGAAGATCACAGACTGCTGGATGCAAAGATGAATACCTTCAAGGTCAGCAGTCTGCTGATGTCTCCTGGGATTGCCAGGCAATATGACAGGAAGTAGACAAACCAGATACAAGATCCAGATCTGGCAGAAGTGACAATCTCTCCCACAGTCTGCTTTCAAGGGAGCAGGTCGTATATTGGAGGATCTGATCAAGTGAGCTACACTCCACCACAACTATTTGCTGCTCACAGAGTTAGAGCTAACATGCTGACTACCTTCTGTTAGATCACATCCAGAAGGATTATTGCCGAATTGTTGAGCACCCTGACACAGGCAAGTTGACACAAAACCTATCACAGATACTTTTATACCTATGAATCTTGCACCGTTATTCACAACACATAAAAGGTGGAAACAACACAAGCATCTATTAAGAGATGAATGTATAAACAAAAGGTAGCATACACATAATCCTTTAAGCGAAAGGAAGTTTTAGTACAGGCTAATGGATGAACCATGAAAACATTATGCTGAATGAAATATCAGATACAAAAGGACAAATATTGTACAAACTCACTTATATGAAACATCTAAAGTAAGTAAATAGCTATAAACAATAGTTTATTAGTGGCTATCAGGGACAGGTGGGAGGAGGAAAAAGGGAATTATCACTTTAGCTTCATTGAGTTTCTATTAAAGTCAATGAAAAAAATTGGAAATGGTTAGTGGTAATGATTATACAACATGGTGAATGTAATCAGTGCCCCTTAATTGTACATGTAAAAACTGTTGAAATGGCAAGCGTTTTGTTATATATGTTTTACTATAGTTTAAGGAAAGAGAGAGTGAAAAAAATCCAGGAGGTTGACATATATTTTTATTAATCATTTTATTGGGGGGCTCTTACAAATCTTATATAATCCATCTTTCGATTTTATTAAGTACAATCATACATAATAGGTTGCCGTCAACATTTCCAAAAGGTTTGTTTTTTGATGGTGAGATTGATCTCTATTTTTGGGTTCCCTAACTTCACTGTAAGGACCATACAACACCTACTTAAGTCATCCTCATCTAAGATATTGGGAACAACTCTGTCTCTGAGTAGTCCAAAGCCTGTTTTGAAAATTGAGTATAAAGTTTGCTTTGCTACCGAATCCTCTCTGATTTTGTACTCGAGATTAAATAATGCAGTCTCTTTCATTGATCTCTGTTATGTCTTAAGTTCTTCTGGGTATTGGGTTCAATCATCAACTTCCAGGAACTTGTTTCTCAATTTGTGTGAACATCAGAATAATTTGGAGTGTTTAGGAAATGATTATTGCCTTGCCCTACCCATTTGGCTGTGGTTGGAGCCTAGGCATTGGTATTTGTTTAAAATTCTCTAAATTATTCCAATATGCAGCACAAGTTAGATACACCTGTTTTCTTTCATTAAGTAGAGTACTCCTATTTGAGCCTGTACCTATGATAGCAGCTATCCATAAAAGATTCATGTTCCTCTCCTTACTTCTATTAGCAGACATATAAGTAGAAATAGTTGGAACTTTTCCAAGTTAAGGGTGCTAGTATGTCATTTCCAACATTTCTCACCCTCTGTGAAGGTAGGATTAGGATAAGGATGATCCAGTCCTCAAAATGTAGAAATGGATTTAGTCCTCACCTTCCCATTTCCCTATGCCTTGTGTTAGTTCAAATTGGATCCCCAGATGAACTCTCTTGAACTTCCATTAATTAATATCAGGTATTGATAACACTCAAAAGATCCCCAAACCAAGACGTTCTGCAAGGTGATTTCACATCTCACAAATAAATCTCATAATCCCACATTATTTTGTATGGAGCTGAAAATGGGCAGAAGTGAAGCTGGAGATTTTCATAGCAAGTTTTAAGGTTTACACCAAAGCCTGCAATGGAGACTTTAATATTCCAAGCACTGATACTGAGATAGTTAAGGTTAATTGTGCCAACCTGGCTGATAAACACAGGTGGGATTAATTGAAGGGCAGAGAAATAAATGGCTCATTCAGCCTCACCTGTCTGGTTCTCAGGTCTCTTGCTTTCTGATGGTCAGACCAGGATGCCACTGCCTTAGCCAGTTCTCTGCTTCAGCTTGCAATGCTCACTTCCTGCGAAACATCCCCTAGGAGAAGCCACATGGACCTACCCCGATGCAACCATGGGTGCTGGGGCAGCCATTTGGAGACCCCTGCTAGTGCTGAGATGCTTACACATTCACTGACTCTGCTTTCCTCCTGCCGTCAACATCATCACGTGAGTTTTGTGAGATTGAGGAGGGCTTTGTAGATTGGTGTTGAACATATGGGCTAATCTTGGACTCATGGGCTTGGACAGTACTGGGTTGGGATGCTTTCTTAATGCACATTTACCATTTATATAAAACGTTCTCTTACACATATGAGTTTCTGTGGATTTGTTTCCATAGTTTACCCTAACTAACACAGATACTTTTGAGATTAGAAAAGTAGTCCTTAAATTCTAGTTTCCATCAATAAATTTGTTGACAATTTATTCTGTGTAATTGGGAAAATAAAGGGAAAGGCAAAATGGTGGCTCCAGCATCAGTGGAAGGAACCAATGTCTGACTCTTGTAGGCTGTAGCCATCAATTTAAATCCCAGTGTCAAGTGGATTAAATGGAACTCGACGTCCCTATCCATAGCAAAAGCTATAGCGTCACCACAAGGCTCTCTAGGAGCTTATCCTTCGGAAATTATCAAGGATTGACCAAAATATAATCATAAATATATTCTTAATACTTTGTTTACTAAGTATGAGGGAAAATTAAAGGTCTAACAATAAGGGAATATGTAAGGGATATGCAGTCATCTACATGAGACTATTACTCTTATATACATGAAAATATGAATGTAAGTGAAAAAGTATTGGTACAAAATTACAGAAACTTGATTGAAGGATAGTATAAAAATATAAAGCTTTGTTTCTGAATATATCCTACATTTATGATACTTCTGGACTAGGTTCTTCCATTACTTTAGTGGATTATAAAGGAGGAAATACTATGAAACAAAATGCATATGAATTCCTGCAGTTAAAACTGAAGATTTAGAAGTGGCGGCCGGGCGGGTGGGGCGCCGCGACGTTCGTCACTTCGCTCGGGAGGGAGCGAGACGCCGCGCGGTCGAACCCTCCGGTGTGGCAGACCAGGCAAGCAGCATGGCCGAGCAGGAGCCCACCGCGGAGCAGCTGGCACAGATTGCAGCCGAGAACGAGGAGGATGAGCACTCGGTCAACTACAAGCCTCCTGCACAGAAGAGCATCCAGGAGATCCAGGAACTGGACAAGGACGATGAGAGTCTGCGCAAGTACAAGGAGGCCCTCCTGGGCCGAGTGGCCGTCTCCGCCGACCCCAATGTCCCCAATGTCATTGTGACCCGCCTGACCCTGGTGTGCAGCACTGCCCCTGGCCCTCTGGAGCTGAACCTGGCCGGAGACCTGGAGAGTTTCAAGAAGGAGTCCTTCGTGCTGAAGGAGGGGGTGGAGTACCAGATCAAAATTTCCTTCCGGGTAAACAAAGAGATTGTGTCCGGTATGAAGTACATCCAGCACACCTATAGGAAAGGCATCAAGATTGACAAGACCGACTACATGGTGGGGAGCTACGGGCCCCGGGCCGAGGAGTATGAGTTCCTGATGCCCATGGAGGAGGCGCCCAAAGGCATGCTGGCGCGTGGCAGCTACAACATCAAGTCCCGCTTCACAGATGATGACAAGACAGACCACCTGTCCTGGGAGTGGAACCTCACCATCAAGAAGGATTGGAAGGACTGAGGCCTAGCCCCCCTCCTCCCCTCCCCTCCCCAAACCAAAGTGCTGACAGGCCCCCTCCCTCCTGGCCCCTTGGCCCAGCCTCGGCTGTGGTCATGCACTCAGTGTCTCGTGGCTGCTTCTGCCTGTGCTGTCCCCAGGTCCCGCCCACCCGCTTGCCGGCCAGAGGGGGTGGAGGGGCAGGCTCCGCCTCTCCTAGGCCCGGGACTGTCGGTCACCTTGTAACCATGATGCCTTAACGTGTGGAGTGTGTGCGGGGCCCTGGCTGAGCACTCACCCGGTGTCTGCATGAGCATGTGGCCCTGCCCCGTCTGTCCTCCACACCGGAGGTGTCCAGGCCTGAGGGCTGCTCTGGCTTGGGGAAAGCCAAATCGCCAAAACTCAAGCTGCTCTGGTCTGTCCCAGCAGGGCCGGCAGCTGAGCCTTGGCTGGCCTGGCCCGGCCTGTCAGTATTTATTGTTTCCATATGTGCTGTCCACTGGGTCCGCCCTGGCCTGCCCTCTGCCACCTCCACCTGGCTCTCAGTGCCACCACCCACAAGCAGGGTCCTGCCCCTCCCCAGACCCAGCCGGGACAGCCAGGGACCAAGCACGGAGTTCAGAGCCTTCTCCTGTGCCCCCCTTCCCCCGCCCTGGTTGTGGTGTTGTGTCTGCTGGTGTCTCAGCCTCTGAGACTGCAGAGCGCCCACTCCTGCTCCCCCTCTGACTGGGAATAAATTCCCCCAAAGGAGCCCGAAAAAAAAACCCAAAAACTGAAGATTTATTCTGTAAACTTTCATCCAATTCTCTCTCTCTCTCTCTCTCTCTCTCTCTCTCTCTCTCTCTCTCTCTCTCTCTCTCTCTCTCTCTCTCTCTCTCACACACACACACACACACGTAAATAAAGTTTTAGCATCTTAGAGATGCACAAACACAAAACTCATTCCTTTTACAGGCTCTTTCAGTTTTGGGGGAAAAAGAATCTGAAAGGGGCAATATCAAGCTCTAGATTTACCTGCCAAAATCCACATGAATCATCACTTGTAATCATTGAAAAATGAGCAGATGTATTGTGATAGAAAAAGCCTTCTCTGGGCAGCTGTTTCCCCCTTAGTTTTTCAATGTTTGTTCTTTTTTTATGTGTACCTCGCGAGTGTTATTGTTGTCCTTCCAGCTCTATTATTTTGGTGAATATTGAGCCACAGGTGTGAGTTCCGTTTTAGACGCGAAGGGTGAATCAGGGCCATAGTCTTGCGGGATCCACTAATCTCTAGCTGACCAGTAATCCTGGTCTCTTATGATTTTGATTTTTCTAATGTTTCTCCTCCCGTTAGGGACCTTCTAATGTAATCGCCAAAAGAGCAGTTGGGTGTGGAGCTACTAGGAACCTGTAGGAAGCATCCCGCTGATCAAGGTATTTACTGATGGATGGCTAATTCCTGGTGCCTCTGTGTCTCTGCAGACAAAAGCATTGCAAAATGACTGTTTGTTTGTGACTTTGATGCTAAAAGCATTGAGGGATAACTCAATTATTTACAATCTCTTTGAGGCTCCCTTGAATCTTGCATATCCGTGTGATTGTCTGTGAACCTAGTGCTTTTATTATTCCAAAGTTAAGAAACTGTGACTAGTTAAGTAACATTTGCATAGATAAGAGTTAAGGAATGTTTAAGTTCTTTGGTGTTTGTCTTGTAACCAATTCCCTTGTGTAAGAAAAATATAAAAACCAAGCTTCAAATATACTTGAGACTTCAGTCCATCAGATTGGAGTCCTCCCGATCCCATACTTTGTATATTTCTCTTTCTTTTCCTTTCATCCGCACGCCTCATTTCGGACCCAACTTGATGCGGGATAGCTGGTCTAATCCCCGCAGGAACCATTGACCATTAATCCATTGAATTGTTTCCATGTGTCTTTTGATTTTCTTAATTCTTAGATTGCTGCTCACAGCCTTTGAAGACCCAGTCACTATTTACCAAAATAGAATATAGAACATCTCTATGTTATGCCAATTGACTTTGGTGTCCCTTGCAACTATGGCTCTGAGTTCCAGGTGCAGCAGCTCACTCACGAAAGGTGTTTGGTTATGCCTAAAATGTCTAAGTGCCAGCACATACATGGATGTATTTGCAGCAAAGTAAACCTACGACCTAAAAGAGTTACAGTCTCGGAAACTGACAGGAACCTATCTACCCTGTCCCATAGGGTGGCTATGAGTCAGAATAGATTTAGTGTCAGCGAGTTGGGTTTTATTTTGTCTGTCAAACCTACATCTATTTGTGGGTATACTCTCACTTCCTCTCCTGAACCTGGTCAGCCACTGTATCTATCCACATGATGTTTCTTACATATTTTAGAGATTGGCTCCTCAGATATGTCATTATCAAAATTTTCCCCTACTCCGTGGGTTCTCTTTTTACTTTTTTGGTGAACTTTTTTTTTGCTACACAATAGTGAGTGTTGAATTTTTAAGAGTTTCATGTTTCCAATTTCCCCCTTTCTGTGTGTTTGTGTGTATCCAGCTATGTTTGATAGTGTATTTATGGCATGTATCAGGAACTTTTAAGTCAGGTCCCTATTTTTCTATTGATGAGTTTTATAGTTCTTGGTTTTGCATTTTGATCTTTGGTTCATTGTAAGTTTGTTTTTGTATAAAGTCTGAGATATGTTTCATTCTTCTGAAAATTAATATTCAGTTTTGTCAGTTCTATTGTTTAAAGATCATTTTTCTTTTCTATGTAATATCATTAGCCCTTCATCAAAGGTCATTACTGTCTGTAGGTGGCTGAATTTATTTTGGAGTTCTCAATTATGCTCCATTTTTCTATGTGTCTATTATTGTACCAGTAACAGGCTGTTTTTGACTATCATGGCTTTGTAGTAAATTGATATTGGGAAGTGAAAGTTTTTAAATTTTGTTCTTCTTTAGTAATCCTTTGCCTAGCCATGGTCTCTTTCCTTTCCATATATAAGTTGGTGATTAGTTTTTAGACCTGTTTAAAGAATTACTCTGTAATATGAATTAAGATTGCATTATATCTATAGATCACTTGGGATAATATTGACACTATCACATGAAATATAAGTATTTCTATCCTTGAGAATAGCATATTCTTCCACTTAAGTAGGTTTCTTTGTAAAAAAATTTTAAAAAATTAATTTAATTTTTTAAAAGTAGATTTCTTTTGGCATCTTGTACCAATGTTTGGTAGTTTCTTTGTAGATGTCTATTGTTTCTCTGGTTGCTCTCATTTCTGAATAGCTCATCTTTGGAGTAGCTACTATAAATGGTATTATTTTCTCCTTTTTAAATGGTATTATTTTCCTGACTTTCTTTTCAGAGCTCACTTTATTAGTTTCAAGGAACCCAACTAATATTTGTAGGTTGGACTTACTACCTACTACTTTTCTGATTTTTTCATTTAGTTTCAATAACTTTCCTGTTAAATCTTTGGAATTTCCTATGTATAAGATCATGTCCATTGCAACTAAAGAATGTTTTGATTTTTCTTTGTTAATTTGGATGCCTTTAATTTCCCTTTCTTGTGTTGTAGTTCTAGCCAGAAACCAAGCTAATAGCAGTAAAAATAAAAGAGCAAGACTGGCAATATTGTTTTTTGATTAACTAGTTTTTTAATCAAAATCCAGCACAGGAGCAGAAAAGTGCACTGTATAAAGATAAAAGGGTCAATAAACTAGAGGTGATAACCATAAAATTTATTTAAGTATCCAATAAAAGAGTCTTACAATATATAAATCAAAATCCAACTAACAGAATCAAAGAGATAAATAGACACTACAGTAACAATAAAATTAAAAAATTCTACAATAAAAAAGAGACTCTAACACCATTTTTAATGATCCACTAGAAAGAAATTCAACAAAGACAGTTTAAGAACAAAACATCAGAATCATCCAAGTTGTCCTTATAGAATATGCATGACACACAATCCAAGAACAGCACAATATATATTATTTTTCATTGCACATGGGGCATTCTCCAGAACAGAACCTGTGCTAGGCCACAAAGCAAGCCTCAATATATTTAAAAAAACGGAGATACTATAAAATACCTTCTCAAATCACAATGTCATAACAGTAGATTTCAATTTTCATAAGACATAATAAACCCACTTGATTGGCCATTCTGTCTCATTTGAAAAAAATTTAACAAGATAATCCCATTGGAGTTCCCCCAAAAGTTACAATAATCATAAATTTAA
Organism: Tenrec ecaudatus; assembly: GCF_050624435.1. Lineage (NCBI taxonomy): Eukaryota > Metazoa > Chordata > Mammalia > Afrosoricida > Tenrecidae > Tenrec > Tenrec ecaudatus. The sequence continues at coordinate 103,513,500 of NC_134548.1, read as the reverse complement.
CTGACGTAATAGATCTCTTGGAAAGCCACTCTTTTGAGTGGATCTTTTTAATGGTACCCTAATGAGACTAAAACAGTGTTAATTAGATAACTTGTCTGATGTCATCCACATTTCACCGAGACATGTTTAAACAAATTTTATTTGGAATAAAGCTCTAAATGTAAGAACTGGAACCCTAGTAGCATTACGTTTTTTTAATTACCTTTATATCTGCTGCGCTAGACAGGGTTCTCTAGAGAAACAATACCAGGACACTTATGATTATATATATATCATGGATTATATATATATCACGGAGAAATATAACACCTAATGAGTCTGCGCAGCAGGGCGGAGGGCTCAGTTCACCGCACTTCAGTATAGTTAATACACTGGAAGCCCTTCAACGCCCAAGGGCTGCTGGGTCCAAGGTCAAGGAAGCAAACAGCTATGCCTTCCATAGAGTGATGTCTTCCAGAGAGTGATGTGGGCAATCTGGCCACAGGCAGCAAACAGCAAGGTGGGTCTCCAACAGTCAGCCAGGTGACAGGATCAGACAGTCCCCAGCTCAAGCGATGTATACACCAACAGTGTGCCGAAGCAGGTCTAGAAGTAACCTCAAGCTCTAGCGACACGGTCCATGGGTTGGTGTCCCACAGGTATTATAGCTTGTAAGTTGAGGCAGAGTAGTAGTTAAGGCAGCCACACACTGGTCCGATCACCAGAGCAAGAGAGAGACAGGCGGGACTCACTGAGACATTTATTTCTTTGGCTTCCAATCAAACTTCGACCTTTTTAATCCCACATGTTCCTATTGGTATGGTTGGCACAATAAATCTACCTATCACATATGCAAAATAAAAATAGTGCATTAGAAGAATATTAACAAAGAAAGTTAAGTGTGTAAAACAAATTACCTAAAAATATGGTATGTAAAAAATAGAAATTCTCTCAATTCCCTGCCTTCATTAACCTGTATTTTTCCCTATAATTTTACTTATCATGATATCATACTATACTCAGGGACTTCAAAAGGTTTGTTTAAAAATGTAATTTAAAAAAAATAAAAAAAACCAAAAAAAATGTAATTAAAATATAATGGAATTATACTCTGAACTTTTTAAAAGTCTCCTCATACATTTGCTTATGTTTTGTTATCGTCATTCTCTAACTCCATGAGAACATATGGTTCATATAGACAGTTTTGTTTATAGTTATATTGCTCATTTTTAACACAAAGTCTGATATACTGTGAGTGCTTAATAAATATTTAATCATTGAATGGGATAAATAATTGTAATATGTATTAGATATCAGCACAAATTTTGTCTTTAAGAAAAAAATCCTGCAGCAGGTAATGCCTGACTATATTGAAGTATGGGTAAGGGGAGGACCTTTGAAGATAGCCTGCTATAAATATAATAATTGTCCATAACTCTAAAAGGACCATACTACAAACTTTAAGTACTCTTTATGACTTCACTGATTATAGTCCCAATTCATTATTTATTTAAACCTCAGGCTTGTCTGCCTAGGGTTATTGGAATAAATTGCCTAACTCTTCTGGGAGGTGTGCGGGAGGGGCAATCCTACAACTAGGTTCTATTTCTATTGTATTTTGAACTAGCTTCCTCTATTTTACCAATGGCTCCTGACATATTATCATGTTCTCCACTTCCAGTTTACCTAATATGATACTGTATAGAGTTCAGAATCTTTATTATATGTTGAGATATCATACTGTGCCATAAGAAAGTTACTTACCTTTTTTATATCAGACACCCTAATGCTTGAATATCAATAACATTGGCCTAAGTATTTGCATAGCATTCCACATCTTTTCAATGTCCTGATGTGTCATTTCATTTGAACATCACAAAACTTTTACAGAATAGATAAATCAAGGATATGTATTACCATTTTTCTGATGAGGAAAGTGAAAGAATATATGTTGTCATTTTTCCAAAATCACACCTCTTAAACCTTGTAAAGTCCTGAGAAATATTCAAAATTTAGTTTTAAAATTCTCAATTAGCAACTTGCATCTTGTCTTAATCCAGGTAGACAAAGAAGCAAATTCATAGACTCTCAAATGTGTGTAGGAGAGAACTTTATATCAAAGAGCAATGGTCAGCATGGTATCTGAGAAATTTCATTAAGCAGCATGATCTCTGAGAAATTCAAGGGGTGATTTTCTCCCCTAAGCTCAAAATATACATTAATCGCATTCATTTTTGCCATTTCAAACAGGAATAACCTAAGACAACAACCAAACAAAATAATGGAAATTTTAACTTCCCATGATCTTTCTAGAAAACAACCCAGTATACCTCATGGCCATATGTGACCTCTGGCTAGCCAAAAAAGAAAAATTACCATGAGGCAGAGGTCAAGCAAGCATCCACTCTCCAAGGTACCATAATGTGTTAGTCAGGGTTGACCAGAGAAACAAATTCATAAAAACGCATATGTTTATAAGAGAGAACTTTATATCAAAAAGCAATGGTATATTGAGAAACAATCCAGTCCAGTCCAGATCAAGTGTATAAGTCCAATATTAGCCCATACATCCAATACTAGTCCATAAATTCCTCTTTAGTCACTCAACCATGCAATAATGCTGAATGCAGAAAGATCACAGGCCAGTGGGTAAAAAGTCTTGTAGCTTCAGTGGCATTGGAAAGATCTTCACACTGGCATGGGTTTCCATGTGGCTCCTCCAGCTCCAGGGCTCTGGTTCCATCAATGTAGCTCCATATGGCTTGTCAACAGGAATGTCTCTCAGGGAGATGAAGCAGAGAGATATTGTATCTGGCCTACAATGCACTATTTATCTCCATCGTGCCTCCAAATGAGGTCATCAAGCTGTGACCTGATTGACAGGCTTGACTCTACCACTTCGCAAGTAGACAGGAGATTATGTAACTACCACACATATGAAAGAAAAAAAAACTCTTCATATGGTACTAGTTCTCTATAAAAGGAGCAAGGCTCAAGAAACTTTACCAAAATATAATACACGTTTATTGTTTGTCTTTATTGCATATGATGATAGAAAAAGCTGCATAATTTTCATTTAATTTAAAATTTTGTAATCGCAAATGGATATAATTTCTGTTGTTTCAAGTAAATTTTAATTGCAGAAAATATTTTAATATAATAAGCATCCATTTATAAGGAGCCCTGGTGGTATAAGTAATTAAGCACATGGATGCCAACTGAAAGGTCAGTGGTTCGAATTCACTAGCTGCTTAATGGATGAAAAATATGGCAATCTATTACCCTAAACATTTTAGCGTTGGAACTCTAAAGGCAGTTCTGCTCTAATGTATATGGTTGCCCTGAACCTGAATTGACCTCAGGCAAGGATTATTTAATTAGAAGATTAGCTTTTAAATGTAATAAAATATTTGTGTGCCATTAAGTAAGATGTAAAATATAGGAGATGCATTAAGAGATGAAAATAAAAGTCCTTTTTAAAGAGGTTATTGGGTGTCATTTTAGGCAATAGAGCAACAAATAGAAAATATTTAATTTTAGTTATCAGATTAAGACAAAATAGGATCTATGGTAATATAATGATTTCTTCATGAATTAAAATTTTATTCTTCCATTTTAAATATTGTATTTCACAAATTAAACTGTCCATAAACTAATCAATATATGTCCCTGTCTTCATTAAAAAGCTAAATTTTGTATTATATTGAACAGTTTATTATTCAATATAAGTGTCACAAAATGAAACACTTGAAAGGAGAGCTAAATGTGTTTACATTCCAAGCACCACATTGCCAATATTAAAATTGCAGGATCAAGTTAAAATTTTGTTATCATTATTAAAATTAGTCATACCCCATTTAATTATTTAAAAGAATTATAATACCATCAAGGGTAATTAGATAGGTAAGAAAATCAATTATATACAACCTATGTAAGGCTTTAGAATAAAATCGCAGTTGGTATATATTCAGTGGCTGGGACTTAGCCAAGGCAAAAGTGCTAAGATCATTCTGACAAGATTTATGCAAAATAAAATGGTATGATATTAGCTGTATTGAAGAATTCAGTTTTTTGAAGTGAAATACAAAATATTAAAAACATATGAAGTATTTATACTTTATTATACAGCATCACATGGGTTGGCAGTAGGCTGGAGAATTTTATGTGGATGTACCTGGTGAACTACAATATGAAAATAATTGCATTGAAAAGCTGGTGGAAGAAGTTCTTCAATGGCTATCCTCTATTCCCATACCCTACACCCAACAAAGACAAGTCTTGCTTTATAATGGTATACTTTGCTTTTGAATGGCAATATTATAATAAGAAGAATAACAGAATCATAGACCCATTGGATTTGAAGAGAACATTGTCTATAGTCTGACCTGACATCTTATTTTACAGAAGCAGAACTGTAGCCAAAAAATGTGGCTGACTTTCCCAAGGCCACAAGGCAGAGTTGGGATACAATCTAGATGTTCTTGCTTCTGATCCCAAATTCATTGTTTTGCAAGCTTTAAAAAAAGAAATTAGCCATTTTAAAGATCAATATTTGGATCAATCATTTGTATCTGTAATATAATACTGCTTTTAATTTCAGACAATGACATAGTTTTATAAAGACCTCAAGAGCTTCAGAAGTTAACTCAGGCACAAATATGACAATTTCTGGAGTACCAAACAGATATAGGCTTCCTTACATGGATGGCCCAGGAAGCAGATATCATCATAGTACTATTCCATCAATTCACCTTTGTTTCTCCAAATCAAGCAAAACAAATTCATTCCCTATTTTTGTACTCATGAACCTATGGAAAACAACATATTCAATAAATGCTCTTCAATGTCAGTCAGTAAAATTCTTTGCCAGCTCTAAAAAAGGAATTACTTTAAACATTTTAAAGATCAACTTTTGGATCAATTCATTTGTACCTAAAGCTATTGTGAAGATGACTAAAAAATTGGTAAAACTGAACTTTGACTCAATATAGTGGACATATGTAATCATGACAGAGATTTAATAGTGCCCTAACTATAGCCAGAAAGCTCTTGATATTCCTTGGAAATTCACTTACCCCCAAATTCATGAACACGTTTTCATGATTTTACAACTTCTTGGCTTACTCGGCAACCACATTTACATTTTAGATACATCCTCAGATTGCTAAATATTGTTTTTTTTTGAAACTTTCTGAATGTTTAAACCTAGATCGATGGTCATATTGCACATGCACACACACATACAAAGTTGTCAAGAGTGACCTTGCCATGTGATATAGAGAGCGAGTCACTTAACTTAAGAGCCAATAGCTGGATATCTCCATAAGTTAAGTGACGTACTGTAGCTTCTATATTTAGGTCGTTTACGAATAGGGAAAACTTTCTCAATTGTTCATTCAGTGAATGAAAACTATTTTTCTCTACAAGCAAAACCAAGAAACCAGTCCAAGGGGAAGTCTATGTCCAGAGTACTAAATAATTGTACAATCAGAGAAGGCTTAATTTGAAGTTTCCACACAATACCCCAAAATTATTTTAGAAGATATTGCATTGATGAATCAAAAGTCATCAGAGACCACAGAAGCGATATGTAATAAGGTATTTAGAGTCCATGACAGACATTTATTTAGGTTAACTAAGAGTTTCCTAAGCTAACAGAAATGCAGATAAACTGAACTCTAATTTATTAATGAATCTTGCTTTTTGGTGGGTACTTTTGTTGGCAAAAATATATGTAATAAAACTTTTACCATTCATACAATCTTCACATGTACAACCCAGTGACATTGTGTTTATCTGAATCTTCCTTTACAATTTAAAGTATATTTGAGTATCTTCTAAAAGCCATATACTAGGGTTAAAATAGTAAATAAAATAAGCAGAAGTCTTTGCTCTCATTAGTTTCTTGTGAAATATAAGTGTGTATGTGATATTTGCTTATAAAAGAAACATACCAAATCATCAAAAGGAACAGAAAGAGAACTAATAATTGAATGCCTTCAACATACATACATTTCTCATTTAATATTATCAATGATTTTATGAGATAGTAATTATTTTTGTCTTCATTTAAAAGATGGAGCATTTGAGGAACAAAAAAACAAAATAGAAACTTGATCATGCTTGTGTTTCCGTGAAGCAGTGGATATGGGATTGAAACCCAGCTCTAACTTCAAAACCACTCTTTGTTGTACTCTTCATTGAGAAATGGAGAAGGAGAAAATAGAAAAGTATGGACTATATGATCTATATAATGCCATATATATATTTAGGTTTGGGCTATAGGAGTATATACATCTGAGATCAATAGCTCTACTGCAGGGATTGAACTCAGCCTAAAGTGGCCACTTAATATCTGGCAATAAATTCTACCATTAAAAGGCATTCTCCCTCTTAGCAATACATTTTTAATCAATGGCACACACTATTTTATCACATACGTAAGTTTTTCATATAGACATATAGCTATGGGGGCCTTTGTATAACCTGAACAATTAGCTGCTAACAAAATGCTGGTAGTTAGAATCCACCAAGAAATGCCAGGGAAGAGATGCCAGGGAAGAGATGCCTGGCAGTTTTCTGAAAAATCAGACATTGAAACCCCGTGGAACACAGTTTTACTCTGACATATATGGAGTTATCATGAGTTAGAACCAACTCAATGGCAACTGATTTTTTTATATAACAATTCCTAAGGTGCATATGTATGTATACCTCTTCATCTTCAAGTGTGAATAAAAAGATATATTCCAGGGTGTGATACTGGTGAAACTACCATGTACCCTTAGAAATCTGATTTGTTCATACATGGAGATTGATTCTGTGGCCTACTCACCAGAAAGCATTGTTCTAACAAATTTGTCATATATGACATTAGAAAGAGGAGTAAGGGAAGCCATGGAAAATTACTAGCTTTTTTCTACTCACGATTTCCAATAGAGGGAGGCTCACATTGCATTTCATGACACAGGGCCACACAGGGGGCTGAACTCAGGGACAAGGCCACAAAACCCTTAAATTGTAGGAGAGGATTTGTGTCTGATAAACAGGGTGAGAATAGCTAGGGTTCGTTTCCTGGGGATTGAGCATTTTGAAAAAATTTGAAGGTTCATAGGGCATAAAGACTGTGCCTAGGTATTGACTACCTGGCCCTTAATCAGCTGTTCAAGAATAGGAATGATATGACAAAATAACGATGTATAAATTACCAAGGGCACATGAGGGAGGGGGGAGCGGGGAGGGAGGGGAAAAAAAAGAGGACCTGATGCAAAGGGCTTAAGTGGAGAGCAAATGCTTTGAGAATGATTGGGGCAGGGAATGTGCAGATGTGCTTTATACAATTGATGCATGTATATGTATGGATTGTGATAAGAGTTGTATGAGCCCCTAATAAAATGTTTAAAAAAACAAAACAAAACCACAAGTTGCTACACAATTTTATTAAAATAGCTGATGCTGTATGTTTTTTTTAAAAAAAGAATAGGAATGGAGAAACTTCAGGCCAAAACTCAAAACTGAATTAAGATATTGTTTTTAAGAAAATTACCATACATAGACGTGTATAAGCCGAGTTGTTCAGCACATTTTTAATGCAGTTTTTGTGGTAAAATTAGGTGCCTCAGCTGATATTCGGGTCGGCTTATCTTAGAGCATATATGGTATATTGTTATTTTCCAGAATGCCAAATAACTAATTTACCAAAAAAAGCATCTCTTAGTGGATGGAATCCTCACAATGTCATGACTGAAGTATTCTCTTCCTATAGGAATTTCTGCTAAACAAGAGGGTAGTCTAAAGAGCAAGCAGGAAATACTCATTTAGTGGGATAAAATTAATGTGTAATGACACCTGGCTCTGAAGAACCCTGGTGCCCATTCCTGGATTAGGGCTATATCTAACAAAGGTACTAAAGTGCCCTAGGGCCCAGGCATTCTCTCCCTTGCTAGGATGGGTATTGCCAAGGCCTCTGCCATTCTCTTCTGACCATCCCTTTCTTTTTAAAAAATATTTTATTGGGAGCTCTGACATATATCATAACATTCCATCAATCACATAAAACAGTATTGTATAATGCTACCACAGTCGGTTTCAAAACATTTTCTTTCTTTTTTTACATAGATGGCATATAATATTTTAAAAATACCATTAAACAATGTATTATTTAAGGTTAAGTATAATATGAGGAGATTTTTTTAAGTGTAGGAAAAAATGAATTAAAATACAGTGGCATCTTCCCACTTTCCCCCACTTTAAAAAAAATCATTTTATTTGGGACTCAGATACCACCCATCTCGATGCATATATACATTAATTGTGTAAAGCACATTTGTACATTCGTTGCCCTCATCATTCTCAAAACTTTTGCTCTCCACCCAAGCCCCTGGAATCAGGTCCTCATTTTTTCCCCTCCTTCCCCACTCCCCCCTCATTCATGAACCGCTTATAATTTATAAATTATTATTTTGTCATATCTTCTTATAGACCATTCTTCTAGTCTTCCTTAGGCGAGAAACCATTCTCTTTTTAAAAATATGCTTTTACCTACCTACAGCCTGGCCCATTAGGCCTTGAGTATATAATTTAATGCTTAGAGAGTAAAAAAATAATTTCAAGTATGTTAATTACTTTCCTATTTCTTACAAACACGCTCTTCTTCTCCTCAATGGATCTTCCACAGTGTATGAAATCTTACCACCTGTGGCCCTGTGTCTTAAGAAGAGTAAGTAAAACATTATTGCTATAAAATCATAGAAACCTTTACTTTTTAGAAGGTCTTCATTTTAGTATTTTTTTGCCTTCTTCTTTGAAAACTTTCTTGCTATATTTAGTGCATACTATTTCACTTTTATAGAAATTTGAATGTCTTTAATACTAGGCTCTTTACCACATTTTTCTAGTGAGTATTTTTGTTTCTATAAGGCAGAAAGAAAAAAAAAAAACCCGGAGACTTCATACAGAAACTGATTTCAATTTAAAAGTAACACATGGTTACTAAAAAATGGAAATAAATCTTAGTTGAGAGACTTATAGTTTTCCAACGTGTTCTCATCCTGTACATATGAGAAAAAGTTGGAAAAATTTAAAGGTATATTAAAAAATAAAAACCAACCAAACTCATTGCTGTTGATTTGATTCTGGTTCACAGTGATACAGTTGAACTGGCCCATAGGCTTTCCGAGGCTGTAAGCGTTATTGAAGTGAACTGCCACATCTTTCTTTACTGGTCGGTTTGGACTGTCAACTTTTCTTTTAGCAGTTGAGTGCTTAGCCAGGTCTTTCTATATAAATAACATATTTCAATAACTAATAACTATGAGTAAATAAAACATTATTGGAATAAAATCATAGAAACCTTTATTAAACAAAATTTTCAAAGAGTGGAGCAATTGTTTTTCAAACTATCCTCCATCAAGAACTATCCGCTTCTGAAGGTGGTATTTCAATCTCTATTCTCTGCTCTTCAATTACACCATATCCCAGGGCCAGTTTTGACACTCTTGGGGTACTCAAATCATGCTCCTTTTTAATTTCTTTGAATCAGGAGGATAAAAAGATGTCTGGAGGGGTAAGAACAGGGACGTAGGTTGGATGAGATAAGGTTTAGATTTTTAGCACCCAAAACTATTAGAAAACACGTTCCTGTTATTTAACACCCTCTTCCCCACCCCCAAAGAAGTCTTCATCTACTTCTTCTAGGAACTTTCTTTTTTTTCTTTTTTTAATCTATGAAACTATAGTTAATATTACAAATTTAAAGCAACTATTATATGTATGTATGTATTTCCCCTCCTTCCTCCACCTCCCAAATCAAAAACACCCCTTGTCTGTCAGTTTGTCATACTGTAGTGGCTTGTGTGTTGCTGTGATGCCGGAAGCAATGTCACTGGCATTTCAAATGCCAGCGGGGTCTCCCAAAGTCTCTAGGAACTTTCTTATCTTAATTTCTCTGGTATGTAACTTCAAAGTTAGGTTATAATTTTATTTTAATTTTGGACTTGTGCCCAATGATTTGTTAAATGCTATATGATCTAATATTACAATCTCTTTTATTCTTTTACTTCTGTCTCATTCCATTTTTATTATGATCATCTTATTTTAGTACCTCGTTATCTGGATTATAGTAAATCTGTTCTCTGGTCACCCACTTTCACTTACCTGCAATTCATTTTTCATAAGCCTGGAGAGTAATCTGAAACACAGACTGATCACAGTACTTCTCTGATTAATCTGTTTTAGTAGGTTCTTATTGCCTATTAGATAGAATTATAACAAGGCTTTCCTTGCTCTGGGCTCATTCAGCTTTAGATTATACTACTTTACTACAAATATGCATTCTAAAACTTAAACTCACTGCCACTGAGTTGATTCTGACTCATATTAAAACTATATGACGTAGTAGAACTGTTATTTAGGGTTTCCAAGACTAAATCTTGACTGGAGCAGACAGTCTAATTTTTCTCATAGGAGAGTTGCTGGGTTTGCGCTTAAGAGTCATTCTTAGTGTTAGTAGCACGATATCTAGTCCACGGCATCACCATTCCAACCCACTCTCTTCAAATCAATTCTGACGCAGAACAGCCCCTTAGAACAGAGTAGAACTGCCCCTTTGGGCTTTTAAACTTTAAATCTTTGCCGGAGTAGACCGCTTTATCTTCCTTCGTTGGAGTAGCTGATGGGTTCAAACTGCCGACCTGGTGGTTAGCAACCCAGTAGATAACCCACTAAACACCCCGCATGCAGCTTTCCCCGATGTTTCCCTTTGTGTTTGCACAGCTCCTTTTATTTATCACTTTTATGGCACATTATATCATAATGATTGATTTACTTCTCTATATCCTTCACTAAACTGTATGCTCCTTGACAACAACGACTGTGTCTTTATTTATTTTTGTATTATCAAACCAAAGAGACTGCTTTATCTCCTGAATGAACAAAAAACATGTTTTTTTTCATTATGAGTTTCAAAAACAAAACAAACTCACTGTCATAGAGTCGATGCTGACTCATAGCCCTTCTGTAGAACAGAGAACTGTCCAAGGAGTTCTCAAGAATTTAACTCTTTATGGGAGTCAGAATCCCAGTCTCTCTCCTGTGGAGCAGCTGGTGGTTTCAAACTCGAAGTCAGCAGCCCACTGCCCAACACTCCAGCACCAGGTCTCCTCCTTGTGATTACACAGTTCAACAACATCCACAAGAGAACTTGTTTTTCTTGGTGTTTTGATTTTCGGAACTGTTGCTGGGGTTGTTTGGGGCACTTATTCAGTCAAGTGCATTGAATAGACTGCATCAGCTTGGGTTTCTTAGATATGGTTTTCCACTAGCATTTCTATTTTTAAGTTGCACTAGTTTCTTAATCTATCATTGTACCTTTAAATATAAGAATTCAGATTCAAAAATTAAAGGATCAGACAAAAAGGTAAGAGATATTTGAAAAAAAGATTTAGATATTAAGGAACTCCCAAAGGAAGCTGTATTTGGACACATCTATAGTGGCTAGTTGGTTATACATGGAGCTGCCAATGATAAAGTCTGGGGTTTGAACCCACCAGTCACTCTGCAACCTTTAAACAAGTTAAGCAGTTGCAAATCCAGAGGAGGCAGGTCACTGTCCTATGTAGGGTCACTCTGAGGTAGAATCTATTAGATAGCAGAGGGTTGTACTTTTTGTTCTGGGAGGCTGCGCACTATATACAGACACTACAAGTTGGATACTGCAAAGCCAGAAAACAGATGGAAAAGAGTGGGAAACTGAAAAGGCGCATATATGGAAGGTGTGAGGGCAATTTAGAGTGTCAAGAATATAAGATTCCATAGCAATTTTCATAAATATTTTGAAGACCTAAATTTTTTCTTTTTCAAATTATGCAATAAACATTTCAGAACACATTTTAATACATAGAAGCCAATGGATAATTCATGTTAGAAGCTTTAGAGATGAGGACGACTCTAAGTGTATTTATAAGATAAATTCTAAATATCCTTTTAAGGGTTTCTATGCACAGGTGCAGAAGCTGTGCCATCTTACAATAAGACTGGGAAAATTTTTAAAAACTATTCTATTGATGCTTCATCCATATGTCATACAATTTAATAGTTCAATCATAGCAAGAAGAGTTGTACAATCTTTACCACAACCAATCTTAGAACATCTTCTTCCTGGTACTCATTGTTATTTGTGTAATATTTTTTACAAATTTGGTAAAAATATACACAACAAAGCATCATCCAACTCAACACCCTCTACATGTATAATTCAGTGCCATTTATTAAACACTTCATGTTGTACAACAATTATTGACATTCCTCTCCATACTGTTCCACCACCATTAAAATAAACTTGTTGCCCTCTAAACAAAACTCTTCCTATTTCACCCACGGTAACCGTAAGTCAAGTTTACGTTCTTTTGTTTTAAGTGGTTTTCCTGATATAATATTCACATGTTATATACTTTCATAGTTATATCTCTTTTAAGATTTGTATCTGCATCATCATAATCAATTCTAATGCTATCGCCCCTCCCACTTTCATTGATTGCTTCCCAATTCCTCTGCCCCTCCCCCAATAAACCATTGCATCAGGTATTGTCCCTATGTGTCTTATCCCTCTATGCGTCTTAAAATGGGAGACCGAGCAGAAACAAAAAAAATAAGCAAACATGAAGAAGGAAACAACAATAATAATATAAAGATCAAAATAAAGAGTAATAAAGAAAAGACCACCAATGATATTTTAAAAGCCAGAAGAGGAATTTCTGTCCTGGAACAGCAAGTGGGACATATTTGAACATAGAGCAAATTCAGATTGGGTCATGAGAGGTTAATTGACTGAGTATCCTATCATATCATGGTTCGATCCACCACAATCAAGTTTACAATCATCTATGTCTGATAGTAAAGCTCTTCACATCCCTTGCCTGTGGTTAGAAGGATCTGCGGGGGCTTAATCTGTCTGCACACCCTGCAAATGGATTGTGGGTTGCCAGGGTTCTCCATAGCCTTCCACAAATTGGGAGTTCATAATTTAAGAGCTGATATATTTCCCTTTATCATAGTTGGACTTTGTTGTCATCATCTTTGGGTCATACAGGCTTGGGTGCTTCTTTAATATGGACTTAGTTGACACCTCACTTAGATGGCTGCTTGTTTGAATACAGGCATTTAAAACCTCAGAGACTATTCTAATTGACAGCGGGGCACCATCTTCTTTCACCACACTTTGCTGTAGCACACTTTTCTTCAGTGATCTTTTCATGACGGTGAGCATCAAGCAGGGCTATGTTATAAGAATCAACTGTTCTTGGATTGGGGCTAGAATCACACGGGAGCCCAGAATCTATCTTCTTATCCCTGGGTTATTAGAAACCCTGGTTTACTTTGGTGGTCATATTATGACAAAAAAACAAACAAACAAAAAACCAAAACCAGAACCCCTAATAACCAGAACCACAAAACAAGAAACAAAAACTTCCCAAAAGAAACTAAAAAGTAAAACACGGTCCATCATCCCCTCAGACATAAATAGCATATGCAATGATAAAGAATTTAAGGTACTGTTCATGAGCAGTTTATGTGAGTGTAGCCCAACTACAAGTTGAAATGCATGTGTTCTTGCTTTGTACAGATCAATTGCTTAATTGCTTGAGGTCTGTTTACATTGATCATGTGGGTTGGTGTGAGGGAAATTTTTCTTACATCATTTCTTGCAAGGGCAGACACTTATCTCTTAGATTAAAACCTGTAATATCAATGCAGGGGGGGCATTGATATATTAAATATATGGTGGTTCTGGGTCTCCTTTCATTGAACACCCACTAAGTCAGGTGTCCAACCCAAGGTCAAACAACCATAGTCTTGGGGTGGCCATCTTTTATTTTCTCCTATTAGGGTGTTTCAGTCCTAACTCTAGAGTACCGGTAGTTTTGAGGTAGGGAACAGTTTGTTCAGTCGGGCTTCCCTGCTGAGTCCTTCTTGGATGGTCATAGGGGGGTGTGTGAGGGGGAGAGATGCCATGTTCTCTGTAAATCTTTCATCTAAGGTCATCATAATGCTTGGTTCATGGGGTGGTTGACCAAGGGTTGGGTAGAAACATATTCAAAGTGTCTACCCATGACTATAGAACTGAGTTTATTCTCCACTTAGTTTCCCTATAATTATTGTTTATCATCCCTTCCAAATGTAAGGTTGCTCCTCCCTATTTGCTCACCATACCTACTAACAGAAACATCAGTGCCTCCTTGAAATGTAGATGTTCCCCTCCCCTGGTCTTACCTTAATTTTCCTCTCATTCCCATGATGGCCTGTTAATTTGTCACAGCCTTGTTTCACTGTTATATACCATCAAATAAATGTTCTTTCTATTCCCAATTTTTGAAGGAGTGACTCCAGTCAATGTGAGGTCTCCTATTTCAAGGTAGTTCTTATGAAATGCACATAAGGGAAGTGATGTATGGTTTATGGCTGACATTCAAACCCTTTGTTTGGGAATTGTTCCCTAAGATTTATTTAATGGTGTTTCTCCTTGTGGACTCATACATTATTTGTCCTTTTACATAAGAGAAACAACACGAGTGGATCTATGCTGTCTCATGTTTATAGCAGCACAGTTAACAAGAGCAAGGAACTGCAGTCCAAACTCTCTAAAGCAGAAGAATGGATACAGAAACTATACACACAATGGAATACTATGCATCCCTAAAAGATCAGTGATGAAAGTATGAAACAGCACATGATATGGAATGACCTGGAAACCATCCTGCTGAATGAAGTTAGTCAATCATAAACGGAACATTTTTACTTTAATCAAGGAGCTTGAATTATGATAGACTCTTTTGGATATCAGAATATTTGAATCTCTATTTATAGTCTCAAATTCACCACCAGTCAGTTGAGTATGACTCAGTGACCCATGAGGCTGAGTGGAATTTCTCCTGTGGTTTCTGAGGCTGTAAATCTTTATGGGAGGAGAAAGTCTCATATTTCTCTTTCAGAGTGGCTTGTGGGCTCCAATAGGTGACATTGTAGTTAGCAGTCAAACACATACCCCACTACACCGTCAAGACTCCTTATTTATTATATAACAACTCTTATTTTAATGAATCATTTTGTTAGGGGCTCATATAACTCTTTTTTGGGGGGAGGGGCTCACAAAACTCACCACAATCCATGCATACATCAATAGTGTAAAGCATATTTGTACATTCATTGCCCTCATCATTCTCAAAACATTTCCTCTACACTTAAGCTCCTGGCATCAGGTGCTCATTTTTCCACTCCCTCCCTGCTCCCCCCTCCCTCATGAACCCTTGATAATTTATAAATTATTATTTTGTCATATCTTGCACTGTCTGACATCTCCCTTCACCCACTTTTCTGTTGTCTGTCCCCCAGGGAGGAGGTCACATGTAGATCCTTGTAATCGGGTCTCCCTTTCCAACCCACCCTCCCTCAACCTTCCTGGTATTGCCACTCACACTACTGGTCCTGGAGGGATCATCCGCCCTGGATTCCCTGTGTTTCCAGTTCCTATCTGTACCAGTGTACGTTCTCTGGTCTAGCCAGAATTGTAAGGTAGACTTGGGAGGAAGCATTTAGGAACTAGAGGAAAGTTATATGCTTCATCGTTGCTACACTGCACCCTGACTGGCTCGTCTCCTCCCCAAGAACCTTCTGTAAGGGGATATCCAGTGACCTACAAATGGGCTTTGGGTCTCCATTCCGCACTGCCCACCTCATTCACAATGATATGACTTTTTGTTCTGGTAATGCGTGATCCCTGATCCCTTCAATACCTCGTGATCATGCAGGCTGGTGTGCTTCTTCCATGTGGGCTTTGTTGCTTCTGAGCTAGATGACCGCTTTTTTACCCCCAAGACTTTAAGACACAAGACATTATATCTTTTGATAGCCGGGCAACATCAGCTTTCTTCCCCACATTTGCTTATTCACCTGCTTTGTCTTCAGCAGTTTTGTTAGGAAGGTGAGCATAGTGCAATGCCAGTTTAATAGAAAAAAAGTATTCTTGCATTGAGGGAGTATTTGAGTGGAGGCCCAATGTCCACTACCGTAATACTAAACCTATAAATATATGCACATAGATCTATTTCCCCATCGTCATATAAAAATATATTTACATATGTACATGCCTTTATTTAGACCTCTATAAATGCCCTTTGCCTCCTAGCTCTTTCCTCTATTTCCCTTGGCTTTCCTCTTGTCCCACTATCATGCTCAGCCTTCATTTGTGTTTCAGTATTTCCTCCTGGTTACATTACCCTTGATCATGCCCTACCAGGCCTCCTACACCCTCCTCACTACTGATTTGGATCACTTGTTGTTCCCTTGTCCCTGGGTTTATTAACCCACTACCTTTCCCCCCACCTCCTCCTATCCTATGTCCTCTGGAACTGTCAGTCCCGTTGTTTTCTCCACCAGATTGTTCATCCAGCCCATTTTATTTAGACAGACATGAACAACTCTTATTTCTGTCCCTATTTTAAGATAACAAATTGGAACTCCCTGCTATTCAGTTCCTAATTAAGATGAAATGACACTTGGGGAACATGCCAAGTTCATGTAATTTTCTCTTTTTAAATATATTTTTGGACCAAGGGATAGCATGTGAATTATAACGTGACCTAAATATTTAGTACAGCACAAACTACTTTAAATAAACCCAGAATTTACTTACTATATTTGATGCTAGCTAACACCCCATTAAAATATCCTGACGTTTAATGGATGAGCAGATTACAGAGTGGTATATAGCATATGTTCTGTATTTCAAAACTAGAGCTGATAGGAGAAAACTGGTGTCATTTTTGGAAACTGCATGTCAATTATACCCAGAAATAAATCTAACATTTGATCCACTGAAATATGTCTTGGCCAGTGTTATTTTTGGAACAGAAATTAGAGTCTATGTAACCCAGAGATTGGTATTTAGTTCGGTTAATAAAAGTCATTTATAAGAATTAATGTATTGGATTTGAATAAAGCAGAAAGAAACATAATCTGGAAATAAGACACTGGAGATTGGGTTAGTAGTCTAAGAATATAGAACAAAAGCAAAGATCATAAACAGAAAAAATTTCATCTGGGTAAAATTGTTAAAATTGTGAGTAGGAAAACAGGGAGACAATCCAGGAGTTTGTTGCTGAACAAGTCAAAGCCCTCTGGCTTTGGTGAGCAGTCTTGAGTTGGAGTGTCCAAAAGCTAAGCTTACCTGGTTTCGAGGAATATGGTCCAAAAACAAATTCTAATGGCTCTGAATAATATCTAGAGATCAAGTAGATGCAAACAGATGTGGCACTGAGTTAACTTCATTGGGATTCAACATTACTCTGAACAAAGTGCTCTTTTTGGTCAAAGTTGAGCATAAACACAATATATGCTTTTTAAAAAACAAATTTGTCAAAAAATTTTCCTTAAAAATTTGAAGTGATAATATTCATGGTTAATAAAGGCATTAAATAACTTATCTTATGCTTTATAGCTAAACTCTAATATATAAATTAAATGTAATTGTTTTAATTAAAGAAATTGGAGATAATACTTTCATAACAAGATTCAATTTATATTTTTAAATATTTCAAATGCCAGGAATTTTGATATGAATTGTGTGATTTCTATGAAACTTAAATTATTTTCTAAAACTCTGTATTGGCTTTACATTAAGTATAGATTGGAACATTTTGGAATGAGCTTTTAAGGTCTGAAGTTCTGCTCTCCATTATTTTTTCTACTAGATCTGCTTTTTATTTATTTTTATTTTCAACAGTTTTATTGGAATATAATTCACATATCATATAATCACATCAAGAAATCAGCACCACAGTCAGTTTTAAAATATTTTATTCATTCTTGTACTCATCTTTATCAGTTCCCCATTTCTCCCCTGCCATAGCCCTAAGGAATCATTAATCCAGTTACTGTCTCAATAGATTATGCACTTTGAATTTTATGTACTGAAAAACATTTTGAAAATCTAATAACAACAACAAAGTAAAGCAGATAAAACCTCAATAAAAAAAAACAAAATATTAAAAACGAGAACAAGTTGAATCAAAAGGAAGATCAAATGATACTGTGTTAGATTTTAACTTAACTCTATCTGCAAAATCCGCTTTCCACCGCATTCTGCAGGATGGCAAGGTTATTCACATCCCTGGTCTATGTATGGTAAGAGGGGTTCCCCGGAGGCTTAATCCACGTGTGTTTTCCTCTCCTGCCCCCCCCACTGAAACAACTTTCAAATAGTTTAAAAGGGAGATCAAATGAAATTACATTTTAAACTATGTCCGCCATAATCGGCTTTACAATGTTCTCCGTCTAATGGCCAGGCTGTGCATATCCCTCCATTATGATTCACGTGAGGCTTACTCCATGTGTAGACCCTGCAACTGGATTTTGGGCTTCTACTAGGTGTTAGTCCAGCTTGACTAGAGAAACAAATTCAGGGAGACATGTGTGTATAAGAAAGAGGTTTATATACAAGAGCAATTGAATATTGAGAAAATATCCCAGCTCATCCCAGATCAAGTGCATAAGTCCGCTATTTACTCATATGTCTGATACCAATCTATAAATTCCTCTTCAAACTCACACAACACTTGCAATGATACTGAATGCAGGAAGAGCACAGGCCAGAGGGTGGAAAGTTTTGTGGATCCAGTGGTGATAGAGGCATCTCAGCACTGGCATGGGTCTCCACGTGGTTCCTCCAGTTCCAGAGCTGTGGCTCCATGTACAATTTAAGCTCTTACACCATTCCCTCCTTCAGATCACATAGGTTAGTGTTCTTTAGTTGACTCACTTAAATGGCTGCTTGTTAGAAGGAAAGTCTTTAAGACCCCAGATGCTATTCTTTCTGATAGCTGGGCACCATCTAGTTTCTTCACCACACGTTACAATAGCACCTACATCTTCACTCATTGCTTTATAAGGATGAGCATCAAGCTGGGCTATGTCATAAGAACAAAATGTTCTTAGATTTGGGCTAGAATTAAATGACAATCCCCAATCTATTTTTATATCTATGGTTTATATTTGTCTCTGGTTCACCTTAGAGACATTATTGTCATTTTATATTAGAGAACATTATTAATCCTTAGCTTGGTGCATCACTGTCACTGAAATCAAGTAAATGTTGACTCATAGTGAGCCTAAACGACAGGGTAGAATAGCCCCCTGAGTTTCTGAGACTACAACTTTACAGGAGCGTAAAGATGCATCTTTCTCTCAAGGAGCTGGCTGGTGGTTTCGAACCTCTGACCTGGAGCTTAGCAGCTAATTGAGTAACCACTAGGCCTTGATAGTGTTATTAGTTTAGTCAATGATATAGAATTTAAAACACTGTTGCAAAAAGGAAATTATATGACTATAGGCGAACTATGAACCACAAAACATGAATTATTTACTTGTAAAGATTAAACTCTTAAGTGACAGGACACTATTGACATAAACAATGGGGGTTCCTGATATGGCACAACTTTCTAGCATATTCATTCACAATGGCAGAGCCATGCCTACATGTCATAATGAAGCAAAAACAAAAGAAAACTCATTGTCCTCAAGTAGAACAGGCGGGAACTGCCCCTGTGACTTTCTGAGATTGTAACTTTTAATTTATTTTTTTTAATTTTTTCTGCAGTAGCTATATGAGTATTACTAGTTTTATTAATACATTTCTATTAGTATAAGATGTGGATTTTCTTTCTGGTTATTATGAAACAGGCCGGGGTGTGGTGGAAGTACTAGGTCATCGTTCGGTGGGTTATTTGCTGCTTTTCCTTTTCTGCCAATTCTTGTTGGTGAACTGTATCCTGGGCGGCCTGCTGCATTTTCTCCAGTTTTTCCAGAGTCAGAGACTTTAAGGGTAAGAGTTTAGGCTTACATAGCACCATTGGGGTCGTGTCTTCCACAGACAGCTGCCCTTGTTTTGGAAGCACTTCCCGGAACATTGACTTCATTTCTGCCATATCTTAATTGTAAACTTTTTCCTTTATTCGCCACCAGAGTTGATAAAGGGAGCCTTAATTTATTTTTATTAAATACTTTTATTGGGGTCTCTTACATCTCTTATCACAATCCATATATTCATCCATTGTGCCGAGCACATTTGCACATATGCTGCCATTATCATTTTCAAAGTATTTTCTTTCTACTTGAGCCCTTGATATCAGCTCCTCATTTTTCCCCTCCCTCCCCTATCCACCCTCCCTCATGCACCCTTGGTAAGTTATGTATTATTATTTTCATATCTTACATCGTCCCCTGTCATCCTTCACCCATGTCTCCATTGTTTATCCCCCTGGGAGGGGTTATATGTTGATCCTAGTGATCGATTCCCTCTGTCTCCCCCCACCCTCCCCTAATCCTCCTGGTATCTCTATTCTCATTGTTGGCCCTGAGGGGGTTATCTATTCTGGATTCCCTGTGTTCCAGACTCTTATCTGTAGCAGTGTGCATGTTCTGGTCTAATCCGATTTGTAAGGTAGAATTGAGGTCATGATAGTTGGGGGAAGGAAGCAATAAAGAACTAGAGGAAAGTTGTGTGTTTCATCAGTCCTATACTGTACCCTGGCTGGTTCATCTCTTCCTTGTGACCCTTCTGTGAGGGATGTCCAGTTGTCTAATGATGGGCTTTGAATCTCCACTCCACACATACACATCCATTCACATTGGGTATGATTTTGTTCTGGGTCTTAGATGCCGGATACCTGATCCCATTGACGCCTGATTATCACAGACCGGTATGCTTCTATCATGTGGGCTTTGTTGCTTCTTAGCTAGATGGCTGCTTGGTTACCTTCAAACCTTTAAGACCCCAGATGCTATATCTTTTCATAGCCAGGCACCATCAGCTTTGTTCACCACATTTGCTTAAGCAACCATTTTTTTACTTCAACAATCATGTTGGGAAGGTAAGCATCACAGAATGCTGGATTTTCAGAACAAAGTGTTCTTGTGTTGAGGGAGTACTTGAGTTGAGGCCCAATGACCATCTGAAACCTTAATTCTTAACATATAGATATAAGTAAATAGATCTTATCCCTTCTCATTATATATAAATATATTTACATATGTACATGCCTGTATTTCTGTATTTAGACCTCTATAAATGTCCTTTGCCTCTTGGTTCTTTCCTCTATTTCCTTTTGCTTTCCTCTTGCCACGCCATCATGTTCGGTCGTCATTTGGGTTTAGTAATTCCTTGCTGCTTGATTCCTTACCCTTGATTATGCAACAATAGGCATCATACAAGCTTCTCTCCATTGATTTTAGCTCATTTGGTGTTCCCTTGTCCCTGGGTTGGTTCCCCCCCACTTCCTTTCTCCCAACTCTCCTTCTCCAGTATCCCTCTGGAAACATTGGTCCTGTCCTTTTCATCTCTGAATTGTTTATCCCTCTTATGTAGCTAGACATTAATAAGTGCAAAACCAGGCAAAGCCAAACAAAACAACAAAGGAAGTCAAAACCAACAATATAATAACAATTACAACAAAAAACCCCAAAGCAAAATAAAAATGACAAAAAGAAAGCCACTGACAAAAATAGAAAAGCCTATATACACTTCAAGCTCTGTTTGTTGGTCTTTATGAGTGTTTTCCAGTCAAGTATGATTGGGAGTAGCACTCTATCTCCAAAGTCTATTCTTGGTATTCCCCCGGGGGCTTCATCACTTTGCTCTCCTTGCTGCTCTGTTGCATGCACTTAGTGTTTCGCACCATTGTGATGGGGTCAGATTGGGCACAATTCCCACATTGGGTCTCCATTCCCTGTAGTGCTATGATTCAGTGAGGGACTTAATGTCTCGTGGTGGGACTGGCCCTATGGTCCTCTCTGTGCATTGTCTGCTCTCAGCAGGAATATCATCCTCAGAACTTGGTGGGACAGCATGTGTTCCCCTCCCTATCCATCCCTCTTCATTTCTCCTGTGTGCTCTAATCATACGTGCCCCTCTCCCCAAGCTGTAGCTTCAGTGCTGTCCTCTGAAGTGCATTCCTGTGTGTGTGTGTGTCTGTCTGTGTGTGTGTGTGTCCAAATAGTTGGCATTGGGGCCGGTTCCACAGATCTATCTATTGGTTCGTGGTTCATGTCAGTATGCTGTATTCATGTCTGGGTGCATTAGGTTGAAGCCTGGTCTTTCTCTCCCTCTCCTGTGGAGATATCAACAATACCCTTCCCTTAGGTTCATTAGTGCCCCGTTTCCCCCACACCCATGTCTTTTTTTCCTCTTTCTTTCCCCCTCCTATTTAGTTGGTGTCACATGTATCCCTGGATTAGGTTTGACCCCTTCCATAGTACCTGAACCTCACCCCAGGAATGTATGTATATAGTAGCTTTTTCCTTGTGCCCCATTTTTTTAAGCTTACCTTAGTGGACTCATGTTGTACTTGTCCTTTTGTGGTTGGCTTACTTCACTTTCTATAATTTCCTCCAGTTCTTCCCATGCAGCGATATGATTCATGTGTTCATCGCTGCTTTTTAGGGATGCATAATACTCCTTTGTATGTATTTACCACAGTTTTTGATCCATTCATCTGTTGATGGAAATTTGATTTGTTTCTAACTCCTTGCAATTGTGAACTGTGGCGCTATGAACATTGGTACACAGATGTCTGGCCATGGTTCGTTTTTGCCTCTTCTGGGTATATGCCCAGTAGGGGGATTGATGGATCATATGGTAGCTCAATTTCCATCTATTTTAGATATCGCCAAATTAATTTCCATAATGGCTGTACATACCTACATGTCCACCAGCAGTGGACAAAAGTTCTTATCTTACCACACCCCCTCCAACACTTATAGCTTTCTGT
The DNA here is from genome assembly GCF_050624435.1 of Tenrec ecaudatus. Classification (NCBI taxonomy): domain Eukaryota; kingdom Metazoa; phylum Chordata; class Mammalia; order Afrosoricida; family Tenrecidae; genus Tenrec; species Tenrec ecaudatus. The sequence goes on along the minus strand of NC_134548.1, from coordinate 103,490,704 downwards.
TTTTTTTTTTAAATTGGGCTATCTTAGAGGGTTTTAGGTGGTATCTGATAGTTGTTTTAATTTGCATTTCTCTTATGGCTAATGATCAGGAACATTTTCTCATATGTTTATTGGCCATTTGGATTTCTGCCCTTTGAAACTTCTGTTCAGGTCCTTTGGCCACCTCCTTTGTTGGTAGTTAGTTTTTTCTTATTGTAAGCTTGCAAAATATTGTAGATTTTAGTAATAAGGCCTTTGTCTGATAATGTCATTGCTAAAGATGTTTTCCCAATCGGTAGACTCTCTTATTGCGCTCTTGGTGAGCTCTTTTGATATACACGGTTGTTTTATCTTCAGTATATCCCACTTGTCAATTTGTGCCTCCTGTATTTGTATCCTTCCCTATTTCCCATAGCCCATGTATTCCCTGCACCAAGGTTCTCAGGTTTGTCCCAATTTCCTCATTAATGGCCCTAATAGTTTTGGGGGTTTACCTCAAGGCCTGTGAGTTGGTTCTTGTGCATGCAGTGAGGTAAGGGTCTTGCTTAATTTTTCTGCAAGTAGATATGCATTTTCCCCAGCACCTCTTATTGAAGAGGGCATCCACTTCCCGTTTGATATTTTTTGGGACCTTTATCAAAAATCAGTTGTCTGTATGCTGTTGTTTTTATTTCTGGGTTTTCAGCTTTTTCCCATTGGTCTGAATATCTGTTTTTATGCCAGTACCACAGTGTTTTGACCACTGTGGCTGTTAATAGGTGCTAAAGTCAGGTAGAGCAAGCTCTCCTATTTTGTCCTTCTCGAGGAGTTTTCTGCTAATTCTTGGCTTTTTCCCGCTCCATATGAATTTGGTAATCAGTTTTTCCAATTCTTTGAAGAAGAATGATGGTATTCGTAGAAGGATGGCATTAAACTTGCAGTATATGGTTCCTTGGGCAGAACTGATATTTTTACTATATGGAGTCTTCCAGTCCATGAGCATTGGATATTCTTCCATTTGTTGAGGTCACTCTTGGTTTCATGTAATAGTGTTCTGTAATTTTCCTCATACAAATATTTTGGGGGTTTTTAGTCAGATATCTCCCTAGATATTTCAGTTTGTGCTTGGCTATTGTAAAGCGTCCTAACCTTTTTTTATTGCCTCTTCTGTGATTTTGTCTGATGTGGATAGCAGTCCAATAGACTTCTGTTTGTTGATGTTGCATTCTGCTACTCTGCTATATTCCTCTATCACTTCCAACACTCCACTTGTGGAGTTTTGGGGGTTTCAATATATAAAATCATATCATCTGCGAATATAATAGTGTTGCCTCTTTCTTCTCCAGATGAATACCTTTGATGTCTTTTCTTTGCCTTATGTTGTTAGCAAGGACCTCCAGTACGATGGTACATAGGAGTGGGAACAAGGGGCATCCTTGTCTGGTCCCCTTTTTCAGTGAAATTGTTTTTGTCTTTTCTGCATTGATTACCACGTTGGCTGTTGGCTTTTCATATATAGCGTGTATAATATTGATGAATTTTCCTTTCATTTCTATCTTCTTGAGTGAGACTGTCTCTTTTTATGGGAGTAGAAAGCCCTGTCTTTTCCCATCGAGCCATTGGTAATTTTGAACTGCAGACCTTGCTGATCATAGCCCAATGCCTAACAACTATGACACCAGAACGCTTGTTAATGAGGAAAGGAGGGCATCAAAATAGTCAGTTTATGGTAGCTCTGGGTCACCATTCATTAGGCACTCTCAAGACAAGAAATTTGAACCAAAGTCCAATGTCCGCCAATTCTGCCCTTGGACTAGCAGTCATCTGCTTCTTTTCACATTAGGGAATTTCAACTTTAAGTCCAAAGGCCACAGGTGAGTTTGGGTAAATCCCAGTTCACTTAGTAGGGTTTCCATGAGTCTTTCTGGTGTGGCCTATGAAGGATGTTGTGCACCTCAAAATAACAGATGCTAAAGTTCCAGAAATCTATAGCACAGGACTGGGTTACCAAGGGCTGTATAAAAACTATGTCAAAAGTTTCCAATTAGAAACTTCGTATACCAGGTATATTGTCCCCTTGGTTCCTATTTAAGTATTTTAAAGCATTTTTCCCTGATGAAAGATTGCTTCTCCCCATTCTGCTACCAACAGAAATGGTAATTATTTTCTCTGAGACAAACATGCCCCCACCCCCGCCACACAAACACATCTTGACTTGAATTTCCAGTTAAGACTTCTGTATTACTATGGTAGGAATGTCTGTTGGATGGGGTGACATTAGCACAATTTTGTATGGTGACAAATGAATGCTCTTACACCTCTCCACACATCTTATAAAACTGACTCCAGCTGAGATGAGGTGTTATCTGTCAAAGTCGCTTTTAAGATATGCATGTTAAGGGGGTGATATATGTTTCATAGACACTAGGCAGGTTTTCAACCTCGTTGCTTAGGTAACTATATTTGAAGATTATATGGCCTGGGAGCTGGGGCCTGCCTTCATTTTGGTGTTTATTTTACAATAATGGATTCCTACAATATTTTTCCTTTTGTGATTGACTAACTTCACTCTGCATAATGGTTTCCAGATTCTGCCATGTCATGAGGTGTTTCATTGCTGTTTTGTGTGTTTGTTGTTTAGGGATACATAGTATTCCATTTTGTGTAGGATACCAGAATTTCTGTTGGGCATTTGGTCTGTTTCCAGCTTCTTGCTATTGTGAAGTGTGCTGCAATGAACATGGGCGAGCATACATATGTTCTTGTTTTGACTCTTATTTCGTTGGAATATAAACCTAGCAGAGTTATTGCTGGGTAGTCTGGCATTTCTATTACTAGTTGTTTTAGGTATTGCCATATCACTCTCCACCATGGATACACATATTTACAAGCCCACCAGCAGTGTAGAAGAGCTCCAATCTCTCTGCATCCACCCCAGCATTTGCTGTTCTTTGGGGGGGGGTTGTTTTTAATTGGGGTATAGATACTCACATGAGCCTGAATAAATTTCTGTTGTTCCAAAGAAGTTGTAGCCCCTCCTTTGGCAAAGCCAAGAACTATTTACTTGTAGAAAACATAAGAAGAGTAAAACGTCTAAAAACACTTACCTGAGTAATTTAAAAAATAGTTTTATTGGGACAAATTCACATATATCATACAACTTAATAGTTAAATCTTATCAAGAAGAGTTGTACAACCATTACCATAATACCTGAGAAATTTTTGCAAGATATAGTTAATAGCTTTTGAAAAACAACAACACTGTCTGTGGGAGTGTCATAAAATATGGCTACATTATTGTACTAACTTCATTCATTATGTTTTACACCTCACCACTGCCTAGATTATAAATTGCTTTTTTTAAAGATCATTTTATTGGGGGCTCTTACAACTTTTGTTACAATCCACACATCAATTGTATCAGACATGTTTGTACTTATATTACCATCGTTCTTTTCTAGACATTTACTTTCTCTTTTTTTTTTAACATTTTATTAGGGACTCATACAACTCTTATCACAACCCATACATACATCAATTGTATAAAGCACATCTGTACATGCTTTGCCCTAATCATTTTGAAAGCATTTGCCCTCCACTTAATCCCTTTGCATCAGGTCCTCTTTTTCCCCTCCCTCCCCGCTCCCTCAAGAGCCTTTGATAATTTATAAATTATTATTTTGTCATATGTTGTCGTATCTGGCGTCTCCCTTCACCCCCTTTTCTGTTGTCTGTCCCCCAGGGAGGAGGTCACATGTAGATCCTTGTAATCGGTTCCCTCTTTCCAACCCACTCACCCTCTACCCTCCCAGTATCGCCCCTCACACTCCTGGTCCTGAAGATATCATCCACCCTGGATTCCCTGTGCCTCCAGCTCCTATCTGCACCAGTGTACAACCTCTGCCCTATCCAGATTTGCAAGGTAGAATTCGGATCATGGTAGTGGGCAGGGAGGAAGCATTTAGGAACTGGAGGAAAGCTGTATTCTTCATTGGTGCTACATCGCACCCTGACTGACTCATCTCCTCAACCTCTGCCCTATCCAGATTTGCAAGGTAGAATTCGGATCATGGTAGTGGGCAGGGAGGAAGCATTTAGGAACTGGAGGAAAGCTGTATTCTTCATTGGTGCTACATCGCACCCTGACTGACTCATCTCCTCCTCTAGTGCCCTCTGTGAGGAGCTCTCCAATGACCGACAAATGGGCTTTGGGTCTCCACTCTGCACGTCCCCCTTCATTCACTATGGTAAGATTTTGTTTTTTGATTATGCCTTATACCTGATCCCTTCAACACCTTGTGATCACACAGGCTGGTGTGCTTCTTCCATGTGGACTTTGTTGCTTCTGAGCTAGATGGCCGCTTGTTTACCTTCAAGCCTTTAAGACTCCAGACACTATCTCTTTTGATAACTGGGCACCATCCGCTTTCTTCACCACATTTGCTTATGCACCCGTTTGTCCTCAGTGATCGCATCATGGAGGTGTGCATCCAATGATATGATTTTTTGTTCTTTGATGCCTGATAACTGATCCCTTCGGAACCATGTGATCACATAGGCTGGTGTGCTTCTTCCGTGTGGGCTTTGTTGCTTCTGAGCTAGATGGCCGCTTGTTTGTCTTCAAGCCTCTAAGACCCCAGACACTATCTCTTTTGATAGTCGGGCACCATCAGCTTTCTTCACCACATTTACTTGCTCACCTGCTTTGACTTCAGCGATTGTGTCGGGAGGGTGACATTTACTTTCTATTGAGCCCTTGGAATCAGCTCCTCTTTTTCTTCCCTCCCTCCTCCCTACCCTCATGACTCCTTGATAGATTATAGATTGTTATTATTTTCATATCTCACACCGACCGCTGTCTCCCTTCCCTCTGGTTTCTGTTTTTCTCCCTGGATGGGGATGTGTGGTTATGTGCCATTCATTGAAATCAGTACTCCCTTTCTCCCGTCCCTTCCCCCATCCTTTTGATTTTGCTATTCTCATTCCTATTCCTGGGTTCTGTGTGTTGTGAGCTTTATATCTTGTCTATACCTATTCCCATGTTCCTGTACAGTCCAGATTGGGAATCAACACTGGGGTCATGCTAGTTGGTGGTCAGGAGACTTCAAAGAACCAGAGGTATATTGCATGATCCATAGGTGCTCTACTTCACCCTCTTTGACTCATCCCTTCCCTGCAACCTTTCTGTGGGGGCATGTTCCATTGTCTACAGATGGGCTTTGGGTCTCTGCTCCAACCTCCCTCATTCTCTCCTATGTGTTTTTGTTTCTTTGTTTGTTATGAATTTTCTTATGCCTATTACCCAGTCCTGATGACACCCCATGATCACACCGGCTGGTGTACTTCTTTCATGTGGGCTTGTAGCTTCATTGTTGGATGGCCAATTGCTTCATTTCAAGCCTTTAAGACCCCAGACGCTATGTCTTTTAATAGTCAGGCACCATTCACTGTCTTCACCATATTTGCTTATGCACCCATTTTATCTTCAACAATTGTGTCAAGTGTGTGTGTGAGCATCACAAAATGCCATTTTGTTAGAGCAAAGTGTTCTTGTATTGATGGAGGGTATGAGCTGAGATCCAAGGCCTGTCCACAGCCTCTGTGTATTGCCTTATAAATATATGTACATAGACCAGTAACTCTATTTTTATGGAATAATGTATTTACATAAACATGCACTTCTGTTAATACCTCTATCTAGAGCTTTGTTTCCTCCTGCCCCACCATCACATTCCCCCTTCTTTCACCTCTTAGTACTTCCTCTCAGCTAGAATGGTGTTGCTCTAATACCCACAGGATCTCTACAACCTCCTAGATGTTCGATTTAATTCCCTAGTTGTTCCCCTGTCTATGGTGTTGTTTGCCTGCCCCCCATTCCCCTCCTTCTCCCCCCAATACCCTCTTGGGCTGTTGACCCTGTTGCTTTCTCCCCAAGCTTGTTTGCCATGTCTATCTTATATAAACCAGCAGTGTTCTAGCCCAAACAATAAGAGAAATAAAGGTTGAAAAAAGGAGAGAAAAGAAACAAAAAAACCATACATAATTCCCAGGTTGTCTGCTGGCCTTTATGACTCTCAACCCCCTGGTCCTGTGGGAGTTCCGGGGGTCTATTTGGGGTAGGGAGTTAGGGAATTTGTGAATTGGCTTTGCTCCAATGGCTGATCTGTTATGCTCTCTTCTTGGTTTGTCCTACTGCAGGGATTTCAGGCCACATCATGTGGCCAGGTGTCCCCATTATTGTCCTCTCTCGTAGTATGCTCCAGTTAGGGGACAACATGTCTTGAGTTGTTGGTGTTCCTACTCTCCTCTCTGTGCCTGCCTTAGCAGCTCCATGGAGGGACATGTTCCTCCAGGCTTGGTGTGCCAATATGGAGTCAAGGCCGGCTGTCCCTTTCTGTTTTTCCATCTTGGTTTGCTTCTGGGTGGGCATGATAAGTCGCTCCTTTCTCCCATTTGAAGATTTAGTGTTTTCTGTGGCACATACTTCTAGGGCAGGGGTCAGTTTGCCTCTGGTTGGGGCCGTCCCTGTAGTCCAATATTTTCACGCAATCCTCCACATAGTTTGGTAGCCTTCCTGGTTTGGTGCGCCATGGTGGGACCTATATGCACACTCCCAATTCTGTGGAGACACAAGCAATACTCTCCTCCTGGGTGGTTAGTGTCTTGTTCCCCCCATGCCATCATCTCAATTTCTGCACCCTTCTTTTTCCCCCTTCCCCCCTTTCCCCTTCTTTATACTGGTTTCATATGTAAATCCTTGAGTTTGGTGTGACCTCCACCTGACTGCCTGTGCCTTCACCTGTACAGATTATAAATTCTTTGAAAGAAAAGATTTTGTTTGATTAATTTAGTGCTTCATAGTTCTTGGCACATAGTTGATAATATTGGCTAAATAAATATATGGATACATATTCACATGACAATTATACTGATATAATAAATACTGGCAATGTACTTAGTTAACATTGTTGATATTCCACATCTGCAATATTTATAAATGACTCTTCTTCATCTAACTCTTTAAGTATTAATGTTCTAATGGAAATTTCTAAGACCTAAGGCTCAAGCCATCAAATTGTAATTTAATTTTAGTCTGTCATTATGGTAAATTTTCTTATAATCTTTACCTTAGTATGTTTTTACTGGACACAAAAATATAATTTGAAGCCTCAATTACTTGTTAAATTTTCTTTCCACCCTCAATTACTTTTAAATAAACATCACACTTCATTTTAGAGCTTTTTTCTTAGAAGCACCGAGTTTACATTTGAGATAAAATGGGTAATATGATGAATTTATAACCTTGCAATAAAAGCACCCTTGAAGAATTACCCAGGAAATTTCTTGGACATCCACCAGAATCTCTTCAAAGAGTTCAGACCTCACATGCTGCCATTGAATCCATGAGCATCATATCATTTCAGAGAACAGAATAGAACTGTCCCATAGGTTTTCCAAAGCTGTAATCGTTACAGAATCATAATGTCACATGGTTCTTCTGCAGAGAGACTGATGGGTATGAATGTCAGGGAGTCCCCCGCAGAACAAGTTACCTGGACAGCCAGTCTAAAGTTCACCACAAGTTCTTTATGTGTCATCGAAGCCCTTTTTGAGAAAATGCCAATTTGTTTCCTCTTTTCAGTATTAGTTAATATTGGAAAATAATTAGCTGGAAACCTTTAAAAACAACACTTTATATAATTGAGCAAAACCTTGTAATAATCCTCATTCCTCTTGGGTTTGAAGTGTTTATCTTTGCTGGTTATCTTCACTCATATGCCTAGCCAAGATGCTTTGCCTCTCTTTCCCCCATAACCTGGAATTATCTCTTTCAACTCTCCAGTTTAATACTCATTAAAATTTATAGGTTTGGCTTACAAAAAAAAACCCAAACCCAACACAAGTTTAATCCTTGTATTTGCTCTTGAAGAGCTTGCAATCTATTATTATTGACAGGGATTCAATAGTATTCCCCCCAAAGATAAGTTCACCTTTAAATATCTCTACTGGTACAGAGACTTTGTGTGGAGAAATATGGACTATTTCTGAAGATATTATCAGTTAAGTCACTATCTTGGACTGGTCTTCTAGAGAAGCAAAATCAGTTATATATATTCAGGGGTATCCAAAAAACAGGAAAAATATCTCATAGTACACATTTTCCCACTAGGCGAGCATCCAGCAACTCCCTCTGAGTCAGTGCACCCAGTATAGTTGCCTGGGGAGATTCTCTCTGGTCAGAGTGATTTTTTTCATAAAAGCAGCTTCACTCAAGCATTCTTTTTTATGATGGCTGATTTAAGAGAAGAGTATGAGACACTGAATTTTTGTTTCCCGTTTGGTAAAAATGCTGCAGAAACTGTTGTGATGTTTACCACAGCTTGAAAGGACAGCACTATGGGAAAAAACCTAAGGGGAAGTTATCTCAACTATCTTGGAGCCTGGTTCAGCTCCTTTCAATGGAAGGTTTGGAAATGAGAAGGGGGGTAGCTGTGAAATTTGTACTTTGGGTTCTGAGTCACCAGGAGAAAGAGTGGAAACATGCTGTGTTTTGAAAGGACAGCTCCAAAGTGACCCAAACTTTCCCCCCAAATTCATTACTGATAAGGAGGCATGGTGCTATTCTTATGCCTCCCCACAAAGCAAACAACAATCAAGCCAGTGAAAATGCCATCATCACCTCACCCCAAAAAAGCTCATCAAATAAAATCAAAGATCTGAATGATGCTCTTTTTTTTTAAATGTGAGGGGGATAGTGCCTTTGGTTTTTGTTCCAACAGGTCAGACTATTAATCAAGTTTCCTATTTAGAGGTTCTGAAAATATTGCATAACAGTGTGCGACATCCAGGGCCTGATTTGTGGCAGATGGGGGACTGGTTTCACCACCAAGAAAATGCACCTGCTCACTCAGCCATCTCAGTGTGCCACTTGTCAAAAAATATATATAGAGAAAAAAAGCATGCCCCATTGCCCCACACAACTCACTCACATGATCTCACTTGTGCAACTTTTTTTTGTTTCCACAAATGAAGAGGGACATGAAAGGACAGTGATTTGATGAGGTAGAAGAGGTGAAGAAGAAGAAGGGAAAAAAAATCAAAGGAGGTGATGTCAGCCATCCAAACAGATGAGTTTGAAAATTGCTTCAAGAATGGAATTGAAGATTTGACAACTGCATTAAGTATAATGGAGAGTACTTTGAAGGTAATAAGGTTGTTTAGTAAAAAAATTAAATACGTAGCTTTGAAAAAAAATACAGGTTTTTGAGTACCCCTTTGTATATATGTGTGTGTGTGTGTGTGTATAGATAGATAAATAGGTAGATAGATTGATAGATGGATGGGTGAATAGATAGATAGATAGATAGATAGATAGATAGATAGATAGATAGATAGATAGGAGCCTTGGTGGTGTACAGGCTATGCATTGGGCTGTAATCTGAAAGGTCAGCAGTGTGAAACCACTAGCTTCTGTGTGAGAAAGACACGGCTTCCTACTCCAGTAAGGACTTGCATTATTGGAAGCTCACAGGGGAAGTTTACTCTGCCCTGTAGGGTTGCTATGTGTTGATATTGACTTGATGGTAGTGGCTGTCTTTGTTTTTTTTTATAGGTATAGATATCTCTATATCTATATAGTGATATAAAGATATCTCTGGCTGGAGATTCTCCTTACTTGTGTAGCTGCAGTGGCTGATAAACCTAAAATCAGTAGGAAATGAGAGGCTGGTAACTTCAGAGGCAAATGAACCCAAAGTCAACAGGTTTGGTTGTGATTACAGAGGTGAATCAATCCAAGGTCATTAGGTCATAAATCTGGCTGCTGATGACTCACAGAATTGGCAGGCAATATCTGAGACCACTAGCTCAAGTCCAAAGTACTGGAAACTGATGAGCCAAATGTAGGATCCAGACCTAGCAAAAGCAAAGCAAGGTTTCTCACAGTGTATACATATATTGGAAGCAGTCTACATCTCCGAGGAAACTTATTTTCAATTGATAGCATCAAGGCTGTGATATGAGTAAGGGTATTGTATTTCACCCTGATCTTACAACAGGCAGGCTATTCAAGCATATCCTAATATCGAGGCAGTTAAATTATGTTAGAGCATATCACAGGGAATTGCTACCTTTTAACTGACACACTGAATCTGTGACTCAGGCAAGTTGACACAAATCCTAACTATCACAGTAATTTAATTCAGGTACCTTTTTATAATCCTGATCTGATGTATTGTGTATTGGTGTGGTTTAAGTCTGAGAGGGAATCCCCCCTACCGCCTTATTTTCAGGGTTTTATCACTACATTTATACAAAAATGCCCTTTCCATGGAAAATTGTCTGAGCAAAATCAGCTCTAGCTTTTATTTTTATTTTTGATTGAAGCGTGTTTTCTTAAGATATATAAATGAACCAATTTAGGATATAATCAAGTGCTTAAGTCTCATGAGTTATCCTAACCATTTAAGGTGACTTTGAATGCTTTTGCTCTGATTTATTTGGAAAGTTTCCCCATTTGTAACTAAGCTTTTGTGGTGGTTTAAGTGTTGCCAAGGGATAGCTGGCAGTAGACTTCTGGGTACTAACAAAAATACGTGTGAAGAGTATTCACTTATAGGGTGTTATGGTAGGAAAAATTTCTTGGAAAAGTTTGGAATTGATATGTATACTCATGGTTAGAATTTTCAAAGATAAGTATTTTAGATGGGAAAATTTAAAGCATTCTGATAAAGTTTTTCTAGCTGTCCCTGAGGATTACTATTGGGATATAGTGTTGGATATGGTGAAGAAAAGTAGATGTATACTCTAGACAATGAGGATCCACTCTTTTTATATGGGGTGTCAATGCTTGTTGAAAATCTAGATAAAGCCTCACTTTCTCTAGCCTATGTTTAAAATTCATGTTGTATAAGATTTGATAGCATTCTATTTTCTGTGTGTCCACTTTTCTTTCTGATTAGACTGTGATGAAATATCTTATTTTTGTTGTCCTTGAGTGAGTCTCACTTACTGAATCAGTTAGAAAACATTCCTTATATTTTTAACCCATTGTAGTGTATCTTATTAAATCTCAGGGATTTGTCTCTTTTACAAATTTCCACCTGAATATTGTAAGATTTTGATCTATGGTCTGATGGTCACCTCACAGTTACTAGATCATATACTCCAGATAATACAAGCCCTTGTTGTGCCTTTAAAAAAGTAGACCTTTGATGCTGACTTATGTTTACCTTGCGTTTATACAAACTGAAGTTCTTGGCAGGAGAGTGAGGTTAGATATTTGTTGTGAAATGTAATCTTTGGAAATTTACCATAAAATTCTCATTGGATGTGCAAACTATGTTGTGAAAGGCTGGCGTCCTGTGGAATTGAGTAGATTTCCTGGGAAGTTTACAACGCCATTTTTTAGTTGTTTCCCAGCTGGTTTTGAAGAACAACCCTGTCATATTTCACAGTGGGGATGCTTGGTTGCCAAGTTTGAATTGTAATCAGAAAATCTTGCTTTAACATAAACTTTTGTGGGTCACTTATAGGTTTGGCAAGAAATAAATGATCTACTAGAGACTTTGTCTCCCCAAAGGGAAGGAAGGAACCGATGTTTTTATGGGAGCTTTTCCTATTAAATGTGCATCCTTCCATCCTGAATCCTGGGTTTTGTGAGTGTCCTTGTATGCTCACAGTGCCCTGAGATCATGATCTCAAATCATTTATCACATGGTATTGACATTATAAGCAAATATGCCTATTACACATTATGTAAGTCATTTCAATGCCAGGAACTGTTACATAATATTTACATGTATGTATAGCCAAACATCCTTTATCCATTTTTTCTACTGATGGACTTTTAGATTTTTTTCTCCCTTCTTTGTCACCAATATTGTAGGATATGCAGAAAATAGGATGTGGGTATTTCTTCAGAGCAGTCTAGAAGGAATGAAATTGCTAGGTCAGAAGGAAGGTACACATTTATTGTATTAGATACGGCTAGAATGTCCTTCAAAATCACAGTAACAATGATATTACTAGTTTCTCATATAAGATATGACAAAATAATAATAATTTATGAATTAGGAAGGGTTCATGAGGGAGGGGGTAGTGAGGAGGAAAGGGGAAAAATGAGGAGCTGATATTAAGGGCTCAAGTAGAAAGTAAATGTTTTGATAATGATGATGGTAACAAATGTGCAAATGTGCTTGACACAATGGATGTATGTATGGATTGTGAGAAGAATTGTATGAGCCCCCAATAAAATGATTAAAAAAACAGTTTCTCTACATAAAAGAAAACCTGACTAAATTGAGAGCTATTGCATGTGCCTAGATGGAAAGGATACATTTTATAAAGATGACAATTCTCATTAAATTAATCTGTAAATCCCATGCATGCCCACCTAAGACCAAGAGGTATTATTTTGTAGCTTTATAGAGTTCGTTCTGAATTTTAAGAAGTAGACTAAACAAGGAAGAAAATTTGCAAAAAATCACAAAATAAGAGGAAGGCTCTTCTAAACAGATATCAGAATATAACAGAAAATTATATCCATGAAAAGGAGTGGCAGAGTGGCATGAAGATTTGCACAGTTCAGTGGAAGAGAATAGATTCTCTTGTACAACAGTAAGTCAAAAAGTATCACTACAAAATCATTTTGTTGCTACTTTGCTGTTTTCATTCAGTTGGCTGGGACTCACAGTGATTCTATGCACAACAGAACCTTAGCCTGCGTGGTCCTGTGCCATCTTCACAATTGCTACATTTGAGCCTATTGTTGCAGCTACTGTTCCAACCCGTCATATTGATGGACTTCCTCTTTTTCTACTTCACAGGAGTAGAAATCCTCAGCTTTTTCCATGGTGGGACTGGTGATTTCCTAGTGCTGAACTTGGGGTTGGTGCAGCCCAATACACAACTGCTATGACACTAGGGCCCTACTGATGCTCTACTTCAAACAGCATGAAAGCTTTGCCAAAGTGTGTGAGATGACGGTTCACCAGCCTCACATCTAAGGATCAGTTTGGCTGTAACGCCTCCAAAGGAAACCTGCTTGTATTTCTGGCAGTTCACGGTACTTTCCATATTCTTCACCAACACCATAATTAAAATTCATCATTTCTCCTGTGCTCTTTCTTACTCAATAGTCACCATTCACATGCATATGATGCAATTGAAAATATTATGGCTTGGGTCCGGGGGACCTACAGTCATCACAGTGATTTATTTGCTCTTCAACACTTTAAAGAGGTCTTGTGCAGATTTGCTCAATGCTACCTCCTTGATTGCTGACTGTGGATCCACGAATAATGAAATTATTGACAACTTCATTTTTCTTCATTTGTCATGATGTCCATTAGTTCAGTTGTGAGGATTTGGGGTTCTTTGCAGGGTTGCATTGTCCATATACCAAAGGTTGTTAGTAAATCTTCCTTCAATTCTGATGTGCCATTCTTCTTCATATTATGTATGGTTAAAAGATACACCCAAAGCCTACAACTTTCCTTATTTGCAGCCATGCAATTTTCCTTTACTCTGTTTAAACAACTTTCTCTTGGTCTGAGTACAGGTTTTACATGATCACCATAAAGTGTTCTAGAATTCTCATATTTCAACATTATTCACCATTTGTTATGATCCACCCACTCAAAAACCTTTGTATGGTCAAGGCAATAAAAGTAAACATATTTCTGGTATTCTTTGCTTTCAGCTAATATCAATGTTGTGTCAGTAATGATATCTTAACTCTACCATAAATTTCTGACAGCTCTGTGTAGTACTGCTGCAATATTTTTGAATTATCTTCAGAATTTTTTATTTGTATGTGATGCTAATGATATTGTTCAATAATTTCCTCATTCTGCTGGGTCAGCTTTCTCTGGAATGGGCTCAAATACAGATTGGTCAAGTATTTCTTGGCATAAATGAGTGAGTGCTTCTAGTACTTAAAAATCTTGTTGAAACATTTTAACTGGTTTTCCATTAATCCTTGGAGCCTTGATTTTTGGTAATGCTTTTAGTGAAACTTTGAATGCTTCCCTCAATAATATAGGTTCTTGACCATGTGCTAATCTGGAAATGTTTCTTGGTCCACCTCTTCTTTTGGTACAGTGACTCTGGTACAATAACTGTCTATTCTTCCATCTTCTTTTGATGTTTCTTCCACCATTCAATATTTTGCTCATGAAATACTTTAATTTTGTGACTCAAGACTCGAATGTTTTCTTCAGTGTGATAATGCTGAATGTGCTATATATTTTTGGCTTTCTAACTCAACATTTCTGCACATCTCATTATAATACTTTACTTTGCTATCTTAAGCTATCCTTTGAATTTTTCTATTCAGCTCTCTCACATCATTATTCCTTTTATTTACTTTAGCTGTTTCTAATTCAAGACCAAGTTTCAGAGTTTTTTATGACATTCACCTTGATCTTTTATTTATGTTTTGTCTTTTGATGACCTTTTGCTTTCTTCATTATGATATTCTTCATGTTCTCCCCATAGTTTATCAGAATTTTTGCATTACTCTTCAGTGTGTCTAATATTTTCTTAAGATGAGCTTAAAGAGACCTATGTAAAATGAAGATCATTTTGTCCTCTTGGATTGGTAGATTTAACATTGTGAAAATGACCATTTATCTCAAATTGAATTACATATACAATGGCATCCTAATTGAAATTCCAACAGCGTTCTTTACTGGTAAAACTCAGAAATAAAACTCATTGCCATAGAGCCAATTCCAGCTCATAGTGATGTGATACAACAGGCTAAAACTATCCCATAACTTTCCAAGACTGAAACTCTTAACGGGAGCAGAAAGTCTCATCATTCTACCATTGAGCAACTGGTGGATTTCAACTACTGTCCTTGAGGATCAGATCCCAATGTTTAACACATATTCTATACAGAAAATAAAAGAATTAAAAACCTAATAACTAACATTTTATGTGTAATAGACTGTTTCAACTGGATTGGGTCAGGGTTATCAGTAATTTAGCAGTAATTCCCCATGGTGTGATTTATCGTCAGGATGGGATCTAACATAATATAATCAGCTCTGTGAACAACTAGTAGTTGTGGTGGAGTGCAAGGATATAGCCTGTATTTTTTAAAGCACAATCTTCGGGAAAGCTTGTCATTTCTAAGGGGTCTGGACCCTGCATTTGGTTCATCAAACACCTTCTATATCACATGTAGATCCTAAGGGCAATGGACTGCCAACCTTGGCATCATTCAACTTTGCATTCAGCAGCCTGTGGTTTTCCTGCTATGTCTTGATGCCTTTTGGTTTCTCAGCCCCAACAGCTACATCAATAAGGAAAATATTCCAACTTAAAATTTAACCCCCAGATTGGAACCACTTCTTCTACTATATGAGACATTTCTTGATGTAAATTTCTTTTTATCCACTTCTATCTACCTATCAGCATCACTGGCTATATCCTTACATATAGCTTTCCTCCCGTCCCACCACCATGTTCAGCCTTCATTCTGGTTTCAGTAATTCCTCTCAGTTACCTTGCCCTTGGTCACTCCCTACCAGTCCTCCCCTCCCCTCCCTCCTCTGGTTTTGAACCACTCGCTGTTCCCTTGTCCCTGTGTTGGCTCACACCTCCTCCCTTCCCCTACTTCCCACTCTCTCATGTCCCTCCAGGACCATAGGTCCCGTTATTTTCTTCTCTCATTGTTTGTCCAGCCTATCTTTTCTAGGTGGACCTGCTGATATAGTAATATGTGCATACAAATGTAGATGACTTTGACAGCGCCCAAATGACACATATGAACATGGCTTCGACAACAGCAACACCGACACATTGATAATCAGAAAAGCCACTAACATACAAAATTAGCTCAGAAGTAACAAAGCCCACAGAGAAGAAGCACACAGCCTAAGTGAATACAAGGTGTTGAATGGACCAGGTAGCAGACACCAAGGAAAAAAACAATCATTGGGTGATCACCTTCCTCACATAAATGCTGAAGAGGAAGGTGTGCATAAGCAAGTGTGGTGAAGAAGGCTGATGGTGCCCGGCTACTAAGAGATATAGCGTCTGGGGACTTAAAGGCCTGAAAGCAAACAAGTGGCCATCTAGCCCAGAAGCAACAAAGCCCACACGGAAGCAGAACACCAACATCGGTGATCGTGAAGGGCAGAGGAGACCAGGTCTCAAACAACAAAGATGGGGGGTGGGGGTGGGAATCACATCACCGTGAATGAGGGGGAGTGCGTGATGGGGCCCCAATGCCCATCTGTAGACAGCTGGACATCCCTTCCAGAGGGGTAGTGTGGAGGAGATGAGTCACTCAGGGTTCAGTGTAGCAACAAAGAAACTCAAAACCTTCCTCTAGTTCTTGAACGCTTCCTCCCTTCCCAATTATCATGACCCCAATTCTACCTTGCAGACCTGGTTATACCAGAGGATGCACAGCGGTGCAGTAGGGATCTGGAAACACAGGGAATCTAGGATGGACGAACCCCTCAATATCAGCGGTGGGAGTGACGACACCAGGAGGGAAGGGGATGTAGAAAGGGAGAACCT
Organism: Tenrec ecaudatus; assembly: GCF_050624435.1. Taxonomy (NCBI): domain Eukaryota; kingdom Metazoa; phylum Chordata; class Mammalia; order Afrosoricida; family Tenrecidae; genus Tenrec; species Tenrec ecaudatus. Next base: position 103,474,210 of record NC_134548.1, on the reverse strand, counting down.
ATCTTGGAGATCTATGTGTAACCTCCTCTCTGGGAGATGGGCAATGGGAAGGTGGGTGAGGGGAGACACCGGGCAGTGTAAGATAAGATAAAATAATTATTTATAAACTATTAAGGGACTGGGGGGGGGTAGCAGGGAGGGAGGGGGTGGGGAAAAAAGGGAAACCGAGCTGATTCCAGGAACCCAAGTGGAAGGTGAATTTTGGGAATGACGAGTGCAATGAATGTATAAGGGTCCTTTGCTCAATTGATGTATCTATGGATTTTGATAAGAGTTATATGAGCCCCAATAAAAAGATTTATTAATAAAAACAATTCAGCTTAACACAATATGTGAAGAAACCCTGGATAGTCAAAGGAATATCAAAGAAAAATGAAGTTGGAGGGTTCACACTCCCCAATCTCAAAACATACCATATAGCCATAGTAATCAAACCAACATGGTAGTGATTCAGGGACAGACACATAGAACAATGGAATGGAAATGTGAACCTAGATAAAAATCCATCCATATATGGAAAGCTGCTTTTAAACAAGGTATTAAAGTATATTCAAGGGTAAGAAACACTCTGACAAAATTGGATATTTATTTTCAAAGAAATGAAAAGGGATCCATGCTACATACTATTCATGAAATGGACAAAGAGTAAAAGCTGAACTATAAAGATCCAGGAAGAATGTATTGGAATGAAATGATAGGTTCTACTTTTTTTTAATTCAAGCACAATGAAAAAACAACTTTGAGAATGACATATCCACTAAGGATCTAATCATTAAAATATTAGAAGCCTTTAACCACTCAACAACAACAAAACAATTAAAACATGGCTGAGGACATGAACAGACATTTTACTAAAGAGAACATTTAAGTGTCCAACAAACACACAAAAAGATGCCCATGACATTTCATCATTAAAACCAGACCCTCCACCATTGTGTCGTTTCCTGCTCATTGTGACTGAAGGAAAGGGCTCAGATGTTCTATATGTATACTGGAGCAGATAGCCTAATCACTCTTCCATGGAACAGCTAGAGGATTCATACTCACTGACTTTTTGGTTAGCAACCCAACCCAATGCCTACGACACAGGGTTCGTTGAGAGATGCAAATCCAAACGGCAGTGAAATACTATCCCACATTTTTAAAATGACATCAAAAGACAAACAAACAAAATCAGTAAGCAGTAAATGCTGGCAAGGATATGGAGAGATTGAAATCCTTATCCATTGCTGGTGGGATTATAAAATGTACAATGTTTAAAATGGTATGGTAAATTCTCAAAAAAACCCTACAATTTCAAATACATTTGTGTGTAGTTATCCCATTCCTAGGTATATAACTAATATAGATGCCTAATAATGGAGGCACTTATAAACATATACACACCTGTTATCTTGGGTTCAAGCAATACCATTAATTTCAAATACACATAGAATGTAGTTGAACATTTAAACATGGCTGCCGCAAAACATCAACAGGGAACTTCCAGATAGTAAAGCTGAATTTAGAAGAGGGAGTGGGGAAAAAAAGAAAAGGGAGTAGAACATCACTGGTGCTCTCAGATGGATCTTGGCAAAGAGCAGAGCATACGAGAAAGAGGTTTATTAATTGACGTTATACAAAAGCAGTTTATACATGGATCATAACAATCTGTGAATAACTTTGAGAAGAATGAAAATTCCTTAACACTTTATTGAGCTTAAGGAGTACTACTGGGTGTAGTGGGTTACATATGGGGCTACTAACCTCAATGTTAGCAGTTTGACATAACCAGCTATTCTGTAAGAGAAAAGTGAGGTGTTCTACTCCGGTAAAGGGTTACAGTCGTAGAAACCCACAGTGTCCTATATGGTCCCTATGATTCAGAGTGGATTGGATGTCAGTAAGTTTTGAGTTTTAATTGTGCTTATCAGAACCTGTACCCAGAATAAGAATCAATCATTTTAAGAGAACAAGAATGTACTATATGTTTCAAATCAGTAAAGGCGTGCATCAGGGCTGTATAGTTTTACCATATCTATTGAATCTGCTGAGCAGTGAATATGAGAAGCTGGACTATATGAAGAAGAATGTGGCATGTGGTTTGGAAGACTTATTAATAACCTTTAAAACGCAGATGCCACAAAGTCACTTGCCTATAGTGAGGAGGGTATGGAGTATTTCCTGATGAAAATCAGACTGCAGCTTTCAAATTTCAGTGTGGACTGCAATTCAAAACCCCAAAGAAAACCCGCACCACTGAACTGATAGCATCATGATAAACTGAGAAGATTGAAGTTGTCGAGAATTTTGTTTTGCGTGGTTTCACAATCAGCACTTATGGAAGAGCAATAAAATCATACAATGCATTGCATGAGGAAAATCTGCTACACTACACCTATATAAGATGTGGAAATGATGGCATTTTGAAGCCAAGGTGCCTCTCTCTTGTGCAAGTCATGGTATTTTCAATCTCCTCATATACATGTAATAGCTGTATCAGAAAGAAGTATGACTGCAGTAGAATTGATACCTTGGAGTCGGTGGAGATAACTGAAAATACAAAACATACAGAAGAACAAACACATTTGTCTTGAAACAAAGTCCTGATGGAAGAATACTCCTTAGAAGTGAGGATGGCGAGACTTCATCTCACATATTTTAGACATGTTATCTGGGCAGACCAGTCCCTGTGAAAGGACATCATACTTGGTAAAGTGGAGGGTCAGTGAAACAGAAAGATCCTCAATGAGATGGACTGGCATTGTGGTTGCAACAATTCTGAGGATGGCACAGGACCGGACGGTGTGTTGTTGTGTTGTACACAGGGTTGCTATGAATCGGAAACAATTCCATAATAACTAACAAAAATACCAACATGTTCACTGTAGCATTATTCTGATATCAAAAAGAAGGAAACAACCTGAGTGCTCATTGGAAGATGAATGGATAAAAAAAGGAAGTACAATGAAATGCTATACAGCTCTAAAGAATAACAATGAGCACCAGAAGTATCTTCTAATGTGAATGAATAACCAGGACACACTGCTGAGTAAAATAAGTCAATCACAAAAGGAGAAATATTGTTTGTATGTATGCATTGGGTGCCTAACAGATGTGGGTGGGGGAGGGGAGAAGGAAAGGCTCTCTCAAGATAGTAGCTGTGTTTGTTTTTGCTTCTCTAGAGGAGCAAAACCAGTGGCACTTTCGTATGCATATATTGTTATTATTTTGGTTATGTGTCACTGAATCAGTTCCAACCTATAGCGACCCTATATACAACAGAATAAAACATTCCCTGGTCCTGTGACATCATCACTATTGTTTCTATATTTGAAGCCATTGCTGCACCCACTGTGTCAATCCATTCCTTTAAAGGCCCGCCTCCCTTTCACTACCCCTCTACTTTACCAAGAAGGGAACTGGTCTCTCCTGTCCTGTCCAAAGTGTGCAAGACGAAGCCTTGCCATTCTTGACTTGAAGAGCATTCTGGCTGTACTTCTTCCAAAATAGATCAGTTTGTCCTTTTGGGAGTCCATGGTACTTTCAAGATTCTTCTCTAGCACCACCATGCAAATGCATTGATTCTTCTTCCTCGCTTTTCAATACTTTAAAGCGGTCATGTGCAACAGATTTACCTAATGAAACATGTCTTTTGATTGCTGTTGTCATGAGGGCTGATTGTGGATCCAAAAAAGACAAAATCCTTGACAACTTCAACCTTTTCTCCATTTATCACGATGTTTCCAATTGGACCATTTGTGTAGATTTTGGTATTCTTTACATTGAGTTTTAATCTATACTGAAGGCTGCAATCCTTGATCTTCATCAGCAAGTATTTCAATTCCTCCTCACTTTCAACAAGAGAAGTTGTATCATCTGCATATCACAAATTGCTAATGAGCCTTCCTCTAATCCTGGTGCATTCTTTTTCATATAATCCAGCTTCTCCGATGATTTTCTCAGCATACACATTGAATAATTATGGTGAGAAAATACAACCCTGACACACACCTTTCCTTATTTAAACCACACCGTCAGTATTCCCTTATTCTGTTCGCATCACTGCCTCTTGATCCATGTACAATTTTGCAGGAGTACAACTAAGTGTTCTGGAATTAGCATTCTTCTCAAAGCTATCTACACACTTTAATGACTTGGGATATATATATATATATATATATATATATATATATATATATATATATATATATACATACAAAACACACATAAAATGTTTGTTGTATTCTCTGCTTTGAGCCAAGATTCACCTGACATCAGCAATGAGATCCCCTGTTCTACATTCTCTTCTGAATCTGGCCTGCGGCTCTAGAAGCTCCCTCTGAATGTACTACTGCAATCAATGTTAGATGATCCGCAGGACAATTTTTCTTGCATGAGATAGCAAAGATATATTTCTATAATTTGACCATTCAGTTTGGTCCCTGTCAGGGGAAGCCAGCCCCTAACACATCATTACGGGTCCGGTAGGCGAAGTTGTACAGCAATAATAAGAAAAGATCATAGTAAAGTTATAGAGAGCGTGAGAGATAGAAGTGAAGTATTGAAATAAATGGAGTCAGACACAATTCATGGTAGCATGCTCACCTCAGCCCCGCTTGGTGGTCCATGTGGAGGGAGAGAGAGCTCTTTAATGCTAGCCCAGGCTTTTTATATTCTCTGGGGACATGCAAGCCCCCTAATTACAGGTGAGGACATACATCACAGGAAGGGGTTGTGCTATAGGTAATACAGTAATGAGAGGGGGTGGTCTAGGAACATACATGCATTAGGAAGAGGAGGGATTGGGGGTATACATGTGACAAGATGGGCGGATCCTAGATTTAGGATGGCAACTTTGGATGTCACAGAGCCAGTTTGTCCTGTCCCCTGGCTCAACTGATAGAGATCATAATTGGTAGGGTGTGAACTCTTGGTCGCAGTCCTCAGGGAGAAATAGTTTATAGTCCCCCACAGCAGGGAGCAAGGCCTACCCTGTAGGGTGGTGACTAACTGCCCTCAGGGAGGATGTCTGTAAGTGTCTGACCTCCCCCCACAGGTCCCCTTTCTTTGAAGTGGGTACAAATATGGATCTCTTCAAGTCAGTTGGCCAAGTGGCTGCATTCCAAATTTCCTGGAATAGTGAGTGAGTGAATAGACAAGTGAGTGCTTTCAGTGCTTCCTGGGCTTGTTGAAACGTGTCAGTTGCACCAATCTTGTAAACTCCTCTATCTACCAAAACTTACATATCCCGATCATGGCCCTGTTCCCACTCTTATAGTCCCACTTATGATGTTTGTTACCAACCAGGCAGTTGTGAGAATTTTTTTTGGCCTCGCAGGCCTTTATAACATTCTGTATATCAGCAAACCCTTGTACACCATCATGACCTCACACTAATTGTTTCCCTAAATTCAATACTATATCTTTGTCTTTGTCTTGTTCTTGTCCATTTAGCATTTTAATGAATATTCTCTTAAGAAAGAGAGAATGAGATGAAGAGATAATAAGAGAACTAGAGAGAGAGATTAGAAAGAAAAATTTCTACATGGTATCTTATGAAGTCAGTGGGTACAATATAATTACTACTCTTAGTAGTATTACACATATGTAAGATTTTAATATTCTTTTTTGGGGGGTTGATTACAGAAAATCCTTTGAAATTTATTTTTGTCTGTTATTGAGGCTATCAAGAGTAGAATTTATAGCAATTCCATAGTTTCTGCAGACAATTTGGTGACACTGATTATAGTCCTGGGGGTGTGTAACCATTCTCACCCTCTCTAGCTGTTCCGTCATTAGCATAAATAACCTGACTGAGCCCTAAGCTTCTCAAACTTTTGACTTGCTGATGTCAATTTGATCCTATATAGATCGTCAAAGAGAACAATGATCAAGGTAGCCATTCCTTACTAGGTTGACGAATTGTTTTTTAAGAAATCTTCAGGGTTATTTTGATCCAAAGACGTTCTCAGGGCAGTGTTGTCAAGAGAGATGAGCCCCTGGAGAACATCATGCTTGGTAAAGGAAAGGGGTAGTGAAAAAGAGGAAGACCTTTCACAAAATGGTCTGACGCAGTGGCTGCTTCAATGGGCTCAAGGCTAATAACAATGTGAGAGCGACACGGGACCAGGCAGTGTCTCGGTCTGTTGCACCTAGGGTCGCTATGAGTCGGAACCAGCTCAGTGGCACCTAACAACATTCCTGACTCTCCTCGCTCAGTTGCTCCAGGTAGTTAGAGACCAGTTGTTGTGGCTGCAGTAATGGGCCAAACATAGAAATGTGAGGACAATATAGGACCAGGTGGTTTTCTTCAGTTGTACACACCGTCACTATGAGTCGAAACAGGTTCGATGACACTTAACAACAACCCTTCCCCCATAGAATTGATGAGCTCGTAGATTTGCACCAGTCCTCAAAATGGCAGGCTATATTGATACCTGGGGGGAGACGCAAATAGGGTTCTTCTTCAATTTTTACTTTAGGCAACAAAAACGAAGCCTGAAGGCACCAAATCAGAGCTGTAGGGCAGATGAGGTAATTTCTCAATGAAAGTCTTGTAAGAATAGGCCAGTTCACTGTGGGGGCGATTCTTGGCACAAACTTTCCTGGCTATTTTTCATCAATGCCGTTTTTGATCTATTAAAAACCTCTCCCTCATAAATTCCCATGATCATCCTGAGCCCTTCAAGAAAATCGATCAAGATTACCCCTTCGGAGTGCCAGCCAAGAAACACCTCGACTTTCCGGGTGGACCTCTCCGGCTTGAATGGCCCTACAGATCCTCTTGTTAGCCATTGTTTGGATGGGACCTTATTATCATATTGGTCACTCTGAGACCCGTGCCTAGTGATGGTTCCACATTGCTTAAAAGCCTGGCTCTTCAAGCAGCTAGCCTTTGTGCAATGCTTTTGGCCCTGTTCAATCGTAAAACTTGCAGAGGTAAAGGTAAGTTCACAGCTGCTCCAGAGGTTCCGCCGGTCAAACCCTTTCTAGGATTGACCTGCGGGTCCAAGCCACCTACCATCCCCATGTGCGTTTCCAGGCTCCCTAACCCCGCCACCACAGCCTCTTCTTGCACCACTGCCTCCTCCTCCTCTTCACCTGCGACCCACCGGCGGCAGCCGCCCCCTCCGTGGCCTCCTGCCACATCACTCGATTTTGATATTCTTATGAACGAGAACTGAAAGGAAACCTGTTTAAATGAAAACAGTCGTTTGGATAGGTAATGGCGTTGTGGGAAATTTTAATTGAGCCTGCAGACATTTTCCCATATTTCTTCAATAACCTAACAAATATGTGGAGCACTGGGGCACTGCCAGAAGTTGGACTTTGAACTGGAAGGTTGACAGTTCAACCTGCCTCTACCCTTTCCCCTGGAGAAGGATGAGGAGGACAGCTCCCCTGAAGATCGACAGTCCCAGAAATGCTATGTAAATTTGCCACGAGTTTGCAGTGGGTTTGATTTGGGGTCTTTGTCAAATAACAGGAGAATATAAGTTCTTTGGTTTACTCATCAATTGGGGCCCTATGCTGAATTGCAATAATTGAATGTGGAATGTATAAAGTATAAATCTAGGAGAATCAGAGTGATCAAAAATGCAATACATAAAGATAGATTAAAAAAAGATAGATATTAGTGAGCTAAAATGCACTTGTCTTGGCCTTTTAAAATGGGACAATTACATAGTTTACTAGGCTGACCCTCATAAATTCAAGAGGAATGGCATTGCATTCATCATCAAAAGGTCATTTCCAAATCAAACTTGAAGTACAATGTTATCTGTTATAGGACAATGTCTATGAAAAACACCAGTTAATATAAGTATTATGCAAATCTACACACCAACCACTAAAGCTGTTGATGAAGATCCTGAGGAATTCTACCAACTTCTTCAGTCAGAAAATAATGAAATATGCAATCAAGGTGTATTAATAATTACTGGTGATTGGAATTTGAAAGTTAGAAACAAAGACTAAAGGAAAGTAGCTAAAATGAAGCTGAAGATTACATGGCAGAATTTTTGCAAGACCAACAAATGTTTCATTGTAAATATCTTTTCTAATAATAGAGATGGAAACTGTATGCATGTAACTCATCAGATGGAATTTATAGGAATTGCAAGTCAGTGTAAAGAAAACCAAAATCCTCACACCTGTACCAATGGACAACATCGTGATAAATGGGAAAAAAAGAAGTTGTAAAGTATTTATATCATTTTTACTTAGTTTTTCCCAGTCAATATTCAGAGAACAGCAGTCAAGAAATTGAACCACATATTGCATTAGCCAAATCTGCCAAACGAAATGTATTTAAACTGTTAAATATCAAATATGTCACTTTGAGGCCTAAGGTATTCTCAATCTAAGATATGATATTTTCAATCACCTCAGAAGCATTTGCAAGCTGGACAATGAATAAGGAAGACTGTGGGTATATTTAAATTATGGTATTGGCTAAGATTATAGAAAGTAACAATGGTAGATGAAAAAATAAATCTGTCTTGGAGGAAGTATGTCCAGCTTGCTCCTAAAAAGTGAATATGGCAAGACTTTGTTTCGAGTACTTTGGACATGCTGTCAGAAGAAGCCAGTCCCTGACTTAGGACATCCTACTTTTTAGAGTGTCATCAAAAAAAGACAAAGACCCTAGAGGAGATGGATTGACACAGTGCTTCCAACAGGGACAAACATATTAACAGTGGTGAAGACGGTGAAAGAACTGGTCAGTGTTTGTTCTGTTGAACAGAGGGTTGCTTAAGTTAGAGCCAACGTTAACAACACCGATTACTTTTAATTATTATATAAATATTGATTGTATTGTTTTGATCTAGATTCCATACTGTTTTCTAAATGTGATGTTTTTTAGTGAGTCTAGTTGGCCTGCACTTGCCTGGTGACCTACTTTCAACTGTAATGCGATTTGTAAAACTATGAGAAGTGAACCAAAGAGTTTTAGACCCTTTTCTTATCTCAGATTTTCTTTGTTTCAAGAGACATGTGGAAACAATGGACCGCCTCATTATCCTTTTATAAACAGTTTTGAGTCTCTTCTAGTCCATTTGAAGTATTAGCTACATCTGAGCAGAGATTGATTCTACTTATTGGCTTAGGTACACTGTGGTTTTGGCATTGGGTTGCTAACTTCATAGCTAGTGATTACATCTCACCAGCTCCCCATGCAAGAAAGATGAGGTTGTCTCAGTCAGTAAAGATTTACAATTTCTAAAACCCTACTGATGGCACTGGGCCTGGTTTTGGTTTTGCACCCTGCCTCTACAAAAGAAAGAAACCACAAAAAAAAACCCAACCCAAACCCACTGCCATTGATTCGATTTCCATTCATCATTATAATATAACCATTGCAATTGAGTGGACTTCAACTCCTAGCAGCCCTACATGACAGAGTACAAGGGCTACTTTTGGTTTGTGAGATTGCACATTTTTATGAGCACAGCCAGCCTCATCCTTTTCCTGTGGGTTTCAAAAGCTGAACTTATAGTTAGCTCTCCTATTAGTAATCCACTACACTGCCAGGGCTCTTTCCCATGTAAGACAATCCTACAAATGTGCTCTTAGAGGGCTGGTGGAATAGCAGTTAGTGTTGGGTTGCTAACTGCAAGGCCAGCAGTTTCAAAACATCATGGGACAAAGATGAGGCTTTCTGCTTCTGTAAAGAGTTGCAGTCTTGGAAACTCAAAGGGAGCAGTTCTTCCCTCTCCTACAGGGTGGGTATAAGCCAGAATGGACTCACTGGCAGTGAGTTTGGAGGAGCGACAGCTTTATCTTCCTCCCTTGGAATTACTGGTGGTTTCAAACTGCCCACCTCCTATCTACCAGCCTAATATCTAATGCACTGCACTAAGGTTCATTTTATTTTTGTTTGTTTTTTATTGCACACATTTATTTCATAATGTAGTTTTACACAGAATTCTAAGAGCACTTTTCTCATATTTTACAGAAGAGCTTGAAACAATATAGACTTTGAGTCAACGGTCATCTAAGGACACAGCTAAATCTACCCTAAATAGATGCATTACAACTTCTCTAGAGTGTAAAGACTTAATGGCAATAATCAAAGGAGGCAGAGAGTTAGGTTTACTTTATATAACTTCCTGGAAAATACATTTTAAAAACAGCAAATAGACTAATATGACCTAATGCGCCCAGAGGGAGGGAACGCCCAATTGGGAAGGGTGATTGCTATGTGCAGATAATCTCCTTTTTGGAACTTCTGCGACTGTAGGGTCATGGAATTAGTGGTCTGCTTCCTGCCAGACATAGGGCTGCCATGGTTTTTTATTTTTTACTCAATAGCCAGGTCTTTTCAAACCTGTGAAAACAATCACAAAATTGAAGTGTATGCCCTTCCTTCTAGCTTCTGGATAAACTTCCTTTACTAAACTCATCCGTTCTTTGAAGATTCCACTCATGCAAATGTAGATCTGCAGCTCACTGAAGCACACATTTCCGCCAGAACAATTGTTCATTCGGTGGGGGCGGCTCTTATTCGTAGCAAAGACCTGCACCATCAGCCGCAGCCATGTGGGTCTTCTTCTAGTTCATCGGCTTCTCCACCGCCACCTTCTCCTCTAACCCTAGCAAAGCTTGCTCTGTACTCAGACCTCCGCCACAGTGCACACGGGAACCAAGTCTCTCTAGGGTCCTTTTTGTATTCCCAATGCCTTGACAAGCTTCTGGCACACAGTCGTTACTCATTTCATGTTCCTTGTTGGGAATATGAAATAGATTTTAACAAGTATCTTGTTGCTTTGATTTTAAGGTATTATTACTGTGACAATGTTTTATTTTGAAATACTCTTCCTAACAAACAAGTCTTTACTGACAGATAAATAGTGCACATGGTACGGGTATTAGTTTTATAAGGAGAAATTGTCTCGTTGCGATTATATGCAGCATGGATGTCTAGAGTCTAAGTACTGTCTAGAATTTAAGAAGTTGAAAACCCTAGACTTACTGATAGCTGATATTTATTGATATTGTCTAATATCACAGAAACTGTGACTTCAAAGCCTATGGAAAGGGTCTTTATAACTTACTTAAAGCTTCATTGCTTCTAGTGACACAGATAAAGAACATCAACTGTCAGCAGCCTCATACAACGTTGTTTTCTGCTGTCAGAGAGCAGTATTATAGTTGTTAGCCACCCTCAAACCTATGTCATGGTTGACCCACCTCAGGAGGTTAGTAATAGCGGCCATTCTTTAGCTCTGTGTTATGCTGTCTCCCACCCCCTCCCTGGCTATTCGGAACTACACTGAGGCGCTAGAAAGCCTCGCCAGTTTTAAGCCCTAGTTTGTCCACAGGAAGAAGAGAAATATTTTTTTTTCTCCATGGGAGTATATCTAATTTTAGCTTTGTTTATGCAATGCCATTAGTATGTTTTCATATTTCAGTCTCTTTGTGTAGCTTCTGCAGCCTAGGAAATTATCAAGATCAAATGTTAATAAATGTAATAGGTTTCAATTTAGCAAAATCCAATTACCATTTATTGAGGGCCTACTATGAGCCAGCATTGTTCTATGTCCTAGGGAACACAGCAGTGAACAGAATACAGTAAGACAAACAAAAGACCGAGACAAAAAGATTAATTTATGCTAAAAACTGATTCAAGAAAATAAATATGGCATTCTAAAATGTCTCACACATGATACAATTTCTTCTCTTTGAAACAAGTTACACACATGAGTGAGCTTGATATGCTCAGACCATTCACATAATTTGAAAATAAATAAAACCAAAGAGTGAGGTTACTTGACTTTTTTCTCCCCATTTGCCAAGTATACATTTTCATCTTGCTATTTTTCTAGTAAATGGAGAAAAAAACTTGGTCAGGAATTTAATCTTGCTCGGATCCACAAACAATGCTCATGGAAGTGGCAGTCAAGAAAGCAAACAACGCACCTCTTTAAAGTGTTGAAGAGCAAAGATGTCACTTTGCAGACTTAGGTGAATCCAACCCAAGCTATTTCCAACTGCCTCATATGCTTGTGGAGCTGGACATTAAATAAGGAAACTGAAGAATGAGTCATACGTTTGAATAATTGTTCTGACAAAGAATATTGAGAGTACCACGAACTGCTGGAAGAAGAAACAAATCTGTCTTGGAAGAAGTGCAGTTAGAATGCGCCTTGAAAGCATGGATGGTGAAACACTTTATCATGTTCTTTGGACATGTTATCAGGAGAGACTAGTCAATGTGGATCATATTTGATAAAGTAGAGGCGGAGCGATAAAGAGGACGACCCTCAATGTGATGGATAGATGAAGTAGCTGCAACAATTGTGAGCGTAGGGTAGGATCAGGCAGTGTTTCATCCTTTAGTTCATAGAGTTGCTCTGAGTCAGCAAGGACTTGATGGCACCTAACAACATTAATTTAGGAATCTGAATTCTTCTACTTGAAAGAGAACTTCTGTTCAAAAGTATTCTATATCACTGGGCAGAGTTTTGTAGTATACATTTTTTCCACTAGGCAAGCATACAGCAACTGGCTAGGAGTTAGTGCACCCAGTGGCCTCCCCAGGGAAGGCTCTCTATTGTTACAGTGAATTTTTTCATAAAAGCAATTTTGCTTGAACCTCAGTTTTTTTGGTGATGGATTTAAGAGAATAGCAAGAGGCTGTGAAATTTTGTTTTCTGCTGGGTAGAGTGGAGAGGTGGGGGGAAAGGCAACAGATACTGTTGTGATGTGAAGATAGCTTACAAGTACAGCATTATGGGAAATACTCAAGTGCATGAATGGTTTTCTCATTTCAAAAAAGGTGAAATGTCTATTGATGACAAGCCTTGTTCTGAACATCTGCTGACTTCCTGAACAGACAAAAATGTCAACTTGTAGTGCATTTTGAGTTCATTCCACCATGTCAGACTGTTAATCAAGCTTTCTATTTAGAAGTTCTAAAAAGATAGCATAACAATGTTTGACAAAAAGGCCTGCTTCATGGCAGATGGGGGACTGGGTTTGCCACCATCACAATGCACCTGCTTAGACAGTCACCTCAGTGTGCCTATTTTTGGCAAACAAAATTATGTTGCTCTTGCCCCACCACCTGACTCACATGACCTCGCTGTGAGACTTCTTTTGTTTCCATGAATGAAGAGGGGCATGAAAGGATGATTTGATGACTTAAAAGAGGTTAAGAAAGAAATGAGGGTGGTGCTGTCAGCCATCAAAAGAGATGAGTTTTAAAAAATGTTTCCAAGAATGGAATCACAGATTTGACAAGTGTGTTAAGTGTAATGGAGAGTGCTTTGAATGTGATAAGGTTGTTCTGTAAGAAAATGTAAATACATAGCTTTGGGAAAAACATCCATCTTGGGGGCAGGCCTTTCCCACTTGTACATATATTATTTGCCATAAAAGGCAAATATATTATTAATCACATGTTAGTTACAATATCTAAGTCCTAAGTCTTAGAGTTATGAAGCTGATTTTAAATGCTATTGTAGGGATTTTAATAATTACTGATTGAAAATGATTATAGATTATTTTGTAGGTGTGGTATTTTAAATCTTTTTGTAAGCTTTAACTTTAGTCAACATTCTCTGTAAGATAGCAGAATATCAAATATATTTTTATTACTGATATATTGGTAGTGACACATCAAAAAAAATGACTCTCCAATATCTTTTGAGCAAATAAAACATGCTTCCCTGCACTCTCTCTACCCATTTCCTTTAGGCTACCTGCTGTCTTTTCTCTAGTCAACACTCCACTTGACATGATTATACTTTATTTGATGCCACCTGTTAACTGCTTTTTCTGTTCTGACCTTACATGCATTTAAAACCTACTAACAGCAGGTGACATATTTTTAAAATAGTTTTCTTGGTATATGATTCATATGATATTAAGATGAGTTGCACGAACATCATCATAACTTTTAGAACATTTTCTTTTCATGCTCATTGTGGTTAGCTCCCTATTTTCCTCCGACTTCCCCTGCCATGTCCATATCCTAGGTAATTATTAATCCAGTTACTCTCTATATGCATTTACATATCCTGGATTTCAACAATGAAAAAAACCCTCTCTCAAAAACAGAAGCAGAACATATTAAAACTAAAACAGCCTTAAAATAGGTCAAAAGCAAATTAAACCATTATGAGTCAGTGAGTCAATGCTGATTCATAGGGGGTCACTCCTCCCTGTTGTGGGGTTATGAAACTGTAATTGTGTTACTTTTAACCTAAAATTATCTGCCGTAATTGACTTTCCATACTCTCGAATAGCAAGGCTGTTCACAATCCTGGTCACAGGGAATTCACTGGAGGCTTTTGCCATGTAGGGACACCGCAAATGGTTTGTGGCTTCCCTATCATCCAGAGCCGACTGCAAGTTAAGTGTGCAGAATGTAAGCTCTGAGATAATTCCCTCCTTTGGATTTGAATTTTACTATCATAATTCTAGGATTGCAGAGTCTAGTGTGCTTTTTCCACATGGACTTAGTTCATGGGTCATTTAGAAGGCTGCTTGTTTTAAAACAAGTCTTTAAGACCCCAGGCTCTATTCCTTCTGATGTCAGGCACCATCTTATTTCTTTACCACACTTTGATATAGCACCTGTATGATCTCTTTATGAGAGTATTGAATAAGGCCAAGTCATAAGAACGAATTCTTTTTAGATTGTGGCCAGAATTAAGTGTGAGCACAAAATCCATTCTGTACCTATGTTTTATGTATGTCTCTGGTTTACTTTAGAGACCTTATTATCATTTAATGACAGAAAAAATTATAAATCATCCTTTTGGGGCAGTTAGTTGATTCTGTTGATAGTGTCATTAATTTAGAAAAGGATAATATTCATGTAGAGGTCAATTTTTCAAACTTCAATACCTGAATTGCTGGCTTGTACAGATAAAACTCTTTCAGTGATTGGACACAATTTATCTAAACAATGGAGATTAGTGTTAGTTTTCAATAACACTCACTGAGGTAGTTAGTTTATTGTGCCAACCTGGCTGATAAACACATGTGGGCTTAATTGAAGGGCGGAGGAATAAATGGCTCGGTGAGCCCCACCTTTCTAGTTCTTGGGTCTCTTGCTTTCTGATGGTCGGATCAGGGTGCAGCTACCTTAGTCAGTTCCCTGCTTAAGCTTACGAGGCTCACTTTTTGCAAGAGATCCCTGAGGAGAAGCCACATGAATCTACCCTAATGCAGCCCTAGGTGCTGGAGCAGCCATGTGGAGACCCCTGCCAGCACTGAGATGCTTACACATTCACTGACTTAGCTTTCCTTCTGCAGTCGGCATTATTGTGTGTGTTTTGTGAGATGGAGGAGGACTTTGTGGATTGGTGTTGGACATATAGGTTAATGGGTTAATGTTGGACTTGTGGGCTTGGGCAGCACTGGGTTGGGATGTTTTCTTGATGCACACTTAATCTTTATATAAAACTCTCTTTTATACATGAGTTTCTGTGGATTTGTTTCTCTAAAGTACCCAGACTCACACACTCATCTAAGAGGCAGAACCATGCCTACCAGACTCAATGTCATATGAAACAGGGAGAGCATAAAAGAGTAAATATATGGTAATCCAAGATCACCAATCGTTGGGCACACTCAAAGCAAGTGATACGAACCAACGTCCAGTGATCTGGTTGCCAGATTATTTTAAAAGTTTTAGATACCTTTTAAAAATTAGTTTCCTATTCAACACATACCATTATTAGTAAGCATATTGTAGGAACTCAACAATAACATCAGCTTCATTCATTTAGTCAATATATATTAATTGGTATAAGCAGTGTGGTGCAGTGGAATGAGAACGGAAACCTCTGAGCTGTGTATTTTTTTATAATTAAAAGATCATTTTATTGGAGGCTCTTACAACTCTTACAACCTTCCATGCATCAGTTGTATCAAGCATATCTGTACATATGTTGCCATCATTATTTTCTAAATATTTACTTTGTATTTGAACCATTGGTATCAGCTCCTCTTCCCCCCCTTCCCCCTTCCAACCCTCATGACTCCTTGATAAATTATAAATTATTATTATTTTCATATCTTACACTGACCACTCCCTTCCCCTATGGTTTCTGATGTTCCTCCCCCTGAGGGGGTGGGGGTGGTGGTGGTAGTTTTGATCACTGTGATCATTTCCCCCTTTGTCCTCTCCTTTCCCCACCTTCCCCCTACCGTCCTGGTTTTGCTACTCCCATTTCTATTCCTGGTTCCATATATCATGAGCACTTATGTCTTATCTGTACCTGTGTACATGCTCTGGTCTAGCCCACAATGAAAGGCAAGACTGGGGCCAAGATAGTGGGGGGTGAGGAAGCCTCAAGGAACCAGAGGAATATTGTATATTTCATTGGTGCTATACTACACTGTGGTTTACTCATCCCTTTCTGGTGACCCTTCTGAAAGGGGATGTCCCATTGTCTATAGATGGGTTTTGTGTCTCTGCTCCGATACTCCTCATTCTCAACAATATGGCATTTTTGGTTTGTTGTTTGTTTTGGGTCTTCTGATGCCAGTTTCCTGATCCTGTCGACACCTCATGATCACACAGGCTAGTGTGCTTCTTCCATGTAGGCTTGTTGCTTCTCTGCTAGATGGTTTCTTACCTTTTGATAGTCAGGCACTATTTGCTCTCTTCACCACATTTGATTATGTACCCATTTTGTCTTCAGTGATTGTGTCAGGAGGGTGAGCATCACAGAATGCATTGAGACGGGGCTTGAGTAGAGGCCCAAAGTCTGTCCAAAATCGAAGTGTATTGTAGTTTCTTCTTTAACGTTTTTTTTTTCTGTTCTATGATCCAGTGATTCAGTGGGGTCACTTTCAAGGTTCTAATTCCCCGTTCATGATAGCTACTGAGTGTTCTCTGCAATTTATAATTCTGCTTGGTTGTATATGTCAAAATGATTTTTTTTTAAAAAAGAACTTGAGTACTGTATAGTATATTCAGTAGATAATTAGTATATAAAAATAAAACAGCAGATTGTTTTCCAGAGTAAATTGTTTTTCCAGGCAGTTACCAGTGGCTTCAAAGCATATCCCTCAAGAAATAACAAACCCTTTTCTCATTCTTTCCCTTACATAGTTGCTTTATTTTTAGCCTAGTGGAGTGTGTTATAGACCAAACTTCCTCTTTCTGGTCTTTTTTGAACTTATGAAAAATTCTAGTCACAGTTATTTGTGAGAGCAAATTGTGTATGAATGCCAATGAGAAAGAGAGCAGAATAAGTGAATTTTAAGAATTATTAGACCAGTCATGAAAATAAATAGTGATCTATGTATGTATAGGCCTTAGAATAAATCTGAAATAAATATACATATGAATATTAACATGAATCTAGTTTATGATTAATTAGAAAAACATTAATGAGAAGTATCCTCTGCCTATTTTTTATGTCTTAGAATTTTTGCAAGAATTTAATGTAGTAAGGCCAAACACAAAGAAAATAGTTGACCTAGAGTAACCTCCTAGAACTTTTTTCTCACCACTGGTACCCATTCTAGAGAAATTGAAAATAAATGAAGACCCTTAAAAGTCTGAAGTCTTATCTTGTCTGCTACCTTAAATTCTAGCTTGATGATTCCAAATTTCTTTCAGTAATACGCATATGCTGGTGAGGCTCACTATAACTAGAAAATCAGTGGAATCAATTGTTTTCTCAAACAAATTTCTGAATCTTTTCCCATCACAAATGTCCATTTTTTTTGTTTTTGTTCTATATAGTTGTTTGTAGTTCAAATGAGAAAAATAAAAATGTACTGGATTTATGTTTGAATCTCTGGGAGGAAGCAATGTCCAGAAAGGAAGTAACTAGCTGACATCTGGGATTTGGGAAGGCAAAATAGGAAGGGAATCAGAGAGTGAAGGGATGCTTGGAAGCGGAAGAGGTGGTTTAAAGGCAAGACAGATCTCACTGAAATAGAAAGTTAATCAGTCTTCCTTAGGTCCCTGCCCCTACTCTCCTCCACCCCATCCTCGGTGGCGCCCTGATGGCATCGGGAATTACATGTTGGATGGCATGATCAGCAGGCTGAAACTCCCAGGTATTTTAAGGGAGAAAGTTGAGGTTGAACCTTTCTACTCTTGTAAAGATTCACAGTCTTAGAAACCCACAGGGGCAATTCTGTTTTATCCTATAGAGTTGTCATGAGTGAGAATCAACTCATAGTAGTGAGATTGGTTTGGAGAGTTTGAGAACCCACCAATTGCTGCTGTCAGCTTCCTACTGTCAGTTAAGCCCAAGCCAAGTGTTATCAGCTCCAAACCACCCCCACCCCTACCCCACCCCCACCCCACGGGTTAGTATTTGAGTGTCTCTAAAATTGCACCTCAACATGTTTCAAATCTTATCTTTACTTCTCACTGCCATTTAGTCAATGCTGACTCATATCGACCTCCTCTGGGTTTCAGAGACTGTAACTGTAAGAAGCCCAGTCTTTCTCCTGCGGAGCTGCTGGTGGTTTCAAACTGCCGACCCTGCGGATCACAGCCGGGTAATCCACTAAGGTTCACCTCCTGCACGCCAAAGACTTTCTACTTAACTCTAGTCACCTCCAGCAGTCTCTCTTCACCTTCTTTTGCTCCATATTTTCCTGTTTCCATTTAGCCCAATATCCTTTAAGATCCAATTCAAGTCCTATCACCTATGTGAAACCGTCTATGGCATTTCAGTGTATATGAGTTCCTTGTTTTAATTTTTTATTGTGACTCTTGCTGTACCCTATATGATTACACCAAATCATTTTTATTCTAAATAATACATGTATTTTAATTTCTTTTTTTTACACAGGAAATTCCACATTATTTATGTTTGGGGGCCATCTATACATTTTGTAGATGTGATGGAGGATGGAGAGAGAGAGAGAGAGAGAGAGAGAGAGAGAGAGAGAGGAGGGGAGAGAGAGGGAGTATTTTAATTTCTTCATGAAGTCTTGGAGGGCAAAAACGTATGTACTACACAATGCTGGGCAAATACGGCTGTTGAATGGATGATTCATCTTGAGCACAAGAATAAAAGAAACACTGAGATGACAAAATAATATAAGCCTCGATTTCACTTTATCATGCAAGAGATCAGCAAAACTGCTTTAAAGATGGATAAAATCCTTGAAATCCTGTGTTTATAATAATAACACAATGTATAATTTTATGCATAGTCTATTTTGGGTAAGAAGACATAATCATATCCAGTAGTGTTTTAATGAGATAACTGATGTTGTATTTCTTTTAATACTACAAATAAAAGCACTGCATTACATTGCAGATTGTGAGGGCAGTGATCTAACATCATACATATGTACCAGGAAACGATATAAAAATGCTGATAATAAAAGGCTTGGAGAGAAGCAAGCCTTTGAAGAAAAAAAAAGCCCTTTGAGGCAATTACTGGCACTTGCTGTTTGCCATTGAGTCAATTACGACTCTACATGAGCCTGGAGGACACAGTATAACTGTCCCATTGTGTTTCCTGGCTGGGATGCTTTGGGTGCAGATCTCCAGGGTTTTCTTCCATGGAATAGTGGGCCAGTGTGTTTGAACCACTGACTGGTTGATGGGGTAAACATAAATGAGACCGGTTATTGTTTAAAAAAATTATTTCCAAGATAAGTAAACTTTAGGCAAAGATCTGACCTGAAATTAGAAAAAGGTTACCTGAGCATCTTTGAAATAGAGAATCCTCTATTGGTCTGGGGATCATAAAATAATAATAAAATTAATTCATTCTGAAAAAAATGTGAATCCTGAACCTCTTCATGAAATTGACATGCAGGCCTTTAATAGCTCATTTTCTTTTTTTTTCCTTTCTGATTTTTCTCCTTAACATTTCATAAATGTCATAATACACATTAAGAATCATGTTGCCTCCCCTGTATTTCTAAAATCATTATCTTGGATATAGCTGTACAATTTCAACATTTGAAATGCTGACATTGATTGATAAAGTTATTCATAATAGATGCCTATTGCTGATTTAATTACTCTGGGGTTAAATGAAGAAGCATTTTAAATAGAGTACTCTAATATAGTTCAATTATTAAAAACAAATCAAACAAGAATTATATTTCAAAAGAGAAAGATGATAAAAGAACATCATTTCTGTGAGAAACTTTATTTTTAATGCAGAACACTTATAAATTAATGGCACACAGAAAAGATGAGTTCCTTGTCCTTTCTCTTTAAATATCAGCATCATCAAATATTAAGTGCCTGTAAATATCTACTCTAATCGATCTCAATCTTTTTCTTGACCTTGATACATAACTGAATGTTTCCCTAAAGAGCTACATACCTGTTTAGTTCTTCGACTTTGCTGGCTAACTGATTCTTTCCTGTTGCTAAATCACTTGTTCCAAAAATCTGGTTCCCTCTCAGATTTAACCTCTCTTCCTAAGAGTCCATGTACATGCCATAGCCCATCACACCGTCCTAATGCAGTCTGCAAGACTTGTCAGGGAAACAAGCCCGCTGTGCTGATAATACTGCAGCGTGCAGTGTAGCTCTGCACAGAATACAGTCAGCTCGTGGCAATGGATGGTGTAAGTTGAAGTTTCAGGGCTAAGATGAAGAGATCTTCAAATCTAAATCGCGTCTGCAAGGCAAATGATTCTGTGTTTCTCTGGTAATTGTCATTCCTGATATCAAACCACCTCTCAAGGTGTGTGTTGACATGGTTATCAAATGTTTTAAATGATTTCTCAGGCATCAGAGCTGAAAAGAATGACAGGCTTAGATTTATTTAAAATTCATGATATTTGTCATCCAGCTCCTGAACCAGCTTGTTCCTATCATTTGGAATGGGACTGCACCGTTGGGGACCATTTCAATGCCTCTCCACCCCCTCCCCCAAGGGACTGCTATCCTAGAATAATAGCAGCATATTAAACAAAAATATACACCATTCAGAATAATTTTCCTGGTCCTATGGGATGTTTTCTTGGAAAAGTCTGATATTTTATTCACATGCACGCACACATACACACAAAAACAAAAGCCTACATACAGCACTATCTCACATCAGTTAAATAATTGTTCAGGAAAGGGGTTTCCTCATGTCTTTCTAACGAGAATTACTAAAGTATTTTATAGCTATTTCAAGTAAGATTAAGTTACCTTATTAATGAATAATTCTACTTTAAGATATGATCCCAACAATAAACATATTTTGATCTTCAAAACTACAGTGTCTAAAGCATTGGATCTGTGTGAAGCAATGCTTATTGACTCTCCGTGAGAACAATAATGAATTGAACCTATGAGGTCATGTCTTTTAAAATAAATTTTCCACTAAGGACATCTCTTTAATTTTGGTGTTTAAGAATTTTTTAAAAGATTCCTGGTTGTTTCTGTTGTTTTTATGTTATTAAATGGATAATTGAGTACAAAGTACGGTAATTTCTCAGTTAATCACACATAAGGAGAATATAACCATTCAAGTCAAAAGAGCACACTCAAGTCACTTATGATAATACAGTGGCAGTGTCTCCTAATTGCAGGGAGAGTACACAGGGAGGAATAGAAATGTATTTGAGACATTGTTCTTTTGTGCTCACCTCTATCATTATACTGTACTACTTTGTGATTATTTCTGTATGAGCATATTTGTTGCTTAGATTATGTACTCTTTCAAGGTAGGGACACTGTCTTTTGCATAAGCCCCTTGCTTAGTACAGCGACTAGTTTAATATTAGGGGGCTGAAATAAGGCCCACTGATTTGATACCTTTTGTTTTAAGATCCATGTGAGCAGGCATTCTATTCAATTTATTCTTATATCTTGAGCATTTAGCAAAGTTCTTAGTTCAGTAAATGTAAAATAAATAAGGGTGGAGTATAAACTTTGTTAATAACTTTTGAATATATTATCTCATTTCACTGCACCAGCTTCATGGAATTGTATATATGATAGTTTAGCACTATTCCTGCTTTGCAGTTGCAAACATAAAAAATCTCGAGCAAAGCTATTGGGCTAAACATGGTGACATCTTGAGCAAGAGAGCGCAGTCTGTGCCAAGATGATGCCCATGTGCACAGGTATTGATGAGCTCTTAGGGTCTAGATTTGAACACATCCTCCAGTTCTGCTTCGACTCCTAAGCAGAAGAATGTTGCTATAATGGATCAGTGTTGACACACTTTTTTTCTCAGAGATATTTGAGTGTGTGTTTGTCAATAATCATATACACATTTTTGTATATAGTGAAAATCTCTCAGATTCTTCAAAGAAATGAAGACTGTGAGACAAAATCAACTTTGTAGCAGTGTTTTTTTTAATGTCAACAGTTTAATTGCAAGATAATTCACATACCATACAATTAACTGGTTTAAAAATATTATAAAGGGTTGTACAATCATTACCACAATCAATCTTAGAACATTCCCTTCATTCTTCTAACTTTTCTAATCGTGTCTTTGGTGAAATAGATCAGCAATAGACTGGCTAAATGGTAGTGTGATTATCATAACTGGAACTCTGAGATTTAAAAACTATGCTAGTAAGTCTGATGCAAAATTAGTGTTAGAGTACTCTGTGAAAAAGTATTTTAGACATATTAAAGTTGGTTGGAACTCGGCGTATTTTCTGAAAAGGAAATCTTTGTGAAGCTATCATAAAATAACTTTTTTCCCCCATTGATTGCTAAGGGACTCTAAGGCATTCTCTTGTAAGGATGCTTTGATTCATCCTTATTTGTCATGATTTTCCAGTAATACAGTAGCTTGATGCTCTCTCATTTTAAGTGAAAATCCATTCTAATCAAAGCCTAAGTTGCTGCTTCAGTATTTGGTAAACTCCAGACATTTGTGCCTGCTGCTCTTTTTCACTTATTGGAAATCTCCTAGGAAGTCACAAGATCTGAACCTTTTCCGATCTCAGGGATGTATTTCAGTTAATGCCAATGAGAGAGAAATGTAGAAGAAGGCCCCCCAAAATTTGTGAGTTTTATGTTGAATGAATCCTTTGGGCAGATGGAGGTATTTTGCTACCTACTGAATTGTTTTTTTAATCTATTTTAGATATGTTACATGATGATTATTTAAAATGTTCTTTATTCCAGAGTCTTTTCAAGATATTTTTCAAATCAAGTCCACACTTGGAATCCTAAAACATCTTCCTTGGTTCAAAGCCCGCCAATTTCTAGGGATCAATCTCTCTTGTGAGTGACAAATGGAAGAGTAACTAAAGTTAATAACTGTTTTTCATCCCTCCTTCCCTCCTTCGTTCCTTTCCCCTGCCCCCCCTCCCTTGTTCTCTTCCTTCCATCTTTCCTTCCTTCCTTCCACCCAATTCTGTATTTTTGTTAGGAGAAGGCTTAAAAGAAAAACACAATGAAAACTAATCCACATACAAAAAAAAAAAAAAACACCCATCCAGATTTTCCTTGGTGAAGTCTAGATTTTTCTTGATAAACTCAGATTTTTCTTGGTAAAGCAAGGGTGGATAGAGACTTCTACATTCTCTAAAATTGCTGGAGAAGAGGATGTGTCCTGAGACTGTATTCAGGGAGGCTGCAGGGCCTCTGTTGTTAGTGGCTCATAAGATCTGTGGCCTTCCCTGGAAAAGAAAGGGGAGTCTTTCTGGATTCGAAACATAGAAATCATATCAGTGACAGGAAAGATAATCACACTGATTCTTGACACACACCCTACTCAGAGCAACCAGGATTTAACAGTATCACAGAAGAGCAAAAACAGAAGCAATGATAGTGATCATTAAGTAATAAAGGGGTCACTAAGGAAGAGAGGAGTCCAGATAGTCACAATGGCTACGCACTTGGCTTCTCGGACCTAAGGTTCAGATTGGTGGTTTGAACCCTTTTTATGCACAAGAAAGAGTCACTATGAGCCAGAATCAACTTGATGGTGCACAACATTAAGTATTAACTCCCCCACCTTTTTTTTTCATTTTTCTAAACTCTACAAGGAGCTCCAATAATGGCTGATACCAGCTGGCTGCCAGGACACATTACATCCTGGCAATTGGGATAGAGGAAAATTAAAAAATCAAAATAAAAACCATTTTTTGGGCTCAGAACAGGATATTGAATTGGATAGGTCAGTTGGACCTTACCTGATGAATGTTCCTAGATTGACTGTGAAACCCTGAAAGATCTGTGTTCTGACAGAGTTTTAAAGGGAAGAATGTAAGCATGTTAGCCTCTCCTCTTTATCTGACTCCACAAAGAACGTTTGCATGTATATTTATTCGAAACTCTTATATACAGGGCCACTATATAACCAAGTAAATGCAGCTCATTTATTAATTCAACATTTAATAAATTTTTGAGAGTCTGTGTGCTAGGCACTTACATCAATGAGTGAAACAAAGATCCCTACTCTCCTGAAGCTTACATTCTGGAAGATAGGGAGTGGGCAGACAGTTAAACGTAAACAACTTCTACACCTTTTGCTCACTTTCAGTGAGTGTGTGTGTGTGTGTGTGTGTGTGTGTTTGTATGCACACACGTGTGGGTCCACACTTTGGGTATGGTACATACCTTTCCTATACTGTTTATTGTGTCACATTAAAGTAATTGATTTATGCAATTTGGGTTGATGGCAGTCTGGAGGAATATGAAAGTAGAAATCATGAAGAAAAGTAACACTGGAATTGATTACATAAAAGTCATAAATTGCACAGAAAGAAAAATAAAAAGTAAATGGTAGACTAGGGAAAGCATTTGTGACATATATCACACATAGATTGTGATATGTAACATATAAAGAGTCTTTATGAGTCACTATGAAAATTATGACAGAGTAGTTGAAGAATCTGCGAAGGATTTTTATTTGAGCCACACCAGTTTGATATCTTATTTCTATGCCAGGACCCGAAAGAGATGATGCTGGGCCCTGAAGGCGGAGAGGGGTTCGTGGTGAAAGTCTGGGGCATGCCCTTGCCATGCTCAGCTGATTAAGTACAATGATTTTTTTTCTGACTTCACAATTCAAAATGGGGTTCAAGGGATTCATTTAATCTACACAAAAGAAGGTAGATCAAGTCGCGAGGCTTTTGTTGAACTTAAACGAGAAGATGGAGTCAAATTGGACCTGAAAAAAGACAGAAAAACTATTGAACATAGCTCTGTTGAATTATTCAAGTCATGGAAGGTTGAAATGGATTAGGCGTTGAAGAATACTGATCCAAATTGCCTGAGCATGGCCCATGATGGCTTGGTGATGCTTAGAGGAGTCTCCTTCGGATGTAGTAACGAAGAAATTATTCAATTTTCCTCCTGGTTGGGAGTCATGTCAAATAGGATAACATTGCCGGAGGTCTTCTAGGGAAGGACTACAGAGGAGGTCTTCTTGCAGTTTGCTTCACAGGAAATGGCTGAAAAGGCTCTAAAGAAACACAAGGAAAGAAATAGCACGGGCATATCGAAATCTTTAAGGGCAGTCAGCTGAAATTCCAACTTTCATGATCCATCTTGAAAACGTATGGCCATGCATCGGCCAGGTCCCTATGACAGGCCTGGAGCCAGCAGAGGGTAGAACAGTATTGGCAGAGGAGTTGCCTTTTGGAAGGATGAAGCAGGGTGCTTATGGTGGAGGCTATGAGGCTATGATAACTCTCATGGTTATCGTGATAGCTATGGATTGGGGGCAGATAGTTTTGGAAGAGACTTCAATGACCGGTTTGCAGGAATGTCTGTGGTTCTACTCTGCAGAGCATAAGACACTGTGTCCACATGCGGGGCTTACCTTACAGAGCTACTGAGAATGACATTTATGCTTTTTTTTCACCATTCCACCCTGTGACAGTACATATTGAACTTGGTCCTAGGGGCAGGGATAGTTTGCTAATCGTGAGCATACTGTGACAGCAATGTGCAAAGAGAGTGACTATGCAACGCTGACATATAGACCTGTTCTTGAATTCTACAACACTAGCAAGTGGAGGTGCTTAGGGTAGCCAAATGATTGGTGGCACGGGCTGGTCAAACCAGTCCAGTTTTGGGGTCTGGCCAGCCAGTAACTAAGTAGTGGATATGGAGGCAGTTATAGTGGTCAGAGCAGCATGAGCGGATATGACTTTTTACAAGAAAACTCCAATGATGTTCAATCAAACATTGCATAGGCAGCCAAGGAGCAGAGAACAGCAGCTACTTCGGTAGTGGAAGCTCCCTACATCTATGGGAGTGAATGGAGTGGAAGGAACGGCTAGCATGTCCAAGATGAGTGGTGGATGGGGACTGTAATCCTGATTACTAAGTCTTGTTATTTTTTGTGGGTTTTTTTAAGGAAAGGAGAAAAACGTGTAACATTTTTTCAACACAAGCTTGTCTTTAAGCATAACACATTCATCTAGGTGTAACAACAATGTTCACATAAATATAGCTGTTAAGCAAGTTTTAGCTTTTCTCAAGTTAGTTGTAGGATGTACTTAAGCAGTAAGTGTATCTAGTGAAAGCAGGTCAATTATGTTAATGTTGCTCTTAGCCCACATTTTATTTATTATTTTGGATTTAATACATATATCATATCATTGCATATTTCAGTCACATCAAGTAGAATTGTACAATGGTTACCACAATCAGTTTCCAACCACTCTTTTTCTGCTTGGACTCCTTGATGCTTTCTCCCTTTTACACCCCCTCCTCAACACAGTACCCCCCTCCGCTGAACCCTTATTCTATTTGCTCTCCTCATAGGTTCATCAATCCTGGGCTTCATAGACAGAAAAATAGAAAGTCTTATAACAGCTTCAAGAGGGTGACCTCAAATGAAATAACACCTTTGAGATACCCTCTATTATGAATAAACAAAAACCAAACAATATAAATCAAAGATACAGGAAATATTGAAAACCAGATTAGGTCCAGCCTGCCTGCATCATAGGGGGGGCATCTACACTGAATGCATGCTGAAAGACATGCTTTTTTTTGTAAATGAAACTCAAGCATTGGAACTATGTCTATAATGAAAAAGTGAAGCATTCGGCATGTCCGTTAAGTATAGTTCCATTTAATAACATGTAAGGCACGTAAATTTAAGAGTCTCATTTATTTATTTATTATTTGTTTGTTTATTTTAAGTTAATGGGGACAATGAGATGCAATATGAATCCTTTATGATTTTGGTGTTGCTGCTTGTATGTAATTCTGTGGCCTTGATTTAAATCCTTTATTATGTTGTGATTTACTTTTTAGGTGTAATATGCTCAGTGAAACTGATCAAAAACCCTTTCTTTTAACACTGCGCGCGCACGCACACACACAAACGTGCAAAGGACAGAAGCAGAAACTCTTTTGTATGGCTAGTTGAACAATGGGAACGGAAGACCAAAAATGAATGGATACATTGGAATTATGATGCTGGCAAAAAGTATTGAAAGTAGCAAGGGTCACCAGAAGGACAAACAAATCTCTCTTGGAAAAAGTACTGCCAGAATGCTCCTTAGAAGCAAACAGGGTGAGTCTTTTTCTTACATACATTGAGCATGTTATCAGGAAAGACTAGCCCCTGGGTAAGGTCATCATGCTCAGTAAAGTGGTAGGACAGAGAAAAAGAGGAAGACCCTCACTGAGACACATTGATAACAGTGGCTGCTAAACTAAACTAAACGTCACAATTGTAAGGATAGCATAAGATGGGGCAGTCTTTCGTTCTGCGTGCATAGGGTCACAATGAGTCAGAATTTACTTGCCTGCACCTGAAAACAACAATGATAGGGCTATTGAAAAGTAAAACCGAGAGCAAATGCTTTGAGAATGATTGGGGTAGGGAATGTATGGATGTGCTTTATACAATTGATGTATGTATATGTATGGATTGTGATAAGAGTTGTATGAGTCCCTAATAAAATGTAAAAAAAGAAAAGAGGAGAAAAAAATGATTAGGGCAAAGACTGTACAGATGTGCTTTATACAATTGATGTATGTATAAGTATGAACTGTGATAAGAGTAGTATGAGCCCCAATAAATTGTTAAAAAAAAAGAAAAGTAAAACCACCTTAGTAATTAAGAAATGCAAATTTAAGCTACAAGATATAGGTATAAAATTGAACCAAATTAAAATTTTAAAGTTTATTTTTTCCCAACTCACTTAATACTGAAATTTTGGACAGGATAATTCTTTGCAGTTGAGGGCTGCTCTATGCATTGTGAGGAAAATTATTACAAAAAAAGAGGAGCACTGGTGGGTAGGTGCTTACCATTGGACTGCTAACCACAAGGTCAGCAGTTTGAACCCACTAAAGTCTTCTCAGGCGAAAGATGGGGCTGAAAGATTTGTGGTGGTATAGTGGTTATGCACTGGGCTGTGCAGTAGTTACATAATTTTATGTCAACTTGATAAATAAGTGCAGAGGTGGAATCTAGCCTGTCAATCAGGTCACAGCCTGACGATGCCTCCTTTTTGGTGAGGCCTTCTCATAAGGATACTGGAAACTGTCTCTATCTTTCTCTGCCTTTGTCTTTTTGTTGACAAGCTACGCTGAAGGTTGCTGAGACCTTTGAGAGACCTTCGCTTTGTTTTCACCTTCCTATTGATGAGACACATTGAGCCATGCTGAGACCTGCAAGAACCTTGGAGATGCTTCCACCACCACTGGATCCACAAGACTTTGCACCCACTGGCCTGTGATTTTCCTGCATTTTGCATCATTGAATGTGCTGCATGAGTCTGAAGAGGGATTTTTGGACCAGTATCAGACTTGTGGGCTAATAACAGACTTATGGACTTGATCTGGACTGGGCTAGGATGTTTTTTTTATTAATATACAATTACTCTTTCTTATACATATGAGTATCACTGGATTTTTTTCTCTAGTCAACCCAGTCTAACACAGGTTGTGATCCTCATGGTCGACAATTGGATACAACCAGCAGCTTCACAGGAGAAAAACTGGGCTTTCTACTCCCATAAACAGTTACAACCCTGGAAACCCACCAGACTCAATAGCAGTGAGTGAGTTCTACTCTTCTAGATTTACAGTCTTGGAAACTCACAGGAGCAGTTCTATCCTGTCCTTTAGAGTCACTGTGAGTCAACTTGAAGGCAGTGAGTTTTTTGGTTTGTTTGTTTTGGTTTTGAGTATACATTGTAGGGTATTAAACAGCATCCCTGGTCTATATCCAATAGAAGCCAATTGGCACCTCTTGCTTGTTCTGGCAACCAAAAAAAAAATGTCTCTAGGTTTTGCCAAATGTCCTCAGGAGGTCAAAATTGCCCAAAGTTCAGAATCTCTGATCTAATTATACTGGGGGTTTGCTCGATTTGCCATTCCTCCTACTAGTCATGATTGTTCTTGCTCTCAGATATGTCATGTGATTGCTCCGGGGCATTTCCTTCCCAATGGTCATTATCTCTCATGTGAGAGGTATGGCTTTTAGCTTTCTATGATGCCTTATGATATGTTCCCATAGCACACTTTATTTACCCCTTTTTACACTGTACTGTATTTTATCTAATTACTTGTCTGTTCAAAAGGAATATAAACTCTATATCAATTTTCACTGTGAATTTATTAGCATTTTTGCATTTGTGAGTCCCTTCTTCCAAAAAGAATATTAATTTTTTCTTTATAACTGAATCATTTAAAAGATTAATATAATCCAGCTTGGGCTACAGTCATCTTTTGTTTTGATTTGAAAAGAAAATAAAACATTTCTATGGCCTCTTAAGTATTGTAAATCTTTGTGTGTGTGTGTGAGTGTGTATTGTAAATCTTGAGTATTGTGTTTCTTTTGTCAAATAAATGTCAGCTCTCGTTCTAAAAACCATTATTTTGTCACAAAAATACCTCAAAAATAATTTTAGGTGAGTCAAAATATATTTGTTTTATTGGACTTTTTTCAAAAATTCAATTTGTGTTACAGTTGTAACACAAACTTGAAGATTATTGTAATTTCTCTCCTATTTTTATTAAATATTCCTGATATTATTCATTTAAAATTTAAATGGGCATGCCTTTCCTGTTGATGTGGTGGTTACACATTGGACTGAGATCCACAAGGTTTGCAGTTTGAAACCACTAACTTCTTCTCAGGAGAAAGATGGAGTTTTCTACTCCTGTAAACATTTAGTCTTGTAAACTGACTGGGGCAGTTCCACCTTGTTCTATAGGGTCAGTATGAGTCGGCATTATCTCAATGGCAGTGTGTTTGGTTAAGTTTCTCCATCTAGTCTTCCACTTCATTCGGATTTCAAATTTTTGGGGTCATAATGAGAATATAAACCCTTGGTTTATATCAGATTATAAAATTTCCCAGCTATTTTAATTTTGTTTTATACTCAATAGACATCGGTATTGTAGGCTGTGCAGGAATTAACTCTTACGAGTCAATTCTGCTTGTGGTGACACTTGTTATCATTCTCAGGTGCCACTGAGTCACTTACAACAGAATGAAACACTGCCCAGTTCTGCACAAAACCCAGTGTCCATCCATTTTCTTGGTGTTTTTCCTCTTTTGCTTTGCCCTTACACTTTACCAAGAATGATGTACTTTTGCAAGGACAAGTCTCTTCTGATAATATGTCCAAAGTATGTGAGTTAAAGCCTCACCATCCAAGACAGGTGTATTTGTTCTTCTGGCAGTCCATCATATTTTCAACATACCTCACTAACACCATAATTCAAATGAATGAATTCTTCTGAAGGCTTCCTGTTCATTGTCCAACTTTCACATGTATTTAAAGGGATTGGGAATACTATGGCTTGGGCCAGGCGCATCTTAGTCCTCAAAGTGATACCCTTGCTCTTCAACACTTTAAAGAGGTTTTGTGAGCAGATTTGCCTAACACAAAACTTTTTTGAGATCCCAACTGCTGTTTCCATGAGCATTGACTGTGATACTTAAAATTGTGACTTTATCATTTTTGTGAGTTTTTAATTTTACCAGTTTACTTAAGGGAAAATCCCATTTTGATAAATTGATTGGTATTAGCCAGCATAGAGTCCTCATTTTAAAGGAGTTTACAGAGTAGTGGGGTTCTTCAGACTTTTTTGTTTCTGAAATTTGGGTGCATATTAGCATTAATGTTCAAAAAGTTAGTAGGTAATTGTGGAATAGGAACAAAATAACTGGTTGTCATTAGAAAAGTCTATATTGTAGTGATTGTTAAGTTTAGGAAACTACTACTGTTCTGTCTAGTGTATTTCCCTCCAGAAACAAAAATCACTGCCATCAAGTCAATTTTGATTCATAGTGACCTTATACACCTGGGTAGAACTGCCTCAGGGACTTTCTAAGACGAACAATTTACGGGAGTAGAACGTCTCATCTTTCTCCTGTAAAGTGGTTAGTAGCTTTGGTTTGCTGATCTTGCTGTTAACGGCCCACCAATATGCTGTTTATCATGACATTTGTTATGTATAATTTTGTGTGTCAACTTGACTAGCTTATGAATCTCAGTTCCGTATCCCCCATAATGTGATTTGTTGTGACCAGCCTTATAACTTGAAGGAGAAGTTTTCTTTTGTGTTCGGATGGGTTCTTTAGAGAAACAAAATCAATGATGCTTGTATGTGTTGCATATAGATAGAGATTTATATCAAGAAATGTCTCACACAGTTGTATAAATAGGTAAGTCTAGTCCAGTTCAAGTACAGCTTCTCTTGGCCTGTAAAAGAGGAGGCAGAGAGAGCTGGGTGGATGCAGAGGCATTATGAACCTGAAGTCAGCCAAATGAATTCATTGTTGGTAATCTGCTTTAACTGCTGAGTTTGGAAGGCAACAGAGATCAAGGAAGCTGAAGCAAGATCCAGCTCCGGCAGAAGATTGGACTCTGCTTGGACTTTCTTATGCAAAAGGTCACAGCCCCAAAGGGGTGTCATCTGTCATCAGACTGCAACCTAATTGACAGATTGTGTTTTGCTAGCCCTACCCTTAGCCAGGAGTGTCTGGTTGATGTAATCCCTAACCATCACTTCTATGGTGTGTGGCCTGCCTCCAAAATATAAATGGATGTTTGGGCAAGACTCACTAACTTGGCAGACCCTACAGTCTTCTAGTTGCCTGACCTCAATTTATTGGGATGTTAGCTTACTGAAGTCTTCAGCACTCCATATGACCAAAGGATTAGGGTTTTGCCAGCCCTCTCTCAATTCTGCGAGACATTTCCTCTTAATTGTTTGAACTATTTTCTTGAATTAAATCTCTCTCTTTCTCTTTCTCTCTCTCTCTCTCTCTCTCTCTACACACACACACACACACACACACACACACACAACTGTAGTTAATACAGACCAAAAAAAATCAATATTCTTGAATTCAGTATTTCATTCTTTTATAACATAGCACTGATTGAAGTTTAGGTTGTTTGATTCATAATGACTTAGAAAAAAGATTTTTTTAAGGTCATTTTTATTGGGTGCTCATAAAATTCTGATCACCATCCATAAATACATCCATTATGTCAAGGGTATATGTATCTCTGTTGCCTTCATCATTCTCAAAACATTTGCCTTCTACTTGGGCCCTTAATATCGTCTGCTCATTTTCCCCCTCCCTCCCCACTCCCCCCTACCCAATGAACCCTTCATCATTCATAAATTAGTATTATTTTGTCATATGTTACACTGTCCAACATCTCCCCCCACCTTCTTTGCTATCCATCCCCCAGGGAGGAGACTATATGTAGATTTCTGTAATCAGCTCCCCCTTTTTACCCCACATTCCCTTCACCCTCCAGGCATCGCCACTCTCACCACTGGTCCTGAAGGAGTCATCTGTCCTAGATTCCCTGTGTTTTCAGTTGCTATCTGTGCCTATGTACATCCTCTATCTAGCCAGATTTGTAAGGTAGAATTGGGATCATGATAGTGGGGAAGAGGAAGCATTTAAGAACTAGAGTTAAGTTATATATTTCATCGTTGCTACCCTGCACCCTGACTGGCTGATCTCCTCCCCACAACCCTTCAGTAAGGGGGTATCTGGTTGGTTACTAGTGGGCCTTGAGTCTCCACTCTGAACTCACCCACATTTACAATGATATCATTTTTTGTTCCTTGATGCTTGATACCTGATCCCTTCGACAGCTCGTGGTCACAGAGGCTGGTTTGTTTCTTCCATGTGGGCTTTGTTGCTTCGGAACTAGATGCCCACTTGTTTATATCGAGGTTATAAGACCCCAGGCACTATATCTGTTGATAGCTGGGCAACATCAGCTTTCTTCACCACATTTGCTTATGCACACATTTGTCTTCAGAGCCCTTGGGGGCTCACTGCTCTGTTCCCATTGCTGCTCTGCCACGCGCTCTTAGGGGTTTGCCTCGGTATCGCAGGGTCATTCTAGGCCAATCCCGACCCTGCGTCTCCATTGTTGGCCCCCTTAGGGCCCTGGGCCATCAAAGGATGGCGTGTCTCATAGTAGGATCATCCATAGTGTCCACTCTATCCATTGGCTCTTCAGAGCGGGGATATCATCCTCAAGGCCTGGTGGGCCAGGATGTGCTCTACTCTCTCTTCCTCCCCCTTAATGTGCTCCCATTTGCTTTGATCGGACATGCCCCTCTCCCCTAGTTGCAGCTTAGTGCCGTCCTCTCAAGTAAAATCTTCTGGGGTTAAGGGCACTTGTCCCCATAACCGGTATGGGGGCCGAGCTCTCAGGCCTCTCCACTGGCTCCCCGCTCCCCACTCCTTGCCGGCACACTGCATTTGTCTGGCACTGGCTTTATATCTGGTCCTTCTTTCCCTGTGGAGACACAAACAATATCCTCCCCTTGGGTGGGTCAGTGCCCTATTCCCCCACGACAAATCTTCTTTTTCTTTCCTATTTCCTCCCTCTACCCCCTTTTTAGTTGGCCACCATATGTACCCCTGTATTTGGTCTGGCCCCTGCCATACTACCTGGACCTCACCCCTGGAGTGTTTGTATACAGTAGCGTTTTCCTTGTGCCACTTTTCCACTTACCTTTCTGTTCTCTCATATATATATATAAACTTACCTCAGTGGATTCATATTATACTTGTCCATCTGTGCTTGGCTTACTTCACTTAGCATAATTTCTTCCAGTTCTTCCTATGTGGCTGTATGCTTCATGCATTCATCACTGCTTTTTAGAATAGTACTCCATTGTATGTATGTACCACAGTTTTTCAATCTATTCATCTATTGATGGAAATTTGGGTTGTTTCAAACTCCTTGCGATTATGAACTGTGCTGCAAAGAACATTGAGCACAGATGTTTCTTGCCTCGTCTGGGTATATACCTAGTAGGGGGATTGCTGGGTCATATGGTAACTCAATTTCCATCTGTTTGAGAACTCGCCAAATCGATTTCCATAGTGGCTGTACATACCTACATGTCAACCAGGAGTGGATGAGAGTACCTATCTCACCAAAGCCCCTCCAACACTTGTTACTTTCTGATTTTTTTTTGAATTGGGCTATCTTTGAGGGTGTAAGATGGTATCTCATAGCTGTTTTGATTTGCATTTCTCTTATGGCTATTGATCGAGAACATTTTCTTATTTTTATCTTAAATAATAATTTTATTTTTGTTGGGTATTATTTAATATTATTCATTTGTACTTTAATAGCATTATGCTATTTTGGGGGGTTCTGAGAAATTTTTTCATAAATCATTTTATTGGGGCTCATACAACTCTTATCACAATGAATACAAATATCAATTGAGTAAACCACCCTTACACATTCGTTGCCCTCATCATTCTCAAAATTCGCCTTCCACTTGGGTTCCTGGAACCAGCTCATTTTCCTTTTTTCCCTCCCTCCCCTCCCCACTGCCCCCTACCTCCCGAACCCTTAATAACTCATAAATTATTACTCAATCCTATCTTACACTGCCCAGCATCTTCCCTCACCCACTTTCCTGTTGCCCATCCCCCAGAGAGGAGATTACATGTAGATCCCTGAGATTGGTTCCCCCTTTCTACACCCCCTTCTCTCCCGGTGTTGCCACGCTCACCGCTGGTCCTGAGGGGTTCATCTGTCCTAGATTCCCTGTGTTTCCAGATCCCTACTGCACCGCTTTGCATCCTCTGGTCTAACCAGGTTTGCAAGGTAGAATTGAGATAAAAATAATTGTGGGGGAGGAAGCATTCAAGAACTAGAGGAAGGTTTTGAGTTTCATTGTAGCTACACTGAACCCTGAGTGACTCATCTCTTCCCCACTACCCCTCTGCAACGGATGTCCAGTTGTCTACAGATGGGCATTGGGTCCCCATCACGCACTCCCCTTATTCACAATGATATGATTTCTCCCCCCCCCCTGCCTTTGTTGTTTGAAACCTGGTCCCCTCGGCCCTTCATGATCACACATGTTGGTGTGCTGCTTCCATGTGGGATTTGTTGCTTCTAGGCTAGATGGAAACTTGTTTACTTTCAAGCCTTTAAGTCTCCAGACACTATATCTCTTAAGAGCCGGGCACCATCAATACTTATGCACACATTCGTCTTCAGCATTTATGTGGGGAAGGTGATCACGCAATGATGGTTTTTGTTCTTTGGTGGCTGCTACCTGATCCCTTCAACACCTCGTGTTCACTTTAGGCTTGTGTGCTTCTTCTCTGTGGGATTTGTTGCTTCCGAGCTAGATGGCCGCTTGTTTGCCTTCAAGCCTTTAAGACCCCAGACGCTATATCTTTTTGATAGCCGGGCACCACCAGCTTTCTTCACTACGTTTGCTGATGCACACGTCTGGCTTCAGCGATGATGTCGGGAAGGTGGGTATCATGGAATGATTGTTTAGCTGAGCAAGGTGCAATTGTATTGAGGGAGTGCACGTGAGGAGGCCCAATGTCCACCTGCGACCCTACTGCGGAACCTATAAATATATGCACATACGTCTATTTTCCCCCATCATAAAGAAGGGGAAGTGGGGCAGGGGGAGGGAGAAGCAGGGTAGGGAGAAACCGAGTGGATGGGGTAGCAGGATCATTTTCTCATATATTTATTGGCCATTCGGATTTCAGATTATGTGAAACTTCTGTTCAGGTCCTTTGCCCACCTCCTCAGTGGGCAATTAGTTTTTCTCTCATTACAAGCTTGCAAAGTATTGTAGATTTTAGTAATAAGGCCTTTGTCTGATGTGTCATTGCTAAAGATGTTTTCCCAGTCGGTAGACTCTTTTATTACTCTCTTGGTGAATTCTTTCGATGTACGTAGATATCTTATCTTCAGTACATCCCACTTGTCTATTTCTGACAACTCTGTATTTATATCCTTCCCTATTTCTGGTAGCCTATGCATTCCCTGTGCCAAAGTTCTCAGGTTTGTCCCAATTCCCTTATTAATGGCCTTAATTGTTTGGGGTTTTATCTCAAGATCTGTGATCCACCTTGAGTTTATTCTTGTGCTTGTAGTGAGGTAAGGGTCTTGCTTCATTTTTCTGCAGGGAGATATCTATTTTTTCCCCAGCACCATTTATTAAAGATTACATCTGCTTCTCATTTAATATTTTTGGGCCCTTTTCAAAGATCAGTTACATGTATGCTGATGTTTTATTTCTGGGTTTTCAGCTCTTTTCCATTTTTCTGAATATCTGTCGTTATGCCAGTACCACACTGTTGCCATTTAGTACGCGCTAAAATCAGGCAGAGCAAGCCCTCCCACTTTGTCCTTCTTCTCGAGGAGCTCTCTGCTAATTCTGGGCTTCTTCCCCCTCCATATGTAGTTGGTAAACTGTTTTTCCAATCCTTTGAAGAATGATGTTGGTGTTCATATCGGGATACCATTGAACTTATATAGTGCCTTGTGCAGGGGATTAGACCAGCTATCCCACATCAAGCTGGGTTCGAACTGAGGCGTGCGGATGATAGGAAAATAAAGAGCTATATACAAAGCATGGGATCGGGAGGACTCCAATCTGATGGACTGAAGTCTCTAGTATATTTGAAGCTTGGTATTTATACTCTTCTTACACAAGGGAATTGGTACAAAACAAACATCAAAGAACTTAAACATTCCTAAACTCTTATCTATGCAAATATTACTTAACTAGTCACAGTTTCTTAACTTTGGAATAATAAAAGCACTAGGTTCAAAGACAATCACAGGGATATGCAATATTCAAGAGAGTCTCAAAGAGATCGTAAAAACTGAGTTATCCCTCAATGCTTTTAGCAGCAAAGTCACAAATAACAGTCATTTTGCAATGCTTTTGTCTGCAGAGACACAGAGGTGCAGGAGACTAAATAGTCACCCATTAGTAAACACCTTGATCAGCCGGATGCTTCCTACACCTTGGGCAGAACTGATATATTTACTGTATTGAGTCTGCCAATCCACAAGCATGGGATATCCTACCATTTGTTGAGGTCACTCTTGATTTCTTTAAGTAGTGTTTTTTAATTTTCCTCATATAAATCTTTCGTTTTTTATTCAGGTATATCCCTAGGTATTTCAATTTCTGCTTGGCTATTGTAAAGGGTACTACCTTTTTAATCTTCTCTTCTGTGATCTTGTCTGATGTATAGAGCAGTCCAATAGAATCTGTTTGTTGATTTTGTTTCCTGCCACTCTGCCATATTCCTCTTTTGCTTCCAACACTGATTGTGGAGTATAAGGGATCTTCAATATATAGAATCATATCATCTGCGAATAATGATAATTTCGCCTCTCCCTTCCCCAGCTGAATACCTTTAATATCTTTCCTTTGTCTCATGTTGTTAGCTAGGACCTCCAGCATGATATAAAATAGGAGTGGGGACAAGGAGCATCCTTGTCGGGTCCCCTTTTTCAGTGGAATTGTTTTCACCTTCTTTCTGTTAACTACCACATTAGCTGTTGGTTATTCTTATATTGCTTGTATAATATTGAGGAATTTTCCTTCTAATCCCATCTTCTTAAGTCTCTTAAACAGGAATGCATGTTGGATGTTGTCGAATATTTTTTCCGCGTCTATCGATATTATCATGTGATTCTTAACATTTTTCCTGCCAATGGGGTCAATAATGTTGATAGTCTTTCCTATGTCGAACCATCCCTGCATCCTTGGTATGAATCCCACTTGGTCATGGTGAATTATTTTTTAATATGTTTTTCTATTCTATTAGCCAGTATTTTGTTAATGATTTTTGCATCAATATTCATTAGGGATATTGGTCTATAGTTCTCAATTCTTGTGGTATCTTTCCCGCTTTAGGTATCAAAGTTATTCTAGCTTCCTAGAAAGAGTTTGGGAGTTTTCCATCTTTTTCTATGTTCTGGCAGATTTTCTATAGGATTGGTGTCATTTCTTCCCTGAATGCTTGGTAGAATTCTACTGTGAAGTCACCTGGCCCAGAGGATTTTTTGTTGGTAATCCCTTGATTACCTTGTCTATTTCTTCCTTTGCTATGGGTCTGTTGAAGTTGTTAACATCCACCTGGCATAGTCTAGAGTGGGATTGTGTTTCCAAATATTTATTCATGTCTTCCAAATTGAATTCTTTAAAAATATACACCTTCATAGTAGTGTGTAATTATACTTTTGATTTCATTAGGGTCCATTGTAATGTCCCCTGTTTCATCCCCCATCCTTGCAAATGTCGTTTGTTCCTTCCTTTCTTTGGATAGGTTTGCCAGGTGTCTATCAATTCTGTTAATTCTTTCAAAGAACCAACTTTTAGTGGCATTGATTTTTTCTGTAGTTTTCTTGTTTCCCCCCTCCTTTATCTCAGCTCTGATTTTATTGTATCTATCCTCTTGCTATTAGTAGGTTTGTTCTGTTGACTCTGCTCTAATTGGTGTAAATTTGGTGTCAGCATATCATCCATGATTCTCTCTTCTTTTTTAATGTGTGCATTTATTGATATCAGCCTTCCTCTGATAAATGCCTTTGCTGCATTCCAAAGGTTTTTATACATCGTATTTTCATTCTCATTAGTTTTTAGAAACTTCCTGATTTCATTTCTGATCTGGGTAAATACCCACTCCTTTTTCAATAGGAAATTGTTCATCCTCCAATTGTTTGCCCTAGTTTTCTTCACTGTGCTTCTGTTAATTTCCAGCTTTATGGCACAATGATCAGAGACAGATGTCTGTATAACCTCTATGTGCTAGAATTTGCTCAAGTTCGACTTGTGTCCCAGCATGTGTTCTATTTTTGTATATGTGCCATGTGGGCTTGAAAAGAAAGTGAATTCATTTGTATGTGGGTGGAAAGCTCTTAAAATATCTATCTACTCAAATCGTCCAATTGTGCTATTTAGATCTGTAGCATCCTTGTTGAGTTTCTTTACCAATGATCTGTCTTTTTCAGAAAATGGTGTATTAAAGTCACCAACTATAATTGTTGAGCCTGTGATCTTTTTCATCTTTTGGAGTGTTTGATTTATGAATTTCGCAAGTCACTCATTAGGTGCATATGTGTTTATTATGCTCACTGGTTCCTGGTCTATTGTTCCCTTGAGCATTATATAGTGCCCCTCCTTGTCCCTTGTTATGGCCTGTATCTTGAGGTCAATTTGGTCAGATATTCAGATCGCTACCCCTGCTTTTTTTTGCATTACCATTTGCTTGGTATATTTTTTCTAGTCTTTAATTCTCAAACGGTTTTTGTCTGTAAGCTTGAGACGAGTCTCCTGGAGACAACAGATCGATGGGTTATGCTTCCTGAGCCAGTCTGTTAGCCACTGCCTTTTAATGCCTGAGTTCATGCCATTGATGTTCAGTGTTATTATATCCATCTGTGTACTCTCTGATGTCATCTTTTACCTTTTGTGTTGGACATTTTCATCTCTACATATCTTATCTGGCATTTTTGTGTGTGTGGTTTATGTTTGCTTTCTTTCCACTTTTGAGCTTATGCTATCCTGGAGGTTATTTGCTCTTAGTCCCCCTATGGGTGGAATTGTTCTATTTGATGGTCTCTTATTTGCCC
Organism: Tenrec ecaudatus; assembly: GCF_050624435.1. Classification (NCBI taxonomy): domain Eukaryota; kingdom Metazoa; phylum Chordata; class Mammalia; order Afrosoricida; family Tenrecidae; genus Tenrec; species Tenrec ecaudatus. The sequence continues at coordinate 103,434,472 of NC_134548.1, read as the reverse complement.
TTGGTGAGTGTTGATCTTCTGGCCATACTGGATTGGCAAGGGTCTTTTGTAGGGTTGGGTTTCTTTTTATGTATTCTTTGAGGTTGTCCCTGTCTGGGAAGAATCTTATTTTTCCATCTATCTTAATAGATAATTTGGCTGGGTAAAGTATTCTTGGGTTTCCGTCATTTTCCTTAAATTTTTTTGGAATATGTTACTCCATTCCCTCCACTTGTTCATCATTTCCATTGATAGATCTGAACATACTCATATTGCGGTACCTTTATACGTGACTGTTGCTTTTCCCTAGCTGCTTTTATAATCTTCTCCTTTTCCTCATAGTTTGATAATTTTACAATTATGTGTCTTGGTGACTTCTACTTGGGATACAGTCTGGTTGGTGTTCTTTCAGTCATTTGAAGGTTGCCTGATTTTCATTTATTAAGCTGGGGAAGTTTTCCTCTAAAAATTCCCTTGCTATTTTCGCTTTGTTGTGTCTTGTTCTGGTTGTCCAATTATTCTAATATTGTTTCTTTTCATAGTGTCAGATATGGCTCTCAAGTTTTCTTCAACTTCTTTGATTGTCTTATTTGACTGCTTTTCCCATTTGCTGATGTCTGCTTGGTTATCGTCTAGGTCACTGGTGTGATTCTCTGCCTCCTCAAGCCTGTTGGCAAGATCTGCAAATCTGTCACTGGATTTTGTTATTCCATCCGTTATCTCTTGTATTTCCCTTTGGTGCATTGCCTTTATCTCCTCTATCATTTCATCTTTTTTCTGCATTGCTTCCCTCATATCCTTTATGAGTTCAACAACATTTTGAAAATTTCTTTTTGTGGCAGGTAATATCTGTTTCATCATTAGGTTCATGACTTCTTCCAGCATTGTCTTCTGTTTCTCCTGCTTGTTCGTTGAAGCTGTTAGAAGTAGTTTCTCTATATGTCTTGTTTTAGAGGAGCTTGGAGCCATCTTCCTTAGTTGAAGAGCCCTGAGTTCTCTCTTGGGGGACTCGTATGAGTTCTTCAATGAACTACCTTCCGGGAGCTGTACTGAGGAGTCAGGCTACCACTACACCTTTCTAGCCATCCAGTATTCCATTACTTGGAATGTGTGTTGGATATTCCTCTCATGTGACACAGGTCGAGTTGTTGTGGGCCAATGAGGGCGTTGCTTCACTGGCCGATCTCTAAGTAGGCGTCATAGTTCTTGGAGCTCCTCAGCTGGCCTGTGATGTTTTTCTCTGCAACTTTAGTGCTGAGGAGGGCGTGCGAGTATACCCTCCTTGGTGCAGAACTCTGTAGCTGGCAGGGGAATTAAAGTAGACAGAGAGATGGTCTTGGATGTTGGGTGGATGTTCCCGCAGTAGCATGGAGCCCTTCAAGTGGTGGTCAGGCGTTTCCCCTCGTCACGTGTAGGGCCTCAGGATTTAGGCTGGGGATGCCCCCACTTTTTGTAGGCGAGAATCCCCTGCTGCTTGGTGTGTGGATCAGGACCAGTGTGAAATCCTCAGGTGCTTACCAAGCCAATAAATGTGGTGGGAGCTTCCCCTGTTGGGCCTTCAGAGTTTCCCTAGGCAGAGAGGAGTGACCTGGAGGCCACTAGTGGCTTGTGACAGGAAAGAGAGTGAAAGGAGCGGAAAAAGAGAAAAAGAGGAAAACACAGACTGGAGCAGTAATGCCAAGCAAATGGACAACCACTCACACACAAAACTAAAAAATACAGAGGAAACAAAAGTGAAAACAGTTAAAAAAAAAAGATAAGAAAAGGAAACTAAAAAGCAGAACTAAATCTGCTCAGGCTGTTGTAGGAAATAGAGAAGAGCTAGAAGAGGCGGAAGAAGAAAACGTGAAAGATGAACTCAAAGAAAGAAAAAAGAGAAAAGAAAAGGAAGGAGGAGAGAGAATTTTAAAAATAGTTAAATAAGTAGCTGACTCCATACTGTGTTGTGTGTAGCACTGTCTCTTCCTGTGTTCAGCACTGTCTTAGGGGTCAGGCTGCCCACTGGGAGGACAGGGTTGCCCTAGGCAGAGTGTAGGAGTCTGGGAACCAGTAGTCATATGTGAAAGGAATGAGCGGGAGCAGAGAGAATCATAAAAGCATAGAGAGAAGCAAATAGAACAAAGACAGAAAGAGGAAAGAAGGAAAAAGAAAATAAAGAGAAAGAGGGGGGAAAACCCAACTGTGTTCACTAATATTATCTGTAATGGTAAAGAGGGAGGAGAGAAAGAAGGAGGAAATAAAGAATAAAGGGATAGCTGATTCCTGATTGCTTGAATGTGGGGCCAGAGGGGTTTAGACCCTGCCCCACAATGGGAAGTTGGTGTGCCCTTCTAATGCTGGGACCCAGTGGTGCTGGGCAGAATTGCCCTAGTTGACGAGATCACCTTAGAGGTGTGACGGAGGTTTCCTCAGCAGCATAGTGCAGGGTAGATGTTTGTCTTGTGTGGTGTATGTTAACAAGTGAGACCCTCACCCAGACCACTCAATGAAACAGAGATGGAAACAGTAAAGCTTTATTCAGACAGATTCTAATCTGGGCCCACACCCACAACTGAGGTAGGCTCAGTCTGTAAGGCAAGAGCCCCGAACATCATCAAAGCAGAAGGTTTTATACTTCCTTGTGGGGCGTCTTGCCAAACAAGGGGAGGGGGAAGGCAAGTTCTTGTGTGAAACTGGTAAAACATTCTCAGGCAAGTGAAACAAAAGTTTTTTAAGTCTAACAAAGCAAGTTCTACATTTAAGTTCAGTTTGTCTCCAGTGGTCTGCCAACCGATACTGTAGTTAGGCTAGGCTGCTTCGTGGAGCGTAAACATCCTGGGCTGGGCTACACCTGTTCCAGGCTGCAATTTAAAATTTTTTCCATTTCTGACCAGGGGTGACCTGCCTGTTACTGTTCCAGGGCACCCATTCCTGACCGGGCGGTGGCCTGCCTGTTACTGTTACAGGGCACAGTGTCACAGTGTATACCACTTGTCTGGTATATAGCACTCCCACCTAGGGCAGGCTGGAGTTCCCCCTGCTATTTGGTTTGATTTGTCCTAAGCGGAGGGTAGTAGCCAGGAAACTAGTAGCGGCATATGCTAGAAGAGAGTGGGAGAGAAGAGGCAAAAGAGAGAAAAAGAAAAAAAGGAAAAGAAAAAAAAGAAGGAAAAAGAAAGGGAAAAAAACCCAACACAAACCTGAGCTCGTTGAGACTGACTGCAGTGGGAAAGATCGAAGGGCTAGTAAGAGAAGAAATAGAGTAGTTGGTAGGGAGATAACTGAGACTTGATCACCTGTCCGTGAGGCTGGAGGAGTTCCAACTCTTCCTCAAGGTAGCGGGGTGGTGTACCCGTTTGATGTAGGGTTCCACAGACGCTGTGTGGGATTACTTCAGAGGCAAGATCACACCCGTGGCCAGGCGTCAGTTGAGTGCTGGAGTTCGCTGGTGTACCTGCCTTGTGCTGTATGTAACCCTGCAGCAGAGGTGTTAGGTAGCTTAGCCTAGGGAATTGGGAAGTCCATTTATGCATGCCCAGGAGAGCCAGCAAAGGATAAAAACTGAATTTTCCCGCAGGTGGGCCCAGATGGGCGTTACACCTGGAGCAGCCCACCTGGGCCAGGTGACGGCAATTCAGCCAATGGGATCAACCTGGGTTCGTTCACCACGCCTCCCCCGGGAACCCTTGAAAAGGCAGGGACCGGAAGGGAGAGGGGCTCTTGGTCTTGTCTTGCTTGTGCGGTCTGGTGGTCTTCGTGGGAGGGGAGAGATCCTTGCGTGTCCCGGAGCAGTCTCTGCCAGGCCGCATGGACAAAGGAATCCTATGGGTGCCGCGTAAAACCTGATGCTTCTTTGAATTTTCATTAAATTCACTTGGATCACGAGCCTGGTTTCGGCATGAAATCTTTCTTGCGGGGAGCTGTTAGGTAGCTTAGCCTAGGGAATTGGGAAGTCCATTGACGCATGCCCAGGAGAGTCAGCAAAGGACAAAGCTGGATTTTGCCGCTGGTGGGCCCAGATGGGCGTTACACCTGGAGCTTCCCACCTGGGCCAGGTGATTGCAATTCAGCCAATGGGATCGACCTGGGGTCGTTCACCACACCTCCCCCGGGAACCCTTGAAAAGGCAGGGATCGGAAGCAAGAGAGGGGCTCTTGGTCTTGTCTTGCTTGTGCGGTCTGGTGGTCTTCGTGGGAGGGGAGAGATCCTTGCGTGACCCGGAGCAGTCTCTGCCAGGCCGCATGGTCAGAGGAATCCTATGGGTGCCGCAAAAAACCTGAAGCTTCTTTGAACTTTCATTAAATTCACTTGGATCAGGAGCCTGGCTTTGGCGAGTCTGAGATTTAGGCCGGAGAGAGAAACCTAACAGAGCCAAGGACCAAGGCTGAAATCTAGTCCCGGAGAGAGAGACCTTACAGAGGCTGGTGGTGGGGGGTGGCTGGGGTGTTCCCACAGCCTTGTCTAGGACTCCAGGACAGGCAGGGCCACCCCAGTTATGTGCAGAATCACTGAGAGGGAAGCTGGGCTTATTGTCCTATCTAGCCTGCTAGTGCTCACTAGATCAGAGGATTTTATTTTTTCTTTTTATCTCCCTGGCCAGCTTGAATCAAATCAAATTAAATTGTCTCCCAAAGTCTCTGGGCTGTAGCTCTGTGCTGTTTGAAGCTGACACTTGCTACAGCAGGTCTTCGTTATGCAAAAAGCCGCCAGGCCCTGCAGCTGAGTTCTGGCATTCCTTAGCTAGGTTTCTTCTTATGCTGATTTATGTTAAGGGACTCCACCTACGTGCACCTTGGAGCTGAGCAACCAGACTTGGGTTTTGAGTTTTAAACCAATAATATATATTTCACCCTTTTTTATTATTATGCTTGTGATGTGCTCTGATTTGGGGGCTGTCAGGCTGACCCCCAGAGGGGGAGATCCAGCTTATCAGAGGGGTTGTTTCCTTCTCGGCCAATTGGAACTCAATTTGCTCCCTGGACTCCGGACTCTCCACCTGTTTTCTCCCAACCATGATCTACCTCAGGTAAGAATCTACTTTTTCTTCTACTCTAAATTATAGGTGCTTGCCACCACCACTCCCCAGGCAGTGGGCTCAAGGCAGTCACCAGCGCGGAGAGTTCCGGCGCGGGGTTCCCCTCATGTCTGGGGTTCTGTCCCCTCTCGGGCGTCAGCCTGGAGAAATCGCTGCTCCTGGCAAGGGCGCAGCCAGAGCCCATGGGCTGGCCAAAGCGAGAGCATTCTTGGTTTGCTTTGTGAGTGAAAATCCCACGCAAAAAGGGGTTTCAGGAGAGACCCTGGTACCCTAGTTCTACTTTCTGGACTCCAACTCCCCCTTCTTCACCTTACCTCCCAATTTCCTGGTCTGGCAGCAGGAGCTCCGGACGGGTAAGGCCTATTGGGTCGCCATCTTTCAGACTGTCTCGAAGAAAGAGTTTTGTTTCATTAATCACAGCTCTCCCATTGTAATATGGGTAATCTTTGGGTAGGCTTCTCATTATGGGTTAAATTCAGTTCTAGGATGCACTTTCTTATTTAATTACACAAGTGATGTCACTTAACTTGGTTTATGAGTCAGCGGTCACTTCATTTAAGCCTGCCTTAAGCCTTCTTGGTCAGAATCAATCACTTCTTTCTGGAAACCCTACCAACAGGGCAGCTTCATCTCTATTTAGCAGTCACTTATTCTGCTTTGCTCGTTTTCCTACCGTCTCTATCATACGAAAGAAAAAGGAATGGTTTCTAATTAACTTCTGTTCCCCCACCTCGAGCACCTAGCATAATGTGTTACACATAGTAGGTCTCACGACATTTTTATTGAATTTTAAAAATGTCAAAGATGAATTAGGATGTTATGTTTGTGATATGCTCAGAACCAAATATGTGTTAAGAAGCTAAATGTTTACCAGTACAGGTGTGTGAATGCTTTTGGTACAAGTCCTATGTGAGTGAAATCTACCTAGACATTTTCTTCAAAGAGGATTTTTATCATCTGGGCAGCTTTTAGTATTCACAACTTTATCACTACCAGCAGTAAATTTCTTTGAAAATGCCAAGTGAGGGTCACCAGGCTAATGGATTTATCCACTATGATATTCTAGGAAATGATTCCATCCAACTTGCCAGAAGTTGCTTCAAGGTCAAACACTGAAATATCCTAGTAGATTACAAGAATGCATGGAAGATGTTTTTTTGACAGACTTGAATATATATATATATTTTCCCCACATTTGATATTTTTCTCCTGTCTAATGTTTGCTGTCCTTTCCTTACTCCTTTTTCAATGTATAGTTATTGCCTAGGAGTTATTTGTATTCTCAATTCATTAAATATTCCAGGTTTATACACACACACACACACACACAAATATATATATTTACTATTTTAGAAAGCACTTTTACAACTCTACAGAACATGGAATAAAATCAGAAAGATTGAATAGTGAAATTTCATTTGGAAACAGCTTCCTATAGAATGACTATATAAGTGTATTCTATTTGATCAGGAATAAAATATTGTCCCACAGACCTATAGAATTAGTTCCGTAACCTTTCCTCTTATCTAATAATGTGTATGATTTGTGGAGATTGTACCTACTACTAGCCAATGGGAAAATACTACTCTTCTTCAATCAAATTTTCTGAAAACATTATGTCTCCTTGATCACTTCCTAGCTTGTTATTCACTCAAGACAGGCATTCAATCACCTTTTCCATTCTAAAACACATTATAAAACACCTATTTACACTTTGGCTTCCTATTTATTGGGACAGATCTCTGATCATTGGGCTTATTCAAAGGAAAAACACTATCCTGAAAACATATAAGAATATGGTAGAGACCCCAGCTTACCCCTAAGCTTACCCTTAAGCATGTTTCAAAATATCCCAGTAGACTGTTATGTATTTTCTTTGAAGGAAGGGGCTACCTTGATTTTATTTTTTTCACATTTTCTCTGATGCCCCTCTGTCTTCATTGTCATTTTTGAACTTCTGGTGTGACCTTTCCCCTGTTTCCTTTTACTCAGCACATCTTTTTTGGCTTGCCTTGATTCAGTCTGCCGTCCTTGACTCAGACTGCATGAGTTAGGGCATGCAGAATGGCACAGAGGGCTGTATTCGACCTGTTCTGGTTTCCCTAGTGCCACAAAGCAGAGGTCAGACATTCCTATACCCTCCATCTTTCTTTACCTACTCTGACACCGACTTTCTTTCCACAGCACTCTGCTTCTCTGCTGGATCCAATAATTCATTGCACTGACCACCCAGAACTTACAGGCAACACTTAGGATTAAAGGGGTTTATTAGGGAATTTGACAAGTTACTACAAATCAGGATCAGTGAGCAGTAAGGGTACAGTCATTGTTCTACAGCAAAACCTCTCCTCAGCCAGATACTAAGCCTCTCACTCTAATTCTCAGTCTCTTAACCACGTGGTCCCTGTGCTTTTGCCTGCATGGGTCAGTAAACCATCTGCTACTCTGCTTCATATTCTCAGAGGCTCCTCTTCTCTGTCTCATGATCTTCTTGCTTCAGCATTTGGTTTCGGCCTGGCTCCTTTGCTCTCTTTCATAGACTGCATACTGCAGCATCCAATGCTTCTGGTCTCAGCCTCTGCAACTTCAGACAGATCCCTAATGTGCTCCACTGGTGGCTTTTCTGAGCCACACTCTGTTCTGCCTTCTGAGATGGCATATTCTTATATTAGCTTTTGTTTCTCAGGGTTCCACATGCCCAAAGAAAGAGGAGGTGGTGATTTGAGTCACACCCCCTCCTAAGGTGGAAACTCAAACATATTTCTCTATAATCTTCTTTTATTTTAATCTCACTTTAATCTTCTAACAGGGAACTCCTTTCAAAATGATATAACCATAGGAATAGAGGCTAGAATTTACATCACAAAATGGATTTTGACTAGAAGGGTAATATTAAGTAATTAGATCAATATTTTAATATTTTAAGTTTCATATTCCTCATTCTTGACAGATAAAGCAACAACAAAAAGATCTGCATTTTACGATCAATAAAGTTATAAAGATTTGATTTCTACTATTTTTCTTTTCCTTTCCTTTAAAAATAATGGTTGCCAATGTCTTTGCCTGCAGCACTTCTCTTCAAATGAAACAATAGATTTTTACCTTGCACAGATATGGCATGTTCATTTTGGCAAGTAAGAGATGAAATTTAATTAAATAACTTAGCCCTCTACAAGAACTTAATTATAATCTTCTCTGATATTTTCTCAACTCAAATCTATTCCTACATTTTGAGCTAAATTGGCTTGTGCTCCTTTGCCATACATGGAAATAAAGAAAGTTTTCTCTGCCCTCCTCTATGATTTGCTTCCTCAAACAACTTAAAACCCCACTCAAGATTTTTAATGGTGACAGCTTTATGTAAAAAGCAGTAGCCAGAATATTCAAATATTACCAATTTGCTCTGCCAGTATCCCGAGATCACTCCTACCTTTAGTGTCAACTATAAAATTATGAAAACCCCAATTGCTCATATAAATATCAGGCAGGCACCCTCCCCAAACTCCATGGATTCCTGGAGACGAGAACGTAGAGAGGCAAAATCTTAGTCCAATATCTGCGCCCTGAATCCTCAATTACATTATCATCCTACAATTTGAAGTTGTGGCCTTGAAGGTACAACTCTTTTTTCTCTCCACTTTCCAGGTCCCAGAATATATAGCACTCTCCCTACATTATTGCCCAAAGCACCACTGATAGATAGTCAGTTCCTTAAGTCATAATCCATTTGGTGATGTATTATAAATTCCAGCCTCTCTGTCTGTAGTTATAGTACCATTTTGGAGGGAATTCTTTCCTACATGATTTATTCACTGTCATTGAGTCAATAACCACCAATAGCAACCCTATTAAACCGGGAAGAATTGCCTCTGTGGGTTTATGCGACTCTAACTCTTTACAGGAGTAGAAGGCTCCATCTTTATCCTTCGGAGCATGTGATAGTTAGGTTTATTGTGCCGACCTGGCCAATAGGAACATGTGGGATTAATCAGGTTACAGTTTGATTAGAGAGCTAAGAGATCAATGGCTGTGCAAGGCCCACCTCCATCTCTGACTCTCTGGTGATTGGACCAGTGTGCCACTGCTCTAGCTAGTTATCTGCCTCAAATTGTGTGCTTTATCACCTGTGGACCAATCAAACCTGTGGATTGTGGACCATGTTGCTAGAACTTGAGGCTCCCTCGAGGCCTGCATCACCATGCTGCTGGTGCATACGTTGCTTGAGTTTGAGCCTGGGAGAGCTTGTCACTTTGCATTGCTTGAGTTTGATACTGACACTCAATTAGCTGTTTTATTCCTTCTGCTGCAAAACCTCTCTCTCTCTCTCTCTCTCTCTCTCTCTCTCTCTCTCTCTCTCTCTCTCTCTCTCTTGCTCGCTTCATAAATGTCCTGTTTTTGTTTCTCTAGAGAACCCTGCCTAACACAGAGCAGCTGGTGGTTTTCAAACTGAGAACCTTTCAGATAACAGTCTACTATGCCACCAGGGATCCTTCAAGATTAAAGTGGGGTATTTCTGAATCTTCACCTTAGTACAGGGGATGACTCAAGTCATCATCTTTAGTTTCCTCGGATATATGGGCCTGCAAAAGACCAAAAGAACACTAAAAATTTTGCCCTCTTTAGTAAATTCTTTGAATATTTTATAAAGGTTCAGGGATTTTTTTCTTTTGATGTTTAGACAGTATTTGATTAGAACCATAGCAAACACATTTTTTATTTTTGAAGTAGTGTGGAATAGTGTATCAATGTTATCATAAAGTATTAATGTTAAAATAAAAATATTAGAATATTCAGACATTTCTACTCTGAATTTGTAAAATTTGGGCTAAACACACAGGTCAAGTGATACATGAAAAGAACCAGGATTGATTGTTAACTGAAATATGTTGAACCAACAGATAAATATACTTGTAAAATTAAATGATCTCATTCTGTATTATAATTCAGTATGCTTCACTTATACTTGTCCTGTGTACAAATAAGTATGAAAGCAAAATATATTTTTAGTAAACTAAATATGAAACCTCATGAAATTTTTGGCATCTATATATTATTTTCATAGTTGAGGGGTATTGTGTCTCACCCTTAGTAATGTTTCTTCCTTGATTCTTTTATGCCTACAAGAGTAGTTATATTAAAGGCTTGCCTGTAGACTGACTGAAGGAAACACAGAAACCCTCATTTATGCTAGTGAGTTTTTATGTTTCATGGTGGTTTCAAGGAGGAAATGACTATTACTGTGATAATCTGATAGTTTTTTCTCTATGCAGATTTGACTAATTAGAAGCAGAGAGCACTGTATATCAGTTATGTTTGCATTGATCAATTCAGTGAGGAGCAAATACCTATGTATTCAGTACATAAGAGAGCAGTCCTGATCTCAGCCATGTGCTTAAAAGCAAAGGCTCACACAAAATGACAGATATAATATTTTTTCCTTAGAAATGGGGAATATGACAATTTATTAAGCAAGGTGTAAAAAAGTCCTCACACAATTGAGAGTGGTCATTAGCTCTTTTTTTTTTGAATAGGAGGTATTTTTTCTCTAGCTACTGTGTCAAGGCTATTTTTCATCTGGAGGATTTTGGATTGATCAAAAGACTGCTACTTATTCAAAAGCCAGTGTATGCAAATTATGATTAAATTCCTGGGTATTTAATCTCTTGAATATAATTTTAAAAATAGGAATGGTGGTACAATAAAATGATAATTAACTCACTATGAATAATTTATTTTATTGCTTGAAACTGCATGCAGTAAAGTTTATGTTGACTAAATTTTCATACAGATTCTAGTTGCAATAGCACTAAGTTCAGTCACATACACAGTGCTACACATTAACCTTATTACAAAGTCAGGCATTTAATATTTCTTAGTTTTTAATATTCATGCTAAAATTTCCCATCTTGGAACTCTAAAAAGATTATTATAATTTCCATATAGTATTTTCATAATATGCATATTTCAATTTTCTTATGCATTCCTGGACAAAAAGGCAACTGAATCTACTTTGATGATAGGCAATTTTGTATTTGAAAAGTTTATGGCAATTTCAATTAATCTTTCTTTTGCTGATGAATGAATGAAACCTTTTTCTGATTACAGATTTAAAATAATGGGAGCCATTAGACATCATAGGATTTTCCAAGATCAAACACCATGCTATTTTTAAATAGGTTTACTGTATTTTTAATTCACATATGAAATGTCTTTAAGAAACAAACTCAGGTGCTCTGTCCACTGACCCAGCTCTCAATTAAATGTCATATATTTGGGTCTTTTTTCTCAGGACAATGTAAGTTATTTTAGGGTCAGTGTGTTGTGCCACTTGCTGAAGGTAGAATCTCAATGGACATTTCTTTACAATACAGGAGATGGATGTTGTTAGATACTAAATCATTGTGACCTAATGCACAATGGAACAAAATGGTGCCAGGTTATTTGCCATACCCGAGGATTGAATTATTGATTTTTTTACTGCCTTATTTTAAAAAATGGATTGCTAAGCCTTTCTTCCTAGTCTGCTTAAGTCTGTAAACTCCACTAAAACCTGTTCAATATCACAACAGCACACAAGCCACTGCTGGCAAACGGCTAGAGGTTTCACATGATATACATCGTCTGTGAATCAAACTGTGGTCTTCTACATGGAAAATGAAATTTACCACAGAATCATCAATGTCCTCTTAAAATGTAATTAATGATACCCTTTGTCACATAGTAATTGAATAAGATGATGGGATTAGTACCTGTCTTATTTCTTGTTATTCTTTCTATTCCCTAAAATTTGCCCAAAGAGCCCTGGTGATGCAGTGGTTAAGCACTGAGCTGTTTACCAATACATTAGCAGTTAAAACCCATTAGCCATTCCGTGGGAACAAGATGAGGGTAGTCTTCCCTGTTCTATGTAGTAATTCTGCCATGTCCCACAAGGTCACTGTGAGTTGAAACCAAACGGATGGCAATGAATTTGCTTTTTTAATTTTGCTTTACAGTTTGCACAAAGTTTAGCTTCGAAAAGATTATGAAGCATTTATTAATAAGATTCATGACCATCTGACCCTTATCATTTTGGGCTACGAGCAATAAGCCTAAGGTATCTCAAATTCGTCGCTGTCTGCTTTCAGATGACCCCGCTGTACCACTGCTTTTATTCTCCTCTTGGACATTTATCACAGCTCCAAACCAGCAGTCAATAAAGCATAATGCTCTGAAGTATTCCCATAAATTCCCCAAATCAGCTGTGGGGGAAAGTCCAGTCCCCCACAACTATTCGCGGCTTTGATAGGGGCAATTGTATGGTTAAAAATATATAGATTATAATAAAGTCAGAGAATATGAGAGATAGAGGAGAGATTGAAAGAATGGAGTCAGACACACTTCATGGTAGCATGCTTAACTCAGCCCCGCTTGGTGGTCCATGTGGAGATGGGAGACTGGAGGGCAGGAGAGAGGGGGATGGGAAGGAGGACTAGAGGAAAGGGAACAGGGGGAAAGGAAGGGGAGCAAGCCAGCGAGAGGGAGCCAGGGTGGCTCTTTATTGTTAACCAAGGCTTATATGTCTTTGGGGGTGTGTGCAAGGCCACTAATTACAGGTAAAGACATACATCACAGGAAGGGGTTACACTATAGGTTATACAGCAATGAGAGGGACAATCCAGGGATATAAATGCAATAGGAAGGGGAGGGATTGGGGCACACATGTGACAAGATGGGTGGATCCTGGATTCAGGATGGCAGCCTAACTTTGGATGTCAGTGAGCCAGTTTGATGTGTTCTGTGGCTCTCCATGGAAATCATTATCAGTAGGGTGTGAACCCCACCAACAGGGACCAGACTGATTGGTCACAAGCCTTTAGGGAGAAGTAGCCCATTGTTATTAATAGCAGGGAGTGGGCCCTACCTGTGGTGGGCCCAGACAGTCTGAAGTCTGAATGCATCTGACCTCCCACCATGTGCTGGCCAATAGCCTCTAATGTTTGGCATGTCTTTGGGGAAGACAAAGCTGGGGGAAAGTCTCTCTATAATCCCACAATAATCATTTTTTAGGCACAAGATATGAGTTTTAAGGTACACCAACAGCCGTTTAATAAGCTCTGTGCACTGAAGCCTTCCCCAGACCAACTGATGAATTCTATTTTGAGATCCATCACTTTCCAGTAAACCTTTTCCACATAGCGATGTCAATGTTATGAGCAACAGAGGCAACAGAAAATCAGTTCAAACTTTTCACTTATAGACATGTAATGAAAAATTTCTGAAATGGCTTGTTTTAAATTATAGCCTAAGAACACTGACCTTATTTAAGCAAATCCTACTGCCATCTAGTGGAATCTGACTTATAGTAGCAGAGTAGAACTTCGCCCTAGATTTTCAAACACTGTAAATCTTTATGGGAGTATACAATCCCATTTTCCCCCCATGGCTGGTGAGTTTGAAGTACTGATATTGTGATTAGCATTCCAAGGCCTAGCCCATTGTTCCATCCTTGTTCTGCTATTGGCCTATCTGTTCAGCAGATAGGCAATAGGAATGGAGAGTAGTAGGGTTCAATGGTGACCTTACGTGGATCCACAATCCATACTCATGGGAGCAGCAGTCAAGAGATCATAGGAAACAGTCCATTTGGGGAAGTTTCTGCACAAGACCTCTTTAGACTAGTGACAAAGATGGATGTTACCTTGGGGACTAAGGTGTACCCGATCCAAGCCATGGGATTCTGCATTGCTTCGTATGCATGTGAAAGATGGGCAGTGAATGAGGGAGACCATCAAAGAAGTGATGCACTTGAATTGTGGTGCTAGAGACGAATACTGAAAGCATGTTGGACTGCTAAAAAGGAACTTGTCTGTATTGGAAAAAGCAAGGCCAGAGCGCTCCCTAGAAAGCTCCTTAGAGGCAAGGTTGGCAAGACATCATCTTACATACTTTGGACATATTTTCAGGAGAGACCTAGCCCTAGAGAAGGATAATCACATTTGATAAAGAGGAGGGGCAGCGAAAAAGAGAAAATGAGATATATTGGCACAGTGGTTTTCGATGAGGATGGAGCACAACTGTGCAGTGTTTCATTCTGTTGGGCATAGGGTCCTTGTGGGTTGAAGCCAACTTGATGGTGTCTGACGATGGGGTTAAGCATAAAGTGCTAAGATAGAATAGAAATTATAAAAATGGAAAGCACAATAAAATTGTGTCTTAAGGAGTTCTTAGTAAAAATTAGAGGCATCACTTTATGCAACATGCAAATCCCCGAGGAAGCAGAGAACGATGAAAGATCTTCGAAAAGGAAAAGAAATGGGGAAAAGAGCAGGATTTTCCTAGAAATATAGGTACTTGAAGAGAAAAGTAGAATTAGATGATATTCATATACAATTCGATCATTCAGACGCACGCCATCAATGCATATTCATTTGTAGAGATATATACATTTCTATGCATGCTTGATGTAAAATATCTTGTAGTGAATTATTGAAAAACTAAAGTCTGATGTTCTTCCTTCACTGAGTCATTCACTGGATTGATTGTCTTTGTTGTGCTAAGTCTTATGTTCTTTGAAGTCTTCCTCAACCTTTGAAATAAATATTTTCGCAGGAATTTCCAGTCTTTATAATAGACAGGACTTTAATAACACAACTTTTAATACACCAATATAAGATGATTCCCAAACTGAAAGGCTAAATTATTTCTGATGATTTCTTCCTTCAGTCGTCCCACTATTCATGAGCATATAGGTTCTTTAATCATAAAGACGGTGCCAAAGTTCATTTGAAAGTATCTTCAACTTCTCATTAGCAGCACACGGGAATGATTTTCTTGACACGATTGAAGGAAAGGATAAGAACTCCCATCCTTGAAAGAGAGAAGCTTTCTCTACAGCTGATGCTGGCGGAAGTGCATTGATCACCTTTTACTTTTCTCTGAAAGGGTGTTTTACTTTTCCACAGTTTGCTTTCTCCTACCAAATAACAACAGTGATTTTCTCTGTGGTTGAGAACGAAACAATCTGATCTAAGTATGGTGAGGAGGAGGGATTTCTGATGTAATGTCTAGCTTTTACTTACAGCTTGGCTTTTTGCTTGCATTTCGTTGTGGCAGATAAATAAATGACACAATCTTGAGAAAGCTTTTAAAATGCCCTGGAGGACTGCGCTAGAAAAAGCCAAATCTCTGTTGAATTCAAGCAAGAAAGCAATTTCTGTCCTTGTGGAAAATGAGGGTAGAGCCGTGCTTTGACCACTGTGGGAATTGTAAAGGTATCAAGCGAATATCACTTTCCCTGGGGCACGATCTAAGTTTTATTTGATGGATGATATCTATTGATGCAGGCCTGTTTGTTATTTTATTTTACGAAGAACCAAGTCAACTTGTTATTGACTTATGAATCTGAAGAAAACAATGGGAAAGGTGAATAACGCAGCAGTATACATTCTACCTGTCAAGTCTACATGGATTTGTTGGCAGAATGAAGATAACATTTGTCTTGGTAATCCCTTTGAAAAATTTAGAAATACTATTATATTATAACACCTCACATATTTTGTCATTCCTGTTCCTACCTGTACTTATATGATATCACATGATTATATATTATGCATCATCTCAAGGGGTCCCAAAGGATTTACAATCATGGTGTACTTTTAAATCAGTCCAGGTCTCCTGGTTGAAAAATTCATTTGGAATTGCAGAAATATAACATCATTGGCAGATGTATACACAATTCACTCAATTTATCTGCACCACACACACAAAAAACAAAACAAGACAAAAACTAGTTATCTATATATCATTTATAATAATGGAAAAATTGTGCCCTTAAATGTAGGCTTCTCAAATTGAGGGAGCAGATAACAGCAATGCTGAGTGAGGTCATCAAACATGCCATTTCATAAAGTTAAAAGATGGTTAGCATTCTGCTCCCTTCAAAACTAGGTTTGTAAAGGATAAGTCAAGGGGACTGATGCAATAGTACAATTAAATTACATAGGTTTTCTATCTTGTCACATCACTGAGTCGCAATGTAGAGTCATGTGCTTCATAAATTTAGCTAGAATAAAAAGGTTTATACGTTGTTTTTCAAAGAGAATCTATCTAACAAGCAACTAGATAAACAGGGAAGCAACAAAGCTTATATGAAGGAAGCACACCAGTCTATGTGATCATGAGGTATCAACGGGAATAGGTATCAGAAGTTCAAAAACAAGCAATCATATTGATGTGAAGGGGCATGGATGTACTAGAGACCCCAAACCCACCTGTAAGATAATTGGACAGTCCCTCTCAGAAGGGTCACATAGAATGGATGAAAAATCCAGGGTGCGGTAAAGAACTGATAAAACACATACCTACCCTCTAGTTCTTGACTATTTCCTCCCTTAAATATTATGGATTTTATTTGCTTGTCCTTGTTAATGTTAGCTTTGCATATGTTCATTTGTATAATTAAGAACATTTGATACATAAAAACCAAGATAGAAAAATTTTCAGAAACAGTAATATGAGTAATGATTTCCTGAGAGTACTGGAAGATGGGGGAGGGTGGGGAGGGAGAGGGGGTTGATAGTATTGATAAATTTATAACCTCACTCAAGGTTGGGGAACAATATAATTTTATTTGAAATGTATTTTGGATGGTGTAAGTTACAGCAATAATAATAATATTAAGGGGGAGGGAGGGGATAAAGGGAAGCCGATATCAAGGGGTTCAAGAAGAAAGAAAATGTTTTGAAACAGATTATGGTAGTAATTGTACACTACTGCTTGATATGATTGAACTATGGAATGTTATGATAACTGTAAGAGCTCCTGTGTTAGTCTGGGTTGACCAGAGAAACAAATTCATAGACACTCATATGTGTGTAATAAAGAACATTATATCAAAGGGCAATTGTGCATTAAGAAAACATCCCATCCCAGTCCAGATCAAGTCCATAAGTTCTATATTACCCCATATGTCAAATACGTGTCCATACATTCCTTTTTAGACTCACACAGCCATGCAATGATGCCAAATGCTGGAAGATCAGAGGACAGTGGGTGGAAATTCTTGTGGGTGCAGTGGCAGTGGAAGCATCTCAGTGCTGTCGTGGGTCTCCATGTGGCTCCTCCAGCTCCAGGGCTCTGGTTCCATCAGGGGTCTCCAAGTGGCTTGTCAGCAGGAAGACAAGTAGAGTGTTTGTCTCCTCCAGGGGGGAATGCAGGAGATCCCAGAATCCTCAGGAGAAGGCCATGTCCACACAGAGTCCTCATTAGTTATGACTTGATTGACAGGCTAGACTCCATCCCTTTGTAAGTTCACAGGAGATTATGTAACTTCCACAGCTCCCACTGATATATAAATAAATGGAGAGAGAGAGAGAGAGAGAGAGAGAGAGAGAGAGAGAGAGAGAGAGAGAGAGAGAGAGAATATCTAGTGGATGATTGTGGAAATTTTGTAGCCTTCCAAAGGTCATTTTTCAGTTATGTAACCAATACCAAGTATTACATATACTGCCTGATCATTTGATACTACTCAAAGCAAACTCCTTGTGTTAATTTAGGTGCTATCATGAATTTTTCCAATTTTCAGAGACTTAAAGATGTTATGAGAAGGAGAGAAAGCAGATAGAACTTTAAAGCTATTAGTATGTGTGCACGAATTTTCAGAATATATCTGTTAATAAAACATTGCTTATAATTTAGATTTAAAATAAGTTAGATTCAGCATCATTCTTATTGATTAATGTGTTCAAGATTTTTCCACTTATTAAAACAATGGACTCAAACCACAATAATGGGGAGGTTGGTACAGAAGTGGCCAGTATTTCATTTTGTTTTCCTAGGATAGATATATTAAAGAGATTTCCTAACAACGGCAAGATTAATGGGAAATAAATAGTAGTAGATTTAGTCAACCATACTATAAAAAATTGAGGAACATGAAAGAAAGGCTTATATTTCTTGCTCTGAAACGGAATACTTGTATTTATAATGTACTTTTATATAATGTATTTGATTGTGGACCATTTTTATGAGTATTTCACTTGAATATATATTGCCATTTTATCTTATATTCTTAATTATATGCCTGAAGATTAAGAAAAATGCACTTGAAAAAATTAAAAAATTTGTTCTTTTTCACCATGTCAGATAATAGTTCTTTTTCTATTAATTACAATGTAGTGAAATATATTTCATAGTCGTCTCTCCCAAGGGACTATACTTCTCTGCTAGGTTTGCTAATCTGCTACAGATATCACAGACAATACTTATGATTATGGAGTTTATTAAGGAAGTTAACAGGTTACAATTTAATATCAGAAGTGTTAAGGACCTTATTCTTTTGTCTGCAGTCGCTTTCCCCAGCCAGGCCACCAGGGACACCTCTTTTGATTTAGACTTGGTAACTACAAGGACCCCTTGCCCTGATTGCATAAGTATTTTAAAAATCCTTTAGTTTTGATAAATGTCCAAAGGTACCCAATTTTCAAGCCAGCCTCCTGCCTGAAAGTACTCAGTTTTCCTTGTTCTTGTCACAGGACATCACTCCCCTTTGAGAACAATTCTGCCAATGGTATGGTACATGGGAAACGGGTGAATCTGGGTCTGTGGGATACAGTGGCCAGGAAAATCATGACCGGTTATGTCCCCTCTCCTGTCCCCAAACAGACGTGTTCATAATTTGCTTTTCCCTGGTGAGTCCTGCGTCATTTGAAAATGTCTGGGCACAGTGGTACCCAGAAGTTTGACATCACTGCCCCAACACTCCCACCATCCTTGCCATTAAGGTCATCTCTCCTTTGAAGAGGGAGATCTTTCCCACATTTCTTTTGAGTGCTTCCAACCCGAGGAGCTCATATTTGGCACTATATCAAGCATCATTGCATTTTATTCATTAGATTTTCACTGCTCAATTTTTTAGAAATTATTGGCCAGGTCTTTTTGTCCCAGTCTGGGTTAGTCTGAAACCTATCTACCATGGATGAGCCTGTTGGTATTTAAAATACTCATAG
This sequence comes from Tenrec ecaudatus, assembly GCF_050624435.1. Lineage (NCBI taxonomy): Eukaryota > Metazoa > Chordata > Mammalia > Afrosoricida > Tenrecidae > Tenrec > Tenrec ecaudatus. The sequence continues at coordinate 103,415,491 of NC_134548.1, read as the reverse complement.
TTGAGAGCTGATCGGAGCCCTGCAGGTGCACTGTGCACTGCAGTCCAAGCCACTGAGGGCAACCCGCCCCCCCCCCCCCCGGCAGGCACTGTAGCCTGGCTTGAACTATTGTGTCAATCATATTGAGAATCTAAATACCTCTTCCACTGGAATCATTTTACATTGCAGTGCTATGTAGAGAGAAATCTTGTGGGGAAAAGAGTTGAAATTGATTAAAGCCAGAAAGTTTGCGGTTCAATCTTTTCAAATTCCATAAGGTAATCCAAATTCTTGATGCTTTTTGTCTCTTAGGAAAAATATTTTGTGGTGAAAATGGTTAGTATAAAAGTGATACTGTAGTTCTGATAGTCTTCTATGATTACATCAATGGAGTCTAGAAATAGCTATGTCTTTTAGAAAAGTGTTGGTTTAGTCTTTGGTCTTTGACAAGTAAACGTAACAGAGGAAAAAGTCTCATGAAACTTTTTATAAGGTGTAACATTTACCTTCAGCCTTCAAAATAGAAGAGTTTAACATAATTTAGAAAGTCTGAATCTATAAAACCTTGGTTATTCATTTATAAGAAGTTTAAGTCCAAATTATTTTTAAACATATTCACATGTTGGCCCATGTAAGAAAAAGATATTTGATTATCTTAGAAATGGTTAAATAGTCCTTTTCATGAAATTTCTCAGTATTGTAACAGCAATGTGTCAAATTTAAGCATATTTGAATGTGACCTCCCCAAATTTCAAATAGTGTTATATATTATGTTTATAAGACAAAAATAGAAACCTTTAAAATTAAAAACTAAATGCTCATTGTTTATCTTGTACCATCGAACCGAATCCAGCCGCCACAAGAGGATAAACAGACAAACGAATGTTAGTGAATCAAATTGTTCTCCCAGTATAAAGGTATCGGTGTCCTGACTTTTGTGTGCATTTTTTTATCCTGGTTTCCTGTGTCAACTTGATCAAATTGATTTTTCAGAGCTTATATGCTCTTAATAATTTCAGTTGCTTAATTCATTAATCCCTGGAAGAGCTTTTTTGGAAAAGATCTTGCTCTGAAAGGAATCCATATTCCCTTTTATCTCTATCACTTTCTGCTTTATATATTTCGAAATATTGCTAATGCACTCATGTATGTTTGGAATTGCTATATCTTCATGATAAATTTGAACTTCTAAAATCATTCATTTCCAAAGAAACAAATACCCCCTTGTATTGAATCAATTCTGACTCAGTGACTCTACATAGGCTTACTGAGATTGTACACCTTCACAGAAGCAAACAGCCTCATCTTTCTCCCAAGTAGCAGCTAGTGAATTTGAAGAGCAGACCTTGTGCTTAGCAGCTGACAGCACCACAAGATCCCCTGGTTTCCAACTACCTCTCCCCCAATCCCCAGTTTTCACCTTAGTGCCTTTAACTTTGTATTCACATAGCAAGCATAGGCTTTTTTTTAAGGGAGGAGGGGCATATTTTTCCTGTCTTTATTCTTCGTGACAAGTGATTTTATTTCAGTACCATTTTACAATTAACTAACTATCCACCAGTGTTCTGGCTATCTTATCTCTTGATAGTTTTTAAACATGATCGAATGCTTTATTTCTGGTTGGTTTCTTGACGATCTTCAGTTTTGCCTGTTTTTAGTCTCAAAAAGCCTTGTCATCCTTTTATTGTCTAAAGATGAAAAAAGATTTCTTAAGCCAGTTTCCCTTTTTCTCCCTAATCTAAACACTTCCATTTGACAAATTTAGGCCACTGAAAGTTATCGGATTATACACGTGCTGGGGTTTAGGGCTGATGCATCATTTGTGCCTTTGGCTTACGGAATTGTTCTTTCCATTTTTTTCTCTTTACCTTTCTGTCTTCTGGACTTCTTTATTTCCTCATTTATCCATCTTTTAAAAAGTTTCATTGGCATATGATTCATGTATCATACCAATCAATAGAGTGATCACATCAAGAATTGTGCAGTCATTATCAAAATTAGTATTAGGACAGTTTCTTCATTCTAGTACTCTTCATAATTAGCTCCCCTTTTCCCTTTAACCTCTGCTGTCACCCCACCCCCAAGGAACCATCAATCCAATACATTTACCTATCTCGGATTTCATATAAATAAACATATTAAAAATACTAACAACAATAGCAAAGTAAAACAGATAAAAAAATCAATCAGGCATCAAACAACAAAAAATCATGTCATTGTGTGCCCACCTTCCCGATATGATCACTGAAAACAAATGGGTGCATAAGCAAATATGGTGAAAAAAGATGAGGGTGCCCAGCTACCAAAAGATATAGTGTCTGGGGTCTTGAAGGCTTGAAGATAAACAAGCGGCCATCTAGCTCAGAAGCAACAAAGCCCACATGGAAGAAGCACACCAGCCTGTGTGACCACGAGGTGTCAAAGGAATCAGGTATCAGACATCAAAGAACAAAAAATAATATCATTGTAAGTGAGGGAGAGTGCAGATTGGGGACCCAAAGTCCATCTGTAGGTAATGGGGCATCCCCTTACAGAAGGGTTGTGGGGAGGAGATGAGCCAGTCGGTGCAGTGTAGCACAACTTTCCTCTAGTTCTTAAATGCTTCCTCCTTCCACTATCATGATTCCAATTCGACCTTACAAATCTGGGTAGACCAGAGGATGTACACTGGTACAGATAGGAACCAGAGACACAGGGAATACAGGACAGATGATCCCTTCAGGACCAGTGGTGAGAGTGGTGATACAGGGAGGGTGGAGGGAAAGTGGGGTATAAAGGGGGAACCAATTATATGGATCTGCATATAACCTCCTCCCTGGGGGGTGGACAACAGAAAAGTGGGCGAAGAGAGGGAGCCATCGGACAGTGTAAGACATGACAAAATAATAATTTATAAATTATCAAGGGTTCATGAGGAAGGGGGAAGTGGGGATGGAGGGAGAAAAATGAGGAGCTGATACCAAGGGCTTAAGTAGAGAGCAAATGTTTTGAGAATGATGATGGCAACGAATGTCCAAATGTGCTTGACACATGTATGGATGGATTGTGATAAGAGTTGTATGAGCCCCCAATAAAATGGTTTAAAAAAAGAAAGTAAATATTTTGAAAATGATGGCAACAAATGTACAAATGTGCTTGATAAAATAGACGTAATTATGGATTGTGATAAGAGTTGTACAAGCCCCCAATAAAGTGATTTGAAAAAAGAAGAAAGATGTGGGGGCAAAAAAGAAGGCAGGAAATATTAAAAATTAGAACAAATTAAAAATGGATCAGAGGGAGATCAAATGATAGCATGCTAAATTTTAACCTACCTGCATCTGCAACAGTCCGCATTCCAATGCATTCTGCATGAGAGCAAGGCTATTCCCATGCCTGGTCTATGGTGATTCACCAGGGGCTTAATACACATGCATTTTCTCTTCACTGTTTAAAAACGGAAACAAGTTTAAAACAGGTAAAAGAGATCAAATGGTAAATTTTACTTTTTATTGCATTTGAACCCAACTACATCTGTCATAATCAACTTTACCATGTACTCTGTCTCACAAGGTTATTCATATTCCTTCATTCTGATTAGAGGTGATTTACCGGAAGCTTGATCCATAAATGAATCCTGCAAATGGGTTTTGAGCTTCCACTGTCATCTATAGCCTTCTGCAAACTAGGTGTTCACAATTTAGGCTCTATACTATTCCCTCCATCTGGTGGTTCATCTAGTGTCAATTTGGAACTTGAGAGGATTAAGAGTGAAGGGGTGGATTCTAGTTTGTCAATCGGGTCATAGCCAATGTGGCCGCTGTGTGAGCATGGCCTTCTCTTGAGAATTCTGGGAACATCTGTTATTTCCCCCTGGGTGGTGGGAGACACTTCTCTCTCCCTGCTCACTTCCTGCCAGACATCTAGGAGGAGAAGTCACATGGACCTACCTTGATATAGCCCTGGGAACTGGAGAAGCCACGTAGAGACGCCTGGCAGTTCTGAGATGCTTACAACCCCACTGGGTCCAAAGGCTTTCTAACTACTAGCCTGCAATCATCCTGTATTCAGCGTCATTGCATGTGTTTCGTGAGTCTGGAGACTTACAGATTGCTATCAGACATATGGGCTAATATTGGACTTATGGGCTTAGACTGGGCTGGGTTGGGATTCTTTCTTAATGTTCAATTATCCTTTATATAAAATTCTCTCTTATACACATATGTGTGTGTGTGTCCATGAATTTGTTTCTCTGGTCTACCCAGACTAACACACTCCATCAGATTTGTATATTATTATTTACAACCCTTGGATCACACAGGCTGCTGTGCTTCTTCCATGTGCATTTCTCCATCTTTTATTTTGAAGATTTTCTTTCCAGAGTGATTTTCCATTCATTATTGTCAGATGTCCTTGAGTTATCACTAGCCTGTGGCCATAACTCGTGGTAAGTTTTGGGTTGAATTTGTAATACAACTGACTCTTTATGAAAAGACACACCTATTATCTTGAATTTTCAAGGGAATTCCTCCAGTTCTGAGAATAAAACACAGTATTATTTTTTCCTTGTGACTGTGATGTGCACTCACTTCTCCCTTTTATTAAATTTTGGCTTTTCTACCACAGCCTAAATTCTGTGTTTTCCATAGGGGGATATCCGTTTTTTTTAGTCACCTTTTATGTTGTCAAAAAAAGTTTTGCTATGAACAAGTCTTTGGATTTTCCAAATTCTATGATGTGATTTCGAGTTTCATTTTTATCACCAAGTCCCTATTTTCAAACTACTGTTCCTTCCTCTTTTCCCCTTAATTTTGCATTCCAATCACCCGCAATTATCAATGCATCTTGATTTGACTGAAGTCATTGGTAGAATTTTTCAACTTCTTCATGACAAGTTTATGGGGTTGGCTCATAAATTTGAATAATAGCTGTATTGATTGGATTTCCTTGAAGGTGAATATATATATATATATATATATATTATCGAAGACACAATTGTACTTCATGATTGACTTTGCAATATGCTTTTTGATAATGAATGCTACACCATTTGTCTTGATTGTGTTATTTCCAGCATAGGAAATCATATGATTTTCGAATTCAAAATGGCCAATACCATTGCATTTATGACTAACATCAATCTTTATGCATGCCACTTCATTTTTGATGCCATTAAATTTTCTTAGAGTCATGCTTTGCACATACCAAGTTCAGGTCATTCATAGATGTTTGCTGCTGTTTCGCCTCATGCGAGTAGTGCCCACCAAAAAAGGAAGACCCCGAAGGCTCCAATCCCACAGGCTTCACTGGATTCAAATCTCCGTGGTTGACTCCACTCTGAGCAAGCAACTCCTTCTCAGTTCCCTTGGTAGTGCTCTCGCACCTGAGTGGCCCATCCTCCAGCACTAGTTCAGATCACGTTCTGCTTCCGCTCTTTAGGCCTTTAATGTCTGAAAATGTTTTGGAGCTGTGCATATGGTTTGCAGTGGCTGCTTGGTCTGAAGTAGGGAGCCGAGTCCTTTTTAGTTGTCCGGTTTTAGTCTGGAAGTTCAGCTGAAACCTGTTCACTTTGACTGACCCTGTTGGTATTAGAAACATCCGTGCCATGACTTCCAGCATCAGAGCAACACACAGACTGCTACAGTAGGACAAACTGACAGACAAGTGATGGATGTTTATTATAGCTCAATAAAACTGTTAAAATTGTGTCTTTAATATTCATATTTTGGCAAGGAATTAACCAATTTCAATTGGACACGTTAAGCATACTGGAGCCTTCGTGTCTTGCTCCTACTTGGAATTTCAGGACAAACTTCTATATTGCCATGACTTTGTGACCAACAACATATAAGTATAGCACAATAATAATTCAGAATATTGAACAACATATAAGTGTAGCACAATAATAATTCAGAATATTGATCTTCTGGCTTTCAGTTTTTTTCTTTACTCTCCTCTGTCCCAAGGAATGCCTTTGCCTTCATCAGAGCACAGCTACGTATTGAAAAGAATGTATGTTTATTTAGAATTTTTTTCATGCTTTGTGGATGAGAATTTTGAGAGTATGGAGTATTCCATTATGAATTGTAGTGCTGGTGAAGAATATTGAAAGCAATATAGACAGCCAAAAGGAAAAACAATTCTGTCTTGAAGAGTTACAGCCAGAGTGCTCCTTGGAAGCAAGGATAGTGGGACTTAATCTTTCACACTTTGGACATGATGTCAAGAAATACCAGTCTCTTGGGCAGGACCAGGTAGTATTTCTTTCTGTTGTGCATAGGGTCGCTATGGTTGGAACTGGCACAAAGTCACCTAGAACAACAGAGAATTCCATTTTTATAGAAATAAATATCATATCTTCATATTTTAGATTTATTTTACCCCTCACAAGTTATTCAAGTCTTCTCTTCTACCTTAATACAATAAGGATTTTAGGATGCATTATCTACTACCTTATTTTATATGAATATTTTTAAAGTCAATAATAGTTTTAAAATTTTTAATTTATTTTAAATCATTGTATTGGGGCTCATAGAGCTCTTACCTACTTCTATTTTGTCAAGCGCATTTGTCCATATGTTGCCATCATGATTTTCAAATCATTTTCTTTCTACTTGAGCCCTTGGTATCAGCTCATTTCCCCCTCTCCCACCCTTCCTCCTTCATGAATCCTTGATAATTTATATACACACATACACACACACACACACACACACACACACACACACATATATATATATATATATATTTCATATCTTACACCGACCACTGTCTTCCTTTACCCACTTTTCTGTTGTCCATCCTTCTGGGAGGGGGTTATATGTAGATCATTGGGATCAGTCCCCCTCCCCACCTTCCCCTTCCCCTCCTGGTATCACTACTTTTGTTATTGTTCCTGAGGGGTTTATCTGTTCTTTATTCCCTGAGTTTTGAGCTCTTATTTGTACCAGTCTACATGATCTGGTCTAGTCAGATCTGTAATGTAGAATTGGGGTCATGATAATGGGGGGAGGAAGCATTAAAGAACTAGAGGAAAGTTGTATGTTTCATTGATGCTATACTGCACCCTGACTGGCTCATCTCATCCTTGTGACCCTTCGGTAAGGGAATGTCAAATTGTCTACAGATGGGCTTTGCGTCTTCACTTCGCAAACCCCCTCATTCATATTGATACAATTTTTTGCTTTGGGTCTTTGATGCTTGACACCTGACTCATCGATTCCTCATGATCACACAGACCAGTGAGCTTCTTCCATGTGGGCTTTGTTGCTTCTAAACTAGATGGTCGCTTGTTTATCTTCAAGCCTTTAAGACCCTAGATGCTATATCTTTTGATAGCAGGGCACCATCAACTTTCTTCACCACATTTGCTTATGCCCCCATTTTTTCTTTAGCAATCGTGTCTGTGAGCATCACAGAGTGCCAGGTTATTAGAACAATGTGTTCTTGTGCTGAGGGAAATAGAGGCCCAATGTCTGTCTGCTACCTTAATGCTTAACATATAAATATATGTACATAGATCTATTTCCCTATTGTTATATATAAATATATTTACATATGTACATGCTTGTATTTATACTTCTATAAATTTCCTTTGCCTCCTAGTCCTTTTATCTATTTCCTTTTACTTTTCTCTTGTCCCAGTATCATGTTCAGTCTTCATTCAGGTTTCAGTAATTCCTATTGGTACATTGCCCTTAATCAGATCCCACCAGCCATCCTATACCCTTCTCGCAATCGATTTTTAGATCACCTGTTGTTCCGTTATCCCTGGGTGTTTTGACACCTCCCTTCCTTTCTCCCACCTCCCCCTCTCCTGTGTCCCCTTGGAACAGTTGGTCCCATTGTTTTTTCCTCTGGATTGTTTATCTCGCCTATCTTTTCGAGATAGATATAGAGGCAATAATAAGTACAAAAACAAGACAGAGCAAAAGAAAACAAAAACACAAAACAACAACAACAACAGAAAAGCAATGACAAAAAGAAAAGCCTATACATAGTTTTTATTTTTATGGAAAATTATATATCAATTACTGACAATGTCTTTATTTACTTTTGAATGATAGTCTAACTGTGAATAACACTTCCTTACTCTTAACACAAAGAAAATACCACTGAAATGCTTCCTGGCATTTGTTTCTGTTAAGAAAAATGCTCCTCTTAAAGTTATCTATCTTTATTGGTAATTTTGTGATTTTTGTCATTACTTTGAATTCATATTGTTTTATTATTATGTGCTTAGATGTACTTTTAATTTTACTTATAATGATTTAACAGTTTTATTGACATATAATTTATGTATCATACAATTCAATGATCTGAAGATACTTAAGAATTGTGCAATCAACAATACGGTCCATTTTAGAAAATATGCTTCATTCTTTATTCATTATTATTAGCTCTCCATTTCCCCCCCAACCACTCCTGCCAAACCCTAAAAAATCTACTGATCTAGTTATTATATTTACAGATTTATGTATCCTGGATTTAATATATAGAAAATCATTAAACATCCAATAATTATAACCATATAAAAGCAGAAAAATCTCAACCCAAAAGAAAGCAGAAAATAATAGAAAGTAGACAAAATTATGAATAGGTAAAAAGGGATCATAAATGATAAGATTTCAAAATTTAACCTAACTGTATCTGCATTAATTCACATTCTGATGTACTCCCTGTGATAGCAAGGATGTTCACACCGTGCTCCATGATCCAAGGGAGTTCAGTGGAGGCTTAATCTGCAGGGGGATACCGGAAATGGAGTTTGGGCTTTCACTGCCATCCATGGTCTTCTGAAAACCAGATTCTCAGAAATGAAGATGCAATAAAGGTCACCCCTCTGCTCTAGGCTTTTAGTATTTAAAATCCTTGAATCACATAGGCTGGTGTGATTCTTTAGTGTGGGCTTAGATGACACTTCATTTAGTTGCTTGTTTTAAGACACGTGTTTAAGACCCCAGATGCTATTCTTTCTGATAGCTGGGCACCATCATTTTGTGGGAACATTTGGCAGGGGTTTACATGATCCTGTGTGGTCAGAATAAGTCCGAGTAAACTTGATGGCAGTGGGTTGGGAAACTAGCAGCCTAGTAGCTTTAGGATTGTCCACTACTTTGTTGTTGATTTTTGTAATTTCTGGTCCATGGGATTTTTTCTCTTGATTTTGAGTTTGTTTGATTGTTCCCTTTAACTTTTATCACTTCAATTTCTCTTCTACTCTCGAAAGAGTTCCATCGGGCTGCAGCTTTACTTTCAAGCCGCTCATTTAACTTGGCTATTGGCAAGAGACTTCAGTTTTTTGCCACCAACATCTCTTCCTATTGCCGCCTCCAGCGTGAGTGCTCTAAAGCCATGGAGTTTAGATAGAAGTTGTAGCACTTTTTGACATAATCTTGAATGTTAAAACCTATGACATCTGTCATCTACTAGAAGTCACAAAGGCCAACCCTAGCAGGGAATCTTTTTTTCTTTCAAGTGCCACTTGAATAATTATAGCATCATTCATGGGACATAGTAGTCAAAGATTTAATTAGCTCACCCTTAATGTGATGGCTAGAACTGCTTCTCTTTAATAAAGTGACTAATGTTACCTGGGATCGATGATTCACATGCCTTTTATGGCCTATAGGCTGCCATTCCCTATCCCAGAGAAGAAGAACATGAATACCAGAGGGAGGAAACATTTGGGACACTTTGAGTACTGGCTGCAATATATTCTCTTCCTCGGAGTCACAATCAATTTGATTGCAGTGTGTTTTTGTTTTAATTAAACATGGGCAAGAAATCAGAAATAAATTGATTTACTGTCCTGGCTGTCATTGATTATAAATCATGCAGTTCATTCCCTTGTGGTAGGTTCCCAGATAGAGCACTCAAGTGATAGTAGTAATGAAACCTTTATTCTCAAATTCAATTCACGTTTTATATATGACAGGAAGTACTTGTCATAGGAATATTTCTGACACTGTACTTTGTGAAACGATGGATCTTTTCTCAATATAGAAAATGAGAACATCTAATAACCCTATTACTATCCTATCCTTCTATAAGGTGTTTGCTAGGACTTAAAATCATACACACATGTGTATTATTGGACATGGAATTTCAGCAAAAGTAACTGTACTCCTCTGACAACATCAGGAAACGCAATTGTGATTTATTTGTTACAGTTCTTAGGCTGTTAAACTTCTCATTAGCACAACATTGTTAATATTCTAGGCATGTATTATTAATGCCATTTTGTCATTATAAAAACAGGAAAAAGAGTCCTTGTAGTAATATCGTGGAGTTCAAGAATGTCATCAGGACAAGAATTATGCATGCATGAATTAGATGTTCATTATTAAAATTGCTTCTTATTTTAACCGTATTAGCATGCACATTTACTCAGAAAAATCTAAGGCATGACTGAAGGTGGAATACTGTAGATATAATAAAGATAAAAGGAACATGTTTTATCAGTAAGCATTCACTAGCTATATTTCTGTAATTCAAATAACACTATTTTAGAACTGGATAATTCATTAAAATAATTATCATTTTATACTTTCATAATAAGTCCATGACAGGTAAAGTGATTTACCCAAATCAGTAGGTGAATTGTAGGTGCCTTACCTAGAATTGTAACTTGTATGCCTAACTCTTATTTTAGAGCTCTTTCTATTATTGTGTTCCACTACTCAAATTATTAAAATTAAGATTGTCCCTCAGTATCATTTGTAATGTTTCCTTATTTCAGTTAAACATATGTAGCAAAATACTCCAACAGCAGTGTGAGAGTTAAAAAAAACACACCAATTTTAACTAATGCAGTCAAGGAAATGAAGAAATACGCTATGCAAGGGGTGGTAAACCCATTTAGAGTCTTCTTGACTACTGTCTACATGATGAACCAGTTTATGGAAAAACACAATAAATACCCCAATTCAGTAACCAGTTGCCACTGTCATTTCTGATTTATAGCAACACATGTATAAGTAGAACTGCACTATATAGAGTTTTGAAGGATATGCACTTTTAGAAGCCAATTGCTAGAACTTTCTTCCACAATGCCTCTGGCTGGATTTGAATACCTAACCTTTTTAATAGCCCAATGCATAACCATTTGAACTACCCAAGAACTCCACAAAATAGCCATAAATTTTTCTTTTAAAATGTAGTTTTTGATATACATAAAGACATTAAAGAAATATAAACATCATGAAACTCTACTTTAAAAGGAGGAATCATAAAACAAAACTATATGGTTTCTAGTAATCATTTGTAGTGTAGTGAATTACTTGCTATGGCTCATGTATGCATCATCTTTGTAACTTTCATCAAATGACTAGGTGGGACCATGTAAACAAGGTTTATGGGATTCTAATGAATGCATAGGTCAGTTTTGTCACCTTCCTAGTTTAAAAATATCTATCTTGAATGCAGTAATTGGGTATCTCTCTACCATCAAGAAAGAAGAGCCAGCAGTGGAAGGCATCATTTGGATTCTAAGATATCTATACCTGTACCTCCTCATTCCAGTTTGATCTTGCAGTGTTTTCCTGAATTCACATACCATACAATTCAATGGTTTACATATATTGAAAATAATTGAATAGTCACCAAAATCAATTTTAGAACATTTTCTTCATTTTTGTATCCATTATGATTAGCTTTCCATTAACACCCGAAATCTTTACAACTGGACCAGTAGGTAACCTCTTAATAAACAGAGAAAAAAGATTGAAGTTGTCAACTATTTCATCTTGCTTGGATCTACAATCATTCTCATGGAAGCAGCAGGTAAGTGATCAAATGACCCATTTCATTGGGTAAATCTGCTGCATGAGAACTTTTTAAAGTGTTGTAAAGCAATGTTACATTGAGAACTAAGGTGTGACTGAACCAAGTCATAGTATTTTCAATTGCCTCATATGAATATGAACATTGGGCATTCAATAAGGAAGACTGAATAAGAAGCAAAACATTTGAATTATATTGCTGGTGAAGAATATTCTCACTACCATAGACTGTCAAAAGAACAAACAAATCTGTCTTGGTAGAAGTACAACCAGAAGGTTCCTTACAGGCAATGAGAGCAAAACTGTACTTTCTGCAATGTTGGTCTTGTTTTTCAAATTCTTTTGAATTTTTCTTGTATGGAAATACTCTTATTTCCTTCTCATATTTAAGAGACAGTTTTGCTGGATACAGTATTCTTGGTTGGTAGTGTTTCCCTCTCAAGATTTCATATATGTCACTCCATTTTCTTCTTGATTAGATGGTTTCTGCTGATAAGTCTAAGCTTGTTCTTACTGGTTTTCCTTTTAAGTGAATGTTTTTTACCCCCTAGCTGCTCTCAGGATTCTCTACTCTTCCTTGATATTCGAGAGTTTGATTATGATATGTTATGAAATTTTTCTGTTTGATTCTATCCTGCTGGGGTTATCTCAGCTTCTTTCTTTCTTCTTCTTTATGATGTTGGGGAAGTTCTCTTTCAAGATTTCTTTTTATTATTTTTTTCCAGTAGATTTCTTCATTTTTGCTCTGCGATTTCAATGATACATAGGTTATTTATTTTGATGGTGGTCCATCATTCATCGGCTTTTCTCAGATTTCTTTGGGTTTTTTTTGTTGTTGTTGTTGATTGTTTCTGGCATTGGTTTTATTAGACATAGTTGCCTTCAAGCTCACTAATTTGGTTTTCTTTAATTCTATTACTCAACTCTTTTACCATTTAAAATATTTCTGTTATATTATTGTTTCCCGTTTGGATATCCATTTGGTATAGAGTTTGTAGTTTTAAAAAAATTTTTCATTTCTCTATCTGTTGAAGGCATCTAAACATCATTCTCTTGAATTCTGTTCTGGTACTTCCATAGCCTCTTCTTCAGAGGAATCCTTTGTCTCTGAGTATTCTTCAATTGTCTGTGGCTGTGTTTCCTAATTGTGTATGTTTGTGTGCACACACGTTTGTGTGCTCAGCTGTGATTGACTGCTGTTTCTGCTGCATTATCGTGCCGCTATTAGTATGGGGTGGGCTGCTGGTTCATGTGGAAGCAATTCACTCTCGCTGGTTTGATGGATGGATGGGGTCTTCCTTGACTTGAGATAGGGACCTTTCTTGATGGGTATCAGGGATGCTCAGGTCCTTTCTTGCAGGAATGTGGGGATGCCCAGAACCTTCTTTTCTGGAATGTGGCCGAGGCCTACATTACTGGGATGCTATGGAGGCTGGGTCTTCCTTCTGCTGAGCGGGGGGAAGGAAGGCAGGAGGCAGAACTTGGATGGACAGGGTTTTCCATGCCTGGAGGCAAGGTTTCAAGGATGGATGCAGCCTTCATTTCTGATATACAGATCTGTCTCTACTCCATTAAGGTCAGTTCTACTTCAAAGAGGCAGCTACTCCTAAGTCTTATTTTAAGTGGTTTCCAACTTGAAGAGTTCATTTTAATGCACTATTGTCAGACAATACTCTACTGTTATTTTTAAGGTTTTAAGTAGCTGGGTTTTTTTTTTCATTTTTCTTTTCAAAATAAGGTCATTAAGTCATTCTTCCTAGTGTGTCATAGTCTGGAAGCTTTGCTGAAATCTGTCTACCATATGTGATACTGTTGATAGTTGAAATTCTGGTTGCATAGTTTCCTGAAGCAGAGCAACAGAGCAAGCCACCACTATCTCATACCATATACATTACAAAAATTAGTTACAGATTGATTAACTATAATGCATCAACAATAAAAATCTGGAATAAAATATAATTAAAATTATGTTATGGAAATAAATTATACTTTTTATGCAGCTTAAGTGAAAGAGGAAGATTTCTTGAAAGGAGAATCAGAACTTATGCAGAAGTGTAAATTAAGCACAATTTTGTAGGGCAACAACTGGGTAATCTTCTCTCCCTCTGCTCACATCTTGAAAAACTGACTCAAGCTGATGATTCAATGTGAAAACTATACTAATTGAACTAGGATTTACGTTAAACTCATTTTTTTGCCATTGGCAGTAAGGCTGAAGCTCTCTTCTGTGAGAAGCAGATGACTACTAGCCCAAGGGCATAGAACTAAAGGATGCGGGAATTTGGTTTGTACCTCTTGCCTTGAGGGTGTCCAATGAAGTGTGGCTTGAAGTGGAACTTATTAACTTAGTATGTTAATGACCTCTTTGCTTCATTATGACATATATTAATGTGGTAGGCTCTGCAGTTGAGAATACATACTATCGGAAGGTTTTCTCTAACACCAAACAGAGTTCTTTTTGTATATAGTGTCCATTTACTTAAGAGTTTGATGTGTACAAGTCAATAATTGGTGTATTGTGGTTTATAGGTAGCTTATACTTGTCTAATTTCCTTTTCTCAATGGTGTTTTAAATTCTGTAACATTGGCTAAATTAATAACACTATCAATACATAGTGGTGACATATTGGGCTGCTAACTGCGAGGTCAGCAGTTCAAAACCACGAACCAGCTCTGCAGGGAAAGGATGAGGCTTTCTACTCCTGTGAAGATTTACAGGCTTGGAGACTGAACTATTGAATTGTATTCGTGCAGTCCTGCCTTGCCCTATAGTATAGCTATGAGTCTGCATTGACTTGATGGCAGTGGAAGTGTGCGCCAAGGGAATGATTGTTAATATTCGCTAACATAAAATGACAATGTGGTCTCTAAGGTGATCCAGAGACATCTATAAACTACAGATGCACGAATAGACTTTGGGCTTGCACTTAATTTGAGTGCCAATCTAAGAATTATTTCTTTTGCTATGGTCCTGCTTGATATTCACCCTCATGAAGAGATTATGGAAGATATAGGTTTTATAGCAAAGCATAATGAAGAAAATAGATGGTACCCAGCTATCAAAAAGAACATCATCTGAAGTCTTAAAGGCTTGTTTCCAAACAAGAGTCATGTAAGTGAGGCATCAACTAAATCCACACAGAAGAAGTACATCAACCTGTTTGATACAAGGATAGTAAATAATACAATCCACATCTAAAGGAAAGAATGGTATCAGAGCTTAAGTAGTGAACACCTGGTTTGCAGAAGGCTCTGGATGACAGTGGAAGCCCGAAATCCATTTGCAGGGTCCCCACATGGATTAAGTCTCAGGTGAACCCTTTGCAGAGGGACTCTGCTGTCAAACGGAGAGCATCGTAGAGACAATTGCGGCAGGCAGAGTTAGACCAAAATGTAATGTATTATCATTTATTTCCTTTTCGACCCATTTTAAAGTTCTTTCAGTGTTCAAAAAAATAGTGAAGAAGAAATACACGTGCATTAAGCCCCTGGTGAGTCCCCTTTTGCACACTGGAGTAGAGATGTGAATCGCTTTGCTAGCGTACAGACTGCATTAGAAAGTTGATCTTTGTATATGCAGTTCAGTTAATATTTAGCACCCTATCATTTGATCTCTCTTAGGATCCATTTAAAATTGTTCTAGTTTTTTACATTTTTGTGTTCATTTTGATTGAGGTGTTTATCTATTTTACTTTGCTATTATATATATATACATATAAATATGTTTCTGTACATAAAATCCAGGAGAGGTAGATCCATAAAGACAGTAACTGAATTAATGATTCCTTGTGGGTAGGGGAGGTTGGGAGCAACTGGGAGCTAATAATGATGAGTAGAAGAATGAAGGAGATGCTTTAAAAATTATTGTGATGATGAGTGTACAAATTTTTCTTGATGTTATTGAACTATTGAACTGTATGATATGTGAATCATATGCCAAAAAGTATAACTTTATTTGACAATATTAAGTGAAAATATTTGGATGGTAACATATATAATGATTAGGGGAAAGCGCTGGCACTGAGAATGACAAAGAGTTAATACCTATCTTATACAAGTGATATTGCAGGTTGACAGGAAATAGGAGACATCCTAATAAAAAGTGACAAAGCATATGAATAAACAAATCACATATGAATAAATTGGAGAAAAACACATAAAAGTACTCCCTGGTAGTCAGGGAAATGGAAATCAGAACAAAATAACGAGTTACCATATTCCATTAATCCAGAAACACATTTCCCCCAAAGCATTTCACTTCTAAAAGTGGAATATCGGTCAGAATAGATGGCATTTTACAGTTGTTGTTGGGCAGGTAATAGTCACGACATAGGGATCCCTGCTGCACACACACGAAGGGGGTCGTTACTCTTGGAAGCAAGGCTGAACAACTCCACAGTGGAGAAAAGATTATGAGTACTGAATGTTTACCTGAAAGCACTTCATGATACAATCAGAATATTTTCACATAAAAAAATTACAGAATGAATGTTACAGCTTCAAAAATATCCTCATGACCATAGCGGAGCACTCTTAAGAAAGAGCATTATGATACAGAAAATAAATTTGTTTTGTATAAAAACATATATAATTACGACTTTAATTTGAAAACTATCTAGAATATTTGGAATATCAAAGATAAAAAACTGTTAAGGAGAATGTTTATTTGAAAAAGAAAGGTGCAGAGAGGTAGAGAGGATTGTACTGACGTAATAGAGGGAGAGGAGTACTATTAAAAGCTAGAGAACGCTCTGAGTATAAGATCTTCAAGTGTCAGCAAGATTTGGGAGAAAGTTCTTTTATTTCCCAGAGACTGGGAGTAAAGTAGGCTAAGAAACATCTAAGTGTGGGAAAATAAATGAAAAAGTGATCTGATGGGACAGTAGAGCAGAATGTTTTGCTCTGATGTCCACCTATTTTCCAGGATACAGGGTAATATGCTGGCTCGGGCTGTGGATGGGCCTTGTGGGAAGAGAGAAGTTTAACCAGGTATGATTTAAAAGTACTTTGTTTCTGATTGATCAGTGAAGACAAAAAAATTCCAATACACATTTATAAGAAATGGGAATGTAAGGTCTGTGTCTAACTTAAGTTTCCAGAATCAAATCCCTCAATCAATCAATACACTTGAGTCAGTTTACAGGAAGAGCATGGTCCTCATATCTGAAAGAAAAAAAATGCATGTCTTGACTTGCAATATTGAAAGATTCTATGGGAAAAATATTGAATGATGCAGAAAGCATTTAAAGAAGATTGAAATAATACACAGTCACTATACCCAAAGGAAATGGTCTACACTTAAAAGGAAGCATATGAGCAAGAACCAATGATACTGGAAGAAGTTGTTCTAGTTGCGCTGAAATATTAGCTGTAAACAAGGCTCCAGGAATTGATGGTATAACAATGTTAATGTTTTCACCAGCAGATGAAAGCACTTATTCATTTATGCCAGGAAATTTGGAGGACAGCTACTTGGCTAACTGACTGGAAACGATCCATATTTGTACTCTTTCCGAAAAAAGGAGACCCAACATATCGCTAAACTTATAGAACAATACCAATGGTATTGTTAGGTTTCTCTCTCCGGCCTAAATCTCAGCCTCGGTCCTTGGCTCCGTGCGAGAAAGATTTCACGCCGAAGCCGGGCTCATGATCCAAGTGAATTTAATGAGAGTTCAAAGAAGCTTCAGGTTTTACGCGGCACCCATAGGATACCTTTGACCATGCAGCCTGGCAGAGACTGCTCCGGGACATGCAAGGATCACTCTCCTCCCACGAAGACCACCAGACCGCCCAAGCAGGCCAAGACCCAGAGCCAAGAGACCCTCTCCCTTCAGGTCCCTGCCTTTTCAAGGGTTCCCGGGGGAGGTGTGGTGAACGACCCCAGGTCGATCCCATTGGCTGAATTGCAATCACCTGGCCCAGGTGGGCTGCTCCAGGTGTAACGCCCATCTGGGCCCACCGGCGGGAAAATCCAGCTTTTGTCCTTTGCTGGCTCTCCTGGGCATGCGTCAATGGACTTCCCAATTCCCTAGGCTAAACTGACTAACAGTATCACATACAAGTAAAATTTTGCTGAAGAGCACTCAACAATGATTGTAGCAGTACACTGACAAGAAGCTTCCAGACGTTCAGGTCTGATTCAGAAGATGTGGAACAGCGATGTCATTTTAGATGTTAGATGGATCTTGGGTGAAATACAAGAATATCAGGAAGATGTTTACTTGTGTTTTATTGACTATGCAAAGGTATTTGTGTGGACCATAATAACCCATAGATAACACTGAGAAGAATGGGATTTTCAGAACACTTCATTGTGGAACTAATTCACTGATCAATAGGCTGTTGTAACAGAACAGGTGAATACTGCATGGTTTATAATCAGGAAAGATGTGTGCCAAGGTTGTATCCTCTCACCTTACTTATTCAAAGTATATGCTGATGAAAGAACCAGAGAAGCTAGATTATATGAAGAAGAATGCAGCATCACGTTGGGAGGAGGCTTGTTAACAACCAGTGATATGCAGATGATACAACTGCTTGCTGAAAGTGATGGAGACTTGAAGAAATTGTTGATGAAGCTCAAGGATTGCAGCCTTCAGAATGGATTCCAATTCACTGTAAAGAAAACCAAAAATTTCACAACTGGACCAATAAGTAGCATCATGATAAATGGAGAAAAGTTTAAAGTTGTCAAGAATTGTGTCTTGTTTAGTTCCACAATGCTCATGGAAGAAACAGTCAAGAGATCAAAAGACAAGTTGCATTGAGTAAATCTGGTGCACAACACCTTGTTAGAGTATTGAAACTCAAGGATGTTACTTTGAGGACACAGGTGCACCTGACTTGGCCTATGGTATTTTCAAATGCCTTACATGTATGTGAATGTTGAACATTGAATAAGGAAGGTTGATATCCAATTTATGTGTTTGAATTGTGGTGCTGACGAAGAATAATTAAAGTAGTTAGACGACCAAAGGACAGACCAATCTATCTTTGGAGAAATACTGCCAGAGTACTCTTTAGAGGCAAAGATGGTAATACTTTGTCTTACATTCTTTGGATATGTTGTCAGGAGAAAATCACTTTCTAGAGAAGGGCATCATGCTTGGCAAAGTACTGGGTCAGTGAAAGAGGTGGGTGGACACAGTAGCAGCAACAATGAGCTCAAGCATGGAAACATCAGTGACGATGGCGCAGGACTGGGCAGCATTTCGTTCTGTTGTGCGTTGGGTCACTATTGGTCAGAACCAACGCGATGGCACTGAAAAACAAGATATTAAATCTTAGCTGCTTCTTCACTTCAGGTTTGATGTTTCTTTCTGATTTTGTGTTCTTCACATTTATGTGATATGACTTTTTCCAGTAAAGACAACTGGTATTCAGAAAATTTCTTAACTGAGTTCATTTCATCCTGGTGCTCTCTCTTTATTCATTGCATTTCTTTAGCATAATTTCTCAGGATTCAATATATTTTCTTCTGAATTTACAAACCTTCGAATAGTGTGTTAAATACTATTTCTTCCCAAGTCCCCATTCTCATCATTTTTGTACAAAACTAAACTGTTTAATCACTATAATACCTGCGGAAATGCAGTTTGTTGACAATTTTCTTTTTGTGTTTGATTGAGCCAACTTCTACCAATTAATGTGCTCCTTGAAATCTCGTAGTCTCTTATCATGTTCATATTCTTTCTTGTCAAGTGAAAAAGGAGGCTAAGCTTCTTCTGGCTACTTTAGTTTCATCTTGGACTTTTTCCTTCACTGTTGTTCTCCATATGTATCTTTTTTAGCTGTACACCCTGTGTAATTCTCTCTTTTCATAATTTGTTCAGTGTTTGGACAGAAACAGATAAATGAAACATGCTTGAACATCAGGGGCAGGAGAGAGAGTTGATTTACTTTCACTGGAACTATTTTATTTGGCTTTTGCAAGGCTACATTTTGGACTTGGAATTGTGATTGCCTATAGTATGTATTCTGACTAACAAAGTTTGGGCATCCTTTTATGAACAGATATCTGTGTATTGTTTCCTGTTGCCTCCTTTTCTTCATTCATCTTTAGGGTTCCTAAGTTCTCTTGACCTTGACTTCTTCCTAGTTCTCTTCCAAATGCTTCAGTTAATGCCTGGGCTTGGAATCAATAGCCATCTCTTTCTTTTGCTGTTTGAGACTTTGCTTTCTCCATGTGGCTGTTTTTGTCTGTTCACTGGTGAAAGAGAAAGCGCACGCGATCTGTACAGTTGTTTTCTGGCATAGTAAATCCTAGGTTAATTTCTTTGGCCCCCACTCCAGGATACCTTCACTGTGCTGATTCAAGCATCTCAGTATTCTCATTTTCCATCTTTCATTTCAACACCCTCCTCTTCATACTCACTCTTTTCTTTTAATCCACCACCCAGGGAAATTATTAACATCCAATGTAGTTCAGAGAGCCACTGAGAGAATTTCCCTCATTCTGTATGCAATTCCTGTTCTGTTAACTTCTGTTTAGCCTTTAGGGAAAAGGTGAATCCCAGGATGAAACTTCAGATCTTTTTCATATGATTTTCTTTTGTGAGGCCTGCTTGTCTTGGGACCTTGAACATGAGCTGAAAACACTAACTATTTGTTATTTTTAGAAAACTTGGAAGTTAGACTAGGGTTACGATCTGATTCCGTGGAAAGTGCCATGTGCTCTCCATTAGAATTCATGGAGGGGAGCAATGGGTTGCATGTGAGTATTCCTGTCCTCTGAGGTAGGGAGCATGAGGCTTTAAAGGGTGGTAGGGTGGTTGTAAAGGAATGGGTGATATACTAGACTATAGTAGCTTCTTGACACTTGACGTTGTACACACAGAAGGAATTTCCCTATCTTCAGTAAATGTAGATGGACCTAAAACTAGATGGAGGTTTCAATAATTCGTGCGATTTTGAACTTTGTGAGTCTGGGTTTTTTGTAGATTGCAATTTTATTGAATCTTGGATACAATATGTGTAGACTTTCTGTGTCCTCTGAGGAAATGTCTGTCTCCATTCTACAGTGATGGGCCTGGCATCTCTTAGAGCTCTCCATGTGTCTTGGCATCAATCTTCCCCAGGTTCGAGGAGGTTCACAGCACAGGAACTCCAGGTACAAAGACATACTCTGTTCTAGGCTTTTTTGTGTGTGATAGTAGGTCCCTGCTCCTACTCTTTCTAACTTCCATTTCCTTGATACATTATCCAATCCTTTGATTTTTAATCTATTTTTACTTTGGGTGGAAGATGTGCCTCTTATAGACAAGATATTGGGGTGTTTCCCATCAGTTGATGGGTGCATTTAATTCAATTACAATCAGTATAATTATCAATAGGGATGAATTTTTTGCTATAATTTTGCTAGAGTGTGTGTGGGGGTATCTTTTGGTCTCTTTGTTTCACATAATTTTCTATGCTGAGTTAATTTTGTTTGTGAGTTTTCTTTCAGTGCTGTTTTAGTGTTTACTAAATATTTTCAATTTCACTTTCTTTTATTTTGATGAGAAGGTTTGTCAATATATATATATGTATATATATATATATATATATATTTGTGGGGTGGGATGGGTGGAAGGCGCTATCTTGTAATTTCTTGATGTAGAAACTCCCCTAAATGAACTACGCTTTACCCCAAACTCACCAATAGAAGATTTATGGAATTGACATATGCCTTTGGACTTAAAGCTTAAATGACCTAGTGTGAGAAGAAGCAGATGGCTGCTATCCCACTATTTTGGAATTGGTGGTCATTGGACATTGGCTCAGATCTCTTGCTTTGAAGGTATCCAATGAATGGTGGCATGGTACTACCATATATTTACTATTTGAGTGCCTTCCTTGCCTTCTTATAACATTTATTAATCTTGTGGGCCTTTGTGAATGAGTTATTGGAAGATTTGACCTATCACTAACCCCATTTTTTGTGTAAATATTGTCCAGTTACTTAAGAGTTTACTCTGAATAAGTCATAAAAGAGTGTGTACACAGGTCTTAGTCATTTATTTGTGTAGAGTAGTTGATGGAAAGTTCGTCTGGTATTGATAATCATCTATTATTAATCAGGCAATACAGGAGATGTTGGTGGCCCTTGCCCACTGGGTGGAGGAGTAGGAGGTGTTGGTGTGGGTGTCACTGGGCTTTGTGGGAATGGTTGTTGCCTCCTGCCAGGTGTGACAAAAATAAAAAATTTTAAATGAATAAATGAAAAAGAAAGGACTAGCAAACAACAACCGGAGGTGAGCAAATATTAGTGAAAACGTAAAGAAAGTAAAAAAGTGTTTGAAGTAAAAGAAATAATTTGAAAAAAACTAAAGAGGTGGAAAACAAAAGGGAAAATAGTAAAAGATGATAATAAAATGAATTCAAGAAAAAGAAAATGGAAATAGAATAAATGAAAGAAAATGTTAAAAGGAAAATTAGAAAAATTACAAAGGAGGTGTGTGTTCAATTTCCACGCATTTGATTTTTTTTTGTTTCCTACTGTTGATTTTTATTTTTAGCATTAAATACTATGGTTATCTAAGAAGATAGTTTTGAATATATCAAAGTTCAAGAAATTTTAAACTTGCTTTGTGTCCTAATCTATCGTCCATTCTGGAGAATTTGCTATGTGCTGGGGAATAATGTATACTGTGCTGTTGTTGGATTGAGTGTTCTTTATATGACTAACAGGTTATGTTGTTTAATTTTTCTGTATATTTGTTCGATTTCTTTCAAGTTGTTCTGTCCTTACTGAAGAGTAGGGTATTGACATCTTCTATTATTGTAGAATTGCATGTTGTTATGGTTGTTTATTCCACTCTATGAGTTTGACTCGTATATTTTGAAAGTCTTTCATTGGTTACATAGATATATATTATGGCTGCATCTTCATGTTCAATTGTCCCTTTAATCATTATATAGTGCCCTTTAATGTCTCTCAGGTGGATTTTTTATCGAAGTCTATTTTATCAGCCATTAATTCTGGCACTTCCAGTCTGTTTTGATTGCTATTAACTTGAGAGGTTTTTTCCCATCCTTTGATGTTTTTTTCCCCATTTTTGTCTTTGTGTCTAAAATGTGTTTCTTGTAAGTAGCATTGATGGGGCCTGTTTCCTTATCTATTCTGTTACTCTCTCTCTCTGGACCAGTGAATTCAATCAATTTGCATTCAGTGTTGTCATTGATAGGTATGAATTTATTGTTGTCATTTTACTGTATGTTTTTTATTGGAGTGTTGTTGATTTATTTATTCCTCATACTTTTCTGTGAAGAGTTTTGTATGTGGGTTTCTCTGGCCATTTTTCCCCTTTGCTGATGTTTTCCTGTTTACTGAGGCTTTGTGATTTTAATTTTTTAAAACTTTTCCTCCTCCTTTTTTATATCATTTTATTGGGGGCTTATACAATTCTTATCACAACCCATATAAACATCCATTTTTTCAAGCACTTATGTACATTTGTTGCCATCATCATTCTCAAAATATTTGCCTTCTACTTGAGTCCTTAATATCGACTGCTCATTTTGCCCCTCCCCCCCACCCCCCACCTCCTGAACCTTTCCCCCAGGGATGAGGCTATACGTAGATTCTTGAAATCGGTCCCCCTTTCTACCCTACATTCCCTCTACCCTCCAGGCTTCACCACTCTCACCACTGGTCCTGAAGGAGTCACCTGTCCTGGATTCCCTGTGTTTCCAGTTGCTTTCTGTACCAATGTACATCCTCCGGTCTAGCCAGATTTGTAAGGTAGAATTGGAATCATGATAATGGGGGAGAGGAAGCATTTAAGAACTAGAGGAAAGTTATATGTTTCATTGTTTTACTACCCTGCACCCTTACTGGCTCATCTCCTCCCCACAACCCTTCAGTAAGGGGGTGTCCAGTTGCCTACCAATGGGCTTTAGTCTCTACTCTGCACTCACCCACATTTAAAATGATATGATTTTTTGTTCTTTGATGCTTGATAGCTGATCCCTTCGACAGCTTGTGGTCATATAAGCTGGTGTGCTTCTTCCATGTGGGCTTTGTTACTTCTGAACTACATGGCCACTTGTTTATCTTCAAGCCTTTAAGACCCAGACACTGTATCTTTTGACAGCCGGGCACCATCAGTTTTCTTCACCACATTTGCTTACGCACGTGTTTGTCTGCAGTGATCATATCAGGAAGGTGGGCACCCACTGATAGGATTTTTACTTCTTTGATGTCTGATAACTGGTCCATTCGACACCTTGTGGTCAGACAGGCTGGTGTGCTTCTCTGATGTGGGTTTGATGTTTCTCATCTAGATGGCCGCTTGTTTAGCTTCAAGCCTTTAAGACCCCAGACACTATATCTTTTGATAGTCGGGCATCATCAGCTTTATTTACCACATTTTCTTATGCACACATTTTTCTTCAGCAATCATGTCAGGAAGGTGTGCATCCTGGAATGCCAATTTAATAGAACAACGTGTTCTTGCATTGAGTAAGTGCTTGAGTGGAGGTCCAATGTCCATCTGCTGCCTTAATACTAAAGCTATAAATATATGCACATAAATCTGTTTCCCCACACTCATATAAATATATTTACATATGTACAGTCCAGTGTTTAGACCTCTATTAATACTCTTTATTACCTAGTTCTTTGATCTATTTCCTTTTACTTTTCTCTTGTCCCTCTATCATGCTCAGCCTTCATTTGGTTTTCAGTAATTTCCCTCGGATACATTACTCTTGTTGAATCCCTACCAGGCCTCTCACACCCTCCTTGCCACTGATTTTGGATCACTTGCTCTCCTGTCCCTGGGTTGGTCAGCACCACCTCCTTACCCCTGCATACCCCTCTCCCTTGTCCCCCTGGAACCACTGGTCCCATTTTTTTCTCCTCCAGCCTATTCATTCAGTCTATCTTATCTAGATTAATCTGTAGAGATAACAATATGCACCAAAAATCAAGCCGTAGCAAGATAGGAGATGAGTGAGAACACAGAGATATACCTGACTAAAAAATAAAAGATTTGTATGAGGAAAATTATACAACACTACTGCAAGAAATCAAGAGTGACCTCAACAAATGGAAGAATATCCCATGCTCACCGATTGGCAGACTCAGTATAGTAAAGATGTCAGTTCTGCCCAAGGCACTATATAAGTTCAATGCTATCCCAATAAGAATAACACCAACCTTCACAGAATTGGAAAAACAGATCACCAACTTCATATGGAGAAGGAAGAAGCCCAGAATGAGCAGGGAAGTCCTCAAGAAAAAGGACAAAGTTGGAAGGCTTGCTCTACCTGATTTTAGCATGTACTATGTGGCCACAATATTCAAAACAGTATGGTGCTGGCATAATGACAGATATTCAGACCAATGGAAAAGAGCTGAAGACCCAGAAATAAAAACATCAGCATACAGGCAAAAATATTAAATGGGAGCAGATGCCATCTTCAATAAAAGGTGTTGGAAAAAATGGATATGTACTGCAGAAAAATGAAGCAAGTACCTTACCTCACTCCAAGCACAAGCATAAACTCAAGGTCGATCACAGACCTTGAGATAAAACCCTAAACAATTGGGGCCATTAATGAGGGAATTGGTACAAACCTGAGAACCTTGGCGCAGGAAATACATAGGCTACCAAAAATAGGGAAGGATACAAATACAGAGGAGTCACAAATAGACAAGTGGGATATACTGAAG
Organism: Tenrec ecaudatus; assembly: GCF_050624435.1. Classification (NCBI taxonomy): domain Eukaryota; kingdom Metazoa; phylum Chordata; class Mammalia; order Afrosoricida; family Tenrecidae; genus Tenrec; species Tenrec ecaudatus. Next base: position 103,390,090 of record NC_134548.1, on the reverse strand, counting down.
ACAAGACACCTGTGTACATTGAAAGAATTCACAAAGAGAGTCAACTGACTTGGAAAACATCTTTAGCAATGATACATCAGACAAAGGCTTTATTACTAAAATCTCCAATACTTTGCAAAATTACAATAAGAGAAAAACTAATTGCCCACGGAGGAGGTGGACAAAGGACCTGAACAGAAGTTTCACAGAGTCTGATTTTAATTTTGATGAGATTTATTTTTTTCTGTGACTTGAGGCTACCTCATTATTTATTAATTTATTCTCAAATTTAAAACTGCCTGTTTTCTCTTGAAGTCTTCTTGATTTCCTTTTCATTTTCATGTTCTGTATCTACTCAATTTTCTCTAATTTTTTAGTAATTGTATTCACTCCAGATTAAAATCTCTGGTTCTCTATATTCAGTCTTGTGAGTTTCTTTTACTTTAGGTATTTGTATAAGAAGATTGACTCCTTCATGGTGTTTTTTAGTATGTTGTTTTCAGGTTAATGTCTGCTGTTGTCAATTCTCTGTCTAAATAAATCCTGTTTGTTTGTAAGGATGGTCTTATTTTTCATAAAATACTTTATATTGTCTTTGTCTGTAAATGATTTTAATTTCCCCATGTATTTGAGGGACACTCTTGCTGGCTATAAGATTTTTGGTTGGCAGGGTTTTTTTGTTTGGTTTTGGGGATTTTTCCTTTCAGAGTTTGTATATGTTACACTTTGTCTTCTTCCTTGCATCGTTTCTGCTGAAAAATCAGAACTTGGTTTAATTGTTTACCATTTTAGGTAAATTTTTATTTCCCTGAATTGCTTTCAGGATTCTTTCCTTGAGTTTCGTTTTTGAAAGCTTGATTATGATATGTCATGGTGATTTTCTTTTAGGAAATATTCTGTTTGGGGTACTTCATCTTTGTCTATAGATATCGTCTTATCTTTCATGAGGGCCTGGGGTGTTTTCTTCCAGCAGCTTGAAGACAAATTTTTCTGCTTTTAAAAAAATATGTTCTCCTTCTGCAATCCCTACCTCATGTATCTTATTCCTCTTGATAGTGCTGTACAAAATCCTTAGAATTCCAGCCCCCTGCCCCTCTTTTCATATTGTCTCCTTTGTATATTGGTATTGGGAGAGTTGTCTTCAAGGTCACCAATTTGGTCTTCAATTGCTTCAATTCTTTACTCAAATTGCTCAACTCTTTACTCAATTGCTTCAGTTGCTTTACTCTTTTAAATGATTACATATTTCTAAATATTTGGTAGTAATCTTCTGGATTTCGATTTGCTGGTTTTTGTGTGTTTTATAATTTTTAATTTATTTTGTTCATTTGCCTTTTTAGTGTTTTCTTGAAATCTGAAGTTTTTTGTTTTACTTCCCCCCCACAACTTTCTTGATATTTTCTTTATCTATTGAAAGCACTTAAGAATTATTCTTCTGAATTCTTTTTCTGATAGTTTCAATGTATTATTCCTCAGGATGGCCCCTTAGGGCTGTATGTTGTCGACTTAATCATGCCATTTTATCTTGTTTCTTCATGTAAACTGATTTTGTCTGTTGTCTCTGAGACATCATGGTGTTTTGTACTTGTGTGTGATTAGGTTGAATTGAAATGAGTGTTTGCCCATGCAGCAACACTGAATTATTTAATGTGGTTCTTCTAGTCAAGGTCTCTAACTCCAAACAAACAACATTTCCTGTATAGATCTTGTAATAAAGTGGGGGGAAGGTACTGATAGGATTTGTCTATGAATAATTGAGATGGGGATTCCCTGGAATATCACCCTGCTCTGTATAAAATTAAGCCTCGGGGAAGCAAGAGGGATTATCTAATTACCAGCAAGGAGCAAAAGTGTGTCCGCTGGACTCCAAATCCCTGCACAGTGAACCTCTGGTTTCGAGAAGACTTCTGTACCATCAAATGAGTAGCAGCAGAACAGGAGCCACAATGGAGGGCTTCCAAACCCACTGAGCACGTACATCTGCGTGCTTTCATGCAGGAGGCCTGCTTTAGGAGTGAGGTAAGTCTGGGCATTTAAGTGAGGGAATTGGGCTTACTGGCCCATAGAAGTGGCACTGAGTGCCTTTCAACTAAGGTTTACTGGAGTCGTGTGCCTCTGGACACTTAATTCAGGGATCTGGTGGCTGACTTAAATAACCTGACCTGACTACATTCAGGTTGAGCCTTGAAGGGCAGTGGTATGCCCCATTTGGGCACTTATTAGCAGATCTAAAAGAACTTTGTAATATGTCCTGATAAACACATATCCTGAGCTTTTCTCATTGGCATTAAAACCTGTTAACTTATTTAATAAAAATCCTTTAATCATGAATTTTGTCTGTGGGGTTTGTGTAGTTATTGCAATGGATATTAAAACCTAGATATGAAGTAGAAAATACTACTTAAGTAATGCAACCTTTTCTGCACACTGAGTATAGCTATTAGAGGTATAGGAGTGACTAACCACGTGGGGAAGGTTGTGTCCCATCAACTGGATGAAGAGCAGAATTAATAATAACAAAAAAAGAAGTCAAACAATAAAACAGTAAATTTTTCATTGTAATGTGAAGTAAAATACAAGAACACAGAAAATAACAAATGCTGGAGATATGATGGATAAATTGGATCCCTCATTCATTGCCAGTGGTACTATAAAGGAGTACAACCATTGTGGAAAGCAATATGGTATGTCCTAAAAATATTAGAAATAGAATTACCATATCATCCAGAAATCCCTCTTTTTGGCATACATCCTAAAGAAATTAGAACTGAAATATAAACAGACAGATGCACACCCATGTTCTTCACAACACTATTCACAATCTAAATGTTGGAAACAAATTTCCAACTGTTGAAGAATGGATAAATAAACTTTGATACACACATAAAATAGAATATTTTTCAATGTTAAAGAATAACAAATCTATAAAATACCTCATGACATGATAAACCTGGAAGACATTATGTTAAGTGAAATCAGTCAATTCAAAAAGCACAAATAATGTATGAAACCACTGTTATAAAAATATATGATTTTTTTCACACTAAGATACCTTTCAATATGAAACATATGGGCAAACAAATGATGGAAGCAGGGCAAAACTGTAGGAGGTTTGATGAGTTGTTGAATATAAAAATAATTATCAGCTTTATAAATCTTAATACAATTCACAATAAAAAGGGAAAGAAAAGGTAGTTAAATTAGTAAAAAAGAAAAAAACTGTGTGGATGTGGTTGCTTGTATATATGGTGTACATAGTATGGATCAGGTGCACCATTATCCCAGGATTACAGATAAATGGGGAACACATGGCATCTCCTGTCCTGGATGGCGTTCTTGCCAACCTAGAACGTGTCTGGAGGCAGATTGCTGAGTATGATGAGGATTTCCTGTGGGCCCAGTGGGCAGCTAGAGGTAGAGTGCCTCGTCTCGGAATTAGATCTTGCCAACCCATGGGATGACTAGGCTGGAGCACCCATTTAGTACTGCTAGTTCTCCTAGCCTTAGGAGGTAGAGCGTGTTTTGCTCCTTGTTGGGAGACTATGCAGGCTGATGACACAGCTAGTTATCAGAAGTGGCATGTGGGGATCCAGGGTAAGATAACACCTTTCTGGTTGTCAGCTACAGCTGTAGGCGCTTGCATGATCTTGGTGTTTTGCTGTTTGAAAAAGTTCGGAACAGTTACATTGTGTCAGACCAGCTGACAAATTAACATTAGATTTTTCTCCTTTGCTGTTTTTGCTGAGCATCTTCTATTATTCCGTATTTGATCCATTTTTTCTACCCTTTCCTCTGGAGCTCAGGGTTTCAGGATTACCGCTTGTATCTAGGTGGTAGGCTGGACTGACTAGAGAATCAAATCCAGTATATCAAGAAGTAATTATATATCAAGAAAACATCCTAGTCCAATCTACCCCATGTTCATTAGCCCTATACTAGTCCAGAAGTCACTCTTCAGACTCACACTGCCACGTGCAGTTATGCAGAATGCAGGAAGTCGTGTGGATCCAATGGTGGTGATTCAATTTCAGGGTTCTGGCAGCACTCAGGATCAGCCAGCAGGAAGGTGAACTCACAGAGAGAAGGGAAGGTTCCTAGGGCCCTGATTATGAGGAGGTCATCCCTACAAGGGGGAGAACATCAGGCTGTGACTTGATTGACAGTTTGGATACCACCTCTTCACTTTTATCTATCTTTAAGTTGACGTGCAATTATGTAACTACCACAATCTGCTTTATTTGTTTTCTTGTATTTTGTTATAGGGTTTCTCAGTAGTTTCTCTGCTTAAATTGCTATCTTGCCAGAAACCCTATTTTCTATTAAATGAGATGCTAGTATGTTTAATGTTCAGTAATTTGTCATAATATGTTTAATGTAATCATCAACTAACTAGACATTGAAGAGAGTCCTAGTGTTATAGTGGTTATGCATTGGGCTGCTATCCACAAGGTCAGTTTGAAACCTCAGCAGTATCTCAAGAGAAAAATAAGGCTTTCTACTCTTGTAAAGAATCTCAGAAATCCAGGGCAGTAGTTCTCTTTTAACCTCTATGGTCATATGAGTCGGAATTGACTCTATGGCAATGATTGAGTGAGTGAGTTAATTAGATATTTAAGCAATATACTACCACTGAACTACTATTATCGGGATTACCAAGGAGCCTTGGTGGCACTGTGATTAGGCATTGGGCTGTTAGCTGCATGATTGACTGTTTGAACCATCCAGTTGGTATACAGGATAAAGATAAAGTGATTTGACCCTGTGTAGATTTGCCATCTCAGAAACCTTATTGAGTGTCTCTATGAGCTGTAATCGACTCAATGGCAGTTTTATTTTCTGTTTTCTACATCCCTGGCAGTACAGTGGGTTACATGCTTGGTTTCTAACCTCAAGGATAGCAATTCAAACATACCAGCCACTCCATGGGGGGAAGATAAGACTAGTAAAGAGTTACAGTCTTGAAAACCCAGAGAGGCAGTTCTAATTTGTCCCATAGGGTCTCTATGAGTCAGAATTGAGTTTATGACAGGAAGACTACTCCTGCTCCTCCTCCTTCTCTTCCTCCTTATCCTACCAGTATTGCTATTATTAGTATCTATGTCTTAGGATTTATGTGAGAGTAGCATGAACAAAGAATATACAAATAATATTAGTACAATCCATGATCCATATTAAATTGTCAATAATTACTAATGGATCTTTTCTTTGTGCAATCTGGTCTAGACCTATGTTTCTAGCAATTCCTCTCTTTATTATCCACCTGAACTTATGCTTTCACAATAAAGTATAAAACTTTATTAAAACTTGCAAAGGACTTCCATATTTTGCCCCAGACAACTATCTCTTCTTTCTAGACATTTCCTTGCTTCCTAATTGGCCAAGTTAGATTGCTATTTATGAACTCAATTATAATCTATAAGGAGCCCTGGTTGTGGAGTGAGTTAAGTGTTGGGATGTTAACCAAAATGTTGGTGCTCCATGAGATAAAAATTAGGCAGATTAGTCATTCAAAATTACAGCCTTGGAAACCATATGGGGCAGTTCTACTCTTACCTGTTAGTTTGTTATGAGTCTGAATCAACTGTAAAGAAGTGTTGTTACTAGTGTTAAGTATATAATCTATAATTTTCCTATCACAGTACCTACTATGGTTCATTCTTAATGTTTGTTCATTGTTTTCTTTCCTAGACTGTAAGCTTCCTCATGTCTCCTCAGCATCTACTTCTATAACTTGGATATATCAAAACTCCAACCCACTACCATTGAGTCAATTCCAATTCATAGCAATACTATATAGGGTTTTCAAAACTGTAACTATTTCCAGAAACAGGCACAGCATCATCTTGATCTTGCAAAGAAGCTGGTGGGTTTGAACCACCGACCTTGTTGTGGTCAGCAGCCCAGTGTTTATTCTTGTATATAGTTGACAGCCCCTGTTACCCCTCAGTGTGTTGTTTCCTTGCTCTACCTACCTCATAAGATGAAGCAGTGCATGTTAAACAGGATATGTATAAATATTTATATATTTCACAATAAACATTTGATAAATTTTATATAAGCATATAAATGCTTAATGAATATTAATAGTTCAGATAATTGCAATCTGATTTTAATGAACAAATGTTAATATTTATTCTCAATCAGTATTTATAAATAATATAGAAAATAGACACTTTTAGCAGTCAAGAACTTTAGAGTATATGTCAATACATGATAAATTCATGAACATTTCTTATGTCCAAGAACCGTTGTATATCTTAAAAACCAATCATCATAAGCATTCTCTGGATTTTCAAAGAATTAATCTTGAATAATTTATGAATGTGAAACAGTTACACAAGCACTGTAGCATGCTAATCCTTTGTTTCAATGTCAATTAGAAAAAAAAATATATTTTGACCCATTCCTTTGGACTATGTATTATATTAGTTAGCTTTGAATTTATGAAAATAAATATAAAATCTGTAATTATTAAATGAATGTACTGAGGTCCAAACAAATGTCTTTAGTGAAAGTCATCATTTGTAAGTAGCAGAAACACTTTCATGGAAAAGCATTATTAACTGTATTGAGATACTTCTTGTAAACATGTTTGTAGATCAATATTTACATATTTTCTTAAAATGATGTGACATCTTAAACACTTATGACTTAGGCTTTATGTTAAATGCAAGTATTAAGTAATAATTATTTTAGGCAGAATGAATGTAAATTCAATACAAGTAGAACTGAAGGGATAGGTTACATTTATTCACATTTTACAGGCCGGTCAAAAGCATGTAAGTCTTTTTTATTCTGCTTCTAAGTATCTTGCTTGATATCTTCTGGATGATGGCTTACTGGTGCCTGTTCAGAGTCTTAGTCATAAAAGTAAAGGTGAAAATCAATATAACGCTAAATGAAAATATTTAGACTGCCTCTGTGAATTTCATGTTAAAAAGCAACTTTTAGATAGATGGATGAAGAAACTAATGTTACTACTTATTTAGCCTTGAATTTTTAGGATTTCACCCTACTTGTAAGGAAGGAAATAACCATATTATTAGGAGATTAATTTCCCATATTATTCAGTTGAAAGTTGTTCACTTGTTTGATAGAGCATTTTCAGGTATTGGCGTGAGTTCCTCACGGGAAATGCTTTGTTTGACAAGCCGGAATGGAAAATTCAGGCAACTTGCCCTTTTACATTATTCACCTGCCCACATTTTTTATGCAGATTTGCTCTTTTCCTTGCACGACACTGACAATTATTGTAAAACAATGAGAACACTATACATTGTTAATTTAGTGGGAAAGCCACTGGAATGGGAGTCATTCAACTGAGTTTCAATCTCCACTGTATCACGTATTAGTACTGTTACTTTAGGTTAATCCCGAACTCTAAATGAGCCGTGAGTTTGCTTTTCAATCTGTAAAATGGGGTAATACCTACATCACAGGACAGTTTAGAGTAAATATGATGTATGTGTGAGCAAAAGGTACAGAAGGGAGGGCCATGTAGATCTTTCCTGCCTCTCCTATTGCCATGAGGCAGAGGACACAGACATGCCTTCAGCCTCCTTCTTTCTTCACCTATTCTGACAGCAACCATTCCTCCCACGGCACTCTTCTTTTCTTTTTCTTTTTAAAATCATTTTATTGGGGCTCATACAACTCTTATCACAATCCACACACACATCCATTGTGTCAAGCACATTTGTACATTCGTTGCCCTCATCATTCTCAAAAGGCATTCTGATTTTCTAAAAGGTTGGATAGTTTCTTGAAATGGCCACAGAGAATTCCCAGGCAAAACTCGGAATTATGGGATTTGTTAGGTAAATTAACCGGTTGCCACAAGTCAGGATTAAAGATTAAATATAGGTTCATCAAAGATTAAAAATTAGATTCATTGGTTGACAGCAACACCTCTCCTCAGTTAACAGCTAGTCTTTCGTTGGTCCTCATTCTCTCAGTCATATGGTCCATTGGTCTCTGCCTCCATTGGCCTGGAAGTCTGCCCACTGCTTTGACTGCCCAGTCTAATAGTCTTGGCATTGCTTACCTACTCTGTCTCATGGTGACCTTGTTACAACCTCTGGCTTCAGCCTGGTTCTTTGGTGTGTCCCATGATCTTTGTGCGAGAATCTCTTGTGCCTCTGGCTCAGCCTCTGCCCTTAGATATAGACCTTGAACATGTCACACTAGTGGTTCTTTTTTTGATGATCCTGGGATTCTTTCTGTCTGTTCTGAGATGGTATTCCCAGAGGAATGGCTTTGATGGAGGTGTGGCTTTGGCTTTCAACAGACCATATGTCCAAGAAACAAACTGTAGTGAGTCTCTAAGGTGGAGACTTAACCCAACTTAATCCTTACCTTTTGTATAGCAGAGAACTTTCTCCAAAATTGGATTATATCCACAGACATAGTGGGCCAGAATTTATAAGATATAACATAAGGGATTTTTGCTACAGGGCTGTATTAATTGAGTGCATCCCTGTGTGTAAGTACCTTATGAACCATAGAATAGTCTAAGAATATAAATATTATTTTATAGATCCTTAGTAATTTGTTTCACTAGTAAATATGGTTTTATTTGTTGATAGACAAATAGACCTTGCTTCATATTTTAGTCCACTCATTTCTAAAGATTTTGAAATAATTTTTAGGGACTAATTTTTCAAATGAATTATCTTAGGTAAAACATGTTATTTATGTACACACAATGAGTTAATACTTCATGAAATTCAGATGACCTCTATTTTTAATATGCTAACATTAAAGGGATGATCTTGTGATTTAAACTTTTGGGATTCAGAATTTTGGTAATGCATTTTTATATATTCATATGAATAAACTTGGATAATGTTATATATGTTTTAATGGTATATTAGGAAGTATATTGATTCTTAAATTATATCTTCAGTGAATGTGAATTTGTCTTATCTATGTAAGATCTAAAATTCAGCTTTCATCAAATTCTGCCCTAAAACCTTTGGTTCCCAAGGTTACTGATTTGTCCTAAGGTTTTGTTTACAATTTTTATTTTGGGTATTGTTAATTAAGCACTGGGCCAAGAATGGAGCTGTATATATATATGTATATATATATATATAAATGATAATCAGACATGGACAACTTAAATTGAAATAATTGTTTGTTTTGATGAATCTGATGATAAGAATAGATTCATTCATTATGATTGTCTCTCTGCTAATGGATACATGGTGTAACAATGTAACTGTCATGACCACTACTTTATAGTTCCCAATATAATAAGAAGACAAAAATACATTTAGAATTTAGGTATTGCACAAATATGTTCCTGTTTCATATTTTTTAGAGTGTTGATGATTACTTACTCACACACATATTAAATTATATGGAACAATGGTCTGCTTTATTGCAATTCCTTATGTTTCTAACATAACAAGGATTGGTATATAAGAAGATATTTCCAATAATAGTCATAAACATCACTGTTTTAATGTCTTTGTGTTCCATAATATTTAGAGAATAGTAAAAGATAAGTCCATTTTCCATTTTAAAAATTCCTCTGGAGCTAGAATAGAAAACAAAACTGAACAATTAAAGCGACAATAATGAAACTTTCACTCAAATTCCAAATGGTTACTATAGTAACGTAAAATTGAACACTACAATAAAAATGGAATAAAAAGATAATTTCAAATGCTTTATTAATCTTATTTTGAGGTATAGAGAAGGGAGGTGCTGTTTGTTTGAAGTTTGAAAGAGACTAGTTTGCTGTTAAATATTCTAAGATGACTGGCTTTTATTTTGTCTTCTTTCTCTTAAATATAATAAATGGAAGCTTTTTTTTAAAAAAAACATTTTATTAGGGGCTCATACAACTCTTAGCACAATCCATACATATACATACATCAATTGTATAAAGCACATCCGTACATTGTTTTCCCTAATCTGCAGGCATCTGTGGGAAAATAAAGGAAATGTTAGTTTTGCTTATATTAATATTCCAAATAGTGGTTAAAATGCTTTATACAACTTTGGGGCCAGGGCGTGGTGCCCCAACAGACTGGACTGGAAAATGCTCCTAAGGGCCAGCAAACGATCCTTGAACGCACTACAAGCTTTTCTTTTGTGAAGTGTTTTGTTTTGTTCTTTGTCAGTGGTTTGTTTTTGCTATTTTGTTGTCCGGTTGTATACTGTTGCTTTGTTTTCCTCTGTCTTGTTTTCATGCATGTTAGTGTCTCCATAGGCCTGTCTGAATAGGACAGGCTGGATGAACTATCTGGAGAAAAAACAACAGGACCGACAGTTCAGGGGGGACTTGGGGTGGGGGAGGGGTAGGGGGGTAAGGAAGTGGTGTTAACAAACACAGGGACCAGGGAACAACATGGGATCCAAAATGGTAGTGAGGGGGGAGCCGCAGGCCTGGTGGGGAATGATCCAGGGTAAGGTTGCGTAGAGAAGAGGTATACTCTAGCCCAGGTTGGAAAGGGGGAACTGATTACAAGGATCTACATGAGCTCCTCCCTGGGGGACAGACAACAGAAAAGTGGGTGATGGGAGACGTCAGACAGGTCAAGATATGACAAAATAATTGATAAATTATCAAGAGTTTATGAGGGAGGAGAGGGTGGGGAGGGAGGGGAAAATGAACTGATGCCAGGGGCTTAGGTTGAGAGCAAATGTTTTGAGAATGATGAGGTCAATGAATGCACAAATGTGCTTTACCCAATTGATGTATGTATGGCTTGTGGTAAGAGTTGTATGAGCCCTTAATATAACGATTAAAAAAATAAAATCCCATGTTACCATAAAGAAACAAATGAAGCAAAAAAAACCCCAAAACAAAACAAATAACCTGGTGCACTGAGATGGCTGTGTGAGCAGGTGTATCATCATGGTGGCAATACCACTAATCAGTCCCTATTTATCACAGTGTTATGCAATCTTTTCAGAACCTCTAAATCAGCGGTTCTCAACCTGTGAGTCATGACTTCCTTGGGCATCAAACAGCCCTTTCACAGGCGTCGCCCAATGCCTAACAGTAGCAAAACTACAGTTATGTATTAGTAACAGAAAGAATTTTGTGGTTGGGGGGGGGGGTCACCACAGCATGAGGACCTGTATTAAGGGTAGCGGCATTGGGAAGGTTGAGAAGCACTGTTCTAAATAAAAAACTCGATTAGCAGTCTGAGCTGGTGGAACAAACTGCAGAGGCACTATCCCCCTCACATAAAAAAAATAAAATGAGTATCAGCTTGATCTTTCATTTCCCTTGACAAGCTTTTGGGGAGTGAGGTGATGATGTCATGTCCACTGGCTTTATTGATTGAGGTAGTTAGTTTATTGTGCCAGCCTGGCCGATAAACACATGTGGGGTTAATTGAAGGGCGGAGGGATAAACGGCTTGGTGAGTCTCACCTTTCTAGTGCTCCAGTCTCTTGCTTTCTGATGGTCGGGCCAGGGTGCAGCTGCCTTAACTTGCTTTAGCTGGCAAGGCTCGCTTCCTGCAAGACAACCTGAGGAGAAGCCACAAAGACCTAGCTTGATGCAGCCCTGGGTGCTGGAGCAGCCATGTGGAGACCCCTGCTAGCGCTGAGATGCTTACACATTCACTGATTCAGCTTTCCTTCTGCAGTCGGCATCATTCCATCTGTATTGGGAGCTAGAGGAGGACTATGTGGGTTGGGATGTTTTCTTGATGTGTACTTTCACTTTATATAAAACTCTCTCTTTTCCATGAGTTTATGTGGATTTGTTTCTCTAAAGTACCCAGACTAACACATTGATGTTTACATTCAAGGTAGTAAGAATAGCATCTTGTCTTGTCACCAGTAATGACCTTGGGAAAAATGTCTGGGTCGCTGTGGAGCTGTGTTTTGTTTTGTTTTTTAAAAAAGCAAAGCATGTTTCCACTCAACACTCTTTTTCCTGGTCAGTCAGAACCCGAGGCATAAATTTCATAGCGAAACGCCTTCTCATTCCAAAATTTTCCGTTAAAATTTTCTGAACCGAAATAGGAACTGGAAGCACAGGGAATCCAGGACAGATGATCCCTTCAGGACAGTTGGTGAGAGTGGCGATACTGGGAAGGTGGAGGAAAGGAGGGATAGAAAGGGGGAATCAATTACTAGGATCTCCCCATAACCTCCTCCCTGGGGGAGGGACAACACAAAAGTGGGTGAAGGGTGATGTCGGACAGTGTAAGACAAAATAATAATAATTTATAAATTTTCAAGGGTTCATGAGGGAGGGGCAGCAGGGAGTGAGGAAAATGAGGAGCTGATATCAAGGGCACAAGTAGAAAACAAATATTTTGAGGATGATGGCAACAAATGTACAAATATGCTTGACGCAATGGATGGATGTATGGATTATGATAAGAGTTGTATGAGCTCCCAAGAAAATGATTTAAAAAAATTTGCTGAACCAAACTGCAAGATAGTCCAGATAACTTCCCTCATCTCTTCAGTGGCCCATAGTTGGTCTTTGAGCACACATGCATGAATTTTGTTGACATTTTCATCCATTTGGGAAGTTGACGGGCACCCAGAATGAAGTGTGTCGTCAATCAATATTTCAACTTTTTTGAGAAAACCAGTCCTACACTTGTGTTTTTTCCCATAGTGTTGTCCTTATAAACTGTTTTAAACATCACAACGTTTCTGTGGCATTTTTCCCACGTAGGAAACAAAATTTCACAGCTGCCCATTGTATTCTTAAACAGGCCTTCACAAAAAAACAAGGTTCAAGTGAAACTGCTTTTACGCAAGACTTCACTGTGACCATAGTGACCTTTCCCAGGCAACATCACTGGGTGCACTAACTCAACGTGAGTTGCTTGATGCTCCCCTAGTGGGAAAAATGGGTACTACGAAATCTCCACCCAGCAGAGCCTTTTTCCGTTTTTTTCTGTGGGGGTACCCCCTCATACATGATACTGGTATAGTCCTGCCTCTATAGAGTTTAAAGCCTAGTAGACAGATCAGAAGTTAGAATGGAAAACACAAGGTGTACTCATAATATATAAGAGGATGAAAATCTAATCTCCCAGGTTATAGAAGGTTTTTCTGAGGAAATTGGGGGTAGAGGGTGAAATAACCAGCAGCAGAACATAAGGAGGAGCAAAGAAGTGAGGTAAGAGCATTTTGCCAAGGCAGGGACAAAGCGAGCAAAAGGAGATTCCTGAGAGAAGGGGCCTTGTAGGTCGTGTTACTGAGTCTGGATATTTTAACTGTGTCTTTAGTCTTATTATGTGTCTTGGGCATTTTATTGAAATTGTTTGTATAAATGAGCCCATCCACTGCTATGAGTCAGTATCGCCTCCTTGCAATGGATGGACTCATTTATGCAACAATTAAAATGTCCAAACTTAGGCATTTAAAACATCATTTATCTATTATTGAAAGGTTTCGGTTTATGGCTAATATTTCAGAACATAGACATCTCTAATTTTTTTTGCTTTTTAGTCCTATTGAGGTGTAAATTTATATAATAAAACATGTGCCGTTTCCACAATTTGTACATATACCTTGAATCGCATAGACAGATTCAAATTGCGTAACTCTTTTTACTAGCCATTTAAACTATGTCACCACAATTAACATGAACAATGAAACTTCTTCATTTCCCCTATCTTTCACCCTTTATAACTGCTAATAATGCTAAATTTCTATCCATATGCTTGTTTTATATAAGTGAGAAGATAGAGTATTTGTCATTTTGAAAAAGGACTAATTTTTCTCAGCATCATGTGTTCAAAGTTCTGGCACAGATCAGGACTTCCTTTCTCTTCACAGCAAAATAGTATTCAATGTTTATCCATCCATGTGTTGTCGTTTTTTTTGGCTCATTCCATCTCTTGACTATTATGAATGGACTGCAGGGAATATTGCTGTACAAATTTCTATTTCTGTTCCTACTGCATCTGGGTATATATCTGGGACTGGGATGTTGACTCATATGGTATTCTTACGTTATAATTTTTGAGGAACCAGCCAATCTGTTTTCTTCAGTGGCTGCACCATTTTACTTGTCCAACAGCAATAGATGAAGACTTCCGTTTTCCCAAAACATCATTAATGATCTGCTATTTTCCATTTTCTTGAATATTATCATTCCAATATGGATGAGTTTAAACTTAATTGTAGTTTTCACTTTCAACTCCCTTTGTGGCAGAGAAATTAAACACTTGGCTGCTAACTGTAAGGTAAGAAGTTCAACCTCAGCTCCTCGGTAGGAAAAATAGGTGGTTGTCTGATTCCATAAATATTTACAACTTTGAAAACCTTATGGGATAGTTCTACTCTGTCCTATAGAGTACCTATGAATCAGAATCAACTGGGAAGAAATGAGTTGTTTGCCTATTTCCCCACTAAATTTTGTTTATCTAGCAGTTTTATTGACAAATACTTCACATATCATAAAATACAATGCATTAACCTTATTAAAATAGTGCAATTATCACTAAAATTTTAGAACATTTTCTTCTTTGTTGGATTTTTGTGTTATTATGCCATGGGCTGTGATCCACACAGTCAGTAGTTTGATATAAATTAATCTGGAGATGGTATGATATAATTTTGCAAGGTTAATGACTTCGTCATTGAAATACCCTTTTTCCTAATGATATAAATAGTGACTATAGATATGGACTTCACCAAGTGGAACACACAGGAATCAAATTGTCTATGTCTGTGCGAAGAAATTATGGAATGGAGCCAAAACAAGAACAGGGGTTGACTGTGGAGCAGACCATCAATTTCTCAAATGCACATTTGGGTTGAAGTTGAATAAAAATACAAGTTCATGAGAGACAAAATATGTCTTTAAGTATATCCCACCTGAATTTTTTGAGACCATCAGAAGAACAGATTTGATCCACAGAACACCAATGACTGAAGATATGATAAGTTGTGAGATGACATTAAAACACCATGTATGAAGAAAGCAAAAGGCCACTTAAAAGACAGGAGAGACATGACCCTCTCCCTGAGCTGCAGCTTCAGTGCTGTCTTCTAAAGTAAATTCTTCTTAGGGGAGGGGCAGTTGTCCATGGAGCTGCAATTGGGGCTGAGCCCTCAGGCCCCTCCACAGGCTCCCCTCCCCATGCCAGCATGCTGCATTCACATCCCAGAACATCGGATTGAATTCTGGTCCCTCTTTCCCTGTGGAGATATAAACAATACCCTCCCCTTGGGTAGGTCAGTGCCCTATTCCCCTGCCACACATTTCTATCTTTTCCCCCTTTCCTCTCCTCCTCCTTTTTAGTTGGCTACCATGTGTACCCCTGGGTTTGGTCTGGCCCCTGCCATACTACCTGGACCTCACCCCTGGAGTCTTTGTATACAGTAGTTTTTCCCTGTGCCCCTTTCGCATTTTTTCTTAAAAAAATTTTTTTTAATAAACTAACCTCAGCACACTCCTATTGTACTTGTCCTTTTGTGGTTGGCTTACTTCACTCCGCATAATTTCCTCCAGTTCTTCCCATGCAGTAATATGCTTCATGCATTCCTCACTCCTTTTTAGTGATGCATAGTACTCCAATGTATCCATGTGCCACAGTTTTTTAATCCATTCATCTGTTGATGGATTTTGGGTTGTTTCCACCTCCTTATAATTGTGAACCGTGCTGCAATTGGCATTCCATGATGCACACCATTCTGACACGATTGCAGAAGACAAATGTGTGCATATGCAAATATGGTGAAGGAAGACTGATGGTGCCCAACTATTAAAAGATATAGCATCTGGGGTCTTAAAGGCTTGCAGGTAAACAAGCAGCCATCTAGCTCAGAAGCAACAAAACTCACATGGAAGAAGCACACCAGCCTGTGTGACCACAAGGTGTCAAAGGGATCAGGTACCAGGCATCAAAGAACAAAAAAATCACATCATTGTAAATGAGGAAGAGTGTGGAGTGGAGACCCAAAACCAGTCTTTAGGCAACTGGAATCCCCCCTACAGAAGGGTCACCGGGAGGAGATGAGACAATCAAGGTGCAGGATAGCAATGATGAAACATACAACTTTCCTCTAGTTCCTCCCCCCAATTATCATGATCTGGATTCTACCTTGCAAATCTGGCTAGACCACAGGATGTACACTGGTACAGATAGGAGCTGGAAACACAGGGACTCCAGGACAGATGATCCCTTCAGGACCAGTGGTGAGAGTGGCGATACCGGGAGGGTGGAGGGAATGTGGGGTAGAAAGGGGGAACTGACAACAGAAAAGTGGGTGAAGGGAGATGTAGGAAAGTGTAAAATGTGACAAAATACTAATAATTTATAAATTATCAAGGGTTCATGAGGGAGGGGAAGCAGGGAAGGAGGGGAAAATGAGGAGCTGATATCAAGGGCTCAAGTAGAAAGCAAATATTTTGAGAATGATGATGGCAACAAATGTACAAATGTGCTTGATGCAATGAATGGATGGATGGATTGTGATAAGAGTTTTAGGTTCCTCCAAGAAAACGATTTAAAAACAAACAAAACAAAAAGACAGGAGAAAAAAAAAGCCAAAGTGGATGTCAGAAGAGACTCTGAAACTTATAGAGCAGATAAGGCAGATGGGAGAAGTGATGAATCAAAAGAGCTAAATAGAAAATTTCAAAGAGCAGCAGGAAAACAAACCAAAGTAGACTATTACAATGAAATGCAAAAAAACGCTAGAGTTAGAAACCCAACAGTGAAGAACACAGTTGACAAAAATGAAGTTGAAAAAAATTGAAAGAAAAAAAATCAAGCCTCAGTTTGAGACATTTAAACATTCCATGGGCAAAATATATTGAACGATGCAAGAAGATGGCAGGAATATATAATCATACTACCAAAAAGAACTGGTCAA
The DNA here is from genome assembly GCF_050624435.1 of Tenrec ecaudatus. NCBI lineage: Eukaryota > Metazoa > Chordata > Mammalia > Afrosoricida > Tenrecidae > Tenrec > Tenrec ecaudatus. The sequence goes on along the minus strand of NC_134548.1, from coordinate 103,373,294 downwards.
CCATCAATGATTTCAAAAGATTGCATATTATAAAAATCCAACGGTACTGATGAAAAAAATTCAAAGCTGCACTGAAGGTATTATCAAAAACAAGGCTCCAGGAATTGATGAATAACAGTTGAAATAACTACACAATGTCACTACAATAACTCCAAAAATGTAATATCCTGAGGAATAAATCTTATCAGAGGAACATAAGATGTTTACAAATAAAACTACAAAATACCCCTTAAAGAATTTTACACAAATGGAACATGTTACAATGCTCCTGGAAGGAAGGCTAAATATTGTGAAAATGTCAATATTACTAAAATTACTTTCTAAATTCAATGCAATTTCAATCCAAATTCCACCGCAATTTTTCAAATAAATGAAAAGACTGATTTTATATGAAAAAGAAAGAAACCTAGGAAAAAATAAAACACTTTTAAAATAAAAACAAAATAGGAGGCCTTTCCCTCTCAAGCATTTAAACTTACCATATAACCACGGTAAGCAAAACATGCTAGAACTGGTACAATGATATTCATGACAACCAATGGATTAGAATTGAAATCAAAGAAATACAACCAAGTACCTACAGACATCTAATTTGCGATAAAAAACTAAAACACATTAATTGGGAAAGCGAAAGCTTTTTCAACAAATAGTGTTGGAAAACTTGATCTTCACTTAAAAAAAAAAAAAAGACAACCAGACCCATACCTCACACCATGTACAGAAAAAAAAAATTCAAGATGAGTCAAAACCCAAACATAAATCACAATTTAAGACCATCAATGGAAAAATAGGGACAAACTTAAGGAACCAAAGACATAAACACACAATTGAACATAATGAAAAATATCCACACTATAGAAGACAAGATAAAGGACTGGGACCTAATAAAATACAACATTTGTGACTATCAAAAGACTTCATCAAAAGAGTCAATAGAGAACCACGGATTGTGAAAAATGCTTCATTAATAGTACATGAGATAAAGGGCTAATCTCCAAAATATTTACAAAACTACAATATCATAAGAAAAATACAAATAATCCAATAAAAATGGGAATGATACATGAAAAGTCAACTTAACAAAGACTACATATAGGTGACAAACAACCACATGAAGAAATGGTTGAGACTATTAGCAATGAAAGAAATACAAATTAAGACAAGAATGAGATAACACGGTACACCAATACTTTGGGAAAATTTCAATAAAACAGAAAATAACAAATGCTGAAGAGGATGTGGAGAGGTAAGAAAGCTCTTATATTGCTGGTGGGAGTGTAGAATTGTACAACCACTATGTAAATCAGCATGGAGCATCCTTAAATGCAAATACAAGTATCTTACGATCCAGCAACTTCTCTACTAGGTATATAACATAAAGAAATCAAGAATACAACATGGGCAGACATATATATATCTATACTTATTGCAACAATTTACACAATAGCAAAAACAGGGAAACAACCCTAAATCCCAACTACAGTTGTTGTTAGGTGAATCAAGTTGGCCAACTATAGAGGAATGGATAAACAAGCTATGGGCAAATTCATGCTATGTACATGCTACATTCATACTATGGAATTACTTGCATCTATAAAAACAATAATAATTCTCTTAAGCACTGAAAGACAAAACTAGAGAACAGTATGCTTAGCAAACTCAGTATTTCAAAGATAAATATTTATTAACACCATTGTTATAAGGAAAATCTAAGGAGAAGAAACGTGATTTATTTCACAATAAACATGACTTTGATGCTTATGAGGAGGCCTGCGGTGGGGATGGGAACAGGGGATGTGGAAAATGGATCATTTAACAGGATATTAGTGTTTATTTCTTGAGATAGGCTCTGCAATATAAGTAGTTAAAAAAACAACAACAGCAAAAACCTCTAGATTCCTTTTCCCTCAAACCTAAATAATGGTTTGAGAGACTTAAAAACGAGAGAAGGAAAAGTACATTTGAAACCGACTTTGAGTCTTTGGTGGCAAACACGTTCATCTCAAACAAAAGAAATTGGAATGATAACATAAAAACATACCAGTTGAAATGTTACAACAAGCTGATTAAATGCTAGATGCACTCACTGGTCTATGCCAAGAAATTTGGGAAGAGAGTTACCTTGCTAAGTGAATTTGACCTTGCGAAGTGAATGGGATATTTGTGGCCATTACAAAGACAGCAGATCTAAGAGCAAGCAGAAGTTATGAAACAATATTATGAATACTACATGCAATAAATTTTACTGAAAATCATTCAACAAACGTTTCAACAGGGAGCTGCCAGAAATTCCAGCCAGATTCTTAAGAAGATGTTGCAGGGGAGATATTGATGCTGACATCAGCTAGATCTTGGCTGAAATGAAAGAGGCACATGTGTACAAATATGCTTGATTCAATTGATGTACGGATTGTTATAAGAGCTGTAAGAACCCCCAGTAAAATGATCTTTTAATTAAAAAGAGATACCAGAAAGATGTTTACTTATGTTTTATTGACTATGCAAAGGCATTCAATGTGTGGATCATAGCAAATTAGGGATAAGATTGTGAAAAATGTTAATTCCAGAGAACTAAATTTCACTAATGTTGTACCTGTACGTAGAGTAAGTGGCAGTGGTAGGAGCAGAACAAGGAATACAGCATGGTATAAAATGAAGAGACCTGTGTGCCAGGGTCGTATCCTCTCTCAGTACTTGTTTGATCTGCATGCAGAACAAATCATCTGAGAAGCTGGTCTACATACAAGAGAATGTAGCATCAGGACTGGAGGAAGGTTTGCTAACGTGGTGGATGATACAACTTTGTTTGCTGAAATCAAAGAAGAGTTGAAATACTTGCTGATTAAAATGAATGACTTGAGTTTTGCAAAGAATCTTTGCAGCCTTCACTATGGATTTCAACTCAAGGTAAAGAAAACCAAAATCTTAACAACTGGGCCAATAGAGAATATCATGGTAAAAGAAGAAAAAAATTGTCAAAAATTTCATTTTTCTTGGGTCCACATCCAATGCTCATGGAAACAGCAGTTGAGAAATCAAATGATATATTGCATGTCCAAAGTATGAGGATAAACCTGTTGCACAAGTTGAAGTGCCTGTCCAAGTCATGGTATTTTCAATTGTCTCATTTGCATGTGAAAGTTGGACAATAAGGGAATGCTGAAGAAGAATTGATGCATTTGAATCATGATTTGGGCAAAATGTACTGCAAGTATTTTTAAAAATCATTTTATTGGGGGCTCGTACAATTCTTCCCCCCCCCCGATATTTGCCAGTATAATATTCTGGCATTTTCTTTAAAAATTATTTTTAAATTAATAAATCTTTTTACTGGGGCTCATACAACTCTTATCACAATCCATACATACATCAATTGAGCAAAGCAACCTTATACATTCATTGCACTCGTCATTCCCAAAATTCGCCTTCCATTTGGGTTCCTGGAATCAGCTCGGTTTCGTCCCCCCCCCCGCCCCCCACTCCCTCCTTCCCCTTGGTCCCTTAATAGTTTATAAATTATTATTTTATCTTATCTTACACTGCCCGGCGTCTCCCCTCACCCACCTTCCCATTGCCCATCTCCCAGAGAGGAGGTTACACATAGATCTCCAAGATGGGTTCTCCCTTTCTACACCCGCTTCCCTCCTGGTGTCGCCACTCCCACCGCTGGTATTGAGGGGTTCGTCCATCCTAGATTCCCTGTGTTTCCAGATCCCTACTGCACCGCTGTGCATCCTCTGGTCTAACCAGGTCCGCAAGGTAGAATTGGGGTCATGATAATTGGGAGGGGAGGAAGTGTTCAAGAACTAGAGGAAGGTTTTGAGTTTCATTGTTGCTACACTGAACCCTGAGTGACTCATCTCCTCCAAACTACCCCTCTGCAAGGGATGTCCATCTGTCTAGAGATGGGCATTGGGTCCCCATCACACACTCCCCTCATTCACGGTGATGTGATTCCCACCCCCTCACCCCCCTGCCTTTGTTGTTTGAGACCTGGTCTCCTCTGCCCTTCACGATCACCGATGTTGGTGTGCTGCTTCCGTGTGGGCTCTGTTGCTTCTGGGCTCACCACTGCGGGTCACCAATTTTTTTTTTTAATTTAATAAATCTTTTTATTGGGGCTCATACAACTCTTATCACAATCCATACATACATCAATTGAACAAAGCACCCTTATACATTCGTTGCCCTCGTCAGTCTCAAAATTCGCCTTTCACTTGGGTTCCTGGAATCAGCTCGGTTTCCTTTTTTTCACTACCCCTCCCTCCCTGCCCCCCCTCCCCCATGAACCCTTAATAACTTATAAATTATTATTTTTTCTTATCTTATATTGCCCGGCGTCTCCCCTCACCCACCATCCTATTACCCATCCCCCAGAGAGGAGGTTACAGATAGATCCCCAAGATCTGCTCGCCCTTTCTACACCTCCTTCCCTCCCGGTGTTGCCACTCCCACCACTGGTCCTGAGGGGTTCATCCGTCCTAGATTCCCTGTGATTCCAGATCCCTACTGCACCGCTGTGTGTCCTCTGGTCTAACCACGTCCGCAAGGTAGAATTGGGATCATGATACTGCAATTATTAAGATCTTCCAGAAGAAGAAACAAATGTTTGTTGGGAAAAGTTCAATCAGAATGCTTCTTAGAAGTGAGGACGATGAGTCTTTGTTTCCATACTTTCGAAATGTTATCAATAGATACAATCATTGGAAAAGAACATCGTGCATGAGAACTTAGGGTGTTCATGAAAAGCAGGAGGAAGGCCCTGAGTGAGATTCATTGATACGGTGGCTGCATTAGTGGGCTCAACCTTTTATTTTTTTAATGTGAGAAAGGTGAAGGATCTGGAAGCGCTTTGTTCTGTTGTGCACGGGGTTGCCATACGTCAGAAGTGACTCAACAGCACCTAACACAGGAACAACTTTTGAATTTCAATGTAGTGTCAGGGAGGAACACTTATAATTATTTGAAAAAAATCACTAAAAGATCCCCTTTTCAGATGAAAGTCTTATGTCAAGCTGGATTTTCTTTATATACTTCACCCAGAATGATATATCGCAAGTGATTAAATGAAGAAAGATTTTAGAATACAGCTATCTTCTATCATTCTATTGTCTTACTAAATTCACAATTTTTATAAAATATAATTTTCATGAAGTGATTTGTACTAATATGATTGGTATTATTTTTGTTTAAATGCATGAATAAAATATTTTAAATATATATTTTTAATTTCTAGCTATAGTTCTTCCAAGACATATGAACTTGGGTGAAGGAGAAGACAATATTCAATTTGAGGCAGGTGAACAAAACAATGAAAGTAGGCATTCAAGGCAACAGAGTTAAGCAATATTATGCATGCAGTCCTGAAATAAAAACCCCTGTCTTGATGGGACTCGAACCCCAAACGTAGAGGTTAGGGTTGCAGCATATTTCTGTGGGAGACAATGCAATCTATGGCAATATCAGATTGTATTCTACTCAAGGCTCCTGAAAACTGAAATTTGAATTCTATAGCAATGCACTTGAAATTAACATGGTAAATCTCCAGGAGCCATTCAAAGATAAAGCTTGCATTGGTGCCAACAGTTTCAGCAGTAAAATTTAGTATCTTTAATATTAATCTCAATCGAGGCATCTGTAACATTATCAGGAGGAGGATTCAGTATCAATAGCATCATTTTGATCCTCCTAATATTCAAACATGTATGTTTCTGGTGAAGACAATTGCATCTTTAAGTCATCTGTGGAGAATAGCAGCAGCAGAATTCTTAAAGGTAGTTTAAAATTAGAAATGTCTGATTCTATGGAAAGGAGATTATTGTAAAGGTTATAAACCAAGTAACTGAGTAAATTAATCAGGAAGCTCCCGGTAAGATACTGATTAGCAGATCTGAGTATATTGAAGGTGTATTTCATCCTATTAGTTAGTGCAAATAAGAATCCCAGAAACACCTCATTGCATGGATGAACCTGGAGAATATTATTCAGATCGAAATAAATCAATCATGAAAGATCAAATATTGTATGAGACCACTATTATAAAAAGTCTAGAAAAGGTTAACACACAGGAAAAAGAATTTTTGAAGTTTACCAGGGCTGGGATGGAAAGTTGGGAAGCTTACTAACTATAGGATAGACACATCTCATCTTGCATAAAGGGGAAGGCAATATACAATAATGGGTTGATGAGCATATTATTACTGAGTAAGGGGAAGGTATTGAGGGGTGCTCAAAAGTTACAGGCAACAAAGATAAATGCAGTCACATGCACAATCCTTCAGTTTAAGTAATGGAAAAAAATCTATGAGTGTGTACAGAGGCAGACATGAACGCTGTTCAGGTATGGATAAGAAAATGGAACTACATTAAGGGTCCTATGTCGATCGAGCAGAGGCTACTTGTACATACATATTTTTGCTATAAATATAGATGTATGTATGGTATAGCAAAGAGAAAGCAGAGACATGAAACTTCTTGGCCATAACACTTTGCCAGACTGAGTCATTGGGACTGGAGGCTTAGCAAGCCCAGTCTTGGAATGCCAACTGACTTTCCATAGTTCACAAAGAAAATGTTCTGTACACTACTGTGGTGAGTAGTGACTGGGATCATTAACTCTAGCTAGTTGTCTTCTAAGAGGCAACTAGTAGCCTCTTCTTTTCTGAAGAAAAGAGTGAAATGAAAAAATGCAAGGAATCAATCTAAAGAACGAATGAACCATTCAATTCACAGCTTCCACTACCCTGAGACCAAAACTAGATGCTCCCTGATTGTCACTGTTGATTGCTCTGAATGAGATCACAGAAGGTCCAGGACAGTTAGGAAAAAATGTAGAACAAAATTTAAAATCATAAAATAAAATGACATACTAGTGTAATTGAGACTGTGGAACCCCTAACATTGCTAAGATTGTGGTCCTAAAAGACGCTTCAAACCTAGAAATGGTCCCAGGAATCACGTTATTGCCAAATAACAATGGTCAACTAAAAACAATAATTAGACAAATAAACAAGTAGACTGAACAATAACACTCTTGAGGAATATTTACCCTAAAACAAAGCTCAAAAATCAAGAAGTGGAAGGAGAGAACGAACGGCAAAGGGGAACCCAGGGAGGCAACGACAAGAATCCTGTTTCTGATCCCTGAATAAACCTATTGGTTAGCTGCAAGTTGAGCCATGAGAGGGGGTCCATGTCAATTCTATGGTGAGGTGGTATATAATAATCATTTTTACTTGCATCTCTCATATATTTCTTTATTCAGAGCCTTTATTCATATGCCTGTTGGCACCTGAGTGTCTTCTTTGATAAATTGTTCATGTTCTCTACTCATCTAAAAATATATTTATTCATATTTTTCTTGTTGAAATGCTTCACTTTTCGGTAGATTTCAGAGATGAGTCCATTGGCTTATATATCATTGTCAATTTTCTCCCTGTCTGTGAGTCCTCGTGTTACTCTTTTGAGGAAATACTTTGATGCACATTCCTTCCAAAAGAACCCTCGGCTATTCCGTTTGTCCTGACTCACTGTGGCCATAAGGACAGAGTCGAATTGTGCCCGTGGGTTTCCCAGGTTCTAAACCGTTATAGGAACAGAAAGCTTCATCTTCCTCTGGTGAAGCAGCTGGTGGACTGGAGCTGCTGACATTGCAGTAAGCAATCCTGCACACAATCTACTAGATCACTCTCTTCTGTAATACACATAAGTCTCTGCTTTGTAGTAGGTCTCAGTCATCTCGTTTGTCTTCCTCAGTAATGTTTGATGGTATACCTATGTCATATATTAGGGTCTTCCATGAATCTCTGTTTTTTTCATTGACGGTCTTTGTGGTTGCAGGTTTTAAATTTATGTCTTCTGAGTTCGTTTTTGTGCATAGTGTGAGATATCATGCACTATTTTTAATGACATCGTTGTTGTTAGGTGCCTGCAAGGCACCAGAAGGAAATGTCTGTCTTGTGCCGTACTGATAATAGTTCGTATATAGGAATCCGTCGCTGCAGCCACTGTGCCAGTTCTTTTCATCAAGGGCCTTCCTTTTTCTGCTGTTCCTCTACTATACCAAATATGACTTTATTTTTTCAAGGACGGGGTCTCTTGATCACATGTCCAAAGTACACGAAATGAAGTCTTTCCATCCTTGCTTTTAAGGAGCATACTGGCTGTCTTTCTTCCAAGACAGGTTTGTTTGTTCATTTGGGGTGGGAGGGGGTCTTTTCCAGTTATATAATCTTTTTTTTCACTTTTATACTTTTTATTCAAGTTCTCCACTTCCCCAGCATTTTATTGGGAGCTAATACAGATATTATATCATTTTGGCAGTTCAATGTACTTTCACTATTCTTTGCCAAAACCGTATTTTAAATGCATCAATTCTTCTCTTGTCTTCCTAATCCACTGTCCAACTTTCACATGTATATGAGGCAATTGAAGAAATACTATGGCTTGGGCCACATGTAACTTAATTGTCAAAGTAACATTCTTACTTTTCAACACTGTAAGAGGCATTGTGCAACAGTTTTCCTTGTGTTATTTGGTCTCTTGACAGCTGCTTCCATGAGCATTGATTGTGGATCCAAGCAAGATGAAATCATTGAGAACTTCATTCTTCTTTCCATTTATCACGTTATTACCTATTATTCCAGTTGTGAGGATTTTGGTTTTCTTTACATTGAGTTATAATCCATATTTTAGGCTGAAATATTTTATCTTCATCAGCAAATGCTTCAAGTCCTTTTCACCATCAGCAAGCAAGGTTGTGTCATCTGCACATCCCAGTTTGTTAATAAGCCTTCCTCTAATCCTGATTATAACCCAAGCAGTATTCCCTTATTCTGTCGACAGAATTGCCTTTTGATGTATTGGTTCCACATGAGAAAAACAAAGTGTTCTGGAATTCCTATGCTTCTCAAGGCTACTTACAGTTTGTTATGGTCCACACAATCATGTCTTAGCATGGTCAATAAAACAAACAAACATCTTTCTAGTATGCCCTTCTTTGAGCCAAGATCCCTGTGACATCAGCAATGCTATCCCTTGTTCCATGTCCTCTTTTGTATTCAGTCTGAATTTCTAGAAGCTTCCTATCAATGTAGGAACACTGCAATGATCTACAAGATTTTACTTACATTTGATAATAATGATATTATTCTAAAATTGCGCATTCTGTTAGATCACTTTTCTTTGGAATGACTACAAATATAGATCTCTTCCGGTTAGTTAGCCAAGTAGTTGTCTTCCAAATTTTTTGTCATAGACAAGTGAATACCTGCAGTAGTTCATCAGCTTGTTGAAACATTTCATTTGGCATTCCAACAATTCCTTGAGCCATCTTTTTGACTAATGCTTTTAGTTCAGTTTGGACTTCTTCCTTCTGTACCATTGGGTCTTGATTATATGTTACCGCTTGAAGTGTTGGAATGTTGAATAATTCTTTTTGATACAGTGATGTTATGTATTGTTGGTCTTCTTTTTATATCTGCTGCATTATTCAATATTGCAAGTCAAGGCCTGAATGTTTCCTTTAGTTCTTTCATTTTAAGATACGCAGACCTTGTTCTTCTTCTTTGGTTTTCTAACTCAAGGTCTTTATCATGATAAAAATTTACTTTATCTTCCAGAGCTACCATTGAAACTTTCTGTTTAACAATTTTACTTCCTCATTGCTACCATTTGCTTTAGCTGATCTATGATTAAGAGCAAGTTTCAGAGTCTCTCCTGACATCCACTTTGATCTTTTCGAGGCATCGCGTTTCAATCCGTAAAGTCAGCAGTTGGAAACCACCATTTCTTTGCGGGAGAACAATAGGGCATTCTATTCCGGTCAAAAGTTAGAGCCTCAGAAACCAGCAGAGGTAGTTGTACCCTAGCCTATAGGGTCATTATGAGTTGGTATCAATTTGATGGCAGTGAGTTTGTTTGGTTTTTACTATCTTCGTGCATGATGTTCTTGATATCCTAACACAGCTCATCATGTCTTCTATCATTGATGTTTAATGCATTAAATCTTTTATTGAGATGTTCTGTAATTTCAGCTGGGAAATACTTAAGGTCATATGGACTTACATATGAGCAATTGATTGTCTCTTCCAATTGGGCCCTAGCCTTGCCTTGGGTGCTGACATTGAGCTTCTTTGTCATTTCTTCTCACAGATGTAGTCAATTTAATTTCTGTGTATTCCATCTGTAGATGTCTACCTTTATAGTCATCCTTGTTTTGTCAGAAAGCTATTTGCTGCATTTTTTTGTCTTGTAAAATTCTAGCATGTGATCTCAAACTTTATTTCTATCAACAAGGACATATTTTCCAACTATTGTTCTTTCATCTTTATTTCCAACTTCTGCATTCCAATTGCCAATAATTATCCATGCACTTTGATTGCACATTTGATTAATTTCAGACTGAAGATGTTCATAAAATTATTTAATTTCTGCATCTCTAGCTCCAGTGGTTGGTGCATAAATTGGAATAATTGTATTGACTGGATTTCCTTGTATGCAGATAGATACAATTCTATCACAGGCAGCATTGCACTTCAAGACAGATTTTGGAATGTCCTTTTAGACAATGAATACAACACCATGCTGCTTGACTATGTTATTTCCAAGATAGTAAATCACGTGCTTTTTCTATTTCAAAATCACCAATACCAGTCCATTTCAGCTCACTAATGCCTAAATTATCAATATTCATGTGTTCATTTCATTTTTGATGATTTTTGATTTTTATAGATTCATACGTGTGCATTCCAAGTTCTAACTATTAAGACATGTTTGTAGCAATTTTCCTTATTTTAAATCATGACCCATCAGCAATCGTGACTCACCCAGCCCCTACTCCATCCACATCATTGTGGTTGGCTCTACGTTGAGAAATTATCTCTTCTTCACTCATATTTTGAATCGTTCCAACCTGAGGGGTTCATCTTCCCTCAGTATATTAGGCAATGTTTTGCTGATACTAATGAGGTTCAGTATGTGAGAATATTCCATTGCTATCCTTAAAATTTTCAGTAGTCAATTCCTCTAAAGTAGCCAGCATATTCCTTCTTTATATTCTGTTTTTACTCTTGAAGATCTGCTGAAATTTGTTCACTTTGGGTGACCTTGCTGGCATTTGAAACACCAGTGGCATAGTTTCCAGCATCACAGCAACGCACACGCCACCACAGTGTGACAAACTGACAGATAAATGGTGGAGTTACATTACTGTGCAACAAAATTCCATCGGTAGTTTTTTAAAGCCTGGCAAATCACATACAAATAAGGAATATTTCTATGCAAACCTAATGTTAATACATGGTTTATTAAGATTTCCTTTTGATTTGTTAATATATTATGTGTATTCTTACAACAGAATAAGAACTAAACCATCTTTTAGTCATGTAGTAGGAGTCCCTGGGTAGTGCAAATGGTGTGACTTATGTAACATTGTTCCCTATCAGTAAGTAAGCACAAGTAAAACTTTGCTTACCTTGCTTCGTTGACATGATTCTGCTAATATACAGTGCTGGTTAAGCCTGAACATCTTTTTTGTTTGCTCATGGTGAGAATTGTACAACTTGGCTGTAGTATGAATTTCTAACATTTAATCTCAATTGTGCTTTCTACTACTTGATAATTCTTTATTCATTCTTTTAATATGCTCTACCATCCGTTGAAATATATTTTATTTTCTAATGGATTTCAGTACTCAAATGAAAAATATAGGGAGCAAAGTACACAATTTCTAAAATGCATGATGTAAGAGAACTTCCTTGAAAATGGGATTTAAAACTACATATTAAAAGAGCATAGCCATGCTTCTGAGGAAATTGACCCAGTTTACTTATACAAAGATGTATTTGAGCAAAATTATTGGACTTTAAGTGTGTGTGTTGGGGCTGGGGGGAACCTATCAGTCAAAAGAATCTAAAGACTCAAAGGAAAAGAAATCATATTATCAGGCTTTGACAGCAAAGCTTTATCTGATCACAAAAAGTAGTGGCATATTTAACATAAAAAAGGAAATGAAAGCGGAAGAATATATATCAATTCTGACTTTCAAATAAAATGGACAAAGACAAATTTATCAACTTGGTTGAACAACATGATGAATATAATTAATGTCACTAAATTATACATGTCAAAATGTTCAAATTTTTCTTACATATATATGACAATAAAATAAAAAATAACTCAGAGGCTATTATTCCCATTAGTCTTTCCTTATTTTACAGAATACATTTCTGACCACTAAAACATCTAGAAAAACATTCTCAATCCAAACGATGATGACAGTGATCACTAATAGCATTTAACCAGTGAAGAGAAGCAAACAAACATTTTTAACCTGTAGAGAAAGGAGCAAATGGGACTATTGAAATCATTTCCAATTTGCAGGAGACAGAAGTCAGAGCAAACTGAAAAATGTTTAACTCTACAACTATGGAGGACAAAAGTCGCAAATAAATTGCTGGGAAAAGGAGGATAGAAGGAGAACTCTACATTAAAAGAGATTTAGGACATAATCAAATGCATTGTATAGGAATTAACATTTGAGTGATAAAATGATAAAGAAAATAAAAAGACTTTTACCATAAAAATTAAAATGGGGAGATAGTTGTGATTAGCGTAAGCGGTGGTTACCAGGTTGTTTGTCTCACAGCAATTGTTTAAATTATACGTTTATTTCTATATTAGTTGGAATTTAAAGTAACCAAGATTTCAATAGAAGCATTGAATGTTGTTTCCTATTAGATATCTGTTTATTTTACAGCAGGAAGCATTAACATAAAGCCCTAACGCACATAATTTTATAGCATGCACTTGGAGGATAGGAACAGAATGGCCCAGTTAAAGAAAAAAGCAAACAACATTTTAAAACAAATCTCTCAGATTTGTTCACTCTTAAGTCCCATCACTTCCAGTATTTCTTTTATAAATATGATTTCTTCCTTAGTAAACAAGGTTATGAATAAAATAATAGTAAATTTTATGCTAAACATATAGCAACCACTGCTGTAAATGATTTTTGCATAAAATTGAAAATTCCCTCTAGCCCATATTTGAAATGTAATTTTTCCATTATAGCATTTTTTTCAATTTTATTTAAAATAGGTTACCAAAAACAAATTCAATTATGTTCATTTATATTGATGGAAGAAAGGCAATGTAGACAAGAGTAATATATGCCAGATATACCAATTGTCCTTAGGGTCAACACTTTTACTAGCTAGTACTTACTGTCAATTAAACTTGTCTTTTAAAATATAAATAATGATTTCATATTTTAATTTTTGGTAATGGAATCTTTCAGGCAGAAAAAGTCATAAATATAGTAGTGTGTATAATGATCTTCCATGTATTTATCATCCAGCTTCAACACATGACCAAACTTTCTTTATCGATACACAGATCCACACCCCTTTCCATTAAATTACTTTGAAGCAAATCCTCGACATTATACTATTTTGATAACAAACTAGGTTTTCAATGATGCTACAAGACATAACTGTTTAAAAACCAGCATGCATAAAAACTTCGTCAAGTACTGTTCGTTCATAACAAAACCTACAGCTTTTTCCAGAAAAACTTCGTACTGAAGTTTAGAGTTGTATTTAAAGCAACTAATACCGGCTCATAGCGGAGTCTGTGGGATAGCAAAGGTTAGCAAAATAACAATGTTTTTGTTAGATGCCATCAACCCGTTTCTGACTCAAAGCGACCTTATGTGCAACAGAAACACTGCTCAGTTCAGTACCATTCTCACAATCATTGCTCTGAGGCCATTGTTGTAGCCCCTGTTGCAATGTAGCTTGTTGATAATCTCCCTTTTTGCCATTGACCTTCTTCTTTAGCAAGCGTAACCTCATTCTCTAGTGACTGGTCTCTCCTGATGGTCAAGGGCAATAACTTACGTAATGTGGCTCTGTCAGCCAAATCTCTAATTCCCATCAAACAATCTTTCTCTGCATGGGTATAGTAAAAAGGTAGGGAAGACACTAAAGGACTCACCTGTGAGTAATTATGACTAGGATTCCTAGAAATGGCATACTGCTATGTAGAAAATGAGCAGCAAGAGGGATATCATTACCAGCAAGATCCAGGAGTGGGCACCACCTCTGGAGTGGCGATCCTTGCACCGTGAACCTCCTGGGTACAGATGACAGCTATACCATCAGAGAAGCAGGAGCAAGAGCCAGAGGTTGGAATAAGAGTGATAGGCTTCCCAACCAACGGAGTGAACTAAGGTTTTTGCTATCACACAGGAACCTGGCTTGCAGAGTGGGGTCCCCATCTCGGCACTTAATTGGAGACGTAGGACTTGCTGACCAATGGAAGTGGAGCTCAGTGCCTTTGGGCTGAGGTTTACTGGAGCGGGATGCCTTTGGCCACTTAATTCAAGGAGCTGGGCTTGCTGGCCCTTGAGCTGGAGCTGAATTCCTTTAGGCTGAGGCTCACAGCAGAGTGGTTTGTCCTGTTGGGTATTTTGCAGACCTGAAACTTTGTAACATGTCATGGTAAACAACTAACCTGAGGATTTCTAAAAGCTATTACAACTTGTTAACTTCCGTAATAAACCCTATGTTCTTGAATTTGGTCTGAGTTTCTTTGTAGGAATTGAGATAGATACTTGAACCCAGAGAGATCAAGTAGAGATGTAAATTATAGAACATTATTTAAGTCAGAGCATGATGGTACATCTAAATTATGTGAGACAAAGTCTCACTATCTTCATGGCCCTTCTAAGACATATTTATTTGTTTTGGCAATCTGTGATATACTTAATATTCTTCATCACCACCATAACTTAAAGGCATTGAATTGTCTGCAGTCTTCCTTATTCACTGTATAACTTTTGCATACATTTGAGGCCCTTGACAATATATTATACCTTGAATCAGCTCAACTTTGTCTTCAAAGTTGTATCTGTATCTGTATATATATTCCAAGAAGATGCATCCAATGTAATATGTCACTTTATTTATTTAATCTTTTTAAAGATCATTTTATTGGGGGTTCTTACAGCTCTTTCAACAATCTATAGATAAGTTGTATCAAGGATATTTGTACATATGTTGCCAGCATCATTTTCTAAACATTTACTTTTTTTGTCAAGAATTTAATTTTATTTGGGTCCACAACCAATGCTCATGGAAACAGCAGTCAAGAAATCAAACAGGTATATTGCATTGGGCACATCTGCTGCACAAGACCTCCTTAAAACGTTAAAGATGAAAAATGTCATTGTGAGGACTAAGGTGTGCCTGATTCAAATCATGGTGCTTTCTTTTTAAAAAATCATTTTATTAGGGGCTCATACAACTCTTATCACAATCCATACATACATCAATTGTGTAAAGCCCATCTGTACATTGATTGCCCTCATTATTCTCAAAACATTTGTTCTCCACTTAATCCCTTGGCATCAGGTCCTCAGTTTTTCCCCTCCCTCCCTGCTCCCCCATCCCTCATGATAAACCCTTGATAATTTATAAATTATTATTTTGTCATATCTTGACCTGTCCGGTATCTCCATTCACCCACTTTTCTGTTGTCCGTCCCCCAGGGAGAAGGTCACATGTAGATCCTTGTAATCGGTTCACCCTTTCCAACACACTCTCCCTCTACCCTCCCAGTATCACCACTCACACCACTGGTCTGTAAGGGATCACCCACCCTGGATTCCCTGTGTTTCTGGTTCCTATCTGTACCAGTGTACATCCTCTGGTCTAACCAGACATGCAAGGTAGAATTGGGATCATGCTAGTGGGGTGGAAGGAAGCATTTAGGAACTTGAGGAACATTGTGTTTTTCAACATTTACTTTCTTTTGACCCATTAATATCAACTCCTCTTTTTCCCCCTCTCTCCCCCCTCCCACCCTTGTGACCCCTTGATAAGTTATTATTTCTATATCTCACACAAACCACTGTCTCCCTTCACCCACATATTTGTTGTTCATCCCCCTGGGGGGTGTTATACATCGATCACTATGATCGATACCCCCTTCCTCCCCTTCTCCCCCCACCTTCCCCCTACCCTCATGATATCGCTACTCCCATATCTTTTCCCGAGGGGTTTATCTGACCTGGATTCTGTGTGTCCTGAGCTCTTATCTGACATAGCCAGAAATGAAAGGCAGGACTGCGGTCATGATAGTGGGGGGAGGAAGCTTCAAAGAACCAGAGGAATATTGTGTGTTTCATCTGTGCTATACTGAGCCCTGGTTGACTCAACTTTCCTTGTCACCCTTCTGTGAGACCCAAAACAAATGGGTTTTGGGTCTCTACTCCGACCCCCTTTGTTCTCAGCAATATGTTTGTTTGTTTGGGATCTTCTGATTCCTGTTACCTGATACCATTGAAACCTCATGATGGTACAGGCTGGTGTGCTTCTTCCATGTGGGATTGTTGCGTCTCTGCTAGATAGCCACTTTTTTGACTTCATGCCTTTAAGACCCCAGATATTATATCTTTTGATAGCCTGGCATCATCAGCTTTTCCACCACATTTTCTTATGCACCCATATTGTTTTCAGTGACCATGGTAGGACGATGACCATCACAGACTATCAGGTTGTTAGAACAAAGCGTTCTTGCATTGAGGGAGGGCTTGAGGAGAAGCCCAGAGTTCATCCACTCCCTCAATGTATTTCCATATAAATATATGTACATAGACTAGCACCTCATTTTTTATGAATTAATATATTTACATATGTACACACCTATACCTCTATCCATAGCTTTGTATCCTAGATCTTCCTCTGTTTCCCTTTACCTTCCTGTTGAGCAAACAACACCATAGACAGGGGAACAACTAGGGTATTAAATCAACTATAAGGAGTATGTAGAGATCTTGGGAAAGATGGAGCAACAGAAATCTAGCTGAGAGGAATTGCTAAAAGGCAGAAGAAGGGTAAGCATGATGGGATCATTTCATTTTTTGGCCACTGATTTCATGGACATTGTGTGTTCAAAAAAATGAAATATTCAATAAAGTATTTTTTTTGTTTTCATAAAGTTGCTTTTGGTTCACTTGTGAATATTTTGTTTTTATTTATGTTGAAATGTACAATAAATAATGCTATCCAGAAAATGTGTAATATCTGGCTAAAGCCAAAGTTTCCAACATTATAATTGTACTTTAAAGCCAATGTACATGGATAATAGAACGAGAACAACACATTTGTGAAAATCTACTTTACTACACACTCAAGTAAATCTCTTAAAATTTGAGTTTGGTCCCTCAGAGAATGAACGTGATACCTTAATTTCTTGAAGTTGTACATTTCTGTTTCTCCAAATTATTTTTGAATAGCTATATGTCTTTGGAGTTAGAAGATAAAGTTTAACTGCTTTTCACAAACAGTTAACTTTAGTTGAAAAATGCTCTAAGAAGAGTAAGATCGAGAGCACTTCATGATATACATAAAAATGTCAAATTTAGCTAAACATAACATCACAGCTTTTCAAGAACTTACTGTTCGATTTTTTCTAGTATAGGTATGAGAACACATCAGACGCCATTCTCTAAAGACCTGGGAAATCATTGATTTATTGTATGAAAATATGTAAGAAAATATTACTACTACATTCCCAGTTCTCACAAAAAAGAATTTATTCTAAGCAAAGCATGTTTAAATACATCTCTGTGATCAATGGATGGCTTCAGACCAGTTGTCTCGGTAATATAGGTGTCTTAGTCTCATTAGAATTCCTTTTTAAAAAGGTCTAATCGAAACAGTGACTTTCTGAGCATCTGTTGAACCAATTATATTCAGAGCAGACAGGTCAGTTCAGAAGGTTATGATGTGCCTGTGGGTTTGGAATTTCAAAGAGGTAATCTTAATAGATTTTTCTTAAAGGACACTGGAAAACCAAGAGGGCTTATAAGGAAGAACTTGTAAAAAAGAGAGAGAGAGAGAGAGAGAGAGAGAGAGAGAGAGAGAGAGAGAGAGAGAGAGAGAGAGAGAGAGAAAGAAAAGAACATTGCACTGGTGAGAAGTATGCCAGACAGTTGTGCTGAGAATATATTTTCCACCACAACAATGCATCTGCTCATTCCTGTAGAATAGCCAGGGCAGTGCTATGAGAATTTCATTAGCAAGTCTTGCCTCATCCATCGTACAGTCCTGATCTTGTCCCTTAAGACATCTTTTTGTTTCCTAAGCTCAAATAGCACTGAAAAGCAACGTAATTTTAGTACTTCGAGGATGTCTAATCTGTCATTCTTTTAAATTAAATGAAATGTTTAAAATTGAAGAGTGAAGACTTTTGGTTGGAGTAGTATATTGACCTACATGAAGTACGGATGGAGAAACAACAGCCTCACATCAAAATGTAGTACTACTTTTCAATTTCCCTCATCGAATTAAATGCTCAAAGAAGAAGTGCATTACACCACAATTCATGGTCAGATAAATTCCAAGGCTTAGTTTTTACCCTGCCATTAACAAAGAACCAACTTGATAGACCCTAACAACAACAATTACTGTATTTGGAGTGTGCTGCCCACTTTTTACCCTACAGGGACTCAGAAAAACTGATTTGTTGACTACTATTCTGGAGTTTCCTGTCCACTTTGAGACAACGTTTCCCGCAATTCAATTCTAACTTGCCTCTACTTTGCTTTGGTATTTTCCTCATATCTGGAGACCCACACACACTCCTACCTATTTTTCTTTTTTTAAAATTAATTTTATTAGGGGCTCATACAACTCTTATCACAATCCATACATATAGATACATCAATTGTATAAAGCACATCTGCACATTCCCTGCCCCAATCATTCTCAAAGCATTTGCTCTCCACTTAAGCCCTTTGCATCAGGTCCTCTTTTTTTTTCCCCCTCCCTTCCCGCTCCCCCCTCCCTCATGTGCCCTTGGTAATTTATACATTGTTATTTTGTCATATCTTGCCCTATCCTGAGTCTCCCTTCACCCCCTTCTCTGCCATCCATCTCCCAGGGAGGAGGTCACATGTGGATCCTTGTAATCAGTTCCCCCTTTCCAACCCACTCACCCTCCACTCTCCCAGCATCGCCCCTCACACCCTTGGTCCTGAAAGTATCATCCACCCTGGATTCCCTGTGCCTCCAGCCCCCATATGCACCAGTGTACAACCTCTGCCCTATCGAGCCCTGCAAGGTAGAATTCGGATCATGGTAGTTGGGGGGAAGAAGCATCCAGGATCTGGGGGAAAGCTGTGTTCTTCATCGGTACTACCTCGCACCCTGACTGACCCGTCTCCTCTCCTAAACCCCTCTGTGAGGGGATCTCCAGTGGCCGACACTTGGGCCCTGGGTCTCTACTCTGCACTTCCCCCTTCATTCAATGTGGTATATATACACACACACACACACACACACACACATATATATACAGATATCTATTTTTATTTTGCATGATGCCTTATACCTGGTCCTTTTGACACCTCGTGATTGCACTGGCTGGTGTGCTTCTTCCATGTGGGCTTTTTTGCTTCTGAGCTCCTATTTTTTCTTCCCTAAAAATTCACTTTGGGACAAAAAACAAAACAAGTGCCAATAATATTTACATGGTCTTTTAAATAAACATGTGGCTCCTGCTCTCCATTATCCTCCAGAGATATAATTACTTAGATGAATCAGAAATTGCAAAATCTCATCTATAAATACAAAAACAAAGCAAGTACTGGATTTAATGTTAGTGGCGACTTTGTTATCCGTCCGCGAAATGGACTAACTAGACTTCATGACTAATTCTGGAATCTAAACACTCCAGGTTGTATTTGGTGGTGGTGATTTTCCCTCCTCCCTCGGATAGGCATTTATATATATTTATCACATCCACACCCAGCTTGTCCAGGATGCAATGTCACTGGAATTAATTTTTGGAGTACTGGTTTTCCTTTCTTCTTTACATAAGCCTTTTTATGGATCAGATAGCATGACCTGTGTTCCAGGGCTTAATATTTGAATTACATTTCAGTTGTGGTTTTTGTTCCATGATTCTTTCTAATTTTTTAAAAGTTATGTAACAAAAGTAAGTAATTGTAAAACAAACTTCATTGAATTCAATGTTATTGGTGAAATTCTTCCTCTCCTTCAGAAATGTAAGGTGATGTATGGATTAGACCCAGGATTATATTTGCCCGAATTCTAAAATTTGAATTAATTTTGATGGTGGCAGTTTCCTTACCACTATTTCCCCAGCCTATTAGGTAAGCATTTAGGTATATAGTTATGCTACCTGTTTAATTCTTCCAGGAGTCAACTTAAAAGAATTTATTTTAGTGAAAGTGTTTTTCCTTATCCTCCTTTAGATACAGAATTAATTACTGTCTTGTCCAGAGTCACTTATCACTAGCATTATTTTTGTATAAAGTCTAAGCTTCCTATCAGCTCAAATCCAAACTTAACCCCCATGGCTTGCTGACCCGTCCCACGGGTCATCAACAGCGTGGGTACCTGAAAGAGGGACTGGGAATGAAGATGGGCAAGAGACGCGGAGAATGGAGACAAGACAGGAGTCTGATCAAGTCTCATTTATTGAGGTGAGAGCAGAGGCTTAAATAGCCAGTGAAGGGTGGGCACCATTACGTCATATGGAAATAAGGTATAGCTGGGGTAGGCAATAGTCACGCACCTACCAAATAAGGAATAAATGGCTGGTGATTGTGCTCAAACAGGTCCGCATGCTAAGGAGGCATACCGGGCGCCTGGCGGAAGTGCCGCCAGGTGTGTGTCATCCATTGAGCGTAGCAGTTGCTAGCAATTGAGCACCAATCCTAGCGAAGGTCAAGTAACTAATGACCTCAGTGGAGACAAGGGCAGGAAGACCACTCGGCACAATTTATATGACAGAAAACCGAGAGTAAATACCTGAAGGTTGTATATGGCTTTTGATCCAGGCCTGAGGGACATGCAGTTCCCTACAGCTTGCCATAACTCTAATGCTATTACAATTCTTCAACTTACTAGCCTCTGCTCCATCTACATCTCTGCAAGAATAGGTTTTTGGATTTAGCTTTCATAAATCGCTTGTCTATTGTGTGGGAAAAGTTGTTTGCTCCTTAGGCAATCAGGACAGGACCATCACCTTTCACTGTTCAAGACCATTGGGAAACTCTGATGGCTCAACCGTGGGAGCTGATGAAGCAGCAAGTGGCCTGTCTCTCCACCTAAGATAACACGAATCTTGCCTCATGTTCCCTGGCAAGGCTGCAGAAACAAGAGTCTGCAAACTTATCAGTTACTTCATGTTCCCTACCTTGTCCTCCCCCTCCTATTTGTATCCTCAAATAATTGTAAACTGTCCCTTTGTGTTAATCTGTCATGTATTGCAGGCTACATGCACGGAATGCATTTAAACCTACCTTGAATAAAGTATCAGGCTCTGGAGTGTCTATACTGCAGGGTCCCTGTGCCTCAATGACATGTATCCTTAATTTTCTCATATCTATATGTTTTCCCACCACAGATTGGACCCTCTGAAACTATTCTATTTGTAAGATAAGAGCTATCAATTGTCTTACAATTGACACCTGAAGATGGGGACGTGAGGATTTCTTGTAAGTTTATGTGAAAAAAAATTGTCCAGGGGAAACTGAAACTAGGAGTAGAAGAAACATATGCAGTCTTCAAGGTCCCAGGAGTTACTCCGTGGGTAAGGAATAGGGGGAACTTTTCGGGCCTATCAAGAGTATCCGAGGCAGGGCAAGTAGGTAGCAATTTAGAGTCAAATCTTCATTCTCTGTTGATTAGGCAAAGCAGAAAAACTGTCCCGGGATAAATATTTCTTTCATTTTTTTAGGGAGTATCCTATTTGGTCTCTGGAAAGAAGAACAATACAGTGAAGAGACTTAAAAGGATTTTTTAATTTCCAAAGTAAGGGAGTGGTAAACTTGGCATAATAAGAAAAAGTTATGACGTTTGCTAGGGCTGTGAGGCATAAAAAGGAATGTGAATACAGATAAGTTAATTTAGCAAGTGTTGTAGTATCTAATTGTAATAGAACAGTTCATTTTTTAAAGTTTTGTTTTCTGACTTATCTAATAAGCAAAGAGCAATTTTGTTTTATCACAATGAAGTGACGTATTTGTAGGGAGAGCGTGTATCTTGTGACACTTGGGCTTGATGAGTTTTAGTTAAAGTAGTTTTGTAGCCATTACATGTAGAAAAAGGAAAGGGAGAAGGTAAATCTGTTCATAATTTGGTACAAAAGTCACTGCGTCATTATGAATTGAATGAAAATACTTTTAAGAAAGTTAATATGAAGGACAAGAAGGTCTCCTAAGGAGGACATTCCTAGAGATTTTTTTCTCCTCTATCAAAAGCGAATTCAGGTCCAATTTTTGCAATGCGTCCAAATTACAGTTTTATCCTTGAGTCTTACAAGCTAGACATTGTTAGGCAGTGAGAAAGAGACAGCAGAGGAACATTCTGTACAGAAATAGATTTACAACCAGGCCAAAGGGGCGGGGGTACATTATCTAAAGTAGAACCAAGAAATCTTGTTGAAGAGGTCTCAGAAACCTGTCTTGTGTGTCCCGTGATGCCTATTAACTGTTTACTTGATGTAAATAAGTCTTGGAATGAGGGAAGTTAGACATAATGTTTTTCCTTTTAAGTTGCTGATAGAAATGGAACAGACAGTAGTTAGATTTGGAGTTACATTTCTATTTTTAAAAATTAGCCTTTTATGTGATACATCATTGCCAATTTTATTCTCCCAATCTGAGAGGTTTTTTTTTACACCTTTGATGAAGTCTTTTGGTGTGCATAAATATCTTACTTTATGAAGTCCCAGTCTTCTATTTAGTCTTGTGTATTGTGGGTTTTTCATTAGGTTTGGTGGGGTGTGTATGCCTTGTATTAGGGCCCTTAAATTGGCCTTTATTTTTCATAGATGATCTTTAGAGTTCTACATTTATATTTAAGTCTTTAATCCACGTTGAGTGTATTTTTGTATATGGAATGAGGGATGAGTCCTATTTCATTCTTTTTCAGATGGAGATTCAAATTTTCTAGTACTATTTGTTCAAAAGACTCTTTCTCATATTTAATGTGTTTTTGTCCTTTATTAAAAAAAAATCCAGTGTCAGTAGGTCCCTGGTTTTATTTCTGGATTCCATTCTGATACATTGGTTTATGTAGCTATAGGTGTACCTATCCCAAACCTTTTTGATTACTCTGTCCATGTAATAGACTTTGAAATCAGTAAACAAGCATCTTACTTTATTATTTTTTTTAACAATTTATTGGGGCTCATACAATTCTTTTCACAGTTCATACATATACATACCTCAATTGTATAAAGCACATCTGTACAGTCTTTGCCCTAATCATTTTTTTCTCTTTTCTTCTTTTACATTTTATTAGGGACTCATACAACTCTTACCACAATCCATACATATACATACATCAATTGTATAAAGCACATCCATACATTCCCTGCCCCAATCATTCTCAAGGCATTTGCTCTCCACTTAAGCCCCTTGCATCAGGTCCTCTTTTTTTTCCCCTCCCTCCCCATTCCCCCCTCCCTCATGTGACCTTGGTAATTTATACCTCGTTATTTTGTCATATCTTGCCCTATCCGTAGTCTCCCTTCCCCCCTTCTCTGCTGTCCCTCTCCCAGGGAAGAGGTCACATGTGGATCCTTGTAATCAATTCCCCCTTTCCAATCCACTCACCCTCCACTCTCCCAGCATCGTCCCTCACACCCTTGGTCCTGAAGGTATCATCCACCCTGGATTCCCTGTACCTCCAGCCCTCAAATGTACCAGTGTACAACCTCTGTCCTATCCAGCCCTGCAAGGTAGAATTCGGATCATGGTAGTTGGGGGGAGGAAGCATCCAGGATCCGGGGGAAAGCTGTGTTCTTCATCGATACTACCTCACACCCTAATTAACCCATCTCCTCTCCTAAACCCCTCTATGAGGGGATCTCCACTGGCCGACACTTGGGCCTTGGGTCTCCACTCTGCACTTCCCCCTTCATTTAATATGATATATATACATATATACACATACATATATACATATACACATATATACACATACATACACACACTTATATCTTTTTTTTTTTTTTGCATGATGCCTTATACCTGGTCCCTTGGGCACCTCGTGATCGCACTGGCCAGTGTGCTTCTTCCATGTGGGCTTATTTGCTTCTGAGCTAGATGGCCGCTTGTTCACCTTCAAGCCTTTAAGACCCCAGACACTATCTCTTTTAATAGCTGGGCACCATCAGCTTTCTTCACCACATTTGCTTATGCACCCACTTGTCTTCAGCGATCCTATCATGGAGGTGTGCAGTCAATGATATGATTTTTTGTTCTTTGATGCCTGGTAACTGATCCCTTTGGGACCACTCGATCACACAGGCTGGTGTGTTCTTCCATGTGGACTTTGTTGCTTCTGAGCTAGATGGCCGCTTGTTTATCTTCAAGCCTTTAAGACCCCAGTCACTATCTCTTTTGATAGCCGGGCACCATCAGCTTTCTTCACCACATTTGCTTGTTCACACACTTTGGCTCCAGCCGTTGTGTCGGGAAAGTGAGCATCATAGAGTTCCAATTTAATAAAAGAAGGTATTCATGCATTGAGGGAGTGTTTCAGTAGAGGCCCAAGGTCCTTCTGCCACCTTAATACTTGACCTATAAATATAGACACATAGATCTATTTCCCCATCCTCCTATATATATTTGCATGTACATGTCTTTGTCTAGACCTCCATGAATGCCCTTTGACTCCTAGCTCTTTCCTCCATCTCCCTTGACTTTCCTCCTGCCCTACTACCATGCTTCATTGCCACCTGGGCTAGAGTATACCTCTTCTCTAAGCAACCTTACCCTTGATCATTTCCCACCAGGCCTGCCACTCCCCCTTCTCTACTATTTGGGGTCCCATGTTTTTCCCTTGTCCCTGGGTTTATTAACACCACTTCCTTACCCCCCCACTACCCCCCCACCCCAAGTCCTCCCGGAACTGTCGGTTCCGTTGTTTTTCCTCCAGATAGTTCATCCAGCCTGTCCTATTCAGACAGACCTGTGGAATCACTAACATGCACGAAAACTAGACAGAGGAAAACAAAGCAACAGTATACAACCAGACAACAAAACAACAAAAACAAACCACTGACAAAGAACAGAACAAAACAGTTCACAATAGAAAGGCTTATAGTTAGTTCAGGGATCGTTTGCTGGCCCTTAGGAGCGTTTTCCAGTCCAGTCTGTTGGGGCACCACGCTCTGGCCCCAAAGTCCACTTTCAGCATTCCCTGGGGACCTTGCCACTCCATTCCCTTGCTGTTCCGCTGCACTCCCCCAGTGATTTGCCTCGGTGTGGTGGGATCAGGTCAGGTGCAATTCCCACACTGTGTCTCCGGTGCTGTCCCCTGTATCGCCCTTAGTCACTGAGGGGCATCATTTCTCATAGTAGGGCCAGCCATGTTGTTCTCTCTGTGGACTGGCTGCTCTACTCAGGAACATCATCATCATGGCCTGGTGGGCCAGGCTGTGCTCCACTCTCTCCTCCTGCCCCTTCATCTGCTCCCGTGTGCTCTGATCAAATATGTCCATCTCCCAGAGCTGCAGAGTCAATATCGTCCTTTGGAACAAATTCTTTTTGGGGGAGGGGCAGGAATCCACTTAATTTATTGTGCTGAGGCCAGCCTCCCAGACCTCTCCACTGGTTCCCTCCTCCACGCCGGCATATTGCATTCACACCTTGCGACACTGGGTTGAAGTCTGGTCCTACTTTCCCTGTGGAGATATAAACAATACCCTCCCCTTGGGTGGATTAATGCCCCCTGACCGCACTACCCTTTTCTTCCTTGTATTCAGTGTTTTTCTTATCCTGGGTTTCCCTTCCATTAAAAGTTGGTGATTAGTTTTCCTATTTTTTGAGAAATAGTGCTGGGATTTGGATCAGAAATGTGTGATATTTATAGATTGTTTTGGATAATATTGATATTTTAACTATATAAATTCTTCCTATTCATGAACTTTGAACATTCTTCCATATATTCTTGAGCAATGTTTTGTAGTTTCCTTTGTACAAGACTTTTGTTTTCCTGGTTAGATTTATTCCTGAATATTTCATTTTGGGGTTAGTTACTGTAATGACATTTTCTAAAAGTTCCTTTCTTTAAAATAATAGACTCTTATTTATTTTTGTATGTTGATCTTAAAGCCTGCTGCATTGCCAAATTTATCAATTAGTTCCAGGAAATTTTTTAATCAATTCTTTGGAATTTTTCTTCGTATAAAATCACATTGTGTACAAACAGAATTTCAATTCTTCTTTGCCCACTTGGGTGCCATTGATTTCTTTTTGATGTCTTATAGCTCTAAGATTTCCAGGACTGTATTAAGTAAGAGTGGTGATAAAGGGCAACTTTATTTGGATCTCATTCAGAGGGGAAAGGTGTTCAGTTTCTCCTCATTGAGTGAAGTACTGGAATATGTGGACTTTATTACATTGGGAATTTCCCTTCTATTTCTATTTTATTGGACATTTTTATTAAAACAAAATGGATGTTGCATTTTGTTGAATACATTTTCTGCATCAATCAATATATTCATGTGGTTATGTCATGCTTTATTTATTTGGCAGATTTCATTGATTATCTTTCTAATATTGCATATATGGGATCACTTAATCATGAAGTATCTGCTTTTTCTTCTTTTTTAATTAAATACTTCTGGGGGTTCTTACATCACCCATCACAATCCAAAAATTCATCCACTGTGTCAAGCACATTTGTACATATACTGTCATCATCATTTTCAAAGCATTTTCATTCTACTTGAACCCTTGATATCAACTCCTAATTTTCCCCTCCCTGCCCCATCCCCTCCCTCATGAACCCTTGATAAGTTATAGATTATTATTTTCATATCTTACATCGGCCTGTGTCACTTTTCACTCACCGTTCTGTTGTTCGTCCCCCTGGGAGGGGTTATATGTTAATCCTTGTGATCAATTCCTCCTTTATCCCCCCACCTTCCCCTTATCCTATTCTCAATGTTTTCCATGGGGGATTATATATGCTTTATTCCCTGTGTTCCAGGCTCTTATCTGTAGCAGTGTGCATGTTCTAATCTAATCCGATGTGTAAGGTAGAATTGAGGTCATGATAGTGGGGGAAGGAAGCATTAAAAAATTAGAGGAAAATTGTGTGTTTCTTTGGTGTTATCCTGCACCCTGACTGGCTCATCGCTTCCTTGTGATCCATTTTTGAGGGGATGTCCAATTGTCTACAGATGGACTTTGGGTCTCTACTCCACACCCCTCCCCCCAATTCACATTGGATATGATTTTGTTCTGTGTTTTTGATGCCTAATACCTGATCCCATCAACACCCCACAATCACACAAACTGGTGGGCTTCTTCCATGTGGACTTTGTTGCTTCTCAGCTAGATGAATGCTTGTTTATCTTCAAACCTTTAAGACCCTAGACCCTATATCTTTTGATAGCTGGGCACCATCAGATTTCTTTACCACATTTGCTTATGCACCCATTTTGTCTTCAGCGATCGTGTCAGGAAGGTGAGCATCACAGAATGCTGGCTTATTAGAACAAATTGTTCTTGTGTTGATGGAGTACTTGAGTCCAGACCCGATGTCCATCTGCAAAATTAATTCTTAACATATAGATATAAGTACATAGATATATTCCCCTCTCATTATATATAAAATATTTGCATATATACATGCCTGCATTTCAACCTCTATGAATGACCTTTGCCTCCTGGTTCTTTCCTCTATTTCCTTTAACTTTTGTCTTGTCCCACCATAATGTTCATCCTTCATTCGGGTTTAGTAATTCCTCGCTGCTACATTCTCCTTGATCAAGCCCCACTATGCATCCTACAACTTTCTCTCCATTGATTTTAGTTCCCTTGTAGTTTCCATGTCCCTGGGTTGGTTTCCCATCCCCTTTCCTTTCTCCCACCTCCCCTTTTCCTGTATCCCCCTGGAAACATCGGTTCTGTTCTTTTCATCTCCAAATTGTTTATCCCACCTATCTTATCTAGATAGACATGGAGAGATGTTAATAAGCGAAAAAACCAGGCAAAGTCAAACAAAACAACAAGGAAGTAAGACAGAAAAAGAAAATAACTAACAAAAAGAAAACCACTGACAAAAGTGGAAAAGCCAACAAATAGTCCATAGTCTGTTTGTTGGCGTTTATGAGTGTTTTCAACTCGAGGGTTTCATCCTTTTGCTCCCCTTGCTACTCTGTTGCATGCCCTTAGTGTTTTGCCCCAGTGTGGTGGAGTCAGGTTGAGCACAAATCCTGCACTGTGTCTCCTGTGTTGTCCCCCCTAGTGCTATGGTTCAGTGATGGACGTCCTCTGCTGTCTTGTGGTAGGGCCAGCCCTATGGTCTTCTCTGTGCATTGTCTGCTTTGAGCAGGTATATCGTCCTCAGGGCTTGGTGGGTCAGGATGTGTTCCCCACCATTTCCATCCTTCTTTGTTTCTCCTATGCACTCTAATCAGATGTGCTGTCCTCTGAAGTGTATTCTTTGCGGGGGCCTGGGGGGTCCACATAGTTGAGCTTTGGGCCGGGCCTGCAGACCTCTCTATTGGTTCCCTGGCCATAGTGGTGTGTCCC
The DNA here is from genome assembly GCF_050624435.1 of Tenrec ecaudatus. Classification (NCBI taxonomy): domain Eukaryota; kingdom Metazoa; phylum Chordata; class Mammalia; order Afrosoricida; family Tenrecidae; genus Tenrec; species Tenrec ecaudatus. The sequence continues at coordinate 103,344,703 of NC_134548.1, read as the reverse complement.
ACGCGGCTTGGAACACTTCAAATGGCATGTGGTGTTTCCCTCTGCAACTGGAGTGCCATGGAGGGCGGGTGCATGTACCTTCCTTGGTATAGAGCACAGTGGATAGAAGACAGAATTACCCTGGTCAGAAAGGTCACTGTAGAGGTTGGGCAGATGTTCTCTCAGCAGCGTGGAGCTCCAGAAACAGTGGGGAGTAGTTCCCCCAGTCACTTGTAGGGACTTGGGTTGTATTTGGGAGTTTCCTCAGTCATTTAGGGTGCAGTGGAGGGTGTGATTTCTCCAGCTGTGTGTAAAGCTACCAAGTGGGGGCTAGAGCTACCCATGATGGGCAGAGTTGCCCTAGGAAGAGGGGGAGTGGCCTGGAGGCCAGTAGTGGTGTGTGAAAGGAAATGGAGGCACAAGAGAAGAAAAAGAGAGAAAGGAGAAAACAAAGACAAGAGCAAAAATAAAAAAGAAACTAACACATAAAAAAGCAAAGACAAACAAATAAAAGAAAAAAACAAAAAGGAGAAGCTGAGTCTGCTGAGACTTGTGACAAAGAGAGGAGAGATTAACGAAGAGGAAAAAAAGGGGAAAGAAAATAAATACGTAAGTAGATAAAGAGGTAGCTGTGCCCCTTGCTGTGCAGCGTCCATTACTGCTTCATGTCATGTGCAGCACTGCCACAGGGGGCAGGATGGAGCTCTCCCAGCTCGGTAGGTGGACTTACCATAGGCAGAAGGTAGGGGCTGGAAGCCAGCAGTGGCATGCGGAAGGCATGAAAGTGAAAGAAGAGAAAAAGAAAAGAAAGAAAAGGTAGGAAAAAGAAAAGAGAAAGCAGAAAAAAACTCACAACTGTGTGCACTGAGACTGACTGTGGTGGGAAAGAGAGAAGAAAGAGAGGGGAAAAAAATAAGAGTAGAGAGACAGCTGATCCATTATCACCTGAATTGGGGGCTAGAAGGGTTTAAACCCTGCCCCAAGTGGACGGGTAGGTATTCCTTTTCGGAGCAGGGTCCCATGGGTGCTGCGCAGAATTTCCCTAGTCGGCAATATCACTGTGGAGACCAGGCAGAGGTTTCCTGAGCAGTGTGAAACACTGGAGATGACTGTTGTAGCTGCCTTATGCAGTGTGCAGCACTCCCGCAGAGGACAGACTGGAGCTCCCCCTGCTGTTTAGGTGGAGTTCCCCAGGTGGAGAGTAGTGGCCCAGAAGGCAGCAGTGGCATGTGAAAGGAAAGAGAGGGAGAGAAGAAAAGGAAAGAAAAAGAAGAAGAAAAAGATAAAGCCCCGGGTCTGCTGAGAACTTCTGTGGTGGGAAAGAGAGAAGAGGGAGAATAGAGAAGAAAAAGAATAGAAAGTAAGGAGATAGCTGAGCCCTGATCACCTGACCGTGGGACTGGAGGGGTTTCAACATTGCCTCAAGGTGGCGGGGTGGTGTTCCCGCTTGGTGTAGGGTCCCACAGATGCTGGGCAGAATTATTCTGTTAGGCAAGATCACAGTGGAGGCTAGTCAGAGGTTCCCAAATGGTGTGGAGCGCTGGAGATGACTGGTATAGTTGCTTTGTGCTGTATGCAGCGAGGCAGCTGGTGGGGGGAAGTTCCCTCAGCCCTGTGTAGGGCCCCAGGACAGGTAGGGGATCCCCCAGCCACAGGAAAGACAGGCAAGACCTCCCCAGCTGCATGTAGTACCACTGAGGGAGGACAGTAGCTCCCTGCACCACCCCTTTTGGGCTTGTGGGGTTGCTTTAGCTTTTGCCAAGACCACTGATGCCCTAGTAGTTCAGAGACATGTTTTTTGTTCCTGAACATCTGGAATTGAATTAAATTAAATTGGCCCAGCACAATGAACCTAGAGCACTTCAGTGTGTTCTCCGTTCACTTTGTGGGTGAAAATTTTTTAAAAAGGTTGGGGGGGAGGTCTGGGCTAGACCCTAGTACCCTGATTCTAATTTTAGAACTCGGCTTTCTAGTCTCGTTCTCCATACCTCTTAATTTTCTGGTCTGGCAGCGCAACCTCCAGGTGGGTAAACTACCTGGATGCCATCTTCTCTTTCTCCTTGATGTATCAATTTTTAATGTTTTGTTGAATGCTATTGGTTAGGATTTGTTGAAAAATTATGCACATATATTTTTAAGGGTTATTGGTCTATACTTCATTATTCTGGGGATGCCTTTGCTTTATTTTTGATATCAAGGTTGTACTTGCTTCAGAAAATGAGTTTGGTTGTATGTTGTCCTTTTTGGTATTCGGAAATAGTTTGTGTAAAATTCCAAGTAAAGCTATCTAGTCCTCAATTTTTCTTGTCGAGCGTTTTTAACGAATTTATCTATTTTCTCTTATGTTATGGGTTCTTAAGGTTTTCTGTATCAGACTGCATTATTTGGGTAGATAATATATTTCTAGCACCGTGTTCCTTTTTAGATTTTAGAATTTGTTAAAGTACAGTCTTTCATAATGTTGTGTAATTATTTGGGTTGGTTATGTTGTGATCTCACTCACTTCATTGCTTATTAGTGATATTTGCCTCTACTCCTTTTCTAGTTGTTGTAGATGTTGAGTAAAGGTTTGATTTTTGTTTTGTGTTCCTTTTTGGTATGTTCATTTATTGTTTTATACTGACCTTAGAGTGCTTTTTCTAAGCCACAAAAGTTTAGTGTGTTGTATTCTCATTCTCATTTGTTTTGAGGAATTAAAAAATTTCACTCTTTATTTCTTCAATTACCCAGTGGCTTTTAAGTAAGATGCTGTTCAATGTCCATATAATTGATTTTTGATCCATCGTCCTAATTTTATTGCATTGTGATTGGATAGATTCTTTATTAATCTTACTAATTTTATTGCATGTGATCTTCCTAATTTTATTGCATTGTAGTATCTCAATGTTTTTAAACTTATTGATCCTTGCTTTTGTCCTAACATTTGATCTATTCTGGAATACATTCTATGTGAATTGGAAAAAAATGTATAATGTGCTGTTATTGAGTTAAGTGTTGTGTATATGTCTAAGATCTCAAGCTGGCTAATTGTGTATCTTTGATTTTCTTTCCCTTTGATCTGTCCTTCTTAAAGATCATCATATTGAAATCATCTATTATTGTAGTGTTGTCTCTTCAATTCTATAAGAGGTTGATTAATGTATATTTAGTATCTTCCATTGGATCCATAAATATTCATTAAGGTTGCATCCTATTTTTCAAGTGTGACTTTCATCACTATATAATGAAGGCCTATCTTTGTCTCTCACGATGGCTTGTATTTGACATCTACTTTATCAAAAATTAATATTAGTATGTCTGCTTTTGTTTGACTACTGTATGATTGAAATATGTATATTTGCATCATATTTTAGTATGTTTGTGTCCTTGTGGTTAAGCTGTGCTTCTTGTAAGCAGCATATTAATAATTCTTACTTTCTTATTCAGTCTACTAGTCTCTCATACATGGGGAGTTTAATCTCTTTTCATTCAATGTCACCATTAATAGATATGACTTTATTGGTGTTATTTTTATTATGTTATTGGTTTATTTCTTCATTGTAATTTTCTGTGCTTATTTAATTTTGTTTGTGGCCTTTCTTGTATTTTTGATGTTGCGGTTGTTTTAGATTTTACCTCCTTGCTCTATAGTGGGGTTTTTTTTAAATGGTTTTCCTTGTTTCATTTTGCTGAGGTTTTACATTTTCATTGTTTTCCTCTTTTTATTTTGCTGAAACTTTATGCATTTGGCCACGGTTCACAAGGTGAGCAGTTTGAAACCACAAGCACTTCCATGGAAGAAAGACATGGCTTTTGTGGTAGTCACCTAATCTGGTGTCAATTTAAGGATTAAGAGTGTAGGAGTGGAGTCTAGGCTGTCAACCTGGAGACAGCCAATGAGATTTCTGTGTGGACATAGCCTTCTCCTGAGAATTCTGGGAAATCTGTCACTTCCACGTTGGAGGCAGAAGCCACAGCTCTCTCTCTACCACTTCCTGGGAGACATTGCAAAAGATAAGTCACATGGATTCCAACAGACCTTAAAAGTCAGAGAAGCCACAGAGAGACCCCTGCCAGCACTGAGATGCTTATAACACCACTGGACCCAAAGATTTTCTACCACTGGCTTGTGATCATGCACATTCAGCATAATTGCATGTGTTTCATGAGTCTGAAGAGGACTTCATATAGATTGGTACCAGACAAATGGGCTAATATCAGAATTATTGTTCTGGACTGGGCTGGGATGTTTTCTCCATGTTCAATTCTTCTTGTATATAAACCTCTCCCTTATACACACATGCATGTTTTTGAATTTGTTTCTCTAGTCTACCCAGACTGACACATTATGGTACCTTGGGAGTGAATTACTGGAGAAACAAATCATGAAGATGGAAAGTAGATGTTTGATTGACTTCTGCCTCATAGTAGTGTTCCTTCTTTGGCTAGCCAGAAGTCAGATATATCCATGAAGTTTACTGTATTGTTTTCTAGGAAGAATTTTGGAAGTTAAACCTTTGATGATTTTGTTTGGTGGCAGTCTTTGGGTTATTCCTGTGTGAAATGATAAAAATGAATGTTGTTAATGTATATTTTGAGCTTTGGGGTAGAAATTGCCATTTGAATGTCTTAGAAACCATGCTGCTGACAGTAAAATGGCTGACAGAAAGCATGGTACTGTGTTTCCAGTTCCTACTGTACCAGTGTACATCCTCTGGTCTAGCCAGACTTGCAAGGTAGAATTCGGATCATGATAATGTGTGTGTGTGTGTGTGTGGGGGAGCATTTAGGAACTAGAGGAAAGTTGGGCGGATGATACCTTCAGGACCAGCGGTGTGAGTTGCGATACTGGGAGGGTTCAGGGAGGGTGGGTTGGAAAGGGGAACAGAACCGATTACAAGGATCTACATGTGACCTCCTTCCTGGCGGTTGGACAACAGAAAAGTGGGTGAAGGGAGACATCGGACAGGGCAAGATTTAACAAAATAATAATTTCTAAATTATCAAGGGCTCACGAGGGAAGGGGCAGTAGGGCGGGAAGGGAAAAAATGAGGACCTGATGCAAAGGGCTTAAGTGGAGAGCAAATGTTTTGAGAATGATGAGGGCAATGAATGTACAGATGTGCTTTACACAATTGATGTATGTATGGATTGTGATAAGAGTTGTAAGAGTCCCTAATAAAACGATTAAAAAATTATCAACACACACAAAACGAAAGCATGGTACTGTTTTCATGCCTTCATATACTTAATCCAATATTTTGGTATAAATAGAATAGTTAGATAAGCATTTAGATAAGCTAACTGAGGATTGAACTTGACTCTTTTAAGAATTGAATTTAGTATCTGATTCTATGTTGTTTATATTGATTTCTTATACTTATTATTGTAGATATAAGGATGTCTAGAAATGATTTTGGGGAAGTATGAAAATAGAGCTTGTAAGCCCACTTGCCTCAAGCCATTAATTTGATCATTAGACTGGTTTGGACACACCAGCAAAAAAGTCTCTGAAAAGATAAGCCTCACCCAGTACTTTGGAGTACTCAGGACATTTGCATTCCAAGATATTTGTCTGAGGACAAGCTTGATAGATTGAAGAAAAAAGGAACTCTGGATTTGAAGTTTGAACTCTAGTGGTCTTTGGCAGAAGCTGGAAAAATCTGGAAACATGAAGGAACTCTCCTCTCTGGGACTGAACATTAAAGGGAGTCCGTGGGCAGGCTGAGATGCTTGCTGGGTGATCACCTGAATCTACTTGTTGAGTGGAAGTGGGAGAAATGCAGCAATATAGAGACGGGTTGAGTCTGGCCACTGACACCCATGGAATTGGTTCACCGGAACTAGAGGAGAAGACTAGAGTGGGTTGACTGGCATGAAGTTCATGACTTAGCACAAGGGGTTTGTTGAGGATTTGTGACTGGCTCATGGTCTAAAGCGAAGGCGACCAATGGACACCCTGGTGAGGTTAAGAGAGGCAGCCCACACTGAGTTGACCAGGACCTGACCAGATGAAGAGATTTTTGAGCCAGTGAACTGGTGCATATTGATGTTGACTTTATGGATGGCCTGTCCTGATTTGACATTGCTTATGAATGTGGATTTCACAAGCTTCCGTCTGGAATGAAGATACTTCATGTCAAAAAAATGTGATTGTTTCCTCTGAGCACTGGGTTGATGTAAGTGGGCAATATAGAAATTGTATACCCAAAATAGGGGAATAAAGGCATGCAGTGGTAGGCTTACAAACTTTCATAGTTGGGGGAGTATATATTTATAGGATTATAGGATTAAGGTGCAGGTGTTACTTAACTGCAATTGTTAGGCATAGGGGATTTGTGTTTTGTTCACTTATAGAATGTTATGTTTAAGTGAGGGTGGCACATATTGAATGCTTTTTAGTTTTATCCTATTGGGTGCAGATGTGATTTTATTATTGTTTGAAAATTATATATGGCAATAAAATAATATGGGAAAAACACAGAAATTAAACACACCCTACAAATACCCTCACACACAATATGCACAAATACAAAGCAAAATGATCATAACAAATACATAAATATCAAAATCTCACTGAATATTGATGAGCTAAATTCACCAGTAAAGGACTAGAGCATAGTAGAATGGATACGAAAACAAAATCCATCAATATGCTGCCTATAAAAATGCACCTCACAAACACAGACATAAACAGACTGAAAAGCAGATGCTGGACAAAACCATTCCAAGGAAACAGCAGCAGCTACAACAACAACAATAAAAGCAGAGGTAGCAATATTCATCTCTGAGACCATAGATTTCAAGGTAAACAATTAATAGAAGGATGGAGACTACTAAATGATAAAGGGAACAATAGCACACGAAGACATAATTACAATAAACATGTACGCACCCAATGAAAGACTTGTGCAATATATCAATCAGATCCTCTCAGAATTGAGAAAGTATATATCACCTGATTGATAATAACTAGAGACTTCAATACTCCACTCTAAAGACAGAAGATCAAGAAAAAACTCAATAAAGACACTAAAAAGCTCAATAATATAATCAACAAAATCAGCCTCATGGACATATACAGAATGCTTCATATCACCCCCCCAAAATAAAAACAATCCCAGTATAAGTTTTTCCCAAGTATACACCAAACATTGTCAAGAATGGACCTATATTAGGCCACAATGTATGCCTCAACAAATTAAAAAAAAATAGGATCCTACAACCTATCTTCTCAGACCACAATTCTACAAAATTATAAATCAGCATGAAAATAAATAGGAATATAAAGAAAAACATATGGAGCTTGAATAATACAATACTCAAAAGTGATTTGGTAATAAAGCAAATAAAAGAGGAAACAAAAGCATTCCTTGAGACAAATGAGAATGATAACACAACAGATCATAGCAGTCAACAACACATGAAAAACAGAGGAGAAATTTAAAATCAACACCTAACACCACATCTTCAAGAAGTGGACCAAGGACAACATATACCTGCCAATAAAAGAAGGAAAGAAATCATAAGGATCAAGAAAAAACCTTATGGAAAACAAAAATGGAAAATATCAACAAGACAAGAAACTGGTTCTGTGAAAGGATTAACAAAATAGATAGATGACCGGCAAATTTAACAAAGGGGGAAAAAGACAAGATCAAAATACCCAGAATAAGAGATGGAAAAGATGTCATTACAACAGATCCAAAGGAAATAAGAATAACACAATACTACAAAAATCTCTATTCAAATAAATTCAACAATCTAAAAGAGATGGACAGATACATAGAAATACATCACCCACACGAATTAATATAGACAAATATTGAAAAACACAACACACACATACAAAAAGAAATAGAGCAGGGCATGAAGAAACTACTATCCAAGAAAAGTCTTAGATCAGATGGTTTCACAGGGGAATTCTACCAAGTATTCAGAGAATATCTGACACCAATACTACATAAACTATTGCAGAACATACAAAAATACAACAAACTTCCAAAACTCCTTCTAGGAAACCAACCCAACACTGAAACCCCAAACCAGGCAAAGATCCCACAAAGATATAAAATTTTAGATCAATATCTCACATGAACATAGATGCAAAATTCTTCAACAAAATTCTGGCCAGTAGAATCCAATATCATTAAAAAAAAATCACTGACCAAGTTTGTTCAAAACTCAAAAAATAATCACTGTAATCCACCACATAAGCAGGGAAAAGAATACAAATCACATGATCATATCAATAGATACACAAAGGTATTTGAAAATATCCAACAATCATTTTTGAGCAAAACACTCTGCAAAATAGAAGTAGAAGGGAAATTCCTCGATATAATAAAAGCCATATGCAAAAAGCCAATAGCCAACATCACGCTCCATGGGGAAAATCTTGAAACCCTTCCACTTTTAATATGGTCCAGACCAGGATGTCCCTCTTCTTCACCTTAGTGGAAGCCTTAGCTAGAGCATCGGACAATAAAACCCGGAAAAGACCTCAAAGAATCAACCCACCCAGCTGTCTGCGCGCATGCGTGAGCTCGGGGCACGTGGGACCACGCCTCCTCATAGCGTGAGCGAAGACAGGCAGGAGGATTTTCGAAAGCCTGTGTCCACAGCGGGCTGCCGTAGCAGAGCGCGCGCTCCAGTTGCGTCAGTGGACGTGACCGTTGGAACGCATAGAATCTTCAACGGTCACAGAAGCTTTGACGCCACAACGGTATCGAGGACTCACTGGCCCGAAGGCCTCAGCCGCATGAGCGGCAGTTGTCCAGAAACCGTGTGTCTGTCTTATTGATCTCAGGACAGAGGAGCGACTGCACTGCCCGCGGCGACAGTGGTTGGCGGCCGCAGTGACCACGGCGCACCTTTGAGCCAGGACTGGCATCTGAAGTGAATTCTCGGCCCACAAAATGAGCCATCATGGGTCTCCATCATTAGCTACTGATGCTCCGGTGACTGACACAGGCACAACCCCACCCAACAGTTTCTTGGTGAGTCTATTTGAATGCCATATCTGCTCTGACTCAGCGTTACCACCGATTCTTCAATGTCAGAATGGGCATCTTGTTTGTAGCAACTGCCGTTCAAAGCTCGAATTTTGTCCAACTTGCCGGATCCTCTTGGGCTCTATTCGTAACTTGGCTCTGGAAAAACTGGTCAATTCAGTGCAGTTCCCTTGTAAATATGCCCCTTGGGGATGCGAAAGAATTCTTGCGCACACGGACATAGCAGAACACCAAGTGAGCTGTGGATTTAGGTCTTATACCTGTCCATTCCCTGGTGGTTCCTGTAAGTGGCTCGGCCTTATGAATGATGCCATGCCCCATCTGATGGATCAACATAGGATCGTTACAACCCAAGAGGCAGAGGACACGGTTTTCTTTGCTTCAGACATTCTCCGTCCTGGTGCTTTTGACTGGGTAATGATACAGTGCTGTTTTGGCTTCAACTTCATGGTTATATTGCAGAAAATGGAAAGATATAGGGATCAGAAGTTCTGTGCATTTGTAAAATTGATAGGAACGCACCAGCAAGCTCAAAATTTTGTTTATAAACTTGAACTGCATTGTCCTAGGCTGCATGTGACTTGGAAAGCCACTCCTCGGTCTCTTCAGGAGGAACTTGGAACAGCCATTATGCATAAAGAGTGCCTAATGTTTAATAGCAACGTTGCAAAGCTGTATGCAACCGATGGCAACTTTAGCATGAATGTTAAAATTTCCAGGTGTTAAAATGGCAATAAAACGTGCTAGCCAGTGTTTAAAACCAGTGTATTCAGTTTTGGCAGAGAAAAATGTACCTAGTAGTCTGCCATCCTAAAACAGTTTTGGTAGTTGGAAGCTACATATATGAAGGTAAATAAAATGAATGCTGTTAATACAGGAAAAACTTGCATGAAGTAATGCTAATATAACTTAAACTACGTCAACAGTAAACTGAAAGATGATATATACGCATATATATATTACCAAGCTTATCAACTTTTGTATTAAAATGTATTTGATGCATGCATGTTATATGTATATAATTTTTTCCTTTTCCTTTTAACTGACAAGCCATAGGAAGAGCTCATGGACAACTGCTTTTGAGCGCTTTGTGAGTCAATGAATAGTGCTGCTGTGTTTTATTTGCAGGGAGTGTGTGTGTTTAATTGTTAATTCATTTTAGTTTTTCATAAATAAACAAACCTGAATTTTCTGTAATTTGTTTTCTTTTTAAAAGCAATTTATCCACATATCATACCATTTCAATATTTAAATAATATCAAGAAGAGTTCTACAGTCATTATCACAATCAATTTTTGAACATTTTCTTCTTTGTATACATTGTTATTAGTATAATTTTTAATTGTGGCATGAATATGCACCACAAAATATTCTTCAATTCAATGATTTCCATATGTATAATTCAGTGCCATTGACTATACTGTTAGAGTTGTGCAACTATTATTGCTATCCTTTCCTAAATTATTCCACCACCAGTAACACTCAATGCCCCTAAACAAAAACACTCACTCCTTCACCCAGGGTAACCATTGGTGAACTGTGGTTTCCTTTTTTTTTTAAGTAGTTCAGTTGATATAATATTCTTCTATTGTCCACTGCCATAGTTAAGTCTCTTTTAAAAAGAATTGTATGTACATTATCACAATCACTTCTAGTGCTCCCTCCTTGTTCCTCGTTCATTGTCCCCCAATTCCCCTCCTCCTCCTCAATCCCTGTTCCAATAAACTATTGTCTCTGTTATTGTCTCTATACACCCACTCCTCTGTGCTCCATAAACTGAAAAACTAACAGAACACAACAACAAGAGAAACAAGCAAGAAATAATAAAGATGAAAATCATACCAATGTGAATGGGGGGGGGGATGGAGAGGAGACCCAAACCCCATCTGTAGACAATTGGACATCCCCTTACCGAAGGGTCACAAGGAAGAGACAAACCAGTCAGGGTGCAGTATAGCACCGATGAAACTTACAACATTCCTCTAGTTCTTTATTCTTTCCTCCTCTGCCACTATCATGCCCTCAATTCTACCTTACAAATCAGACTAGACCAGAACATGTACACTGCTACAGGTAAGAGCTCACAATACTGGGAATCCAGGGTAGACAAACCCCTCAGGACCAACAATGAGAATGAAGATAACAGGAGAATAAGGGAAGGTGGGAGGAGACGGGGAATCACAAGGATCGACATATAACCCCCTCTCAGGGGGAAGAACAACAGAAAAGTGGGTGAAGGGTGACAGAGGATGATGTAAGATATGAAAATAATAATCTATAATTTATCAAGGGTTCATGGGGGAGGGAGGGGGAAATGAGCTGATATTAAAGGCTCAAGTAGAACGAAAATGCTTTGAAAATGATGATGGCACCATATGTACAAATGTGCTTGACACAATGGATGAATGTATGTATTGTGATAAGAGATGGAAGAACCCCCCCAAAAAGTATTTAATTAAAACAAAAGTAAGAAAAGATCGCTAGCATTAATAACAAAAGCAAGAAATATTTTAACCTAGATCAGTGTTTCTTAACCTTCCTTAAGCCGGGACCCTATAATATAGTTCCTCATGTTGTGACCACGAACCATAAAATTATTCTGTTGCTATTTCATAACTGTAAATTTTCTACTGTTATAAATCATAATATAAATATCTGATATTCAGGATGTATTTTCATTGTTATAAATGGAACATAATGAAAGCATAGTGATCAATCATAAAACTAATTATAAATTGTGAAATATTTATTTCTAATTTCAAATAAATGAAATTTTGTCTTGAAGCATAGTGTAGCAACAGTAAATATAACAACAGTAAACTACATTGCTAGATTTTGTGACACTATGCATAAAAAGCCAACGTCAGTGGGAAGTTTGAGATAGGGGAGCAGTGTCTTGGTTCCTAAGACCATTGGAAATATTTCGGATTGTCTTAGGTGACCCCTGTAAAAGGGTCCTTCGGCCCCCAGAGGTTGAGAACTGCTGGCCTAGAGCAAATTAAGGTAGGGTCAAGAGGGAGGTCAATTGATCAAGTATATGTCATGATATCCACCATAATCAAGCTTGCAGTAATCCCTGTCTAATAGTAATGCCGTTTAGTTCCTCACCTGTGGCCTGCGCAGATCTGGCAGAGACTTAATCTGAATAGATAGTCTGCAGAGGGATTGGGACTCCAACTATCCTCCATAGCCTTGGGTGCTTACAATTTCAGCTCGGATACTTTTCCCTTCATAATATTTGGATTTTGTTATTGTCATCTTTGGACCACACAGGCTTGTATGTTTCTCCTATGTGGACTTAATTGACACCTTAGATGGATGCTTGTTTGAACACAAGGTTCTAAGACCTCAGACACTATACCAGATATAGCTGGGCACCATCTGCTTTCTTAATGACACATCACTGTAGCACCCTTATCTTCAGTGATCTCTTCATGAAAGTGAGTGTTGAGCAGGGCCATGTTATAAGAACTAGCTTTTTTTGAAATGGGGCTGGAATTAAATGAAGCTAAGTGAGGCAGCCCACATTGAGTTGACCAGAACCTGACCAGATGAAGAGACATTTAAGCCCGTGAACTGGTGCATATTGTTGCTGACTTTCTGGATCTCCTGTCCTGATTTGACTTTGCTTATGGATGCAGACTTCACAAAGTTCCAACTGGAACGAAGGGTCTTTATGTCAAAAAACATGATTGTCTCCTCAGAGCACTGGGCTGATGTAAGTGGGCAATATAGAAATTGGATACCCAAAATGAAAGAATAAAGACCTGAAGTGGTTGGCATACAAATTTTCATAGGTGGGGGAATATATTCATAAGACTATAGGATTAAGGTGCAGGTGTTACTTAACTGCAATTGTTAGGCATAGGAGATTTTGTTTTGTTTTGTTCACTTATAGTATGTTAGGTTTAAATGAGAGTGGCACATATTGAATTGTATGCTTTTTAGTTTTATCCACTTGGGTGTAGATGTGATTTTATTATCGTATGAAAATTATGTATGGCTAAAGAGTTATATGAAAGTATTAAATTGACAAGAAGTGGTCTGTGGTAGTGACCTAATCTGTTGTCAATTTAAGGATTCAGAGTGTAGGGGTGGAGTCTAAACTGTCAATCTGGAGGTAGCCAATGAGATTTCTGTGTGGGCATGGCCTTCTCCTGAGAATTCTGGGAAACCTTGGACTTCCTCCTTAGAGGCGGAGGACACATCTCTCTTTCTGCCACTCCCTGGGAGACATTTGCAGAAGACAAGCCACAAAGCCACAGAGAGAACCTTGCCAGCAATGAGATGCTTACAACATGACTGGACCCAGACTTTCGACCCACTGGCTTGTGATCATGTACATTCAGTGTCATTGCATGTCTTTCGAAAGTCTGAAGAGGACTTCATAGATTGGTACCACACTTATGGGCTAATATCGGATTTATGGACTTGATCTGGACTGGGCTGGGATGTTTTCTCAATATTCAATTCCTCTTGTATTTAAATCTTTTTTTGTGCTAAAATTGCTTTTCTGCGTTCTCTGACAGTGCTCCATGCCGACGCGTAATTAATACAGCCCCGGGTGAATGGCGGGTCAGCCACTTAAGCATGGGGGGCTGGGGGGAGGAGAGAAAGGTCCAGAGAGAAGCGGGAGGGTTGGGGGTGGAGGTGAGTTACAGCCGAAAATGTGATTACCCCAGGCGCCGAACCTGTCGGCGCTCAGGACCAGAATAAACGTAGACAAATCCGTGCTGGTCGGAAGCCTGGCTTTGCCAGAAGCAGCAGAGAGGCCCCTGTGCGCAGCTCAGCTGCCATGGTGACAGGAACTCCAAAGGGGGGAGTGGTTAGCAAACAGGACTTCATTTGCTCAGTTTAGGGGCTGGGTGTCTGACCCTGGGGTGCAGGCTCTGGGGGAAGGCCTTTTCTCTGTGTGCTAGCTGGGAGACCCCCTCACCCCCACTTCCCTGGTGGCGGCAGGCCCTCCTGTCCCTGTCACCCCTCACACTGGGCAGTTTGAGCTGAGCGCAGGTGGTGCCCAGGTGTAGCAGGACCCTCATCCTGCCCCATGTGAGTGGCACACAGCCCAGCCACCGTGAGCACAACCTCGCTCTGGGCATCCGACCCTAAAAGAGCATCAGGATGGACTCCTGGCCGCTGTCGGGACTGTGGTCGAGGTTCACGCTGGTGGGCGCTCGCCCGGACTCCTGCACGACCTGCCTCAGCTGGACCAGACACCCTTGAAGAAGGTGCTCCCGGTGGGGGGCAGCTGGGTCGCCCCTGAAGCACTCCAGAGGCACGGGCAAGTCCAAGAGCTGGAGGGGGCACCTAGGGAGGATGTGCCGCAGCAAGCCCTCCAGGACGGCCAGGGGCACCAGGCTCCCGTAGCACCAGAGCAAGTGTAGCCGAGAGCAGAGGCCCAGGGCCGGGGTGAGGGCAGAGAGCTGGGAGCTGGTGAGGCCACACCCACCGAGGTCCAGGGACTGGAGGGTGCCTGAGACTCGCCAGCAGCACCTCAAGAAACTGAGGGTCGAAGCCGGTCAGGGCGAGGTTGCTCAGGTCCAGGTAGTTCAGGCTGCTGGTGCACGAGCTCAGGGACAGATGCTCGAAGTCCGATGCCAGGAACGAACAGTCGGTGAGCCAGAGGGCCTTCAGGGGCATCATCAGGACCCCGAGCACCTTGTCCAGGTGGATTCGAAGGAAGAGGACGGAGTCCAGGTGCAGGTCCTGGAGCCGGGACAGGCAGTGGGACTGAGAGGAACACTAGGCGAGGAGCTGGTCCAGCATCACCTCTTCCTCCTGGGTCATCGAGAGCAAGGGTAGTCTGGAGAAATAGAACCTGCGCAGACTGACCATCTGGCCCAGGTGAGAAGGGAGCCAGGCCAGGTCACACAGTGTCCAGGGCCAGTTGAGCTGGATCTCCTGGAGGCGGTGCAGCTGCACCATTTCCAGAAGCTTCTGGATGACTCGTGGGTGGGCCGTTGAGAAAATGACCAGTTCCCGGCAGCACAGGTAGAGCAGGCCTCTCCTCTGCTGGGCCCTCGTGAGGAGGAAGGTGAGGGGTTCATCGGGCTGGTTCTGGAGACACAGGTCTAGAAGCACCTCCACAGGGGCCACGGAATGTGTCTCCTCCAACCCCTCGGCGCCCACCACACTTCCACTCTTCATCGGGGACCAGATGGCCTCTGGCTGCTGCTGCTCCTCCTCCTCCTCCTCCTCCTCCTCCTCCTCCTCCTCCTCCTCCTCCTCCTCCTCCTCCTCCTCCTCCTCCTCGGACCACATTCTCCAGAAGTTTCTTGAAGAGTCCGAGCATAAATCCAGCACTTTCAGTTTCCATCTCCTGGGGCGGACCTTCTGGGAGAGTAAGATGTCAACTCCACCCAGGGCCTCCTCTAAGATGTCCCGGGCAGGCCGCTCAGCCCCCAGCAGGGACCCAAGGGGAAGGCGGGGAAAGGGCCAGGCTCCCACCATGGCCTTCACGGTCTGGCAGTGTCTCCCCTCCACGGCTGCCATGAACAGGGGCGGAAAGAGTTCTGTGGGCAGGTCCTCCAGGGCAAGGGTGGCTAAAGCCTCGTCCTGCAGCAGGCTCTGGATGGCAAGGTCCAAGAGCCTGGGGGGGCTCCGGCTCCTCATGCTCGTGAATCTGCTCGCAAAGGAGTCCTGACGTCTAGTCTAGGGCCGTACAGGTGTCCACGCTGTGCTATTAGAACCCGAGACTCCTGCTTCCTTCCTCGTTGGCAATTCTGAGCGGTCCTTGGTCCTTGGTCCCGGGTCCCAGGTCCCGGTCTCAGATCCCAGGCCCAGGTCCCCGGTGAGCCTCACGGAGCCTGCGTCTTGTACTCAGGAGCCTGAGTGTATCTTTGCCTCGGATCTGCTCTTTATCTAAATCTATTTTATATACACATATGTGTATCTATGAATCTGTTTCTCTAGTCTACCCTGACACAGCTTTCTACTTCCTTAAGGAGTTACAGTCTTGAAAACACAGGTGGGTCATTAGGAGTCAGAATCAACTTGATGGTCCTAAGTTGGGTTTTTTTAAAATAAAAAATGATTTTTCCAAGTTTAAGGCAGTGTATTTTCTTTTATGAAGTGCTCAGCTATTTCATTTGATTGTTTTATATCTACTCCATTTCCTCTACTATATAACTGTATTAATTGAAAATGTTAGCACCATTTTCCTGTTTTGAATTTTGTAAGTCATCTTTTTATTACTTGAGTGGGTTGATTTCTCAATGATGGTGTTTTGTGTTTTCATTTTAAGTTGATGTCTTCTGTTGTTGATTTTCTGGCCAAAGAGCTCCCTTTATTTACTTATTTTTGTAAGGGTATTAATTTTAAAAATTCCTTTCGTTTTTCCTTGTCTGAAAATGTCTTTATTTTTCCATCATATTTGAATTGTAATTTGGTTGACTTTGAGAATCACGGTTGACCATCTTTCTTTCAAGGTTTTTAATATAGCATTCCATTGCCTTCTTGCTACATGGTTTCTGGGGGGGGGGGAAATCTGAGCTTATTGTTATTGATTCACTTTTATAAGTGGTTTTTCTCTTTTCCAAGTTGGTTTCACCATTGTTTCTTTTTATTTGCTATTAGTAAGCTTGATTACGATGTGTGAATGTGGGTTTCCTTTGAGGTCAAGTTGATTGGAGGTTCCTTTGGCTCTTTGGATGGCTATTTTTTGTTTTGTCATTATTAGGGGATTTTTATTCCAATATCCCTTGGTCTATGGTGTTTTCTTCTGACTGTTCTGGAATGTTTATTGTGTTTGTAATGTTTGTTGTTGTGGAATGTTAGGCTAGTTCGACTAGAGCAACAAATCCTGTGACACTCATGTATATAAAAAGGAGATTGATATCAAGAAGTAATTGTATGTCAGGGAAACATCTCAGCCCAACTCAAGTCCATAAGTCCCTCATCAGACTAATGCAGCCACATGCAATGTTGCACAATCCAGGAAGATCACAGGCTGGTGGGTGAAAATTCTTGTGGATCCAATGACTCTGGAAGCATCACAGGGCTCTAGCAAGTCACAGCCTCACTCGCCAGAATGAAATTGAAGGCAGAGAGAGAGGCGAGATTCTCAGGCCCCTCTTTATTAGAAGGTCACACCCACAAGGAGGCTCCATTAGGCTGTGTCTTGATTGAGGGGCTACGCTCTACCCCTACACGTTTATGTCTTCAAGTTGACAGAAAATTATATAACTTCTACATTTGTCAAACCTAAGGTTTCCTATCTTTCCTGATTATCTCCTCATTGTAGTCCAACAATTACCTCATGGTGTATGCATAGGTACCTCATGAGCACAATTAAGTATTCTGGAATTCCTTTTCTTCATAATGTTATCCCAGTGTTTGTGCATGAAGTGAAGTGCAGGTCCTATTCAATTCTTCTACTGATACAGATCTACTTTTTCCTACACCATTTGTTGAAGGGGCTCTTTCCCACTTACTGTTTTATGACCCTTTGTTGAAGATCCGTTTATTTTATTCACAATCATTTTATTTGGAGTTAATATAGATAAAATATTATTCTATAGTTCAATCACATCAAACAGTGTTATACAATAGCTACCACAATCAGCTTCAAAACATTATTTTACTTCTTGAACTCGTTGACATCAGCTCCCTTTTTCCACCTCCACCACCACCACCACCACCACCACTGTAACCCCCCAGAAAACTTTATTCTACTTGATTTCCCAATAGGTTCATTAATTCTTGGTTTCGTATACTGAAAAACAGAAAAAACATGTAACAAAAATTCAAGACATTTGTGCACAATGACAAAACACATCTGAGATAAAGCTCAATATGAACAAACCAAAAAAATATAGAAAATTTTGAAAATCAGATCAGGCCAAACATGCATCAGTGGAGGGGGGATCAACTGTCAAGGTTTTACCCATTAAAGTCAGGTTTAGTATTTTGATCTTCTATAGTCATCTCTTCAATGCACTCTGTTTGGTAACCAGTTTCTTCCCATCTCTCTAATATGGATAGAGGGAAATTATCGAAGGCTTATTTCCTATGCAGATCATAATGTATCAGTATTCTACAGGTGGATGATTTTATGTCAGTGTTTTCCATTTAATTCAATTAGTCTTTGTAATTGGTATTGTACCAATAACAAGCTGTTTTAACTACTATAGTTGTGTAATAGTTTTTGAAGTTGGTTAATTGAGAGGTCTCTACCATTGTTCTTACATTCTTTGCTTAGTCTCTTCCCTCTTCATGTAAAGGTAATATATATTTTTCCATTTCTTTAAATGACATTGAGATGTGAATTGTAATTGTGTTATATTTATAGATTGTTTGGGGCAGTATTGTTATTTTTAGAATTCTAAGCCTTTCTATCCACGAACAATAGTTTCCTGGTGCCATAGTGGTTCCATGTTTGGCTGCTAACTGCAAGTTCAATATTTCGAAACCACTAACCACTCTACAGCAGAATAAGTCTTTCTACTTCTGTAAAGAGTTACAGCCTAGGAAACCCAAAGGGTTAGTTCTACTCTGTCCCATAGGGTAAATATGCACCGGCAGTGACAGAGGGAAAGAGAGCTACATGAACATGGAATATCCTTTCATTTATATAGGTTTTTATAGTTTTCTTTATATTAGTATTTTGTTTCCTTCGTTTGGTTTATTCCCATTTCATGTTTTGTGTGACTATTGTAAATGATGGTGTAATGGTTATGCATTGAGCTGCAATTCACATGGCCGGCCTGCAGTTCAAAACCACCAGTAGTTCTGTGAAACAAAGTCTGGAACTTTCCATTTCCTTAAACAATTATAATCTTGGAAACCAGCATTGGGGTTGCTATGTTTCATTTTATTGTACGTAGGGTCATTATGAGTCTGAAGTGACTTGATGGCAGCTAACAAAATGGCGGTTGTATTTTTAGCATTATAAGAAACTGCCATACACCTTTCCAGTAAATAGCACTTTAAATTGACCACAGTAGTTTTATTTTCAGGGTGCCACTCTAGTTTTAACAAATATGTCAGTACCATATTTCCAGTATTTGTTTTAGCATTCAAGAGAGTGTAACTTGAGAATCTTCAATTGTCATCATCTAATACCCCAATCTCAAACACTGAAGGACTAAGTAGAGGCTCCAGAGGTGGATTGATTTATTATTTTTATTAATTCAGAAAATCGTCATGGAAAACTTCTATCAATTGTTCTTAAGTATAATACATGTTTATATTTAAATTGAAAAGATATTTTAAAAGGGCTTTAGAATAGAAGTGATTTATATTTTCCATTAGTTCTATGGCCTTTGTTATTTTATCACATAACTCTTTATTATTTACTAAGAATAACAGAAGTAAGCATTACTTTTTTGGCTCAAAACTTAATATTATGCCACAGAATATGGGCAATTTATTATTTAGTAAAATAAGACAATGCAGTTTTTCTTTGAATCAGCTTCAGATGAGTAATGACTATGATAATATAAACTCAGCAAAAGTGAGTTGTTCAATAGTAAAGTGTATTTTGTGAACATTAAATTGATGTACAGCATTTTCTTATAAATAGGTTTTCTCTGATTTTCATATTTGACAATCTTATTCAAACTATTCAGTAGTTATTTTATAATTTTATTCCACAGGCCAGTGATGAATTTGTACTGCACAGAGCTTAGATTACATTTACATAAATGCATCAATAAAAATAAATATTTTCAGGCAAGATAATGTCTTGCATAGAAAATGTTTTAAAATAAAATGTGTTTTAGTCTGGGTAGACTAAAGAAACAAATCTATAGATACTCATGTGTGTATAAGAAAGAGCTTTATATACAAGAGCAATTGAATATTGAATAAACATCCCAGACCAGTTCAGATCAAGTCCATAAGCCCAAAATTAGCCCATATGTCTAATATCAATTTATAAAGTCCTCTTCAGACTTACGAAACACATGCAATGATGCTGAATGCAGGAAGAGCATAGGCCAGGGGGTTGGAAGTCTTGTGGATCCAGTGGCGTTGTAAGCATGTAGGCGCTGGCGGGAATCTCCATGTAGCTCCTCCAGCTTGGGGCACGAGTGTAGCTCTATGTTCCTTGTTAGCTTCAATGTCTCCCAGGGAGTGAGCATGGCTCTTGCCTCCAGTGAGCTATTTATTTCCAAAGGAGGTCATCAAGCTGCGACCTGATTGACAGACTAAACCCCACCCCATTCACTCTTAATCCTCTCAAATTGACAAAAGATTATGTAACTATCACAATATGATAGAAGAAATTAAGGTTACGATTACAAATTTTTTCCCTGTATTGTCCTGAATTGGAAACTAGTTTTGACAAATTAATTGTACATAGTGCTTTCAGGTCAATTGAGGAAAATTTAATTGTATGTTAGATATGTCTACCACACCAACAAACTGATGTGAATTTATAGCAAGTCTATCCCAAAGAACAGCTTTATAGGGTTTCCAAGGTTGAAATATTTATGGAAGAAAATTTCCACATCTATCTCCCATAGAGCACCTGGTAAGTTTAAACCACTGGCCTTTTGGTTAGCTGCAGCACACTTGACCACTGCGTCTTCTGTGTTCTTTATTGGCTATTAGATGAGAAAAAAATTTTGCTGAAATTAAAAGGTGAGGATTATTGACTTAAAATTGTATTGGGGATATGGAGAGAGGGTGGAGGTGGTGGTTGAGGGGATTTGAGTATCAAACAATAATTGCAGGAGAGAACACTACAACTGATTGTGATGATGTACATACAACTCATTTTTAAAGCGATTTAACCATAGAAGTGTATGATATGTGAATACTATATCCATAAAACTAAAAATCCAAACAAAACACTTGACCAATGTTTCCCATGAGTGAAGGAGAAAGAGTTGTTGCTTAGGGGGAATTGAGTTTATGTTAATGATAGTGGAATAATTAGGGAAAGGATATCAGTAATGGTGGTACAACACAAAGAATATAATCCATGGCACTGATTTATATATACAAGTAGAAGTTGTTACATTGGAGAATGTTTTATTCTGTATATATTTGCCACAATTAGAAAAAATTGTCATGAATAACAAAGAAGATTTTCTAGAAATGACTGGTGACAACTGTACAAAAACAGAAAGGAAAGAAAATGCCACAGCTTAAGTCGATTGCACCTAAGGTCCCAAAGTGACATTTTTGCTTTAAGCACTTTAAAGAAGTCTTGTGCAATAGATTTCTTGATTGCTACTTCCATAAGCACTGATCAGAGATCCAAGTAAAATGATATTTGTGACAACTTCAAAAAAAAAGAAAACCAAGCTTGATGTCATCTGAGTCCTGAATCATGGCAATGCCTTGTGTTATAGAATACAAGGAGCTTTGAAAATTTTCACTTAAAAAATTCACTATCAATAGAGGAAGAACTAATAGGCAAAGGACATTTATAGAGGTCTAAATACATGCATTTACATATTTAAATATATTTATATATAACAAGAGGGGAATAGATCTATGGACTTATATCTATATGTTAAGGATTAAGGTTGCAGATGGACATTGGACCTCGACTCAACACAAAAACACTTTGTTCTAATAATCCGGTATTCTGTGATGCTCACCTTCCCGACACTATCACAGAAGACAAAATGGGTGCATGAGCAAACCTGGTAAAGAAATCTGATGGTGCCTGCTATCAAAATATATAGGGTCTGGGGTCTTAAAGGCTTGAAGATAAACAAGCGGCCATCTAGCTGAGAAGCAATAAAGCCCACATAGAGGAAACACACCAGCCTATGTGATCATGAGTTGTCGATGGGATTAGGTATCAAGCATCAAAGACCCAGAACAAAAAGTTATATCG
Source organism: Tenrec ecaudatus (assembly GCF_050624435.1). NCBI lineage: Eukaryota > Metazoa > Chordata > Mammalia > Afrosoricida > Tenrecidae > Tenrec > Tenrec ecaudatus. Next base: position 103,322,938 of record NC_134548.1, on the reverse strand, counting down.
ATGTGAATGAGGGAAAAGGTGGAGTGCAGATCCAAAGCCCATCTATAGACAATTGGGCATCCCTTCAAAGACAGATTACAAGGAAGAGATGAGCCAGTCAGGGTGCAGTATAGCACCAATGAAATGTACAACTTCCCTCTAGTTCTTTAATGCTTCCTCTCCCAACTATCAGGACCCCAATTCTACCTTACAAGTCCAACTAGACCAGAGGATGTACACTGGTACAGATAAGAGCTGGAAACACCGGGAATCCAGGACAGATAACCCCCTCAGGACCAATTATGAGTGAAGTGATACCAGGAGGGTAGGGAGAAGGTTGGAGTAGAAAGGAGAAACGGATCACAATGATTGACATATAATCCCCTCTAGGGGGTCAAACAACAGAAAAGTGGGTAAAGGGAGACAGTGGTGGTGGAAGACATCAGAAAAATAATAATTTATAAATTATCAAGGGTTCATGAGGGAGGGCAGGTGGGGGAAGGGAAAATGAGCTGATACCAAGGGCTCAAGTAGAAAAAAGATGTTTTGGAAATGACGATGGCAACATATTGTAAGGAAGCTGAGAGGCGCCAGAGACCAAATCATTTGAATTAGAGCAAACAGGTTTATTGGGGAGAAAAACCCAGCCTTGGGCGAAGTCCCACGGTCCACAGTGTCTGGGCCAGAGGAGTAGCACCCCAGGCTACAGGGGTGGTGCTTATATATGGACAGGTATGTCTGGGTTTCAGGAATGTAAGGTGTCTTCCTGGTTCTGGTTGTATTCGTGCCGGATGCAGAGCGGTGGGCAAGAACAAAGCAGGCACTGAGCCAAACGGGCCCTGCCAGTGCCGGGTGCAGAGTGGTGGGCCTAGAACAAAGCGGGCACTGAGCCAAGTGGGCCGTGCACAAAACAGGCCGTGAGGAAAAGAAAGAAAAAAACTTGCAAAGCTGCTGACAGGTTACATAGCCAGCTCTGGTCAGCTCCGAAAGTGTGTGTGAGAGAGTCAAGGCCACTTGTTGCTAGTTGTTTCAGCTGGCTCTGGTCAGCTCAGCACTGGTGGGGGAGATTCAAGGTCACTTGCTGCTAGAAGCCGGCCTGGCATTGATCCGGCCATACACATATATACAAATGTGCTTCACACAATACATGCATGGGTGAATTGTAAGAACTGTAAGAACCCCCAAATAAATGATTTTTAAAGAAAAGGAAGGAAAAGAAATTGCTATCATTAAATATAATTTTTCCACGAATTTTGGAATCACCCTCATATAACTGGTCCATTGGATATGCTTGGCTGTAATCTTTATAGAAACAGATTTCCAGGCCATTTTTCTGCTGAATAACTTGGTGAGTTCAAACTGCCAACTTTTTATTTAGTAGTGTGTGGCAAAACATTTGTGCCACCAGGGATCTTGACCTACATATGTACTTATACAGGTAGTGAATCAGATACTCTGATTTTATTAAATAATATATAAACGTCCTTATATTTATATACAGATGTCTAAATTTTAAAACCAAATACATATATGCACTGTAGAATTAATATAAGAGTTTATGATGATGTGAATGTGAAGATGTTGATTATTAGTTTGCTTCTTCGTGTTTTCTAATTTTCTACATGTACATAAAAGAATACCTGTTCCAGAATCCATTCTGAATTAAGTCAACCCCATATGTTATGGAACAGAACTGAGTTTCATTGGAGTTTCTTGGATGCAATTTTATGAACACAGATTACCAGAACTTTCCTCAATACCAATGCTGGGTGGATTATGAAACACCAACTTCCCATAGTAGTTAAGTGAAAACTGTTTATTTAACCTAGGGATGATATACTAATGCATGATATTTTAAACTCTATTGATGGAACTGTTTTATAGAACATATTATTCCAGTTAGCTGTGAATTCAACCCCCCCCAAACAATGACAGAATAAACACAATCATATTAAAACAAGTAAATGTTTATACCAGTGTATCAAATGCTTTGGTTTTTATATATGTACCAAACTCTTTTTAACGTTCCAAACAATCCAGTTTCATTTGTTTGTTTTCAATGCAAACTTTCCAAAGTATGATTTTATGTTTATATTTTTGTGTACTGATTTATATTTTATATTGGATTGCAATTATACTTTTTGTATACTATGAAGCATGCTGGATATAAAAAGAATACATGAATATAGTTTAAACATACACATATTGGCTTGGAACAAACTTTGAAGGAGTAAAATACTTATCCCTTTGAACAACTCGTCTTTGACCTGAATTATATTGATATATTGCTGTACAAATAACCACATAGCTGGGTGTTTTTTTTTAACCTCAGGCCTTTTCTTCAATATTCAACATATGAATCTAGTATCTGATGCCATAAACACATATTAGTTTCAGATGGTTTATTGTGCCAACCTGGCCAATAAACACATGTGGGGTTAACTGAAGGGTGGAGAGATAAAATGACTCGGTGAGCCTCACCTACCTAGTTCTCGGGTCTCTTGCTTTCTGATGGTCGGACCAGGGTGCAGCTGCCTTAGTTAGTTCTCTGCTTCAGCTGGCAAGGCTCAGTTTCTGCAAGACATTCCAGAGGAGAAGCTGCATGGACCTACCCCGATGCAGCCCTGGGTGCTGGAGCAGCCATATGGAGACCCCTACCAGCGCTGAGATGCTTACACATTCACTGACTCGTCTTTCCTCCTGCAGTCGGCATCATTGCCTGTGTTTTGTGAGATGGAGGAGGACTTTGTGGAGTGTTGTTGGACATATGAGTTAAAGTTGGACTTGTGGGCTTGGGCAGCACTGGGTTTGGATGTTTTCTTGATGTGCACTTAACCTTTATATAAAACTCTCTCTTATACACGAGTTTCTATGGATTTGTTTCTCTAACGTGCCCAGACTAACACAGTTGAATACTAATTTTGTGACAAACATTCTTGTAGGTGCTTGGGATATATGACTGAACAAAATCGAGGAATACACCTGCCTTTGGGGAAAACTAAACCACGTTAAACCTGCTGAAGTTCAGTAGGGAAGACTGTAATTTTCAAAAGGGTGATAAGGATATACATCATTGCAATGACATGCAAGCATAACTTGAAAAGTGTAAAGAGTGAGTTGTATAGATATGAGAGAAGAAAATTTGAGTACAATCCTCACGAGTAGGGAGGAGTATTGTCACTGGAGTGGATTGAGAGTTGAAGAACTAGAGACAAATGGTGTAGTCATTGTCAGGAGGGGGGAGGAATAGACTGTATTGTGGCTTATAAGTCATTGTATTGACTTTCTTTTTTAAAAATTCTGAGTGAGATGGAATCATTTAAGCTGGCCAGGGTTTGCCATATTGTGAAGGATACTTTTGACTGCTGAAGAAGAGTCCACTGCAGAAATAGGGAGACCAGTTAACTTGGAAGATACTACAGTAGTTTAGGAGATCACTGATGGTGATTAGGACCAAGTTGGTGACAGTGAGAATAGTGAGACATGGTCAGATTCTTGAAATATTTTACAGCTAAGTAACAGGATTAATTAAGGTCAGAAACACTAAGGGGGAAGCAGGTTTATAGCTTTGTGGACATGTTAAGTTCGAATTAATTAGATATTAACACTGCTAATGTCATCATCAAGTCTCTGTAGGGGAGATAATAGTAATTGCAAGAAGTGTAAAATACCTTTTTTTCTAGCCAATGTACTTGTAGTCTAAGGGGATCCAGGTATACAAATGTCCTTATAATAATTTCTGCCATTCAATATGTATTTATTTATTTTTGGAAAAACTTATTGAGCAACTACAAGATGTTCAATATTGTGTTAGTCACTAGAAAAATTTGAGATAGAGATACCGAGATTAAAATGCAGATACCAAGTTTCCCTGAAAATAAGACAGTGTCTTATATCAATGTTTGCACCCAAAGATGCTCTAGGTTTTATTTTTAGGGGATGTCTTATTTTTCTATGAAGAAGCATATGGTACACATTTGTTGTTTTATTAAACGAGACCTTGCACTTCCTTTCTGCTCCGGCTGCGCTGCTGCCAACAGTGAGCTGCACGGTGGCGCCCACCACTACGGTCCAGAGTTCAGAGTTATGGTAGCTTTGGGGAGGGGCTTTATTTTTAGGGAGGTCTTATTTTCGGGGGGATACCTTATCTTTCAGCGAGAGGCAAAGCTGTAAGTATGTCTTATTTTGTGGGGCTGTCTTACTTTTGGAGAAACAGGGTATTCTAAATCCTCCAGCCAATTTCTCCAGCTATATCTGGTTAATGTTTCTGATTAATGTACACATGTAAGAACAGATAATAAGGTATTTATATATCTTCAAAATTCCAAGAAAATAGAGTACCTCTTCTATAGTCACCAGTACCTGGGGCATCCTGCCTCATTCATGAATTCTGCACTCACTCACTTAATCTTCCATCACTCACAAACTAAAACCAAACTCCATGCCATTGAGTCCATTCTGATTCATGGCAACTTATAGGACAGGGTAGATCTGTCTCTGTGGATTTCTGAGGCTGTAATTTCATCAGAGTAGAAAGTCTCATCTTTCTCCCATGGCGCAGCTGATGGTCACAAGCTTACAAACTGCTGACCTCATGATTAGCAGCACAACACACAGCTACTATGCACCTGGGTACCCTTTAATCACTCACAAGGATGCTCAAATTCATAAAAAGGAACAGGCTGTCAGACAGGCAACTTTTGTCTTCTATGCCTGCTGCGCTTTTGTGTGAGCTGCCCATTTGTTTTCCTTTCCTCACATCCTGGCCTAAGGTCTGCTAGTTTCCTATTTAAACCCAGTGTGAACTGGAAAGCTCAAGTGCTGACCTCTGACCATCTGATCAGATTTGGATGCTGTACATATCTGACCACCGGGCTCATTAATATAGAATACAATGTTGTATTGTTTCATACAGTTTAGCTTGATCCTATAAACTGCAAAAGACTTTGGGTTCTCTTTCCAAAAATATAAAAACCACACGTTTCCTTTGCTTTATGACCAACTTTCTTTCTATGATAACTTTCTAAGTTACGTAATTCTTTTTACAAATAGTTATTCTGCATGGATTTTAATTGAGGGCTGAGGGCACCAACATAACAGTGAAATTGTAGTTTGGAGAAGTATGAGATCCCTCACAGTGTCCTGAATGATGCTTGGGTTTTCAATAATTAGAACAATAATATTATTAATAATGATAACCAGTAATTTTGCGTGCTTACTGTAGGCCATACATTTTGCTGTCATGTGAAATCCTTTGCACCCCACATCATCTCAGTTAAAATCGTAAATAGCTGATGAACCATTAGTATCTCTGATTGATCGACGGTTGAATAAGGCTGAAAGAGTTGTATTCACTTGACGTCAGATAGTAAGTGGCGGATATTAAATTAAAAGTCACAGTTTCTAGTTCAAAGCTTGTACTATTAACTACCAAAGTATATCACAAAAATACTAGCATCTGAAACTATTCTGTCCGGGAGTGTATGTTGATTGTACAAAGTATGGCTTCATCATTACTCTTTAATACTTAAGGAACGTCAAAGGACAAAAAGACCTATTTATAAATGTCCAGTATTTCCCTCCCTTTACCACATGAATTCTTATCTTTGTATAGGGCTTTGCAACCTCAAAGTGCTTCCACAATGTCTCATTTCTGACTCACATGGTGGTGACCAAGACAGGGCTTGTTATGTCTTCTACATGAATACGAGGATAAGTCAGAAAGCATGGCTACAACATCATAGAAACATTTATTTATTGAATAAAATATCAAAGTATGAAGCTCTTACTTGGTGGCATATCTTCCATCTAGGTCTATACCCTTTGATGACACTGTTTTCTTCTCTTTAACTCTTCCTGCAGTAAGTCCACACTCTTGCGTTTACACCATCCCAGCATGGCAGATTGTAAGTCCTAGAAATAATCAAACAATGCTCCTTTTCAATATTCTTTGAGTTTGGAGAACAGAAAGAAGTTGAAGGGCTAAAATCAGGAATTTAGGGTGGATAAGGTAAGGTTTCCTAAAGAAATTTTCATAAGGCAGTCCTGGCTACCGTTGAAGAATGATCCAGTGCATTGTTGTGACAGGAAAATAATTCTTAGCACAAACTTCGTGGGCTTTTTCTCACTAATATAGTTTTAAAATTTTCTTAAAATGTATTAATAATAAATCCCCGTATGTGCCAAGATTATTGTGTAAAACTGGCATGGAAGCTGTCGGACCTCTTTGGGCTTCCCACCAAGCAAGGATCAGACATGTCTCCCCCTCCATCCTTCTTTACCTATTCTGATACTAACTTGCCCTCCCCTGGCTCTCTCCCTCTAGGCTGGGTTCAATAATCCATTGCAATGGCCACACAGAACTCAATCAAAATCCACACTTACTGGTGTATCTTAGGGAAGTTCACAAGTCAGGATCAGTAAAACAGTAAGGATATAGTCACAGTGCCACAGCATCATTTTTCTCAGCTGTTAAGTCTCTCTCTCAATGTTAGTAAGGGGAGGGAATTACTGAGCATTTATAAAAAGGCCTTTTCTTTCTCCATATTCATCAAACATAACAGTAACTATGAGGCAATATTTTATACACTCAACATATACTTCAGGGGAGAACAGTTCTCTGGTCCTCAAACTTTTAGCCCATTGCTCCCTTTTTGGATAAATACTTATTTGGACTCATTATTTTTCGAATTATTATCCCATATTATAAGTGAATTTTAGACCCTAGCCCAAAAGAAGATTGATTATCAAAGGTGCAGGACAAGAATAAGGTTGCTGGGACTACAAACTGAGATCCAAGAAGGTCTGTTATTCAATCTGGACAGAGAGTGTGGCATTATCAGCAGCCAATGGGGTCACTATGTGTTGTAATCCACACAATGTCAGTGGTTTTATTATTAGTATTGTTATTATTGTTGTCAGGATGAATTTCAGTAAGCAGCAATAAGGACCGGGCTTGCTGTAGATCTGAGGTCTTACCAGAGATCAAACATAGTCCTAAACTGGGAATGATGCTGTAGAAACCAAAGCAAGGGATTAGGTACTGAAGCAAACAACCAAGGTCTATATGGATTATACTATGTGTTAGACTTGGATACAAAATTAACAAGGTTCTCCTGGGATACTAGCAAGACAGTTTTGTTTTGAGCAGGTAAATTACTGGCTGGCCTAGGATTCCCTACGCTTCCTTTACTTTGGAATAGGCCTGAGTCTGGTGTATGCCTAAAACTCCATTGTAAGTTAAGTGGCCTAGAAGAATATAGGTGCAAGAGACCTAGTATATCATTCTTCTTTATGGGAGAAAATATTATTACTGTCTACTCATTTTGTTTTAAATTTAAGCTAAGCAGGTGGAGCAGGGAAATATACCAAGAATGCTTCCAGGCAAACATTGTTCAGGCAAGATTAAGTGGATTTGCTTTAAAAAAAACAAAAACCCAACAAACAAATGAAAAAACTTGAGTGCAGACTTGCATAATCACTAGCCTATGACGTAGCTTGTTCTAGTTATTGTACTTTCCATAAGACATTCATATACATTCCGATGTACGTGACACATCACCCCGATACAATCATGTCACTGTGATTAGTTGTCACTCACAGCAAGGGCAGTGGTTTTATCCAACATCAGCATCCACAAACCGTATAAAATGGAACTCAATGCCATTGCGGTGCTTCTAACTCATAGCAATGCTGTAGGGTAGAGTAGAGCTGTAGGACAGAGTAGAGCTGTAGGATAGAGTAGAGCTGTAGGGCAGAGCTATAGGGTAGAGTAGAGCTGTAGGACAGAGTAGAGCTGTAGGGTAGAGTAGAGCTGTAGGACAGAGTAGAGCTGTAGGACAGAGTAGAGCTGTAGGATAGAGTAGAGCTGTCCCATTGGGGTTCTGAGGCTATATATCTTTCTGAAAAAAGCAAGCCACATCTTCCTCCAGCATGTATAGTATAGTCCCACAAAATAATAGAAATTGTATACTCACATTTTCTCAGAAAAATTAAATAAGAGGAAGGACGGCAAGTAAGAAAACACTGAGGTTCATATAGGGAGGGGAAAATTTAAACAGAAAAATCCATTTTTGTGATATATTTTAGCGTTTTTAAAGTGAAGAAATTCAGCCTCCATGTGACTTCTCTTGTATGCCACCAGGAATTGTCATTTGGTACAAATTGTAGCATACTGTCTGCATTGATCACATTGAGCCTGGAACATCTGTAATTTTTTATCTTTAATGATTGTATATTTGATTTTAATTCTGATATATGTATGTATCCAGTGTTGGGAGTTGTGAGATACTTTAAAAATGATAGAAAAACTATTAGTAAAGTAAATTGAATCTCTGCATTTTCATTTATTGCCTATCACATTTAGTCAGTAATTTTACAAATAGTAAAGCAAAATTAATAATATAGAACATAATTGGATTTCTGGTTGAACATTTGAATAGATGAGATAATGAAAGATAGACTCCACAAAGGCATCTAGATATCATTTTGCCCAGCTATAGATCTATTTCTTGTCAAAATTGAATGTATACAGGGTTGTATTAGATTTTAGAGCATGCCAGATAATCTTTAGAATATTCGGTTACTAGTGATTTGAGCTTTGAATTTCTGGGAGGGGGAATGCCAGAGACCTAATCCTCCACATAAAACCAATTTCTTCTTTTTATTTTGATTTTCAGTGCAGTTGAATATCTCAGGACACCTAATAGTGCTTCTGAGAGAGTGACAGGGTTTTTAGAGGTGCTGTTTTGATTTTTCCTTGTATTTGTTTATCTCAGAGACACCTCAAGTGTTAAAAGTGGTAAGCCAGATGTTTTAATCATTCTGACTATGTTCATTAGTAGCTGATTTAGGGATTAAAATGGAGGGATACTTCCATGTGTGGAATTAGTGAGATGGCTTGCTTTTTGTCCAGGTTGCCAATTCATTTCTTAGAATCTTGGTTATATTTTCCACCTGTTTTCAACTTAAGTCATTGTATATTCTAGCACATATTCAACTAAAATCTTAGTAATAATGAGCAAGTTCCACTATTTTCATCCATGATAAATTTGTTAGTTGGCTGGTGATCAACTCTTCACCAGTCTTTTAGAACGGTCAGTTTGGGGTGTATTTATAACATCATTAGAAACTGTTGGTGCACTTGAATTATGCACAGTAAGATCACTTGGGAAATTAATAGGGAATAACAAACAAAAAGCAAATTCACTGCCATTGAGTATATAGTGACTCAAAATACCCCTATCGGACAGGGTAGGACTACCTGCGAGTTTCCAGGACTGTATCCCTATGCTGGAGTAGAAAGCTCCATCTTGGAAACTGCTGACATTGCAGTTAGCGGTCCAACTCGTAACCACTACATCACCAGAATCCTGGTGGTGCTGTGGGGTAGGCACTTGGGTTGCAAGGCCGGAAGTTCAAACCCATCAGCTTCTCTGAGGGTGAAAGGTGAAACTGTCTGCTCCCATAAAGATTTATGGAGCTGTTCGACTCAGTCCTAAAAGGTTACTATGATTTGAACTTGACTGGCTAGCAGTGGGTTGGGGGTTTAAATTATATTAATTTTGGTTTTACCACATCCTGACTTTCACCCTATGTTGTAAGGAAGCAACATGCTTGTGCTTTACGATACATATGCATGATATTTCCCCTAACATTTTCCTTGGTCTGCTTCTATGGTCATTGCTGCTTATGAATCTAGGTGTTGCCATAGATCCACGTAGTGAGACAGTTAACTCACACAAAAGACTCAGACATGATAAGCAACTTGAATGCTCATAGAGCCAAGAGCTCAAAATTTGTTGGAGATTTTTAGAAAGCCATCATAATTAGTCATAATATTATTCAAAGTAGCAGATTTACATGATGTCTTTTAGAAGATCAATTTACTCAAGAAATACAACTAGAAATTAAAGTAGATAACGATCAGAATTTTACAGAAATAAGCAAAACCCATCTGTCTTTTGGATGATTGCATTTATGATGCCCAATGTATAGGTTTATCCATCACTATTGGTAACTTCATACCAAAAGCTGTGTTTTCATGCAGTGACAGAATCACACTAGCAAATGTTATTGAAATATGAGCATTTCTACATTTTTATTCTTCCTTAGAAGGTTACATTAGTAACTGATTCTTGTTGGAGAAGACATAGGCTTATGAAATTTATATTTTGTGAAAAGAGAAAGCCAAGAGAGTTGGGATAGACAGAAGCCCAGGAGTGGGTATGAGATTGTTTAAACACTGAAAGCAAGAGGCAAGTAGTGGGAAAGGGCAAGAAATTCAGTGCACAAAGTTTGACAGAATCGGTAAATAATGGTACACATTCTCTTTCTGTCATTATTCAGAGCCTACATGTAGACAGGAGCGATAAAAACAGCGTTCCAGGGCTGCTTTATTTTTTCTCACTCCTACAAATTTGTTGAACATTTTTAAATGTTAAGACCCAGAATTTCAGTAAGTATACACAAATGTTTACAGTAGGAACACACAAACACAAACACACACACATTTCTTTTAGTTGCCAGTGTTTTTGTCTAATTTAATCAAGAATGTTGTGCTGTAAACTGAAGAAAAATAGGTTTGGAACATTAGTTCCCATCGGATTTAGTATAAAGTCTGTCTCAAAAAGCTATGGTCCAGATCAATACTTCTCAAACTTTAATGTGCATATAGATTGCCTAAGAAATATTGCTGAAATGTTTGTTCTAATTCAGGAAATCTAAATTAGGGCCGGGGATTCTCCACTTCTACTTAGCTCATAAATAATGCCAATATTGCTGTCCCGTGAATCAGCAACTTTTAGAAACAAGGCTCCCGAGGTGGGAGTTGACATATGAGAAAACAGACTTAAAGTGACAAAGTGATATGCCCATTGTCTCACAACTACAATTGATAAAGCCTGGTGTGATTGGTGTTATGTGTCAGCTTAGCTAAGCTATGGCTCCCAGGGACTGGGCGACTAGTTGCTGGTCCACAATGTGGTATGATTGATGTGATCCAATCACTTTTCATATCAATCAATCACATGAAAAGGGAGTTTCCTTAGAAATGAACTATAAATACTTATTTGGCAGTACTCCCCCTGCTTCTCTCTTTCTCCATTGTGAGCCCTTTTCATCACTTGACCTATGGATCTTGGATACAAGACAAAAAAAGTCTCCAGTCTACTACTTGACCTAGAGATTTTGGATTTGCCATCCTTCACCATCACCTGAGGGAATGCTTTGAAGTACAAAAAGGGTAAGTAACAAAGTATAACTGTAAAATCATAGAAATATTCATTAAGCAAAAATACAAAAATGTGAAGCTATTGTTTCTAGAAGTATCCCCCATTTAGATTTATGCATGTCTGAAGGTGGTGTTTTCATTTTTGTAATCCTTCCCTGAGAAATTCTATACCTTTAAATGTATACCATGACAAAATGACAGGTTGGGTATCCTGAAATCATCCAAATTGTGTTTCACTGATGTCTGAAAGTGCAATGTCAGGAATATAAGGTACATGGAGTGAGGCTTCCCAATGAATTTCTCAGAAGACACCCCCTGTGACCCTCCAAGAATGAACAAGTACAATGTTCTCATGGAAAAATACCTCTTCACAACTTTCCTGTTCTTTTTCTCACTGATGCAGTTTTAAATGTTCTTAACATCTTTCTATTAAGCCCTTGTGATCATTCTGTGTCCTTCAAGAAATCCTTTTAAGATTGCCTCTTCAGAATACCAAAATCAGTCATCATAATCTTCTAAGCTGACATCTATGCCGCAAATTTAACTCACCCAGTGGGTCCCTTTAGAAGCTAGTGTTTTGACTGGATCATATTTTTTTTAATTTTTGAAAGGCTCTAAATAAGTGTGATACTGAGAGACCCTATCAGCAACCATCCAGTGATCATAGAGACATGCTTAAATGTATTTAATTTGACATAATACATATGAACCTAGTAGCAACTTGTTTACTTACTCTTGTATATACCCACATATTTGAACTGCATGCACCTGCTGATCTAAACTGATACCCCAATTCCCTCCACCCTCCCGGTATCACCACTCTCACTACTGATCCTAAAGGGATCATCTGTCCTGGATTTACCATTTTTAGTAAACAGATCAATTACAAACTAACATCAAGTTTACATTTTATTTTTATTTTATTTTTTAGTGAGTGAGTGAGAGAGTTAGTGAGTGAATTAGGGAGTTAGTGGGAGGGTGAGTGAGAGAGTTAGTGAGTTAGTTAGGGAGAGAGTGAGAGAGTGAGTGAGTTAGGGAGTTGGTGGGAAGGTGAGTGAGTAAGTGAGAGAGTCCAAGTTTACATTGTAATTGATAAAAATTTAAATTTGATATTCGTTGAAAAAAGTAAATCATTGTTTTTGCTATTGTGTTTCCTAATTTGTACTGTATGAATAAATATATTGAATTAAAAATGAAATGGAACACATAAAGATCAATATTCTAGGCATTGATGAGCTGAAATGGACTGGTATTGACCATTTTGAATCAGAAAATCATATGATTTACTATACAGGAAATAACACAATCAAGAGGAATGGTGTTTCATTCATTATTAAGAGGAAATGATAAAATCTACCATGAAGTACAATGCTATCTGTGATAGGGTACAATCTATACACATACAAGGAAATTGAGTCAATACAACTATTATTCAAGGGTATGTACCAACCAACAACACTATTGATGAAGAAATTGAAGAAGTCTGCTAACATCCTCAGCCTGGAATTGATTACACATGCAGTCAAGAGACATTGATAATTATTAGTGATTAGAATGCAAACGTTAGAAACAAAAGTAAAGAACAGTAGATAGAACAGTCTCGGTGGTGGAAAGAAAGCTGGAAACCGCATGCTAGAATTTTGCTAGATCGACAATTTCATCACAAACACCTTTCCTGAATAGCACAAAAGGCCACTACGTAGACATGTAGACGTTTCCAGATGGAATACTTTGAAATCAAACAGAGTAAGTCTGTGGGAAGAGATGATGAAGTTCAATATCAGCAGCAAAAACCAGGCCAGGAGCTAACTGTGGAACAAGATCAGGTTGAAACTGAAGAAAACGAAAATAAGTCCAAAGTATGACCTTAAATGTATCTCACCTGTTTTCAAGAATGTCTCAAGAACAGATTTGACACGTGAGATTGTAGGATGAAATCAAGACACCATTCATGAAGAAAGCAAAAGTTATTAAAAAGACAGGAAAGAATAAAATAAGATAGAAGTAGGTGTCAGAAGAGACTGGAACTTATTATTAGTTGCAGAATATCGAAGGCAAATGGAATAAACAAAGTCAAAGGACCAAGCAGACAGTTTCAAAGGCTAACTCTAGACAACAGAGTAAATTATTACAATGAAATATTCCAGGACCTAGGGTTAGAAAATCAAAAAGGAAGATCATGCTTTGTTATCTTAAACTGAAGGAACTAAAGAAAAAGTCGAAGTCTCGAGATGCAATATTGAAAGATCAATGAGCAAAATATTGAATGATGCACAAACTATCAAGAGAAGATGGAAATATTACGCAGTCACTGTACCAAAAATAACTTGTTAACATTCCACCATTTCAAGAGGTAGCACATGAGCAAGAATCACTGGTACTGAAGGAAGAAAACCAAGCTGCACTGAAGGCTTTAGTCACAACTAAGGCTCAAGGACTGAATGGAACACTGTGGTAGTTACACAGTTACATGTCACTTTGATAAATAAGTGCAGGGATAGAGTGTAGGCTGTCAATCAGTCTAGCCTGCCTAAGGATGCTTCCTTGTGTGTATGGCCTTATCACGAGGATGCTGGGAACTTCTTCACTTTCTCCCTGGAGGCAAGCCAAACACGCGCTCTTACTGCTTCACCTTCTTGTTGACAAACCATGTGAAACCATGCTGAGACCTGAGCGAGCCTTGTGGCAGAAACCTGCGCCAGCACTGTGATGCTTCCAACACCATTGGATCCTCAAGACTTTTCACCCATCACACTGTGGTCTTCCTGCATTTTGTATCATTGTATGTGACTGCGTGAAACTGAAGAAGGATTTATGGACTAGTATTGGACTTATGGGTTAATATCAGACTTATGGACTTGATTTGGAGAGAAATGGAATGTTTATTTGATATCCAATTACTCCTTGATATAAAGCACTTTCTTACACATATATGAGTGTCTACGGATTTGTTTCTCTAGTCAACTCAGTCTAACATAAATACCAAAAGAAATGTTTCACGAAGATATTTAAGTACTGGAAACACTCCCTTGTTTATGCCTAGAAATTTGCAAGACAACTGTTTGGCAAATTGACTGGAAGAGATCCATATGTGTACTCATTCCAAAGAAAGGTGATCCAACAGAACATGCAAATTATAGAACAAACATTAATATCACATGCAAGTAAAATTTTGCTGAAGATCATGCAACAACGGTGGCAGCAGTACATTGCCAGGGAGCTGTTAGCGTCAGGCTGGATTCAAAAGAGGATGTCGAATAAACGGTATCATTGTTGATGTAAACTTGATCTTAGCTGAAAGCAGAGAGTACCAGAAAGATGTTAATTTGTGTTACATTTACTATACAAAGACATTCAACTGTGTGGACCATAACAAACTAGAGATAACCTTAAGACTGGGAATTCAAGACTACTTAATTGTGCTCATGTGGAACTTGTTCATGGATCAAGCGGCAGTTGTGTGAGCAGAAGAAGTAATACTGCCTGGGTTAACATCAGGAAAAGTGTGCCTTCAGGGTTGTATCCACTCACCATACTTATTCAGAATCTACGCCGAGCAAATCATCAGAGACGCTGTGAAGAATGCGGCATCGGGATTGGAGGAAGGCTTATTAACAATTTGCAATATGCAGATAATAAAATTTTGCTGACTGCAAGTGAGAAAGACTTGAAGCACTTGCTAAGGAAGATCAAAGAGATCGCCTTCAGTATAGTTGCAATTTAATGGAAAGAGAACCAAGACTCTCTTAACTGAACCAATAGAAAGTAACATTATGATAAACAGAGACAAGGTTGAAGTTGCAAAGGTTTCATCTTGCTTGGATCCACATCAACGGTCATGGAAGCAGCAGTCAAAAGATCATCTTGAAGTGTTGAAAATCAAGGATGTTACTTTGAGGACTAAGGTGCACTTGAACCATGTCATGGCATCTTAAACAGCCTCATATGCATGGGAAATTTGGATGCTGGATAAGGAAGACTGAAGAAGAAGAAATCTGCATTGAAAACAGTACAGCCAGATTGCTCCTTAGATGCAAGGATGGTGATACTTTTCATACTTTAGACACGGTCCCTGGAAACAGACATCGTGCTTGGTAAAGTAGAGGAAAAACTAAAAAGAAGAAGACCCTCAACTAGATGGCTTGAGACAGGGGTTGCTACTATGGGTTCGAACATAAAAACAGGCGTGAAGATGGCACAGGACAGGCTGTATTTCATCCTGTTGTACCTGGCATTACTATGAGCTGGAATCAATTTGACAGCACATAATAACAAAAACAATTTATCCCATATTAATATGTTAAATGAATATATTGGAAATTATAAAAATATTGCTGAAATCTGTTGACTTCAGAGTGTGTGTCTTTAAGCAATCTCTGTAATGTCTGGTTCCCTAGCTCTTTTGATAACAAAGTAATTTATAATATGCTTAGATAGCAGTTACTAACTTGCTATGTAATATGTTATAAGAGAGTGGCGGCTATCCAGTGGAATCTTAGATTTACAACTTTTCAGAGAATGTGTTGGACAATCTATGCATTATGTCTACACTCTGTCTAAAGTTACTAAACATCTTAATGATGGAAAGATCATCAACATAGATTTACATTTTATTGTGAAAGTTTTCTACATACATTTTAGGAAATTTCCATTTGACATGTATTAGGACTATGAATGACTTAGAAGATTATAGAAAAGAGGAGAAGAGGGGATAAATCACTTGGCCAATGTAAATCGAGGCAAAAACAACCCTTTTATAACTCTTGATGTCTTCTTAGATTTTCAAATGCACTTTTCTGAATATACCGTGGACTTGACTTGAATGCTTGCTAATCTTATGTGTATTGATTATTTGGAATTTTCTAAGCTGCTTCCTTTGACATTACATCCATGTATATTATATTTTGTTCTGAAAATGTGTTTTTAATTTTTTTCTGATCAAGCTTCTCATCTATTAGCACACATACTTTACTTAATCTCATCTAAAATTGCTGATGAGAAGGTATTTTTTGGTGATCACTATGGTGAATTCATTGCACATTATGGAATACATTTTTTGTATAAAGATTTTGTCGGTCATGCAAAATCCGACTCATTTCATTTCTTCATCTATGCATCTACTTACAAGACTAGTGTCTATTTACACCCTGGGGCATTTCCTCACTCTGAGTCCACAAAATCGAAGTCCTTTGGGTCCTTCTACCCTTTGTTTGCTTCCTTTAACTCTTGGCGACTCCGTTTCTGTCTCTGTCAGCTAATGGGGAAACCTCTTTCTTAATCTGCCTTAATGGGCCCTGAGATAATTCTGGGAAGCTTTACTATCTTGCCCTTCTAATCCTCCAGTGCTTTCTTTTTTTGCAGATGTTTTGCTGTGCTTTTCTTAGCCATAAATGTATTTCAGATGAACCGCCATCATTTATAGTTGCTGCAGCCTTTCCCATGCCATGGTTCCGACCACTTTTAACAGCTACTAAGGAGGTTGGCAAAACGCCTTGATTGCTAATCTGTGCCAAACTGCTTTTCACAATGGGGCATTCTATAATATTTGATAGTCTTTAAAGCAAACAAGTTTCTACCTTATTGCTGTTTGTATCATACTAGGTCTTGGTTTAAAAGAGATTCCAAGTCTGTAATTTTCTGCATTGACTTGTTGGTTTTAATACTCTGTAGAGAAATTTTTGTTACTGTGTGCCATTCAGTGAATTCCACTGCATAGCAACATTATATGAGAACAGAACTTCCCATAGGGGTTTCTAGGCTGTTATCTTTATGGGAACAAATTGACAGGCCTTTTCTCCTGTGGACTCTGACCGATGGATTATAACCACCCACCTTTCAGTTAGCAGCCAAATACTTAACCATTACACTACCAGTGTTCCTTATAGAGACGTGAGGGGCTCCCAATGTAATACAGAGTTATCATGGAGAGACAGGTAAAAGTGATGTCAGAAGGAACAGGTAAATATATATATATATATATATATATATATAAACATTTTACTTTTTGGCAACATAATTTTGTAAAAGTTTGCTCTCTGGGTTGTAATTTGCAAATGACCAGAGTAAAGTTATTTGAGTAAAATTGAAGTAGACAGATTCAGATGTTGTCAGCATGTTTTCAAGTATCCAGGGTTAAGGTGGTGGGGTGTGCTCAGCAGTTTGGTGTGAGGTGAAGATGTGCTCAGAATTGCACAAATAAATCCACATTGTAGTGGATCCGCTGCCAGATAATTGAGGGTGCATCATATGAGGTAACGATAAGGGGAAAGTCATGCTTAGGAGGAAGTAATTGAAAATAGGACCTAGACTATTACTGCTGGAGGTTGTTTAAAGTCATATTTTATCCCTTAGGTGTCTCCAAATTAATTTTCAGCTGCTTGAGAAATTACTTTTTTAATGTTCTTTTAAAATTATTTTTATATCATTTTATTAGGAGCTCATACAACGCATATCACAATCCATACATATATCAATTGTGTAAAGCACATTTGTACATTCATTGCCGTCATCGTTCTCAAAACACTTGCTTTTCACTTAAGCCCCTGGTATCAGCTCCTCATGATTTTCCCCACCCTCTTCCCTCCCCCCTCCCTTATGAACCCTTGATAATTTATCAATTACTATTCTGTCATGTATTACCCTGTCTGATGTCTCCCTTCACTCACTTTTCTGTTGTCTGTCCCCCAGAGAGGAGGTTATATGTAGATCCTTGTAATTGGGTACCCCTTTCCACCCCACCCTCCTTCCACCCTCCCGGTATCGCCACTCTCACCACTGGTCCTGAGGGGATCATCCACCCTGGATTCCCTGTGTTTCCAGCTCCTCTCTGTACCAGAGTACATCCTCTGGTCTTCCCAGATTTGTAAGGTAGAATTGGGATCATGGTCGTGGGGGTGGGGGTGGGGGGAAGCATTTAGGAACTAGAATAAACTTGTATTTTTTCGTCGTTGCTACATCACACCCTGACTGGCCCGTCATCTCCTTGAGACCCTTCTGTAAGGGGATGTGCATGGCCTACAAATGGGCTTTAGGTCTCCATTCCACACACTGCCTGGTTCACAATGTTATGATTTTTTTGTTCCGATGATGCCTGATACCTGATCCCTTCAGTACCTCGTGATCGCACAGGCTGGCGTGCTTCTTCCATGTGAGCTCCGTTGCTTCTGAGCTAGATGGCCGCTTGTTTATCTTCAAGCCTTTAAGATCCCAGATGCTGTATCTTTTGATAGCCAGCCACCATCAGCTTTCTTCACCACATATTCTTTTTTTTTTAAACGTTTTATTAGGGGCTCATACAACTCTTATCACAATCCATACATATACATACATCAATTGTATAAAGCACATCCATACATTCCCCGCCCCAATCATTCTCAAAGCATTTGCTCTCCACTTAAGACCTTTGCATCAGGTCCTCTTTTTTTTTTCCCCTCCCTCCCCGCTCCCCCCTCCCTCATATGCCCTTTGTAATTTATACACCGTTATTTTGTCATATCTTGCTCTATCCGGGGTCTCCCTTCCCCCCCTTCTCTGCAGTCCCTCTCCCAGGGTGGAGGTCACATGTGGATCCCTGTAATCAGTTCCCCCTTTCCAACCCACTCACCCTATACTCTCCCAGCATCGCCCCTCACACCCTTGGTCCTGAAGGTATCATCCACCCTGGATTCCCTGTGCCTCCAGACCCCATATGCACCAGTGTACAACCTCTGCCCTATCTAGCCCTGCAAGGTAGAATTCGGATCATGGTAGTTGGGGGGAGGAAGCATCCAGGATCTGGGGGAAAGCTGTGCTCTTTGTCGGTACTACCTTGCACCCTGACTGACCCATCTCCTCTCCTAAACCCCTCTATGAGGGGATCTCCAGTGGCCAACACTTGGGCCTTGGGTCTCCACTCTGCACTTCCCCTTTCATTCAATGTGGTACACACACACACACACACACACACAGTCTTTTTTTTTTTTTTTGCATGGTGCCTTATACCTGGTCCCTTTGGCACCTCGTGATCGCACTGGCTGGTGTGCTTCTTCCATGTGGGCTTTTTTCGCTTCTGAGCTAGATGGCCGCTTGTTCACCTTCAAGCCTTTAAGACCCCAGACACTATCTCTTTTGATAGCCGGGCACCATCAGCTTTCTTCGCCACATTTGCTTATGCACCCAATTTGTCTTCAGCGATCCTATCATGGAGGTGTGCAGCCAATGATATGATGATTTTTTGTTTTTGATGCCTGATAACTGATCCCTTTGGATTCACTCGCTCACTCAGGCTGCTGTGTTCTTCCATGTGGGCTTTGTTGCTTCTAAGCTAGATGGCCGCTTGTTTATCTTCAAGCCTTTAAGACCCCAGTCACTATCTCTTTTGATAGCCGGGCACCATCAGCTTTCTTCACCACATTTACTTGTTCACCCACTTTGGCTTCAGCAGTTGTGTCGGGAGAGTGAGCATCATAGAGTACCAATTTAATAAACGAAAGTATTCATGCATTGAGGGAGTGCTTGAGTAGAGGCCCAAGGTCCTTCCGCCACCTTAATATTAAACCTATAAATGTAGACAATTAGATCTATTTCCCCATCCTCATATATATGTTTGCATGTACACGTCTTTGTCTAGACCTCCATAAATGCCCCTTGACTCCCAGCTCCTTCCTCCCTCTCCCTTGACTTTCCTCCTGCCCCACCACCATGCTCCGTCCCCACCTGGGCTACAGCTATACCTCTTCTCTACACAACCTTACCCTTGATCGTTCCCCATCAGGCCTGTCACTCCCCCCTCACTACCATTTTGGGTCCCATGTTGTTCCCTTGTCCCTGTGTTTATTAACACCACTTCCTTACCCTCCTCCCCCTCCCCCACCCAGATCTGTCTGTCCCCCCGGAACTGTCTGTCCTATTGTTTTTCCTCCAGATAGTTCATCCAGCCTGTCCTATTCAGACAGACTTGTGGAGACACTAACATGCATGAAAAACAAGACAGAGGAAAACAAAGCAACAATATACAACCAGACAATAAAACAACAAAAACAAACCACTGACAAAGAACAAAACAAAAACACTTCACAAAAGAAAGGCTTGTAGTTCGTTCAAGGATCGTTTGCTGGCCCTTAGGAGCATTTTACAGTCCAGTCTGTTGGGGCACCACGCCCTGGCCCCAAAGTCCACTTTCAGCATTCCCTGGGGACCTTGCCACTCCATTCCCTTGCTGTTCCACTGCACTCCCCCAGTGATTTGCCTCGGTGTGGAGGGATCAGGTCAGGTGCAATTCCCACACTGTGTCTCCGGTGCTGTCCCCTGTATCGCCCTTAGTCACTGAGGGGCATCATGTCTCATAGTAGGGCCAGCCATGTTGTTCTCTCTGTGGACTGGCTGCTCTACTCAGGAACATCATCCTCACGGCCTTGTGGGCCAGACTGTGTTCGACTGTCTCCTCCTGCCCCTTCATCTGCTCCCATGTGCTCTGATCAGATATGTCCATCTCCCGGAGCTGCAGAATCAATGTCATCCTTTGAAACAAATTCTTTTCGGAGAAGGGGCAGGAATCCACTTAATTTTTGGTGCTTGGCCCTACTCCATGCCGGGATATTGCATTCACACCTTGCGGCACTGGGTTGAAGTCTGGTCCCACTTTCCCTGTGGAGATATAAACAATACCCTCCCCTTGGGTGGATTAGTGCCCCATGCCCCAACTTCCCTTTTCTTCCTTATATTCATCCTTTTATTTTCCTTTCCCCACCTCCTACACTGTTGTGTACCATGTGCATCCTTGGTTTTGATCTGGTCTCTGCCATACTACACAGTCTTCACCCCAGAAATGTTTGTATACAGTAGCCTTTTCCCCTATGCCACTTTTGCATTAAAAATTTTTTTTAATTAAAAATTTTTTTTAATACTTACCTCAGCGGGCTCATGTTGTACTTGTCCTTTTGTGCCTGACTTACTTCGCTTAGCATGATTTCCTCCAGTTCTTCCCATGCCGCTATATGCCTCATACGGTCATCTCTGCTTTTTAGTGATGCATAGTACTCCATTGTATATATAGACCACAGTTTTTTAATCCAATCATCAGTTGATGGAAATTTGGGTTGCTTCCAACTCCTTGCAATTGTGAACTGTGCCACAATGAACATTGGAGCACAGATGTCTGGTCTTGGTTTGTTCCTTGCCTCTTTTGGGTATATGCCCAGTAGGGGATTTTCTGGGTCATATGGTAACTCTATTTCCATCTGTTTTAACTATCGCCAGATTGATTTCCATAGTGGCTGTACATACTTACAGGCCCACCAGCAGTGGATGAGAGTTCCTGTCTCCCCACAGCCCCTCAAACACTTGTTGCTTTCTGATTTTTTGAATTGGGCTACCTTTGAGGGTGTCAGGTGGTACCTCATTGTTGTGTTAATTTGCATTTCTCTTATGGCTAAAGATCGGGAACATTTTCTCATATGTTTGTTGGCCATTCGGATTCGGATTTCTGGCCCTGTAAAATTTCTGTTCAAGTCCTTTGCCCACCTTTCAAGTGGGCTATTGGTTTTTTTCTTTTTGGAAGCTATCAGAGTATTGTAGATCTTAGTAATAAGACCTTTGTCTGATGTGTCATTGCTAAAGATGTTTTCCCAGTTTGTGGAATCTCTTATTACTCTCTTGGTGAATTCTTTAGATGTACACATGTGTTTTATCTTCAGTATATCCAATTTGTCGATTTGTGCCTCCTCTGTGTTTGTGTTTTTCCCTATTTCTGTTAGCCTGTGTATTCCCTGCGCCAAAGTTCTCAAGTTGGTCCAATTCTGTCATTGATGGCCCTAATAGTTTGGGGTTTAACTTCAAGGTCTGTGATCCACCTTGAGTTTATTCTTGTGCATGGAGTGAGATAAGGGTCTTGCTTCATTTTTCTGCATGTGGATATCCATTATTTCCAGCACCACTTGTTAAAGAGGGCATTGGCTTCCCATTTGATATATTTGGGGCCCTTATCAAAGATCAGCTGTGTGTATGCTGATGCTTTTATTTCTGGGTTTTCAGTTCTCTTCCATTGGTCTGAGTATCTGTCATTGTACCAATACCATGCAGTTTTGAGAACTGTGGCTGCATAGTATGTGCCAAAGTCAGGTAAAGCAAGCCCTCCCACGGTGTCCTTCTTCTTGAGGAGTTCTCTGCTAATTCTGGGTTTCTTCCCTCTCCATATGAAGTTGGTAATCAGTTTTTCCATTTCTTTGAAGAAAGATGATGGTAATTGTATCGGGATGGCATTAAACTTATATAGTGCTTTTTGCAGAACTGACATCTTAACTATATTAAGTCTCCCAATCCAAGAGCATGGAATATTCTTCCATTTGTTGAGGTCGCTCTTGGTTTCTTGTAATAGTGTTCTATAGTTTTCCCTATATAGATCTTTTGTTTTTTTAGTCAGGTGTATCCCTAGATATTTCAATTTGTGTTTGGCTATTGTGAAGGGTACCACCTTTTTGATCTGTTCTTTAGTGGTCTTATCTGATGTGTATAACAGTCCGATGGACTTCTGTTTGTTGATCTTGTATCCTGCCACTCTGCCAAACTCCTCTATTGCTTCCAGTACTGCCCTTGTGGACCTTTTGGGATTTTCCATATATAGAATCATATCATCTGCAAATAATGATAGTTTCACCTCTTCCTTCCCCAGACATATACCTTTGATGTCACTTCTTTGCCTTATGCTGTTAGCTAAAACCTCCAGCATGATATTAAATAGGAGTGGGGACAAGGGGCATCCTTGTCTGGTTCCCTTTTTCAGTGGGATTGTGCTAGTCATTTCTCCATTGACTATGACTTTGGCTGTTGGTTTTTCATATATAGCTTGTATTGTCTTGAGGAACTTTCCTTCCATTCCTATCTTCGCTAGTGTCTTAAACAGGAATTGGTGTTGGATGTTGTCGAATGCTTTTTCTGCATCTATTGATATGATCATGTGATTCTTATATTTTTTCATGTCACTGTGACGAATAATACTAATGGTCTTTCGTATGTTGAACCATCCCTGCATCCCTGGTATGAATCCCACTTGGTCATGGTGAATTATTTGTTTTATATACTTTTGTATTCTGTTAGCTAGTATTTTGTTAAGGATTTTTGCATCGATGTTCATTAGGGATATTGGTCTGTAGTTCTCGATTCTTGTGGGATCCTTGCCCGGTTTGGGTATCAGAGTTATTCACCACATATTCTTATGCACCCATTTGTCTTCAGCGATCGTATCAGGGAGGTGAGCACACAATGATATGATTTTTTGTTCTTTGATGCCTGGTAACTGGTCCCTTCAGTACCTCGTGATGACACAGGCCGTTGTACTTCTTCCACGTGGGCTTTGTTGCTTCTGAGCTAGATGACCACTTGTTTACCTTCAAGCCTTTAAGATCCCAGACACTATACCTTTTCAAAGCCGGGCACCATCAGCTTGCTTCACCACATTTGCTTATTCACCCGTTTTGTCTTCAGCGATTGTCGATAAATTCTTTTAAGCAGTCTAATATGAGAACTGAGTTGTGCTTTGTTGCTGGATGGCTCTCACTTTTCCCAATATGTTAAAAAAAAACAAACAGTTTATTGGCACATATTTCACACATCATGGGAGAAAGTTGAGGCTTTCTACTCCCATAAAGAGTTACCAAGTCCATCTGTAGTCAACTGGACAACAGAAAAGTGGGTAAAGGGAGATGTCAGATAGTGTAAGATATGACAAAATAATAATTTTTAAGTTTTGAAGGGTTCATGAAGAAAGGGGGAACGGAGAGGGGGGGGAACTGAGGAGCTGATGCTAGGGGTTTAAGTTTAGAGCAATTGTTTTGAGAATGATGAGGGTAACATGTACCAGTGTGCTTTATACAATTGATGTATGTATGGATTGTGATAAGAGTTGTATGAGCCCCCAATAAAATGATTAAAAAATAAAAGAGTTACATTCTCAGAAACTTACAGAGACAATTCTACCCTGTCCTAAACGGTTGCTATCAGTTGGCATGGACTCTTTGGCAGAGAGTTTGATTTCGGTTTTCACATATACAATTCATTCCATTGCTCAATCATATTAATAAGAGTTCTACAATCATCCCCACAATCAATTTTAGAACTTTTACTTCTTTCTTATATGCATTGTCTTCAGCTTCTCACCTCACCCAAAACTCTCCCACCATAGCCCTCAAGAAACCATATATGCCATCACTGTCTTTGTAGCTCTACCCAGCCTTGATTTTCTACACAGAAAAGCAAACCAGAAAACCCACTGCACTCTGCATGATAGCAAGACTATCCATTTCTCTAGGGTTTTAAGCCCAGTTCATTAGAGAAACAATTCCAGAGACATTCATATATGTACAAAAAAGAGCTTTATATAAAGAGGTAATCGCCCATCAATAAAACATCCCAGCCCAGCCCAACTCAAGTCCATAGATCTGATACTAGTTCATAAGTTCAATACTAATCCAAAATCCACCTTCAGGCTCACAGATCCACAGGCAGTGGAAATCACAGAGCGGTGGGGGCAGAGTTGTGTGGACTCCAAGGCGGTGGCCACATCCTGGGGCTCTTGCAGGTCTCAATGTGGCTCGTCAACAGGAAGGTGAAGGCAGGGGGGCGGTGGTGGCCCCCAGAGAGGCATTTATTTCAGTCACACCTCCACAAGAGCCCATCAACTGGACCTGACTGACAGGCTAAACTCGACCAATGTCTTCGTACAGGTGCCCTGTTAGCACACTCAAAAAAATCCCCATACCCCTATCACACCTGGTTGTGGTCAGAAGGGATTCACTGGTAACTTAATACATGTGTGGAACCTGAGAACAGATTTTGGGCTCCCACTGTCACCCATAGCCTTCTGAAAACCAGATAATCGGGTTTGGATGTTATCATTCACAATCCTTTGATTACATAGGCTGGTGTACAGGCCCAGTTACACCTCACTTAGATGGCTGCTCATTCAAAGGCAAGACTTTAAGACTCCAGATGCTATTCTTTCTAATAGCCAGGCACCATCTAATTTCTTACCCACATTTTGCTATAGCACTCATATCTTCAGTGATTTCTTCATTGGAAATTTTGCTCTATCACCAACTCCTTTTGTTTGTGTCAATAGTCTCCAGTCACTTAAGAGTTTAATCTGTCCACGTAAACAATTTATGTATTGAAGTTTGTAGCCAGCCCACAATTGTATTATGCCTCTTTCTCAACAGGGTTTTAAATTCTACATCACTGGTTAAATCAGTGACACTAGCAAGTTTTACTATTATACCCTAGGAGGAAGTTTGATAATTTTCTCTGATATGAAATGATAATGATGTCTATAATGTGAAGCAGAGACATACATAAATCATAGGTAGATGAATGGATTTGGAGCTTGCATTTAATTCTAGCCCCAACCTGAGAACAATTCGTTCATATGAAATGATAGTGCTTGATGGTCACTATGTTTTGATAGTTGATTTCTTACTGTAAAGATATTTAGATAATAAATAAACCCAAAGCTCCTTGCCATCAAGTTGATTCTGACTCACAGTGTTACTATAGGCCAGAGTAGAACTGCCCTTGTGAGTTACTGTGACTAACTTTTTGCAGATGTAGCACGGCTCATCTCTCCTGCAAAGAAACTGACCTCCAGATCATCAGCCCAACATGTAACCCAGCACACCACCCAGGCTCTTCCGAAAATAAATAGTAACACATTAATAAGCAGAATAGTCCTTGGTAATACAAAGAATTAAAATTTCAATTTTTGCCCATGTGTTTGAAATGAACTTATTTGTCACTAAAGACCCCAAGTGCATTTTTACTTTTCTGCCTCTTTTTTTCTGGCATCAAGATTAATATTTAGGTCAGAGGGAGTAAGGAATCTAGAGAGATTTTCACATTTTAAACATTTTGTTCTTTAAAGAAGCACACTGGATATCCTTACACAGTTCATTTCAACAAATGAAATCAACAATATCCCATTAAAACCCTCCATAAAAGTGGTTCTCTTTCTCTTTTGAAAAAAAATAATTTTATTGGGGGCTTGTACAATAATTATCACAATACTTACATACATCCATTGTGTCAAACACATATGTACATTTGTTGCCATCATCATTCTCAAAACATTTGCCTTCTGCTTGTGCCCTTAATATTGGCTGCTCATTTTCTCCCTCTACCCCCCTACCTCATGAACCCTTCATAATTCATAAATTATTATTATTTTGTCATATTTTACACTGTCTGATGTCTCCCCCCCACCCTCTTCTCTGCTGTCCATCCTCCAGGGAAGAGGCTATACGTAGATTCTTGTAAATGGTTCCCCCTTTCTACCTCACATTCCCTCCACTTCAGGCATCACCACTCGCACCACTGGTCCTGAAGGAGTCATCTGTCCAGTATTACCTGTGTTTCCACTTGCTATTTGTACCAATGTACATCTTCTGGTCTAGGCAGATTTGTAAGGTAGAATTGGGATTATAAGAGTTGGCGGGGGGGGGGGGGAAGCATTTAAGAACTAGAGGAAAGCTATATGTTTCATCATTGCTACCCTGCACTGTGATTGGCTCATCTCCTCCCCACAACCCTTCAGTAAGGGGGTGTCCAATTGCCTACTGATGGGCTTTGAGTCTCCACTCTGCACTCACCCACATTTACAATGATAGGATTATTTGTTCTTTGATGCTTGATACCTGATCCCTTCTACACCTCGTGTTCAGACAGGCTGGTGTGCTTCTTCCATATGGGTTTGATGCTTCTGAACTAGATAGCTACTTGTTTATCCTCCAGCTTTTAAGACCCCAGATGCTATATCTTTTGATAACTGGACACCATTAGCTTTCTTCGCCACATTTGCTCATGCACACGCATGTCTTCAATGGTCTCATCAGGAAGGGGGAACCCTCTGATATGATTTTAAGTTCTTTGATGTCTGATAACTTGTCCCTTCTTCACCTCCTGGTCAAGCAGGCTGGTGTGCTTCTTCCATGTGGGCTTTGATGTTTCTCAGCTAGATGGCTGCTTGTTTATCTTTAAGCCTTTAAGACCCCAGACACTATATCTTTTGATAGCTGTGCACCATCAGCTAACTTCAGCTATCTTTACCACATTTGCTTATGCACACATTTTTCTTCAGCACTCATGTCGGGAAAGTGTGCATCCTGGAATGCCAATTTAATAGAACAACGTGTTCTTGCATTGAGTAAGTGCTTGAGTGGAGACCCAATGTCCATCTGTTTCCTTAATACGAAACCTATAAATACATGCACATGGATCTGTTTCCCCACACTCTTATAAAAATAAATTTACATATGTACATTCTAGTCTTTAGACCACTATAAATACCCTTTGTCACCTAGTTCTTTCCTCTATTTCCTTTTACTTTCTTCTTGTCCCACTATCATGCTCAACCTTCATTTTGGACTTCGGTAATTTCTCTCGGTTACCTTGCCCTTGCTGAATCCCTACCAGGCCTCTCACACCCGCCTTGCCACTGATTTTGGATCAGTTGTTGCTCCCCTGTCCCTGGGTTGGTCAGCCCCACCTCCTTACCCTTGCCTTCCCCCCTCCCATGTCCTCCCGGAACCATTGGTCCCACTGTTTTCTCCTCCAGACTATTCATCCAGTCTGTCTTATCTAGATAGATCTGTAGAGATAATAATATGCACCAAAAATCAAGTCATAGGCAGATAGGAGATGAGTTAGAACACAATGATGACAACAAAAAAGGAAACCAATAGGAGAATAAATTAATTAAATAAATTAATTACCTATAGGAGAATAAATTAATTAAAAGAAAAAATTTAAAAAAGAAAGAAAAACCTGTAAATAGATCAAGGTCTAAATTTTTGATCTCTAGACATGTCCTTTAGTCAGGTCCAATGGCGTACCATGCTCTGGCCCCAGAGTCTGGCCTTTGTACTCCCTCGGGGGCTCCCTGCTCTGCTCCCATGGTTGCTCTGCCGCTAGCTTTTAGTGGTTTGCCTCAGTGTCACAGGGTCAGTCTGGGGCAGTCCCGACACCAAGTCTCCAGTGTTGTTCCTCTGAGGGCCCTGGGCCATCAAGGGATGGTGTGTCTCGTAGGGGGATCAGCCATACTGTCCACTCTGTCCATTGGAGGGTCAGGATGTGCTCCAGTCTCTCTTCCTTCCCCTTTGTTTGCTTCCATTTGCTCTGATCAGACATGCCCCTCTTCCATAGCTGCAGCTTCAGTGCCGTCCTCTCAAGTAAATTCTTCTGGCTGGGGGAGCAATTGTCCGCATACCTGGTATGGGGCCCGAACTATCAGGCTTCTCCATTGGCTCCCCACTCCTTGCTGGCACTGTGTTCATCTGGCACTGGCTTAAATCTGGTCCCTCGCACAAACAATACCCTCCCCTTGGTTCAGTCAGTGCCCTATTCCCCATCTCACCTCTTTTTTTTTCTTTCCCCTTTCCTCCCTCCATCCCCTTTTTAGTTGGCTACCATATGTATCCCTGAGTTCTCTTTCTTTTAAAAAAATTATTTTCATAAATTCACCAGTTTCCAGGGTTAGCTAATTTGTTACATATATTCCTGTTCAAGAAATAATTAGGTAGCCTGATGAATAAAAACCAATATCATATTAACAATGAAATATTAAAATAATATTTTTAAAGTATACCTATATAAGCCACTCATGATATAATATGTTTAATAGGTTCATGAGAATAAATAGCTCCCTTGTCAAATAAGATTGAGAAAAGCTGAATTAAATGTTTTTTATTATTTTTTGTAATGAAGAATTCCTCAGAACGGTTAATATGTTAATATGGACTTGGATTCTTTAAGAGGAATATACAATATACAATATTTGATCATAGACACATTTTTTTCTAGAATATCCCCTGCAACCATGGTCATGATTATACTTTGACAAATACTGACAGTGTTCAGCCAGACATGAGTCATTACGGTCTAAAATTATGCAGCATTTACTGTTGTGTAACTCACAGATAGGTGTCATGCCAGTACAGTGGTAACTTATTTTACATCAAAATCAATTGTAGATCTTGGTCAAAATGTAGATTTCTGGGTAATGCTGTGATTCAGCGGATTTGATATTTATGATAAGCATTTTTACCAGTAATAAATGTAGTTTCTGATATAGATGTCTGTAGATTACACGTTGAGAAATGCTATATTAGAAAGATTAATGCATTTAATTATAAAATTTTGAAAGTATAAATTTTATAACACTGATATTACATCCTGAATCTGGATAATATATAATTTATCATGTTCCTATAAAGGATATGCTGAAGTCTAACCTCTCGTACTTGTGAATGTGACATTGGTTGGAAACAGGATCAATTAAATAAATGAGTTCATACCAGATACTGTGGTTCCTAATTCCACCTGAGCTATATCTCAAAAGAGTAGGGACAGGGGTAAGAAAGGATTCATGGGATCCTGCATCTGCAAGTCAAGCAATGCCCAAAGCTAGCAAAAACTAGCAGAGAGGCATGGAACAGATATGGAATAGTCATAAGGAATCATGATGGTTTGACTCCCTATTTGGACTTTCTATCCTCCAGAATTGTGAGGAAAATATATTTCTATTCTTATAAGGAACCAGTTTGTGGTATTTTGCTATATTAGGCGTAAAAAAATTAATGCAATAGGTTCTTGTGAAAGGTTAATGACAAAAGTATATTAAATTTGAATAATGACTTTATTCACTTGACCCACATATTGTTGATGTTTTGGTGTCATTGAGTCTTCTCTGTCTCATATTGATCCTATATATAGAAAGAACTACAGCTTGGTCCCACACCATTTTCATAATTGTTATATTTCAACCCATTGTTGTCATTATGCCAGTTCATCCCATTAAGGAGCTTGATATTGTTGTTGACCCTCTCCTTTACCAAGCAAGATGTGATGTTCCCTTCAAGGGACTGGTTTTTCTTAATAACACGCCTGAACTCTTACCACCCTTGCTTCTAGGGTATATTCTGGTTGTACTTTCTCCAAGACAGATCTATGTTTTTCTGGTAGGTCTTTAGTATGAATTACAATATTCTTTGGATTCAATGAATATTGATTACAAAATTTTATAGACTTAATATTCTTTGCCGGAACCATAATTCAAGTGCACTAGTTGTCCTCCTGTCTTCCTTATTTATTGTCCAGTTTTCAAACACATATTAGGTGACTGAAAATACCATGCCTTGGGCCAGGTGTAACTTTGTCTTCAAATGACATTTGCGCGATAGATTTACCCAATGCACTGCATCTTTGGTTCCTTGACTGCTGATTCCACCATTTGTCTGTCAATCTGTCATACTATTGTGGATTGTGTGTTGTTGTGATGCTGGAAGCAATGTCACTGGTATTTCAAATGCCAGGATGGTCACTCAGTGGAGCTTCCAGACTAAGAATAGACAATGAAGAACTCGGCTCACCACTTCTGAGGAAGAAGTCACTGAAAACCTTATGCAGATATTCGAAGCATTGTCAAATACTGAACCACATCAAATACTGAAAGCCTGAGAGCATTTTCAGAGACACTACCTGGAGGATGGGCCCCTCAGGTCTGGGGGCACTCGAAATGTGACTGAAGAAGAGATGATTTCTTGGAGGGGAGATGGCCATTGTGACATGAGTCAAGTAAAGCCAGTGGGAGTGGAGCCTCGGGATGTTCATTTACTGCAGGCATGGCTCACGTTAAAGAAAAACATCTGCAAATATCTTCCAATTATAAGAACTTGGAATGTGCGAAGTATGAATCGAGGGGAATTGGAAATGGCCAAAATGTAATGGAATATATGAAAGTCAATATCCTAGGCATTAGTGAGCTGAAATGGATTGGTGTTGGCCATTTTTAATCAGAAAATCCTATGATTTCCTATGCTGGAAATAGCACATTCAAGAGGAATGGGTGGCATTCATGATCAGAAAAGATTTTGCTAAATCTCTCATGAAATACAATGCTATCTGTGATAGGATTATATCTATCTGCAATCAAAGAAATCAAATCAATACTATTATTCAAATTTATGCACCAACCACAAAAGCTTGTGATGAATAAATGTAAGAATTCTACCAATGACTTTAGTTAGAAATTGATTAAACATGCAATCAAGATCCATTGATAGTTATTAGTGATTGGAATCAAAAGTTGGGGGAAAAGAGGAAGTAACAGTAATTAGAAAATATGGACTTGGTGGTAGAAATGAAGCTGGAGAAAGTAACATGGAATGCCAAAAGAACCAACTGGTGGGATAAAGTGAGGCCAGACTGCTATATACTCGCCTCCCTGAAAAGATCATTGTAGATAAGAATCCCACACAAAATGTCATGAAGAAAGCAGAAGGTGTCCAATTGGAATAGTGTCTGGGGTCTTAAAAGTTTGCATTCAAACAAGCAGCTATCTACAAGTGGCATCATCTAAGTCAGTGGTTCTCAACCTTCCTAATGCCGTGACCCTTTAAGACAGTTCCTCATGTTGTGGTGACCCCCCCCCCCCAACCATAAAATTAATTTGGTTGCTACTTCATCACTGCAATTTTGTTACTGTTAAAATTGGGTGACCCCTGTGAAAGAGTCATTCGACCTCCAAAAGGGTCACAACCACAGGTTGAGAACCGCTGGTAAGTCGACATGGAAGAAGTACACCAACCTGTGCTATCCAAAGATGAAAGTAACAAAATCTAAATGTGATCAAGGGAAACATAGCAGAGCTTAAATTATGAACAACCAATTTGTAGAAGGCTAAGGACAGACAGTGTGCAAAGTATCTAGTTGGATCAGGTCTCTGGCCACAGTCCAGGGCCTCAAACAGCTTGACTCTCAGACAGAGATTATTGGAAACTTGATTATGGTGGATTGAACGATATGATCTTTGGTCAGATAACCTCCCTCTTGACCCAACCTGATTTTGCTCTAGGCTTAAATATTTCTCCCTGGTTCCATGATGGAAATTTCTTCTTTGGCTTTTTAATATTGCTGGTGGTCTTTGGTCTTTTCTTTCTTCCTTTTTATTTTTATCTTCATATTATTATTTGTTTCTGTTTCATTTTGGGTTTTTCTATTATTTCTGTTAGGTTTCCCAGTTCATGAAGCACAGACGGAGTGGATGCATAAAGACAACAACTGATGCAGTGATTTATTGGGGAGGGGGTTGGAGAGGGAGGGGGATTGGGGAGCAAATAATGAATGCAAGGAGCCTGGAGGGAGCACTGGAACTGATTGTGATGACATATACAACTCTTTTTAAAAGTGCATGTTATG
Organism: Tenrec ecaudatus; assembly: GCF_050624435.1. Classification (NCBI taxonomy): domain Eukaryota; kingdom Metazoa; phylum Chordata; class Mammalia; order Afrosoricida; family Tenrecidae; genus Tenrec; species Tenrec ecaudatus. Next base: position 103,290,513 of record NC_134548.1, on the reverse strand, counting down.
TGAATTTGATATCAGTGAAATTATTAAAAAAGAAGTAAGGCCAGAGTGCTCCTTAAAGGCAAGGATGACAAAACTTTGTCATACATACTTTTACATACTTTGTCTTATATACTTCCTTGCATGTTTTCTGGAGAGACAAGCCCATGGAGAAGGACATCATGTTTGGTAAGGTGGAAGGGCAGAGAGGAATAGGAAGGTTCTCACCAAGATGGGTTGGCACAGAGGCTTCATCAATGGGCTCAGGCACAGGAACAATTGTGAGGATGGCGTGGAACCGTGCAGTGTTTCGTTCTGTTGTGCACAGTGTCCCTATGGGTCAGAACCAACTCGCGATAGCACTTAAAAACAACAACTTCCACGAGCTTTGGTTTTGATCCAAAAACAATTAAATTTTTGACAACTTCAAACTTTTCCATTTATCCTGCTGTGGTCTCTTGGTCCAGTTGTGAGGATTTTTGTTTTCTTTACGTTCAGTTGTAATCCATACTGAAGGCTGTAATTTTTTATCTTCCTAAGTAAATATTTCATTTTCTTAGCTCTCAGAAAGCAGATTTGTATTATCTGCCTATTGAAGGCTGTTATTGAGCCTTCATCTACTCCTGATCACACATTCTTCCTCATATAGTCCAGTGTAACTGGCTGACGTGCTTAGCATGTACATTGAGGAAGTACAGTGAAAGGACAGAATCCTGACCCAAACTTTTCCTGATTGAAAACTATGCAGTATCCACTTTCTCATTTGAATGCTTGCCGTTTGGAATCTATGTAGATGTTTCACATGATTATGATTACGCTTTCTAGAATTCTTATTTTTCACAAGCTACCCATAGTTTGTTATGGTCCATTCAGTCAGTGCCTTTGTACAGTCAATGAAACACAAGTAAACATCTTCCTGTTATTCTCTGCTTTCAGTCACGATACAACTGACATCAGCAGTGATACCCCTCCTTCCACATTCTCTTATGAATTCAGCTTATGTTTGTCGGCTTCCTATAGATGTAATGCAGAAAATGTTGTAGAATTATATTTAACAAAATACATTAATGCAATTATTCAATTTTATTTACCTTCTGGTTGGTCACATTTCTTTGGAATGAGCACAAATATAGATCTCTTCCACTTATTTGACTAGGTAGCTGTTTTCCAAATGTCTTGTGAGTGTTTAAAGAGCGACATCAACTTGTTGAAACATTTCGATTGGGATCCAAACAATTCCTGGAACTCTCTGTTTCACCAGTGACTTCATTGCAGCTTTGACTTTTCCCTTAAATAGCATTGCTTCCTGATCATGAAACGGATGAATGTGGACAAATTCTTTTGTGTGTGTGTGTGAAAAAGTCTTTATTTTAAGAAAAAAATTTGGTTAACAAGTTTCACTTAGCAAAATACACCCAAAAGGAAACCAAAGTACAAAGCAAGGTTTAAGTCAAGGTCTCACCAATGCCTACAGTATTAGTATTGTGTCTCAATTTTCAAAATTAACTTTTTAAAAGCTTAAAACTTAACCTAAAAGATATTAAATGAGAGCAAACTAGAATGAACAAACAAATTAGGGATCTAGCACCTTTTGAGTTTTCAAAAAAAGCATGTCTCCCCAGTGTGTTTACTGCGATGTGGTGTAAAAGAGCCACATATTTAACTACTTTAACTCTGGCGTCACTCTTTAGTATACTACAAAAATGTTGAGAAAAGCCAAAATGTTTATCATTTACTCATTATCTTTATCACATGCTTCTAGAAGAAATTTGCATGAGAAAACACTGAAGAGGTCATTTTTTTAAATCCAGATTTCACAAAACTCATGGTGCAAAATGGGTTCCACAGCTTCTATGTAATAACTGCTCTCCACTGCTTGTTGGCTGCCTGTGATAATTTGATTGAAATAACTCAAGATATTTCTATAAAACTAGTCATACCCACCCATGCTATTTTGCTCACCACTATAGCCAGCCCCGTAACAGCCACTCACAGACTGACTCTCACGGCCAGTGTAAGGACTGGGTTGACACCCCCATGCCCTGTATCATTTGGCTATTATATGGCCCGTTGCTGGCCCCTGTGGTTGAATTCAAGAACAGCTCTATGTATCTGTGCTGCATATGGGCTCTGTCTTTCGACGTTGCGGCCACGGCTTCTTCATGAGTGCCAAACTCGACACCTGCTTCACCGGTCACTCTTCCATCAGGGCCAATCTCAATATGTACTCTCACAGGATTAAGTGGAGAGAAGAAATTATACATGTCATTCTCCGTTGCTTTGTATGGTAGCCCCCTTATATGGACACAGTGTCCGGTTGTGCTCTGGACAGCAAACTCACTGTCTCCGTATCTGTGGTCATACAGTCCTGACAGACAATAACTGAGATCTCTTCCACATAGATCTGTGGTGAAGCCATAGCTATTGCTGAGGCCACTATACTCCTCATAACCCCCATAGCCTGTGCTACAGGCCCAGACCTCATCCTGTCAAAGCCTGCTCGTTTCACAATGCCAATATATCTCCGAGCGGTGCCAGGCCGGTCATAGGGCCCCGGCCGCTGCACAGACATGAACTTTAGAGGGGGATCAGAATATGATCTCACTTCTTCCTGACTGCTCTTAAACACTTCACTACACCTGTGCCCAATTCTTTCCTTATGCTTCCCGAGCGCCTTCTCCGCGAATTCCTGTGAAGCAACTGCACAAAGGCTTCTCCTGTAAGTTACCCTCGGGGTCCACTGGCAAAGTGATACCATTGGGCATAATTTCCAACCCCGAGAAGAACTGAACAATTTCTTCCTTTGTGCATCCAAATGGAAGTCCTCAGAGGCGCACGAAGCCATCGTTGGCTGTATCGGCACTGTTTGGACCACTGTGCTTCAACACCCAGTCCATTTCGGTTCGGTGGGACTTGAATACCTCAATATAGCGGTGCCCCATGCTTTCTCTGTCTTTCTTCAAGGCCATTTTTACATCATCTTCTGATTCAAGTTCAACAAAAGCCTCACCACTCTGTCTCCCTTCTCTGGTGTAGATGAACGCCTGATGCGCCATCATGAATTTTGCATTCAGAGAGGAAATTCTGCACATCCTCAATCGAGCAAGACCACGGCAAGCCACGGAGCTTGACCACAAAACCTTCACCTCCCTCAGGACCCAGCATCATGGAGATTCAACAGGTCAGGTGTCAAACCAGCTTCGTGTGGCTTTTCGTAGCTTTTAAAGATAATGGTAGATGCTCAGTCTCAAGATGTTCTGGAAGTTATGAATTAGCCCTTCCACAGCGCGCCCCGCCGCCAGCCCCAGCGAGTTTCCGCACACTGCCTGCGTCTCAGCGGACTGGAGCCCTTCCCGCCCAGGCACCGAGCCCGCCCACTGATTGCTAAATCGCCCGACAAATTCTTTTTTTATACAGTGATTGTGTATACCTTCCATCTTATTTTATGCTTTCTGCATTGCTCGATGTTTTGCCTAGAGGATCTCTCAGTATTGCAACCCGAGGTTTACATTTTTCAGTTTGAGGAATGCAAAGTATGTTCTTCCCTTTTAGTTTTCTTACTCCATGCCTTTGGAGATGCCATTAAAACACTTTCTCGCCTCAAACTACCTTTTGAAAATTTCTTTAAAAAATAATTTTATTGGGGGCTCATACACTTTTTCATAATTCATCCATCCATCCATCCATCCACTGTGTTAAGCACATTTGTACATTTGTTGCCATCATACTTTTCAAAACATTTTCTTTCTACTTGAGCCCTTGATATCAGCTTCTCTTTCTTCCCCTCTCTCCCCCACCCTCCCTTCCTCATGAACCCTTGATAATTTATAAATTATTTTTTTTCATGTCTTATACCGACTGCTGTCTCCGTTCACCCATTTTTCTGTTGTTTGTCCCCCTGAAGGGGGTTATATGTAGATCATTGCAATCAGTTTCCCCTTTCTCCCCCAACCTTCTTCCTACCGTCCTGGTATGGCTACTCTCAAAATTGATCCTGAGGGTGTTATCTGTTCTGGATTCCCTGTGTTTTGAGCTCTTATCTGTACCTGTGTACATGCTCTGGTCTGGCCGAACTTGTAAGGTAGAATTGGGGTCCTGATAGTGAGGGAATGAAGAATTAGGGAAGTTGTGTGCTTCATCGATGCTATACTGCACCCTGACTGACTCACCTCTTTCCTGTAACCCCTCTGTGAGGGGATGTCCAACTGTCAACAGATGGGCATTTGGTCTCCGCTCCCCACCCACCTCATTCACATTAATATGAATTTTTGTTCTGGGTCTTTGATGCCTGATATGTGATCCCTTTGATGCCCCATGATCACACAGGCGGGTGTGCTTCTTCCATGTGGACTTTGTTGTTTCTCAGCTAGATGGCCGCTTGTTTACCTTCAAGCCTTTAAGACCCCAGATGCTAGATCTTTTGACAACTGGGCACCATCAGCTTTCTTCAACACATTTGCTTTCTGTTCATCTATTTTATTTCATCATTTCTTCTAATCATTTTAGCAGCTATGTGTTCAAGAAGAAGTTTTAGAGTCTCTTCTGACATATTCTTTTCCCCCCTCCCTTTCTTTTTAATGAGCTTTACATATAAAGATCTTTATATCATCCTATAACACACAAATTGCCTGGTCTTCAGTCATCATGTTTCAATAATTAAAATCTGTTATTGATATAATCTCAACATTCAGGTAGCACATACTCCAGGTCTGTTTTTTTGTTTTATTTGGTTTTGCTCTAGAGGATTTATTTTACCTCCCTTCATCTTCAACGTGGGCATGCATATAAGCAATTGATGATCTTTTGCACAGTTGGCCCCTCGCCTTTTTCTTTCATTGATTAGACCGACCTTCTTCATAAGGTCTTCATAAGTAGTCCATCTGTGAACTGCTTTTCACAGATGTAATCAAATTGATTTCTATGGGGTCCATTTGGTGAGGTCCATAGGTATAATCACCGCTTATGAAGGAAAGGTCTTTAAATGAAAATATTGCTGGTAGTAGTCTTGCAAAATACTACCATGTAATCTTCAGATTGATTTCTATCACCAAGACCATAATTACTTATCCTTCCTCTATGTTTCCCCGTTTCATACTTCAATCACCAGTGATTATCAATACACATTGATTGTCTGTTTGATCGATTTTAGAATAAAGAATTCTTCAATGGTTTTATCATTAGTTTTAGGGGTTGGTGCATATATCTAAATAATTGTGTTAACTGTTCTTTCTTATAGGCATATAGATATTATTTTTTGATAGCAAGCATCCGAGTTTTGCCAGACAGGACACCAATTACTTGATTCATTTATTAACCATTATTAGGGACTCATACAACTCTTATCACAATCCATACATACATCAATTGTGTAAAACAAATTTGTACATTGATTACCCTCATCATTCTCAAAATATTTGCTCTCCACTTAAGGCCTTTACATCAGGTCCTCTTTTTTCCCCCCTCCCTACCCCTCCCCCCTCCCTCATGAGCCCTTGATAATTTATAAATTATTATTTTGTCATATCTTGTCCTGTCTGACGTCTCCCTTCACCCCCTTTTCTGTTGTCCGTCCCCCAGGGTGGAGGTCACATGTAGATCCTTGTAATTGGTTCCCTCTTTCCAACCCACTCTCCCTCGACCCTCTCAGTATCGTCACTCACACTGCTGATCCTGAAGGTATCATCCACCCTGGATTCCCTGTGTTTCCAGTTCCTGTCTGTACCAGTGTACATCTTCTGGTCTAGCCAGACTTGCAAGGTAGAATTCGGATCATGATAGTGGGTGGGGGGAGCACTTAAGAATTAGAAGAAAGTTGTATTTTTCATCGGTACTACATAGCACCTTGACTAGCTCATCTCCTCCCCTAGACCCCTCTGCAAGGGGATCTCCAGTGGCCCACAAGTGGGCTTTGGGTCTCCACTCAGCACTCTTCCCTCATTCAGTATGCTAAAAAAATTTTTGTTCTGATGCTGCCTTATACCTGATCCCTTCGACACTTTGTGATCACACAGGCTGGTGTGCTTCTGCTATGTGGGCTTTGTTGCTTCTGAGCTAGATGGCCGCTTGATTACCTTCAAGCCTTTAAGACCCCAGACACTATACCTTTTGATAGCTGGGCACCATCAGCTTTCTTCGCCACATTTGCTTATGCATCCATTTGTCCTCAGCTATCGTATCATGGAGGTGTGCACCCAATGATATGATTTTCTGTTCTTTGATGTCTGATAACTGATCCCTTCAGAACCACGTGATCACACAGGCTGTGTGTTTTTTTCCATGTGTGCTTTGTTGCTTCTGAGCTAGATGGCCGCTTGATTACCCTCAAGCTTTTAAGACCCCAGACGCTATATCTTTTGCTAGATGGGCACCATCAGCTTTCTTCACAACTTTTGCTTATTTACTTGCTTTGTCTTTAGTGGTTGTGTAGGGAAGGTTAGCATCATAGAATGCCAATTTAACAGAAGAAAGTATTCTTGCATTGAGGGAGTACTCGAGTGGAGGCTCAATATCCTTCTGCTACCTTAATATTAAGCCTATAAATATAGGCACATAGATCTATTTCCATATATATATATATTTGCATATGTACATGTCTTTGTTTAGACCTCTACAAATGCCCGTTACCTCCTAGCTCTTTCCTCTATTTCCCTTGACTTTCCTCCTATTCCACTGTCATGCTCCATCCCCACCTGGGCTTCAGCTATACCTCTTCCTTACCTTACCCTTTATCATTCCCTAACAGGCCTGCCATACCCACCTCACCACCAATTTGGGTCACTTGTTGTTCCCTTGTCCCTGGGTTTGTTAACACCACTTCCTTACCCCCCACCGCCCCCTATCCCTTGTCCACCTGGAACTGTCAGTCCTGTTGTTTTCTCCTTCAGATTGTTCATCCACACTATCTTATTTAGACAGACCTGTGGAGATAATAGCATGCAAAAAAACAAGACAGAGAACAACCAAGCAACAATATACACCAAAACAACAACAGCAAACCACTGACATAGAACAAAACAAAACACAATAAGAAAGAAAAGCTTGCAGTTAGTTCAAGGATCGTTTGTTGGCCTTTAGGAGTGTTTTCCAGTCCAGTCTGTTGGGGCACCACACCCTGGCCCCAAAGTCCATCTTCATCATTCCCTGGGGTCCTTGCCACTCCATTCCCTTGCTGTTCCACTGCACACCCACAGTGCTTTGCATCCATGTGGTGGGATCAGGTCGGGCACAATTCCCACACTGTGTCTCCAGTGTTGTCTCCTCAGGGCCATGGGTCAGTGAGGGGCATCATGTCTCATAGTGGGGCTGGTCATGTGGTCCTCTCTGTGGATTGGCTGCTCCAATTGGGGTCATTGTCCTCAAGGCCTGGTGGGCCAGGATGTGCTCCACTCTCTCCTACTCCCCCTTTATGTGCTCCTGTGTGCTCCAATCAGATACATCCCTCTACCAGAGCTGAAGATTCAATGCCATCCTTTGAAATAAATTCTTCTGCGGGGAGGGTCAGGCGTCCAATTAGTATTTGATACTGGGGCCAGCCTCCAGACCTCTCCACTGGTTCCCTACTTCACAGCAGAATGTTGCATTCACGACTTGGGGCACTGGGTTGAAGTCTGGTCCCTCTTTCCCTGTGGAGATATGAACAATACCCTCCCCTTGGGTGTGTTAGTGCCCGGGTAGTCATATAGATATTATCCTATCACGAAGAGTATTGTATTTAAAGACAGATCTTGAAATGTTCTATTTCACAATAAATGCAATGCCATTCCTCTTGACATTTTTATTCCTGCTGTATTAAGCCATATGACTATTGGACTCAAAAATGCCAATCCCAAATGTGATAGGTAGGTTTATTGTGCCAACATGTCCAAAGAACACATGTGGGATTAATTGAAGGGCAGAGAGATGAATGATTTGGTGAGCCTCGTCTTTCTTGTTTCTTGCTCTTTGATCATTGGATCAGTGTGCGGCTGCCCTAGTTTGTTCTCTGCCTCAATTTGCAAGCTATACTATCTTTGGGACACCTAATCCATGGACTGTGTCGCTGTAGTTTGAGGTTCCTTCATTACCTGCTTCACCATGCTACTGGAGTAGACATCACTTTAGCTGGAGACTCTCAGACCCTGTCATCTGGCTGACTGTTGGTGACCTGCCTTGCTCTTTGCTGCCTGAGCCCAGATAGCCTGAATTGCTCTCCAGAGGACTACGTGGAGGCCCTCAAGACTTGAAGGACTGCCAGTATATTAACTCTCTCACACAAGTGAGTTGCACTGAGATATTTTTATTACTTTATAGATTAATTAACTGTTTATTATGTATATATATAATCATCAGTGTCCTGGTTTTGTTTCTCTAGAGAACCCTGTCTATCGTCCCAAGCCTTTTCATCTCACTAATGACTAGGATGTTGGGCGTTATGCATTCAAAATTATTTTGATGACTTTTATTTTTATGGGTTTACATTTTTGTATGTTCCACATTCTGATTAGTAGTGGATGTCTGCAGCTGTTTCTTCTCATTTTGAGTCTTGGAAGGTTGCAAAAGCTTTGCTCTATCCACATCATTACAGTTAACTCTATTGTAAGGAAACAGCTCTTTTTCAGTTATATGTCTTGTGTGTTTTCCAATCTTAGGGGCTCATCTTCTGGCATTATATCAGAAAATGTTCTCCTGCTATCCATTAGGTTTTGTGGTGAATGCCTCAGACGTAAACCACCTACTTTTTTTTTCTTCTTAGTCTGCTTTAAGCCTGGAAACTCTGCTGAACCCTGTTTTCCATGGTACTTGAAAAACCAATGGCATAGGTTTTAGTATCACAAAAACATGCAAATAACCATGTGTGTTAGTCTGGGTCGAATAGAGAAACAAATTCATGTGTATGAGAAAGAGATTTATATCAAAGAGTAATTGTACATTAAGAAAACATCCCAGCCCAGATCAAGTCCATATATCTGATATTAGCCCACATGTCCAATACCAATCTATAAAGTCTTCAGACTCACAAAACACATGTAATGACACAGAATGCAGGATGATCACAGGCTAGTGGGTGCAAAGTCTTGTGGGATCATTGGCATTGCAAACATCTCAGCTTTGGAAGGGGTCTCCACATGTCTTCTCCAGGTCAGGACACTAGCACATTTCTTGTGTCTTGTCAGCTACAAAGTCTTCCAGGGACTAGGCAGAGAGAGCAAGAAGTGTCTCCCACCTCCATGGAGGAAAGTACCGGAATTTCCAGAATCCTTAGCGGAAGGCCATGCCCACACCGAAACCTCATTGGTTTTGACCCGATTGACAGAGTAGATTCCACCCTTTCACTCTAAATCCTCTTAAATCTCCAATTGACACCAGATTATGTAACTACAACAGACCACCCTTTGTCAATTTGACACTTTTACATAACTCTTTAGCCATATATAATTTTTAAACAAACTAATGAAATCATATCTGTACCTAACAGGATAAAAATAAAATGCATATAATTCAATATGGGCCACCCTTATTTAAACATAATATTCTATAAGTGACAAAACAGTAATATCCTATGCCTAACAGTTGTAGTTAAGTAGCACCTACACATTAACCCAATAATCTAAGAAGATATTCCAACACCTATGAAAGTTTGTAAGCCAAAAATTGCCTGATGCACATACAGGGTGAATGAATTGTAATTATAATGTTTGGGAATCAAGGCAAATTCTATTTAAGATTTTTAGAAATGTTAGGCTTCTCTCCCTTCTAGTACGAGATTTGTTTCTAGAGAAAAGAAAAAGATATTGCATATAGTTATAATTCATGAATGACAGGATTTAAGAGGTTAGAGCTTTGTGGGAGCGGAAGAAATAATGAAAACAGGAAGCCAGGCTGCCATAAGCACATACATAACAAGTAATTAATTGACTACAGATGTAAGAAAACCTACAGAGAACATTAGAGAATACTATTGTACATGAAATATATTAACGTTAATATTGTGAACAGCTGGATGGCTGGATGTTTGATAATGAAACAAGCCATTTTAATTTGATCTAAGCTTGTGCTTTTAATTGAATTTATAAGAACATGAAAAAATTAGCAGACAGATTCTGGCAATTCAAAAACAATATTTTGGCTCAGAGCTAAGCTTCTCTCTAAATTTGAGAAATCTGGCTCTGGGTAAAGATGGAGCAAAGAAAACCTGCTGTAACACCAACAAAAGAAGATATGTGTAGCTGGTTTTTAAATATGTGCAAATTATCATTGTTTGTCAGAAATATAACTATTCTTTTGGACACAATCATATCTCATAATGACTAATAGGTCACTGTTAATTATTAGATAGCTGGTTGAACCAGATACATGACATTTTTGTTGTTGCTTTTATGCTTGAAAAGTCAAGAATATGTGAAATCATTTTTCAGAAGCTTTCAAAATACAGCAGTGCACAGAGGCCAGAGATGAATCTTCTTTGTTAATAGACCCCAGATGAGCTGGGAAAGAACCCCTCTTTACAAGAAATAATGGGCACCCTGTCTTTTGACTAGGGCTGGCTAAGATTTATGTGTTCAAAATTGCTGCCTCATACAAGAAATATAAAGGCTAATCCATTTTCCTTTTCCTGAAAAGGGAGTTCTTACCAATCACATTTGTATCCCAACAACCTTAATGTATAATCTAACATGCTATTGTGTTGCATTCTCAGATAAAATACTTTATCATCTCACTCTGTTGCTCAGTAGAACACTGCAAGACAAACAGATCCTTCCATGGTGGATGATATGAATCATACTCTGCAGAAGAGGGAGCTGCCCAAATATGAAGTATAGTCTTTCTTCCTCCCGCAGAGCTGATGGATTTCTTCCGCCTCTCTTCTTTCTTACAAAGGGACAGACGCAGTTGTTTTCACCCAGCTCTCAAATTACATCAATCTGAAACATTACTTTTGCAAAAACCACTGGGCCAGATTTTGCAAACCAATAAAAATCCACTTATCTGTCTTAAGAAACTTCCCTTATCATATTTATGCCTGTTGATTTCTAGCTTTATTTACATATTGTATACTTTTATATACAATTTGGAAAGTATTATCAGACTTGATTTTGTTCTTTTCATTCACGTGTATCTTGAACTTCAGCAAGAAACATTCAATCAGGACATTGGCCTGACAGTACAAACACCCACAGTAAAAGTGTGCAATGCTCCCCTTTTTCCTCACAGTCTCCTGGTGAACAGAAGCATGGCCAACACTTACTGTCAGTGACCCATTGACCATACTCCTCACATAGCGGACTTATACCAAGATTTCAGAAATGGATAACACATTGAAATGGCAAAGGAGTAGGCATGAGTTAGAGAAAGGACAAATTAGTGAGCTTGAACACAGATCTCTCAATATTCATCTGCTAAAGAAAGAATCAGAAATCACATTGAAGAAATCCTAAGAATTATGTGGGAGACATTCAAGAAGAATAGCTTGCATGTGTCAGAACTCCAGAACAGGAAGGGACAAAAATGCACAGAGAAATCCATTAAAGAGCAGTTGAGAGAAAGCATCGTGAAAGTTCTGAATATATGCATCCAAGAACTAAACAAATCCCTAACAGGAGGTGGACGAAAGAAAGACAGAAAGAACTATAACATGACTAAGTACACACCTATGATCAGCATAGCACTAGTCACAATGGTAAAAAGAGGAAAAAACCCAAATGCCTATCAATGGAAGAGTGGATAAGTTCCCGTTCAAATGGCCAGCTGATCATGTGGAGAGTAAATCTCTCTCCAGTTATCAAGAACAAAACATCAAGAAAGAGAAAGCAGGTACAAGCCATCTTGGAGAACGCAATAGATAAGTCATTTGCACCCCACCCCCACCAGGCCAGTAGATGATAGGTGTGAACTCGGGGAAGGGGAAAGGATAAACATGCCCAAAAGACACCTAGCCCTTCTTCCCGCCCACTCAACTCTTTAGTTCATTGCAGGCTTGTGTGGCCACCTAGTGCCCAAACTGATATGCACTCCATTCATGGCTCTCAGATCGTGCGCACAGCCTTCTCCCATCTTGGCTGGTACGTGAATCTAGATCTTGGGCTCCAGTGGCCCATGTAACTGCCAGGTTTCCTGCCGATCAGTATATTGCTTCCTCCAGGCTTTCAGCTGGTCTGTGAAACCCCTACCCCCTCCAGGCCTCATCTCCCAGCCGCCATCATTTAGACACACTCCGTATTGTTCAGAGCAACAGTCTGTCCTTTAGGACAGCACATGCCTTGTCCTTCCTCTTCCCACCACCCTACTTTCCCCCCACCCCCCTGGTGTCTATGCCAGGCCATCCTGGCTTCACTTCCTCCTTTCAGGCCCTTCTCTGAGACCTCTACCTCCTGAACAGCATGGGCCCCACCCCCACGGACCTGGACCATCCCATTTGACTTGTCTGTTTTGGGGACAAACTGCTGCACCTACTCAGCCTTACTCTCCAAGACCTCTTCACCTTGAAAATAGCAAGCGCTCTCGTCCATCTATTCCTGTGACCCCACGCGATACCCTTGCCTCCTTGCTGGGGTCCTACCTGAGCCTATGCTGGGGAGTCTAGGGTCCTACCTGAGCCTATGCTGGGGAGTCTAAGCAGCGCATCTTGCGTTCCCTTTCTCTTCCACACCAGCTCCAATGCTTCTGGACAAGTGGATTCCAGCCGGGCAACAGCAACTTCTCCTTTTTGATCGTTTTTAATTCCTTTCATCTTCTTTAAGATAAAATCTTATACTATTATTCTAATTCCTTTGTAATTAGTATGACCCCTTTTCACTCCTGTAAATGTTCTCAGGCCATCCAGAGCAACTGCCTGTCCTTTGGAACTGCTCATGCCCACCCCTCCTTCCTGGGTCACCCCAACCAACCACTGCTCTTTCCTCTCCAGGCCCCTGTGAACTCTGCCCCCTTTACCTAGGCCATCCTGCTTGATGTTTCCTATTGGACATCTTGCTCCACATTCACCCAGTCCTGAGTTGTAGTGCAGACTTCTTCACCTCTGAGACAGCATAAGCTCCACTCCATCGTCCTGATCTCCAGGCCAGCGTCCTGCCTAAGACTATTCCGGCCTGTACAAAACCTGGACCGTAATATTCTCGAGCAGAAATCAGATGCCAACCAAACAGCAGTGGCTTTTCCTTCTCCCACCCCCGTTTTCCTTCTCCTTAAAATAAAATCTTCAATGAATACGGTAGTAGGTAAATTGACCAATGAAACAGAACAGAAAACCTAGAAATAAAGTCATCCACCTATAGGAAACTGATCTTTGACAAAGGGCCAATAAAAGTGAGAAAGAGTCCCTTCAACAAATGGGGCTGGAAAATTGAATCTCTGTCTGCTGAAGAATCTAATAGGACCCAAATGTCACCCCATATATTAAAAGAAGCTTAAAATGCATAAAACACCTAAGGTTAAATCCCAGAGCTACAAAGATTATCAATAAGAAAATAGACACAAACGTAAGGACCCTATTAAAGGGCATGTGCATATTATAAACCACAGTGAAGGAAGAGCACACAGCATAAGAAAGAATAACTGACTGGGATATACTTATAATCGGACATTTATTTGCATCAAAAGAGTAGAAAGAAAGCTCCCTGACTAAGAAAGAAAGAAAAAACCCTTCAGTAACGACATAATGGACAAAGAACTGTTCCCTAAAATGCATAGAACAATGCAAGATCTCAACAAGAAAAAAATGTCATAATCAAAAAGTGGACAAAGGACATGAACATTTCACCAAAAAAGATATTCAAGTGGCTAACCAACATATAAAAAATGTTCATGGGCACTAGGCATCTGGGACACACGAATAAAAACAACTATGAAATACCAACAGGCCGACTTTAAAAAGCATGAAACAACCAACAGTGCAGAAGGTGTAGAGAGCCTGGAATTGTACACTGCTGGCTGTTCTGTAAGCATGTACAACCATTACAGAAAATGATGTCATTACCTTAAACAATGGGGAATAGAAATCCCATACAACTCAGCAACACCTCTGTTGGGTATATATAAGCTAAAAAAGTTAGAGACAGGATAAAACCGGACATCGGCACCCAATGTTCATACCAGCCGCTCCACAATAGCAAGTACTTAGATATTTCCCAAAAGCCCAGTAGAAGGATGGATTTAAAAAATTTTGATACCTACACACCATGGAATACTATGCATTGCTAAAAAACAAGGATGAAAACATGAAATTCTTTATGACATGGATGAACCTGGAGAACGTTATGCTGAGTGAAGTTAGTCAATTGCAAAAAGACAAATACTGTACGAGACCACTGCAAATACAAAGACGGGCAGTGACTCTTGGGTCAAACAGTAATTCAATCCAGCTCCACAACCAATGGAGTGGTAAGGTTGTCTAAGACTTATCATCTATTTACCCGCCTCTTATTTGAATGTTGTGTCAGGCCAGCTTGTCTAGAGAAACAAATATAGTGGCACTCATGTATGCAGAAGAAAGAGCTTCATATCAAGAATGATTTATATATCAAAAAGGCATCCCAGCCCAGGACAATTCAAGCCTATAATTTCAATGCTGTTCCCTCTTCAGACTCACATAGCAGCAGACTGGTGGTGCTGAAAGGTGAACTGGAAGGCAGGAAGACCACAGACCTGTGGGTGCAGATTTGCATGGAATCAAGGTTGATGGGAATATGGAAGGGTTGTGGAAGCTCTCAGGGATGGGAGGACCACAAGTGGCCACCCCTTGAGGCAGGAAGGATTCCCATTAGCAGGAAGGCAGAGGAGCAGAAAGAAAGTTTCCAGTTTCTTTAGCTCTTATAAGAAGGACACAGCCCCAAGAAGGCATCATCAAGTTACCACTTAATTGACAAGTTGAATTCTGCCCCTAGTCAGGAGTATCTGTTTAACATAATATCTGACTACTACATACATCATAAATACTACTTCTCCAGTGGAGGTCTCACCTCATCTGGGAACTCATTAGGAGGGAGTAGGAGAGGACAAAATAAGTCATATGGCAATGCCCTAAGGTCATCCCTATTGGATGAATACGGCTACATTGGTGTTTAATACACTCTGAGAGAGACCCAGACCCAAGAGAAGAGGGTATGTGTACCTATCTTTAAAAATATGCTTTCACTTTTGTTAGGGGAGACAAGGTGGCTTGTCGTTGGGGAAACTGCTTGATATTGCCTTTATTGTCCGCAAAGAGAGATAATCGTCTGGTACTATATAGCGAATCATGCATGTTTAACCGAGACCCTAGTCAGCTCTTGGTGATCCAGTCCCCATAGTATAGGCTACATGGACTGTATACATCTTGTCCGCTTAAAGCATATGGCATACTACATAGAAAATCTGAGCCTGAAAAGCCACTGAATGAACTGTACATTACTTTAAAGAAATGGAAAAAAAAAGAAAATGGTTCTTTTTAAAATCGTTTTATTAGGGGCTTATACAACGCTTATCACAATCCACACATACATCAATTGTGTAAAGCACATTTGTACATTCATTGCCCTCATCATTCTCAAAACATTTGCTCTCCACTTAAGCCCCTGGCATCAGATCCTCATTTTTCCCCTGCCTCCCAGCTACCCCCTCCCTTATGAACCATTGATAATTTATAAATTATTATTTTGTCATATCTTGCCCTGACTGACATCTCCCTTCACCCATTTTTCTGTTGTCCCAGGGAGGAGGTCACATGTAGATCCTTGTAATTGGTTCCCCCTTTCCAACCCACCTTCCTTCCACCCTCCCAGTATCGCCACTCTCACCACTGGTCCTGAAGGGATCATCTGCCCTGGATTCCCTGTATTTCCAGTTCCTATCTGTACCAGTATACATCCTCTGGTCTAGCCAGACTTGCAAGGCAGAATTGGGACCATGATAGTGGACGGGGGAGGAAGCATTTAGGAACTAGAGGAAGGTTGTGTTTCTTAACCTTCCTATTGCCGCAACCCTCTGATACAGTTCCTCCATGTTGTGGTGACTCCCAACCATAAAATTATTTTCGTTGCTCCTTCATAACTGTAGTTTTGCTATTGTTTTGAATTGGGCAACCCCTGTGAAAGGGTCTTTCGAACCCTACAGTTTGAGAACCGCAGCCTTAAAGACATCTGTTGCAGATTAAGGAACTAATATACTCCTTTGGACTTGAAACTGCAACACCCTAGGGAGATAAGAGGAAGACTGCGATCCTAAGGTCATGGGACTGGAAGTCATTGAATTCAAATGTATTGTTTTTGAGGTAGTCCAATAATAGGCAAATTAAGACACCATATAATTGACACTTTCCTATTGTCTTCGCTTTCTAAGACATATCTAACTCTGTGGACAGAGTTCTGTTGTACTGAATGAGCATCATTGAACTAGTTTAAATATTCTTAGAATTTCATTTCCTAGGAATAAACCCAATCAATTCTTCAACGCTGATTTCAAAAGATAGCATATGAGCAAGACCCAAAGATACTGAAGGAAGAAGTTCAATTTGCACTGAGCTTAGTAGCCAAAAAACCAAGCTCCAGAAGTTAATGGAATAGCAATAGAAATGCTCTAATAAGATCATAAAGCACTGAAAGCACTCATCTAAGCCAAGAAATTTGGAAGATAGCTACTTGGCTAACTGACTGGAAGATATTTATATTTGTGCCTATCCCAAAGAAAGGTGACCCAAAAGGATGCTCAAATTATAGAAGAATATCAATAATATCACATGGAAGTAAAAATTGTATGAAGATCGTCCAATGATGGTTGCAGCAATACATTGACAGGAAGCTGCCAGAGGTTCATTTGGGATTCAGAAGAGGATGTGGACCAAGGGACACCATTGCTGATATCAGGTGGCTCTTGGCTGAAAGCAGAGAACACCAGAAAGATGTCTATTTGTGTTTCATTGACTATGCAAAAGCATTTTACTGTGTGGACTGTAACAAATTGTGGGTAATTTTGAGAAGAATGGGAATTCCAGAGTGATTCATCGTGTTCATTCATAATTTGCATATGGATCAAGAGAGATTTGTACAAAGAGAACAAGGGAATGGTTCAGAATCAGGAAAGGTATCTGTCAAGGTTGCATCGTCTTATCATAGCTATTCCATCTATGTGCTGAGCAAATCAACAGAGATGCGGGACTACATGAAGAAGGATGTGACTTCAGGCCTGGAAGAAGGTTTATTAACAACCCGAGATATGCAGATGATACAAACTTGCTTGCTATAAGTACTTTTGCTAAGAGTACTTGATGCATTTGCAGATGAACTTCAAGGATTTTAACTTTCACTATGGATTACAAGTCAATGTAAAGAAAAAAGAATACCAAAATCCTCACAACTGGATAAAGGAGAAAAATTTGAATTTGTAAAGGATTTTATCTTGTTTGTATACACAATCACACAATCAATGCTCATGGCAGCAGCAGTCAAGAGATTAAAACAGTGGCACTGGTAAATCTGATACACAAGACCTCTTTAAAGTGTTGAAAAGCAAAGGTGTTACTTTGAGGACTAAGCCACACCTCATACAAGCTAAGGTAGTGAGAGTGAATCTGATAAAACTAGTAAAATGTATGGTAAATGAATTTATATGTCAGTGAAAAAAAATTAGCTAATTTAAAAAAATCAATGTAGGACAAAATTCAGTTGGATTTCTCTAAGAAGAAAAACTCTGAAAAAAAATCAGGAAAAATATAGTTTTGAATAGCGACCTAACAGATGAAATACTTAGGAATAAATCTAATCAGAGATATTAAAGTCTTATATAAATAATATTGTAAAACACTACAAGAAATTATAAGATGTCTACATTAGGGGAAGATTATACCATGCTCATGTATAGCATGACCTTACATTGTATAAATATCAAAGCTACCCAAAGCAATCTACAGAGATAGTAGAATCCTGATCAAGATTCCAACCCCACACTTTAAAGGGATGGAAAGCTAATTGCCAATTTTATGTGAAGACGAAGGAGATCTTGGATAACCAAAGCACTACTGATGAAGAACAAATAGGAGGGATCACACTTTCTAATCTCAAAACCTACAACACAGCCATTGTAGCCAAAAGAGGCTGATGATACCGGACACAGAAACCGATGTAACAGAGCTGAAGCCCCCCAAGTAAATCTATCCACTTAGGAGCAAATGGCTGAAAGGTGCTCTAGTAGTTACATTTAGGTCCTCGATCCATCTAGAGTGATATTTTGTAAATAGTGAGAGATATGGACCCTCTTTCCTTTTTTATGCAAACAGATCATTTGTTAGAGAGGATAGGTTTTGCCCCATTTATTGCCTTCCACTGCAGTTTATTGAAAATATGATGAAATAACAATTTCAGACTATTCATTCGAGGAGGATGTGTGTAAAGAGGAGAAAGGGGCCAATAACATGATGAAGCTTGAGGATTTCAGAAAGATGCTTACCTTGTTCATTGTTAAGAATTCTTGAGCATGTTCGTAACCTCGGAGTAAGAGGTTTAAAATGAAAGAGAAAAAGAGAAAGAGTGTATGAATATAATAAATAGGCAAGGCTTTAAGAATTGTAGAAAATGTTTCAAATGCACGATTAGAAGGATATTGGCTTGAAGCTGAAAAGCGAGACTTCAGAAAGTGCATTAAAAGAGGTGAGGGTTAAAAATAGCAATAACCTAATTTTCAGGTCGGAAGTTGAGAGAATTGATACTTCAATTTTTTTTTTTCTGCAAAGCGAGAAACAAGACAGAAATAAGAACTCTTCGGAGTGGTAATGGGTTGTAGGTGGCTTGGAAAAAATGGTAATGTTTTGAAATTGAGGGAGCCATTAGAACTTTAAGGGTCCTTACAAATCTCCTACTTCTGTTATTCTGAAAATTATTTTAAATGAAAAGAATCATTTTTTTCCAAATGGGCCCTTGCAGAATTCTAATATATGCAAATGTGATCAAAGTTCCCACCTCAGATAGAAGAAATGAAGCAAGGCCTTGAGACTCAAATATCAGGCATGCGCTTTCTCCTTCCATCTATCCAGCTTGCTCATTACCCACCCCATACCCTGCCCCTTATCACCTGTGAGGAATCGTTAGCGCTCATTTGAGCAGTTTTAAAACCATTAACATCCTCATTTTACAGATAAAGGGAAAGGCCCAGAAAAAGAAATTGACTTGTTCAAAGTAAAATCAGAATTCAATGAACATACCCCTAAAATCTGAATTTTTAAGTTTTATTCTTCCTCATATTTTCCCTTTGATAATTTCCTTTCTATACATAAAATTTCTTATTTATTAAAACATATAGGGGAAAGTCTTTTTCTAGCAACTTCACAGCTGTTCGTTTAAATATGAAAGTATGAAATGCTTAGAGATCCTTGGAAGGAAGTGGTTAATTGTCAATAACCAGAACCGGGAAAGAAAAATATTATGACATGTAAAAAATGTACCATATAATAATATACAACAACTTGGCAGATTTAACCTCCAATTATGGTTCTAAGATCCAGCCTTCTGCTGGCTGTAGCTCTAGTGCATTCATTTTCATACTATGTAACATTCCACTGTTTGAATATATTACAATATACTATGTACTGTAGCATATAGTTAAGTTAAGAAGTATTGCTACTAGGGTTAGTGTTCCTATATGCACCGTTTTCTTCCAAACAAAATGTTTTGAAAGATATCTTTGCGATCAGACGAAAGAGCCCTTGTGGTGTAGTGGGTTACCATTGGGCTGCTTACCACATGGTTAACAGTTCAAAGTCCCCATCTTTCTCAGGAGAAATCTGAGGCTAATTACTCTTGTAAAGAGTTAAAATCTTGGAAACCCACACAGCTACTTCGACTCGATCAGTCAACATTGACTTGGTGGCAGTGAGGGTTTTTGTTTCATTTGCTTTTGGCTATCAGAGGATAGTTGCAAACAAGTTATCTCCATAATACACTTGTCTTAGTCTTGTTATGGTGCCTTCAGGGAAAAGGGGCACTGAAGCAATGGCTTCCAAAGGGATCCATTGAGTCAATTAAATTCACGGAAAAGAAGTCAGCTCAGTTATGGTACCTATTTCCCGGGATTCCTAAGGGGTAATCTTGAGAGAGCTCCTCAAAGGGAGCAGGACGATTATTGGGGCTGTTAGGGAAAAATTTTTTAAGAAAATTAGAAACTATCATTAGTGCAAAAGGCCAGAAAAAATGTACAGAGGAGTTTTGGGTTTTTTCAATCATGACAATATACCAGCTTATTCCTTGAGAGTTGTAAGGATTTTCCTACAAGAATTTCATTGAGAAAGCATACTTTTTCCACCCTACAATCCTGGTATAGCCCCTTCAGATTATTTGTGTTCATAAATTTCAAAGAGCATTTAATAAGAAATCAATTAAAATCCGTGTAGTATGCCAAAACTGCTGTTTTGGTATGGTATAATTAGAATTAACACTACCTCCAGAATTATAAAGATGGAAGAAGCAAAAAATTACACACTCACATTTTGATACTTTTGTTTAATAAAGATTTCTATGAGTTTGAAGTAATATATTTTTACTTACCCTCATATGTGACAAAATTTGGATTTGGGGGAAAACAAACAAATAAACAAACAAGCAAACAATGAAGCAGGAAAAATCAGTATAGTAATGACTTCTTAAGGGAAGACATGAAAAGGCACTGAGGAGAGCCATTCTAGTAGCTTGAACACTATCAATGATTTCCGAGTATGACCCCTAAACTGGAGAGTCAGCATCATCTGAGATCTGTTGTTTATTTGTTTTTTGATGTTTTCCTGTATATGAAATTCAGAATAGGTAAATCTATAGAGACAGTAACTGGATTCAGGTTCCCTGGGTGTATGGCAGGGAAGATTGGGGTTGGGGCTGGAGGATAGGGAGCTAATAATGATCAGCACATGATTTAAGAAAATGTTCTAAAACTGATTATGGTAATGATTGTGCAACTCTTCTGATGTGCTTAGATTACTGAATTGCATATGTGAAGCATATGCCAATCAAACTGTTGGGGAAAAAATAAGGGTTACCGTGTCAGAGACTCTCAGGGGCACTTCTAGTCTGTTGTACAGGTTTTCTATGATTCAAAATTAACCCGATGGCAGTTAGTTTGATTGGGGGCGGCAATGAATCCAAAATAAAGAGCAGAGATGATATCAGAGTTTTTTGATAGCATGTCCTTTAGCAAGGTATTTTGATAGAACGGCAAGTGGTAGGCAGAAAGAAGAGCAAGAGTGGAACTACTAATTTAGAGAAGACGAATAAGAGAACCCTTTTTAGTGTGTGCTTATATATGTGTCTGTGTATGTGCATGCATGTTTGCACATTTGTGAGTGCGTGTGAATTATACCTTGAATTATACCTTGGTGGAAAGTTTAACTTGCCCCACTAGTAGAGATAATTACTTCCCCTCTCTATTCACCCCTGCTTCTAAATAATTTAGACCCAGCAGGGAGTAGCTTATTTCACCACAGGATCTAACTGCTGTTATTCAAGTAGATCTTGCTGCTCTGGCCAGGCATTCTAAAATGAAATGAGTCTGTATCATTACTACTTCGGCTCTCTTTTTGATTTTGGGGCTATCGTTGCCTTTGCAATCTATCTCCGTTCCTTGCTGCTAACAGCACATATTCTCAAGTTGAAAGTGAACACGCATAAAAGGGAAAAAAGACATAGCCTTTATTTATTTTTGAAAGAAGCCAGTTATTAACGGAACAGTTATACTTCAATGACTCACTAGCATTCAGACTGCAAGACAGAAGGTCACTATGAAAGGTAGTACACAGTCTTACGGTTAGAATAGATCGTTTCTGCTAGAAGGTGGATTACTCAATAAGCAAGGCAAGCATGGGTTTACTAGTGCTAATTTATTAATCTGTAGTGAACAATTTTGCATGTAGTGTTTTCTGACCCTGTCAGAGATTCTAGATTTGAAAAGAGGCTTTGAATCTGTAAGAAAGTGCAATGCGGCTGGAAAGGAGAGCGGTATTAGCCAGACCTACAAGCAGAATCTTTGATGGGTACAAATGTGCGATTGTTCCCTACAGATTAGTGAGTAAAGTCAAGTCAACTTGTGCTCACCTCGCGGGTGAGGCAAACCTACACTGATAGTCGCACACAAACACAGAAAACTTTTACTTGTCAACTTCCTTAGTCCGTTAGACTGGGTGGACTAGAGGAACAAACCCATAGACACTCACATGTATATAAGAAAGAACTTTATATACAAGAGCAATTGCATATTGAGAAAACATCCTAGCCCAGTCTAGAGCAAGTCCCTAAGGCCAATACTAGCCCATATGTCTGATACCAATCTATAACATCCTCTTCAGATTCCTGCAGCACATGCAGTGATGCAGAATGCAGGAAGATCACAGGCCAGTGGGTGGAAAGTCTTTGGGATCCAGTGGGGGTGGAAGCATCTCAGCGCTGGCATGGGTTTCTTCGAGACGCCTCCAGTTCCAGGGCTCTGGCTCCGTCAGCATAGCTCCTTGTCGACAGGAAGATGAAGCAGCAAGAGAGTGTGTCCTGCCTCCAAGGAGTAACACAGGAATTCCCAGAATGTCCAGGAGAAAGCCATGCTCTACACAGAGGTCTCATTGACTACGAACTGATTGGCAGGCTAGACTCCACCCATTCACAATTTGACAGATTATGTAAATTCCACACTTAGGGAAAACTTCCTTGAAAGAAATTAATTGTACAGCATGCACACCTTAATGAAAATACTCCTGGCTAAAACAGTCCAGCACTAAATTAGTTTTATACATTTGGCTATTTGTCATTGCAACACGTTTTAGGCTACAGAGGTGCCAGAGAAATCATCTATGGTCTCTGTCAGGTTCATAAAAAGGAACTAAATTGATAAGAAGTTATCTCATTACTACCACTGTTGAGGTCTTTACTATTGTAATAATGTCCTAACCAGCCTACATCTTCCTACGTCATCTCTATGTCAACATTCCAAACCATCCTTCATGTGAATGTTAGATTGATTTTGGTAAATTACAGCCTTGATTGTGTTCTTAGTCCACAAATCACACCACTATGTTTCCTTAATGAATAAGAAATTCAGAGCTGTGTGGCCTGATATTAATGATTGCACAGGACCATCATTATACAGTTGGTATACTAACTACTCCGTGTCAGGTGACTATTTTATCACTTTATTCCCTTCAAATTAGTCTTTTGGTATATGTTATGCTATTAAATTGCGTATGTTTTTTTCTTTTTACTGTGAATTGGTTTAAGGTTTACAGAGAAACTTAGTTTTCTATTCAACAATTTGTTCCATGATTACAATGTCCACAATGTAGAATCACTTATTCCACTGGCCCCTCACGTTTCCTGTTTCTATTCCTCCTTTCCGAACAATTCTGAGCGTTGTCCTGGGACAAATGCTGCCATTGAGTTAACTCTGATTTATAATGATCCTATATAGTGTTTCAGAGGCTTTAAATCTTTTAGAAATAATTATTCTGATTTAGGTGGAGGTGTACATATCAGATCATCATTTTTTTGTTCTACAACTTTTTTCCAACTCCCTTTAGTTCAGCGGTTCTCAACCTATGGGTTGCGACCCCTTTGGGGGTTGAACGACCCTTTCCCAGGGGTTGCCCAATTTTTAACAGTGGCAAAATTACAGTTATGAAGTAGCAACGAAAATAATTTTATGGTTGGGGGGTCATCACAACATGAGGAACTGTATTAAAGGGTCACGGCATTAGGAAGGTTGAGAACTTCAATTGATATTATCTTCCACTTCACCAGTTCAAAAACCTGTCTACTCTCTATTCTTTTCCCTTCCCTGTCTCCTCCTCCCTCCCCTGGCAACTATCAAAGCCTGTTTCTTGCGTGGCAGGTGATGGGGTTGGAGAAGGGGGTGTTGATGAATGGATTGAACTGTTGAAAGCAGAGCTGATGGCCTGAAATGTCAATTGCCGACTCAGTATTTTTAAAAAGAAAGTCTGCTCTTTTAGTATGGTACCTTTTATTATGCTGAGAAAAGTTATTCAATCACAAAGGACATTTTTCCGATGAAATAGTTTAATTAAATCTAAAAGAAATAAATGTATAGCAGCTTATTTTTTTGCTTACAATATTTCTTTTTATGGGATTTATAGACAATTTATCTATTTTATTTTAAAATCATTATATTAGGGGCTCGTACATTTCTTATCACAATCCATACATCCATCAATTGTGTCGAGCACATTTGTACATTTGTTGCCATAATATTCTAAAAACATTTGCTCTCTACTTGAGCCCTTGATACCTCCTCATTTTCCCCTCCCTCCCCACTAGCCCCTCACTCATGAACACTTCCTAATTCATGAATTATTATTTTGTCATATCTTACACTATCCAACGTCTCCCTTCACCCACTTTTCTGCTGACCATCCCCCAGGGAGAAGGTTATATATAGATCCATGTAATCGGTTCACCCTTTCTACTCCACCTTCCCTCCACCCTCCAGGTATCGCCACTCTCACCACTGGGCCTGAAGGGATCACCTGTCCTGGGTTCCCTGTGTTTCTAGTTCCTATCTGTACCAATGTACATCCTCTGCTCTAGCCAGATTTGTAAGGTAGAATTGGAATCATGATAGTTGGGGGAGGAAACATTTAAGGACTAGAGGAAAGTTGTATGTTTCATCATTGCTACCCTGAAACCTGACTGGCTCATCTCCTCCCCACAACCCTTCAGTAAGGGGGTGTCCAATTGCTTACAGATGGGCTTTGGGTCTCTACTCTGCATTCACCCACATTTACAATGATATGATTTTTTGTTCTTTGATGCCTAATACCTGATCCCTTTGACAGCTCGTCGTCACACAGGCTGGTATGCTTCTTCCATGTGAGCTTTGTTGCTTCTGAGCTAGATGACCGCTTGTTTATCTGCAAGCCTTTAAGACCCCAGATGGATGCTATATCTTTTGATAGTCAGCCATCATCAGCTTTCATCACCACATTTGCTTATGTACACATTGTTTTCAGCGATCATGTCGGGATGATGTGCATCATGGAATGTCAATGTCATAGAAAAACGTGTTCTGGCATTGAGAAAGTACTTGAGTGAAGGTCCAATGTCCATCTGCTGCCTTAATAGTAAACCTATAAATGTATGCATGTAGATCTACTTCCCCACCCTCCTATATAAATATACCTACATATGTATATGCCTGTATTTAGATCTCTATAAATATTCTTTGTCTCCTAGTTCTTTCCTCTATTTCCTTTTACTTTATTCTTGTCCCACTATAATGCTCAGCCTTCATTTGGGTTTCAGTAATTTCTCTCGGTTACATTGCCCTTGCTGAATCCCTAACAGGCCTCTCACATCCTCCTTGGATCAATTTTGGATCACTTGTTGCTCCCCTGTTCCTGGATTGGTCAACACCACCTCCTTACCCTCACCTCCCCCTCTCCCATGTCCTCCTGGAACCATCGGTCCTGTTGTTTTCTCCTCCAGACTATTCATTCATCCAGCGTATCTTATCTAGCTAGATCTGTAGAGATAATAATATGCACCAAAATGATGCACCAAAAAGAAGGCATAGCAAGACAATGCAGTGAATGAGAACATAGCGCTGACAACAAAAAAAGAAAACCAACGACCCATAAAAAAATAAAGAAAGAAAGAAAAGGAAACATTTTTAAAAGAAAGAAAAACCTGTAAATAAATCAAGATCTGATTTTTGACCTCTAGGCATGTCCTCCAGTCAACCAGATGGGATGCCACACTCTGGCCCCAGAGTCTATCCTTTGCACTCCCTCGGGAGCTCCCTGCTCTGCTCCACTGTTGCTCTGCCGCACGCCTTGTGTTTTGCCTCGTGCCTCATTGTCACAGGGTCAGTCCGGGCCATTCCCAACACTGAGGGATGTCATGTCTCATACTGGGACCAGCCACATGGTCCACTCTGTGCATTGGCTGTTCAGAGAGGGAACATCATCCTCCAGGCCTGGTGGGCCAGGATGTGATCCACTCTCTTCCTCCGCATTCATTTGCTCCTGTGTGCTCTGATCAAACATGTTCCTATCCCTTAGCTGCAGCTTCAGTGCCATCCTCTAAAGGTAATTCTTATGGGGGGAGGGGCAGTTGTCCACGTAGCTGGTATGGGGACCGAGCCCTCAGGCCCCTCCACTGGTTCCCCACTCCATGCCGGCACGCTGCATTTACATATGGGAACACTGGATCTAAGTCTGGTCCCTCTTTCCCTGGGAGACACAAATTATACCCTCCCCTTGGGTGGGTCAGTGCCCTAGTCCCCTGCCACACATCTCTTTTTCCCCCTCCCCCCATTTTAGTTGGCTACCATATGTACCCCTGGATTTTGGTCTGGCCCCTGACATACTACCTGGACCTCACCCCTGGAGTGTTTGTATACAGTAGCATTGTCCCTGTGCCCCTTTTGCATTTTTCTTTTCTTTTCTCTCTTTTAATAAACTTACCTCAGTGGACTCATGTTGTACTTGTCCTTTTGTGCTTGACTTACTTCACTTAGCATAATTTCCTCCCGTTCTTCCCATGTGGCAATATGCTTCATGCGTTCATCACTGCTTTTTAGCAATGCATAGTACTCCATTGTATGTATATACCACAATTTTTTAATCCATTCATCTGTTGATGGAAATTTGGGTTGTTTCCAACTCCTTGTGATTGTTAACCATGGCACAATGAACATTGGATGTTCACACAGATGTCTGGCCATGGTTTGTTTCTTGCCTCTTCTGGGTATATGCCCAGTAGGGGGATTGTTGGGTCATATGGTAACTAAATTTCCATCGGTTTGAGAAGTTGCCAAATCGATTTCCATACTGGCTGTACATACCTACAGGTTCACAAGCAGTGGATAAGAGTTCCTATCTCACCACAGCCCCTCCAACACTTGTTGCTTTCTGTTTTTTTTGAATTAGGCTATCTTTGAGAGTATTAGGTGATAACGCATAGTTGTTTTAATTTGCATTTCTCTTATGGCTAATGACCGGGAACATTTTCTTATATGTTTATTGACCATTTGGATTTCAAACTCTGTGAAACTTCTGTTCAGGTCCATTGCCCACCTCCTCAGTGGGCAGTTAGTTTTTCTCTTACTGTAAGCTTGCAAAGTATTGTAGATTTTAGTAATAAGACCTTTGTCTGATGTGTCATGGCTAAAGATATTTTCCCAGTCAGTGGCTCTCTTACTGCCCTCTTGGTGAATTCTTTCAATGTACACAGGTGTCTTATCTTCAGTATATCCCACTTGTCTATTTGTGACTCCTCTGTATTTGTATCCTTCCCTATTTCCAATATCCTATGTATTTCCTGTGCTAAGGTTCTCAGGTTTAGGACAAATATTTTATGAGACCATTGTTATAAAAAAATTAGGAGGCTTTAAAACTTTACGGGACCAGACTGATCTGGGATTGCATTGTCTTTGGGAACTTTCTCCTATGGAGGAGATGGTTGGTTTAAGCCACCCAGTTCAATTAGCAGTCCAAGGCTTACTTGACCAGACTTCCCTTTTTTGGTCTAAAATGGTATGTACTTTCTTAGATTTATTGTTCCTCTTATCAGCCTGTTTATTGTTTGGCTTAAAATGGATCAATGGGTGAATTCTGTTCTGGGCCTGAAAGGTGACCAATGGACTCCATCTGACCAGTAAGCATAGTGTATTTTATAATTTTGAGTTTTGTTCTACATTTTCCTTTCACTGTATCCAGGACCTTCTAATTTGATCCCTTTCAGAGCAATGAGTAGTTATAGCCAGATACCATCTAGTTCTTCTTATTTCAGGGTCATGGTGGATAGATTTGTGTGGTCCATTAGTCCACTGGAATAATTGTTCCGATGCATCCTTAAATTTTTGCATTCTTCTTTGCTCAGGACCGGGAAAGATCAATAGCTGCATCTTAGATGGCCAATCATGAGCTTTTATGAATCCAGTCACCACTCACCAAAATATGATGTAGAACAAAGTCTTTGGGAATAATGTTTTGCCTAACATCCATTGTTGAATTTGCAAGAGTGAAAATAAATGGATGCATAAACAAATAGAGTAAAATTGTTTTCCTTCTTGGAGGCTTGTGTTGTGTACTAAATAAACTATGAGCAGTTCAGTGCAGCGTAAAGTGCCCTATGACGTGACTGCTGCCCTTTCACAGTCTTACCATCCATACCCTAAGGAGGTACATATGATGTATAAGCCTGTATTTTACTTTTTTCAAAACCTCTTTTTGTTTTCCTGCCTCTGCGTGTTCGTGCACGGTGTTATCTCTATCTGGATGATTTCCCCTATGATCTCTGTCTGTTGAAATTCTATTACATTTCATATATCTACTGCTACTTTGCTATTAGGGTTCACCTGACCCAAGTCATGGTGTTTTCATCACCTCATATGCATGTGAAAGTTGGACATGAATAAGGAAGAGTGAAGAAGAGTTGATGAATTTGAATTATGGTTCTGTTGAAGAATATTGGAATTATCAAGGCTTTCTAAAAGAACAAACAATGCTCTTAGAAGGGAAAATTTTAAGAGTTCATCTCAAGCACTTTGGACATGTCAAAAGAGACCAGTCCCTGAATAAGGACATCATGCTTAGTTAAGTAGTTGAGCAGAGAAAAACTATCGACAAAATGGATTGACACAGTGGCTGCATCAATGGACTCAAACTTAAGGACAATTAAGGATGGCACAGGGTTAGCTTTTATTTCATTCTGTTGAATGTAAGTCACTATGATATAGAACTGTCTCAACAGCATCTAACAACTACTACTTATTCTTGAATCCTTCTCTGATCTAGTGATCTGTTCCCATATAGAACATTTGATTTATTATCCTATTTAATTACAGGTATTTGCACATTTAGATTATGCTACCACACCCTTCATATCCTGACAAAATCATATGTTTTCTGAGATTAAAGCCTTGTCTCGTTCATAACTGCTTCCTCTCAACAGCATCTGAAGCACATATAAATTATATATATATTATATATTGTACATAGTAGGTGTTCAACAAATGATTGCTGAACAAATCTACATAATTAAAAATAATCAATGCACCTATATTTATGTTTAGGTTAGAATGTCATGTTCTATCATTTAGATATGTGTACAGAGACATGTAGGCCCACTTATGCACAACCCATTCCCATCACTGGAAGACTGAACATAGAGTAAGACTTCGTTGTACAGGATCAATAATATTAGCTTTTTCATAAAGAATTTGGAGTCTTTTAATTTAAAAGTAACATTAGGCCTGAGAATTGGAAAACTTGGAGGGAAGGGGAAACTAATGAACAATGATAATACAGGTAAACATTCTGAGAAGAAGCTATGGAGCACAGTAAAACACATCCTGGTAAAGGTAATCTCCAGGCAGAAGGTAAGAATATCATTTGTTTAATCTTCTATAGTATAATTATTGGAGTCTTTGTATGTCCTTTTGAGTTGTCAAAACTATTTGGGAAGTCACTAGTCACCTTGAGTCACTTTGAAGAATGTCATAATACACTCTAGTGGCAGAACAGGATGCAGATGCCAAAAATAGATCTAATGAGTGAGTGCAGCAGAATTCCTGGTATGACAAAATCAGGAAGCATGAATTTATTGAGCTGAAACCCACAACAGGAAAGCAAAAGACAATGAAAATGCTTGATTCTTAAAGTGGAAGATGTTAAATAAACATATTAAGATTGCAGAAGTTTATTAAGATGCTTATTTTCCCTCTCCTTCCTGTTTATTTTTACATATAATGTTGGTTTTCATTACTACTTCAAAGAGCTTCATTTGAAAACAGTCTTTTGACTATATACTTTATATGTGTTTCCCTAATTGATAAACTAGAAAGGTAAAGGAAGTACACTAACCGAGGATCAAAAAGACAAAGGGACAGAACAGATTTCAAAATAATTTCAAAGATTTTCATTTAGGTGCTGCTATTGACAAATACTTCATTCTATCACCCTCAAAACTAAACAGTATGAATAGTCCAAGACTTGAAGTTATTTATATATTAGTATGTTTATCTATATATTACAGTCATTCTCCCTCCATTACCACCACCCTTTGTGTAGCTACATAGTTGTTCAATGATAGAAATACATTCCTGCCTTTCTTCTTGCTTTTACCATTCATTCATTCATTCATCTATCTATCCCTCCATTCATTCATCCATCCAACTCAAGACCAAGCTTTAGAAGATAACTAAAGTTTCTCCATCCAATAAAGTGAGACAGCAGTACTTAGGACTATTTTGGTGTTTTTATTTGTGGATTACGTGAAAGAAGAATGCGACCTCTGAGGTGTGAAAAACTGGCTTCTTGAATTATTTTATTATATGGGGAAGATACTACATGCATCCTTTACATTGTCTAACAAAGCTGTTTAATTTTACACTTTATGTGTTTTACTAAGCCAATTTTTAAAATGGATTCAGAAATTTAAATCTTTGTCCCAAATTTTTGTTTACCATCAAAAAATGTAATGGTATTTAATGTATCATAAATATCGCATTTCTGGTTATGAACAGCAGTATTATCTATATGTTACAGGGGCTCTCCTGGTTTATGAAACAAAATGTTGCTAGGACATTAGTTCCTTTAACCAGAACAAAGTGGACATCTAGATGTAGTTTAGAAAAGTTCAGAGGTCTCTTCCAATCACATGAATAAAAACCATGAGATTGTAAGAGCAAACCCACCATTTGTTCCGCAGGAGAATGATGAGGCTGTCTGCTCCCATAAAGATTTACAGTCTCAGAACAATATAGGGTTGCTATATTTTGGAATCAAATCCATAGCAGTAGGATAACACCATAGGATATACTACTGCCAGACATTTGAAGGAAAGACCTACTCATTATTTTAGCCTGTAAAATGTGTGATTTTGTCCTAAGTATATCAATACTATTCATAATGGTAGAACTGAGATGAGAGTTTCTTTCACTGCAAACAGAATTCGAATAGCACTCAGATCACAAGCATCAGGTGACAATAGTACTCAAAATAATCTTACAATTGTCTGAGGACTTAGCCATCTCCAAGTTATAAAAAAATCAGTTAGCTTTCATGGACTCATCATTTAAAAGTAACTATCCTGATCATATGCATAAAGGCCTAATAGTTCCCCTCTCCGTTTATTTGGAGAGTTTTCTTGACAGGCAATCACTAGATGGAAATTGATGTGTATTAGTGCCACAGGTGTGAGTCTTGCAATTTCTCTGAAATATGTCCAGGATGTCACTATTTTTAAGTCTGGCTTTCCTTTAAAGCAAACAAAGAGAACAATGCATTCTACACTATTGTGCCACAGAGTTTTGACCAGCAATATAGAAAAGACTTTAGGGAAATAAATGGTAAGTGGGAAAAGACTCATTGTACTGGCATTCTTTCAAGAAGCAAAAACCAAAATGAAAAACAAGAAAGGTTATGTTAAAAGAGAAAAGTACATGAACTTAGTCATTTGTGGATTGTTGACGTTCTGCTAAAAGGAAAAAAGAGGAAAACTAAATTATTTGTATGTGTAGGAGTTCTGACTAACACCTGCCATGTATTGACCTCCAGGTTTGACACAGCTGATTTGGCTGACTAGACTTCCTTCCTTCTAATGCTGTAGCAAATTATTTTAAAAAATAACTTCCTGTCTTCAATAGAAGAGTTCCAAACTAACTATGGAAACGTTCAACAACATTAAGTCTCTAGTTAATTTTAAGGGTTAAAGAGTTAA
Organism: Tenrec ecaudatus; assembly: GCF_050624435.1. Taxonomy (NCBI): domain Eukaryota; kingdom Metazoa; phylum Chordata; class Mammalia; order Afrosoricida; family Tenrecidae; genus Tenrec; species Tenrec ecaudatus. Next base: position 103,258,888 of record NC_134548.1, on the reverse strand, counting down.
AAGGTTATTTTTAAAATCTGAAGAATAAGTACTGTATACAATGAATTTGTATTGCTCATTCCAAAAACCAAATCAAACCAAACCAAAAACAACCCTCACAGTTCAGTAGTTAGGCACTGGACTGTTAAGGCAAAGGTTAGCAGTTATATCCTATAAGTGACTTTGCAGAGGAAAGATGTGGCAATCCTTTTCCATAAAGATTATAGTCTTATGGCCCTGCTTGATACTCACCCTCAGGAAGGAAACACAGAAGACATGGGTGCTATAGCAAAGTGTGGTGAAGAAATTAGATGGTTCCCGACTTTCAGAGAAAAAAATGTCTGGGGGTCTTAAAGGCTTGTAGTTAAACAAGCAGTCATCTAAGTGAGATGTTAACTAAGTTCATATGGAAGAACCACACCAAGATCAGTGACGAAAGGACTGTAAATCAATAATCCAAAGTCAGAGTAAAGAATAGTATCAGAGCCTAAATTGTGAGAATCTGGTTTTCAGAAAGCTATGGATGACAGTGGGAACCTAATGGACACATTTGTGGGATCTGCGTAGGCCATAAGCCTCCGGTGATTTTCCTCTATCAATAATAGAGGGATGGGAAAAAAACTGGTTACCACACCGAGGACATTGGAGATATGATTATAGAAGATCAAAGTGATAAACCAAGCATGGACGGTTAAAACCTTGTCAGTTGATCCCCCTATGATGCACATTAGGCCTGATCTGGTTTTCAACATTTTCTGTATTTTTGTTTTTGGTTTGTTCATGGTGAGATTTCTCTCAGATATGTTTGGTCATTGGGGCTGACCCTCTTGAATTTTTGTTATATGTTTCTTCTGTTTTGCAGTATATGAAACCTAGGATTGATGAACTTATAGGGACAGAAAGTAGAATAAAGATTTCTGGAGGGTACCATGAAGGGTGAGGGGGAGCTGATGTCAAGGAGTTCAAGAAGGAAGACAATATTTTGAAACTGAATGTGATAGCAATCACAAATACACAAATACGATACCTCTTGGTGTGATTGTACTATGGAATGATATGATATCTGCATTAATTCCCAATAAAATCGGTTTGGGGAAAATAAAGATTATAGCCTTGGCAACCCTATGCTACTGCTCTGTCCTACAGAGTCATTCTGAGTAGAAATTGACTCAAGAGAAAGCACCAGTGACAACATCATTCATTCACCGAATATTTGTGCCTTTGTACAGTCTTAATAAGCTGACGTTCCATTTAGCTATCTCACTAGGAGTCTGTCAACCACTGTAAGCCAAATAAGCAAAAAAAAAAAAAAAATCAGTGACATGAGCCACCAGCCTGCTTTCCCACAATGTTTTGCCCTATATACTTAACTCACAACCAATGCTCAGATTTGGAAAACATGGAGTTAAACAATTTTAAAGGCCTTTTAATGGAGAATTTCTCCAAATCTTTACTTGATTCCAATATGCTTTGTAAATATCTAAGGGGAAACTATATTCACATGATTCTTCAGGTTCAGTCAAGGGGACTGAAGCTTACCTCTTTGGTGAACATGGATATATACAATTATTGTTATTGCTAGGTTCCACTGAGTAGATTCTAACTCACAGTGGCCCTATGTCCATATTGCTATGCTTGAACAAATTGTTGCAGCAACCATTTCAAAACATCTCCTTGAAGGTCTTCCTCTTTCTTTTTAAAAGGGAGATGGTCAGATAATTGTAACCATCTTTTTAATTTATTTATAAATCATTGTATTAGGGGCTCTTACAGCTCTAATAACAACCCATACATCAATTGTGTCAAGCACATTTGTACATATATTGCCATTATCATTTTCAAAACACCTATTTACTTGAGCCCTCGGTATCAGCTCTTCTTTTTATTCCTCCCTCCCCCACCCTCCCACCCTCATGACCCCTTTATAAATTATAAATTATTATTATTTTTATATCTTAAACTGAACGCTGTCTCCCTTCACCCACAGTTCTGTTGTTCATCCTCCTCGGTGGTGGGGGGGGGGTGATAGGTGTTATATGTCCATCATTGTCATCGGTTTCCCCTTTCTTCCCTTTCTCCCCCCAAGTTCCCCCTACTCTCATGGTATCACTACTCCAATTGCTGTTAATGAGGGGTTTATCTGTCCTGGATTTTGTGTTTTGAGAGCTCTTATCTGTACCACTGTACATGCTCCGGTCTAACCAGATTCGTATGATAGAACTGGGGTCATGGGGTCATGAAGGGTTTGGGGGTGGGAAGGAAGCATTAAAGAACTAGAGGACTGTTGTGTGTTTCGTCAGTGCTATATTGCACCCTGGCTGGCTCATCCCTTCCTTGTGACCCTTCTGTGAGGGGATGTCCAATTGTCTACAAATGGGTTTGGATCCCCACTCTGATCCACCTCATTTGCATAGATATAATTGTTTGTTTGGGATCTTCTTACACCTGATACCTGATCCTTTTGACCCTTCTTGATTACACAGGCTGGTATGCTTCTTCCAAGTGGGCTTTGTTGCTTCTCTGCTAGATGGGCACTTATTAAACTTCAAGCCTTTCAGACCTCAGATACTATATCTTCTAATAGTTGGGTGCCATCAGCTTTCTTCACCACATTTGCTTATGTACCCATTTTCACTTCAGTGATTATGTTGGGGAAGGGGAGCAACACAGAATGCCAGGTTATTAGAACAAAGTGTTCTTGCTTTGTGGGAGTATTTGAGTAGAGTCACAATGTCTGTCTGCTACCTTGATATTTAACATATAAATATATATACATAGACCTATATCCCTATCGTTATATATTAATATATTTACATATATACATGCCTATGTTTATAAATCTATACATGTCTTTTGCCCCTAGTTATTTCATCTATTTCCTTTTACTTTCCTCCTGTCCCACTATCATGCTCAACATTCATTTTGCTCTTAGTAATTCTTCTCAGCTACATTGAACTTGATTAAACCCCAACAAGCATCTACACATACCTAGTCATTGATTTTAGATCTCTTGTTCCCTTCTTGCTGGGTTTTTTGGCTCCTCCCTTCCTTTCCCCCACCTCCAGTCTCCCCTGTTTCCCCTGAACCAGAGGTACCATTGTTTCCTTTTCAGGATTTTTAATCCTGCCTATCTTATATAGATAGACATGAAAAGAAAGGAAGAAAAAGAAAGAAAGGGAAAAAGGGGGACCTATAAATAGGTTCCCAGTCTGTCTGCTGTCTAATTTTTCTTACAGGGGATAGCACGAATGCAGTCCCCACTACCACAAATTATGCAGTCGAGTTTCGTACATTTGGTGAAATCGCAGGGGTCAGCACACTGCTGACTTTTATGTGTGCTTTCTGATCAAGTCTGATGAGATGCCATGCCCTGCCCACCAAGTTTGAAGTCTATTTTTGGGATTCCTCGAGAATTTCATTGTGGTCTGGATCTACCTTGAGTTTATTCTTGTTCATGGAGTAAGATTCTTGCTTCATTTTCTGTAGGTAAATGTCCATTTTTCCCAGCACCACTTGTTAAAGAGGGCATCCACTTCCCTTTTGAGACTTGGGGCCCTTATCAAAGACCAGTTTTATGTATGCTGATGATTTCATTTCTGGGTTTTCAGTTATTTTCCTCTGTTCTGAATATCTGTCACTATACCAGTATCATGTTGTTTTGACCACTCTGGCTATAATATGTGCTGAAGCCAGGTAAAGCAAGTCCTCCAACTTCATCCATCCTCTTGAGGTGCTTTTAGCTAATTCTGGGCTTCTCTTTTCCATTTTCATGTGTTCATTTATTGCTATCAAACTTCCCTTATATCCCCAAGATTTTTGTACATTGTATTCTCATTCTTTTTGGTTTCTAGAAACTTCCTAATTTCATCTCTGATCTGGGCCAGTACCCAATCATTCTGTAGTAGAGACTTATTCATCCTTTAATTGTTTGCTCTTGTTTTCTAAATCATCCTTGTGTTGATTTGCAGCCTTATGCATAATTGTCCAAAAGGGAGGTCTGAGTGATCTCTATGTGCTTGAATTTACATGGACTTGAGTTGTGCCCCAGCATGTGGTCTGTCTTCAATTATGTGCTATGTGGGCTTGAGGAGAATGTGAATTTTTATATTTCGGTGGAGAGCTCTGAAAATATCTATCAGGTCAAGTCTCCTAATTGTAGAGTTTAGATCTTTAGCTTCCTTGTTAAGCTTCTTTCTCTGTGATCTCTCTTTCTTGGAGAGTGGTGTATTAAGGTCACCTATAATGATTGTTGACCCTATGATTTCTTTTTCCATCTTTTGGAGCTTTGGTTGATGAATTTTGTGGGTCTTTCATTGGGGACAAATATATTTATTCTCACTGGTTCTTGATCTACTGTTCCCTTGAACATTATGAAATGCTCTTATCTCTTTTTATGCTGTCACCTTGAGACCAATTTTGTCAGAGATTAGGATTGCAACTCCTGCTTTTTTTAATTGACATTTGCTCTGTATATTTTTCTCCAACCTTTGGGCTTCAGACTATTTTTTGTCTGCGAACTTGTGATATGTCTTTTGTAGGCAGCAGAATAATGGGTTGTATTCTCTAAGTCAATCTGCTAATCTCTGTCCTATAATGGGAGAGTTCAGTCTTACTATTCAGAGTTATTAAATCCATCTGTGTGGACTCTGTGATGTCATCTCATACCTTTTGTGTTGGGTGTTTTCCTACCCCCTTCTTATCAGTGTGTTGTGCATGTGCATATGTGTGTGTGTGTGCTCATTTTTGCCTTCTTTTCACCCTTGAGCTAATGCTATCTTGGGGGCATTTTTAAAATGTGTTGACTTCTGGGTAGAGTTGCTCTATGTAAAAGTCTCTTATTTGTGCTCAGTGAGTGTTGTTCTTCTGCCCATACTGGGGCAGGGTTTCTTTTAATGTATTCGTTGAGTTTTTCCTTGTCTGAGAAGACCCTTACGTCTCCACCTAGCTTAATATGTAATTTGGCTGGGTAGAGTATTCTTGGGTTTGAATTATTTTCTTTCAAATTTTGGGACACGTTACTCCACTCTCTTCTTCATGCTATCCACTGATAGGTGTGAAAATATTCTTATTTGGGTACCTTTATAGGTGACTGCCTTTTTCCCTTAGCCGCTCATATGATGTTCTCCTTTTTTTCAAAGTTGGATAGTTTAACTATTACATGCCTTGAAGAATTTTTCTTGGAATTCAGTCTCGCTGGTGTCCTTTTGGCCTCCTGAATGATTGACTGATTTTCATTCATTAAGCTTGCGAAGCTATCCTCTAAGAATTTCCTCGCTATTTTTGCCATTGACTTCTTCCTTGTGCCTTGTTCCACTATTCCAATTATTCTAATGTTGTTTCTCTTCATAGCATCAGACATTGTTCTCAGGTTTTCTTCGGCTTCTCTGAATATCTTGTTTGACTGTCTTTCTTGTTTGTTGAAATCTGCCTGGTTGTCCTTAAGGTCACTGGTACAATTCTCTGCTTCTTCTGATCTGTGGATAATGTCTGTGAATTTGTTATTTGATTTTGTTACTTCATCCCTTTTTTCTTGTATTTCCCTTTGGTGTGTGGCCTTTATCACCTATATCATTTAATCCCTTTTCTGTATAGCTTCACTTATATCCTGTATGACTTGAAGCAGCAGTCTGAAGATTTCTTTCTGTTGCAGAGAAACATCTGCTTCTTTTATATGCGTTGTTAGGTTTGGAACTTCCTCCAGCATTGCCTTTTGTTTTTCCTTATTTATTTATTTATTTTGCTGAGGTTGTTGAGGGGATTTTCTGTTTAAGTGTTGTTTGGGAGGAACTCAGCACCATTATCCTTCGAGTCCTGGGATTGGTAGGAATGGCTCTACAGGCTGCCTATAGCCAACTTTCTTGGGCACACGGGCTGTGACTTTGTTCCTCTTGGGTTTCCCTGTCACCCTAGCCTTTTCTGTTGTTTTGGGGGGTGGGCTAGATGGCCCACTCAGGGGCTCTAGGCCAAATGGTTACAAGCTAAAAATGGTAGTGCTTTGGAGGCCAATCTGGTGAGGAACAGGCACGGTTTCATGGAGAGGGAGCATCAGATGGAGACCATGGGGGCTGGATTGAGGACAGCAACTGTGCCAATCCAAGGAGAGCTGACAGTGTAGCTGGGGATCTAGGAGTGTCCTGGTGTGGGGCCTGTCAGGCCTAGGGTCATACACTGGAAGTCAACTGGTTGTGGCCAATATTATCCGTATTTCAAAGATTCTTTGTCACACCCCAACTGGTAGGATCCGTGTTTGGCCTCCACTGTGGTTTTCAGCTCCTGTTGGCTTTTCCTGTTTTGTTATGTTAAAGTTTTGTAGGCTGTGCTCAGGGGATATGCTATCTGTCTGTTTTGTTATGTTAAATGTATGTTAATAGACCAGGTTTCTGGTGACTTACATTCAAAGTTACAAAAAGAAACAGAGCCTCAGATTGAGAGCATGTTTTAATTTTTTTTTCAATGAACTTGTATGGTGCCATGGTATTGGGCCTGTGCCATGCTGTCCACCTAGGAAGGAGGACCAGATTAGTTGGTAGGTTTGGGGCCCATAGGTCTGAATTGCCTAAGTTGTCCTGCATCTTCCCCATCTCTCTTCTGCACAACTCCAGAGGCTTTGCTTCAAGGATGGGTGAATATCCTAGGTGCTTTCCAATTGCAGCAAATTAATCTTTGAATGTTTTTTTGTTTGTTACCCACACTGGCAGGCAGGGAGCTGAACAAAGGGGGTTAAGGAATAGCTGATGCAATTGCTCTGTCTGTGGCCAGAAAGAAGAGATGAAAAGCCTATGAATGCAGGAGAAGGGAGGGTTGCAGAAAGGAGACCTTTAATGTGAGCCCTTGTAGCTAGTTCTCAGAGACTCACTGCAAGCCCAAGATTATGACCCTCTTTATACAGCAGTCTGGGGAAACTACTGCACACTGTGGGTCTTGTATCTTGAACTCAGGAAGGGGTCATGGATGCCCTAGTGAGAGATGAGTAGAACCCATGGGCAGCCCTGGTGAACTTGAAGCATTTCAGTGAGCCCTTGATTCGCTTTCTGGGGGATAATCACAGGAGGAGGTGTGATCCACAGACCCTAGTACACTTGCACTCTATTTCTGGCACCCTGCCATCCACTATTGGTCTCCTTACCCCTTAAATTTCTGATCTAGCAGCAGAAACACCAGGCTGGTGATTCTACCTGTACGTCATTGATCTTTCTCTTTTTCATGGACATTTTATTTTACCAAGCATTATACTCTTTTCCAGGGACTAGTCTCCCTTATAGCATGTCCAAAGTTGTTAGGTTATTAGGTGCTTTCAAGTTTCTTTCAACTCACAGTGACACTATGTACAACTGAATTAAACACTACCCAGTCCTGTGCCATTCTCACAATATTTTTTGTTTGTGTCTGTTTTTATGTCCAATGTAATGAAGATAAATTCTCACCATTGTCCCTTCTAAGAAGCCTTCTTGGTTGTCTTCTTCCAAGAAAGATTTTTTTTGCAGTCCAAGTTACTTTAAATATTCCTCATTGATATCATAATTCAATGGCACCAGTTCTTCTATATTGTTTTAATTGTCCATCATTCTCATATTCTCATATATAAGAGGTGATAGAACATGCAATGGGTTGGGTCAGGTCCACCTTAGTCCTCAAAATGCTATCTTTGCTCCTTGACATTTTAAAGAGGGTTTGGGCCACAAATTTTCCTAGTCCAAAGACATTTGATATTTTGACTGTTGCTTTCATTACTCTTAATTGTGTGTCTAAGTAAAATTAAATCTTTAAAGATGTCAGTGCTTTATCCAATTTCCAGAAACTGCCTTAATTCCACTTCACTTTCTTCAAGTAAGGTTGTGGCATTTAGACATAGCATTTTGCTAATATGCGTTCATCCAATTCTGATATCCATTCTTATTTACATAATTCAGATTATTTGTGCAGCATAAGTATTAAATAAATATGGTAAAAGAACACAACACTGACACAAAGCTTCCCTGATTTTAAGCTATGCACTATTCTCTTGTTCTCTTCCAATGACTTTCATGTACAGGTACTTCAAGAGCACCTCCAAGTGTTCTGGATTTCTCATTCATTACCACACTGCAAGATCAATTATATCTTTATTGAATATATTTTTTGAACAAGATAGTGAGTTTGTATATAAAATTTACCAGGTATGATATAGAGAAAACTGACTACATTTTTGGGAAGAGTCATAGGAGAAATTCTATCTTTAGCCAAAAGTAGGCCAAGGGCTGTGGAACACACAAGTAAGTGCTTATATGCAATGTCAAGCTGAAGCTGAGGAAAGTTGAAGGAAACCCATGAAAGTGAACATATGGTCTGGATTACATCCACCTGATTTTACAAACCATTTCAAAAATAGTTTTGCTGTACTTAGAACTAATGACCAAAGACCAGATGAGTTGTGGGATGATGGCAAGAACATGCATAAAGAAAGAAAAAGACCATAACAAAGAGAGGAAAGAGGGACTTCTGTGTCAAGATGTTCAATTAAACACACACAAGTAAATCCTCCAACTATCAGGAGAAAGTTCAAAACAAAAGAAGACCCAGGTTTCCTGCAATATTGGAAAACAATTTTTCCAATAAATAAAAGAAATCCAGAAGATGAATAATAATAGAATTGGGCAACATTCTAAAAGACCAAAATAATACTAATGAAACAATGATAGACTGGTTTTCACTTGAAGATACATCTCTTAACTCCAACGTAGAAGAACAATAAATAAAGAGAAAAAATTCAAGAAAAGGCTAAGTGTTATGTGGGACAATATGAAGAGGAACAGCTAATGCCTCATTGGAATTCTGGAACCGGAAGAAAAAATATCCACAAACAAAATAGTTCCAGGTCCTAGAAACAAATTCCCTTGTATCATAAGTGGAATAAATAAATACTTAAGAAGCTGAGGAAAACTCAGAAACTACAAACCCCAATAGAAAAACATCATGATATATTGTCGCCAAAGTTTTCCAATATTAAGAAGGACAAAGAGAATATCAAGGGCAACTAGGGGAAAAAGGGCAATAACCTACAAAGGAAAACCAATAAGCATTAGCTTGGAATTTTCAGTAGTATCCATTTAGTCAAGAAGGCATCGAAAAGACATACTAAATGAAAATAAAATTCAACCAAAAATCTTCTATCAAGTAAAATTATCCCTCATCTATGAGAAACAAAGTGTATTCCAGATAAGAAGAAATTAAAAGTATTTTCAAAAACAAGTACAATTTAACAAAAAATACGAAATCAAGTTCTTTGGACATAGAATTAGCAGCAGCCAACATAAACCTGAGACAACGTCAAATCATTCCACCTAAATTTTTTTTCAAAATTAAATAAAACTACAAAACCAAAATTTCAGATTTAGAGATATCAATATAAAATTAAGATGCCCACTACGGATGTTAGCATCTCAGGCAGTGGGCAGAGTGGCAGTTGTCAGGAAATCCAGCTTTGAGAAAGCTCTCTAAGCCCACAGTCTGCAGGCATCTCACAAGAGCCCTCCTCACAGCCAAGATAACAAAAGGGGAGGTCAGCTTGGCCAAAAAGGTGATGAAGCAGAAACCCAAGAGGAAATTGGCAGGGTTGTCAGTGAAACCTGCACCTGCAAAAGTGGAAATGAAGCCACAAAAAAAAAACAGAATAGTAAATCTTTGGACAAAAAAAATGCAACCAAAAGGGAAAAGGAGGAGCAAAAGAAAAACAGGCTGAAGTAGCTACCCAAGAAACTAAGTGGAAAAAAGGAAAAACACGGAGAGTGAAGCCTCTGATAAAACAGGAGAGAAAGAAGCCAAGTTTGATTCATGTTTATTTACCATGCCTTATCAGTAGGCCCTGTGTTTCCATTCTTGTATAAACCAGAGGAATATTTTTTATCAACAGTTTTTTAAATTCAAGTTTTTTAGTAAATCTAGAAACATTTATTAGGAGGAGGAAATTCTACTTCATCACATTTTTAAAAGTGTAAATTCACATTTTTAAAAGTGTAAATAAATGTCTTTGTTTTACTTTAAGATATAAAATCATTTACTGGTTATTTACTTTTTGGGATAACTAGAAAATAGTGAGATGATGAATTACAGGAGGATTTGACCATCTTGGTTGTCAACATAACATTCCATTTGTTGGAAGGTTGTTTTTTTTTAATCCCTAATACAAAACATATTTAATGCCCATTTGGTGTCATTGTCATGTATTTGTATGAGTTGAACACTTAAAATTAATCCCATGTTTTGTTGATTTGTTGGTATTTTAAAAATTAGAGTTTTGGCTGGAAAACATTCTGTCATCATGGCTTTGTTGTCAGAATTGTGTGCATTTTGTAACACCTTTGGTTGTTGGTGGCCCAGTGTTCCTGATAACTTTGTTACATGCTTTGAATGGTTGAACATTTGAGTTTGTAGTGTGCGTCACATTAAATTGTGAATCAGTGGGATTTAAGATGCAACAGCTTATCAACATTTGAATATGGTACTTGATTGTCACTTTAAAAAATATTACCTCCAAATTTAAAGCTGGAAAGTCACTGGAATCATATCAATATGCCACTTTAGGATTTTGTTGTGTGCATTCAAGAATTGCATGCAAATAGTTCATAATATCTCAGTACTGATCTCAAAACAGCCAATAAAATGCCAGGTACAAAAGAAAAAAATAAAATTAAGAAAAATACATAAAAGAGGGAACACTATAGATACAAACCATTTTAATGGAAAGAAAGACAAATCACTAAATGCCGAAGAAGACAATAAATAATAGGGTGACCTCAAAGAAGAAAGAAAAAAGCTAATCAAAATAGAAAAGAATTCCAAAAGTTAGTACAAAATAAAATAACAGCAAAGTAAAGTATGAAAAAAATCTACAAATTGAACAAATTCAACACAGACATGTAGGAAGAAAAAGGAACCAATAACATTACACAGGTACACATATACACACACACACAAATACAGTAAAATGAGAGCAACAAAACCAAACATCTCTATAATAATTCTGAATGTTAATGGATTAAATGCATACCAAGAGATAGAGTTGTAAACTAGATAAGGAAACATAACTCATCAATAAGCTGCTTTCAAGAAATAAAACTTATAAGACAAATTAGATTTAAAATTAAGAGGGAAAAACATATCAAACTAATGGCACCCCCCCAAAAAATCAAAAGTGGTAATATTATACTCCCATAAAACAGACTTCAAATTATTCCATAATAAAAGACAAAGAAGAGCATTATATACTGATTGAAAGTACAATGGAACAAGAACACATAATCCTAATAAACATACAGGCACTCAATGAGTCTCTCAAAACACATTTATCAAACTTATATAGAACTGGGGGAAAAAGCAATTCAGGGATAATATAGTAGGAGACTTAAATATACAAGGACATATATGAGGAAAAGACTATAAACTGGAAGGAAAATCAGCAAAGATAAAAAAGATAAACCACACAATACATTTACTTGGCCTACTATACATATATGAGGGGGGTACCAAAACACGGAATATTTTTTCAAAGCTATGTTTTTAAATTTTTTAAAACAAACCAGCCTTATCACGTTTAAAATACTTGTCATTACACTTAATAAACTTGTGAAATCTGCAATTCCAGTCTTGGAAACATTTTTTCAGATTCATCTGTTTGGATGGCTGATAGCATCGCTTTTCTTCTTCATCTCTTCTATATCATCAAATTACTTTCCTTTCATGTCCTCCTGCATTCATGGAAACAAAAAGTCTCACAAAGTGAGGGCAGGTGAGTAAGGTGCATAGAGCAAGAGAGGCTGGCTGCTTTTTGCCCAAAAACCGGTGCACTGAGATGGTTGGGTGAGTAGGTACATTGTGGTGGTGGCAAAACCAGTCCCCCATCTGCCACAAATTAGGGTGCTTTTGTTGCACACTGTTATGCAATCTTTAAAGAACCTCTAAATAAAAAGCTTGATAAACAGTCTGACTATGTGGAACGAACAGCAAATACATTATGAGTTGACATTTTCTTCTATTTGGGAAGTTGACGGACTTCCAAAACAAGGTTTTCCATTAATCATCATTTCACCTTTTTTGAACGGAGAAAACCACTTGTACTCTTGAGTTTTTCTCATAGTGCTATCTTTGTACACATGTTAAACATCACAACAGTTTCTGTGGCATTTTTCCTGAGCAGGAAACAAAATTTAGAGCCAAATGTTCTCTTAAGCCGACCATCACAATAAATTTCACCTAGGTGAAGCCACCGAGTGTACTCACTCTGAGTGAGGTGATGCTCACCTAACTGGAAAAATGCATACAGCTAAAGCTTTGCCCACTGGAGAATTTATCTTATTGTGGGGAGGGTACTCTCATTTATAGAACACGCTAACCAACAGTATAGTACGCATTCTTTTCTAGTGCACAATGAACATTCTCTACAATAGATCAATGGTAGGACACAAAGAAAGTCTTAAGAAAATTTCAAAATACTGAGAGTTTACAATCCACTTTCTTAGATCACAGCACTATAATATATTAAAATTCAACGATAGAAAGAACAAGGGGAAAATGAAATAAATGGAAACTAGACAACCCACTGCTTAAAACCTAACAGGTAAATGAAGGAATAAGGAATGAAAATTTTAAATTCCTTGAAACAAGTGAGAAAGAAATTACAGCCTATTAAACTTTTGAAACACAGTGTAAGCAGTATGGAGGGAAATAAGTGTACATATAAAAACATGAGGGAACCCACATCACTCCTTAACCCATAATTTTCCAAAATTAAGATGAGTAAACAACTAAGCTTTAAATCATGAGGAGAAAATAATTCAGAAAATTAGAGTATAAATAAATAAATTGCAAAACAGAAAAACAGTTGACAAAATCAACAAGAAGTTGGTATTTTGAAAGAGTTAATAAAATTGACAAGCCATTGTAAACTTAACAAAGGAAAAGAAGAGAAGATGAACATATCACAAAATCCACTGAAATAAAGAAAAAATAACACATTAAAATGACAGACTATATTCTAATAAATTTGAAAACTTAGATGAAATGGACAAATTTGTACCAACATAGTATCTACTCAGAAAAGTCCAGGACACGGTAGTTTCACTAAAGTATTTTGCCAAACATTTAGATAAGATTTGACTCCAATTATAAATGAACTATTCTAGAATCTAGAAAAGGACAGCAAATTCTCAGATTTGTTTTATGAAGTGAGTATACCTTGATACCCAAACCAGGCAAAGACATGATCAGGATAGAAAGTTATAGACCAATATCCCTCATGAGCTTAGATGTACAATTCAAAACAAAATTTTGATCAATAGAATTAAACACTATATAAAAATACTACATAATCAAGGATTTATATCAGATATGCCGGAATGGTTCAACATTAGAAAAACAATCCATGTAATCCACTATATAAACAAAATAAAATATATACTCCATGATGATATCACTGAAAGCAGGAAAAGCATTTGATAAAATCAAACACTCATTCCTGATGAAAACATTTAACAATTAGAAATCGAAGGGGAATTGCTCCACACAGCAAAGGCCATATATACAAAACCAGTGGACAAAATGTCAGTCAATGGGGAGAAACTGGAAGCATTCCCCTTGCAAGCAGGAATCAGACAGGATGCCCCTTATCACTACTCCTAATTCAATATTGTGCTGGAAGTCTTAGCTACCATTATTAGAAAACAAAAATAAATAAAAAATATCAAAACTGTCAATAAAATGAATCCCCTGAAAGACTCAACAAGAAAACTATTGGAAACAATTGAAAAGTTTAACAACATGGCAGTATACAAGATTAACATACAAAAATCAATGAGATTCCTGTACGCTAACTAAGATAATTCTGATAATAAATTATGAAAACAGTAGCATTTACAACAATGACCAAAAAATTAAATAATTAGGAATGACTGTAACCAGAAACAAATGGATTGTACAAAGAAAATCACACAACACTATTATAAGAAACCAAAAGGCACCTCATAAAGGGAAGAATGTTTGATGATCAAGAATAGGAAGGCTTAATGCTGTGAAAATGTGAATAATATCCTAAGCTGTCCACAAATAAAATGTTATTCCGATACAGATAGTATTATACTTTTAAAAATGGAAAAAACTTATTAGTAACTCTGTATGAAGAAGAAAGAAATCCAAGATAAGCAAAGTAGGAGACCTCTCACTTTCTGACCTCAAAACCCATGACACAGCCACACTACCCAAATCACCCTAGCATTATGCTAGATACATAGACAAAGGGAAAAGAATAGAGGACCCAGAATTAACTCCAACTACCATCAATTGATCTTTGACAAAGTTTCAAGAATATGAAATGAGGAAGAGACAGTCTCGTCAACAAATGGTGCTTAGAAATATGCATCTCTATTTCAGAGGAGTGAAACAGTACCCATACCTCTGTCCATATACAAAAATGAGCACAAGATGGATCCAAGGTCCAAATGTAATCCCACAGCTATAAAGACAATCAATTAGGAAATGGGGACAAACTTATGGGTTCTAATGTAGGGCACAGCTGCACTAGCAGACATAAAAAAGTAAACACAATGGAAAACAATATAGGTGACTGGGACATAGTAAAAACAAGCCACCCATGTGCATTAAAAGACTGAAAAGAGAATACACAGAGCAAGAAAAACTTTTTGGAAACAACACAATGGACAAAGCATTAATGTTTAAAATCTATAGAGAATTCCAACACCTTAACAATAAAACTGAATAATCCAGTTTGAAAATGAGAAAAGGACAGGAACAGACAATTGACACATACGAAGAAATACAATCCCTAGCCATTTGAGATGTGAACATGAAAACAACAATGAAATGCCACCTTACACTGACAATGACAGTAAAGTTCAAAACCACAGAAATAACAAATGCTTGAGAGTGTGTAGGGAAATTGGAACCTTGATACACCGATGGTGGTATTGTAAAAGTGTAAAACCACTGTGAATCGCAATATCACATTCCCAATATCCATTAATCTCTCTCCTGGGTATGTACCCTAATGTCAAAAGAGCCATGACACAAACAAACTTATGCACAACTATGTTCACTTCTACCCTGTTCATAATGGCAAGATGATGGAAACAACCTAAATGCTCATCAGTAGAAGAATGGATAAAAAAATTTTGATAATACACATTGTGTAGTACTATGCGTTGCTAAAAAATGATGAAACCAAGAAGCACTGCATGGCATATATTGATCTGGAATGTAGTATGTTGAATGAAATTAATTAACCACAAAAGGATAAATATTGTATGAGACCGATTTTGGAGGCTATGATGGGGGGCAGAGAGGAGGAGCAGGGAGGGCAAGGAAAAGAAGACAAAGCAGTAGCCTAGAGGGTAGACCAGTGTTAACTTGCATGAAGGGGAAGGTGGGAATTCACAAGAGGGAGAAGAGAAATCAAAGTAAGGGAGGAGGTAAGCTAGCAGGGGACTTGATAAGTAGCTTAAGTTGTTGAATATAAAATAAATTATCTGAAATGTAAACCTTCACCAAATTCACAATTTAAAAAAATGTTTTTTAAATAGAAGAAAAATAAAAATCTTAAATGGATGTTAGAGGAGACTGAAACTTGATCTTGGATGTAGAGTACAAAAAATAATCAGATAATTTCAATAGACAGTTAAAGAAGACAAAGTAAGCAATTGCAATAAAATGTGTGGAGACATGAGATTAGAAAACCAAAAAGGGGATTCGGGGAAGATGGCCGACAGGGACACCCGCATACTCTGAGAGCTCCTCCAAACAAAGCGGGATTGGCGACCAGGTAGCTGAATAGTAAGAGTCTGGTGAGTGAAATATCCCCCTGGGACAGCACCCCAGTCCTACCCCACGTATTTGTCCGGAGCAGGGGTCTAGGTCAATGAGGACCGGACTAGTGGGACATCTCTGGCCACTAAGCTGACGTGAGCTCACTGGCGACCGGCTTAGGCTCCATCCCCAAACGGACGCCAGCCCAGAGCCACTTGCCTGCCCTGCCTACTCCAGCGGCCCACTCCCCACTCCCCATACGCGGATCTCCACTGGGAGAGAAGCTTTCCTCTCCCGCAGTTCCCCTCTCCCCGCAGGGCAGCGATCTGCCCTCGGGCCCACGTCCCTCCCTCCATTCATCCAAGCTCAGGGGAGCGGACCCGCGGGTTGTCTGGCGACCCCCACGGGGGACCATCCACCCGCACCGCTGCCGCGGACCTCTCCACCTGCCCTCCGTGCGCTGGCCTCCCACCCCCGCCCGCCCCCGCCAGCCCCTGGCAGCCTAGCGCCAGCTCCACTCCTGGCCGGGACCCTGCGCTGAGCACTTCCCGCCAACAGGAGCCATAGCCCAACCCGCGCCTGTCCCGGACCCTGAGCTTCCGCGGAGCGCCGCGCCCCGCGCTGCTGAGTCTGCCCACCAAGGGCCCCCCCCTGCGCAAGGCACAAGAGTAGGTGCCCTCCCCAGGGTGCTGCGGGGACCCCGGCGGCCGCGACTCTGAGCCTGAGCAGAGGAAGGGCGCCATTGCCCCCTGCGGTTTCGCGCCAAGCCTCCTTTGCCGGCGCCATTACCCCCTGCGGTTTCGCGCCAAAAGGGCGGAGAGCGAACACCATTGTTCCCTGCAGTGTCCAGCCCGGGCAGATCAAACACTCCACCTGCAGTCTAGGCTTTGCAGTCCCTGAGGAGCCCTCAGTGAGCTCCAGCCAGCTCTCACCACCTGGGGCCCTGTTGGGTCCCCAGTGCCAGCCCTAAGCCTGCCGCAGCCCGCCCCAGCCACCCCAGGAGACGGCACAGTGGCCTGAGCCTCCACACAATAAGGTTACTCCTGTCTCCCAGAAGCATGGGGCCTATTAAAGGATCAAGGAAAACTCAACAGACCACATCACTCCCAACAAAAAAATCAGAAAAACGAGGCACTTTAACAGACCTAACGTCACTCATAGAAGAAACAGATATAGATCAGCCACAAAAGGAAATCTTCAGAACTCTGCTTGCAGTAATACAGGAGCTAAGAGAAGAAAACCAAAATAAGGATGCAACGATAGAAGGGATGAAATGCACAATAGAGGGGATGAAGTCCACAATAGAGGGGATGAATACTATCCACCAAAAGGAACTGCAGAAACTAACAGAGGAGGTAGCAGAGGCCACACAAAAGGTCACAGAAGCTATATCTAGGCTTGAGGAGGCTGAGAACCGTATCAGTGAACTCGAGGACGCTCAAAACAAACGAAGCAAGCGAGAAAAACAATCAGATAGGAAAATTAAAGAAACAGAAGACAGCCTGAGATCAATGACAGATGCTATGAAGAGGAAAAATATTCGAATAATTGGTCTACCGGAACACAACATAACACACAAATCGACCGCCAAGATAGCAAAGGAATTCCTGGAAGAAAATTTCCCCAACCTAACAAAGGAGAATCCGACTCTCATACAGGAAGCAGAGAGGACGCCGGCTAAGCTAAACACCAAGAAGAACACGCCAAGGCATATAATTGTAAAATTATCCAACTTAGAGGAAAAAGAGAAAATTCTACGAGCATCAAGAGAAAGGAAGACAGTCACATACAAAGGAGCGCAGGTAAGGGTATGCTCAGACTTATCAGCTGAAACCATGAAGAGGAGGAGAGAATGGAGCAGCATCTTCCAAATTCTGAAAGATAAAAATGCCTCCCCCAGAATCCTATACCCTGCCAAGTTATCCATTAAGATAGAGGGTAAGATAAGGGTCTTCCAGGACAAGGAAGAACTCAAAAAATATACTGCAAGTCACCCGACCCTGCAGAACATACTGGCTGACTCACTATGGCCAGAAGATCAAGCTCCAACTAGAACCTCCAGGAGACCACCATATATCCCATCTCCATCTAGAAGCCAACATGCCAGCAACACGTACCAGGACAACACGGTCTCAGATGGAAAAGAGGACAGGATAGAAACCCTCCACTCAAACGCAGTACACTGATATGAAGGAAGATAGGCAAAGACCCAAAACACAAAACAGAATATGGCAACCATGAAGCCAGAGATTGTAATAATCACTTTGAATACAAATGGGCTCAATTCATATGTTAAAAGAAAGAGGCTGGAGGATTGGATTAGAAAACATAACCCATCAATCTGCTGCCTGCAAGAGACACACCTTAAGCAAGCAGACAAGCATATGCTGAGAATAAAGGGCTGGCAGAAAGTTTACCAAGCAAATGGTAACTCCAAGAAGGCAGGAGTGGCTATCTTAATCTCCGACAAAATGGATCTCAAGATCCAAAACATAAAAAGAGACAAAGAGGGACATTACATAATGCTCAAAGGCTCAGTAAACCAGGAAGCAATAAGCATACTGAATATTTACGCACCTAATAATGGTGCGGCAAATTTCGTCAAACAAACTATTAAAAAAATGACAGAAGAAATCACGGAAACAACAATAATAGTGGGGGACTTCAACACTCCACTATCAGAGAAAGACAGGTCACAGGGAAAGAAGCTCAGCAAAGAGGCCAGAGAGCTAAACAATGTAATTAGGCAACAGGGCCTGATAGACATCTATAGAGCCTTTCATCCAAAAGCAAAAGGTTTCACATTCTTCTCCAATCCACACGGATCTTTCTCAAGAATAGATCACATGCTGGGGCACAAGGCCAGCCTGAGTAAATTCAAACACATAGATATTATCCAGACGTCTTTCTCAGACCACCATGCCATAAAGCTGGAGATTAATAGAAGGGCACCCAGAAAAGCAAGGGCCACCAATTGGAGAATAAACAACGATCTCCTGCGACATGAATGGGTTAAGGTCCAGATCAGAGAGGATATCAGGAAATTTCTAGAAACTAATGAGAACGAGCATACAACATATCAAAACTTATGGGACACTGCAAAGGCAGTTATCAGAGGTAGCTTGATATCACTGAATGCATACATGAAAAAAGAAGAAAGGCGTATGACAGATATGTTAACACAAAACCTCCAACAACTAGAACAGAGTCAACAGAACTACCCCTCCAATAGCAAGAGAAAAGAAATAATAAAAATCAGGGCGGAGTTAAACCAGTGGGAAGACAAAAGAACAATGCAAAGGATTAACGCAACTAGAAGCTGGTTTTATGAACGAATTAATAAAATTGACACTCCCCTGGCAAAGCTTACCAAAGATAGAAAGGAACAATCATCAATAGCCAGGATGAGGGATGAATCGGGGGCAATAACAACAGACCCCAATGAGATAAAAAGGATAATCACAAAGTACTATGAAGGTTTGTATTCTAATGAATTCAGAAACCTGGAAGACATGGATAAATATTTAGAAAAACAATCTATCCCTAGATTATCTGAGACAGAGATCAAGAACCTCAACAAACCCATAGCGAAGGAAGAAATAGAGAGTGTCATCAAAAACCTACCAAGGAAAAAGGCCCCAGGGCCAGATGGCTACACAGCAGAATTTTACCAAACATTCAGGGAAGAGCTGACACCGATCCTCCACAAAGTATTCCATAACATAGAAAAGAACGGCAAGCTCCCAAACTCATTTTACGAAGCCAGCATTACTTTGATACCCAAACAGGGAAAAGACCCCACAAGCGTAGAGAATTATAGACCAATATCTCTAATGAACATAGATGCAAAAATCCTTAACAAAATATTGGCCAATAGAATACAAAGGAACATCAAGCATATCATTCACCACGACCAAGTAGGATTCATCCCAGCGATGCAGGGATGGTTTAACATCCGAAAATCCATCAATATCATTCACCACATCGAGAAGAAAAAGGATAAAAACCATATGATAATATCCATAGATGCAGAAAAAGCATTTGACAACATCCAGCATCCATTCCTAATCAAAACACTCATGAAGATAGGATTGGAAGGTAAGTTCCTCAAGCTCATACAAGCTATCTATGAAAGACCAACAGCCAACATCATAGTCAATGGAGAAAAGACAAGAACAATACCACTGAAAAAGGGTACAAGACAAGGATGCCCCCTGTCCCCTCTTCTATTCAATATCGTTTTGGAGGTTCTGGCTAACAACATAAGACAGCGGAAGGACATCAAAGGGATCCAGTTGGGAGAAGAGGAGGTGAAACTATCGTTATTTGCAGATGACATGATCCTATACATTGAAGACCCCCAAAACTCCACAGTTGGAATACTTACAGCAATAGAGGAATACGGAAGAGTAGCAGGATACAAGATCAATAAACAGAAGTCGGTAGGGTTTCTATACACATCGGACAGGGCCATGGAAGAGGCGATTAAGAGGGAAGTACCCTTCACAGTAGCCAAGAACAAACTGAAATACCTAGGAATATACTTAACAAAAAATACTAAAGACCTATATAAGCATAATTATAAAACCCTATTACAGGAAACCAAAAGTGACCTTCACAAATGGATGAAGCTCCCCTGCTCATGGTTAGGTAGGCTGAACATAGTAAAGATGACAGTTCTTCCTAAAGCACTCTACAAGTTCAATGCTATACCAATCCAATTACCATCAACCTTCTTCAAAGAATTGGAAAAACTGACCACCAACTTCATATGGAGAGGGAAGAAACCCAGAATTAGCAGAGAACTCCTCAAGAAGAAGGACACAATTGGAGGACTCGCCCTACCTGATTTTAATGCCTACTACACAGCTACAGTGGTCAAAACAGCATGGTACTGGCACAATGATAGACACTCAGACCAGTGGAAAAGAATAGAAAGCCCAGGAGTAAAATCATCAGCATATAGACAACTGATCTTCGACAAGGGCCCCAAAAACGTCAAGTGGGAAGCAGATGCCCTCTTTAATAAGTGGTGCTGGAAACAATGGATATCCACATGTAGAAAGTTGAAACAAGACGTCTACCTCACCCCATGCACAAGAATACACTCAAGGTGGATCACAGATCTAGAAGTCAAACCCCAAACCATCAGGACCATTAAGGAAGGAATTGGGACTAATCTCAGAGCACTGGCCCAGGGAGCACATAGGCTCACTGCAACAGGGAAGGGGACACACACAGGTGATCGGGAAATCGACAAATGGGATCTAATAAGAATAAAACACCTGTGCACCTCGAAAGACTTTGCCAAGAGGGTGACAAGGCAACCCACAGACTGGGAGAAGATTTTTAGTAATGACACGTCAGACAAAGGGCTCATTACTAAAATCTACAACACCATCATGACCTGCAAAAAGAGGAAAACAGTTAACCCCCTAAGGAAGTGGGCAAAAGAAATGAGAAGAACTTTCACTAGAGAGGAGATCAATATGGCCAATAAATATATGAGAAAGTGCTCGAAGTCCCTTGCCATAAGAGAAATGCAAATCAAAACAACCATGAGATACCACCTAACACCCCTGAGGCTAGCCCAGATCAGTAAATCAGAGAGCAACAAGTGTTGGAGGGGCTGTGGTGAAATAGGAACCCTCCTCCACTGCTGGTGGTCGTGCAGATTTGTACAGACACTGTGGAAAGCAATCTGGCGATACCTAAAGAAAATGGAAATCGATCTACCTTACGACCCAGCCATCCCTCTACTGGGCATATACCCGGTTGAAGCAGCAAATAAAACACGACCAGTCATATGCGCTCCAATGTTTATTGCGGCACAATTCACAATAGCAAAGACTTGGAAACAGCCTAAGTTTCCATCGATAGACGAGTGGATTAGCAAACTTTGGCACATACACACAATGGAGTATTATGCAGCATTGAAAAGCACCGATGAGCACATGAAACACGTTATTTCATGGGAAGAGCTGGAAGGAATTATGCTAAGCGAGGTAAGCCAGTCCCAAAGGGACAGGTACAACATGAGTCCCCTGAGGTAAGTACAATCAGCATGACAGAAATGGGGCATTAATCAACCCAAGGGGAGGGTATTGTTTATATCTCCACAGGGAAAGTGGGACCAGACTTCAACCCAGTGTCGCAAGGTGTGAATGCATTATCCCGGCGTGGAGGACGGAACCGGTGGAGAGGTCTGGGAGGCAGGCCCCAGCACCATAAATTAAGTGGATTCCTGCCCCTCCCCCGAAAAGAACTTGTGCCAAAGGACGACATTGACCCTGCAGCTATGGGAGATGGTCATATTTGACCAGAGCACACGGGAGCAGATGAAGGGGCAGGAGGAGAGAGTGGAGCACAGCCTGGCCCACCAGGCCGTGATGATGATGTTCCTGAGTAGAGCAGCCAGTCCACAGAGAGAACAACATGGCTGGCCCTACTATGAGACATGATGCCCCTCAGTGACTAAGGGCGATACAGGGGACAGCACCGGAGACACAGTGTGGGAATTGCACCTGACCTGATCCCACCACACCGAGGCAATGCACTGGGGGAGTGCAGCGGAACAGCAAGGGAATGGAGTGGCAAGGTCCCCAGGGAATGCTGAAAGTGGACTTTGGGGCCAGGGCGTGGTGCCCCAACAGACTGGACTGGAAAACGCTCCTAAGGGCCAGCAAAGATCCCTGAACTAACTACAAGCTTTTCTCTTGTGAACTGTTTTGTTCTGTTCTTTTTCAGTGGTTTGTCTTGGTTGTTTTGTTGTCCGGTTATATACTGTTGCTTTGTGTTCCTCTGTCTAGTTTTCGTGCATGTTAGTGACTCCACAGGTCTGTCTGAATAGGACAGGCTGGATGAACTATCGGGAGGAAAAACAACGGGACCGACAGTTCCGGGGGGACTTGGGGTGGGGGGTAGGGGGGGTAAGGAAGTGGTGTTAACAAACCCAGGGACAAGGGAAAAACATGGGACCCCAAAGGGTAGAGAAGGGGGAGTGGCAGGCCTGGTGGGAAATGATCAAGGGTAAGGTTGATTAGAGAAGAGGTATACTCTAGCCCAGGTGGCAATGAAGCATGGTAGTAGGGCAGGAGGAAGGTCAAGGGAGATGGAGGAAAGAGCTAGGAGTCAAAGGGCATTCATGGAGGTCTAGACAAAGACATGTACATGCAAATATATATAGGAGGTTGGGGAAATAGATCTTTGTGTCTATATTTATAGATCAAGTATTAAGGTGGCGGAAGGACCTTGGGCCTCTACTCAAACACTCCCTCTATGCATGAATACCTTCTTTTATTAAATTGGAACTCTATGATGCTCACTCTCCCGACACAACAGCTGGAGCCTACATGGGTGAACAAGTAAATGTGGTGAAGAAAGCTGATGGTGCCCGGCTATCAAAAGAGATAGTGACTGGGGTCTTAAAGGCTTGAAGATAAACAAGCGGCCATCTAGCTCAGAAGCAACAAAGTCCACATGGAAGAACACAACAGCCTGTGTGATCGAGTGGTCCCAAAGGGATCAGTTACCAGGCATCAAAGAACAAAAAATCATATCATTGACTGCACACCTCCATGATAGGATCGCTGAAGACAAATGGGTGCATAAGCAAATGTGGTGAAGAAAGCTGATGGTGCCCGGCTATCAAAAGAGATAGTGTCTGGGGTCTTAAAGGCTTGAAGGTGAACAAGCGGCCATCTCGCTCAGAAACAAATAAGCCCACATGGAAGAAGCACACCGGCCAGTGCGATCACGAGGTGCCCAAGGGACCAGATATAAGGCATCATGCAAAAAAAAAAATATGTGTGTGTATGTTTGTGTATTTATGTGTATATGTATATATGTATGTGTATATATATATTATATTAAATGAAGGGGGAAGTGCAGAGTGGAGACCCAAGGCCCAAGTGTCAGCCAATGGAGATCCCCTCATAGAGGGGCTTAGGAGAGGAGATGGGTTAATTAGGGTGTGAGGTAGTATCGATGAAGAACACAGCTTTCCCCCAGATTCTGGATGCTTCCTCCCCCCAACTACCATGATCCGAATTCTACCTTGCAGGGCTGGATAGGACAGAGGCTGTACACTGGTACATAGGAGGGTTGGAGATACAGGGAATCCAGGGTGGATGATACCTCCAGGACCAAGGGAGTGAGGGACGATGCTGGGAGAGTGGAGGGTGAGTGGGTTGGAAAGGGGAAACTGATTACAAGGAGCCACATGTGACCTCTTCCCTGGGAGAGGGACAGCAGAGAAGGGGGGAAGGGAGACCCCGAATAGGGCAAGATATGACAAAATAACGAGGTATAAATTACCAAGGGCATATGTGGGAGGGGGGAAAAGGGAGGGAGGGGGGGAAAAAAAGGAGGACCTGATGCAAGGGGCTTAGGTGAAGAGCAAATGCCTTGAGAGTGATTGGGACAGGGAGTGTATGGGTGTGCTTTGTACAATTGATGTATGTATATGTATGGATTGTGGTAAGAGTTGTTGGAGTCCCTAATAAAATGTAAAAGAAAAAAAAAAAAAAAAAAGAAAATGATTAGGGCAGAATATGTACAGATGTGCTTTATACAATTGATGTATGTCTATGTATGGATTGTGATAAGTGTTGTATGAGCCCCTAATAAAATGTTTAAAAAAAAAAAAACAAAAAAAAAAAAAAAAAAACAATGAGGATGAAGAGACTTTATCTTTCAGCATGTTATCAGGAGAGAAGAGTCCTTAGAAAAGGACATCCTGCTTGATAAAATTGAGAATCAGCAAAAAAGAAGACCCTCAATCAGATGAATTGACAAAGTGCTGAAGCAATGGGCTCAAACATAGCAACAATTGAGAGGATGGAGCAGGACCCAGCAGGGTCTGAGTCTGCTGGTCACAGGGTCACTATGAGTGGGAAGTGACTCAACAGCTCCTAAGGACAGCAATAGATGCATAGATGTATATTATGGTTATGTGTTACTGTTCAACAGATTTTAATCGTTGCTGTTTTCCTTGACCCTCTTACTGTTTTTCACCATAAAGTCTATTGTATAGAAATTAATACTGCCACTACTGTTCTTTTTTATTGCTATTTGCTTGATATATTTTCCATTCTTTGGTTTTTTGTCTATTTTCGTCTTTGTGTCTAAGGTGTGTCTCATGGACAGCATATTGATGGGTGCCCTTTGCTTACATATTCTGTCTCTTGATTGGTAATTAAGTTGAAATTCGCTGTAATTATCTAAGACGTGGATTCATTATTGTTATTTTTCTGTTGTGTTTGTGATGCTGCTGGTTTGTTACATATAATTTTCTGTGATGAATTCAGTTTGTTTATAGATTTTCTTATCATCTACTTTCTTGTTAAAAAAACAACAAAAAACAAATCTCTATGTTTTTCTTTTCATTTTGTATGAGCTTTAATGACTGTCTTTGAAATAGCCCTGTACTTTACTATTTTCATCTCAAGTTTAAAACAAGCTGTGTTATCTTGAAATCATCTTGACTTTCTCTCCATTTGAAATTTCTACTCATACACAACTTATTCTATCTTTTTGCTTTGTAGTTGTCCTCATTTACAAATAATATCTCTGGTTCCCTATAGTCACTCTTGCTGCTTTATTTTACTTTGGGTACTTCTATATGTGGGTTGGTGTCCGGGTTGTCATGTGTATTAATCTTAGCATGAGTCTATTGTCTGGAGAACTCCCTTTAATATTTATTTTAAGATTCATCTGGTTCTCTACTGGAAAGCACTCATAAAGGATAATAAATAGACCTTGAACTATTTAAAAAAAAAAAAAAAAAAAAAAAAAAAAAAAAAAAAAAAAAAGAAAACCAAAAAGGAAGAAGACCTTCAAAATGTATCAAGATGAAAGAACTGAAGAAAAATATTAAACCTAGAGTTGTCATATTTAAGAATATTATGAGTGGCTATCTGTTCCAGTAAAAATTTACATCATTGAACAACCTATGTAGGATCACTCTAAGTCAGAATTGATTTAGTGACAGTGATTTTTTTTTAAATAGGAAAAATACTGAGTGATCAAGAAGCATGGCAAGAAGGTGGCAGGAATACATATAGGCTTTGTACCCAAAATAATTGGTTAACCTTCACAGAAATGACACAGTTGCTGTGGCAATGGGCTCAAACCTAGCAATTGTGAGGACTGGGCAGAACTGGGGAGTGTTTCCTTGGTTGTACAGTGTCACTGTACAACAAAAAGATATTATTTCTGGAAGGAACACTGGGATTCTATTAGTTTGGAATGATAATTATATAGCCTTTCACTCTGGTTGGAAGAGTAATATTGGCCCTGATGCAAATGGTTCCCTGTTTCTGATTCATCTGATAAATATTTATTGAATGCTTATTTACTGAGCAGGGTTGTACATGTTGAGGATAGAGCTGTAAAAAACAAACCAACAATACCCGCCACTCCAAAAAACCCCAAAAAACCTCCAAACTAATGAAGCTTAACTCTATGAGAGAAAGAGTCAGGCAAATATATACATGAATAAATTATTTGATTATAGTTTGGATAATTCAGATGAGAAAATGGAAACAGGATGATTGAATAGAGGATGACTAAGAGAATTGGAAGTCCTTTATATATAAAAACATGATTTTAAAGTTGTTTGATTTCAAATGTATGCATTCTCTAATGGAATTTGGTAGTAATAAAATGCATACCTCGACTTGATTTTAAAATAAATGCATAAAAGTAGGAAGTGACAATTAAACTGATGTGGAGCAAGCCATGCAGAAATTTAGAAAAACTTTACAAGTGGTAACTTTAAGAATTTTAAATACCCTGAGGTAGAATTTTTCTGGTTTCAAGAACAGAATAAATGCTAGTCTGACTGGAACATAATGAACAAGAAGATAAATAATTAGTGCAATTTAATTGATCAATAGTTTTTAAAGTGTAGGTAGGTAACTTTAGTAGTTAGAAAGATGTACACTTGAGTTCAAAGAATAAGAGATGGTGCTTTCAGGCATAAAATTTATGCATGTTCTAATGGCTCTCTAATTATTAAAAATCTGCATAATATTACTTAGTGTACTGATTCTCAAAGTATCATTCCTGGGTCTCTGGCAAAACCAAACCAAATCAAAATCTCACTACTGTAATATCAATTCTGACTCATATTCTATCCTATGGGTTAGATTATGAAAGTTTCTGAGATTGTAACTCTTTACAGGAGTAGAATGCCCATCCTTTTCCTGAGGAGTGACTAGTGGTTTTGAACTGCTGCTCTTGTGGTTAGCAGCCAGATCCCTGACATTAACGTTGCCGGGAGATTTGTTAGAAATGCAAATTCCAAGCCCCCAAACAGACCTGTTGAATCAGAAATTCTAGGGATTATCTGAGAAGGGCAACAATCTGTGTTGTGGCAAGTCATTCAATTGATTGTAATACCAGATAGAACTAGAGTGTCACTTTGTTAGAACAAGGCTTGGGGCCAGTTGCAGAACAGATTATCAGCTGCTCATATGTCCATCAAGTTGAAATAAAAGAAAATGAAAAGTCTACAAGGGTCAAAGTGTGACTTTGAGTATATCAAGAGTAGATTTGATGCTCCTAGCTCCAATTGAAGTACAATTCGTTCTTACATGATGGCCCTGCTTGATACCTGCCTCAGGAAGGGAACACAGAACATATGGGTGCTAAAATAGCTTCTGAGGTCTTAAAGACGTGTCTCCAAACAAGTATGTATGTATGTGAGATGTCACCTAAGTCCACATGGAAGATGCACACCGTTATCAGTCACCTAAGAATTGTAAATCATATATTCCTAAATCAAAGGAGGGATTAGTAACAGAGCCTAAATTGTGAGAATCACATTTGTAGAAGGTTCTGGATGACAGGGGGCGCTCAAGCTTCATTTGTGGGAACGACATAGGAAATAAGCCTCCTATGAATTACCTCTGTTCACAAATGAGGAATGGGAGGAAAGTGGTTGCTAAACAGCATGCATTGGAGAGATGAGTAGAGAAGATTGAATGCGTAAATCTGACCTGAACGGTTAAAGCCTTGTCACTTGATTCCCCCTCTGATGCATGCTGGACTTAATTTAGTTTTCAACATTTTCTGTATTTCTGTTTTGTTTTTATTTGTTCTATTAGAGTGTGTCTCCGAGGTCATGAGTTCATCCTTATGAAGTTGTGTTATATGTTTTTCGGTGTTTCTGTATATTAAAGCCAGGATTGATGAGTTGGTAGCTACAGCAAGTGGAAAAAGGGATTGGGGGAGGTGGTATTGAGGTGGTGGTTGGGGGGAGGGGTAAAAGTGAGATGATGTCAAGGAGCCCAGGAAGAAAAATACAGTTTGGAAACTGGTTGTGGTAGCAATTGTACAGTGCTGCTTGATGTTATTGAACTATGGAATGATATGATATGTGAAGGGGTACAAAAATGGAATTTTTTCAAAGCTATGTATTTAATTTTTCTTGACAAAACAACCATATCACCGTCAATGTACTCTCCATTATACTTAATACAGTTGTCAAATTTGCTATTCTATTCTTGGAAATATATTTCAGTCTCATCTGTCTGAATGGCTTACAGCACCTCCCTCGTTTTTGTTTTTTTTTTCGCCTCTTCTGTGTTGGCAAATTCCTGTCCTTTCATGTCCATCTTCATTCGTGGAAACAAAATAGAAGTTTCATGGTGTGAGGTCAGGTGAGTAAGGTGCATGGGAAAAATAGACATGCTGTTTTTTGTCAAAATTGGTGCACTGAGATGGCTGCTTGAGCAGGTGCATTGTTGTGGTGGCAAAACCAGTTCCCAGCCTGGCACAAATCAGACTGTTTTTGTTCCACACTGTTATGAAATCTTTTAAGATCTCTAAATAGAAAACTTGATTAACAGTCTGACTTGGCGGAATGAAGACAAAATGTACTGTCTCCCTCATATTAAAAAAACAAAACAAAATAAATGAACACTCTCTTGATCTTTGATTTTACTTGACAAGCTTTTTCAGCGCATGGCGATGATGGCATCTTCCTCTGTCTTGATGGATGTTTGCTTTTGGCATCATGAAAATGTCTTCTCACCAGTAATGACCTTAGAAAAAAAGTCTGGGTCACTTTGGAGCTGTTCTTTAAAAGCACAGCATGTTTCTACTTGATGTTCTTTTTCCTGGTCAGTCAGAACGTGAGGTGCAACTTTTGCAGAGACCCTCATTCTCATTCCTAAATCTTCCATTAAAATTCGTGGAACCAAGCTCATATAGTCCAGATAATGTCCCCATCTCTTCAATGGTCCGTTGTTGGTCTTTGAGCCCGTGCACAAATTTTGTCAATATTTTCGTCTATTCTGGAAATTGACGGACATCCAGAACAAGGTTTATCATCAATATACATGTCACCTTGTTTGAAATGAGAAAACCACTTGAGTTTTTTTTTTTCCCATAGTGGTGTCCTTGTAAGCTGTGTTCAGCATCACAATGGTTTCTGTGGCATTTTTCCCAAAGAGGAAACAAAATTTAACAGTGGAATTCTGTTCTCTTAAATTGGCCATCCTAATAAATGAGGTCTGAGTGACACTGCTATTATGAAAAACTTCGCTGTGAGCAGAGAGAACCTTCCCAGGTGATGCCATTGGGTGCAGTAACTCAGAGTGAGTTGCTTGATGCTCACCTAGTGGGAAGCTTGTACTACAGAAGCTCAGCCTGTGGAGCTTCTTCCTTTGTGTGAATATATGTACTCCCTCATATTATCAACTCCCAATTAAGAATAAAATTTTAAAACATAAAAGATTTGATGCATTGAACATTAATGACTAAAGACTACAAGAGTTGTGTGATGCACCTCATACATGAAGGAAGCAAACAGTCATTAAAAATACAAAAAAAGAAAGGGAATATTGTACGGTTTAAAATCAGGAAACATATGAGTAGGGGGGTTTACCTTTCACAATACTTATTCAGTCAGCATGTTGAACAAATAATCTGAGATACTGGACTATGTGAAAAAGAATCTGTCATTGAGATTAGAAGAAGACTCATTAAAGAACTGTCATATGAAGATGATACAACCTTGTTTGTTGAAAGTGAAGAGGACAAATTACTAATGCAGATAAAAGCTTACATAATTTCAGTATAGATTCCAACTCAACATAAAGAAAGCAAAAATCCTTTCTGGATTTATATTAATACGAAAAAAATTGAGGTTATCAAGGATTTAATTTTCCTTGGGGCTACCATGAATGCCATCAAATGATGTACTGAAAATCTGTTATAAAATATCATATATACTTGTGTATAAGCTGAGTTTTCAGCACATTTTTAATGCAGTTTTTGTGGTAAAATTAGATGCCTCACCTGATATTCGGGTCGGCTAATACTTGAGTATATATGGTAGCTCTTTAAAGTGTTAAAAAGAAAAAATGTCACTTTGAAGAATAAGTGACCATGACTTTTCAATTGACCGTACACATGTGAAATCTGGGCAATGAATATGAAAGTTCAAAGATAATTAATTACTTTGATTTATGGTGTTGGTGAAGAATATTAAATATACCAAGGACTACCAGATGAATTAACAAATGAGTCTTGGAAGAATAACAGGTAGAATGCTGGATTTCAAGACTTAATCTCTAGGATTTTGGCTGATTGCTTTAAGGGACAAGACTCTGGAGAAGGACAGCATGATTGGCAGAGAGTCTGAAAAAGAAGATACTCAAGGAAATGAATTGATACAATAGCTGCAACAATGGGCTCAGGCATAGCAAAAGTTGTGAAGATTGAAAAGGACTAGGCAGTATTGAGTTCTGTTGTACATAACATTGATACAATTCAGAATGATACCTGATAGCGACAACAACAAAATTGCATATGAACAGAAGGCAAGACTATATTAGTAATATCTTCCATTGTCAAATATATAAAAAAATTGAAAGACATAAAATATTCTAAAAGTACCTTCTCTGTTTTTGTCCTTGAGTTAATTCTTAAGTGCTCTTGTCAATTGTGATACATACCTCATGCATGACTTTCCATCCATGAGAAAGACATGTTGCAGTGGTAAGAAACACAAAGAGAATATGAAAACCTACTATCAGAGATGGATGGAAAATCAGCCTCAGAGTCTGCTGGACAAAATAACACCTGCATTTCAATAAGGAAAGAAACCTCCTACTTCATTCTCTACTCCTCCTCCAGCAGGAGTGATGATCCCATCTCCTCCAAGTCTTGCTGGTCCTCCTGTGATGCCGGCACCCCTCATGGGGCACCATTCGTAATGTCAATGATGGTCTCTTCTCTTTCTAGAATGGTGCCAGTGGGGCCTGCTCCTGGAATGAGGCCACCAATGCGAGGCCACGTGCCAATGATATCTGGGCCCCCAATGATGTGGCCTAGTCCTATAATGGTACCCATGGGCCAGGAATTACTTGACCAGATCAGTCAAAGCAGAGCGCAGCCTCCTTGTATCAGTTTTATATTATTTGTACCACTTCACTAGGACATCATAATGCTGTGACTCCCCCATTTCTACCAAAAAGGAGAAAAATTTTGGAGAGGATTATGGGACACAAAGAAAAACACAATAACTATCAAAAGTCCTCAGTACTAGTGAGTATAAATATCTCTATTTTTACAAATAAATTAGAAGGTAAACAGATTTTAAGCCTTCAGTCCTATGTTTATGAAAGAGTGATATGTAACTTAAATATTTAATCTCAAATGTATAAGCTCTATAATAAAATGTTGTAATAATACAACGTAATGTGTTAGCTTTATTTTCTTTACAAATAAACATACTAACTATTCTTGTCATTTCCCCTTTATTACAGTGAGCAAATAAATAAATTATTAATTTCAATTTAAAATCTCACTCGGTGACTGATATGATTTTTTTCATTAGACTAATGCCAAATACATTGGGGGGTCTCTTAGAGAACTAATAAGAGATTTTAATGAAAGTTCACATTTCAGAGAGTACTTTTTTCATTTGTTATAATACTCCCCAACAGCTTCTATTTGAAAAAAAAAATAGAAAAGGGAGTGTCTTCAAAATATTTCTGAATTTTTTAAAACAAAAAATTAATTTTTTCTTTGGATGTCCAAAAATAGAGTAACTATGAAAGGAACGAATGCTCCCTTAATGTTTTTTGAAAGGTATCTCTAACTTATCATCCTGTATCAAGTTTTTTGGGGACTAGAATGCATGTTGGGCAATAATCCCCACCCTTTTTGTAAGGATCTAAGGATAAAATATTTTATTCAAACACCCAGTTTCCTTTTCCTGTCTTTGATTTTAGTAAAATTATGTTTTTAGTAAAGAATATCTCAATTAAAAATGTAAGCCATTTGATTTAATGCTAATACTAGATTTTCTGCTGCAATAAAACATTAAAAAACGTGTTATAGCTCCTGAACACTGTACTAATGAAATATATGTGCCTTACAATATAGAAATACTATGTTGCATATTCATTTTAATTAATAGCTAATAAGATTTTTATGTAAATTGATATCATGGTTCCTTGACACAGTATATTAGTAGCATTACTTTAACTAGAGGTGCTAATGGGAAATATTTTTATGTATTTCATGATTTATTCAAAACAGATCATACCAGGTTTAGGGGAAAGGCTCACTTTTTTTCCAAGTGTAAGGAGTTCTCAAGACTAGATTCCATTTCTCTCATGAGGGAGCAGGGAAGAGTTTCTCTTTTGTGATCTTTTTTTAACCTGGACATATTCAGTGTTGTTTTAGTAGGTAAAAAATACGTAGATATACAAGGAGCTATATAGAAAGACAAACATATTTTCTCTAACATGTTTGAAGCTTTCCTAGATGCAAACAACTATATTGGTTTGTCCAGGATTGAATGGCTTTCCTAACTTTCCAGACTTTCAGTGCCCAAATCAAGAAAGACTTGGGGG
The DNA here is from genome assembly GCF_050624435.1 of Tenrec ecaudatus. NCBI lineage: Eukaryota > Metazoa > Chordata > Mammalia > Afrosoricida > Tenrecidae > Tenrec > Tenrec ecaudatus. The sequence continues at coordinate 103,226,246 of NC_134548.1, read as the reverse complement.
TGCCCACATCCCTGATACGATCATTGAAGACAAACGTGTGCATAAGCAAATGTGGTGAAGAAAGCTGATGGTTCACAGCTATCAAAAGATATAGCATCTGGGGTCTTAAAGGCTTAAAGATAAACAAATGGCCATCCAGTGCAGAAGCAACGATGTCCACATGGAAGGTACACACCAGCCTGTGTGACCACGAGTTGTTGAAGGAATCAGGTATCAAGCATTAAGGGAAAAAATCATATCATTGAAAATGTGGGTGAGCGAGGGAAAGCACTGGAGGAGTGCAGCGGAACAGCAAAGGAATGGAGCGGCAAGGTCCCCAGGGAATGCTGAAAGTGGACTTTGGGGCCAGGGCGTGGTGACCCAACAGACTGGACTGGAAAACACTCCGCAAGGCCAACAAATGATCCTTGAACTAATTACAAGCTTTTCTTTCTTGTTGTGTTTTGTTCTTTCTCAGTTGTTTGTTTTTGTTGTTTTCTTGTATAATGTTGCTTGGTTTTGCTCTGTCTTGTTTTCGTGCATGTTAATATCTTCACAGGTCTGTCTAAATAAGATAGGCTAGATGAACAAACTGGAGGTAAAACAACAGGACCGACAGTTCCGGGGGAAAATGGGTTAGGGGGCGGCGAGGGGTAAGGAAGTGGTGTTAACAAACCCAGGGACAAGGGAACAACAAGTGATCGAAATTGGTGGTGAGGTGGGTGTGGCAGGCCTTGTAGGGCATGATCAAGGTTAATGTAAGAAAGAGGTATTGCTGAAACCCAGGTGGGGACGGAGCATGATAGTGGGACAGGAGGAAAGTCAAGGGAAATAGAGGAAAGAGCTGGGAGGCAAAGGGCATTTATAGAGGTCTACACAAAGACATGTACACATGCAAATATATATGAGGATGGGTAAATAGATCTATGTGCCTATATCTATAGGATTAGTATTAAGCTGGCAGAAGGACCTTGGGCCTCTACTCAAGTACTCCCTCAATGCACAAATATCTTTTTCTATTAAATTGGCATTCTGTGATGCTCACCCTCCCGACACAACCACTGAAGACAAAGTGGGTGAATAAGCAAATGTGGCAAAGAAAGCTGATGGTGCCCGGCTATCAAAAGAGATAGTGTCTGGGGTCTTAAAGGTTGAAGGTAAACAAGCGGCCATCTAGCTCAGAAGCAACAAAGCCCACATGGAAGAAGCACACCAGCCTGAGCAATCACAAGGTGTCGAAGGGATCAGGTATAAGGCAGCATCAGAACCAAAAAAATATTACCCTAGTGAATGAAGGGGGAAGTACAGAGTGGAGACCCAAAGCCCATATGTTGGCCACTGGAAATCTTGCAGAAGGGTCTAGGGGAGGCGATGAGTCAGTCAGGGTGCAATGTAGCACCGATGCAGAATACCGCTTTCCTCTAGTTCCTAAATGCTTCCTCCCAACCCCCACCCACCCGACCCCCGCGACTATCGTGATCCGAATTCTACCTTGCAAGTCTGGATAGAGCAGAGGATGTACATGGTGCAGATAGGAGCTGGAGACACAGGGAATCGAGGGCGGATGATACAATCAGGACCAGGGGTGTGAGTGGAGATACTGGGAGGGTAGAGGGAGGGTGGGTTGGAAAGAGGGAACCGATTACAAGGATCTACAAGTGTCCTCCTCCCTGGGGGACGGACAACAGAAAAAGGGTGAAGGGAGACGTCGGACAGGGAAAAATATGAGAAAACAATAATTTATAAATTATCAAGGACTCATGAGGGAGAGGGGAATGGGGAGGGAGGAAAAAGAGGACCTGATGCAAAGGACTTAAGTGGAGAGCAAATGCTTTGAAAATGATTAGGGCAAAGAATGTACGCATGTGTTTTACAGAATTGGTGTATGTATGGAATGTGTTAAGAGTTGTATGAGCCCCTAATAAAACGTTTAAAAAAAGAAAATGTGGATGGGTGCAGAGTGGAGACTCAAAGCTCATTGGTAGCCTGCCGGACACACCTTACTGAAGGGTTATGGGGAGGAGATGAACCAGTCAGGGTGCAGGGTAGCAACGCTGAAACATATAACTTTTCTCCAGTTCTTAAATGCTTCCTCCCCCTCACCCACTACCATGATCCCAATTCTACCTTACAAATCTGGCTAGACCAGAGGATGTACACTGGTACAGATGAATCCTTCAGGACCAGTGTGAGAGTGGTGATACCTGGAGGGTGGAGAGAATGTGCGGTCGAAAGGGGAAACTGATTACAAGAATCTACATGTAGCCTCCTCCCTGGGGGGGGGGACAACAAAGAAGAAGGTGGGGGGAGACATCGGACAGTGTAATATATGACAAAATAATAATAATTTTATGTATGATGAAGGGTGCATGAGGTACGGGAGAGTGGGGAGGGAGGGGGAAAATGAGCAGCAGATATTAAGGGCTCAAGTAGAAGGCAAACGTTTTGAGAATGATGATGGCAACAAATGTATACATGTGTGTATGCATTGTGTTAAGAATTGTATGAGCCCCGAGTAAAATGATAAAAAAGAAAGACTTGGACATATTGGGACAATGGATCATCTGCATAGTTCTGGTATGACCCAACTACTGCCTTGTATTCCAGTACAGGGAATAATTGGAGGATAATTTTTCCAGTGCAATATAAAGTATTTAGAAATCATCAAATTCCATCAACAACAGAACTAAGAATCTAGATGTTAGGGCCTGCAAGGACAAGTCTAACTGAAACCGTGGATACTCAGGATCCTTAGCTTCTATCATTTTATTCTGGGTCCCAGCATGTTAAATAAACAGCAGAGTTAGTCTCTTGAGCTGAGTATCAGTGGAAGAGATTATTGAAAATATATGCACTATTTATTTTTATCTACTCGATGTGCAATAAAATGTAACAGACTGTGAATTATGTAATAGTTATCACTTTGCGTCATTCAATGTGAGACAGACAGTTGAGATCCGGTTAAGTACACTTGTATTTTCATCCTATAGAATTATATTAGACTATAATTCCAAGAGAGGAAATGTTCATTAATGTGTGAAGTCTAGGATCAAACTCAAGAGTCTTTGGGTTTATAGCTCTTTGATCCAATACAAGGTTGCATACTTCCAAGCAATTTGCTTAAACTTCGTGCCATAGTTTGCTGATTCTGTACTTTAGCATATGAGACATGGCTACCAATTTCTAGGCCTCAGAAACTCCAGAGCAGTAGTGGCCCTTCAAAGTGGAGGTGGAAGAGGGGGAAAAAAACCAGCATTAGTATCAAAGAGGTACTGTATATACGGTGTAACCACAATTTTTTATCATATTGCTTTATTGCCAAGAACCAAAATAACATGAAATAGCAAATTTCTAAGCTCTCTAGTATTTGCCCGCACATTATCTATCAAGTCTTATCTTCCAGTGGCTAGTTAAGCACATGCTAGTTAACTATATGCATTCTGGAGTAGACTACCTGGACACAAAGGCTTGATTTGCCATGATCATAGGCAGTCTTTTTTATTTCTTTGTACCACAAGGTCTTTATTTAGAAAATCGATCAATTATGAATAGTACACAACTCATGGGAGAAAATTCATGGAAGACCCTCAGGATAGAGCCCGGCACATCGTGTTTGCTATGGTCATTATTAGTGTTTTCATTATTGGCATTCTGCCCTTTGATCTAAGCTTGACACTCTATTTAGCATTCACATGCCATGCCAAAACTTTTTCATGGCGTTTCTGATTTGCTGAATTCTCGGCATGAAATATGATATTTTTTGTTTTCACAAATTTTATCCAAAGACTATTTCAATTCTGATTTCCTATGTGAGACTTCACAAGAGTTTCAGGAAGTCCATTCATAAATCTCTTTATGTCTACCAGCAAAACAATGCAATGCACATTTCAACATTTGCTATTTGGTATTACTAATGAGGGAGACAGATGAGGCTTTCTACTCCTGAAAACACAGTCTCAGAAAATTCCAGGGGTGGTTCTACCCTATTCTATAGGGTCACTATAAATTGGCACTGACCTTATGGCAGTGAGATGTACTAAAGATGTTTCTTCATTTCATTATGTGTATATATAGTAATTGTTTTCTTTGTTTTGTAATTTTCACAATGTCTAGTGTGTTTCTCAATAAAGATCCCTGGTGGCGTAGTGGGTTACTCCTTGTGCTGATAATCTTAAGGTCAACTGTGTATTTGTGAAGGAATATAAGTGTCAGGTGAATTTTCTTTAATGTTTAGATTTAGAAAAGAAAACCATATGGCATTTTACATAAAATTAATATACATTGGTAATCCATACTTACTTATGTTAATCCCCTGCCTGAAGATAAGATGAATTGTGATAAAAAGAATTATAAAACGTATAACAAATCTTACAAACACGCAAAAGTAGAACATATTCAATTCCATTTAATTACCTAATTTCTACAATTATTAACATTTCTTCAATCTTATTTCATTGATCTCACTCATTTTTTGATGGAGAATTTTGAAACAAATTTATCATATTTTATCTTTATAATTTAGTATGCATCATTAGCAGTTAAAGATATAGAATAATTTAAAAAGAACAAGAAATAGTTCTTAATATTGTACTAGCATTGTCAAATCCCCCAAATATAGATAAATCTAAAAAAGAAAAGTTCTTAGTGGATGACGGGGAATATATGTGAAACACTAAGTGTATTTCATAGTCTCAGCTATGATTTTTGAAGTACAGCAGGAGCCATGCTTTAATAAAGCACACTGCACTAAAATTTCAATGTGATAGATTACTATAATTATAAAATGGAAAGTTTATATTTATTTTATTTGAATATCTCTTTAGGTGTATGATATTTTCAAAAATCTTAAATGTAGAATGGGGCTGTTCAGTCTCATGAACAATATAGAACATCAGTCTGTTTTAATAAGGCAATTTTTCTAGGGACATTAGAATTTAATGACTTTAATGATATGATTATGATATTAATCTTTCCTGAGCATACCAAGGTTGTTAAGGTATATATTTAAATATATATTTACATTATTTACTTTAGTAAGTGCTATTCATACAAATGGTAATCCTTGCTTAATAGATGATGGGTCTTTTTAATAATATTTGAGTTACAATGTTATGACACTGGTTTGATAGATGCAGTTTTCATAAAGAAACAATGATTTATAAAAGGCCACATTATGGGAATTGTTACCTGCATGCAAATTTGCTACAACAAAATATGCATAGTTATGTAAATATGAGCTTGATATGTGTATCAAATAAAATCTAGAATTTAAGTGTTAATAGTAATTTATAGATTAGGTTTTAGATTTAAACATTTATTCTGTATATGCTATTTCCCCTAGTGTTAAAGTAAGATTGTATAGAAAAATACAGGCATCCCCATATTGCAATAATTGCATAAAAACAGCATCAATTGTAACAGAGTGGAGTAAAATGCACCCTACCTGACTGGCTGTCAGTTTCTTGGTAAGTTAGGACTCAGTGAACTCCCGTCTTGGACTTTTCTAGGATGAACAGAATTCAAATAAAAACTTCCCTGTAGGCACTTGAGGCTGAACTATAAGACTCTGTCTTTCAGTGATCTTTGTTCTGATAGTTTTCTTCGCATGCACAATTGGTGCCTTTGTGTATATTTTGACTTTGTAGGTATTCTTCCACTAAATTGCTCAAGTTCATAACTTGATTTAATGTCATCAGTTTATATTAAAGCTTGCATGAGTCTATGTGCTTTTTACAGAATTAACCTCACCTTTTTATTTTCCCTTCGTTCGGTGGAATGTGATGAAAGTTGAGCTTTCCTTCAAGTGAAAATGTTTTATTTGGAAAATTCCTTTAAAACAACTTTTTTTTTCTTATGATAGCATTACAGAATTGTCACACTGCAGCAATTCCTGTCACACTGCAGCAATTCCTTGAATAGAACTCCTAAGAAATTTCTTCCAGTAAGGTGAACTATGGGTTGCCTGCACATCTTTTTCATGCATGATAAATAGGCAAAAATAAAGAGCAATTTTAACTTCCATTTTGAAGAAAGATTGTTCGGTCTGATGCACTGAAATTCAATCTTTTATCATGGGGCCTTTTAGTAAAGTAGAACTGCTGTCTTTATCCTGCTCATCTTTCAGGTTTGGGGGGTTAGGTTTTTTATTATACTATTATTAGGAATTTATTGTCTGAGTACTACCTACAATTAAAAAAATTTAAATACAAATGGAACAGCCAAGATATTTATAAAGCAAACAACTCAACAGCAGTCTGTCAGAGATGTGAAGGTTTCATGAGAATAATTAAAAGAGTTAACCACGATGTTATTTCAGCTATGGGCAAGACAGGATGGTGAAAATGTTTTCTAGTAGACCTTTTGTCCATATTTAGGCTGTTTTCTTCTGTGCTCATGGATATGAAATATATATAATATATAGACCAGACAATGGGAGCCATTATTAATATGGAAGACAAAGCTATGATAGATAGTAGACATGCCCTGTGACTACAATCTATGCCAGTTGTCAAATTCCAATAAATATCTATCTTCACATTGCAAAATAAAGTCACTAAATTTGTTTTCATTATGGAATGATACAAGAAATGCTTGTGCAAGTGCTTATGAGATAGCAAAATCCGGTTATTTCTATTTATGGGATGAACGAGAAAAGGGAAACGGGATAGTGATTGTATGATTCTGGAAATGATCACGAAATAAAGATCTTTGATTTGTAAATATATACTAGATTAAATAGTTCAGGGAGAGTGTTTGAGGGGGCAATTTAATTTAAAAATAATTTTCTTGGTTTAAGAACCACAATGAGTGTTATAGTTCTTTTAGAATTTGTCTAGCTAGTTTTCTGGGGGGTTTTTTGGTGTTTTTTTTTCTTTCGGAAAACGCCCCCCAACACCAGTGAAACAGGTATCTAAAATCAACAACAAAAAACCCCACAATGAAACTGGGAAATACAAGATGTTGGCCTTGTGGAGAAGATAGCGTAGTACTAGATGTTATTATTGTTAGGTGCAGTCCAACTGGCACCAACTCAGAAACAATAGAACGAAACACTTCCTGGTTCTGCATCATCCTCACAATTGTTGCTATATTTGAGCTCATTGTTGTAGCTATTACATCAACCCATCTTTCTGACGGTTGTCCTCATTTCCTCCTTGTTAGCAAGCATGTTTCCTTTTCCAGGGACTGGTCTCTACTGATAATGTGTCAAAAGTTCATAAGACTTAGGCTCCCCCTCCTCGCTTCTAAGGAGCATCTGACTGTACTTCTTTCAAGACAGATTTGTTTGTTTTCTGGAAGTCCATGGTATTTTCAATATTCTATTCCAACTCCATAATTGTGATACATCAATCATTCCCCTATCTTAGTTAATTGTTTCCCATATTTGACACATTTGAAACTGCTGAAAATATCCTGGCTCAGATCAGGCGTACCTTAGTCATCAAAGTGATATCGTTAATACTTTAAATAAGACTTGGGCAGCCAGTTTTCTTAATGTAATAAAAAATTGGATTTCTTGACTGCTCCTTCCATTAACATTGATTGTGGATCTAAGCAAAATTAAATCTTTGACTATTCAATATTTTCTGTTTTTATCATGATGAGACTTCCTCCAATCCTGATATTACGTTCGTCTTCATATAGTTCAGCCTCTCAGGCTTAGCAAACACATTGACTAAATATGGTGGCAAGGTACAATTGTCATGCACAATTTTTGGCAGTTCATGGTACTTCAATATTATTTTCCAGAACCAAAATTCAAATGCATTGATTCTTCTCTAGTATCTATTATTCAGGGTCCAACTTCCACATGCATCTGAGGCAATTGAAAATAACATGTCTACCCAAATAAAAAATAAGTCTATCGTGGTCAAAATAAATCCAGAATACTTCTTAAAAGCAATGATAATTACACTGCAACTCAAGTATTTTGAATATGTTTTCTGGAATCAACAGAAATTGGAAAAGGACATCGTGCTTGGTAGAGAGGCAGCACAAGAGGAGGACCCTCAATGAGTGACTGCAACAATGGACGCAAACATCAGAACAGTTGTGAAGGTGTCATAGGACTGGGGAGTGTGTCATTCTCTTATACATAGGGTCACTATGAAAAGGAACTGGCCGGATCACACTTAAAAACAAGTGTACTCTTGCTCTGCTTAAAGTATTGCTTTTTGATCTCTATATAGGTTCCATGCAATTAAGAGTTCTAGAATTCCTATTCTTTGCAAATGATCTATAGCAACCCAATGAATAACCACTACACCACCAAGGCCCCTCAGGTGGAAATACATGATATTTAATAAAGATAAGATCTTGAAAGCGTTTTTTCAGAGTAGGTCTTATGTTCTCCTTCAGCATACAAAAAAAACCTGTAATATAGAATGTTGTGGTAACATGCTTGCTCATGTACAATTGTGTTATGTGAACACCCCATATGAAACTCTGACTCACTTTTTGTTTTGTTCCAAGCTACTATACTAATACCAAATGCATTAATAATTAATATTTATTCCTGGATTCTCTGCCTTGCTGACCATACTCATGGAAAAAAGGTTAAGAGGGAAGTAAAAGATGACATAGTGCTGGCGCTTCAGAATATTTGCTACCAGAAACAGGTTCTCTGGTTTTAACCAGTCTTGAAAGTCAGTGTGACACATCTTTCAAAGCCTACTAGTTGTTATGAGAAATCCGACACTGAAATTCTCTTATTACAACCCAACATCAAGTTTTCTGGCACATAGTTTACCCACTAGATATAATTTTTTATCATTATTGGGGGCTCATACAGCTCTTATCACAACCGATCTATCCATCCATTGTGTCAAGCACATTTGTACATATGCTGCCATCATCATTTTAAAACATTTTCTTTCAACTTGAACCCTTAGTATCGGCTCCTCATTTTATCTCTCCCATCCCCTCAGGAATCCTTGTTAATTTATAAATTATTATTTTTTCATGTCTCCCTTCATCCACTTTTCTGTTGTCCATCCCCTTGGGAGGGAGTTTTATGCAGGTCATTGTGATTGGTTCCCCCTTTCTCCCATCACCTTCCCCTTCCCCTCCTGGTATTGCTACTCTCATTATTGTTCCTGAGGGGGTTATCTGTCCCGGATTCCCTGTGTTTCCAGCTCTTATCTGTACCCATGTATATGCTCTGGTCTAGCCAGATTTGTAAGGTAAAATTGGGATCATGATAATGGGGGGAGGAAGCATTCAAGAACAAGAGAAAAGCTGTATGTTTCATCAGTGTTATACTGCACCCTGACTGGCTCATCTCTTGACCCTTGTGTAAGGGGATGTCTAATTATCTAGAGATGGACTTTGGGTCTCTACTCTGCACTCCCCCTCCTTCACACTGATATGATTTTTTGTTCTGGGTCTTTGATGACTGATACCTGATCCTGTCGACACCTCATGATCACGCAGGCTGATGCGCTTCTCCCATGTGGGCTTTGCTGCTTCTCAGCTAGATGGTCTCTTGTTAATCTTCAAGTCTTTAAAACCCCCGATGCTAAATCTTTTGAAAGCCAGCAGGAGAAAACAACAGGACTGACAGTTCCGTGGGGACACAGGAGAGGGGGCGGTGGGGGGAAGGATGTGGGTATTATCCAACCCAGGGACAAGCGAACAACAAGCGATCTAAAATCGATGGCGAGGAGGGCGTAGGATGCTTGGTAGGGTTTGATCTAAGGCAATGTAACTGAGAGGAATTACTGAAACCTGAATGAAGGCTGAACATGATAGTGGGACAAGATGAAAGTAACAGGAAATAGAGAAAAGGACTAGGAAGCAAAGGGTATTTTTAGAGATCTAAATACAGGCATGTACATATGTAAATATATTTCTATATAATGATAGGGGAATAGATCTATGTATGTATATGTATATGTTAGCTATTTTTATTAATTGTGTTGGAAACTGAAGGTGTTGTTAGGTGCCATCAAATTGATCTGACTCACAGCTGCCCTGTGTACAACAATTATTCTCATTGTTGCAGGCAGTTCATCTTGTCAAAGACCTTCCTCTTCTTTCCTGCCCCTCTATTTTACCAAGCAGGATCTACTTCTTCAGGGACTCATCTCTCCTGACAACATGTCCAAGGTACATGAGATAAAGTCTTTGCCTCTGAGGAGCATTCTGGCTATCCTTACAAGAGAGATTTATTTGTTCCCTTGGCAGTCCATGGTACTTCCAATATTCTTTACCAGCACCATAATTCAAATGCATCAATTCTTTGTTCTTCCTTATTCAAGGTTGTTGTTGTTGTCAATTGCTGTCAAGTTGGTCCTGACTTATAGAGACCTTGTGCAAAACGGAATGAAACACTGTCCTACCCTGCACCAGCCTCACCATTGTTCTTATGTTTGAGCCCATTGCTGCAGCCGCCATCAGTTCATCTCATTGATGGCCTTTCTCATCTGGCTGCCCCTCTATTTTACCTAGCGTGATGTCATTTTACCAAGTCCTAATTCAAGATAATAGCTCTAAGAGTAGTCTTTCTGTCTCTGCTGCTGTGAAAAATGGTTCTTGTCTCTTTAAGGTTCTGTTCCTGGGCAATCTTTATGTGGCTTGGTATGTATCCCCCATCTCTGAATCTTGCATTTAAAAAATTAATCTCTTTCATACCTTAAGAGATATTTAGTTAAGGCACATCTTGCACTAATGTTTTCTCATTAACATAACACTAAATAAACATTCCAAATGGAATTTTATCCACAGGCACAGAAGTTAGAATTTACAATAATAATTTTGTGGGGACAGAATTTAATGCATAGTATTGACCAATATAAGTAATTTTGATTTATAACCCCAAATTGAACTTTATAACATTTAATAACTATGGTTATTATAAGTTGTGTTTTAGTTTTACATTTGAAAGTTACAAAACCAAAAATAAACACCCAATTTTAACTAAATGTATAATGTTGTGGTAATATGCTAGCTCATGTACAACTCTGTTATGTAATATGCCAAAAGCATTCGCAATGTAACATTTATATCTGGATTCTCTGTCTTGTTGACTTTATTCATTGAGTCAACTTTGTCAATAAAAGTCATTTTATTTTCTTTCACAATACATTTAAAAATGATTTTATTGGCACAGACTTCATCTGTCATACAATTGGGTCATTCAGTCATATTTAAAAGATTTGATCAGTCATCACCACAATCAATTTCAGAATATTTTCTTCTCCTATACGTTGTTGTTAGCGCCCCATTTCTTCTCCTTGTGCCATGCTCCTCGACAATTAATTATCAATCCAGTGATTGTATCTATAGATGTTCCTATCCTATATTTCATATACAGAAAATCATACAAAACACAAACAGGGAGTAAACAAATAAAAATATACATTATACACAAACGACATTTGTATGTGTGTTAGACCGGGTTGACTAGAGAAACAAGTCAAGAGACATTCATAGGACAGTTTTATATCAAAGAGCACTTGCATATTGGGAAAACATTCCAGCCCATTCCAGATCAAGTCCCTAAGCCCAGATATTCCTCTTCAGACTCATATTGCCAATCTCAATAATGCTGAATGTAGGAAGATCAAAGGCTGGTGAATGAAAACTCTTGTGGATCCAATATCAGTGGAAGCATCACAGGGCTGTCTCTGCAAGTCTCCACCACATGGCTCACTGATATCTCAGTGTAGCTCCACATGGCTTGCCCAAAAGAAGACAAAGGCAGGGAGGGAGTGTGACCCACCTCCAGGGAGAAATAGCTGGAGTTCCTAGAATACTCATGAGAAGACAAAGAGACACCATCAGTCTATAAGCTGATTGACAAGTTAGACTCCACCTCTTCACTCATAATATCTTCAGGTTGACACGAGATTATGTAACTACCACAGTATGTTTATGGAATCCTATTTTGAGTTGTTTTCATATATATATATATATAGGACAGTTAAACGATTTCTTAAGTTTCCATTTTGTAATAAAATCATATTGTATGCTTGAATTTTTTTCTGGTTTTGTTTGAATAAAAGACATTTAATTAGGCTTAGTATGTGGAAGCCATAAGCGAAATAGTTAAGCATATTATTAGCAAGAAAAATTTATCTAATACATGTGCTTATTGATCAGCAATATTTTTTTTATTTTTCTGTATGCTGGAATTTACTTAAGTTGCCTTTTGAAATATTAGTATTTATAAAATTGACACAAATCTTAAATTCAGTTAAAAATGATAGACCATTGCAATTTTATTTATTTGTAAAGCTTTCTGTTTAAATGTTTTCATAAGCTCATAAAATTAAATTGATGCTTCCTTTGGTTAGATTACTAGTGGAGGTGAAAATAGGTGAGTTCAGATTAGGGACATTCTAGCCATTTTGTGACCTGATTAATCTCTTTATTATGCAGCATTCATTTAAATAATTTGCTGATGCTAATTTTAGAATCCTAAATTACTCACACTTTGTTTGAAGAAACTGATTGTGATTGTCATATCCATGAAGTGATACAGAACTAAGACATTTCAACAAACGTCTGAAACTTACTAGGCATAAATGAATCTACCTATCCAAAAGTAACCTTAGTGTTATTAAAAAAAACCTGAAAATTTGAGCCAATGAATATATGTGAATAATAGTGTATAAGTAGTAAAATTAACAAATTATTTAATAACTGCATTGACAAAAATGCTCATTCTGTTATTTCAAAAAATAATTAGTTAACACAGCACACAACTCAATACATTTCATTAGGTAAATGTGCTGCACACGACCTCTTTAGAGTGTCGAAAAGCAAAGTTGTTACTTTGAGGACTAAAGCACACCTGATTCAAGCCATGGAATTTGCAATCACCTTATATTCATGTAAAAGTTAAATATAAAGAAGATCAAAGAAAGTTTATGCATGTGAACTATGGTGTTGGTGAATAATATTGAAAATACCATGGACTGCCAAAATATAAAACGAGAGCTGTCTTGAAAGAAGGACAGCCAGAGCGCTCTTTTAGAAGCAAGGATGGTGAGAATTCATCTCACATACTGTGGTCATTTTACCAAGAAAGAGCAGTCCCTGGAGAAGGACATCATGCATGGTAAAATGGAGAGGTATCACAAAGAAGGAAGGTTCTCAACAAGATGGATTGACACAGTGTTTGCAACAATGGGCTCAAACATAAGAAAAAGAGCGAGAATAGCACAAGCACAAGTTGATTATTTCTGTTGTGCATAGGGTCACTATGAGTTGGAATTGACTCAATGGCACCTAACAACAATAACAGCAGCAGCACAAGCAATTCAATAGTTCAATCATATCAAGAAGAGTTGTGCAATAGACTATACGATCAACCTTGGATCTTTTCTTCCCATCCATTGATATTGACTCCCCATTTCCCCTCTCCTCCTTTTTGAACCCATTCTGCTCTGTAACAGAGGTATTAGGATATGGTTCAGGAGAGAGATTATTGAACTGGTCACTCAAGAATGTAAAGAAGACTTTAGAGGCAAAACCATGAAAATATTCTAGTAAAATTTGGTTTTTCTAACAAAAAGAAGAGATTGATAATTGGATGATCAGAATCTAAAACCATGTGTTGAATTGCACTTAAAAATATTATGGAAAGTAGGATAGTTCATGCTATTTTAGAATTGAGTTATTACCCTCTGAAATCTAGGCTATATACAGTGTATACTAAAGGAAATATGGTTTTAGACTTTCTGACAGTTTGCAAATTCTCAAAGTGAGAATATACTTGCACCATGATTATAAACAAATCTATAAATTGTGCCTGGAGTTGCTGTTTCAAAATGTACTTCCCAGTCTCCAGTTCCTACCTTTAGGTAGTGTAAGCAAGTCATGCTTCCCCCAAGTAGAGTAACTCACATTCATTGATGAAAAGAAGACTCCTACAAACTCTTGTTTTTCATAGAGTTTTCTCTACATTGAAGCCATTTTTTTCTCACACAGTTATTTGTATTTCATCATGATTGTAATGCAAAGTGGGCTTAAGAATTAGGGCGTTCTCCCAACACAACCGCTGAAGACAAAGCAGGTGAACAAGCAAATGTGGTGAAGAAAGCTAATGGTGCCCGGCTATCAAAAGATATAGCGTCTGGGGTCTTAAAGTCTTGAAGATAAACAAGTGGTCATCTAGCTCAGAAGCAACAAAGCCCACATGGAAGAACACACCAGCCTGTGTGATCACATGGTTCCAAAGAGATCAGTTATCAGGCATCAAAGTACAATAAACCATATCATTGGGTGCACACCTCCATGATATGATTGCGGAGGACCAACGGGTGCATAAGCAAATGTGACGAAGGAAGCTGATGGTGCCCGGCTATCAAAAAAGATAGCGTCTGGGGTCTTAAAGGCTTGAATGTAAACAAGCAGCCATCTAGCTCAGAAGCAACAAAATCCACATGGAAGAAGCACACCAGCCTGTGTGACCACGAGGTGTCAAGGGATCAGGTATCAGGCATCATCTGAACAAAAAATCTTACCATAGTGAATGAGCAGGGGAGTGCAGAGTGGAGACCCAAAGCCCATTTGTCGGCCACTGGAGATCCCCTCTCAGAGGGGCTCTAGGGGAGGAGACGGGTCAGTCAGGGTGCGATGTAGCACCGATGAAGAATACAGCTTTCCTCCAGTTCCTAAATGCTTCCTCCCCCCCCCCCCCCCACCCAACTATCATGATCCGAATTCTACCTTGCAAGTCTGGATAGAGCAGAGGATGTACATTGGAGCAGATAGGAGCTGGAGGCACAGGGCGGATGATACAATCAGGACCAGGGGTGTGAGTGGCGATACTGGGAGGGTAGAGAGAGTGGGTTGGAAAGAGGGACCCGATTACAAGGATCTACATGTGACCTCCTTCCTGGGGGATGGACAACAGAAAAGGGGGAGAAGGGAGACGTCGGACAGGGCAAGATATGACAAAATAATAATTTATAAGTTATCAAGGGCTCATGAGGGAGGGGGGAGCAGGGAGGGAGGGGATAAAAGAGGACCTGATGCAAAGGACTTAAGTGGAGAGCAGATGCTTTGAAAATGATGAGGGCAAAGAATGTACAGATGTGCTTTCCATAATTGATGTGTGTATGGATTGTGATAAGAGTTGTATGAGTCCCTAATAAAATGTTTAAAATAAATGAATAAATAAAAGAATTAGGGTGTTTAAATACCGATCTAGGCATAAAGTAATGTCATTAAGAAGGGAGTAAGAGGGATAAACTTTTTTTTGTAGTAGAAGTGATTGTTCAGATTAGATGTGTGTATCATTTCATGTTAATGTAGAATGCTTTTGATGCTTTTCACTCGATAGTCTTTAAACCTGTGTCTCTCAGTGGTGAGGGGATGGACAAGGTTGTGATGGCAGGTAACATAAGGGTTCTAAATATTGGTTTTGGCGGATGATGGATGTGATAGACTGAATTGTCTAGCAAAACAAATCCAATGGCACTCATCTATGTATAATAAAACGCTTTATATAAACAAATATGTTAATTAAGACTGCATCCCAGGCTAGTCCAACTCAGGTCCATAAGTCCAGTACTAGTTAATACAGACTCATGTGGCCACATGGCAGTGATTCAGAAAGGATGAATTGAATGAGAATGCTAGATGACAGAGCCTGCCTTATGGACCCCAAGGTTAATTCAGGCATGGTAGTAGGGTGCTCACAGTTCTCAGGGTAAGGTGACCCATATGATGCCACCCCAGGTGGCAGACACAGAGTCCCAACAAGGAGGAAAGTGAAATAGCAGAGAGAGAGCAGTTCCTAGTGGCCCTCACGCTTCTACAAAAGAGCATACTCCTGAGTAGGGGTCATCAAGCTTTTAATTGACAGTTTTTACTCCTTCCTTAGAGAGGTGTATCTAGTTGACATAATCCCTAACAACCACAAAGGAGATACTGCTAATATACCAACTTCCAGTTTTGGGGGTGGATTTCTCTTTCTATAATGATTCTGCATTGTGATTTAGTATTTTAATGCCCAGAAAATAACTATCTAGGGGTCCACATGATTTAAAGCATCATAATACATTTTTATTTAACAAGAAAACAACTTTATAGTTTCACATTAGTGCATTTGATATATTTACATTTGGACATTGGATAATTATAGTCATAGACTCATAGAAAGGAACATAAAGATGAGATTGCTTAGCCCCTTCACTTTACTTGTCCAAGGAAATAAGAGGAAAGAAAAAAATAAACTATAATAGCATTACCTCATGTCATTTTAAAACTGATGCAAGTGGATCTTTAAAGAACAAGGGAAAGATATAGAAAGACAAATTATATAGAGAGAATGATAAATGAATATAGATTTTACATTTATCTCTCTAAAAAATCTCAACTTTGGATCTATCAATTAAAGGAACTCTAGGGAATAGGCTTGGTTTCCCCTTAACTGAACAAAAGTGACTCTCTTTATTTCTGAGGCTACTAAGTATAGAGTAATATATTAGCAAATTTGATATTAGTGTAGC
The DNA here is from genome assembly GCF_050624435.1 of Tenrec ecaudatus. Lineage (NCBI taxonomy): Eukaryota > Metazoa > Chordata > Mammalia > Afrosoricida > Tenrecidae > Tenrec > Tenrec ecaudatus. The sequence goes on along the minus strand of NC_134548.1, from coordinate 103,209,804 downwards.
TGCTTTCTTATGAATTCCATTGATTTCTTTAAAATAGTAAGGAATTATATTTTGGAAAAGTCACTAGAGAACTATGAAATTATTTTCCACCTCTATTAAACAGAAACTCCTGCAATGTATATATTTGTTGGAAACTATTTTGATAGGTATCATGTAAAGAGGTCATCACATCACCAAATAATTTATACTAGAGTATATAAACTTGCAGTAACTAATTGTTATTATATAGTTGTTTATGACTGATTTTTTTACTCTTAAATTCACCGCTGGCAAAGCTCATACAACTATGCCATGAAACTTGGAAGAGAGTTAACCGGCCAACTGACTGGAAAAGATTTATATTTGTATCCTTTCCAACAAGGTGTGTAAATCATTGAATAATATGATTTATATCACTCGGAAATGAAATCTTGCTGAATATAATTCATAAACAGATGCACAGAAAGGAAACTGTCATAAAAGCAATCTGGATTTAGAAGAGAACCTCAGAAAAGGGGGATCATTGCGGATATCAGATGGATCTTGGCTTAATGCAGAGACCATCCGAAAGAGTTTTGCTTGCCTTTATAGACTATGCAAAGGTTTTAGACTGTATAAATTAACATTGTGAAGATTGGGATTCTAGAACACTTAATTGTGCTCATGTGGAACCTGAGTATTATAATCAATAGAAATTGTCCATATGGGGATTAAAAGATGTTGTGATAATTAAGTTCATCCGAAAGACATGGGAAGTTTTGGAGGCATATTGTAATCCACTACTCTGTGGCCGATTTACAGACGTCATTGACTACAATATCTAAAATAGAAGGCAGGACATTAAAAAATATTCAGCAAAAACTTGTAACAGTTTGTGTATGTGTGTGTGTGGTGGTCTATAAAATATTCACTCAGTGATTTTATATTCTGTTAAGTAAATATTTAACTGCACTTTTTCCCTAGTAGTAATCATCATCATCAAAAAGTTTTTATTTTTTTGGTTGCTGTTGTTTTAAAATTTCCCACATGCCAGTAGTTCAAATAAACATTGTCTTCCCTCTCAGAAGTTTATCTTAAAATAGTATGAATACTTTATTACTTTAAAATAGTACCATATGTTTTTAAATATATATATATATAGTTGAAGTTACCAAAAGACCTTTGGACTTCACATTAAAAAATATTAAATATATATAACATATAATAATATAGAATATATTATATTATAGTATTATAATGTAATATATTATAATATATAATTGTATATATTAAAATATATATAATAGATATTGGGCTCTACAAAGTACAAAAGGATCCTTTCCAAGAAGTGGAGCTCTTTTTCAACCCCATAAAAGTCTGTTGTATAAATTATCATCTAGGAATAAGACAACACCTACAGTCAGCACAGTGGAGCCCTGCTTTCGTAGTTGGTTACACATTGGGCTGCTGACCACAAGGTCAGCAGTTCCAACCTACCACTTGATCCTTGGGAAAAGGATGAGGTTTTCTTTTCCCATAAAGATTTCTCAGAAAGTCTATGTAGGTTCTTATGAGTTGGAATTGAAAGCATGCATACAATAGTTTGCATAGAGTGGTTAGAAAGATTTGTTTGAGTATCAAATGAGCAATCCAGAATAAGTCACAAATGATCTAAAGTACCTACATCAGTGTTCCTTATACTGGAGCATAAAGAGGCGCCCAGGTGGCATAGTGGATTATGGTTTGGGCTACTACTCGCAGGGCCAGCAGTTTGTAACCCCCAACTGTGCCACCAGAGAAAGAGCAGGCTTTCTATTCCCTTAAAGATCTGTGGTCTGGGACAACCAAAGGACAGCTCTACTCCATCCTATAGGGTAGTTGTGAGGCAGAGTCTACCAGATGGCAGTGACTTTGGTTTTTTGAGAATGGCTACAGAATTACCTGGAGGTGTTTCTATTGAAAAAAGACTCCAAATTCCTTCAACCCTAGAGATTATACTCTAGGGAATTTGGTGTGGTAGAGCCTGGGTTTAGTGATCTTGCTAAATATTTTGTGTGATTCTGTTTCACATGGCCCACTTAACGTGTTCTGCATAATACTTTAAAATGTATGTGTTTAGCTTCTACTTTCTCAGTGTGACAGAAGCTGCCTTTCATTATTAGAATTCAGAAGTTTCCATAAATGGTTAGGTGTACATCCTTCAGATCTTTAAATCTATTTCATAAGGATTTAAGAAAGAATTTTAATTAGAACGGATTAAAATGTACTTATTAATATCATTTTTTGTAGCATACAAGCATAATTCATTCTTCCACAAAATTTCTATCTGATAGGGTGTTTGTGCATGTCTACTCTCTTCAAACAGTCTTGGCACCAGGTTTTACATTGATTTATACCATTCCTGACTCATTATAGTTCATTAGACTAAACATTTTCTCAGTAGCTGAAATTTAAATGTATTTGTTTAAAGGGGAATGTGTAAGTTGTGCTCATATACAAAAGTATGTTTTTGAGATAGTGAAAAATGTAGACCTATAATGTAGTATTTGTAGCATGACAATCAAAGGAGTGACAATGGGACTGTGCATTTGGTTGCTAGTTACAGACTATGGAAGTATATAATACTAAGCTGTTATGTACATAGAATTCAAGTAAAATATGTCACAAAATTTTTCAAACATGTATCCATGTGTGTGAAAAGGAATAGATCACACACTACTTGCATGAAATGATTACATTGGTAAAAGGAATTTTATTTTTATGACATAAAAGACCTTTTTCATTGCTGCTATTATTTATTGTCCCATAGACAATTCCTCCTATGAAGGCCTTTCTAGTGTACTAAAAATCTGCTTCAACCAAAACTATTCTTTTGCATTATTGGATTACAGTTGTTTGATGGTATAATTCTGGTAAGTTGCCAAGCAACTGTTCTTGATTCTCAGGGTGAAATGATTTTCTTTATCTACCCAACAATTGACATGCTTCATTGTTCATCACTCATCCTTCTTTTGCTTCTTCTCCTTTAGTGCCAGTATTAAGAAAAACTACTCTGGAGTCGATTGCACTTAGTTGGGGGATCTTGCTGGTGCCAATGTTTGTGTGCGAGAGAGAGATAAACGGTTACTGTGTTAATATATTTATTTGCTCTACTTGTCAAAGACCCGCCTAACTAAAGCTTGATCAATTTAAGATTTTTCTAGGTAGAGTTCTAGGGTAAGTCACTTCTCTTATTCCCTCTCCTTTGCATATGGCTCATAAGTCTCTCTAAGACAAACATGCAACTCACACATGACAAAAACAATCACACCTGTTGATGGCCCTCAAAAGATGGTTTTCAATTGATTAAGAAAATTTGCTTTGTGTTTCTTCTTCCTCCTTCCTTTACTCTTCTTTATCTTTCTTCTTAATAGAGAAGCTCAGACAGCTTCTTGTGTTTATAGCCAAAGCAGAGGGCTGAGCTCTGTGTCAGCAAAATGTTTACTCTGGAAAAGTACGGGAGACATTTGTTGTCTGATTCATTTAGAGTGTGGCAAAAGCCATTTTGTGCAAAACAGAGAAGCCTTAAATATTGATGTCTGTGCAGACTAAATGCTGTGTTTACAAAAACAAATAACATTGTCACTGTAACTTCTTAATTGACCAGTAAATATTTAGTAGTCCACTAATATTTTATAATAATCTTCCTTCCAGTTATGAATAAAACTAATAAATTTAAACATGCTTTTTATTTACTTGACAAATTATTACTTTTTAGGAATACCCATTTCCAGGCTCTTTTAGCAAATTTGAAGGACTAATACGAAAGAAAAATAAAATCATAAATTTATTAATAACAAAACTCTCCATGTATTTGCGTTGAAAAGTGTAAATAAAGGTGATTTGTCCACTTGATCCACTATTTGTTCTTACTTATTGGTGAGATGTCTTAATTAGTGTTCTCTAGTTTACTTCTTTAGCTTCTACTATCCACTGCATTGGCTAGACCGAACTCACAGACAAAATTCATGAATAAAGGTTTTATTAAGGACATTAACAGGTTGTAATGTCAGTGAGAACTGCTCAGGGTTGAGTTGTTTATCAGGACGTAGTGCAAAGTTCTGTCACATCTGCTAATAAATTCCCCAAGCGGAATACCACTCCAGTCTATGCCTCAAACTGAAGGCATTCAGCTCAAGCGCCGTGGGGCAGGGGCAGCCAACCCAGCTCTCTAAATTAAGTTCCCAAAGGCATCCCATTTTGTACGCTAACCTGAGCAAAAGCACTCAGTTTTACTTGTTGTTTGTTGCTAAATCCAACACTATCATATGCTCTGGCTGCTGGTTCTGCTGCTCCTTCTCTGATGCTTTGCTCTCTTCTGGATCCAGGAGGTTCACTGCACAACGAGCCAGAGGGCATACTCTACTTCTGACTCTTGCTTGTAATGTCAACTCTCCTCCTCCGTCTCAGAGGGACCATTTAATACACCTCAGGATGGACATCCAGGGAATCCAGTAAAACACAATTACTCAGCAATGAATACTATCAGTATCTTCCCTCACCTTATGCAGGAAAGGTGGTTTGGTGGGAGTTAGGTACTTTGTCTAGAATAGTTGTTAGGTAGTTAGCATAGGGTCTGGGGTGCCCGTTACACGTGCTCAGAGGTTTGAGCTTCCCTTATGACCCCTGGATTGGCCCATCTGGGTCACATGAATTCAATTCAGCCAATGGGGTTGACCAGGATCGCTGACCACGCCTCCCAGCAGAGGACCTGGAAAGCCTGACTCTAGGGCCTGGCAGCCGCTTGGGCTTCTCCGGCTGTTCCACAGAGGCAGTGAGTGATCTCCTCTGGCCTCAGGACTCCACATGCCCTGAGGGTGCCTGTGTAAACCCGAAACTTCTACTCATTCTAAAAACTCACTTGGATCACAATCCAGGATTTGGAGTGAATTCTTTCCCACAGGAAGCCAAGGTTGGAGGTATTTCTCCCACAAATGAGATCTAACAGAGTCACATTAAATAATTCACTGTCCCTTCAAGGGCCACCAGCCATTCCCATGTTACTTGACCACCAAATAGATACAAAAACAAATAGACAACAGACCCTATCTGTTCATACCAAGAAGCAAAATAGAATGGCACACATAAGTCAACAATATAAAGACTTAAAAAAAACACTTTCCTTTGGAAGAAAAAAAAACATTGAAACGACCAGAAAAGAAATTCAGAAGAATAAGTCTTAGGTTCTTTCAACGCATAAAGAGAAAGAGATATATATAAAATCTATGGGGGTGGGGGGGGGGTGACCCATGCATGGAAAGGTCGTTTGGTGGCAGGCAGTTAGAGACTTTGGTTAGAAGAGCCACATTAAATCATTCACTGACCTGCAATCAATAAACATCTCTTGCCAGAAATCATGACCCCAAAGGGATTCGGATTCAACGTTCCTATCTCTAGCCAGAATCCCATGGCCATCATCCTACTCTAGCTCTCAATTAGTTATTGTTTCCTTAAAGTAAGCAAGGGAGAAACTAGTTGGACTGATTTTACACTTAAATTTTTTTAACTTTTCAGACTAAATGAATCCTTTTTATTCATTCTTTTTTGTTTAATTGGTTATTTTTACTTAATATTTAGATAGAGCATAATTACTATATATTCAGCAATGTGCTTGTAATGTAATCTAACAGTTTTAGGGATTATAATGGATATTGTTGACAAAAGGAATATGAAATTTTATTTAAAACTAACACTTCAGAATCTTCCAAGTACATGACTCAGTCAAGTAAGTATAAACAATGACAAGGTAATAGACACAAACTAATATAATGTAAACTGATGGAAAAGTCACATATATTTAATTCTATTCAACATTTAAGTAGAGATTATGTGTTAAACAATGTAATAAAAATTAACAGACGTAATGACCTGAAATAGAGCCATAGACACATAGGTTTATTATGAGGCACATTTTTCTGAGTGTTTTAAGGTGTACAAAGAACCTTGGGGCAATTATAGAAAGAGAAAATAATTATGAGTGCAAGGGGATTGGGAAAGTCTTGCCTAAAAAGTGTGGTTTGAACTTGTCTGTAAAGAATATATCTAATATTTTACAAGTAGAAATTTTGGTGAGATAGTGGGGAAGTTCAGGCAGTATCAGGTCCTCAGTTGTGTTGTGATCATAATGCATAAAGAGGGCGCAGGGAGAGGCCAGAGTGAAAAGGCATGCTCAATGTAGAGGCTCTTTAAAGAAAACTTCATTTGTTAGACAAGGGTTATAATAATAGCTTATGAGGTAAAAGGAAAGTGAATAAGTCATAGGAAGTGGTGTAGAATAATGGTTGAGTTATCCTTTTGAAATATAGGAAAGGACTAGGGGACAAAGAACATTTATAGAGGTATGTACATAGGCATGTACATATGCAGATCTATTAATATATAATATTCAGCATATAGGTCTATGGTCATATATTTATATGTTAAGTATTAAGGTAGCAGATGGTACTCAAGTCCTCCCTCAACGCAAGAACATTTTGTTCTAATAACCTGATATTCTGGAATGAGCACCTTTCCCACATGATCACTTCAGACAAAATGGGTGCATAATCTAATGGGGTGAAAAAACTAATGGTGCCAGATATTAGAAGATATAGCATTTGGGGTCTTAAAGGCTTGAAGTTAAATAAATGGCCATCTAGCAGGGAAAGCAAAAAAGTCCACATAAAAGAAGCACACCAACCCATGTGATCACAAGGTGACAATGGGATATGGCATCAGAAGACCCCAAACAAATGACGATTTCGATGTGAATGAGGAGGGTCAGAATGGAGATCCCCAAACCCATCTGTAGACAGAAGGGCCACAAAGAAGGGACAAGCCATCCAGAGTGCACCGATGAAGCACACAACCTTCCTCTAGTTTTGATTTACAAAATTTATTTACTTATTTATTTATCTATTTATTTATTTATTAATAAGTCATTTTATTGGGGCTCATACACCTCTTATCACAATCCGTACATACATCAATTGAGTAAAGCACCCTTATACATTCGTTGCCCTTATCATTCTCAAAATTTGCCTTCACTTGGGTTCCTAGAATCAGCTGCACCCCACCCCTACCATCATGACCCCATTTCTATCTTACAAATCTGGCTAGAACAAAGCATGTACACGGAATCAGATAAGATCTCTCAACACACAGAATCCAGGACATACAGTCCCCCTCAGGACCAATAATGAGAGGAGCAGTATTATGAGTGTAGGGTGAATGTGGGAGGAGACAGCAATGATCGAATTACACCCCGGCCACCAGGGTGATGGACAACAGAAAGCTGGGTGAAGGGAGAAACTGCATAGTGCGAAATATGAAAATAAAAATAATTGATAAATTATCAAGGGTTCACAAGAGTGGGAGGGAGAGGAAAAAGTGGAGTTGATACCAAAGGCTAAAGTAGAATGAAAATGTTTTGTAAATCATAATGGCAACATATATACAGATATACTTGATACAATTGATGTATAGATTGTTATAATAGTGTAAGAGCCTCCAATAAAATTATTTATTAACATAAAAAAAGAATTATCCTTTTGATAACTCTGCTGATGCTTATCAGAATTGAACCAAGGAATTGATTGGATTCCTATATGCCGAGCGTAGCTCTAGTCCTTAGGGCTAGAATAGTTCCAATTAGATGCAGGATCTCTGTTTTTATGGAGCTAAAGGCACAGAGTTGATAGTATAATAGAAAGGTAAACTTTCTGAACAATTTGAGAGGGTTCCAAGTACTCTGAAGAAAATAAAACAGGGCCAAATTATAATGACTGGTAAGAGTCAGGGAAAATAGAGTACATGGTCCGAGAAGGCCTCAATTAAGTCGAGTCTTTAATTAAATGATGGGATCAGGCAGGTGAGTCACAGGGGAAGTCTTGCAGTGAAATGGAACAGCAGACTTAAAGGACGTTTTGTAGGAATGGGAATTCTTGGATGGTGTAGATTATTAATGTGCTGGCTGCTAGCTGAAAGGTTGTAGGGTCAATTCTAAATAGAAGTTCCTCACAAGGAAGCTTTGATGATCTGCTTCTGAAAAATTAGTCATTGGAAATCCTATGGAGCACTATTCTGGCACCGATGGGGTTGCCATTTTTTGGACTTGACTCAGCCGGTAGAGATTTATCTGGGAAGGAGTTTTCTGTTTGCCAGAAGACTAATGTGACTGAGCTGAACTGAATGAAGGATACAGGGGCCTCAGCATGTTTGTCTTTGTAAAGTAGGGTGGGCATCTTTTATACTTGTAAAAAATAGCCATAGAAAATGTTTTAAGTAGGGACTTTGTTATGATATGATTTTTGTATTTTTACCTCTGGCTTTCACGTGGAGAACTGGTAGGGGGTATATAGAGAAAAGGTTTATTCAAGACATGTTTTAAAGTTACAACCAACACAACTTGTTCAAGGTCTCCTCTGTTCTAATTATTTGATTTTAGATGAATTTCTTAACCTAGCTTCACCCTTCATGTCCTCATAGGTTAAAAAATGGATAATAGTTGTACTGACAGGGAGTCCTGTTATCAATTCTACATAGGTTATTTCAGAATATAGAAAGGGTCATCAAATTCTGAAACTCATTTAATGAAGTGAGTGTAAGCCTGACACAAAAAAGAGGCCCAGACTCCCAAAAGACAGAAAACTTCAGACCAATATCCCTCATGAATATAGGTGCAAAATTCTAACCAACGGAATCCAACAACATACCAAAATAAATCATCATAACCATGTGGGATTCATACTAGGGTTTCAAGGATGGTTCAACATTCAAAAGTGATCAGTGTAATTCACTACATAAACAAGACAATAAGAACCACATTAACATATCAATATGTTAAAAAAGTATTTTACAATATCAACACCACTCTTTGATAAAAACATTTAATAAAATAGGAATATAAAGGAAATTCCTCAACATGATAAAGGCCGTAGATGAAAATCCAATAGCAAATATCATGGCTAAAGGGGAAAAACTTAAAATATTTTCCTGGAAAACGGGAACTTGACAAAGGTGTTTCTGAGTCACTACTCTTATTCAATATCTTGCTCAAAGTCTTAGCTTGAACCATTAGGTAACAGAAAGAAATAAAAGGACACAATTGGACAAAGAAGTGAAATACTAGTTATTTGCAGATGATATGATTTTATATGTAGAGGACCCCAGAGGTTCCACAAAAAGACTTTTGGAAAGATTTAGGGTATTTAGTAATGTAACAAGACACAAGATTAACAAGCAGAAACCAATTGGTATATAGCAATGAAGTGAGCTCCAAAACACAATAGAAAAATTTAGAAAACAAAACCATTTACAATAGCCACACAAAGAAATACCTAGAAATAAATGTAAACAATGGAACAAAAATCTTTCACCAAAATAAGCTACAGAACATTATTATTATTAACCAAAAGAGACCTATACAATGGAAGAATATCCAATAATATTCATGGATAAGAAGATTAAATATTATGAAAATGTCATTACTACCTAAACAATGTATAAAAAACAAAATTTTGTTCCAAATCCCAACTTCTTTCTTAAAAGGAATGGAAAAACAAATTTCCAATTTTGTATGAAGAGGTAAGAGGCCCAGGTTAAGCAAATAACTTCTCCACAAAGAAGAAAAATGTAGGAAGCCTTGCACTGTCTGACCTCAAAACCTACTACAGAGCCACAGTGATCAAAACAACCTGTTAGTAGTACAATGATAGAAACATATATCAAAGGAACAGGGTAGAAAACTCAGGAATAAGAGTACCCACCTATAGGCAACTGATTTTCAGCAAAGGACCAAAAATCATTAAATGGAAAAGCACCAACAAGTGGTTCTGGAAAAATTGGATGTCTATCAGCCAATGAATGAACCAAGATGTATACTTCACCCTATACACAAAAAGGAACTAAAGATGTAATAGAGACCTAAATATAAACCCCAGAGAGGATAAATCTAAGGGACCTATTATTCCAAGACATAGACAGACTACAAAATATAACAAAGAAAGCACACACAATGGAAGACAAAATAAATACCGGGACACATTAAAAAAAAGACACAATGCACATCAAAGGACTTCATCAAAATTGTCAAACAAGAACCTAGTAGAATATGAAAGCATCCTTTTCTAAACTGATCACCCAAGCAATGAATTGGAAAGTTTCTCAGCCTATGAACCATATATCAGGCCCTTTACATGTACATCTTAAAAACCACGTCGAGGAGACCACCCTTCAGTTGTGGCCAGTTTCTCAAGATAGATGTAGAGGGAGGTGATCATTCAATTGCGGCCATACAACATTGTGCTAAAGGCCACCCAAATCAGCAGAATTTCTTACAACTTCCATAAGCAAAACTTACTGGAAATTCAAATCAAGATGTGGGGAGGAAAACTTGTATGTCTTAGGGAAGGCTTCTGTTGGTGGGTAAACCGGGTGGAGTGACCTCCCACTGAGAACCCCCCCCCTCTTAATAATACTTATGTAGAACCAAGGGGAAGAATATGCCCAGTACTATGTTCCTAATTAGACACGTTTGACTTAGTTTCTATGCAGCCCTTGGCGACCCAAACCATGTGCGATCAACTACTGGGACTTTAGATTCTGTTTTTCTCAAGGCACACAACATCCTTTATGTTTTTACTTAAATACATCTGCCACAATTGATTTTACAATGCTCTCTGTATGATGGAATATGGGATGTTTTCTTCCAACATCGTCTGAGCTCTCAGGTAAGCCATCATCCCGTGAGTTTCAAGATACACGTTTTAGTTACTCAATTTGTTTTTTTTGGTGTTGCTCACTCATGACAGACCTAGAGAGACTGAGCATCAAAGAACTGGTCTAACCTTTATGAAGCTGAATGAACAGTTACCTAGGTGACAGAATATTAACCATAAGGGTTAAGGTTTATGAATATTAAAACTTTAAGAGTTTTTGACAGGTGTGAATTTTTATCAATTATTTCCTTACAGAAAAGTGAGGGAACATCAGAATTTAAAATATACCAATCATCAGAAACAGACTGCAAGGACAAAGAAAAATCCTGTTTAGCTCTGCATTACAGTTGTTATTTTTTATTGTGTCCTCGGTTTTGGGGAAAATATTTAAGAAGTAGAATGCCCCTTCATTCTAACCCAGTGGATTTGTTGGCTAGGTATGTGGTAAAATATTCCAACAATATTAGTTGCTAAGGTAACAAGATATTAATATCTGTTCTAATTCAAATACTACTATAAAATAAAATGTTTAATAAAGGCCTACAACTTTAATCAAGTGAGATATTGGGTTGTGAGCAAGATTTTAAACAAATAGCACTCATTCACTGCCAATTCCAACTCATAGTGCCCGTATTGGACAGAGTAGAACTACACTGGTGGGTTTCAGAGATGATAAATCTTTATGGGCGTAGAAAGCCTCATCCTTTTTTCCTGCAACATGTGTCCCGTTAATGTTCTTTCTGTCGCTTAGACATGCATATGAGTGTTCACAATGATTACTTTTCGCCAAGGTCTGCTGTATTCTCAGAAGTCACATGGAAGCTTATAACCCTTCTGTTGTAGTCACAACTACTTGCTCAACTGGGCTTAGATATTGCAGTTTCTTTTAATATCCCTTCTGTTAGTATTTAGGCTATAATTATCTCTATGATTATTCACATTATCTAAACCACAGATTAAGAACAGAGACTGTTTTGCTATATTCATGTACATCTTTCAAATGAAAAACTGAAAGGAAGCAAACATAGGTTGAAACCATTTTATACAGGAAGGTAGAGGATCGAACATGAAAGATAGTTGGGGTTTGGAATTAACTGGATAGCAATGAGTATTGTTTTGCTGTGTTCTTTATGTTTGCCTCTAGCTATTCTGTCCTAAATTGTGAATTTCAAGGTTACTTCAAGGGCATGCAATATTTAATAAATAGGAATTGCCAATATTTCAGCTTCTGGGAATATTTTTCAGGTAAGTAGACTGTCAGTAGCAATTATATTTCTTACCTTAAGTGGATAATTAATTCAGAACGCTCATTCCTTAACATTTTAAAAGTATGATCCTCTCACATTCCAATCTGTCCTCAAATCTATTCAATTTAAAAAAAAAGAATTTACATATCCTATTTCTCAATCTGTCCTCAAATCTATTCAATTAAAAAAAAGAATTTACATATCCTATTTCTAGATACTGTAAATTTCTTTAAATGTATTGTAACATATATGCTGATTTAGCTATGGTGATCTCTGTAAAACTTATTTTTAAAATAACTCTGATCAGAGGTTGACAAGTATTAACTTGAGTGAAGGGGAAGATAGTAATACATGAAAGGGAGAAGAGAAATCAAAGGAGGGGGTAGGGTAACTTATTGAGGGAAGGTTGATAAGTAATGTTAACTGCTGAATACAATATTCATTATCAGAAATATAAACCACATGTAATTCATAATGAAAATAAACTTAAAAAATACCTCTGGTCAGGCATTTGCACTAGAAATTTTGCACATTATATTATTATATTATTTTCACAAATATCATTTCGAGAAGGGAAGTTTTAATCCCTTTTCACAGATGAGGAAACTAATCGGAGGATTAAGGTTTTTGCATAAATCACAGAATTGGTCAGTGGTCAAATTTGAATACTGAGCGCCTTAATTATGAAATCTATTATTTTGTCACAATAATAGACTATGACAAAAATAGCTAATTTCTCCATATCCTACCATATATGTATCATAATAGAGACCTTGTATATCTTGCTTACTGTCGTGTCTGCAGGCACTCAGAAATACTGTTGATGACAAAATTATCAATTTTTAAAATAATTTCAAATTAGATAAATGTGTAAGAAGTACTAAATGTACCAATTAAATGCATTTAAGAATCATCAGAGGGAGCAATTACTATAGGTTTGATAATTCTACTAACATACCCAGTGTGCCAAGATGTGAATGCAGTATAACAGCATTAAGCAGAGAACCAATAGAGAGGTCTGCTAGGTGGACATGCCATCCCTCCCCCATCCATCCACTCCAAATAATTCACTTCAGAGGACAGCACTGAAGCTACAGCTCAGGGAGAGGGACATGTCTGATCAGAGCACACAGGAGCAAATGAAGGGAGAGAAAGAGAGAGTAGAACACACCCTGGCTCACCAAGACCCAAGGATGATATTCCCGCTCAGAGTAGCCAATGCACAGAATACAATAGGGCCAGCCTTGCCATGACACACAACATCCCTCACTGACCCATAGCACTATGGGGAACAACATTGGAGACAAAGTGCGGAAATTGTGCCCTATCGGACCCCACCACACCGGGGCGAAACACTAAGGGCATACAACAGAGCAGCAAAAGGAACAAAGCAATGAAGTCCTTGGGGAATACCAAAAATAGTCTTTGTGGATCCCCATCAGACTTCACTGGAAAACACTCCTAAAGGTCAGCAAACAGACCTGGAACTATTTATAGGTTTTTCTTTTGTTATTGTTGGTTTTATTGGTTGTTGTTTTGTTTTTGTGTTTATTGTTGTTTTTGCACATCTCTAGATAAGATAGACAGGATAAACAATCACAAGGAGAAAACAACGGGACTGACAATTCCGGGGGACATGGAAGAGTGGGAGGCAGGGGAAAGGAAAGGGGTGGTCAACAAACCCAGGGGCAAGGGAACAGGGGCAAGGGAACAACAAGTGATCCACAATTGATGGGAAGGAGGGCATAGGATGCTGGTGGAGATTGATCGAGTACAATATAGCTTAGAGGAATAACTGAAACCTGAATGGAGGTTGGACATGATAGTGGGACAAGAGGAAAGTAAAAGGAAGTACAGGAAAGAACCAGGAGGCAAAGAACATTTATAGAGTTCTAAATACAGGCATGTACACATGTATATGTATATGTATATATATATATATATTCATATATAATGATAAGGAAATAGATCCATGTACATATATTTATATGTTAAGTTTTGAGGTAGCAGACTGACATTGGGTCTCTACTTAAGCACTCCCTCAACAGAAAAACACTTTCTTATAATAACCCAGCATTCTGTGATACTCATCTTCCCGACATGATTGCTGAAGGCAAAATGGGTGCATACGCAAATGTAAAGAAAACTGATGGTGCCCGACCATCAAAAGATATCGCATCTTGGGTCTTAAAGGACTGAAGATAAACAAGCAACCATCTAGCTGAGATGCAACAAAGCCCACATGGAAGAAGCACACCAGCCTGTGTGATCATGAAGTGTCGATGGGATCAGGTATCAGGCATCAAAGACCCAGAACAAAAATTCATATTAATGTGAAGGAGGGGGAGTGGGGAGTGGAGACCAATGCTCATCTATAGACAATTGGACATCCTCTCATAGAGGCATCACAGGGACGAGATGAGCCAGTCAGGGTGCAGTACAACTCCGATGAAACACACAACTTTCCTCTAGTCTTTGGTGCTTCCTTCACCCTGAAATCAATTCTCCCTTATGAACCTCCTCACAGGGGAACAAATAATGGAAAAGTGGGTGAGGGATGATGGAGGATGATGTAAGATAAAAATAATCTATAACTTATCAAGGGTTTGTGAGGGAGGGAGGGTGGGTAGGGTAGAGAGGGGGAAGAAATGGGGAGCTGATATCAGGGGCTCAAGTGGGAAGAGAATGCTTTGAAAATGATGATGGCGGCACATGTACAATTGTGCTTGACACATTACAGGAATGTGTGGATTGTGATAAAAGATGTAAGAGCCCCCAATAAAAGTATTTAAAAAAATTATGATGGCAGCATATGTACAAATGTGCTTGACACACTGGATGAATGTATGAATTGTGATAAGAGATGTAAGAGCCCTCAATAAAAGTATTTTTAAAAAAGAATGGATTAAAGTGGGGAAAGAGCATGGTAGAATTCTTAACTCATCCTTTTAAATGTTTGTTTTCATATTTTATGCCATATATATTATATATAGCTCATTAGAATCATATAGATATAAATGTTTTTACTGTTATTGGTGTGTGTTTGGAGATTTCCAATCCAGACAGAAAAATAAACATAATAAGATACTTAAAAATCAGAGTTTTATCTGAATTTGAAGGCATCAATGCAAAGCAACTCGGGAACAAAGGGAAGAAAATGCTCAGCATGCCTTGATTCCCTCCAGGTGATGATAGGCACGTGGGGCACGGCTGGTCGTAGTGGTGTATAAATGGAGGGAAGCAGTCAGGAAAAGTGTCAGAGAGAAGATTTCTAAAAACAGAATCCAAACAGATAGGTGGCTAAAATGAGCATTTTTCTGCAACGGGGAACACTTGCAAAGGTGAAAACTTTCTGGATACATTTAAAGGACTTAGATCATACATGGATTGATACAGTAGAGGGAGCAGAATCAGGAGTGGCAACATATGAGTGTTATGTTCCATAGGTCTACTTATAAATACTGTACAAGCATTGAGGGTGAGGACTTATCTATTAACAAGCTAGGTGAATTTTATAATTTTAAAAGTGCAGACAATTTTTGATTAGAAGCAAAATTATAAAATAGATTGGTGACTATGGAATTTGAAGATACCACAGAAGAAGGATTGAGTGTATTTTTGAGGGGAGAGGTGGTTAGTGGAGAGAAAAGAAAAGATGACTTCTGAAGACTGAGTGTGGTTGCTATAAAACTGACACATAAAATTTTCATGGGGGATGAGGGCAGTATTTTGAAATAAAGGGTATTTGGATGTAGTATATTAGGGAAAGAATATCCAAATATAAATTCCTGGAAGTACTATGAATTTTAGAAGAAATCAGGGAAGGAGTTGCTATTTGAGAACTATAATCATTATTTATAAATTTCACAAACATTTAATGAGCATCTATTTTTTTTTTGGCCAGGCACTGTTGTAAACATTGGGACTAGAGTGTGGAAAAAATCAGACATGACAACTGCTCTCAACATGCTAATAGTCAATGGGGGAGAGTCAGACAATAAGCAAATACAACAGTCCCTCATAATTAAAACTATATTATGTGCTATGAAAGGGGGCCGACTTTAAATTAATTGGTATAGGAAAGCTTTTCAGAAAGTTCTATTTAACCTGAAAATTGACAGATGAAAAGGCATGCGAATTAGTGACAAGATTATTTGAAGATGAAAAAATAAGAAAAATTTTATGTGAGAATGGGGTTAATGTGCTGTAAGAATTTTAAAAGAAGAAGAAATCCATTGGGCTAGAATTTCTTGATCGAAAAATATGGTGGCACAAGCTACAGCTGGAGGGGACGACAAAAGACAAGGCCTTGAAGGCCATGTGAAAGACTTTACATTTTCTCTTTTCTTATAATAGGCAGTTATGGAAGGGTTTAAAATGGAAGAAATGACCTAGTTTATGCTTACATTTTGTTGATTCATGTAATGTTGATAATTAAAGTTTTGAGAATAGATGCATTTTCAAAAAGGAGAGTATAAACCTAGAAAAAAGAAGGTAAGGGCTAGGTCATAGAGAATGGGCCCCAATGGGGTATGTAGAGAAGAGGATGAACAAAAAAAAAAACGAGGGAAAAGAAAGGGTGTTCATAAAGGTAGGAGAAGTGTCATGGAAGCCCATGTAAAGGAGGCTGGTTGATATTGCTTAAGGCTAAAAAATATTGATGAGGTGTGAGAAAAGATTGAGATTTGAGAGTAGGAAGCTGCTTTGAAAATGTAGCTTCCGTAGAGAGAGAACAGAGAAGGCGCGGGCAGTAGATTGTGACCACACTTCTGAAAATTTGCTAGTCAGAGACAAGAAAAGGGGTCATCAGAAGGAACACATGCAAAGATCTTTTCAAATTAGTTTGGCTTTGTGCTTGTTTCAGTGTAGGTGTGGCGTAGCACAAATGGGCTGGAAAGGTGAAAGGAGGCAAATGATATTTGGGTGGTCAAGGGTCTGGAAGATAGTGAAGGAGATGTAATAAAGAACACAAGTGTTATTATTGTTAGGTCCCAGTGAGTGAGTTCTGACTCATAGCGAGACCAAGCACATTAGAAATAAACAGTGTCCAATCTTGTGCCAGACTCACAATTGTTATATTTGAACCCATTTTTTCAGTTCCTGTGTCATTCCATCTTGTTGCGAGTCTTTTTTTTCCCCATGGCCTTCTACTTTCTCAAGCATAATGTACTTTTCTAAGGCCTGGTCTCTCCTAACAATATGTCCAAAGTTCATGAGATGAGTTATCACTGTCCTCATTTCCAAGAGCATTCTGGCTGTACATTTTCCAAGCGAACTTTGTTTGTACTTCTGAGTTCATAATACCATATATCCTCAAGTATAAGCCAAGTTTTTCAGCACATTAAAAAATCATTTTATTAGAGGCTCATACAACTCTTATCACAATCTATATATACATCAATTGTGTCAAGCACATTTGTACATATGTTGTCATAATCATTCTCACAACACCTGCTTTCTACTTGAGCCCTTGGTATCAGCTCCTCATTTTTCTCCTCCCTCTCTCTCCCCCCTCCCCATGAACCCCTGATAATTTATAAATTTGTATTATTTTGTCATATCCTACACCATCCAACATCTCCCCTCACCCACCTCTCTGCTGTCTGTCCCCCAAGGAGGAGGCCATATACAGAAATTGTAATCTGTTCCCCCTTTCTCCCTCACCCTCACTCCACCCTTCTGGTATCACCACTCTCACCACGGGTCCCAAGGGGTTCATCCGTCCTGGATTCCCTGTATTTCCAGTTCCTATCTTTGCCAGTGTACATCCTCTGGCCCAGCCAGAAATGTAAGGCAGAATTGGGATCATGATAGTGGGGGTGAGGTAGCATTCAAGAACTAGAGGAAATTTGTATATTTCATCGTTGCTACACTGCACCCTTACTGGCTTGTCTCCCCTCCCCCCCAGCCCTTCTTCAAGAGGATCTCCAATTTCCCACAGATGGGCTCTGGGTCCCCACTCTGCACTCCCCCTCATTCACAATGCTATGAATTTTTTTTTTTTTTTTGGTCTTTGATGCCTGATACCTGATCCCCTCGACACCTTGTCATGTCACAGACTGGTGTGCTTCTTCCATGTAGCCTTTGTTATTTCTCAGTTAGATGGCCCCTTGTTTATGTTCCAGCCTACAGGACCCCAGATCCTATATCTTTTGACAACTGGGCACCATCAGCTTTCTTCACCACTTTTGCTTATGCACCCACTTTGTCTTCAGTGATCAAGTCGGGACAGGCTGGTGTGCTTCTTCCATGTGGCTTTTGTTGTTTCTCAGCTAGATGACCACTTGTTTATCTTCAGGCCTTTAAGACTTCAGATGCTATATCTTTTGGTAGCCGGGCACCATCAGCTTTCTTCACCACATTTGCTTGTGCACCGATTGTCTTCAGTGATTGTGCCAGGAAGGTGAGCATCTCAGACTGCCAAATTGTTAGAACAAAGTGTTCTTGTGTTGAGGGAGTACTTGAGCAGGGGTCCACTGTCCATTTGTTTTCTTAATACTAAACCTATAAATATATGCACATAGATCTATTTTCCCCTGGTTGTATATAAATATATTTACATCTTTATATGCTTGCAGTTAAATCTCTATGACTACCCTTTGGCTGCTAATTCTTTCCTCTATTTCTTTGTACTTTCCTCTTGTCCCACTATCATGTTCAGTCTTCATTTGGGTTTTAGGAATTCCTCTTGGTAATATTGCCCTTGATCCAGCTCTGCCACACCACTTACACCCTCCTTGCCACTGATTCTGGATCACTTGTTGTTCCCTTGTGCCTGGGTTTGTTAACACCCACTTCCTTTCCCCCACCTACCCTACTCCCATGTCCCTCCAGAACTGTCATCCCATTGTTCTCTCTTCTGCCTTGTTTATCCCACCTATCCCTTCCAGGTAGACATGCTATGTACCATCACATGACGGAGTGCAACAAAGCAACAATAGAAAGTAAAACAATAGCTACAACAACAACACACAATAAAACATATAAATAGTTTAGAGTCTGTTTGTTGTCCTTCACGAGTGCTTTCCAGTCAAGTCAAATGGGGTGCCATGTCCTGGCACCACATCTATCCCTGGGGACTTCATTGCTCTGCTCCCCCAGCTGCTCTGCTGCATGCCCCCAAAGGCTTTCTTGGGTGTAGTGAGCTCATGGCGGGCACAATTCCTGCTGTGTGTCTCTAGTGTTGTCCCGAGTGGTGCTATGGGTCAATGAGGAATTCCGTGTCCTATTTTGAGGCTGGCCCTGTGGTCATCTCTATGCATTGCTTTTCTGAGCAGGAACATTGTCCTCAGGGCTTGGTGAGCCAGGATGTGCTTCACTCTTTTTTGTTCCCCTTTCCCCCATCATTGGCTCCTGTGTGCTCTGATCAGACAAGTCCCTCTCCTTGAGCTGTAGCTTCAGTGCTGTCTTCTGAAGTGAATTCTTCTGGGGGTGGGGAGGGTGGTGCTTTCCACTTAGTTGGTAATGGGGCTCGCCCCTCAGGCCTCTCTGCGGTTCCCTGCTTCATGTCACTGTGTTGCGTTCTTGTTTTGGAGCTCCTGGTTGAAGTCTGGCCCTCTTTCTCAATGGAGACACAAACAACACCCTCCTCCTGTGTGGGTTAATGCCCTGTTCCCCTGGTTTCAGCACATTTTTAATGCAGTTTTTGGGGTAAAATTAGGTGTCTCAGCTGATATTTGGCTTATACTCGAGTATATACGGTACTTTCTATATTCTTCACCAACACCCTAATTCAAATGTGACTTTCTTATTTAACCTCCTATTTCCACATGTACATGGGTGATTGAAAATATCATGGCTTTAGTCTGGCATATTTTAATCCTCAAAGCGACATCTTTGTTCTTCAACACTTTAAAGACATCTTGTGCAACAGACTGGCTCAATGAATACATCATTTGATTTCTTGACCGTTGGTTCTATGGGCATTTATGGTGGATACAAGCAAGATTAAATCCTTGAAAACTTCATTCTTTTTTCCATTTATCATGATGTTGTCTACTGATCTGGTTGTGAGGATTTAGGTTGTCCTTACATTAAGCTGTACTATATACCGAAGTATATATGAGTAAGTGATCAAATCCTCTTTATTTTGAGCAAGCAAGGCATGTCATCTGCATATTGAAGGTGGTTGATGAGCTTTCCTATAGTCCTGATGCTGCATTCATCTTCATATAGTTTGGCTTGGATTGTTTGGTCAGTTTGGGCAAATAGTACAGAGGCATACTGCTTGGTTTAAAATCAGGAAAGGTGTGTGTCAGAGTTGCATCACCTCAGCATATTTCTTCAGCCTGTATGCTGAACAAATCATCAGAGAAACTGGAGTATTTGAAGTAGAATTTGGCACTGGGATTGGAGGAAGTCTTATTAGTAACCTTTGATATGCAGATGACATTATGTAGCATGCTGAAAGTAAGGAAGACTTGATGCACATGCTGATGAAGATGAAGGATTTCAGCCTTCAGTGTGGATTACAACTCAATGCAAATAAAACCAAATTTTCACAACTGGACCAAAAGGTAATATGGTGAAGTTGTCAAGGATTTTGTTTTGCTTGGATCCACAATCAGTACTTAAAGAAGCAGCAATCAAGAGATCAAACAACACATTACATTAGGTCAATCTGCTGTGCAAGAACTCGTTAAAGTGTTGAAAATCAAGGATGTTAGCTGGAGGACTAAGGTGAACCTGAAAAAAGCCATGGTGTTTTCCATTGCCTCCTAAGCATGTGCAAGTTTGACCCTGAATAAAGAAGAACGAAGGCGAATCCATGCATTTGAACCATGGTGCTGGAGAAGAATATGGAACGTACCTTGGGCTGCCAAAAGAACAAATGGATCTGTCTTGTAAGAAATCCAGCCAGAATTAGATGCAAGGATAGCAAGACTTAGTCTCATGTGACTTCGGACATTGTTGTAAGGGACACCAGTCTCTAGAGAAGAACATCGTGTTTAGTAAAGTAGCTGGACAGTGAAAAAGAGCAATGCCTTCAAAAAGATAGATTTACGCAGTGGCTGCGTGGATGGGTTCAAACATAAGAACAGTTGTGAGGATGTGACAACAACTGTGACAAAACACAGGACTGGCAGTGTTTCATTCCATTGTTGTACATACGTGACCACGAGTTGGCACCAACCTTAGGGCACCTACCCAAAACAAGAACATACAGATTGAATAAATATGATGAAATGAAGTAACGCTGAGTCACACTTTTCTGATTTTAAAAGTACTCAGTAGTCTATTTTAGGACAACTGCTTCTTGATCCATGAACAAGTTTTGCATGAGTTCATTGGGCTGCTAACTGCAGTCAGCAGTTTGAAACCGCCAGCCATTCCTAAGGAGAAAGATGAGGCTTTCTACTCCTGTAGAGTTACAGTCTCAGAATCCCACAGGAGTAGTTCTACCCTAGATTGAAAGGATTTAAAATTTAATTTTGGATTGTTAATTTTGTTTTCATTTTTTTCTATTTAATTTATTTTTTATGTATTTATTTTTAATTGTTAATTTTTATAAGAAAAAGACCTTCACCTCCATGAAAGTGGAGAAACTGGAAAGAAACTAGGAATAACCACAGAGAAACTTTCATTTTTTAATTGTTTTGTTAGGGGGTCATACAGCTCTTATCAAAATCCATACATACATCAATTGTGTAAAGCACATTTGTACATTTATTGCCCTCATCATTTTCAAAACATTTGCTCTCCACTTAAGCCCCTGGCATCAGGTCCTCATTTTCCCCTCCCTCCCCACTCCCCCTCCCTCATGAACCCTTGATAATTTATACAGTATTATTTAGTCATATCTTTCCCTGTCCGACGTCTCCCTTCACCCCTTTTCCTGTTGTCTGTCCCCCAGGGAGGAGGTCACACGTAGATCTTTGTAATTAGTTCCCCCTTTCCAACCCACCCTTCCTCTACCCTCCCAGTATCGCCACTCACACCACTGGTCCTGAAGGGATCATCAGTCCTGGATTCCCTGTGTTTTCAGTTCCTATCTGTACCAGTATGCATCCCCTGGTCTAGTCAGACTTGAAAGGTAGAATTGGGATCATGATAGTTGGGGGTGGGGGTGGGGGGTGGGAAGAAGTATTTAGGAACTAGAAGAAAGTTATATTTTTCATTGTTGCTATATTGCACTCTGACTGGCTCATCTCCTCCCGAGACCCTTCTGTAAGGGGATATCCAGTGGCCTACAAATAGGCTTTGGGTCTCCACTCCGCTCTCCCCGCCTCATTCATTATGGTAAGATTTTTTTTTGGGGGTTCTGATGATGCCTGATACCTGATCCTTTCTACACTTCGTGATCGCACAGGCTGGTTTGCTTCTTCCATGGGGCTTTGTTGCTTCTGAGCTAGATGGCAATTTGTTCACCTTCAAGCCTTTAAGACCCCAGACACTATATGTTTTGATAGCCAGGCACTCTCAGGTTTCTTCACCACATTTTCTTATGCACCCATTTGTCTTCAGTGATCGTATTAAGGAGGTATGCACACAATGATATGATTTTTTGTTCCTTAAGTTAGTGGGTCCACAGAAGTTGACATTGATTTTCAATAAATCAAACTTAAGAAAGCACACTAATGTGCTATGGGGATACAATTAACAGAAGCTTCTCAAAAGGCAGGAATAATAGGCTTTTAAAAATATATCCCATAGTATCTATTAACGTTTTGTACATGGTAGGCACTCAGCTAATATACAGAGCACCATCTTCAAGGAACTTACAACTGAGAAGAACCAAACAATCATATGTGATGATTGTTTAAAATGATTTTATTGTTAACAAGTACTGTAGTACTTAAAAAGGAGGCCTTCTGTGTGCCCGTAGAAGAGTGGGTTGATATGAAAATGACGCATGGAAGAGCTGAGTTTTTAGCAGGGCCTTTATGCTTGATTATACTTTTTATTATTATTCATGGTGATTTGAGTGATATTTTACATAACATATTTGTTTTCCACTCAACAATTCATACACATTTGGTTTTGCGATATTGATTGCAGTCCCCACAATGTAACAATAATTCTCCCCATTCCTTCCTTTGTTTTCAATTTCAAGTCAGACATCTTTCCTATCCCATCCTGCCTTCTGAGCTTTATCCAGTGGCATGATTTAAAGATAGGTTTTTAAAAAAATAACTAGAAGTAGCTATAATCTATATCCAGGAATTGGATTTTGACCTTGTGTTGAATTGAAAAGATCTATTGCAAGAAAAATGTTAGAAATCCACCAGTGGGTTATTGGGGAAAAAATTGACATGCAAAAATAGAGGACTAAAGTCGAAAAAAGACACTAGTCTGTGTCAGGAAATTAGAAGGCAAGAAGTCTTGCCTTCTGAACACCATCCTCCAAAACGAAAAGATATATTTATGTCCTCGTCACCACTGTGACCCTGCTCAAAAATACTCAATGCAAGTAGCATAAGGGAGTGTAAAGACTATATATGTGAAATCAAGAAGAATTGTATTTGAATTCTTACCCTTCTACTTAGTGACTTTATGTCATTTCCCCCCATTCCTATACAACATATATTTTCTCTTATTTTGGTTCTTACAGGCAGATTTTACTTTTATAGAATTACTTCTTTCCCAATATAGATCCATAGAGCTTGAGGTAAGGTAAACACTCCTTCACCCTCAATCACTGCTTCAAGGAAAGTCATGAGGCCTAGACCTGGTCAGACAATTCATCGCATATTTTTGGCTAAAGGTAGTAAACTTAGAAAATGAAAGAAGCATCTATCTACTGAGAGGATGGAATGTTCACCAGGAGCTGCTGGCTATCATCTTTCTACAAGCAGGTTGAAACCTGCCCCCAAAGAAAGTTAGTGCAGTGAAAAGCAAAGCTGAGTGACTAAGATGGGAAGAGGCGACACGATGACATCATTAAGCTTCCGACTCTAACCACCAATAAAGGTCCTTAACCTCCTCATCTTCCACCTACACCCTGGCCAACTTTTAGTTACATAAATCAATGAACTTCTTGTTTATACCTTAAATCAATTTGTGTTAAATCTCTTTTGCATGCAATTAAGTAACGCTAATAGATATACTATATGACCTTGGGCAAGTCATAATCTCTCGGGTTCATGTCATCTGTTAAATGTGATGATTCCTCTTTTATCTATTCCACAGGGTTATTATGAGGATCACATACAAAAATGGAAGCATTTTGACAACTCTAAGTGCTTTTAGTATAGGTATTGCTGCTTTCTTTTAAAGAGGAAACATTATTTATGATGATTATGTTTTCTTTAAAAACAAAGAAACACTAGTCTATTAGAAATTACAGGCACTGAAAATGCACAAGTCTATGTCCAACTCTAAGGGTTAGAGTTAAAAATCTCACCACAGGATTTGTTTTTGATGAATGAAACCACGGATGATTTTTCTTTTAAGAAAATAATATAAAAACCTGCTTATTATTCCACCCAGAATATGCAAAAGCTAGCATTTAACTTTAAGGCTGGTTCTTAACAGCATGCACAAAAGTTTTGCAATAAATATTTGGTGCTGTCTCATATACTCCACATATTCAACTTTTCACTCTGAGTATAGTTTGTAAATATGGTTTTTAGAGAAAGGAATTTAAGAAATGGCAAAATTGAACCTTGGAAAATTACATTAGTCATTCAAAATAGAAATATTTTTAAATTGGCTCAAATACTGTCTCTACCACCTTTCCCCTCCCACTCCTTTCCTTATATACCAAGTTATATCTAATGAACCAGATGCTTAGATAATAATCTGTGTGAACTGAGAGAAAAACACTGTGATTGCCGAAGGAGCTTAATTTATAACCCGACACCTTCAGGACCTAGGATCATCTGACATATTTACAGATGCTTGGATCATAGGGAGATGTGCATATGTTAAGGTAGATAATGGATAGAGATCCTATTAATATATCCAAATGTATGTTAACCTGAGGAGATGAACTATCTTACTACTCTGTCTCTTTTTTTTTCAAAGCTTATAGCACCCAGTTTTCCCAGGCGGTCTCCCATCCAAGTACTAACCAGGCCTGGCCCTGCTTAACTTCCGAGTTCAGACGAGATAGGGCGCATTCAGGGTGGTATGGCTGTAGACCATCTTACTACTCTTAGTCTTGGAAATCTACCTTGATGCTATTGCATCCTGTAAATGCATGCTTATTTTTCCTATATTTTTCATAGTGAACTAGTGACATAAATAGTGCTGGCAAAATTTTATTTTAAGGTCAGCAGCTGGCACAGCAAATTCATATTTAGAAAGTAAGCAGAGGGAGTTTAAACAATTGTCTTCTTTATGGCAGAAAGATGTTCTTGCTTTTAGTTTTTTTCCATCCATTTTCACTGGCTAGAAATGCTAAAAAATGCAGTTTCTTAAGGGAAAAATTGGTCTGGGTGCCACAATATTCTAGGCAAATGAATTTCGTAATGGAAAAACCATCACTCATGAGTATATAAATCTAGTTTCTTGTGGATACTGATGTACTCATCTTTTTTCCCTTTTGACATTTGTGGAATACATTCCAGCAACTAAAAAATATCCTTAAGGTGTTTTCTACTTAATGCATCTGTGAGGAAAGCAAGTGTATGAAGTCAACATTCACCAGGTTGCATACTTTTAGTATATATAATTTAATGTAATCCTGGACACCTTGTTCTTTCTGATTGAACCCAACAATGAGCCGAAGGGTTCCTACCATAGTCCTCATCACAAGAATAGCAAATGCTTAAAAATAACATTAAGTATTTGTAGGAGTTGTTGTTTTTAACCCAGGCAAGTGTTTTGCCACTTAGGGACATGGGGGTTTCAAAAACCAGATCATTATATTTTTAATGTTTCAAGCATCATTCTTTCTACTACCTGTACTAGCTATATAATCTGTTGTCAATTTGAGAGGATTATGAGTGAAGGCGTGGAGTCTAGCCTGTCAATCATTGTATAGCCAAGGAGGACTCTGTGTGGGCATGGCCTTCTCCCGAGGATTCTGGGAACTCCTATATTTCCTCCTTGGAGGTGGGAGACACAGACTCTCTCTGCTCACTCCCTGAGAGATGCTCTACCGACAAGACACATGGCAGTATGCTGATAGACCCTGTGTCCTGGGACCTGGAGGAGCCATGTGGGGTCCCCTGCCAGCGCTGAGATGCTTCTACCGCCACTGGATCCACAAGACTTCCCACCCAGTGGCCTGTGATCTTCCCACATTCTGCGCCATTGCATGTGTTTCATGAGTCTGAAGAGGACTTTATAGATTGGTATCGGACATATGGGCTAATATTGAACTTATGGACTTGATCTGGACTGGTCTTGGATGTTTTCTCAATATTCAATTACTCTTTGATATAAAACTCTCTCTTATACACATGTGAGTATCTATAGATTTGTTTCTCTAGTCTCACCGGAAGAACACACTATACCATACCCATCAACCTTGGACTGATATCTTACAAAGGGTTACACTAATTTTAATTGTGATAAAACTGATACTCAGGAGGCTTAAATGATTTGCGTGTCATTCTGGAGCTGACATGCAGCATAGATACACGATTTAAAACTATGTCTAGGACAAATAAAGAAATTACTTAAACATCTACGTTAATGTTCAAACTCACTCGACTGTTCCACCATTTAAGCAAAAAGTGACTTAAATTTAAGCATAATGCCCATTTCTGAAATAACATAGTAATTTAGACTCTTAAAAGCAATCATACATCTGTCACCTCTTTCTTTCCCCAGGGTCAATCCCAGACTCTATCTCCCATGAAAATCAGCAACTGTGATATTTTTTTTTTGGTGACTTTCAAAGAACATTCAGTTTATTTCATTTAAAACTATAAAAACTAAAGTTGAGAGAGGGAAAAAATGACTTGCTCAAGGGAAAAATCACCAATTAGAAGCAGTCTAACTACAAGCACAGATCACTAGCTTGTTCAGGCTAATGTCTCAATTTTCCTAATTATTATTGGCTACTTTATTTATTTGGTATTCATAGGCTGAGTAAATCAAAGGATATAAACTGTTGTGAATTGTAAGCATTATATTAACCATAAAGATATCTAACATTATCCTGTCTAAATGCCCAAGCTTTCCCCTACATATGTGCTCTTTCCCCACAGTTGCCTACCTGGGGATGTACCTGTTATCCTTAGTGATTTGAAAACAAAGAAAAGAAGCTGGTATTATCAAAACCAGAAGCTCTCAATTGGAATCCAGATTCCTAAGGAGAGATTGCTGGTTGAATAACATAGGTGTCTCTTGTGGGACTCAATAGGCTACTTTGGGGAGTGCTGAAACAAAAAGATGGAGACTGGGAATGGTCATTTTGGGAGTAATTTGTGTGCCATGGGGCCGGATCCAACTCCTAAGGACCTTATAGAAAAGAATTGAATTGCCGCAAAGGATTTCCTAATCTGTAGTCTTTGTGGGAAGCCTGGCTGGAGCAGGGGTTAAGTGCACTCATGCTAAGAGGGATTTGGTGTTTGAACCCACCAGCTGCTGCATGGGATAAATATGTGACGATCCATTTCCATAAAGATTGCAGCCTTAGACACCTATGGGGCCATTCTAGTCTGTTCTGTAGGGTTACTATGAGTCAAAACTGACTTGGCAGGCAATGAGTTTGGTTTTGGTTCATCTTAGTTTTTTGCCTAAAACAGAGTAAATTCATTCTCACAAATATCCCACTGGCCACTTACCATTTTACCCAGGTGTCTCGAAAGCACCTCCGTTCTACACATCTAAGATTAACGGTGTCTTTGTATAACCTAGGCTCCTTTGGCACTTGTTATTTTGTTGTTTCCATTTGCTTTTTATTTTATTAATTTTTTAAAAAAATGTACCCGGTTTATTTTATTTCACACTATTTGAATGGGATCTAATGTAGACACACTCACCCAGACATCAAACAGTGTTGTACAAGCAGTACCACAAGCAGTTTCAAAACATATTCTTCCTCCTCGTTCTCCTTGATATGAGCTCCCCTTTATCCTTTGCTCACCTTCTCTACCCCCTGGAAGGGGGTATATTCTAGTTAATATATGTATAGAGTCACACATACTGGGTTTCATATGCCCTCAGATATAGAAAATACATAACAAAGTCAGGAAAGCTACCAACAATGACAAAAGGTAGCAGAAATAAACCACAGTATGGAAAAACAAAAACAGGAAGTATTAAAAAGTAGATCAAGCAAAAAGTGCATCTAAAGGGAGATCAGATGACAAGGTTTTAACCATGCCAGTCAGATTTCTCATTTTAATCTATGATAATTGTTTCTACAATACTCTGATCACCAAGTTATTGCCATCCTTCAATTATGGTTAGAGGGAAATGACCGGAGGTTTCTTCCCTGTGTGGATCCTGCAAATATATCTTGGAATTCCACTGTCATCCATAGCCTTCTGCAAACCAGGCCCTCTCAATTTAAGCTCTGATACTATTCCCTTCTTCAGATTTAATAATCTTTGGATCATGGATGCTGGTGCGCTTCTTACTTCTGGGCTTACGTGATGTCTCATTTAGATGGTTTGCTTGTTTGAAAACAAGGTTTTAAAACCCCAGACACTATTCTTTCTGAAAACTGGGCACCATCTCATTTCTTCACCATGCTTTTCTATAGCACCTCTATCTTCCATGTTTCTTTCATGAGGATGAGTATTGAGCAGGATCATGCCATAAGAATGAATTGTTCTTAGATTGGAGCGAGGATTAAGTGCAAGCCCCAAATCCATTCCTGAATTTATGTTTTCTATCTGGTTCACTTTAGAGACATCATTAATTTATGGCAGATAATCTTATTGATTATCTCTCTGGAGCATAGGGACCTTCTGTTTGTAGTGTCATTGATTTAGCCTATGGTAATAATTTAAAAATACTATTGAGAAATGGAGATTGGATAAGTGTAGGCTAACTACAAATCACAATACATGGATTATTGATTTATAAAGAATAAATCCTTATGTGACTTGCCACTATTTACACAAACAATGGGAGTTGGTGGTCAAGAAAAACTTATACAAATATTCACTGACAATGTGAGACACAGGTCTGCCAGAATAATACATGTCTAAATACAGAAATTAGGGCACTGCAACAGTAAGTATATGTTAGTCTGCCTGACAACAGTTCAATATTCTTGGTATAGTTGTATCCTGATTTTTCACACACCGTGTAGCTTCGATCTTAAGTGCTACAGGTGTGTTCGAGATAGAGCCTAGTTCCACCAAGTGGGGTTGCCACATCACATCCCTCGGGTATGAACACTGGAGTGTGTCGTACTCCTTGAAGACCCAGGGTTCAATGTCTCAGTATTCTGTGGCACATGGTCTCAGTCTCCATGGGGATGTACAGAACTCGGATCAATGTTGCTTATTAGGAGCACAGTATTAGACAATTAGAGTCCTTAGAATTATTATTAGTCATTCCCTGCCCCCACTAGGAAGTTGATAATCCCCATTTTTCTGTCAACAGACACACACTTGTCTTCTTCAAGACGTTTACACTGCCCCCCCAATCCCCCACCCTGCCCAATCCCTCCTAACTTGATTTCCTCCCCATCCTCATCACTCTGGTAAGAATGCCTGCCAATCCATAAGGATTTCATCACACATTGGCATGAAAGCCACTAAGTTGTCACCTTCCCCTTCTGCCTCTCTTGGAAATCTGCTCCCTGCGGAAATGAGGATGCTCTCCACCAGGAAGCACACATAAAGAGGACGGTGCATGGTTCCTGGGCACCAGTCAGGCTGGCTCATGAGCTGCTTGGCCGACCTGGCCAGTGGACTGGATGGCCTGAAAGCCTGAGCCTGTTCCTGTCCTGGTGTTCATCCCTACAGCAGTATCTGTCCTTTTGTGATGGACTAACTTCACTCAGCATAATGGTTTCCAGATTCCTCCTCATTGTGAGATGTTTCATGGTTTCATCACTGGATACATTGTATACCATTGTGTGTATATACCAAAGATATCTTATCCCTTCTGCTGACGGGAATTTCGGGGCGTTTCCTACTTCTTGCTATTGTGAACTGTGCTGCAATGAGCATGGGAGAGAATACGTCTGCTTCTGATCTGTCTCATTCCTTTGGGGTATATGCCCAGCAATGGTAGTGTGGGATTGAATGTTATTTCTATTGCCAGCTGTGTTAGGAATTGCCATATGGTATTCCACCGTGGTATTAAGTATTTACATGCCGACCAACCATGTATAAGGGCTCTATTCTCTCCATTTCTTCTCCAGCATTTGTTGTTCTCTGTTTTTTTTTTTTTTAATTGGGCTACGGTTGTGGGTGTTGGATGGTAACTCCTCATTGTTTATTCATGTATTTGGTTTACCTCTAGATCTGTCTTGTTTTGAGTACTGTTTTCATTGTGTTAACTTCAGGGTAGGGTTACACTCTGTGATGTTCTCATGTTTGTGTGCCACAGTTGTTGATTTACTTACCATAGAAATATGGTCAATATTTACTTAATACTGGTTTTATTTTGGGGAATTCTCTAAAAGTTTAGTTGTTTGAGAATATTTTTATTTCTTCTCATATTTGACAGATAACTTTCAAGAAAGGACTCTTGGTTGACAGTTTTTTCTTTCAAACTTTGGTATAATTTGCTTCATTTCTTCTTTGTTGCATGATTTCTGAGGAGTGGACTGCGTTTATTCTTATTTATTTACATCTGTTGGTGATGACTTTTCTCTCTCTCTCTCTTCAGTCTCCTTTTCCTTAAAGTTAGATAATTTGATGACTATATGAATTCACCCCCAACCCCCCACCTCAAGGTCTCACCTTTTTTGTGTTTTCTCTGCTTCATGTATGGTTATCATTTTCTCCTTTGTGATATTGGGGAATTTCCCCCCCATGAATTCTCTACTATTTTATTAGTAGACTTGTTTGTTTTTTCCTGCTTCAGTATTCCAATGAGACATTTATTATTTCTTGTCATGGTGTCCCACATCATCCTTAGGCTTTCTTCAGATTCTTTTGCTGTTTTGTTTGATTGTTTCTCTTGTTTGCTTAATTCTGTGTTGTAGTCTATGAGTTCACTGATCCAATTTTCCTTTTCTTCCCTTCATTGCTCAATTTTTTCTATTTTGATATTTATTTCAGTTTTCTCGTTGTTTGGCTTCTGGGTTTCTTTTGGGTATGTGGTTTTTAGAATCTCAATTTATTCCTTTGATTTCAGGATTGATCCCCAGATTTCTTGTACGGTCCTAAACATTATTCTCCTGTATTCTCATACTGGTAGTTACAAGGCTTCGTTTTCTGTTCATTTCATTGGGTTTGGGTAATCTTCAATTGATAGCTTTTGATTATCTTTATTTTTTTTGTCATTACTGCTCTCTGTTGTTGTTTGCATGGCATAGTGGTTCACCTGTGGATGAGTAGGGTTCTGAGTTGTGTAGCAGGGGTTTGACTCTTTGGATTAGAGGAGGAAGATCAGATTGGAGCTGGAAATCATATTGTGTGGAGATGAGGAAGAAGTGATAGGGTTGAATGAGTAGGATGAGTAGATGATAGGAATATGAGAGGAGGGTTTAAGTGGTGATATTAATCATTCATGGTGTTCTGGTTAAATACAGTACCTTTTTGCAAATTAGAAAAGGGGATTATAAGAAGTATGCTAGTACTTGTTAGTTTATGTGAAAGTATGTCTCGCTGAGAAAGGGAGAGCGGAGTCTTAAGGTAGCGATGAATAGAGTAGGTGGAGAGTGTATCCAGTATTCTAGCAGTGTCACTTATCAACCCACTATATAATCTAAAGCATAACACAATGACGTTACTGTGTTTATAATAAAGGCACTTTAGTTTGGCATGACATCACTTCCCAGCTCTCAGTTATTTGATTGTTTGGTTAAGGAACTTGGTCCCTATAATGAAGATTGTGAAGGAAAACGTGGAGAAGTAGAGAGATTTTGTGCCATGCCAATGTTTTGGCCCTCCATGCAAGGACCCCAGGGGGTAAATAGGTAGGAGGAATGGAGAGGCAAGGTAGTGGGGCTTCCATTCAGAGGAGGTAAGTCCTGGCACCGTTAGGTCGCCAAGCTGGGGGAGGGGGAGCCATGAAAAACTCACCGATACACCAACTTCCAGTTCTCCTGAGGGAAAAGTAGTTTTGGGTTTTTTTTACAAAAAGAAAATTATGAAAAATAATCTTGAAGCACCCAGAATTCAGGTCTCACATCTGATTTCCCAGGTTGTGTGTCTCTACCTGTTAAAGTCTGGCTGAGACTGGTTGATTTGGATAGAGGGGGTCTATCTTGTGGCCATGTTTTGAACAACTCTAATTTAACAGTTTGTTTGATATATAATTCACATATCATACAATTTAATGGTTTAAATACATTAAAAAGAGGTGTGCAATCATCACCACAATCAACTTTAGAGCATTTTCTTAATTTTTATACTCATTATTATTAGCTCCCCATTTCCCACCAACCTTTTCTGCCCTAACCCTAGAAACGATTAATCCAGTTACTGGCTCTATAGATGTAC
Organism: Tenrec ecaudatus; assembly: GCF_050624435.1. Classification (NCBI taxonomy): domain Eukaryota; kingdom Metazoa; phylum Chordata; class Mammalia; order Afrosoricida; family Tenrecidae; genus Tenrec; species Tenrec ecaudatus. Next base: position 103,177,392 of record NC_134548.1, on the reverse strand, counting down.
CAGCCTTGAATTTCATATAAAGAAAAAACATATAGAAAGCTAAAAACTCTAACATCAACAACAAAATAAAACAGAGGAAAACCTCACTAGAAAAGAAAGATGAAGAACTAGAACGACTTTAAAATGAATCAAAGGGAAGAATAAGTGATAAGGTGTTAAATTTTAACATAATTACATATGTATTACTTCACTTTCCAATTCACTCTGTTTGATACCAAGGCTGTTCACATCCCTGGTCAATGGTTAGGGAGGATTCTCTCGAGGCTTATTCCGAGGAGGAACCCTACAAATGGATTTTGGGGTTTCACTGTCATCAGAGATCTCTTCATGAGGTTAATTATTTAGTACGGCATGATATACATACATATATATATATATATATATATATATATATTGGTTTCACTTTAGAGACATTATTATATTTTTATTGCAGAACATTATGTCATCCCTATGGGCCATATGGTAATTCTAATGAGTGTATCATTTACTTACCTAATGGCAGTCTTAAATTGCCATTTATTGTACATCCTCAATGAAAGAGATTTAAACTAAAGTCGGATAACTTCCAAATCCAAATCCTTCTTATAGTAGTTATCTACCTGTGTGAGTACACTACTGTAGGGACAAGCAACAAGAGGGGCACAAGCTCAGGGTTGCATGGCACCCAGTCTTCTGGCTAGGGGGCCAGAGTGGCTAGACAGCCTTGTAGAAAGCTTGAGTGGTGCCAGTGAACTATGCATCATCCTATCTAGGTGGATATCTTGAAGGTCACTTTGGCAGAGGGCTCCTCACTTCAGCTGGGATCAAATTGTCAAGGGTGGGTGAGTGTATGAAAATCTATGACAAGGTCCCCTCAGACAAAAAGACATCCCTATTATAGGGATGAAGGATGATGAGGGGAAAGTCAAGTCAGGAGAGGGGAAAGCAATCAGTCACATGTGGGAGAACACAAGTGTGTGTCTGTTGGTAGAAAATATACAGGACCAACCTCCAAGTGGGTGAAAAAATGACTAAAAATACTTCTAAGGTGGGGAGTATACATGGCAATATGCATCTAATAAGCCACATTGGCCCAAGTTTCTGTACACACCTTGGGAACTTGGGCCAAGTGCTATAGAACAGTAGCGCATTGAATCCTGACTCTTAAAGGCACACACCATGATCCAAGGGCTAAACCGGAGGAATCTGATGTGGAAACTACTCTATATCAAACACACCTCTAATCTGAGGACTTGAGGCAAATTTTACGGTGTTCAAAGAAGCCGAAGACAGCTATACCAAAATTATTGAACTGTCGGCTCACGGACAAACATTGACTTAATGCATCAATGCCCTTCTTGCTATATTAAGATATATATTATTCTGGCTGATCTGGGATTGACACTGTCAGTGAATATTATTATAAACTTTGCCTGACAACCAACTCCCATTGTTCGAATAAATAGCGTCCAGTCATAAAAGTATTTATTCTGTACATGTGAATCATTCATGTATTGTGACATATAGTTAGACTACACTGGTCCAATATACCTTTCAATAGTTTAAAAAATTTATTACCAGGGGTTAATCAGTGACACTATTAATGGAAGATCTTTATGCTCCAGGAAGACTATCTGTAAGACTCTCTACCCTAAATTAACAAGGAGATCTCTAAGGGGAACCAAAGATGGTAAAATACATAGATCCAGGCATGGATTTTCAGCTTGCATGAAATCCTAGCTCCAATTTGAGAAAAGTAGTTTTGATATCAAGGCCCTGCTTTGTACTCACCCTCATGAAAGAAACACAACAGATATGAGTGCTATAGCGAAACATGGTGAAGAAAACACAGGGTACCTGGCTATCAGATAGAATGGTGTCTGGGGTTTTAAAAGCTTGTTTCCATCTCATTTAAATGAGATGTCAACTAAGTCCACATGGAAGAGGCACACCAACATCCGTGACTCACGGATTGTAAAGTATGTAATCCAGAAACTGAAGGTGGGAATAGTTTGAGGACCTAAATTGTGAGATTCTGGCTTGCAGAAGGCTCTGGATGACAGTGTAAGCCCAAGATTCATTTGTGAGATCTACACAGGAAATGAGCTGCCATGGATTTCCTTCTATCCATATTTGAGGAATCAGGATAAACTGGTTACCAAACAGAGCATTGGAGAGATGACTATTGAAGATCAAAATGATAAACTTGACTTGAAAGTTAAAAGCTTGTCACTTGGTCCCCACCCCCCCCAATACATGCTGGTCCTATTCTGGTTCTCAATATTTTCCCTCTCTGTGTTTATATTGGGGCTTATCTCAGATGTATTTTGTCCTGTGGGTTGCCCTCTTGAATTTTTGTTATGTATGTTTTTCAGTATATGAAACCCAGGATTGATGAACCTACAGAGACTAACCGTAGAATGAAGGGCTCCAAGGGGGGTAAAATGGGACAGGAGGGGATAAAGGAGAGCTGATATCAAGGAGTTCAAGAAGAAGAACAATGTTTTGAAAGTGATTGTGGTAGTACTGCTTGATGTGATTGAAGTATAGAATGATGTGATATCCATATTAGCCCCAAATAAAATGGTCTTTTAAAAAATCTTCATCGGTAGTGGAGTAAGTCTGCAAAAAAGGCAATTGTAGTTGAGCTTAGCATTGTATTCAATGTACCATTTTATTGTTATGTATTTCTTTAAAATTAGCCTTTGATTTTTAGTATTAAATTAAGATTTTATTAGGATAAAGAATTCTGATTAAGAACCTCATGCGGGACTTAGTTTCCCCTTGAGGACCTATATAAATAATGGTAAGCAATTTTTCCCAATGGGAGGTTGTCCCTCCTGGTTTATGGTTTTGGTTTATTTTAAAGGAGTTGATAATGAAGTTGTTTCTCCTGACTAGTGGCTGTTGGATTCCAATATCAGAATCCAACCATCAAACTTTCAACTGGTCAAATCATTGTACCATTTAATGCCTGCCTTCCCCAATAGATATCTAGCTATTTGTCAAAATGATTAAGGGACAAAAAATAAACAGGCAAAAATGCAGGAAGAAATACTATCTTATTTATTTATTTATTTTAAACATTTTATTAGGGGCTCATACAATTCTTATCACAATCCATGCATATAAATACATCAATTGTATAAAGCACATCTGTACATTCTTTGCCCTAATCACTCTCAAAGCATTTGCTCTCCACTTAAGCCTTCTGCATCAGGTCCTCTTTTTTTCCCCCCCTCCCTCCCCGCTCCCCTCTCCCTCATGAGCCCTTGATAATCCACAGATTGTTATTTTGTCATATCTTGCCTTATCCGGAGTCTCCCTTCCCCCCCTTCTCTACCGTCCATCTCCCAGGGAGGAGGTCACATGTGGATCCTTTTAATCAGTTCCCCCTTTCCAACCCACTCACCCTCCACTCTCCCAGCATCGCCCCTCACACCCCTGGTTCTGAAGGTATCATCCACCCTGGATTCCCTGTGCCTCCAGCTCCCATATGCACCAGTGTACAACCTCTGCCCTATCCAGTCCTGCGAGGTAGAATTCAGATCATGGTATTTGGGAGGAGAAAGCATTCAGGATCTGGGGGAAAGCTGTGTTCTTCATCGGTACTACATCGCACCCTGACTGACCCATCTCCTCTCCTAAACCCCTATGTGAGGGGATCTCCAGGGGTCGACACTTCGGCCTTGGATCTCCACTCTGCACTTCCCCCTTCATTCACTATGGTATATATATATATATATATATATATATATATAAAGCAACTATATATATATATATATATATATATATATATATATATATATATATATATATATATATATATATATATATACCCATCACCACCACCATGGCTGCATGATTGGTAATCTGGTATACCAGTGCTGAGTGGTTCCCTGTCTAGCTTTGAGGGTAGCAGGCACTGGAGGGAGAATGAACCTAATTTTATGGAATATTTCTTGACTCATTCAGACAAGGCTACTTTGTTTCCAGTAGTCTCACCCACAACTAAACCAGACCAACTACTACTGAGTTCATTTCAACCCATAGTGACTCTGGAAACCAGTCTAGAAATGCCCCATAGATTTTTCATGCATAAATCTTTATGGAAGCAGTCTGCCTCTTCTTTCTGGGTTTGACCTGCTGGTAATTTGGTTGGTAGCTAAGTATTTTAACCCAAATGCCATCAATCAGGTATGTTAATTATCCCACAGTAAGTAATATTTATTTATATTCACATATCTTGGGTTCCACTTTATTTTTTGCATTCCTGCCTCCCACATCAGATAGTTAAGACCTCCAAATGGCAAGGTCCTTGTTTTAATTATATTTGCATTTATTACAGCACCTAACAGTCCCTGAAGTATTCAAGAGACCTTCAGAAATTTGTTAAAATAATACATACACAAATCCATTCATGTAGACAAGAGGAAAGTTTATTGAAACCTCACTCAACTTTTCTACTTAAGAAAGCATATTAATATGCAGATGAATAAGGACAACCATAAATTGATCAACATTTAAAGAAACAAATAAAACTTCAAACTTCCATTTTAAAATATATCAGTAACTTTAGTTGTAGCACATCTCAAAACCAATCTGTGACACAAGGATACATCATAACCCAATGGTTGAAAGCTGCTCTTTAAAAAACAACAACAGGAAAATACTTTTTCTCTCTGTTTCTCTGGAAGTGTAGATCCAGGGCTATTTAGAGTTGGGATTAAGCCTGGCATGTTTCTTTTAAGGTTTCCCCCCACCCCCATGCTTTAGTGCTTTACTCATACACACACCCTGAAGCCTTTGATGATGGACTCATTTTTAGAAATCTAATACATATATCATTGTCCTTTCTCATAAATGCACCCCTCCAGGTCAGCACTAAAGTACATTGCAAGAATGTTTGTGCTATTTTATTTCTTGTGATGCTTGTTCTATGTATAAACAACATATTTTTTTCTCTTCTGGGATTGTCACTGCAAGTTCCTTAGAACATCGTGTAATTTTCCAAAGAAATCACAAAAATAGAAAATTGTTTTTTAAAGAGAATTTATGAAAATTGTCTACAAAGTTTTGTTTTCAGATGCTCTGAAGGCGCCTCTAACTCTACATTCTTTTTTTCAAAATGACAAACTCTTGCTATAGCCTAAAGAGAAAATACTCTTTCCTCTTCAAAAGTGTGAAACAAAGTCAACTAGAAATGCCGTAGATAATGCAAGGTCTCTTATGAATTTATTCCATTTGAAAAGTGAGAATCTGGCAATCCTAATGTTCCACAATTGTTCTTGTAGTTTCATTAAAATATGAATTTGAAAAATTGTTTTCATTGTTGTTAAAGTATACTCACACAGCCTATTTGGAATCACGAATGCTTTGTGGAAAGTACTCCCTTTCTTGAGGATAGGTCTATGTTTTACACATCAGGTTATGTATTAAAAAAGAGGATTAAATGAATTCAAGTGGTCTGTGAATATTCAGAAGACTCAAAAACTATGTCTTTTTTTTTAAGGGAAAAATCTAAAAATGCCAGACCTTCTATACAAATAAACATTTTCTAAAGATAATAAAAAGAGTCTGTCTTGAAAGAAGTACAGCAAGAATGCTCCTTAGAAACAAAGATAATGAAATTTGTCTCATAATTTGACTGTGTTATCAGAGAGATGGTCCCTGGAATAGGAAGTCATGGTTGATCAAAGAGAGTCTTTGAAGAAGAGGAACACTAGATGAAATGGATTGATAGAGTGGCTGCAAAATATGGGCTCAAACATAACATTTATGAAGCTAGCGCCGGACCTTGTGTTTTCTAAAGAATCAATGTAAGTTGTAATGGATTGTATGGCACTTAATGAATCTTGGTGGTGCAATGGTTAAGCACTTGATTGTTAATTGAATGGTTGGTGGTTCAAACCGACAAGTGGGAGAAAACACTTGGCAACTCTGTTCCTGTTAGATTAAAAAGCAGTGGTGCCTAGTTCTTAAATACTTACTCCCCACCACTATCATGATCCCAATTCTACCTTACAAATCTGACTAGACCAGAGGATGTACTTAGTCACAGATAGCAACTGGAAACACAGGGAATCCAGGACAGATGATTCCTCCAGGACCAGTGGTGAGAGTGGCGATGCCTGGAGGGTGGAGAGAATGTGGGGTAGAAAGGGGGAACTGATTACAAGAATCTACATATAGTCTCCTCCCTGGGGGAGGGACAGCAGAGAAGAAGGCAGGGGGAGACATCAGACAGCACAATATATGACAAAATAATAATAATCTATGAATGATGAAGGAAGGGTTCATGAGGTAGGGAGGAGTGGGGAGGGAGGGGGAGAATGAGCAGCAGATATTTTTTTTTTGGATTCTTCTCCCTTTATTGGACGCTTTGTGGGTGTCACGCAGGTCTAGAGATTGCAGTGAGATCATTATTTAAAAACTGACCAGGACTAAAGCTTGGTCTAGAGCTCCAAATGAAAAGCAGAAAGAATGGGGGCGGTGGAGCTGGGGTTTCCACCAACATCACCAAAATCCAGAAAATGAGGATCGTAAGCTCTTTCACGGGTCAAATCCAGGGCTTGGGCCCCTGGGCTAACCCCCAGATGCCTCTGGCTACATCAGTATCCAGGTCAGGTGACCAGCCAGGGGCTGGAAGGGAAGAGCCAGCTGAGTCCAGACACCGACAAAGGTCACTGGGAAGAGGACAGGTACTGTCCAGCTGCACATGAGGGCAGCTAAGGCCGGCTGAGGGGCAGGCGAGGCTGGGGAGCGGTTTGCAGCAATGCAGGAGTGTAGCCCTGGGGTCCAATCCTGAGCGGCTGGTCAGGGTAGCAGCTGTCAAGTCCCCAGGGGATCTCCTGACCCAAGCCTGGGCAGAGGGCTCACACATTGTGGGTCCTCTTGGTGAGCTGAGGCTCCTCATCCACCAGCTTGGACTTGAGGTGCTCTTTGTAGGCTAGGATATCTCCAGGCCACTAGGTGATTGTCTGCTTCTCACAGACCCAAATTTCTTGTGCCACCTGCTGGATGAGTCTGAAGTCATGGCTGACCAGCATCATGCCACCTTCAAACTCATTGATGGCGTCGGCCAGCGCATCGATGGTCTTAATGTCCAGGTGATTGGTAGGCTCGTCCAGGAAGAGCAGGTGCGGGTTCTGCCAGGCCAGCCAGGCCAGGCACACACGGCACTTCTGGCCATCGGATAGGTTCCGGATTGGGCTCACCTGCTGTTTCCCAGTCAGACCATATCGTCCAATGATCTTCCTCATTTCTTCCTTCTCCTTGATTTCCGGGTAGCACTTCATCATGTACTCCAAAGGAGAGAGGTCTAAATCCAGCTGCTCTTGTAAGTGCTGATGATAACGCCCTATCTTGACATGAGAGTACTTCCGGATCATGCCGTCTGTGGGGAGGAGCTCGCCAGTTAACAGCTTCAACAGCGTCGACTTCCCTGCTCCATTGGGCCCTACCAGAGCCACTCGTGTGTCGAGGTCAATGCCAAACTCTAGGTTGTTGTAGATGCAAGGCCCATCTTTCGTATACCTGAAGCTCACGTTTTGTACCATAATGACTGGTGGAGGGATCTTGCCACATGGTGGGAAATAAAACGATAGTGTCTTGTCACTAACAACCCGTTCTGTCAGGCCCGATGCCATCATTTTCTGTAGTGTCTTCTCTTTGCTCTGGGCCTGCCGGGCCAACTTGGCACTGCCATGGCCAAACCTGGCGATAGAGTTCTTCATGTGCGCGATCTGGTCCTGTTCCCAGTGGAAGCGCTTCATCTGGTTCTCCTCTAGCTCCAGCCGCGTCTTCACGTACTGATCATAATTACCCGTATAGTACTTCAGATTCTTGTGGTGCATGTGGATGATACTGGTGCACACACCATTCAGGGACTCTTGGGAATGAGAGACGAGGACCAGAATGCGCTGAAATGTCTTGCGTTCTTCTTCTAACCACACACAGGCATCGAGGTCCAGGTGGTTGGTGGGCTCGTCCAGGAGCAGCATGAGGGGTCGAATAAAGAGGGCTCTGGCGAGGGCAACCCTCATCCTCCAGCCTCCACTGCAGTCTTTGAGCTTCTTGCGCTGCATGGCGGGGGTGAAGCCCAGCCCATGCAAGATCCGTGAGGCCCTCATCTCTGCCTTGTCGGCGTCCAGCTCCTCTAGGCGCTCATACAGCTCCATCAGCTTCTCACACTCCGCATCCTCGTGCGCCAGCCGCTCGGCCTCCCTCTCCAGCATGGCCCGCTCCGTGTCCACCTCCATCACACACTGCAAGGGTGTCTTGTCACTAGGGGGCATCTCCCGGGTCAGATGGTAGATGTCAATATGCTCGGGGATGGGCAATTCCCGTTTCCCAATAGCAGAGAGCAGCATGGACTTTCCAATTCCGTTTAAGCCAATAAGACCATAGCGTCGGCCTGAGTTTAGTTCCAGTTTGGTGTCACTGAGCAGCTCTTGGCCATGAAAGGTGAGCGTGAGGTTGATGATGTGGACGTCAGTGCTGTTGGGGTGAGAGGCGAGGACCCCAGTGACAGCTCGAGCAGCAGCCTTCTTCATCTCAAAGTCCTCTCGCTCCTTGGTCAGCAGATCCACTTCCGTGGTCTCACTGCCATTGGACTCCTCGTTTTTCTCCTCTGCTACCTGCGGCTCCGTGGCAGCATCTCCGTTTTCTTCGTGCCCCTTTCGGGGTCGCTGCCGGGCTTTGGCAGCTTCCTTCTTTTTGGCTTCTTTCTTCTCTGCCAGGTCGGAGGGCATGGTGAACCCCAGGGGCAGGTTACTGTTCTTTCAAGGAGCCGGGCCTCGCTGCTTCGAGCAGCAGATATTAAGGGCTCAAGTAGAAGGCAAATGTTTTGAGAATGATGATGGCAACAAATGTACATATGTTCTTGACACAATGGATGTATGTATGGATTGTGATAAGAACTGTACGAATCCCCAATCAAATGATTTTTAAAAAAGCAGTGGTGCCCTGGAGTCAGTTTCAACTCATAGTATTCCTTTAGGACAGTGCATTAGGACCCCGACTTCCCCGTAGGCTTTCCCAGTCTCCCCATATATTTTTTTTTAAGTGTGGCCTTGGAGGCAGGCTTTTATGTACAGCTAAAATCGAAGTGATGTAAGATCTTGATACTATTTACAGATATTGTTGATTCTAATTTCGTTCCAAAGAGTGCATAGTATATTTAAATAGTACTTTTATATTTATTTATTTATTATTTATATATTTTTCTAGGTACAGTGTACTTTATTGATGGTGCATAACAAGTTCGGGCTCTCTAAGCCCCTCCCCTTCCTTCAGGGGGTTCCGATGTTTTATTCTCAGTATGTTAAGGGATTGAATTGGGGGCAAAGACTCCCCAGCAGCTGAGAGCTGCTGGGGCTTGTGGTCCAGGGGGGCTCTGACTCCTTGGAGGCCATGTGGACCATGAGGTCCACCCTGTTGCTGTAGTCAAATTCATTGTCATACCAGGAAATGAGCTTGACAGAATGGTTGTTGAGGGCAATGCCAGCCCCAGCATCAAAGGTGGAAGAGTGAGTGTCACTGTTGAAGTCACAGGAGACAACCTGGTCCTCGGTGTAGCCCAGGATGCCCTTTAGGGCAACATCGGACGCCTGCTTCACCACCTTCTTGATGTCATCGTACTTGGCAGCTTTCTCCAGGCAGCAGGTGAGATCCACGACGGACACATTGGGGGTGGGGACACGGAAGGCCATGCCAGTCAGTTTCCCATTCAGCTCCGGGATGACCTTGCCCACAGCCTTGGCAGTGCCAGTAGATGCAGGGATGATGTTCTGGGCAGCCCCACGGCCATCGCGCCAGAGTTTCCCAGAGGGGCCGTCCACGGTTTTTTGGGTGGCAGTGATGGCGTGGATTGTGGTCATGAGTCCTTCCACGATGCCAAAATTGTCATGGATGACCTTGGCCAGGGGGGCTAAGCAGTTGGTGCAGGAGGCATTGCTGACCATCTTGAGGGAGCTGTCGTACTTCTCGTGGTTCACGCCCATCACAAACATGGGGGCATCGGCAGAAGGGGCAGAGATGATCACCCTCTTGGCACCGCCCTTCAGGTGAGCCCCGGCCTTCTCCATGGTGGTGAAGACACCGGTGGACTCCACGACATACACGGCACCGGCCTCGCCCCACTTGATGTTGGCGGGATCTCGCTCCTGGAAGATGGAGATGGCCTTCCCATTGACGACAAGCTTCCCATTCTCAGCCTTGACGGTGCCCTTGAACTTTCCGTGGGTGGAATCATACTGGAGCATGTAGACTATGTAGTTCAGATAAATGAAGGGGTCATTGATGGCAACAATCTCCACTTTGCCAGAATTGAAAGAAGCCCTGATGCCCAGGCGCCCAATGTAGCCGAATCCGTTCACTCCGACCTTCACCATCGTGTCTCGGGGATGCGGCTGGGACTGCACGGGAACAGGAGAGGCGGCTGTCTGTCGCATAAGGAGGAGCAGAGAGCCTATTTATTTATTTATTAAAAGATCATTTTATCGGGGGGCTTATTGCAATCCATATATCAATTGTATCAGGCATATTTGTGCATACATTGCCATCATTCTTTAATAGACATTTACTTTCTATTGAGCTCTTGATATCAGCTCCTCTTTTTCCCTCCCCCCCACCCCCTCAATTATGACCCCTTGATAGATTATAAATTATTATTATTTTCATATCTCACACTGACAGCTGTCTTCCTTCCCCAATGGTTTCTGTTGTTCTTCCCCCTGGAGAGGTGTGATATGTGTTGTTCATTATGATTGGTTCCCCCTTCTTCCCCTCCTATCTCTTTTCCCCCTAGCCTTCTGGTATCACTATTCCCATTCTTGTTCCTGGATTCTGTGTGTCGTGAGCTTTATCTCTTATCTATACCTGTGTAAATGCTCCAGTCTAGTCAGAAGTGAGGCAGCATTGGGGTGATGATAGTGGGGTGTGAGGGAGCCTCAAAGAACCAGAGTTATATTGTGTACTTCATCAGTGCTTTACTGCACCCCGGTTGACTCATCCTTTCGCTGTGATCTCTGTGTGTGTGTGTCCCATTGCCTACTGATGGGTTTGGGTCTTTGCCCAAAGTTCCTCGTTCTCAGTGATATGTTTTTTCATGGTTTGTTTGTTGCTAAGGGTCTTCTGATGCCTGTTACCCGATATGGATCACAACTTATGTCACAAATGTTGGTGTGCTCCTTTCATGTGGGCTCATTGTTTCTTTGCTGGATGGCCGCTTGTTTTACTTCAAGCGTTTAAGGCCCCAGATGCTATATTTTTTTAAAAGCCGAGCACCATCCAATTTCTTTGCATTTGCTTATGCACCCATTTTGTCTTCAGAAATTGTGCCAGGAGGGTGAGCATCACAGAATGACAGTTTTTTAGAACAAAGTATTCTTGTATTGATGGAGGGTATGAGCAGGGACCTGCAGTGTATTACCATATAAATATATGTACAAAGACCAATACCTCTATTTATATGGATTAATGTATTTCCATATGTAAACACCTATACTTATACTTCTGTCCATAGCTTTGCTTCCTAGATTATTCCTGTTTCCTTTTCCCTTCCTTCTGCCCCACCATCGTTTTCACCCTACTTCTTACTCATCATACTTCCTTTCAGCTAGATTGCTGTTGCTCCAACACCCCCAGGATTGCTAAATTAAATAGTACTTTTTATGGAATATTTTTCACTCTTAATGAGAACTACATTTCTGAAACATGCTGTAACATGAACGGACCTTGATAACATTGTGTTGAGTGAAGTTAGAACAAAAAGATAAATATTATTGAACCCCCAATAAAATGATTTAAAATATATATAATATGATTTCACTTATATGAAATATCCAGAATAGGCAAATGCACAGAGCCAAAGTCGATGAGAGGAGCCCAGGGCTTGGGGAAGGGGAAGTGGGGCATTATTGTTTCAGAGGTACAGAATTTCTATTTGGAATGATGAGGAATTTTTGGAAATTGGTAGTGGTGTTGGCTGCCCAATATCGCAAATATGATCAAGGCTATTGAATGGTACATTTAAACCACTTAACGCAGCACATTTTTAATTATATATAATTCTCACTCGTCACCAACGAGTTGATGCGGATTCATAGTGACCCAAAATGACAGGGTAGAACTGGCCTTTTGTGTTTCCAAGCCTGTAACTGTTTTTTAAAATCATTTTATTGGGGCTCATACAACACTTATCATAATTCATACATACATGAATTTTGTAAAGCACATGTATACATTCGTTACCCTCATCATTCTCAAAATATTTACTCTCCACTTAAGCCTCTGGCATCAGCTCCTCATTCCCCTCCTCCCCCTCCCCATCCCTCATGAACCCTTGATAATTTAGAAATTATTATTTTGTCATATCTTACACTGTCTGACATGTCCCTTCACCCACTTTTCTGTTGTCCACTCCCCAGGGAAGAGGTTATATGTAGATCCCTGTAATTGGTTCCTCCTTAATACCCCACCTTCCCTCCACCCTCCTGATATCGCCACTCTCAACACTGGTCCTGAAGGGATCATCTGTCCTGGATTCCCTGTGTTTCCAGTTCCTATCTGTTCCAGTCTACATCCTTTGGTCTAGCCAGATTTGTAAGGTAGAATTGGGATCATGATAGTGGGTGGAAAAGGATGCTTTTAGGAACTAGGGGAAAGTTGTATGTTTCATTGTTGCTGTACTGCATCCTGACATTTTAAATTTACTTTTTAAATATCGTTTTATTGACATTGCATTCATATACCATACAATGCAATAGTTAAAATACATTAAAAAGTGTTTCAATAATCATCACAATCAATTTTAGGACATTTTCTTAATTTTTGTACCTATTATTATAAGCTCCCCATTACTCCCCGACCTTACCTGTCTTAACTCCAAAGAACTATTAATCTATTTACTGATTCTATAGATTTTCATATCCTGGGTTCCATATACCAAGAAATCATACAGAAAATATCGCCCACAACAACAAAATAAAACACAAGCAAATAAACTTCGGCCCAAGAGACAACAGTAGATAATAGAAACTAAAACAAATTAAAAATAGGTCAAAACGGAAAAAAATGATAATATGTTAAATTTTACCTACAGCTGCAGCTATCCACTTCTTTAAAATTCAAATTTTATTTTATTGGGGGCTCTTATAGTGTTTATGTGTTTCATCCATTAAGATATATTTTTTTACTCTAAACTTAAGTTAACCCAACAAGGATGGCACGAAATTTGAACCAATTAATAGTTGTAGCCAGTACAAAGTCCATAGTACAATTGAAAGCATACATGGGCAAATGCATCACAGTCATGCAGGTGTCACATGTCTATCCAGGCCCGCTACTTGGTGCTTGGCCACACACAATAGTAAAAGTTGTTTCTTCTGTATTGCGGTTTACAGAATATTTTCATTGGAGTATAAGAAAAATCCAAAAGGGCTTTTGGTTTTATTTTGCTTGGTTGTTCATATTTCTGCAATTATATCCATTTTTATTATTGTAAAACTCTATGTAATGCAACATTTGCAAACTTAGCATTCTTTCAAGTTTGTCATTTAGAGATGCAAATTCCATGAATGATTTTGTCCAATCATCGTCCTTAATTCTCATCATAATAAACAAAAATCTCATGGCTTCCTAAACTATGACTTATGTTTTGGTTCCAGCTCCAGTCCTTGTTTCCCACTTAGAAACTTTGGTCTCTCTCTATTTGCCTATTCTTGTTATTTCACTTAAATCAGAGTATGGTTAGAGTTGCAATGCTGTTTTCAAGTTTCCTCAGCATACCTAGGAGTAGATTTGCTGATGCCCATGAAAGGCCTAAAATCTTAAAAGAAATAGCTTGCCAAACTGCTAACCTCTCCCCCCCCCCCCAACCTTTTAATTAATAGCCAAGAACTTAACTTCTGTGCCGCCAGTGAAAACCTGTGAAAATGACAGGCTAGGATGCCTGTATAGAGTCACCATGAGCCAGAACTTACTCAAGAGTATGCACAATAATAAAGGTAATGCAAAAAATATAACTACTCATGAAAGGGAGCCAGATGTACATATTGTTAAAGTTATATTGTTTATGAAGATTGTGTTAGTTCGGGCAGACTACAGAAGCAAATTCATAGAAACTCACATGTGTATAAGAGAGAGTTTTATATAAAAGGTAATTGTACAGTAAGAAAACATCCCAACCCAGTCCAGTCCAAGCACATAAGTGTGATATTAGCCCATATGTCTGATACCAATCTATAATGTCCTCTTTAGACTCACAAAACACATGCAAGGACGCCGAATGCAGGATGATCACAGACCAGTGCGTAGAAAGTCTGGATCCAGTGATGTTGTAAACATCTCAGTGCTGGCAGAGATCTCTACGTGGCTTCTCTGGCTTCAGAGGTCTGATTGCATCAGGATAGGTCCATGTGGCTTCTCCAGCTCGGGGCACTAGTGTAGTTCCATGTGTCTTGTCATCTGCAATGTCTCCTAGGGAGTGACCAGAGAGAGAGGTTTCCCACCTCCAAGGAGGAAATTCAGGATTTCCCAGAATTCTCAGGAAAAAGCTCTGCCCACGCAGAAGCCTCATTGGTTATATCTTGATTGACATGCCAGGCTCCACCCCTTCACTCAGAAGCCTCTCAAATTGACACTAGATTATATAGCTACCACAAAGAATCATCAAGTTTAAATGCCTATGTAATAAATCCTCTCAATGTGCCCAAATCATTGAGCACTGGGTATGGCTAGTGATAGTTTCCTTCCAAGAGGGCTCTTGGACAAATGTCTGAAATTAGCAAGACCTCTGCTTTTATGAGTGTGAAAAAGACATAACCTAAGTCAAAGAGCGGTCACAAAAATGCCAGTAGTTTGTGCTAGAACTCCCACTGAAACTCAGCACACAGGGAAAGGTCAAAAAGGGTGGGGAAACCTCCTTTACCATTCTGATAGGGGCATGACATTTATGCTATAAACTTTTATTTAGTAGTGTGAGATAATTTAATAGACTCATTGTACTAAGAAAATTAAGGCAAAGCAAGGCTTTACCCTAACTTAACGAATGTACGTATTCTTTCCCCTGGTTAATTTTTAGAAATAGTGAGGTTACTATGCTAGTGGCGGTCACTGCAGCAAGATAGACTGCCCATAATGGATTCAGCACATTGGCATCAGTTATCAGTGATCTGATATTCACCCTTAACAAGTCTCAGAAAACCAGAGAACACTTTTCACTGCTAAACATTTTGGAAACACTCCGCCTTTGACAAAGCAAATCTTCTTAGCCCTTACTTCATGGTTGTATGTATCAGTGCTAGTAGTGACAATCTCATTTTGAGGCCAAAGAGAAAGAATTTTCACCAACCGTGTCTCATTTGACCTTCCTAGACTTGCATATGAAATTACTACATTTATCAGCACAGAATAACTATTAAAATTTGAACAGCTTCCTCCTTACCAGTTGTGTCCTGTATATTAAATAAAGAGTATATTGCTTATTTAACACATTAGCATTAGACATTTCCCATGGGAAGAAAAGTAGAGAGAAAGTTGAAATTAGGTCCATTTCAGCTCTACAGTACTTTACAACATTAGTATGAAAAGACTGCAAGATGAAAGAGTTTTCTTGGTGTGTTATGGTTCATGAGTTACTTACCCGTCAATCAGACTCCATTTCCTTAGAAGTATTTCTTCTGTATTTCATGATTCACAGGGCATGAAGAAGTAGGGATTAGTTCATTATGTGTATTTTTTGGTTTTCAATAAAAAAAACAAACAAAAAACTTTTTATCTTATTGCTCTGTTTTGCCACATTCAGTTTTTGTTTGCCATCATGCCAAATTTACCTGTGGCTCAGAAAATTAGATGAATAGTGCTAAATAAATAGCAAGTAGAGCTGTCTTGTGGCCTACAATAATATTTTCAGTGCTTATCCATATATGATTATTCACATAATATTTTACTTGAATTTCTCCAGCCTATCTAAAGCTATTAGAGTAGAAATCACTGAAGACCGGGCTATTCTGAAAGATTTACTATTTTTTTTTTCAGATTTTAGTCAAGTATGGACTATATCTATTTTATTGTACATAAGTGCTTTCAACTCTACTGTTGTCTTAAACCAGGTGATATAAAAAGGAGACATCTATCATATGGGAAGGGGCATGGCCCTGGAATCCAGGACCTTAGTTTGAAGTGCTAAGTCAACCACTAATGAACTCAATAGAAAACCTAACCAACCTCCATCCTGGGGATTCCAACTCATCGTGGCCCTGTACACAGGTTTGAATGATGCAAATTTGTATGGGAGCAGAGAGCTTCATCTTCCTCTTGCAGAGAGGCTGAGAGTTTGAATTACTACCCTTGCGTTTGTCAGTCTGATGCTTAACTGACAGGACCTTCCACCAGAGCTCTCCTTACAATTCATGGCTCTTGTTTTCCTTGTGTGAAAAAAACCCTGCAGCATTTTATATTTTTAAGAGATGGAGTCAATAAATACATTTTAATGGCCACAATTTTTCTTTCTACTACACAGATCGACAGCAACTCATGTATAAATTTGTCATACTGTGGTGGCTTGCATGTTGCTATGGTGATGGGAGTTATGCCACTGGTATTTCAAGTTCAAACAGAGTCACCTAAGGTGAACAGGTTTCAGTTGAACTTCCAGACTTAAGAAACCAGGAAGAAAGACCTGATTGATCTACTACTGGAGAACAACTGGTCAGTGAAAATTACATGGATAGCAGGGAAACACAATCTGATAAGAGTACTGGAATCTGAGCCTCTCAGGTTGAAAGGAAAATAAAACATAATGGAAGAGGGGCTGCTTCCTCAACGTAGAGTTGATCTTAATGACATGGTTTGAGGAACGCTTTGGGGATCTTAATTTGGTGATATGGTTGCAATAAATGTCAAATTTATTATGTCAAAGGCCATATCGAACCTCCTCTAGGTTCCTGATTACCATGAGGCAGGGGCTAGACAAGCCTCCCTCGTTCATCCTTCATGAACTCTTCTGACACTAACTGTTACTCCCACACTAAGAATTTGCTGCAATGGCCACTCAGAGCTCACAGACAATATTCCACAATTAAGGGACTTTATTAGAGAATGTAATAAGTTACCATAATTCAGGATCAACAAACAGGAAGGATACAGTCATTAATTTCCTCAGCCAGCAGCCAAGTCTCTTATCTACATGACAGCGAAAACTCTCTCCAGTTCTTAGTCTCTAAGGTGGTATGCCTCTATGTCTTTGCCTTCCAGGGACCATCAAGCCAGTCTGCCTATCCCTCTGTCCCAGAGGTCCAAAATCTCAGACCAGATAAGGTGAAGGTACTTCATAGGTCTCAGGGCTGTACTTATTAGTGTTTGTGCCACACAGTCTGTGATGCACTTGGTCTCAGCAGCCTTCACTACTTCAGAAAAAGATCGTGAATCTGCTCTTCCAAGATTGTCAAGGTTTCTTGCTACACATGCCCTATTTGTATAATCCCACCAATCATGTGGTTCGATTTATAGAAACTTAGGAAAAAGTGTCATGTTAAGAAATTTCATTCCACCCCAGAGGTATGTCTCAAACTTGGAAAAAAAGGAGTTGCAAACATCCATTAACAGTTAGATAATATAATTTGTTAAAAGTCAACTGGAATACATAAATATTGATCTCCTGGGAATTAGTGAGTTCAACTGATTAAGTAGTGGCCATTTGGATTTGACATTCATGTCATCTACTATTCTGTCAGACTAGTGGGACCACTGAAGAACACATCATCAATTGCTCCCATGATTTTACTACACAAATCATGGTATGCTATAGAAGACAATATGGATGAAGAAATCAGAAGGTTATTTAAAAGATGAGAAAGAAAGAAAAGACCAAATTTCATGCCAGCAGGGACTCTGAAACACGTTTTTGCATGTGGAGTATCTAAAATGAATGGAACGTAGGATGAAATAAAAGAACTGTACAGAATACTCCCCGAGACAGCTCAGGACGGCAAAGTAAAGCATTATAGTGAAGCGGGCAAACATCTGGAGTTAGAAAGTCAAAAAGTCAGAATATACACAGCATAGCTCACACTGAAGGAACTGACGAAACCAGTCAAGCTTTGGTTTGAAACACTGAAGAATTCTGTGGGGAAAAGATCAAAGAATGCAGGAAGCTTCAAAATAAGACAGTACTACAGAGACACTACACCAAAAAGCCCTTATGGAAGTTACTTAGGTGGTAGCCTAGAAAGAAGAAATGATGGTACTAAAGGAAAAAAATAAAAGCAACACTGAAGACCTTGGTGAAGACCAAAGCTCCCAAATAGACAGAATATCAATGGAAAGGTTTCTACAAACAGGTGCAATGTTGAAGCACTCACTTATCTATACCAAAAAATGTGCAAGGTAACTACTTGGTTAATGGACTGAAAGAGATCAATTATTTGTGCCCACTTCAAAGAAAGGCGATCCAATAGAATGCAGAAAATATCAAACAATATTATTATCACACATGAGTAAAATTTTACTGAAGATCATTTGAAAAAAAATGGGTGCAGCAGTACAACCACAGGTCAGATATGCCCCATCCTCCAACATTCCTGCCCATTCTAGTGACAGTATTCTGTCAATTCTGACACCAATTCTCCAAAACCACTACTATCACCCATCCACTGCCACCCTACATTTCAGATGAGTTATCAAATTCTCCACGATGGCCACACAAAATTCACAGACAATACTCAAGATTATGGAGCTTACAGTGGCAGTTTTCAGGTTTAAAATGCTCAAGGTACAATTATTGGGAGAGGACAACCTTTTCTAAGCCCTACCCACGGGCAGGCCTTTCTGTCAATCACTTGGCCTATTGGTCACTGCACTGCTTGTACAATGTAACAAAGCTTGTTTAAGCTGCCAATAAATGCCCAAAGGTGTTGTGACTCCACCATAAGCCTCGGCTGGAAAGCACTCAACTTTAATTTCATGGGTCAGCAAATCTAACACCCCCAACTAAATATCTAGAAGTATCCCATTCTGTAAGTCAGCCTCCTGCCCAGGACACTCAGCTTTACTTGATTTGTGGGCTGGAATGTCCACTGCTCCTTCTCTTGCTCTGGCTCTTGATACTGCTACTGCAAAAGGCCACTGCCTCTGCTACTTCTTTGTTGGTCCTCTGGTGTCACAACTGTCTTCCTGGATTAGTGCACAGGGATCTTCTTGTTCAAAGGATGCACTTCACACCTGGTTCTTCATTCTGGTTGTGAGAGGACCCCACCACCACCCACACATTACCTTCTTTTGAGATGGTTCATTTTATGCCAAGCAGGAAGATATTCACAATGAACCCTTTTACCAGTCATTCAAAATTGGATCCTATCAGTATCGTGCCCACCTTCTCTTACCCAGACTCATTAGGAAAAGTTGCTTGGTTGGAATGACAAACGTTATGGCTAGAAGAGCCGCAATTCCCTGCACTGCAACATGGAAGGAGGGATTTCATTGCTGATGTCAGACAGATCTTGACTGAAAGCACAGAATACTAGAAAAAATGTTTGCTTGTGTTATAGTGACAATGTAAAGACATTACATTTTGTAGATCCTAACAAATCATGGATAATATTGCAAAGAATGGGAATTCCAGAACACTTAGTTGTGGTCATGCAGAATCTTATATAGACCAAGAGGCAGTCGAGTAGAATAAGGGGATAGAGCATCGTTTAAATTTAGGAAAAGCATACATTACGGTTGTTTCATTTCGCCAAACTCACTCAATCCGCCTGTAAAGCAAATAATCCAAGGTGCTGGACTATGTGAGGAAATATTGGGCTATATCAGGGATGGAGAAAATGTTACTAACAACCTGGGGTATACAAATGATGCAACCTTACCTGTGGAAAGTAAAGAGCACTCGAAACACTTACTCAACAAGGTCAAAGACAACCCTCAGTATGGATTAGATCTCAACATAAAGAAAACAAATATCATCACAATATAAATATACATAAAATATATGTAAATGTAGAAAAATTGAAGTTCTCAATGATTTCAATTTACTTGGGTCCATAATCAATTCCATAGAAGTAGCAGTTAAGTAATTAAGTAACACATATATGATGGTAAACTTTTAGGAAGTAATGCATTTTAAGTATTGAATGCCTTTATTTTTAATATAATTTATTTACTTGTAAGATTATGTAATCTTTAATAATGGCAGTATTTAACATCAAAAACCCATTACATAGAGTTGAGTGAGACACATAGCAGCCCTATAAGACAGAGTAGAAATGTTCCGTAGGGTTTCTGTAGCTGTAAATTTTATGGAGTCATACTGCTGCATCTCCCCGCCAAACCCGCCCCCCCCAACTTCACCTTCCAACTCCTCACCCCTGCCTCCCTCCCCGTGGAGCAATTGGTGCATTTGAACTGTCAACCTTGTGGTTTGCCTGCAGTGCTTAACCACTGCACCCCTGGGGCTCCTGCTTAACAATAGGC
This sequence comes from Tenrec ecaudatus, assembly GCF_050624435.1. Lineage (NCBI taxonomy): Eukaryota > Metazoa > Chordata > Mammalia > Afrosoricida > Tenrecidae > Tenrec > Tenrec ecaudatus. Next base: position 103,156,938 of record NC_134548.1, on the reverse strand, counting down.
TCTCAAATTTTCAGAAGAGTTCAAATTTGGTTCTTTCAAGCGAGTATAAACCAGCATACCACTGGTGTTGTCTCTTAGAAACGATGAGGACATGACTCATCCTCTATGATTTCCAATCCCTTAGTAGTCCAATGCTGACCCATTCTGCCACCAAGACTCACTGTACTTCCAGTTTTCGTTTCTTTAAAGTAGAGTAGGGATTTAAAGACATGTGTGGTGACAGAGTGGGTGACATGTTGTGCCCTTGGCCAACAAAACTTCCACGGTTACAATGCAAGGACTTTGGTTACATTTTTCAAATCATATTATAATTAAGGCAATCTTTTTTTTCAAATTACCCCACTATCATTAACATAAACTCAGTGCCTTCAAAATGAGAACACCCTAATTCTCTCATCTTCCCACGCTGGTATGCATTATCAACCAATCATTCTATAGTTTCATCCACACCTAATTGACAACTTTTTATTTTAATATCTAGCAAATCAACTATACAGAGTTGCCATTTAATTTTCATGGTAATCTTTTACTTTCTGAAATGGAACTCACCATTCTAGGTAAAATTTAATTAAAATCACTTGCTGTTATTATGCTTAGGTGCTGTTGAGTCAACTCTGACTCATAGTGACTCTATGAACAGCATAATGAAATACTGTCTGGTCCTACACCATCCTTCCAATTGTTAGATTTGAGCCCATTCTTGAGGCCACTGTGTCAGTCCATCTCACCAAAGAGATTCCACTTTTTCTGTTAAAAAAATCATTTTATTGGGGCTTATACAACTCTTATCACAATCCACACATACATCAATTGTGTAAAGCACACTTATACATTCGTTACCCTCATCATTCTCAAAATTTGTCTTCCGTTTGGGTTCCTGGAATCAGCTCATTTTCCTTTTTTCCCCTCTCCCTCCCTCCCCTTTTCCCCCTCCCTCATGAACCCTTAATAATTTGAAAATTATTATTTTATCTTATCTTACACTGCCTGGCGTCTCCCTTCACCCACTTTCCTGATGCCCATCCCCCAGAAAGGAGGTTATATGTAGATCCCCAAGATCGGTTGCCCCTTTCTATACCCCCTTCCCTCCAAGTATTGCCATTCTCACCATTGGTCCTGAGGGGTTCATCTGTCCTAGATTCCCTGCGTTTCCAGATCCCAACTGTACCACTGTGCATCCTCTGGTCTAACCAGGTTTGCAAGGTAGAATTGGGACCATGATAGTTGTGGGGAGGAAGCGTTTAAGAACTAGAGGAAGGTTGTGAGTTCCATTATTGCTACACTGAACCCTGAGTGACTAATCTCCTCCCCACTACCCCTCTGCAAGGGATGTCCAGTTGTCTACAGATGGGTATTGGGTCCCCATCATGCACTCCCTTCATTCATGATGATATATTTCCTCCCGCCTTTGTTTCTTGAAACCTGGTCCACTCGGCCCTTCATGATCACACATATTGGTGTGCTGCTTCCATGTGGGCTTTGTTGCTTCTGGGCTAGATGGATACTTGTTTACTTTCAAGCCTTTAAGTCTCCAGACACTATATCTCTCGATAGCCGGTCACCATCAGCCTTCTTCATCACACTTACTTATGCACATATTTGTCTTCAGTGTTTATGCCGAGAAGGTGATCATACAATGATGGGTTTGTTCTTTGGTGTGTTACCTGATCCCTTCAGCACCTCGTGTTCACTTAGGCTTGTGTGCTTCTTCTGTGTGGGTTTTGCTGCTTCTGAGCTAGATGGCCACTTGTTTGTCTTCAAGCCTTTAAGACACCAGATGCTATATCTTTTGATAGCCAGGCACCATCAGCTTTCTTCACCACGTTTGCTTATGCAAACGTCTGTCTTCAGCGATCATGTCGGGAAGGTGAGCATCATGAAATGACCGTTTAGCTGAGCAAGGTGCTCTTATATTCAGGGAATGTGCTTGAGGAGGCCCAATGCCCACTTGCTACCCTACTACTAAACCTATAAATATATGCACATAGGTCTATTTCCCCATAATCATAAATATATTTACATATGTACATGTCTGTGTTTAGGCTTCTATGTATGCCCTTTGCCTCCTACTCCTTTCCTCTATTTCCTTGCGCTTTCCTCCTGTCCCGCTACCATGTGCAGCCTTAATTCTGGTTTCAGTAATTCCTCTCAGTTACCTTGCCCTTGGTCACTCCCTATCAGTCCTCCCATCCCCTCTCTCCTTGTCCTGGGTTGGCCGGCACCTCCTCCCTTCCCCTACCTCCCACACTCTCATGTCCCTTCGGGACCGTTGGTCCTGTTATTTTCTTCTCACATTGTCCAGCCTATCTTATCTAGGTGGAACTGGAGATATAGTAATATGTGCATAAAATGCGGATGGCTTCAACAGTACCAAAGTGGCACGTAAGAACATGGTGTCAATGGCAGGATCACCGACAAGCTAACAACCAAAAAAGCCACTGACATACAACATTTAAAAGAAGAGAGAGAGAAAAAAAAAAGGACAGAAAAAAAAACCTGTTAGTAGGTCAAGGTCTGTCTGCTGACCTTTAGGAGTATTTTCTGGATGAGTCTGATTGGGTGCCACATCCTGGCCCTGAAGTCCATTCTTTATACTCCCTCGGGACCTCCCTCCTTGCTCTGATTCCTCCCCACAGCCTGCTCCCTTGCACGCACCCAGTGTTTTGCCTCGGTGTTGTGGGGTCAGCTCAGTCACACATCCCGCACTGTGTCTCAGGTTCTGTCCCGTGTAGGGCTATGGGTCAATGCAGGATGTTGCATCTTGCCATGGGCTGGCTATATGGTCCTCTCTGTACATTGGGCCCTTTGATCCGAGCTATTGTCCTCTGAGCTCGGTGGGCCCAGGTGTGCTTCGCTCCGTTCTTCCTCCTTCCTTTGCTTCAGCTTCCTTCTGGGTGTGGTAGGTCAGTTCCTTTCTCACACCAGACGATCTATATTCATTTTCTGTGGTACTCCCTTCAATGGTGGGGGTTGGGCTAATTCTGGTTGGGGCCGGCGTATGGTCCAGTTTCTTTGTGTATTCAGCTGTGCTTTACATTGCCCTCCTGGTTTTATGTGTCATGGTGGGGTCCGCATGTATGTTCCAGTTCTGTGGGGACACAACCAATACTTTCCCTCGGGTGGATTAGTGCCCTGTTCCCCCCTTGCCATCCACTCGGTTTCTCTCCACTCCACTTCTCCCTCCACCTGCCCCACTTCTCCTTCTTTATGTTGGGCTCTCATGTACCTCCCTAGGTGTGGCCTGCCCTCCCTCCAACTATCTATGCTTTCACCCATTTATTTCGAGATAGGTGTTTATTCTTCTATTCCTGGCATGCTGATTGTACTTACTTCAGGGGACTCATGTTATACCTGTTCTTTTGAGTTTGTCTTACCTCGCTTAACATGATTCCTTCCAGCTCTTCCCACGAAACGATGTGTTTCATATGATCATGCGTGCTTTTCAGTGCTGCATAATACTTCATTCTGTGTATGTGCCAGAGTGAACAAATCTACTCATCAATCGATGGAAACTTAGGTTATTTCCAAGCCTTTGCGATTGTGAATTGCGCTGCAATAAACATTGGAGCGCATATGACTGGTCGTGTTTTATTTGCTGTTTCCACCAGTTACATGCCCAATAGAGGGATGGCTGGGTCATAAGGTAGCTCAATTTCTATTTTCTTTAAGTATCGCCAGATTACTTTCCACAGTGGCTGTACAAGTCTGCACGACCACCAGCAGTGGAGGAGGGGTCCTACTTCAAAACAGCCCCTCCAACACTTGTTGCTCTCTGATTTGTGGATTTGGGGTAGCCTTAGGGGTGTTAGGTGGTATCTCATGGTTTGGATTTGCATTTCTTTTATGGCTAATAACCTGGAGCACTTTCTCATATGCTTATGGGTCTCCTCCCCAATGAAAGTTCTTTGCAGTTCTTTTGCCCACTTCCTTAGGGGGTTAACTGTTTTCCTCTTTTTGCAAGTCATGATGGTGTTGTAAATTTTAGTAATGAGCCCTTTGTCCGATGTGTCATTACTAAAAATCCTCTCCCAGTCTGTGGAGAAGTCCCTCTTGGTGAAGTCTTTCGAGGTGCACAGGTGCTTTATTCTTATTAAATCCCATTTGTCACTTTCCAGTTCACCTGTGTGTATACCCTCCCCTATTGCAGTGAGCCTATGAGCTCCCTGGGCCAGTGCTCTGAGGTTAGTCTCAATTCCCTCCTTGATGGTTCTGATGGTTTAGGGTTTAATTTCTAAGTCTGTGATCCACCTTGTATTTATTCTTGTGCATAGGGTGAGGTAAACGTCTTGTTTCATCTTTATACATGTGGATATCCATTGTTTCCAGCACCACTTTTTAAAAAGTGCAACCGCTTCCCACTTGATGGTTTGGGGACCCTTGTCAAAGATCAGTTGTCTATATGCTGGCGGTTTTATTCTTGGGCTTTCTATTCTTTTCCACCAATCTGAGTGTCTGTTGTTGTGCCAGTACCACGCTGTTTTGTTCACTGTAGCTGTGAAATAGGCATTGAAATCGGGTAAGGTGGGTCCTCCAACTGTGTCCTTCTTGAGGGGTTCTCTGCTACTTCTGGGTTTCTTCCCTCTCCATATGAAATTGGTGGTCAATTTTTCCAATTCATTGAAGAAGGTTGATGGTATTTGAATTGGTATAGCATTGAACTTGTGAAGTGCTTTAGTTAGGACTATCATCTTTACTATGTTGAGCCTTCCAATCCACGAGCAGGGGATGTTTTTCCATTTGTGGAGGTTGCTTTTGGTTTCCTGTAGTAGGGGCTTATTGTTTTCCTTGTATAGGTCTTTAGTATTTTTTGTTAAATATATTCCTGGGTATTTCAGTTTGTTCTTAGCTACTATGAAGGGTACTACTTCCTTCTTAATCCCCTTTTCCATGGTCCTGTCTGATGTGTATAGAAAACTTCTGTTTATTGACCTTGTATCCTGCTACAGTTCCATATTCCTCTATAGCTTTAAGTACTCCAGCTGTGGAGCTTTTGGGGTTTTCAATGTGCAAGATCATGTCATCTGCAAATAGCGATAGTTTCACCTCCTGCTCTCCCATTTGGATCCCTTTGATGTCCTTCTGCTGTCTTATGTTGTTAGCCAGAACCTCCAAGATGATATTGAATAGAAGTGGGGACAGGGGGGCATTCTTGTCTTGTAACCCTTTTCAGTGGGATTGTTATTGACTTTTCTCCATTGACTATGATGTTGGAGGTTGGTTTTTCATAGATAACTTGTATCTGCTTGAGGAATTTACCTTCCAATCCAATCTTCATGAGTGTCTTGATTAGGAATGGGTGCTGGATTTTGTCCAATGCTTTTTCTGCATCTATGGATATTATCATATGGTTTTTATCCATTTTCTTCTCGATGTGATGTATTATATTGGTGGATTTTCAGATGTTAAACCATCCCTGCACCCCTGGGACGAATCCTACCTGGTCGTGGTGGATGATATGTTTTATATACTTTTGTATTCTATCGGCCAGTATTTTGTTAAGGATTTTTGCGTCTGTGTTCTTTAGAGATATTGGATTGTAATTCTCTATACCTGTGAGGTCTTTGCCCTGTTTGGGTATCAAAGTAATGCTGGCTTCGTAAAATGAGTTTGGGAGTTTGCCATCCTCTTCTATGTTATGGGGATGAGTGTCAACTCTTCCCTGAATGCTTGGTAGAATTCTGCTGTGAAACCATATAGCCCTGGGGCTTTTTTTGTTGGTAGGTTTTTGATGACCCTCTCTATTTCTTCTTTCGCTATGGGTTTGTTGAGGCTTTTTATCTCTGCCTGAGATAATCTAGGAAGAGACTGTTTTTCCAAATATTTATCCATGTCTTTCATGTTTCTGAATTCATTAGAATACAGATCTTCATAGTACTTTGTGGTTATCCTTTTTATCTCAGTGGGGTCTGTTGTTATTGTTCCTGATTCACCCCTCAGCCTGGCTATTGATGTTTTCTCCTTTCTATACTTGGAAAGCTTTGCCAAAGAACTGTCAATTTTGTTAATTCTTTCGTAGAACCAGCTTTTAGGTGCATTTTTCTTTTCCATTGTCCTCTTTTCTTTGCACTGGTTTAACTCCACCCTGATTTTTATTATTTCTTTTCTCATACTATTGGAGGGGATGTTCTGCTGACTCTGTTCTAGTTGTTGAAGGTTTTGTGTTAATGTATCTGTCATACACCTTTCTTCTTTTTTCTTATATATATTTAATGATATCAATCTACCTCTGATAACTGCCTTGCAGTGTCCTATAAGTTTGATACGTTGTATTCTCATTCTCGTTAGTTTCTAGAAACTTCCTAATATTCTCTCTGATCTAGGCCTGTACCCATTCGTGTCACAGGAGATCATTGTTCATTCTCCAATTGGTTGCCTTTGCTTTTCTGGACATCCTCTTATTAATCTCTAGCTTTATGGTAATCTGAGAAAGATGTCTGGATAATATCTATGTGTTTGAATTTACTCAGGCTGGACTGGTGTCCCAGCGTGTGGTCTATTCTTGAAAAAGATCCATGTGGATTTGAAAAGAATGTGAAACCCTTTGCTTGTGGATCATATGTTTTATATACTTTTGTATTCTATCAGCCAATATGTTGTTAAGAATTTTTGAGTCCATTGGATTTCAGAGTCATTATCACTATCTGTGGATTCCTAGTTGCCATACCCTGTTTTGTGTTTGGGGTCTTTACCTATCTCTCTTCATATCAGTGTGCTGTGTTTGAGTGGAGAGTTTCTATCTTGTGCTCTTTTCCATCTGAGACCCTGTTGTCCTGGTAACTGTTGCTGGCATGTTGGCTTCTAGATGGAGATGGGATATATGGTGGTCTCCTGTTAGTTCTTAGTGGAGGTTGATCCTCTGGCCATAGTGAGTCAGCCAGTATCTTCTGCAGTGTCGTGTGACTTGCAGCATATTCTTTGAGCCTTTCCTTGTCCTGGAAGGCGCTTATCTCACCATTTATATTAATGGATAACTTGGCAGTACAGTTTTCTGGGGGAGGCATTTTTTTCTTTCTGTTTTTGGAAGATGTTGCTCCATTCTCTCCTCCTATTCGTGGTATCATATGCTGATAGGTCTGAGTATATTTTTACTTGCGCTCCTTTTTATGTGACTGTCTTCCTTTCTCTTGCTGCTCTTAAAATTATCTCTTTCTCCTCTAAGTTGGATATTTTTACTATTTTATGTCTTGGCGTGTTCTTCTTAGGATTTAGTCTAGCTGTTATCCTTTATGGTTCCTGTATGAATTCCTCGTTCTCCCTTGTTAGGATGGGAAAGTTTTCTTTCAGAAATTCCTTTGCTATCTTGGCTTTCGACTTTTGTGTTGTGTTGTGCTCCGGTAGACCGATTATTCGAATGTTATTCCTCTTCATAGCATCTGTCATTGATCTCAGGCTATCTTCCATTTCTTTAATGTTCCTATCTGACTGTCTTTCTCACTTGCTTAGGTCTGTTTGAGTGTCCTCAAGATCACTGATATGGTTCTCTGCCTCCTCAAGGCTAATCATAAGTTCTGTGACCTTTTGTGTGGCTTCTGCTACCTCCTCTGTTAGCTCTTGCAGTTCCCTTTGGTGGGTGGATTTCATCCCTCTATTGTGGACTTCATCCCCTCTATTGTGGCCATCATCTCCTCTATCATTGCATCCTTATTCTGGGTTGCTTCCCTAAGCTCCTGTATTGCTGCAAGCAGACTTCTGAAGATTTTCTCTGTATCTGTTTCTTCTATGAGAGACGTTGGTTTTGTCTCTCTGTTTTGTTTTTTTGCTGGTGGTGATGTGGTCTGTCGATTTATCCTCGATCTTTTCATAGGCCCCATGCTTCTGGGAGGCCAGGGTAACCTTATCTGTGTTACTATTAAGGATTCTTTCAGGCGAATGCCTATGACCTACTATAAGGATGGGTCAGACTGCTGTGTAGGCAGAGTTCCGCGAAGGTTTAGTGACCCACAGGGGTGAGATGTTTCAACAACTGGAGTGGGGCCTGGAGCCTCAGTGAGTATCTTCAAGGTGCTTTGAACTGGTTTGTCAGGGTACCCTTAGCAGCCCTTTTTTGTTTAGTAATAGAAAAAGAATTTAAAATGTTAAAAATTAAAATGTAATTTTTAACAAAATTTTGGGTGGAAAAAGAAAACATGGAGAGAGAGGATGAAGGAGAAGCTATAAAAGAGGAGGGAAAAGAATTTATAACAGTAGAAGTGGAAGGAGAAAAAAAAGAGATAGAAGGGAAACCTATAGATAAGGGGCAAAAGAGAAGTACTAGCAATAATGAAAAAGGAGAAAGAAAGAAGAGAGAAAAACCAGCACTGAGATAAAAGATTTATATAAATGCATATATATATAAATTTGCCCCTTTCTTTTCCCTCTAAATACTAGTGATGCATAATAGAACGCAGAGGTGGGAGAGGGCTCACTGTCGCTGGATGTGGTGCTGATCAGGGCTCTGGAGCCCAGCTATGTGGGGGGAAAATGCTCTTCAGATCAGCAAGCCCTCCCAGACCCCTGTAGAATGGAGCCTGTGGTCAGAGGCTACATGGGCGGGAGCAGCCCAAAAAGGGCTGGCCCCCTGCACCAGGCTGAAAATGCTGGGGCCACGATGGGTGCTGAGAGAGACATAGTCCATAGTGCCCATCTCCTATGCCTGCTGGGAAGGGCTGGAGCAGGTTTAGATGCTGGCGCTGAGGACCCCGCAGGGCCCCGTGGTGGTGAGAGCCGGCTGGAGAACACAGACGGCACCGGTGTGCATGGCAAAGACATGTCCTAGGCTCCCTAGCAGGTGGGGATGTTTATTGCTTAATCTGCCCACCATGTGAGCAGCTCAGTCTCCGCAGCTAAGTCTGAGCCGGATTGGACAGCAGCTCTCTGGCGGGAAACTGAGGGCAATGCCACTTGTCCTCTGCAAGGAAGGAATGTGTCAAGGCTCAGAGCTTGCAGCCACAGGCTGCTGGAATCCCCGCAGCGCACCGGGGAGGGCAATGCCACTCCCACAGGAGTGCAGAACCCTGTTGCTCGTGCTCCCAGTAGGCAGGGGCACCCACTGTTTCACCTGGTGCTGTTGGCGCTAGAAGGGGCGCCCTTGGCAGGCAGGCTTAGTGCCCCAGGCCGCAGCTACAGGTCTCTGCAGGCCAGCCTGAAGTGGCTCCGAGAGAAACGCAGTGTCGGGGTTAGAAGCGGTGTGGGCTCTGGTGAGGCTCAGGCCTGTGGGAAGTGCTCAGCGCAGGTTCCTGGGCCGGGAATTGAGCGGGTGCTAAGTTGACTGGGGTGGGCGGCTGGGTAAGTGTAGTGCTGGTGGAGAGGTCCAAGGCAGCAATGGGGGTGGATGATCCCCCGTGGGGGTTGCCATGGAGCCCCTGGTGGCCTGCAGGTCAGTTATCCGGGCCTTGGATGAATGGAGGAAGAGACGCGGCGCAAGGGCAGATCGCTGCCATGTGGGGAGAGGGGAACCGCGTGAAAGGGAAGCCTCCCTCCTAGTACGGTCCCGCGAGTGGGCAGCTGCTGTAGGGGGTCCCGTGACCTCTGCACATGTCTCGGCAGGGCAGGCAAGCGACTCTGGGCTCAGGGTCTGGGTCTGGGCATGGAGTGGGGCTATAGCTACTTGCAGCCGCGATGGTGGCAGTCTGGTGACTGGAGATGTCCTGCGAATCGGGTCCTGTATCGTCAAGGCCCCTGCTCAGGACAAATGCGTGGGGTGGGGTGCTGTCCCGTGGGGACATTTTACTCACCAGACTCCTACCACTTGGCTACCTGGACACCAAATCTGCTTTGTTCGAAGGAGCTCTCAGAGTATGCGGGTCCCCTGGTCCGCCATCTTCCGGTGAGCCTCCACTTTTTCTATGATTCTCTAATTTGCCAAGAATCAAGTCCTTTCCGTGGACTTCTCTTGATAATGCCCAAAGTAGGTGGGAAGTCTCACCATTCTAAGGAGCCTGCTGATTTTACTTCCTATGAGACAGATTTGGTTGTTCTTCTCACAGTCCTTTGTACTTTCAAAGTTCTTCACTATCAGCACAATTCAATCGCATCATTTCTTTCTCCCGTCTTCCTTATTCATTGTCAAGCTAACACACATATGCGAGGCAATGGAAAATGCCATAGCTCGGGTCAGGAGAACCTCAATCCTCACAGTGACATCTCTGCTCTTCGGCACCGTAAAGAGGGCTTGTGCCGATCTGCCTAATGTAATTTGAATTCTTGACTGCTGCTTCCATGAGCATCGATAGTGGATCCAACCAAGATAAAATCTTGGACAACTTCAATCTTTTCTCCATTTGTCATGGTGTTGCTTATTGGTTCAGTGGGGAGGATTTTTCTTATGTTTACATTGAGATGTAATCCATAGTGAAGGTTCTAATTTGGGGGCTTCACCAGTCCGTGCTTCAAGACCTTGCTTTCAGCGTGCAAGTGGTGTCATCTTTGCATTGTAGGTTGTTAATGAGTCTCCAGGAAGACGGTGACCCCTAAGGCTCATTACAGGCAACACTTCTGCAATGTTCTTGAGCCAGGTTAGTACCGAGGCTGTAGAGGTGTGGCTTTTCTAAGACAAAGCGTCCTGAGCTTTGGGCTTCCTCCTCTTCCTGGCAAGCAGGCTACCTGCAAGCTAGTGAGCAGCAGCAGTAAAGACAGAGGCTCTGGCCTCAGCCTGAGCCGGAGAAGGCCAGTTGGTCCGCTTGGCTGGAGTTCATCTACGCCCCTAGGATGGGAATGCTATTCACCAGGATGTGGAAACTGTTGAATCACTAGGAACACAAAGGTTTCATTATTGGGCTTGATAATGCAGCGAAAACTGCCCTTCCTTACCAATTTTCCATGAATGAACCTGTGCACACTTCTACAATAGGAAGTAATGTAAAGGAGAGAGAGGTTAATAATGCACGATTCCTAATGTGGAATATCGGTGGCCAAGAATCTCTTCGTTCTTCCTCAAACACTTAATATACTAACACTGAGTTTGTAAAAGTTGTTGTGGACAGTACAGAGAAAGGATTTCTGTAACGAGAGAACTCTGTAAACTGTTACCACAATGCCTCTTCTATTTGTCGATCACAACGTGGTAAATCATACGATTTGATTAAAAATTGTCAATACCAGTCAATTTCAGTTCATGAATTCCTAGATTATTGTTTTTTATGTGTCCCATGTAATTTTTAATGACTTCTGATTTTAATAGTATCATATAACATGCATTCCACATTCCATTTATTAATGTATATCTGCAGCTGTTTCTTCCCATTGAGGCATGTCTCATCAGTCTCACCCTGAAAACGTTCCTTCCTCCCAGTCACGGCCAACTCTCCTTTGAGGTAACAGCTCTTCTGCAGGAGTATTCCGAGTCACTTCTAACCTAGGGCTCATTTTCTGGCACTCTAGCAGACAATTTCCCCCTGTACTCATATGATATTTAATGATTAATTCACAGTACAACATACTGACATTTGAGATATGGTTGAAATGACATTTGACATGATTAGACTTGTGAGCAATCACACCAACTTAATTGGGAGCAGAAGAATTGTCCATATATATCTAGGACATAAGACTCTCCTGGTTAAGAGCATTCAACATGCCACAGAAATGGAGGTGAATACTGAGTCCTGCATTTAGTGTTCTGTCTCATCTGAAAGACATTTCTTAAGTGAAGTGCTTCATAATCCATTTGGCAATGCAGATTTCTATCCTCCTCTTCTTTTTAAAATCATTTTACAGCTCTTACAACAATCCATACATTGATTGTGCCAAGCACATTTGTGCATATGTTGCCATTATCCTTTTCTAAACATTTTCTTTCTACTTTAGCCCTTGATGTCAGCTCATCTTTTAGTCTCCCTCCCCCACCTTCCTACCCTCATGAACCCTTGATAAATTTTAGTATTTTCCTATCTTAAAAAAATGAGCTATTTTATTGGGGGCTCATACAACTCTTATCACGATCCATCCATCCATTGTTTCAAGCAATTTTGTACATGTGTTGCCATCATCATTTTCATAATATCTTCTTTCTACTTGAGCCATTAGTATCAGCTCCTCATTTTCCCCCTCCCTTCTTCATGAACCTTTGATAATTTATATACATATATATATATTTTTTCTTATCTTACACTGACCAATGTCTTCCTTCATTCACTTTTCTGTTGTCTAACCCCCTGGGAGAGGGTTATATATAGATCCTTGTGATTAGTTCTCCTTTCTTCCCCCACCTTCCCTTTCCCCTCCAGTATGGCTACTCTCAAAATTTGTCCTGAGGGGTTTATCTGTCCTGGATTCCATGTGTTTCCAGCTCTTATATGTACCTGTGTACATGCTATAGTCTAGCCAGATTTGTAAGGTAGAATTAGGGTAATGACAGTGGGGGTCGGGTGGAGAGGGAGGAAGCATTAAAGAACTAGAGGAAAGCTGTATGTTTCATTGGTGCTGTACTGCACCCTGACTGGCCCTTCTTCTCCCCTCAACCCTTCTAAAAGGAGATGTCCAATTGCCTACAGATTGGCTTTGGGTTTCCACTCCGCATTCCCCCTGCCCCCAACCCCCACATTCACATTGACAGGATTTTTTGTTCTGGGTCTTTGATGCCTGATACCTGATCCCATCGACACCTCATGATCACACAGGCTGGTGTGCTTTTTCCATGTGGGCTTTGTTGCTTCTCAGCTAGTTAGCCGCTTATTTTTCTTCAAGACTTTAAGACCTCTGATGCTGTATCTTTTGATAGCTGGGTACCATCAGCTTTCTTCATCACATTTGCTTATGCACCCATTTTGTCTTCAGTGATCATATTGGGAAGGGGAGCAACTCAGAATGCCGGATTATTAGAAGAATGTGTTCTTGTATAGAAGAAGTACTTGAGTAGAGACCCAATGTCCATCTTCTTCCTTAATACTAAATCTATAAATATATGTACATAGATCTATTTCCCTATCGTCATATATAAATATATTTACATATGTACTTCCTTGTATTTAGATCTCTATAAATATCCTTTGGCTCCTAGTTCTTTCCTTTATTTCCTTTTACTTTCCTCTTGTCCCACCCACTAACATGTTTAGCCTTCATTTGGGTTTCAGTAATTCCTCTCAGTTACATTGCCCTTGATCAAGTCCTACCAGGCCTCCTACACTCTCCTTGCCATCAATTTGAATAACTTGTTTTCCCTTGTCCTTGGGTTTCTTGGTACTCCCCTTCTTTTCCCTCTCATCCCCCTCTCCCATGTCTCCCTGGAACCACCCTCCTCTGGCTTGTTTATCCTGCCCATCTTATCTAGATAGACATCCAGATAATATGTACAAACACAAGACAGAGCAAAACAAAGCAACAAAGAAAATAAAACAATAACAACAACAATAAGGAAGAAAAGCCAATAGACACAAAAAGAGAAAAAAGCTATAAATAGTTCAAGGTCTATTTGTTGACCTTTAAGAGTGTTTTCCAATGAGTCTGATGGGGTGCCACGCTCTGGCCCCACAGTCTACTTTTGGTGTTCCAAGGGGACTTCCTTGCTCTGCTCCCCTTCCTGTTCTGTTGCACGCCCTTAGTGTGGTGGGGTTAGATCAGGAATAATTCTGGCAGTGTATCTCCAGTGTACCCCATAGTCCTATGGGTCAGTGAGGGACGTCATGTCTCATGGTGGGGCTTGACCTATGGTTGTCTCTGTGCACTGGCTGCTCTGAGCAGAAATATCATCCTCAGGGCTTGGTGGGCCAGGATGTGCTCCACTTTCTTTCCCATCCCCATCGTTTGCTCCCGTGTGCTCTGATCAGACATGTCCTTCCTGAGATGTAGCTTCAGTGCTGTCCTCTGATGTGAATTCTTCTTGGGGGAGGCAAGGCTGGCCACTTAGTTGGGATACGGGCCGGCTTCTCAGGCCTCTCTATTGGTTCCCTGCTTCATGGTGGTGTGTTGCGTTCTCATCTTGGAGCACTGAGTTGGAGTCTGGTCCCTCTTTCCCTGTGGAGATATAAACAATAACCTCCCTGTGGTGGGTTAGTGCCCTCTTCCTCCGGCTACCATGTCTTTTTTATCCCCACTCCTTTTTAGTTGGCTCTCCTATGTAACCCTGGTTTTAGTTTGGCGCTGGCCATACTACCTGGACATCACCCCAGGAATGTATGTGTACAGTAGCTTTTTCCCTATGCCCCTTTTACATTTTTAAGCTTACCTCAGTGGACTCATGTTGTATTTGCCCTTCTGTGCTTGGCTTATTTCGCTTAGCATAATTTCCTCCAGTTCTTCCCATGCAGTGATGTGCTTCATACGTTCATCACTGTTTTTTAGGGATGTGTAGTATTCCATTATATGTATGTTCCAGAGGGTTTTTTTAAAATATATATTTGTCTGTTGATGGAAATTTGGGTTGTTGTACAACTACTTGCAATTGTGAACTGTGCCACAATGAACAATGGAGCACAGATGTCTGGCTGTGGCTTGTTTCTTGTCTCTTCTGTGTATATGCCCATTAGGGGGATTGCTGGGTCGTATGGTAGCTCAATTTCCATCTGTTTTATGTATTGCCAAAGTGATTTCCATAATGGCTGTACATACCGATAAGTTCCTCAGCAGTGGACGAGAGTTCCTATCTTTCCCCAGCCCCTCCAACACTTGTTACTTTCTGCTTTTATGAATTGGGCTATCTTTGAGGGTGTTAGGTCATATCTCATAGTTGGTTTAATTTGCATTTCTCTTATGGCTAGGGATCTGGAAAATTTTCTCATATGTTTATTGGCCATTTGGATTTCTGCCCTTGAGAAACTTCTGCTCATGTCCTGTGCCCACCTCCTCAGTGGACAATTGTTTTTTTTTTTCTCGTTGTAAGTTAGCAGAGTATTGTAGACCTTAGTAAGTAATAAGACCTTTGCCTGATGTGTCATTGCTAAAAGTATTTTCCCATTCTGTGGTCTTTCTTATTACTCTCTCAGTGAATTCCTACAATGTACACAAGTGTTTTATCTTTAGTATATCCCATTTGTCAATTTGTGCCTCCTCTGTGTTTGTGTCCTTCCCTATTTCTGATGGCCTGTGTATGCCCTGTGCCAAAGTTCTCAGATTTGTTCCAATTCCCTCATCAATGGTCTTTAATTGTTTGGGGTTTTACCTCCAGGCCTGTAGTCTAGCTTGAGTTTATTCTTGTGCATGGAGTGAGGTAAGGGTCTGTCTTCATTTTTCTGCAGATATCTATCCATTTTTTTCTCCAGCATGACTTATTGAAGAGGGCATCCGCTTCCCATTTGATATTTTTGGGGTCCTTATCGAAGATCAGTTGTCCGTATGCAGATGATTTTATTTCTGGGTTTTCAACCTTTCCATTGGCCTGAGTATCTATCATTATACCAAGACCACACTATTTTGACCACTGTGGATGTATAGTAGGTGCTAAAGTTGGATAAAGTAAGTCCTTCAATTTTGTCCTTCTTCTCGAGGAGTTCTTTGTTAATTCTGGGTTTCTTCCCTCTCCATATGAAGTTGGTAATCAGTTTTTCCAATTATTTGAAGAAAGTTGATGATATTTAGATCAGGATAACATATATAGTTCCTTGGGCAGAGCTCACATCTTTACTATGTTGAGTCTTCCGATCCAAGAGCATGGACTATCCTTCCATTTTTTTGAGGTCACCCTTGGTTTCTTTTAATGGTGTTCTGTAGTTTTGCTTGTACAGATCTTTTTTTTAAAAAAACTCGGTTATATCCCTAAATATTTCCATTTGTGCTTGGCTATTGTGAAGGGTACCACCTTTTTGATCCTCTCTTCTGTGGTCTTGTCTGATGTGCATAGTAGTCCTATAGACTACTGTTTGTTAATCTTGCATCCTGCCACTCTGCCATACTCCTTTTTTGCTTCCAGTATCTTCTTGTGGAACGTTTGGGATTTTACACATATGTAATCATATGATCTGTGAATAAGGATAGTTTCGCGTCTTTCTTCCCCAGTCTTTTCTTTGTCTTATATTGTCAGCTAGGACCTCCAGTACGATGTTAAATAGGAGTGGGGACAAGGGGCATCCTTGTCTGGTCCCCTTTTTCATAAGGATTGTTTTTGTCTTTTCTCCGTGGACTACCACATTGACTGTTGTTTTTTCATATATAGCTTGTATTATATGGAGGAATTTTTCTTCCATTCCTATCTTCTTGAGTGTCTGTCTAAAACAGAAATTGGTGTTGGATGTTATCGAATGCTTTTTCCACATCTATCAATATTATCATGTGGTTCTTATAATTTTTCATTTCACAATGGTGAATATTTTCATATCCTACACTGTCTGCTGTTTCCCTTTAACAAAGTTTTTGTTGTTCATCACTCGGGGGCTGGGTGGGTGTTACACGTCGATCATTGTGACTGGTTTCCCCTTTCTCCCCCTACCATCCACCTACCCACATGGTATTGCTACTCCTACTGTTGGTCCTGGGGTGTTTTTCTGTCCTGGATTCCGTGTGTCGAGAGTTCTCAACAGTGCAGACCGAGAAAGGATTTTGAAAGTGCCATGGACTGCCAGTTAAACAAACAAATCTGTCTTGGAATGAGTATACAACTGGAATGCTCCTTATGAGTGAGGATCGCAAGGCTTTGTTTCATGTATTTTGGACATATCATCAGGAGAGACTAGTCCCTGGTAAAGAACATCATGCTTGATAAAGTGGAAGGGCAGTGAGAAAGGGGAAGATCCTCACTAATTCACTAATTTCTGATTCTTTCATCAGGATAAAACTGATGAGACATGCCTCAAAATGGGAAGAAACAGCTGCAGATATCCATTTATAAGTGGAATATGGAATGTATAATGTATGCCACTATTAAAATTGGAAGTCATTAAATATTATATGGATGCATATCTGTACCAGTGTACATGCTGTAGTCTAGCCAGATTTGTAAGGTTGATCTGGGATCATTACAGTGGGAGGACGTGGGGTGTAAGCATTTAAGAACTAGAGAAATGTTGAATGTTTCTTCAGTGCAATTACTGCACCCTGTCTGGCTCATCCTTTCCTTATGACCCTTGGATATCCAGTTGTCTACAGATGGGCTCTGGGGCTGCATTCTGGCCCCCCTCATTTGCCTCAATATGATTGTTTGTTGTGGGTCTTCTGATGCTTGATACCTATTCTTTATATTGCTGTTGTTAGGTGCCATAGAGTTGGTTCCAACTCACAGTGATCCCATGCACTCAAAATGAAACACATTCTAGTCTTGCACCATTCTAACAATCATTGTTAGGGTTGAGCCCATTGTTATAGCCACTATGTCAAGCCGTCTCCTTGAGCACCTTTCTCTTGTTCACTGCCCTCCCACTATCAAGCATGATGTTCTTTACCAGGCACTAGTCTCTCTTGATAATATGTCCAAAATACATGAAACAAAGTCTTGCCATCCTCGCTTCTAAAGGGCATTTCAACTGTATACTTATTCCAAGGCAGATTTGTTTGTTCAACTGGCAGTCCATGGCACTTTCAATATTCTTCTCAGAACCAGAATTGAGTAGCATCAATTCTTCTCCAGTCTTCCTTATTTCTTTTAGTGAAAATTTATTTCACCCATGTTTTATTTTCCCCACACACATGAACAATCGGAATGATTTGTGACAGCTCTTGGCAGAATCTTAAAGAAGTTATGTGGCAGCTAACTAGCCCAGGAATCAATTTCATCTCTGACCCTATGCTCCATGTTATTTTTACTGAGTTCTAATCAATGAGGCTCTTGATATTAGAACTTTCTTGACATCTGTTTCTTCTGCCCTATATCCCATTGGAGTAATGATTTAGTCAAATCATGTCAGAACTAGGACATTCTGCATAAAACCATTCCAATGGTTCATTTTTAATGGAATTTCTTTCCAACTCTGTTCCAGACCCCTGCTTCTCCTTTTATATTGAAGTGGGCTTCTCAGAAACATAATGATAACAAATAATTTCCTGAAGAATATTGATAGCATTTCATGAATCTAGGTGGCCCTATTAAGTCTGTGGATACATGGGTGCATAACTGAAGCTTGAGGGTAGGAATAGGTGAGCAACTGGAGAGGAATAGCCACTGCTACCTTTTAGGTGCCTTGTAATCTTATTATAGAGGTAATAAACAAGATTCCACACATTAATTTGTCAGGAGATATTTGTAAAATTGTCAAATTCCCCCAGTGCTTCAAGGTATCAAATAACCAAAGACAATCCAAGAAGTTAGTGGTTGTCTGTCTTTTTTTTTTTTTTTCGCCGGCAACACCATGACTTTATTTATGCCTAGGGGCGGAGGTCGCCAACGCTGGACAATCAGATCTTGCCCGCGAAGGTGCCGTCTCGGATCTGCTCATTCCAGCGCTGGACCCAGCTGATGGGGCAGAGCGAGTGGTACACGCGGAAAAAGTACTCGCAAGGTTGCGTGCTCTTCCCACGCCGGCTCATGGTCTTCATGCAGCGGTGGTAGTCCAGAAAGTTCTGGTAGCAGTTCCGCGTCTGGTTCTGGTTGGGGAAGCGAGGGTCGAAGGAAGGTGTAGGCCATTTCCCCTTAGGGGGTTTCTGGATGATATCCAACATCCACGGAGAAGGCGGGTCCAGGCTGATGGCTACTTGCGCTGAGTTCCTGGCTCCTCTCGGTTGTCTGTCTTTTTAAGAAATGTCATTTCCCTTCTGTTTCCTGGCTAAAGACTTCCTTTCTGTTTCCTGGCTAAAGAGGTTTTAAAATTATTATCTGAACTTGGAACAATTCGTGTTTAGTCCAAAAGAGCCTTTCAGGTCATAAGCATTTTGAGATATTGAGTTTAATGATAAGTTTCAACTGTTGCATCTGTCAGTGATATGAAAACTCACTTTATTTCTGGGATCAGTGTTGTAGAATTAACCTAGTATGTTTGAATATTTTATCCTTTACTTTGTTTCCAGACTCGTTTAGTAATTCCGATTTCATATTTCTATATGCTATTCTTTTTTTAAAGACATGACAAAATAATAATAATTTATAAATTATAAAGAGTTCATGAGGGAGGGAGTGGGGAAAATGAGTAGCTGATACCAGGGCCTCAAGTAGAAAGAAAATATTTGGAAAATGATGACGGCAACAAATATACAAATGTGCCTGACACAACGGATGCATGCATGGATTATGATAAGAGCCGTACCAGCGCCCAGTAAAATGATGTAAAAGTGTTTTTATTTAAAGATCATCTTATTTGGGGTTCTTATAGCTCTTTTTTTTTGTTGTTGTTGTTTTAAACGTTTTATTAGGGGCTCATACAACTCCTATCACAGTCCATACATATACATACATCAATTGTATAAAGCACATCTGTACATTCCTTGCCCTAATCATTTTCTTTTCTTTCTTTCTTTTTTTCCCCCCTTTTCTTTTTTTACATTTTATTAGGGACTCATACAACTCCCATCACAATCCATACATATACATACATCAATTGTATAAAGCACATCCATACATTCCTTGCCCCAATCATTCCCAAAGCATTTGCTCTCCACTTAAGCCCTCTGCATCAGGTCCTCTTTTTTTCCCCCCTCCCTCCCCGCTCCCCCCTCCCTCATGTGCCCTCCGTAATTTATACATCGTTATTTTGTCATATCTTGCTCTATCCGGAGTCTCCCTTCCCCCCCTTCTCTGCCGTCCCTCTCCCAGGGGGGAGGTCACATGTGGATCCCTGTAATCAGTTCCCCCTTTCCAACCCACTCACCCTCCACTCTCCCAGCATCGCCCCTCACACCCCTGGTCCTGAAGGTATCATCCACCCTGGATTCCCTGTGCCTCCAGCCCTCATATGTACCAGTGTACAACCTCTGCCCTATCCAGCCCTGCAAGGTAGAATTCGGATCATGGTAGTTGGGGGGAGGAAGCATCCAGGATCTGGGGGAAAGCTGTGCTCTTCGTCGGTACTACCTTGCACCCTGACTGACCCATCTCCTCTCCTAAACCCCTCTATGAGGGGATCTCCAGTGGCCGACACTTGGGCCTTGGGTCTCCACTCTGCACCTCCCCCTTCATTCAATGTGGTATATATACACACACACACATATTCTTTTTTTTTTTTTTTTGCATGGTGCCTTATACCTGGTCCCTTTGGCACCTCGTGATCGCACTGGCTGGTGTGCTTCTTCTATGTGGGCTTTTTTGCTTCTGAGCTAGATGGCTGCTTGTTTATCTTTAAGCCTTTAAGACCCCAGACACTATCTCTTTTGATAGCCGGGCACCATCAGCTTTCTTTGCCGCATTTGCTTATGCACCCAATTTGTCTTCAGCGATCCTATCATGGAGGTGTGCAGTCAATGATATGATGATTTTTTGTTCTTTGATGCCTGATAACTGATCCCTTTGGGATCACTCGCTCACTCAGGCTGGTGTGTTCTTCCATGTGGGCTTTGTTGCTTCTGAGCTAGATGGCCGCTTGTTTATCTTGAAGCCTTTAAGACCCCAGTCACTATCTCTTTTGATAGCCGGGCACCATCAGCTTTCTTCACCACATTTACTTGTTCACCCACTTTGGCTTCAGCAGTTGTGTCGGGAGAGTGAGCATCATAGAGTACCAATTTAATAAACGAAAGTATTCATGCATTGAGGAAGTGCTTGAGTAGAGGCCCAAGGTCCTTCCGCCACCTTAATGTTAAACCTATAAATGTAGACACTTAGATCTATTTCCCCATCCTCATATATATGTTTGCATGCACACGTCTTTGTCTAGACCTCCATAAATGACCCTTGACTCCCAGCTCCTTTCTCCCTCTCCCTTGACTTTCCTCCTGCCCCACCACCATGCTCCGTCCCCACCTGGGCTACAGCTATACCTCTTCTCTACGCAACCTTACCTTTGATCGTTCCCCATCAGGCCTGTCACTCCCCCCTCACTACCATTTTGGGTCCCATGTTGTTCCCTTGTCCCTGTGTTTATTAACACCACTTCCTTACCCTCCTCCCCCTCCCCCACCCGGATCTGTCTGTCCCCCCGGAACTGTCTGTCCTATTGTTTTTCCTCCAGATAGTTCATCCAGCCTGTCCTATTCAGACAGACCTGTGGAGACACTAACATGCACGAAATCAAGACAGCGGAAAACAAAGCTATTCTTATACATTGTAATTCTTCCCTATTATTTTGAACCCTCTTCAATTTGAACCTGAACTTTTCTTGAAAATTTTCCATATATTATAGTGTTTATTTGACTATTTTAAATTGCAATCCAAGATGGGACATAAAAATATGATCCAGACTCATGTGTTATCTGTCATGGTAAATGCTCTTTGGTTATGGAGCTAAAAACTGGGAACAAATCAAAAGTTTGAGATGGCCTATATGTGTATCTCTTGAGACAAATTACCTTATTCCCTTCTGTGGCTTTGAGAGTGTCAGAGTCACATATCTATAAATCACATTGCTATCAAGAAGCAGAGCCAGGAATCAAAGATTCACGGCTACTATGGCACTCAAAGGGCCCTGGTGGCACGGTAGGTTTCCCATTAGGCGATTAATCCCTAGGTCAGCAGTTTGAAATCATCAAGGAAGAAATGAAAAGCTTTTTACTCCTATTAAAATTTATAGATTCAGAAATCCTCAGGGGCATTTCTACTATGTCCTCTAGTGCCAATATGCCAGAAATGACTTGAGGGGAGTTGGTTTTTTTTTTTTAAGAAGTTCTGGTTGTGCCGTGGCTTAAGTATTAGGCTTATAACCAAAATGTCAGAGGTTCAAACCCACCAGCAGCTTCACTGATAACAAAATTGTCTGTTTCTTTAAAGACGTCTAGTCTCAGAAACCCTTTATAGGATTGCTTGCAGTCGGAATCGACTCGACTGCACTCACAAAACTAAACCACACTCACTGCTGTTGAGTCAATTTTGAACTTATTAGAGAGAGCAGAATTGCTTTATAGGGTTTCCCAAACTTTAAATCATTAGGAGAACTGACGGCCTCATCTTTCTCCTGTGGAGAAGCTGGTGGATTTAAACTGCCTCCTTTGCAATAGTCAGCCCAATGCTTAGCCTACTACACTGCCAGGGATCTCTACTGTGGCACCAGTCATGCGTAAATGCTGCTGGGATCTGGTCATTTGGGTTTATACAATATGATCTCCAAGTTTTCTTTCCAGTGACTTAGTCATTTCATTGGAGGATTAGGTCAGATCAGATCTGTTCCAATTGCTCCATTTACTAAATCCATAGCGACAAAGAAAATGTACCCCTGGTACTGCTAGTCGAATGCTAGGTCTTCATTTCTATTACAAACTAGGTTATGTTGCTCTTCTGTTGGACGCAGATACTCTCACAGAACATCAGTGTCAGACAAGCTCACTCTGAGACCATTATAAACTAAAAGCCAAACCCAGAGCTATAAAATCACTTCTAACTCATAGTGACTGTACATGGCTTCCAAGGTTGTACATCTTTACAGCAGCAGAAGGTCTTATTTTCTCCCGAAGCAGTGAGTAGGTTTGAATATTCATTCTTGTTAGTAGTTCCATGCTTACCGGAAAGCATCACCAGGATAGAGACAAATACAAAGCTATTGCAACCCACACAGCATCGCCGTTCTCAGCTACAATGAGTGACTGGTATTTCTTTACCAATCACATCCTCATCTCTATAGGGAAGTGTTCCCTATAGATATGGTTCATGTAGATATCCAACCATAGCATTCCCCAACCTTCTGACTGTACCCTAATCTAGAGAAAACCTCTGCTTTTTTAGATCATCATCCAAATTACGCAACCTAATCTCGAACTTTTTTTTAACACACTTTTCCTGAAATGCTCCTGGTTAACACTGATGTTCATCTCCTTCCCTGCAAAAAGTAATAACTCCAAAACATTCAAATATAGATATGCTCTTGGTGGTCTTGGGATGAAAATAATTGTTACCAGACTCTAATATTGAATATGACTTTCTTTGTTCAGAATAGCTGCAGTAGTTTCCCAAGCTGGACATGGCAGATTCTTTTCTCACCATGCAAGCGCTATAGGAGATATAAGTGGCATGTGTTCTCAATTACAAATTTTATTCTTTACAAGTAATTTTTTAAACTGTGAATTAAGGGAAGGTTTAAAAATCAGATTGTCAGGTTTATATTCAATAATTCATATACGTTTTATTTCATCTTATTCCTTGCAATTCCCTTAATGTAACATCATTAAAAGCATTTTATTGGAGGCTTGTGCAACCCTTATCACAATCCACACATGCATCCATTTGTCAAGCACATTTGTACATTTGTTGCCATCCTCATTCTCAGAACATTTGCTTTCTGCTTGAGCCCTTGGTATCAGCTCCTCATTTCCCCCCTCCCTCCTCACTTCCCCTCCCTCATGAACCCTTGATTACTTATCAATTATTATTATTTTGTCATAACTTACTCTGTCCGTTGTCTCCCTTCACCCACTTTTCTGTTGTCTGTTCCCCAGAGAGGAGGTCACATGTAGATCCTTGTAATTGGTTCCCCCTTTCTACCCCACTTTCCCTCCACCCTCCCAGTATCACCACTTTCACCACTGGTCCTGAGGGGTTCATCTGTCCTAGATTCCCTGTGTTTCCAATTCCTATCTGTACCAGTGTACATCCTTTGGTCTAGCCCAATTTGTAAGGTAGAATTGGGATCATGATAGTGACGGGGTGGGGATGGGAAGAACTAGAGGGAAGTTGAACTAGAGGGAAGTTGTATGTTTCATTGTTGCTATACTGCACCCTGACTGGCTCGTCTCCTCCCCGTGGCCCTTCTGTAAGAAGATGTCCAGTTTCCTACAGATGGGCTTTGGGTCCCCACTCTGCAACCCTACTCTTTCACAACGATATGATTTTTTTGTTCTTTGATGCCTGATTCCTGATCCTATCGATAACTCCTGATCACACAGGCTGGTGTGCTTCTTCCATGTGGGCTTTGTTGCTACTGAGCTAGATGACTGCTTGTTTACCTTCAAGCCTTTAAGACCCCAGATGCTATATCTTTTGATAACTGGCAACCATCAGCTTTCTTCACCACATTTGCTTATGCACGCATTTGTCTTCAGCTATCGCGTCGAAAAGGTGAGCATCATGGAATGCCAGTTTACTAGAACAAAGTGTTCTTGCATTGAGGGAGTACTTGAGTGGTGGCCCAATGTCCATCTGTGCACATAGATCTATTTCCCCATCAAAATATATTAATATATTTACATATATACACACCTGTATTTAGACCTCTATAATTGCCCTTTGCCTCCTAGTTTTTTCCTCTATTTCCTTTTACTTTCCTCTTGTCCCACTATCATGCTCAACTTTTATTTGGGTTTCAGTAATTCCTCTCAGTTACATTGTCCTTGATGAAGGCCTACCAGGCCTCTTACACCCCTTCACCACCTATTTTGTATCACTTGTTGTTCCCTTGTCCTTGGGTTTGTTAACACCACTTCCTTTTCCTCACCTCGCCCTCTCCCATGTCCCCCTAGAACCGTCATCGGTCTTGCAGTTTTCTCCTCCAGATTGTTTATCCCACCTATCTTATCTAGATAGACCTGCTGAGACAATAATATGCACAAAAACAAGACAGAGAGAAACAAAGCAACAAGACAAAACAACAACAACAAAAAACCCATGACAAAACAAATAAAAGTCTGTAAGTATTTCAAAATCTGCTGACCTTCAGGAGTATTTTCCAGTCTAGTCTGATGGGGTGCCACACCCAGGCCCCAAAGTCCAATTTTGGTATTTCCTCATGACTTCCCTGCTCTTCTCCCCTTGCTGTTCTGTTGCACACCATTAGTGTTTTGCCTGGTGTGGTGTGGTCAGATCAGGCTCAATTCCCACACAAATGTAACATCATTTAAAAATTATTCTTCACCCAGTCATTTCCCTCTATCCATAATAGAAGGATAGGAGGAAGATAGTTACTAAACACAGTGCAATGGAGAGAGGACTATAGAAGATCAAAAGTATAAAACTGACTTGAACTGTTAAAACCTTATCAGTTGATCCCCCTTCCCCAGCCCCCGCTGATATACTTTAGGCCCGATCTGATTTTCAGCATTTTCTGTATTTTTTGTTTGTTCATTTTGGGTTCTATCTCTCATGTATTATGTCATTTGGGGGCAATCTCTTGATTTTTTGTTATATGATATTCTCTTTTTCAGTGTTTGAAATCCAGTATGGATGAACCTATAGGGGCAGCAAATAGAATAAGCATTTCTAGGAGGGTACAGTGGTGGGAGGGGGTGGGGTAAGAGGGAGCTGATGTCAAGGAGTTCAGGAAAGAAAAGAGTGTTTGGAACTGATTGTAGTAGCAAGTGCAGAATCCTTTATGTGATTGGTCTATGGAGTGATATGATATCAGTATTGTGGTAATTTCATAATTTGTTGTCAATTTGAGACTTAAGAATGAAGGGGTGGAGGTTAGCCTGCCAATCAGGTCACAGGTTGATGACCTAATTTGGAGGTGCTAAGGAGATAAATAGCTCATTGGAGGAGAGACACAGGTTTACTCCCTGCAAGATATTTCCATTGACAAGACAGGTGGAGTTACGCTAGAGCGCTGGAGTCGGAGGAGCCATATGGAGACCCATGCCAGCACTAAGTTGCTTCCATCACTACTGAATCCACAAGATTTCCCACCCACTGGCCTGTAATCTTCCTGCATTCGGTGTCATTGCATGTGTTTAGTGAGTCTGAAGAGGACTTTATAGATTAGTATCAAACATGTGGGCTAATACCGGACTTAGGAACTTGATCTGGACTGGGCTGAGATGTTTTCTCAATATTCAACTGCTCTTGTATATAAAGCTCTTTCTTATACACATGAGTGTCAATGAATTTGTTTCTCTAGTCTACCCAGACTTACATGAGTATTAACTCCCAATAAAATAGGTTTGGAAAAAATAAAATAACATGAGGCTTCCATGCTGATTTAAACTTCTAGGCATCATCAACTATAGTTCCACACTTTGATATCTCTATAGAGAAGGGACCCTCAATGGGAGGATATCGTTAATTTAAATAATTAAAATAAAACTGCCCAAAACCTTGGTTTCTACTTTGTTGGTAAATAACTTTGTAAACATCACTAAGTTGTTTAACTTTGGGTACCCGAGTTTTAGCTCTAAAATGAGAGAATTGGACAGTAGGTCGTCCTTGGGAGTCCTCTAACTCTAACAATTGTTGATTCTAGTACTTGACATTTCACTCTGGGAATGTCATCTTCCTTCTCCGATAGGTAAGGCTATATAACTCTGAAAATTTTTTTGATGTGAGCCACCCAGAATACTTTATAACTATCTTTAAAAAGATATCTTAAGTACATAAAGGTATAGTTTTAAATTTTCTTTACACATCTTTGCAGAGAGATGGCTAGCATAATTGTTTCTGGTATAAAACCAGACATTATGAAAATATAATAAGAACCAGATAAATCTGTAGGAACTCTCTTAGCACTGTCTCCAGAGAATTCATGCTAATAAGTCAAACTAGTCATTTTTATTTAGGAGATATAAAAAGGCATATGGTCTTATGCTGTACCAGCCGTCATAAAATTTGGGAGAAAAGTGTTGCTTACAAAGCTTCTTAGAAGAATGTTTCATAGAAGCATTTTAACCTTTAGAAGTTACAAAACCAGTTGGATTTCTTTCTTCATAAACTTTTTTTTCGGTTCAGAATTTACCTTTTAAACCAAATGCTTAACAGGAAGAAAAACAAAGAATTTTAAGAAAAATAACTGGACTGCCTTCCACTAGAATATTTTTTTTCTCGATGGCTCTAACATTATTGATTTTTTTGGTCTAAAATGTGTTGTGTTGCTATATATATTTAGAGATTTTTTTTCTGGTAAAATAACACCAAGTTCTTGAAAGCTCTGCTAACCTTGATGTATAATATGAAATTACTTACAATGGTAACCACAATATTCACAAGCTTCATATGCATACTTTGAAAACAGTTACTCTAATGCAAAAGCCTTTCATTTTCTGGCTTCTTCTGCTTTTTCATTACAATACAGTGATATCTTGGGTGTAGAGAAAGTCCACACTCAACCTTTCCACTACTGAAACAGAAAAGTTCGGGGGGAAAAATCTTCTCAGTGTTCATTACTTTGCTTGATAATCAACCCAAAATTCCTACTTGAAAATCCTGCAAATTGGAGAGCGAGCCTGGGGTCGAATCAGAGCTTGGACACTTCTCAAAGCTTCAAATATAAGTGCTGGGTCCGGGTCCGTTCACACAGACAAGATATAATGCTCAACTTAGTGCGTTACAGGACTCATCAATGTGCTTCTCGGTGGGCTTCACTGGCATAAAATATTGAAGGTTAGTGATACCAGCAGTAAAACAAAGAGGAAAACTGACAACCTCCATGCAGTTAAATAAATGATTGTGAAATTTTAATGTTTGCTGCTTGTCTGATTTGTCAGCTGAATCAAACATGCCTTAGTCTACATTATCAGTATTTTTTTGGCAGGGAGGGGGAAGTCATTAAAGCAGATAATGCAGTGAAAAGTGTGACATCATTAACCAGGAAACAAAGAAGTCAGACCATCTGAGAGGTTGAAAAGTTGCTCTTCATTTGGATAAATAAGAACTAGCTCAATGATGATAGCATGTTAGAGACAGCGATATTGGACAAGGCTAAAAGCCTCCATAGTGACTTTATAAGTGTTATTCTGGGGACTTAGAACCAATTATTTTATTTCCTATCATGTATTATGGAGAAATATGCTTTTTTCAAACTTTTTGGTGTTCAAACACGAGTTTGAAACAAATTGAGTTCGACAATGGAGGTGCCATTGTTTTTTATTTTCCAGTTGCGGAGTGGCATAGTTGACGTCAACTAACCAAAAGCTTGGAGGCTAGAGTTCCCCCAGAGGTGTGGGGATCTACTTCTGAGAAATCAGCTACTGAGGCCCCTCAACAGTGAAGTGTGTATGATGATTGGAGAGTGAAAGTATCTTCTACTTACTGTAACTTCTTTTTCTGACAGTTTCTCTAGTTTGCATTTTCTTACTTTGGTGAGAAAATTCTGTTTTGTTTTATATTTCCCTTTGTTTATTAAACTTGTAGATTCGGGGTCTTAATAGCTTTTTGACTTTTAATTTTCCTGAAAAGGAATTAGATCCATGAAAGCAAGGACAGGGTGCAAAACAAAAATCTGGAATCCTATATTTTCAAGTTTATATAAAGGATTCCACCATTGCAACTTGGTTGGACGCATGCCAAGAAAGAGATGCATAATAAATCACAAGAGACTAGATTAATGAGAAAGTCTTTGAAAATAATGAGAAAAAATAGTGGCGTTCTTGGAAATTATCAGTAGAAATTGAGTAGTTACATATGGATGATGTTTATAGGAATAAATAATATTTGTATGGTGTTAATTAGAAAATCTATTGATTTTGCTTGTCTAAATTGCAAACATAGCATTTGAGTTGTCATAGCAACTTGAATACATTTGTTCTTCAGAATAAATTTTGATTATGAAACTGTAGAAAGCTTCTAATAATTTCTAGCATACATTTCTTCAAAACAAAATTACATTTGACTTTTTAATCTTCATTTTACTAAGACAAAAGTAAGTTTATTGCACTTAGTATAATTTTGTTTACAACTCTATCAGATAGTTCATTTGCTAAATAGTGGTCTATAACCATTTTCTCATTGGATTTCTTTTCTGTATCAAAATACCTGTTGGAACTACCTCCACCCCTCCCAACAAGAAATAGCGGTCCTTTTCGGTTTTGCTATTGTAATGCCATCATGTTTTGTTGCTGCTAGCTGCCATTGAGGAAGCCCCGAACTTAGCTCAATCCAATACACAAGTGGATCTGAACTTTGTGATTCATACTTTTCCACTGGTCGATCTTTCTTGTCTTTTGACTTATTTATTTTGCCATGAACAAGAAATTTACCCATTTTTTTAAATTTGAAGAGAATATTCATTAAGGTTTAAAAGTGACGAAAAGAGCACAAAGATACAGACACATCATCTGGATGAAGGAGGCCTCCAACATGATGTTGAAATGTCATCCAAGGGATGACAACTGTGACACGAGATAAGTAGGGTATGGGCACAGTAAGGAAACTGTCACAAAAGCATGATTAGTGGCAGATCAATGCTTCAGAGTTACAGGTGTGACTACAGAAGCAGGAATGGGACCGTGATTGAGACACATGCACATTATTAGTTAGAAGGGGTTACAAAATTAGTCAGGGGCCTTCCAACCAAGCAATCAAGGCCAAACTGTTAAGGCATGACTCCTGACTATCCTACCCACTGTACTGTCTCCATTAAGGACATACGAAGGCAAGTCTTGAGAGAGAGAGACCGCCCCTCCCTGGCTGGCCAGACTGGGATAGAGGCAATCTGTTCTCCAAGGTCTTTTGCCTGAGGGCAAGAGTATCTGCAGTTAATGATCAGAAAGCATTCAAGTGCGGCTTAATCTATGTGGGGACTTTGCAAATGGATTTGGGGCTGTCCATGGGGCTACCATCTATAGCCTTTTGCAAACTAAGGTAGTCAGAATTTGGCTCTAATACCATCCCCAGCTAATCACAAATTATTATTAAGAAATATTCTTGTTTTAAAAAAGCAAGGCTGGCATTGTCCTGAAATTTGTTATAGGCTTATCTATAACTCTTATGAAGTTGAACTGTTGGATTTTTTTCACTGAACCATTTTGACTTGCATTAATGTTTTATGAATCCCGTAATTTAATTTCAAATTCACACTCAAATGAAGTGGAAATCTTGTAAATATTTGCTTTATGCCTCCTACGTTTCGATTCCAAGTCACATATTTGGGAACCTTTTTACTCAATAGGGGGTGGGGGTGGGGCCTAATCTAATGTTCAGAACTACTGATAACAAAAAGAAGCAGTTGTTGTTTTGTTTTTAAAAGAATGAAACTTACCATCATAGTGGAGTCTTAAGCATAATTTCCACATATTCGATATGTTAACCGGATGTTTTTGGCATCATTGTTACATGTTTGGCAGGGATAGCACACAGGTTGGTATCTTCACAAAGGCCAACCAGATAGGCCTCATTGGCCTTCTGTACAGATTTTTTCTGAAGTTCTGAGAAATTTCTCACACCAGATTTTGGAAGGGAAGTTTGGCGAACTCAGATTTTTGTCTTCTTTCCATAACCCATATGAAGGCCGTAGTCCTTATCAGATTATTGTACATCATACAGTTTGAGTAAACATGTAGTAAAGATGACTCCCTGGCACATACTTCTCCTGATTTTAAAACACTTTCTATTTCCTTGGCCAATCGACTGTAGGAGGTCAAAATCTTGCCCATACTAAAAAGGTGACCCCACAGACTGTGGAAATTATTGAACAATATCATTAACATTACATTAAAGTAAAATTTTGCTGCAGATAGTTTAAAAATGGTTGCAGTAGTATATTCCCAGGGAGCTCCCGGAAATCCAAGCAGAATCAGAAGAGGACAGACAAGGCAGGAGGATATCATTGCTGGTATCAGGTAGATTCTGACTGAAAGCAGGCGATACCAGAAACATGATTACTTATGCTTTATCTTAACTATGCAAAGACATTTGACTGTGGTTCATAACAATCTATGGCTAACGCTAAGAAGGACAGGCACGTCAGAACACCTCATTGTATCCATAGGTTACAGAATTGAGCTTGGAAAAGACTAAGATAAAAAGGGAGAAAGTATGACATTACTTTGAAATTGAACAGGATTTTGGCTTATTTTTTAATAAATGGAGACAGCTAATGGACTTACTATGAAGTATTTTGCACTTTGGTATAGCAAAGTAAATTTCTTAGCTTTGTCTAAAAGATGGATGCTTACCTTGTTCCCCATTGTTATAATTGCAACCTGTAACTTTGTTTTTTGTCATATCAAAGACAAGATCATGGACCATTAGGCTGAAAAATCCATCTTCTGACCTGCCCTCCTCTAATCTACATTTCATATAGATTTTCTAACACAAATTAAAGATTTCACCTTTTCTTAAGCATTTTTCCTTTGGTCTTAGCGTCTCACAGAAAAACAACCTATTTTCTCTCTATTAGGATTGTGTCCTATAGAGATTTTCTCTCTATAGGATGTGCCCTATAGTAGTTGTCATGTGGATATGTGATGTTGGGCAAAGGGGGGGTCTACATCAAGGAGTGACCTTTCTCTCCTAGTGTGAACAATAAGGAAAGTTTAGCTGAGCTCCAACAGCCTGGAGCAAGGGTTAGGAGCATCTCTAAACCTTACATATCACATGTGTCCATGTGGATGAATACCAACTGTCAATGCAGGACAAGGAGCAAACCTACATAAATGAGTGGAGATTGGAATTTAGGATAAGAGGGTCTATGCTAAGTGAAGTTAAATGGATTTCTTTACTGCATAACTAAACATAGTAATTCATATGCTAATGTAATCTGTGATTGCCCTAAATGAGAATAGATTCTGTTCTCTTTTCCAAACTTATTTTACTATTGACTCTTTTAATGTGTGCATGGTGAGGTGGTTTCTAATCAATTTATTGCAGGACACCAGTGTTCCATGGAACACAGTTTGGAACATGTTGGCTCAATAGAAAGAATATTTTAAATACAATTTCTACAAACTTTGTGTAATCATGTTATTTTTAATATAGGCAGAGCAAAAGAAAAAAGGGAATTTAATTTAGTAGAGTCTGGGGGGCATATGAAAAGACATCAAATTATTGAATTTATTGACAGTCTTCCTCTTACTGTATATTACCTGACCTTTTCCTTCACACAAGTTAATATGTTTCTAACCAGTAGTCGATAACTTACCTTAGAAGGGGTGACAGAGTTAAACACAACAGAGGAAAATACTTCCATAGAATTGTTTCCAGCTTATAACAATCCCTATAAGACAAGGTAGAACAGCCCCTGGAGGATTTCAAGACTGTAATTCTTTACGGGAGTAGAAAGCCCCATATTTCATCTGCAGCTCAGCACATAACCCACTATGTCATTAGGACTTATTCTGCAGTAATAGAAATCTATAAATAAAATCATGTATAAACATGTAGGTTGAACAGGTATGTAAAAGAGAATTGGAGGGTACTCAGGAAAAAAAATATATATGGTTGGCAGAGGATATTTGTACTTGAGGTGATCTTTGCTGCAATCATATCCACGAGCATGGTGGAGCATAGTGGGCAATATTATGAACACTTCTTAGACAAAAACAAAAATCTCAAGGGGATTTGTTGCTGGGTTTGGGGACTCAGGACAATAGACTCTGGGAAAACAGAAGTCACTTGTACCTCCTACTTTGGTGAGTAGTGACTGAGATCTTAAAAGCCCGCGAGTGGCCATCTAAGGTGCAACTCTTATTTCCTCCATGTGAGGGTGTGGGGGAAATAAAAATGACAAAAATCAAAGACATGAAACAATTAGCCCAGTATCAATGTCAACAACCCCAAGACCTAAGAACTTGATGGTACCTGACTACCACTCTCAACTACTCTGAAAGGGATCACATTAGAAGGTGATGGATAGAGTAGGAGAAAATGGTGGAACTAGGTCACAATCATTAGAGAGACCACTAGGATTATAGGTCAGACAGAGAATGGTAGAATAATGTCCCTTCGTTACCATTCAGGCCTGGAAATGAACTCATCCTCCCTGGCTCAATTTTCAGCCAAACAACAGACAGATCTATAAGGCAGAACAATAACATTATTCATTAGAATAATCAAGCATTGTGATCCAAAGGGCACCGTTTGTCTAGGGACAAAGTTCAGAATGGTTAGGAAAGTAGGAGGAATGGGAACAGTTAACACAGGGAAGAAGTGGCTAAGGTTATTTACAATATTTTCCCCAGTTTCTGGTTCTTTTCATAAATCAAGTATGATACTTCCTAGTGGAACTTGTAGTTAGTGAGATGAAATAAAATTGTCTGAGTTGTTGAATGGAAAACTGATCTCTGTAAACCTTCATCAAACTTAAAATGAAAAAAAGAGAATAAAAGTTTCCTGGATTTAGATTATTACTATGTTTAAATAATTTATTTTGAATAAAGACATTAAAATAGAGATGGTGACAGTTGTGTACTTCCAGCAAATCTCAGATAACAAGATGCTGGCACTGTCAGGTAAGCATTGAACTACTCTGCGGAGGAAAGATGAAGCTATCTGTTTCCATAAGTATTCACTGCTGTAGGACTCCTGGCAGTGGAGTTTAGGATGGGGACAGACTCTGGTTACCCAGGCCATCACGGCATGCACTATATCAGTGTAAACAGGAACCCAAATCTAACGTCAAACAAAGCATAAGTAATATCAATGAATGTCCATGATCCTCTCTTAAAAATTCAAATTAATTCCTTTCTTTAAATACCACAAAACACTTTTATTTTCATTTCAAAAATGTTCTCTTGCACTCAATTCTCACTCAATGATAGTATTTTTCCAACACACCAAAAACAATCCTGTTTACATTAAAAAGCACTTTTTAAAAAGTCCTATTTACATTGCTCACACTGGATGCATTTTTCCCTATGAGAACTTCCACATGTCATGGTATTCTTCACTTTTCTCCATTCACCTTTCAAGGACAAAATTCCTCTTAATTAAGAGTTTAACTTGTTAGGTGGTATGTTTCAGTTGTCTGAATTAATGTCAGAGTATCTTGGTATGCTGAGACATCTGTTCAGAACACGGTCACCCTCTCATCCAGTTAATTTATTCTACTAGACATGGCTTCTACTTTTCCTTTCCAAGGAAGTCATAGTTGGCTGCAGGCAAGCTTACAAGTTGAGAATATAATTTCATTAAATGTGTCTCCGCATTGTTTCCCTAATATTCTGCAGGATGGAAGAAAGATAGCACATATAAATAGCTCCATGTTAATGAACTTCAGTGAACAAATTTTGTATATATTCATGGCCAGCCTTATCAGAAGGCAGAAGATTACTGCAAACCTAAGATTCATTTACTTTAGAAGCATGTTATTCTGAAATTCACAGGGCTTTCGTTGGTGAACTTCCAGAAGCAGACCTCTCAGCCTTTGTTCCTAGTCTCCCTTAGTCTTAACATTGTGTTGAAAGCTGTCCACTATGGATGACCGTGGTGACGTTTAAAATACTGGTGGGAGAGTTTTCAGGATCGCAGTAGCATGCAAGCCACCAAAGTGTGAAAAACTGACAGGTCGAACTTTCATATACATTATTCTATTTGTGTGATAGTATGTGTCAATGTTCTTAGATCACATATGTGGAAATTTGTTATCAGAGCAACCTGCCTATATATACAACTACTTACATAGATTCAAGTTTACCGGATTCTCAAAGCTCACTGTGTGTGAATGTGTTTGCTCCTGCTGGATTCTCAATCCCCTAGGGACTGAACCCTTCCAAATTGGAAGAATGGTCTTGCTTAATTAAACAAGTCATATATTTTTAACTGGTATCAGAAAGCAACATATATTTAGAAACAGGCTATGCTACACTTACAGGAAAATCGAAGCGGCATACTGCCTGGCAGAGAGTCACACGAGACACGATCTTCCCTTTTTCGCTGTGGAGGACCAGGTCTGTTTGAGGCAGTGGGCTGCCCAAAACACTGAGTGATACAGAAGCTGTCTGTGTTTCGTAGAGAACATCTGTTTCTGTTTGGGGACATCCCGAAGCAACTCAACAGAAGCAGACCTTAACCTCCTGAGTAATTAGTTGCTGTACCTGAGATCACTGCAGCCATCGGTCACAGAGTTGAGGCCATTCACAAGACGTTTTCCTAGTGGATCGTTCTTCCCGCCACCCAAGTATGGTGCATCATCCCCATCAATACAGCAAGAAGAGCCCTGGTGCTGTAGTGGTTGTGTGTTGGGCTGCAATCTGAAAGGTGGAAGCTGGAAACCACCAGCTGCTCGGTGGCAGAAAGAGTAAGCTTTCTACTTCCCGTTAACAGTTGCAGGCTCAGAAACTCCCAGGCAGTTAGTTCTACCCTACCCCAGAGGGTCTCCGTGAGTTGCTATCGGCTCCATGGCAGGGAATGGAAGATTGTGATCCATCTAGCAAAGAGCCCGGAAGTGCAATGGATTAAGTGTGGGGTGGCTAACTACAAAATTGGCACCCCACCAGCCACCCCATTGAAGAAAGAGGAGACTGGCATCCCCCCCAACGGTGAGCCAAATCGACTAGAAAGCTCAATTCAACTCACTGCCATCGAGTCAAGGCCAACTAACAGATACTCTAGGAGGGTAGGGTAGAACTGCCCCTGTGAGTTTCCCAGACTGGAAATGTTTATGGCAGTAGAAAGGCCTGTTCACAGGAATGGAAAATGTGTTCTTTCTCCCTTGAAGGGGCTGGTGGTTTGGAACTGCCGACCCTGAGTATCGCAGCCCAACACGTAGTCCCAGCGCCACTAGGGCTCCTTGCACTAGATGGCAGTGCTTAAAAAAATCAGTGTAGCAGCGTCCTATTTTCTCAGTGGTTAAGTGATTGCCTGTTACTTAAAGATCAGCTCTTCAAACTTGGCTGAAAGATGTGGTAGCATGCTTGTCTAAAGATTTCCAGCCTTGGGAACCCTATGGGGGCAGTTTTACTTTGTCCTCTGCCCTGCAGGGTTGCTGTAAGTCAGAATTGACTTAAAACCAATGGGTTTTGTTGTGTTGTTTATGGTTTTGGTTATCAATGTAGCACTTCGATTTTCATCTTCTCTATGTAGTTTATCACAGTGTATGCCCTAATACAGGCAGTTCTGAGTATGTTTTGTTTACTTAGCTTGTCTTATGCTTCCCACCCCCATCCACACCTCCAGCCATTATTTTATGGGTTGCTTGAAAGCCAGGTTTGTATGTCACTTTTTCTATATCCTTAACCACATCTGGTTACAGACTTGGATCGTCGTCGGTTTTCAATGGGTAATGGCTAAAAGTAATTAGAATAGAAGACGATTACCTATTTGGAATACGTTAGATAGGCTCCTAATAAGCTTTGTCCCAGCATTAGAAAGCTGAAGGTTTAAAGGTTGTTGCTTGCATCCCAATAGCGCCTCCCAGTGGTCAGTAGCAAAACCTTTCGACTTTGGGTTCCCTGCACCATACTGCCCCAAACAAGAGTCAATGCTAAACTAAGCACAACGGCTTTCTAATTTCAAATTATGTATCTCTTTTGTAAATATACTTTGTATATATCTCTTACGCATTTGTAAAAGCTCTGGGGCTTACATTTGTAAAAGTTCTATTCTGCTTCTGTTGGCCATAATTTGAATGACTTTTGGAGGGCATTTATTTAAGAAGAGGGCATTGGTATAAGCCATGAATTCCTGGCAACTTAGAATTTAAGTGGGATGCGCTGCAAACATCTTTCTCTTCCCTGAGCTCCACCCTGAAGGTAGTGTGGCTGGTCCTGCCTTTTCTCCTTTACATCACTGCAGTACCTTTCTTTCGCTTTAGTCCTGGCGGGCAGGTATGTCGTTTGCTTGTCAGCCAGACTGATTTATGCTGCAATAGAATTCCGTAAGCTAATCTTTCAGGCATTATTTAATTCAGATAAGAGCAGTGTTTTAGCGTTTGCATTTTCTCTGTGGAAATCATACTCGCTTCTGTTTAGTCCCAATGTTTTAAGGGAATGTCTGAGAATTACATATGCTTAATGATTCATACTCCTAGGATTTTGAAATGATTCCAACTGACCCCTAGCTCTTCTTTTTAAAGACTTCCAGAAATATCACAAACCAAAAAAAGGTATAGTAAATGTTTGAAATATCTGTTTGAAAGTGGTTGATGACTATAATTTTTTAAACTGATTGATTTAGATGACTGAACATTCTCCAAATCTACTCTTTCTTTATTATTATTTTCCAAAACTATTCTTGATAGAGTAAAGATTTTCAAATGGAAAAACAGTCTCCTTTTTTGTGGTGTGGAAAATTAGCGTCTGATCACTGATCCACACCAGTGAATGCGATGCCCCTTAGTTTTTCTGAGGTTATGCATAACTCTTGTCTATCCAACTTCATAAACTGTGGAATAGGTTTTCTGGAGACAAAAATCTAAGAGTGAATGTTATAACATGAATCAGACTTAGCTACAAATTTGATATAGTGTTTGCTGGAATTGACAGCAAAAGGCAACATTAATCCATATACTAGCACTGTAGTGGTTTCATTTCATCCTGTTACAGCTACGTGACTTGGAATATATTTGTGTTTTCATTTTATTGCAGTGCTTTTGAGCAGACAATAGGTACCTTTTGAGACATGGCATAGGTTTGAAACAATATAGTTTGTACCTGTGTAGTGCGACTCGTTAGAGAAATAGTTCTGGTTTAAGACTATAATCTCATTATTAGGAAAATTAATCATAAAATAGGTATTCTAACTATCAAGCCATGATCATCTTGGTTAACTGTTATTACTGTGGTCCCTCTCCTTTGTCAGAGCCTCTTCTGTGATCTTGGACAGGTATATGGTTTAATTTTCTAGTCTAAGATCAATTATGTAGGATGTGATTGTGCACTGCTAAATTTGCCTAGGAATTAAATATGTATTCTCCTCTTCATTTAATCCAGTGTATTCACATTTAATTATCATGAGATAATTAGAGACAGAAGTTCAAGGGTTGTTGGAGAACACAATCAATAGTTTAAAATGTTTTGTTATAGATTAGGTCACCCACATATTTACTGGAGGAAATTAACACAAACAGAGCATATTTTTTTTTCAGGAAAAAAATTGGCTAAAGCTCTTTGATCAAAAAGTTTATAGAGGATAATGGAGCAGTGAAGAATGCTTATGGATTTTTCTGTTCTTCTCTACACACTCATTTACACTACAAATTTGGAGAGGTAAAAATGATAATTCCTTGACCTTTTTCTTATGTATACTCTTTTTATTTGTTGACAACAAATTTAAAAAGATTTAAAGTAAGTATGTATATGTACTGCCGTTTGTGCGAAGGACTAAGCTATAAACACACAAGTAAGTATGTTCTCAAGTTATTTATGTGGGGAGTCTCTGAATGATTTTGTATTTGGGGAAGTTTCTGGACCCGAAATTAATTAATGCTTGTCAGAGAAGCCAAGTCTGCTTGTTGAACACTTAGTCCATCTTGGGACTAGTGGCAGGTTAGCGTATTTGCTTAACTGAAGACCAGGGTCTATAGGTAATGGAGTAAAAGGATCCTCGAAACTAATAGCTAATGTGGAAATGCAGCTAAGAAGTGTCCATGCTTGTGTGTATGAATGTTTTGGAGACCAAAAATGATTCCCTTTCATCCTGACGTTAAGGAGGTATGAATACTTGGGGGAAAATCTAGACAGGCCTGAATCACTGTAGAATAGAGCCTTACTGCTGCTGCTTAAATTCCTGTGCTTACAATCTCAACTTTTGGTAAAAAAGGGTAATGCTCTCTCTTTCTGGAAAGCTCTTTCAAAGGCATTCGCTTGGCTTTCTTTAATTTCCTTTAGCTCTTTGCTCATATGTCACATTTACATTGAGGATTTGAAGATACTTCTATTTAAATTTTCCATTTGTCTCACCTACCACACACATACATTTAATAACTACTTCCCTACTTTATGCTTATTTTCTTCTTAAGACCTGTCACTATGTAGCATATATGATAATCTTTGACCCTGTTATCCCCCTGTGTATCCAAGTAGAATGCAAGTTCCAGGAGGGCAGGGACTTTTGTCTGGTGTGTTCATGTCTCTCACCCTGGTGCATGAACAGTACCTGGCACAAATAAACTCTCAAGGAGAAATTGTTGAATGAATAAATGAATGTATAATGATTCGGGAGTGCAAAAAGAATGGAATGAGGCATTGGAACCACATGGATGGAATTAAGGATCCAGGGACCCTTCACTTTCAAAATCAAATCCAATATGTTAAAATCATTATTTTTCTTTAAGATAGAAGTGTTTGTGAGAATACTATATATTGTCTTGAATAGAACAGATTTCAATTAAATAGAGAAGTCTTCTACTTGATGGAAAAAAGAGAAGAAAGAGAAAAGATAAAATACATCAGGAGGGATGCCACAGAGCATGTTGGGCAGGAAAAATTGATAGTGCCCTTTTTACTGAGGCAGGACATGATACACAGAAAAGAAATGAGGGAGGGAAGAGAGAGGGGAAAAGTATATGACGGTCTCAGTTTTTTTAAATATAAAACACATGATTTTGCATGCAAATTGATCATCTTATTTTTAACCATTTGCTATATAATATTTGGATGTTAAAGACATTCAAACGTAATATTGGAACTCCTGGGTTTATGCTGTTGTAAAGTAAAATTATATACCCTAAATATGTTTTGCCTAATTAAATAAATAATCTTTTCTAAGAAAAGACCTGCCCCCTTTTGTTCTGTGACCACAAATACCTGAATAGAATTATAGGTATTTATATTTAAAACAATTTAAAAATGGATGTGAATTGATTGCATAAGATAATGCAGAACATTGTGTTTAATGATACCATTATAGTTCTTAGCTACCTCTTGGAACCCTCACTCATTGTTATTGCAAAACCGATTAGAATTGCAAGTAACACCTGTACTAGAATAGGGTCATTCAGCTGTTGTCTTGGGGAGATTTTCACAGACATTTTAAGGAGTGTTTTGGGGGATATCTTGGGTTATATGATGGCTTCTTGTGAAATGACCTTAGAGATGTCTGATTTTTATTGCTAATGCAAATTGACCTGCAGCAAAAAATTTATTGTCACTTCTGCTACCTTCATATAGAAAAGCTAATTTTTGTTGCCAACCCAACAGTTGCATTCACTTCCTGAGGGCCAACCTTATGAGCCAACCTTGATTTGCACTGAAATTTTATCCTTTGATCCCTTATCGTGTTCCTGCTTTTAGCTGTCAAAAAACCCTCAGAGCTTTGACTTGAAGAGTGGCTAAATTCAAAGACACACCAGCTGAGAGCTTGATCCCAAATATGCAGAAAAATGCCTTCTCATCACAGGCACATGGTCTGCATCTTGTCATTTAGTAGTCCATTGCAACCGTCACTAGAGCACTATTTTCTCTTTTGAGAAAAATACATTACGTCTATTAATCCTGGCTCCAAACAATTACATCTGCACACAACAAAGCAATGATATTCATATGACCAATGCACCATAAATTGTATATTAAGATGAGTGTTTTCATTAAAGATAATCACATTTGGATCACAATAGAAGGTACTGGATAGTACAGAAGGAAAATATTGAACAAAATTCAAATTCATGTGAAAGAACAGACATACTGATCTGACAGGGATCAGAGGAACCCCCAGACTCTGGACACCCTTCAAACCTGGAACTGAAGCCGCTCCTCAAGCTCACCTTTCAACCATGTAAGAGACAAACTTGTCATGTGCACAATAACATCTGAGAGGATGTCATTCTTCTCAGGAAAATCAGCTCTATGAGACCAAAAGCAAAGGGCATCATTTGCTTAAAAGCCAAATGTAGGAGCCAGAAAAGGACAGGCAGACTGGGCAGATGGAAATGGGAAAGCAAGGAGAAAGAGAAGAGAATGCTGATGCGTTGTGAGTTGCAATCAGTAACACAAAACAATTTGAAAATAAATTGCTGAATAGCAAACAAAGTTACGTTGCAAGTTTACAGCTAAACCACAATTGAATATTTCTTAAAAAATAGAGGAAAACAAAGTCTTAAAAATATCAATAAGAAATACTAAAATGTAAGAGTTCAGTGTATTCACCAACAAATTCAAAGCCTAACTTAAATATTATATACTAAGATCCTTTTCTATAAAACTGGAAGTTATTTTCTTTGGTAGAATCAACTATAACCACACAGTTCAAGTGAAGATGCCTTCCAGCTGGGTATGACCAGCAGGACACATTTTTTATAATCCACGAATACTCTAAGGAAAAGGCCTTTGTGGACAGGCATAAATGGTATTCTCTCATCTTCTTGTGACATGTCTCATTGGTAGCACGTTAATCCTATGTTTCTTGCTTTATGGTGAGAGTTTAAATGCACCTTTAAAAAAGGTTTTTTTTATTTAAGAAAATGAAATAAAATGATATTGCCATAATTCAAACATTTTAATGATTTGTTTCCAGAGATTGTTTCCAAGCAACAAAAAATCAGTCTCATTAGTGTATACTCGCAGGTTAAGTCTCTTGGTTCCTTACCGTCCCCACTAATCTTACTATTCAATTATATTTCCTATCCTTTCAACAGTCAATATGTTTCAGCCAAGCCCTAGCTTCTGGAAATATCATGCCGGAGTCAGCCTTTCCTATATTGTCAATCCAAGAGAAAGAAGATAGGGGCAGGTTGGAAAGCAGACGGAGACAAGTCCTACACCAGAGTAAAGAAAGGAACTGTCCTTAGTTTAGTTCTGTATCCGTAGAATGTAGCAGTGATTGGCAAGTACTGGTAGGAATCCAATATTTTGGGAATCAATTGGTTTGTGACATGCTAGTTTTGAATGCCATAAATTACTAATAAGACATTGGTGGATGGGTCACTGGAAATAAATATACTAATTAGTTGGGGAATTCTGACAGTATGTTAATTACAGATTTTGATGTCAGGACTTTGTTGTTACCTGTAGAAATTAAAAAATGAAGTAAAGTTATGCACTCAGCATCTTAGAAAAAAATCACTGGTCCCCTTCTCCAACTCCAAGCATGGCATTGCAGTACTCCTGGAGCACATGCTCTTGATAGTCTACGAACGTGTGACCCACACTTTCCGTTTTCTAACAGATGTCAGATTACGGTCAGGTATCAATCTGGATGAAATTGTCGCAAGTCCAGGCCATGGAGACAAGTTCTATTTGATCTAACCTTGTCTGGGTAATTCCTCTCTCCTTGTTACTGATGAATTCGTCTAGCAACAAATCATTGTTAGCGGCTGTTGAGTTGGCCTCAAACTCATGCGCAACCCATACATACCTGAACGAAATACTACCCAGGCCTGCTCCATCCCGTAATCCACTGAGGAGCTAACTGCTGTGCTCCATAGGATTTGTATTTTCTAATGTTTAGTGAATTCCATGAAAATCTATGGAGCAAATTGATTTTCCATTTGACAAGCACTTTACACACATTTTATTTCATGATTGTCTGATATAATTTGGAAGTGATCACTAGACCTTTCTAGTTCACCTTAGTCTGAAAGTGTCCCTGAAACCTGTTTGGCATCTGCAAATCACTGCTAATAAATGAGTGGGGCTAAACATGAAATACCCTTGCCAGAAATGAAATCTGGGTCTTCTGTGTAAAAGGCGAGAATTTTTCAATGGGATCATCAATGCTTTAGGCACAAGTACATGCTGTGTAATTCTGGCAAGGTTTCTGAGAAACATTTTTCTTTCTGCTTTCAGAAATATTGGCAACATCTAGCTATCAGTCTGAGGAGAAATTGCATATTCAGTGGAGGGCAGAAACTAGGGAACAACAGAGCAGGAAAGGCAAGACCTTAATGTATTACACTAGAGTCTGCCCTACCTATAGATTTAATATGTGAAGGTTTTTAAATCTTATTTTTGAAGTCTGCTTGATTCAGTCTTCTCTGTCATTTGTAGGCAAAAGCAACCTAACTGACATAGTTTCTAGGTCTCTTGGCTCATGTAGAGTATTTCTCTTCTATAATAGATGACCCTGGCACAGGGAGGGGTGTGCTATGCACAATGATGAAATAGCAATTCCTCTCTGTCTGTGCTATATTTGTTTGTAACTCCAGGTAGCAAAAAACAGTGAGAATTCCAATTTATAGCTGGTGATAGGATTACCATAAAGATATGTGAGAAAGTAATGAAGCACCAGAAACCATTTCAGCTTAGGCAGTTAGTCCTCCAGGATGACTGAAAGATCATATTGAGGATCGTATACAACTCCGGCGCACCGAAAGCAGCTCTATTAGTAAATAATTCTCATAGTTCAGATTTTCTCCTCTACGTCTTCCGAATGTGATTCTCTGTTTCTCCTGCTGCCAAATGTTCTCAGCTCTGAACTTCATGGACTTCCACTGCCTTATGAACTCATGGTGTCTTTTCTCCATTTGACTTTTCAGCTACTGTTCTCACTCTGTTATGCAGTATCTTGTCCCTTCTCAGGATGGGTAGAGTTCCACAATTCCCATGTAGGATAATGACAATCCCAATCCCAAACCTCTTTTCATACCTCAAATGCTGCCACGATCTAACAGAAAATCAGCCAGATGGGCCAAACTTTCTTGTCACATCACAACTGCGGCCCTTTCCTGAAATCCAGCGATCTTTGGGGGTGGTACCTATCCTGTTCAATACCCGTGCCTAAGATTTCAGTATCACATAAAACAACAACAAACTTTTAGGGGGATTTGCATGGAAGAAAGCTGTTATGTCTGCATTGTTCAGATGATGGCTGCATGCAGCTGATGTTTCAGAATATTCTAGAGCTTGGGAAGAAGCCCTAGTGTTGGAGAGGCTGCTAACTGCAAGGTCAACAGTTTGAAACCACCAGTCCCTTGGAGGGGTGAGCAGGAGATGAAGCTTCCTAGTTCTGAAAAGATGCACCATCTATGAAATCCACAGGAGCAGTTCTCTTTTGTCCTTTAGGGTTGCTGCAATTCAGAATTGATTCAATGGCAATGAGTATGGGATATATATATATATTGCATGAGCTATTTAGTACATAGCTAAATCTAGGATACTGTAGATCTAATACGCATCTCCTAGGCTTTGATCAAGAAAACCCGGTAATGTTACACTTGGATCCAGAACCCCTGGTAATGTTGGGCCGCAATCCACAAGATTGACAGTTTGAAACCACCAGCAGCTCCTCAGAAGACAGACAGGGCTTTGTATTCCCCTAACCATTACTGTCTCAGAGAGCCACAGGTGGTCACTCTGAGTCAGCAATGACTTCCTGGCAATGAGTAAGTATGTATGTAAGCCTTTGATCTATTTTCAAGTATGAGTACTTGAAAGAGTATCACACACAGTTTCTTCCTCTCCTATGTCTTTCTCTTTCATTATCTGAACATTTTCAGCCAGCCAACCAATCTTACACAAGTCTTACCCAGAACTTCCTCCTGACCTATACAAACCCCAAACAAAATAAAAGCACAACCTGCCATCCAGCCCATTCCCACTCTCAGCAACGCTGCATAGAGTTTCCAAAACTGTAACTCGTTACTGGAACAGAGAGTTTCACCTTTGGTGGGGACTTCTTTCCTTATCTAGGTACCATGATGAGCATATGATAGCATTCCTTTCCCTTTTCCCTGATCGAGGGACAGAAAGACTAAAGGATTGCCTTTAGTCCCTTGGTCAAATTTGGAAAGGGGAGATATGTGGCCAATCCAATGGAAAGTCTGATAAGTGTAATAGTAGGTGGAGGAAGAACTAAGATTT
Source organism: Tenrec ecaudatus (assembly GCF_050624435.1). Lineage (NCBI taxonomy): Eukaryota > Metazoa > Chordata > Mammalia > Afrosoricida > Tenrecidae > Tenrec > Tenrec ecaudatus. The sequence continues at coordinate 103,112,715 of NC_134548.1, read as the reverse complement.
ACTAGGTAATGATTGTGACTCTAGGTCAAGTTTATGTGGCAGGGAAATCAAAATTATTCTAGTCAATTATCATATCTATCGTTTATTGTGAAAATCTTAAGAATTGAAATAATCTTTTATGACACTAGAAATACTACATGCTTATTCCAGACTATAATGGTTGAATATACTATTGTACTGGGCATTTAGAAATTACTTTTATGATTATTATGATATATTTTTACTTGAATGTGTAAATGACATTTTTTACAAGAAGTCAAAATATATTCAAAGTGATCTCATTTGGGCAATATTTTTTTTATTCTTGCTTAAAAACTGAGGAAGATAAAAGAAACCAAGGGAAATAATCTTACCATAGTTATTTTTTCTTGGTATGTTCTTTGCTTAGTCTTTTCTTGTTAGCATTCTGAATATACTAGGGGCTGAAATGAATATACACTTTCTAGAGGAGTTGTATTTTGAAGTAATTCAAATATCCAATCTTGTAATTTAAAAAACAAAAAACTTACTTACAGTGCTAGAGAAGTTGATTTCCAGGCACAAGAGATGGTATAGGAAAAATTACTTTTAGAATATGAAAAATAAAAAAACCCAGCAAAGGAAGCAGGTAAATATTCTTATGTTGATTTGTGAGACAAAGGAAAAGGAATGGAGAGAATATCCCTTGTAAGTAAAACAATATATGCCTCAAGGCTATTTCTAAATAACTATACAATTCATTTATAGGTCTATTTCTGTCTGTGCCTCTATTTTTTGTTATACTACATTGTGGTGCCTGCAACTAAGACATAGATATGTCTGGAATTGCATTATTGAAGCTGCTTCCTCAATTACCTTTTCAAGATAATTACCTTTGTACTAGAGGGTTTTAAAAATCAATAGTGTTCCTGGAAATATCTTGGCAACGGTTAATTAATTTTGCAATTCATGGTAACAAACAGCTATTCTGCTTGGCAAAAATGATCATATTTTAATGTCTCCAAACTATTCAAGACAGTGTTTGGAATGAAGAATAATTTTTGAAGGATAGAATTTAAAACAAATGTGTATTACTGGTAAATTTGAGGCCAGCCTCTATAAAGACTGAATACTCCCTTCGAAGGCAAAAATGGATGAAAAGTCAAACTCACTGCCTTCTAGTTCATTCTGAACCACAGCTCCCCTATAGGACAGCATAGAACTGCCCCTGTGGGTTTCTGAAACTGTAGCTTTGTATGGGGTTAGACAGCCTCTTTTTTCTCCTGCAAAGTGACTAGTCATTTCGAACTGCTGACCTTGTGGTTAGCAGCCCAACGCATAGCCGCTATGATACTAGGACTGCAGAATAATGAAAGAAGTCATCATTAATTATTTAATAACCAGACAGATAGTATTTAAGCATTCTAACATGTCTTTGGTCCTCATAGAGGCTTCATTGATTTAGTAACAAGTCAGATGTTATAGTAATTCTAATGACATAAGTAATTACTTTAACTCTTCATATTATGACCAATACATTTTGATGGTTTTCTTTTAATGAATGATAAAAAAATACAGCTGTCTAGAATTCATAGAATGGGTATACTCACTGAAGATTTTAGTTGGATTGATATGTGGAATAACTAATAAAATGAATCATTATGAAGTTTGCAAATATGAAAGTTCTATAATAGATCTTAATAATAATTTTAGATAGACACTTCTAATTGTAACTTTGGGTGAAAATTTCATGGATTGACTCTTCCTTTACATTAGGGTTTGCTGAAATCTTTTCAAATCAGTTCCTTGATCATTGACATCCTTAATTCTATTTGACAGAAAGAGTCACAACCTTTCCTTCAACAGAACGCTCAGTAACCTTCACTAAGTAACCATTAATTAAGCAATTAAAGTAAATTTGAATAAACAATAATTTTGAAAGGAGAATAGAATTAACTCAAAGACAGTTTAAAAATAGTTTTATAGCACATCAGTCATTATTGACCAAAAATCTCTTAGGGAATATTAACAATGCATTTGATAGTTGCCAAGGAAACCTTAACCTTTCCTGAGAATGTCTGCCCTTCTGTATTGTACCTGATTGTCAGAATAACTTCAGCAACTGATTATAACGGAGCCATTTTCAACATCAAGCTTTTTCTTACCAATCTTTTTTCAAAGTACAAGCTCGAGTAGTCAGACTTGCATGCTCTGTCCTCATATTTATGTTTCTGAGGATTTGTACTTAAAATATGGAGACTCTGTAATTATCTTCCTAGTCAGTTTACTTCACTAGGTCAGGGAAATAAATTTTAATTTAGAGACATGGAAACTGAAGCATCCCAATGTATTGATAGAATCACTATCATTACACTTCTGAATGCCTAGCACATATGGAAGGTCTGTTTTCATGCGTGTCTATTAACCTGTGAGACTTTGCGGTAAGGCGAATGTACTAGATAGGGGACGTAAGGTTAGATGACTTAATATCTGTTCACCATAGCCAAACCAATTTCCCCCTCCATTTCTTTATCTATTAAGTAGCATGCTGGGATTAAACACACTGGTGCACACACTAAACACTCAACAATGAATCATTGTTTTTATTAGTTAAGTGGTATATATAATATGGATGCATAATTCATATTCTGAATACCTACTTGAATATTATGATCTACGGAATGATATTTTATGAGGTTAGACAGCAACATATATGAAAATGGTACGATATTAGAAATGGAAGCTCTATGACTTCCACAGAAGGTGGGAAAGGAACGATTTATTTACCTGTTGCTATGAGGACCTCTAGTGGTGGGGTGGCTGATGTACTGAGCTCCTAAACACAGTTGAACTCACCAGTTGCTCAGCAAGAGATGTCTCTAAGATAGCCAGGTCCCTCGGGTTAAGTTTTATTATTCATTTGTGGCTGAGCCTGCTATGATGGTAGACAGCATTTATGTGTATGTAAATATGATAGGACTAATACTGTACTAGAAACCAACAAACAATGCCCTTTTCCAAATGATTCCAGGACTCAGCTTTAACTATTTTAAACTGGTTTTATTGTCAGGGTCATAAGCACATCTCACTTTTTTTCCTAAGAGACAGTGTAACTAAAAAATTTTTGAGTCAAGAAAGGCCAAAGAAAGGATTTATAACACGGTCTATGGAGCTCTAGGGACTCCATACGTAGATTTTAAGTCTTATAAATTGAACTGATAATCACCAGGTCAGCACTTTGAACCTATTCCCTGCTCCTAGGAAGAAAGACCTCTGTTTGATAGCTTCTGAAATCTGAGGGCACTCTGCTCTACAGCGTTGCTGTGACTCAAAATCAACTCTAGAGCGATGGATTAGGGTTTTTAAAAATAAGCTTCCTTCAAATCACCACTCCATTTGTGTTTATTGATGCTTGCTTTAGTTCAGGAGGAGCCCTAGTAATGTAGTGGGTTAAGAGTTGGTCCACTAAACCCAAGGTCAGCAGTTTGAAACCACCAGCCCCTACAGGGGAGAAACATAAGACAGTCTACTCTAGTAAAGATTTACAGTCTCTGAAAGCTATGCTTCTACTCTGTCTAAAGGGTCCCTATATGTTGAAACCAATTCAATGACAGTGAGATTTTCAGAGATTTGGTTGACTTGGCCATTAATGAAAATATCTATAGATTTTTTTTAATTGGCATTTCTTCCATAATTTTTAATATTTTTAAAAACCTGGTTATAAAGTAACACAAGATAATTGCAGAAAAAGTATTAAAAAACAGCTTTTGGAAAATTACAATCGCCTGTAATTCATACCTTAAAATAATCACATTAGCTTTATTTTTTTCAGGCATTTTACTGTACATGTAAATGTATTAAAATAAATATTATTAACAATGTTAAGGTGTCTCATACTTTTAGAATAAATATTAACAATGTTTAACAATGACTCATACTTTCAAAATAAATTTATATTTAATGTTATACATTTTGACCACTTTTTGGTTATCAAATATTCTCATAAGTATTATTTTTATTAGTTGCCACATATTCTATCTTATGAATGTACTAGAGAGTGTTTAATCATTCTTGATTATTTGGCATGCATTTTTCAATAATATAAAATTGCAGTACACATTGTTGAAAATCTTTGATTATTCTTTTTATTATTTTAATAAAATTATGACCAGAATTGAAATCATGGAATTATGAAATGAAATGCTATCAATCTTTTTTATTTATGTATTTGGTTGCAGCAAAGTTAAAATATACAAATAAATATCCTTTGTTATATCTCTGTATATCCTTGGGTATATTTCCACTCTCCCTCTCATATCTGTTCAGCCTGTTTCGTCTGTCTACTTATCTATTCATAGATCACCACGGTTACAGCATTTGAAACAGCATTTGCCTCTGTTTTCTTTAACTCTTGCAAATCTCCCTACCTCCATCATTTTTTGTCAACCTCCTACTTCTTGTATATTTCATTCCTCCTCACTGAACTTGAGGGAGCTCCGATGGTGCTGTTGGGTAAGGGTTGGACTGCCAACTACCTGCAAGATTGGCAGTTGAAACCCACCAGCTGCTCCGTGGGAGAAATATGGTGCTATCTGCTTCCATAAAGGTTTACAGAGACACAAAACTCCATGTCATGTCACTAAGAGTCCGAATTCCCTGAATGACAGCCGGTTTTGATTTGTATTTTTTCCCACCCAAGTTAAAACTTGTCAACTGGGTATCCAGTGACTTCAGTTCCCTCCCTTCACCACTGAGTTAGTTAGTTTATTGTGCCAACCTGGCCGATAAACACATGTGGGGTTAATTCAAGGGTGGAGAGATAAAGGGTTCGGTGAGCATTGCCTTTCTAGTTCTAGGGTCGCTTGCTTTGTGATGGTTGGACCAGGGTGCAGCTGCCTTAGCCAGTTCCCTGCTTTAGCTGACAAAGCTCACTTCCTGCAAGACATCCCCAAGGAGAAGCCACATGGACCTACTCTGATGCAGCCCTGGTTGCTGGAGCAGCCATGTGGAGACCCCTGCAAGCGCTGAGATGCTTACACATTTACTGACTCTGCTTTCTTCCTGAAGTGGGCATCATTTCGTCTGTTTTGTGAGATGGTGGAGGATTTTGTGGATTAGTGTTGCACATATGGGTTAAGGGGTTAATGTCGGACTTGTGGACTTGGTCAGCATTGCGTTAGGATGTTTTCTTGATGCATACTTAACCTTCATATAAAACTCTCTTATACACGAGTGTCTGTGGATTTGTTTCTCTAAAGTACCCAGACTAATACAACCTCCCATGCCCTTTCCTCATTATTTGAATTAGATTATTTGCTCTTTTCTTGTTGAGTTGTTGACTTCTTCCAGAAATTTTTCACTAGTCCTTTGTTCAATGAGTTATTATTTCCCAGTCTATTGCCTCTTTTCACTTTTTTGGTGAAATCTTCTGATGCACACAAGTGTTTATTATTTAGGAGGTCTCAATCATCTATTCTATCTATTGCTGGTTGTGTGTTTTTGATTATACTTAATAATGTATTTATGCTATGTATTCAGGCCCTTTAGCTTACACTAGTTTTTTTTTAGATAATCTTTATAGTTCCCTGATTTTTACATTTAGGTATGTGGTCCATCTTGTTTTCATTTTTGTATTTTTTCTTTTTTTTCCTTTCTTTTTTTAAATTTCAATCATTTTATTGGGGGCTCATACAACTCCCATCACAATCTATATATACATCCATGTGTCAAGCATATTTGTACATTTTTTGCCATCATCATTCTCAAAACATTTGCTTTCTACTTGAGCCCTTGGTATCAGCTCCTCATTTTTTTAAAGTCATTTTTTAGGGGCTCATACAACTCCTATCAAAATCCATACATACTTCAATTGTGTGAAGCACATTTGTACATTCATTGCCCTCATCATTCTGAAAACTTTTGCTCTCCACCCAAGCCCTTGGCATCACTCCCCCCTCCCTCATGAACCCTTGATAATTTATAAATTATTATTTCGTCATATCTTGCTCTGTCCCACATCTCCCTTCCCCCAATTTTCTGTTGTATGTCCTCCAGGGAGGAGGTCACATGTAGATCCTTGAAATTGGATCCCCCTTTCCAGCCCACCCTCCCTATGCCCTCCCAGTATCGCCATTCACACCACTGGTCCTGAGGGGATCATCCGCCCTGGCTTCCCTGTGTTTCCAGTTCCCATCTGTACCAGTGTACATCCGCTGGTCTAGTCAGACTTGCAAGGTAGGAGTCGGATCATGACAGTGGGGGGGAGGGGGTGGAAGCATTTAGGAACTAGAAGAAAGTTGTATTTTTCATCGTTACTACATCGCATCCTGACTGTCTCGTCTCCTCCCCAAGGCCCTTTTTTTGTTCTGATGATGCCTGATACCTGATCCCTTGACACCTTGCAATTGCACAGGCTGGTGTGCTTCTTTAATATGGGCTTTGTTGCTTCTGAGCTAGATGGCCCCTTGTTGATCTTCAAGCATTTTAAGACCCCAGACGCTATATCTTTAGATAGCAGGGCACCATTCGTTTTCTTCGCCACATTTGCTTATGCACTCATTTGTCTTCAGCGGTCCTATCAGGGAGGTGAGCACAAAATGATATGGTTTTTTTGTTGTTGTTGTTCTTTGATGCCTGAAAACTAATCCCTTTGGTACCTCGTGGTCACATGGGCTGGTGTGCTTCTTCCATGTGGGCTTTATTGCTTCTGAGACAGATGGCGGCTTTATTACCTTCAAGCCTTTAATACCCCAGATGCTATCTCTTTTGATACCTGGGCACCATCAGCTTCCTTCACCTCATTTAGTTGTTCATCCATTTGTCAGCGGTTGTGTTGGAAGGTGAGCATCATAGAATGCCAATTTAATAGAAGAAAGTATTCTTGCATTGAGGGAGTACTTGAGTGGAGGTCCAATGTCCCTATGCTACCTTAATACTAACCTTATAAATATAGGCACATAGATCTATTTCCCCATCCTCATGTATAAATATTTTTGCAAATGTACATGTCTTTATCTAGACTTTCATAAATGCCCTCTGCCTCCCAGTTCTTTCCTCTGTTTCCTTTGTCTTCTCTCCTATCCCACTATCATGCTCAGTCCCCACCAGGGTTTCCGCCATTCCTCTTAGTTACATTACCCTTGATCATGCCCAACCAGGCCTCCCACACCCTACTCACCACCGATTTGGGTCGCTTGTTGTTCCCTTGTCCCTGGGTAACACCACTACCTTTCCCCCCACCTCCCATCTCCCATGTCCTCACGGAACTATCGGTCCTGTTGTTTTCTCATCCAATTGTTCATCCAGCCTATGTTACTTAGACACACCTGCGGAGATAATAACATGCACAAAAACAAGACAAAGCACAAACAAGCAAAAATATACAGCAAAGCTACAACAAACCAATGACAAAAACAGAACAAAATTTTACAAAACTAATCACAAGAAGAAAGAAAAGCTTGTAGTTAGTTACAGGATTGTTTGGTGGCCTTTAGAAGTGTTTTCCAGTCCAGTCTGTTGGGGCATCACACCCTGGCCCCAAAGTCCACCTTCTGCATTCCCTGGGGACCTCGCCACTCCATTCCCTTGCTGTTCGGTTGCACCCCCATAATGTTTTGGCCCAGTGTGGTGGGATCTGATCGGGTGCAATTCCCTCACTGTGTCTCCGGTGTCATCTGTAGGGCTATGGGTCAGTGAGGGACGTCATGTCTCATAGTGGGGCCGACCATATGGTCCTCTCTGTCAACTGACTGTTCTAATTGGGAACATTGACCTCCAGGCCTGGTGGGCCATGATGTGCTCCACTCTCCCCTCCTCCCCCTTCATTTGCTCCCATGTGCTCCGATCAGATCAGATATGTCCCTCTTCCAAAGCTGTAGATTCAGTGCCATCCTTTGAAATAACATCTTCTGAGGGGAGGGACATATGTCCCCTTAGTAGTTGGGGCTGGGGCCGGCGCCCCAGACCTCTCCACTGGTTCACTACTCCATGCTGGCATGTTGCATTCACATCTTGGAGCATTGGGTTGAAGTCTGGTCCCTCTTTCCCTGTGGAGACACAAACAATACCCTCCTCTTGGGTGGGTTAGTGCCCTGTGCCCCCGCTACCCTTTTCTTTTTTATTATTATTTTCCTTTCCCCACCTCCTTTTTAGTTGTCTACCATGTGTATCCCTGTATTTGGTCTGGTCCCTGCATTATTACCTGGTCCTCACCTAAGGAATATTTGTATACCGTAGCTTTTTTCCTTTGCCCCCCCTTAAAAAAAACTTACCTCAGCAGCCTTTCAAGTTTTTCTATATATAAGTCAATGCTATCTTGAAGTCGGTTTTCTCTTTTTTACCCTCTGGGTGAGGTTGTTCTATGTGGTGGTCTCTTATTTATGTTTGGTGAGTGTTGTTCTTCTGCCCATATTGGGTCGGCAAGGATCTTTTTTAGGGCTGGGTTTCTTCTAACATATTTGAGTTTTTCCTTGTCTGGGAAGACTTTTACTTCTCCATCTATCTTGATCGATAATTTGGCTGGGTAGAGTATTCTTGGGTTTGCATTGTTTTCCTTCAAGTGTTGGAATATGTTACTCCACTCTCGCCTCTTCTTTATAGTTTCTGCTGATAGTTCTGAGCATATTCTTATTTGGGAACCTTTATATGTGATTGCTTGTTTTTCCTTAGCTGCTCTCATGATTTTCTCCTTTTCCTCAAAGTTGGATAATTTAACTCCTATGTGCCTTGGTAACTTCTTGATGGGAGTCAGTCTTGCTGGGCTTCTTTCAGCCTCCTAAAAGGTTCCCTGGTTTTCATTCACTAACCTGGGGAAGATTTCTTCCAGGAATTCTCTCACTATTGTTGCAGATGACTACTTTGTTGTGTCTTCCTCTGGTAAGCCAATAATTCTAATGTTGCTCTGCTTCATAGCATCAGACATAGCTCTTAAGTTTTCGTCAGCTTCTCTGATGATCTTATTAGATTTTTGTTCGCGTTTGTTAAACTCTGCTTGGCTGTCCTCCAAGTCACTGATGCGTTTCTCTGATTCCTCCAGTCGCTTCTCGAGGTTCGTGAGTGTGCTACTGGTTTTTGTTATCTCCTCCCTAAACTCCTGTATTTCTCTTTGATTTATGGCTTTTACCTCTTCTATCATTTCATCCTTTTTTTCTGTATTGTTTCCCTCATATCCTGTATGACTCCAAGTAGCATTCTGAAAATTTCTTTCTGTGGCAGCTCAATGTCTGCTTCCTCTATGCATGTCATTAGGTTCAAGACATCTTCTGGCATTGCCTTTTGTTTCTCCCATTTTCTGTTGAGGTCGTTGGGGCTGATGACTGTTTGCATTGCTTTGTTTTAGATGAGCCAGGTGCCATTTTCCAGGGAGTTGAAGAGAGACTTGTAGGAGTACTTATTCGAACTGCCTACAGCTTATTTCACTATGGAATTAACCTACCACTGTGTCCCTCTGTGACTTCCCTCTCAGGGGAGTGACCCAGAAGCCTTGTCTGCTTTGGTGTTGTGGAGGTTGGGCAGAGGTTCCTGCCATTGAGGAGTGTTGGCCGAGCTGCCTATGCCCCCAGGCACACAGGCAGGAATTCCCCAGTGAGAAACTGAGCAGAGTATCCCCCGGTGGGGGTCAGCAGGGCTTTTCCCATCCTTGCTAGCTACCCAGGGTGAAGCTCCCCTAGCTGGGTGAGGCACAGGCCTAAATGCCATAGGCTAAGGGGAGTGGTCTGGAGGTTAGCAGTAGAGTGTGAGAGACCAAGAAAGAGGCAAAGAGGAGAAAAATAAAGTTAAAAAGCAAACCTGATGAGCTTGTGGGTGGCGGGAAGTGGGAGATATAATGAAGAGATGGAAATAAATGCAACAAGGTAGCTGAGTCCTGATCCCCGCCAGTGGAGCTGCAAGCGTTTAGTCTCTTCTCCTAGCCGGAAGTGGCAAGCTGTGGCTGTGTTGAGAAAAGGCCGCTGCACAGTCCTCTAAGCCCGAGGGTGGGGCAGAGAGGAGACTCAAGGGTCTAGTCCTTGCCCCGAGGTCGGTGGTGGCAAACTGTGGCTGTGTTTATACCAAGCCGCCCTACATCCTCCAAATGGTCCCGGCTCTGGCAGAAACAGTGTGTGTGTCTGGAGGGGGGAGGCGCGGGGAGGGGGGGCAAGGTTAAACCCCAGCAGGTCTCCACTAAGGTAAGCCAAAAAAAACCCCAGCCCCTCAAAAACCCATGGTTCTGTGCCTACTTATCTTAATGATGCTCCTCCTGCATTCTAGCTGTGTTGAATTTCCCTCGAAGCAACTCTCCTGGGCTGAATTCTGCAGAGTCCTTCTGGTTTGTGTTACTCCATCCCCATCTTGCCCTCATTTTTGTATTTTGTGACTAAAGGATTCTGTTTCACTATTTATGCAAATGAACACCCAGCTTTCCCCTTCCTATTTGCGATGGAGTCTATCTCTTCTTGCATTTAATGTATTTCCATCTTTAGTCAAAAATTAGTTTTCTGTACATGGATGCATTTATATCAGAATTCTCAGTTCAGTTACACAGGCTGATGGATGTCTTGTTCCACCAGCACCGCACTGTTTGACTACCAAGGCTGTGCAGCAAGTTTTGAGATGAGGAACTGTCGGGTGTTCTACTTTGCTCTTCATCTATAGTAGTGTTTTGTTAAATGATGCAGAATGCTGGAATCTAGATAGGGAATTGCATTATATCTGGATGTTTCTTTGGGTAGCATTTAATTAGATTCTTAAAATACACACATGAACACCCCCCCAAATAAAGCTCCCCAAATTTTACCACATTATAGAAATAATTCCTATTTCACAATGTTACTTATTTCTTACATCTCTGTTCAAATCATTTGATGACATTTAAAAATTATTTTAATAGAATAATGACCAGAAATGAACTTATGGAATTGTGAAGTTAAATGCTATGGATGCAATTTTTTGTTACAGAGAGGAAGGCATGATAGATAGCTGGGAGTTATGTTGACTCACTTCCACTGACTCATCTTAGAGTAAAGAGAAGCTTCTATTTTCACATGTCTGCTGTTACCATTCCCACACTAAAACAATTATCCATTCACACTGTAAGAGCGATAAGGGGCAGAGAGGAGAGATACTTTTGGAGCAGGAATTTGGAGGCTTTCAGTGCCACTATGATCTATTTTCCTGCCCATTCCATTTGAATGACCATATTGATGTGGAAGCCATAGGTCCACATCTCAAGTTCTCAGAACACCTACTTATTTTTCTTGGAATTCTTTATCTGAATGCGTCAAGAAATCAATAAATAAACCAAACTCACAACCATTGAGTCAATTCTAACTCATTATGACCTCATAGGACGAGGTTGAACTGCTGCTATAAGTTTCCTAGACTGTAATTCTTTCTTTTAAACAGTTTTATTGGCATATATTTCACATATCATACAATCTAACCACTCAATCATATTAAGACTTGTGCAATCATCAACACAATCAATTTCAGGGCATTTCATTTCCTACTCATTTTTGTTAGCTGCTCATTTCCTCCTATCCTCCCCTGTCATGCCCCACCCATCTACTGTCTCCATAGATCTATCAATCCTGTGTTTCATATACAGAAAAATCATTTAAAACAACACAATTGTGGAAAGCAAAAAATCCAACCAACCAAACAAAGGAACAGAACTCAACATAATGTCTAGACAAAACATGGAAAAATCTCAATCAAAGAGAAAGCAAAACATATTAAAAACCGAAACAACTTTAAAATAGGTCAAAGGGGAGATCAAGTGACAAGGTGTTACATTTTAACCTAACTATGTCTAGCACAATAAATTTTCCAATGTTCTCTGTATGATTGCAATGTTATTCACTTCCCTTGAATGTTGTCTGAGAGGATTCACTAGAGATTTACTCCATATGGGGACCCTGAAAATGGATTTGGGGCTCCATTGTTTTCTGTAGCCTTCTGCAAACTCAGTATTCATGGTTTAAGCTCTGGTGCTGTTTCCTCCTTCAAATTTGGGTTTTATTATTTATAATCCTTGGATCACACAGGCTGCCATGCTTATTCCATGTGGACTTAGTTGATGCCTCACTGAAATATCTGCTTGTTTGAAGATAAGCCTTTAAAACCCCAGATGCCACTCTTTCTGATAGCTGGGCATCATCTGCTTTCTTCACCGCCCTTTGCTAGAACCTGTATTGTCAGTGATTGCTTCAGGTTTATGTCATAAGAACTTAATCATAAGTTCTTAAATTGGGGCTAGAATTAAGTGGGAGCCCAAAATCCATTCATATATCTATGGTTTATATCTATGCCTCTGGATCATTATAGAGACATCATTTTCAATTTATGATAGAGAACATTATAAATGATTCCTTATAGTAGTAGTGGAATCATACCAGATTTGCCTTTGTGTGATTGATTAACTTCACTCAGCATAATGGTTTCCATGTCCATCCATGTCATGAGGTATTTCGTAGTTTCATCACTTTTTTAGGAGTGCATAATATCCAATTGGTTGTATGCACAAGAGTTTCATTATCTAGTTTTCTACTGATAGCTATCTGGGCTGTTTCCAGATTCTTGCCCAGATTGGGATCTGAGCTGCAATGACCATGGGAAAGCATACATCTGTCCATGTTCTGCCTCTTACTTCTTTGGGTGATATTCCCAGCAAAGGAATTGCTGAATTGTATGATATTTCCATTGCAGGTTGTTTTAAGTAGCATCATATTGCTTTCCACACTGATTGTACATATTAGCAAGCCTACCAGCAGTTTATAAGGGTTTCCATCTCTCCACACCATCTCTAGTATTTGTTGTTCTCTTGTTTTTTTAATTGGGATATAGTTGTGGGTTTAACGTGATATGTCAACACTGCTTTGCTTTGCATCTCCTGGGTAGCTAGTGATTATGAGCATTTCCTCAAGTGTTAATTATTGTCCTCCTTTGTGAATTGTCTATTCATGTCCTTTGTCCACCTTTAAAATGGATTCATTTTTTTCTTAATCTTTTTAAAAATCAAATAATTTTATTAGGGGCTTGTACAACTCTTATCACAATCCACACATACAACCATTGTGTCCAGCACATTTGTACATGTATTGCCCTCATCATTCTCAAAACATTTGCTTTCTCCTTGAGCCCCTGGTACTTGCTCCTCATCTCTTCCCCTTCCTCCCCACTCTTCGCTGCCCCTGAACCATTGATATTTTATAAATTATTATTACGTTTTCATGTCTTACACCATCTGGCATCCCCCTTCACCCAATTCTCCACTGTCTATCAGGGAGATTATATGTAGATCCTTGTGATCGGGTCCCTCTTTTTCACTCACCGTCCCTCCACCCTCTCGGTATCACCACTCTCAGCATTGGTCCTGAAGGGATCATCTATCCTGGATTCTCCGTGCTTCCAGTTTCTACCTGTACCAGTGTACATCCTCTGGTGTAGCCGGATTTGTAAGGTAGAATTGGGATCATGATAATGGGGGTGGGTGAGAATGGAAACATTAAAAAACTAGAGGAAAGCTGTATATTTAATTGTTGCTACATCACACCCTGACTGGCTCGTCTCCTCCCTGCGACCCTTCTGCAAGGGGATGTCCAGTTGCCCACAGGTGGGCCCTGGGTCCCCACATTTCTCACTCCCCCTCATTCACAATGCTATGAATTTTTTTGCTCTTTGATGCCTGATACCTGATCCCTTCTACGCCTCGTGATCTCACAGGCTGGTGTGCTTTTTCCACGTGTGAATTAGTTGTTTTTTGAAGTGTTGCACAAATTGAGGTGTTTCAGAAATCTATAAATTTTAGTAATTTGTCCCTTGTCTGTGTGTCATTGCTAAAGATGTTTTTCCCAATCTGTGGACTCTTGTTTTACTCTTTTGATGAAATATTTTGATGTGCTAAGTGTTTTATTTTTAATAGGCCTCTGTTATCTATTTTGTCTTCCATTGTGTGTGTTTCCTTTATTATGTTTTGTAGTCCATGTGTATTCTGCAGTAGGGCCATTAAATTTGTCCCAATTTCCCCGCTAATGAATCTTGTAGCGCGGAAGTTTTCATTTAGGTCTGTCATCCATCTTTAGTTTGTTTTTGTTCAAGGGGTAAGGGATGGGTCCTGTTCTATTCTTCTGAGGATGGAGATCCAATTTTTCAATTACCATTTTGGGAAGAAATATCCCTTTCCTATTTAATGTTTTTGATCCATTGTAGAAAATCCTTTACCTAAAAATGAATGCTTTCATTTATGGACTTTCAATTCTGTTCCATTGGTCTATCTATCATCATTTTATAGGTATCTGGCTACTTTGACCCTTGTGGCTCTGTAGCAGAGTTCGAGGTTGGGTAGTGCAAGACCTCCTACTTTGGTCTTTTAGAGAAGCTCTTTGCTTACTCTGGGCCACTTCCCTCTTCATATAAAGTTGGTAAGTTGTTTTTCCATTTCTTTAAAGAATGAAGTGGGGATTTGTCCCGCATCAAGCTGGGTCCGAAATGAGGTGTGCGGATGAAAGGAAAAGAAAGAGACATACAAAGTATGGGATTGGGAGGACTTCAATCTGATGGACTGAAGTACCGAGCATATTCAAAGCTTGGTTTTTATACTCTTCTTACAAGGGAATGATTACAAAGTACATCTTAAAGCACTGAATTAAAAAAATTTTTTTAAAAGCTTTTTAGCTATGTAAACATTACTTAACTAAGCATGCTGTCTAAACACTTGATGAATAACAGCACTATAGTCTAAGATAAGCAAATGACATGCAGGGTTACAGAGAGTCATAAAGGGGTCATAAATAATGGAGTTATCTTGCAATGCTTTTAGCTGCAATGTAAACAGAGGCACAGGAGACTAATTAGTCACCCATCAATAAACACCTTGACCAGCAGACCTCCTACAGATTTGGATCCGAAATGTTTTGTATTTGTATATTGTTTTAGGTAGTATTGATATTTTCACAATATTAAGTATTCCTATCTGTAAATACAGGCTATTCCTCCATTTGTGTAGTCTCATGGCTTCTGTGTACTGTAGTTTTCATTGTACAGGTCTTTTGTTTATTTGCTTAGGTTTATTCCTAGGCACCCTTTTTATGTGGTTATTTTCAAGGGTCCTGTTTTCTTGATGTCTTTTTAAGAATTCTCATCACTGGTATATGGGAATCTGATTGGTTTCCACTTTTAATCTTGTATCTTGCTACTTGACCAAATACCTCAATTTTTCTTCAAGTCTTTTTGTGGAGCCCTGGGCTGCGGGGGGTGGGTTTTTCCATTTAAAATCATATTGTCTTAAACAAAGAGTTTCTCACATTTTGCCAAATTGTATTTCATTGATTTCTTATTATTGTCTAATGGTTCTGGCTCAGACCTCGAGCACACTGTGAAATAAGAATAGTGTTAAGAACTACCCTTATCTAATTCCCATTTCCAAGGGCAACATTTTAAGTTTCTCCCCATGAGTGTGATATTTGGCATTAGCTTTTTGTATATGACCTTTATAATGTTGAGGAATTTCCATTCTATTCCCATTTTGGTGAATGCTTTAATTTAACTAGGTCTTGTATATTTTCACATGCTTTTTTGTCATCTATTAATATGATCCTGTGTTTCTCATTCTTTGTCTTGTTTATGTGGTGGAGTACATTGATTGTTTTATGAATGTTTAAGCCTGCGTTACATCCCTGGTATGAATCCCACTTGATCATGATGAATTTTTTTATATGTTGTTGGATTCTACTGCTCAGATTTCTGTTGATAATATTCACATATGTATTCATGAGTGCTATTGATCTGAGAAGCCATTTGGTCCTGGGCTTTCCTTGGTTATTTCTTTTTCTTGGTTAATTCTGCATTAATTTGGGTAGATGGTATGTTTCTGGGTGTTTGTCTATTTCTTGTATATTATCAAAATGTTAAAGTATAATTTTTGTAATTGTGTGTTATTTTTCCTTTAATTTCATTTGAATCTGTTGTGATAGTGCTATTTTCATTTCTAATTTTATATATTGCATCTTTCTTTTCCTTTGTCAACTTAGCTCATAGTTTGTCAATTTTATTAATCCTTTCTCAAATTCAGTTTCATTTTTTTCATGGCAATAAATATTGTAATTTTGTGTTTGCTTGGGGCTTATGCTGACAAATAATTTTCAAATCTATTTCTTTTCCTTTAAATACAGAGTTAAGCCACAAACAGGTATAGCTAAGACATTTCATCTCACATGTACATACTTATGTGGGAAAAATCCAGCTTATTGTCTTGTTGATTTTCCCATTGTTTTCTGTTTTCAAGTTCATTTATTTCCACCATAACTTTATGATTTATTTTCTTTTGTTGCTGGAGGTTTTGTTTTTGCCCTTATTCTAGTTGTTAGAGGTGCTGTGTAAAGCTGTTGATTCTGGATAAGTGGTTTATGACCTGCTGGGCTCTGTTGAGGCAGTTGGCTCTGCCTTGTTACACAGGAGAGGTATAATAGGAACTGAACAACATATAGTGGTGGAATGTGAGACAGGGGACACATATGGGTAAATGAGGGCGAGAAGAGCAAGAATAAAATAAAATTAATCATAGTAATAGTAAGCAGATATCTGGGTAGGCCATTGGATTTCTAAGAATATTGAGGAAATGCATTTAAAGGGACAATCGAATTAATAAGTTTCATGGAAATATAATTCTCAAGGGAAGAGAGAGAGAGAGAGCCGAAAGTGATGATCAGCTGATGTGCAGAGAAAAAGAGAGTGACAAATAGACAAGAGACTCAAATGTAGCTAGATATGGGTGCTGTAATTCTATTGTATGTCAGAATGAATTAGGGCATGTTTGCACGCTGAGAGAGAAAATTAAAAAAAAAAAGAAAAGCCTTTGTTCAAGTGGATGTGCCAGAATCTACAGGCCATCTGGTTTTGGCTGGGGAGAAATGTATATTCTTTTGTCTCACAGAAGACAACACTCACAGAGGAAGTGGGAGATCTGGAAAAAAATAATCAATGTATTGTAATGGAACAAACTTCCTGAAAAATAAGTAAAATAAAATAAGAACCAAAACCGCCTCATGGGTAGGAATTTCTGTTCCTTTGTTAGTGTTGTAGCATGGGGGAAGAAGGCACATAGACATGGAGGACACCAGAGAAAAAGCAGTAAAGAGGGAGGAAAGGAAAGAAACAAGATGGTGAAAATGGAAACTTGGGCCTGGTTATGTCTGCAACAAGCTGTCTGGGTGCTATGCTATCTATCCATCAGTGCTCCCAGAGGCCAGTGAGGCTAGAGGTTTCATTGGTTGGGTTGCCTCTGTGTGGGGTGGTGGTGGTGGTGGTGGGGAGGGGTCTGATAAAAACTCTTGCTGGTAGGAGAAGAATTCACAGAAGTGGCTCTTGTCATTGGTCAATGGTAAAGGCCAATCTGTCAGCAGACATTGCTGTCCTACTACTTTAAGAAACTTGGCTCTATTTGGCTTTTAAATTGAGTTTCTTGCTGCGAGAACGTGGTAGATATCCCGCCTCTTGGAACCACTCTGGGTACTTGCTGAGGCTCTCCTCCAATGCTTGCTGTCTGTCCGCTGTTTTCCCTGAGACTCAGACACTAACTCCTTACAGAAGTACTAAGCCTCACCGTTCTCCCTCAGTGCTGGCTGGTGATTTTGAATTGCTGGCCTTGTGGCTAACATCCCAACTCTTAACCACTATGCCACCAGGGCCCTGTTGCCTGAATGTGACAAAGCTATTACATCTATTTCAGTTGAACAGGCAAATTAGATTGGCTCCCATACAAGTATTATATAATAAAACAAATATTAAAGTAAGACAATTGCATGAGGGCTCACACTAAATCCTAACTCCAACTTAAGAACAATTAGTTCTTGCATCATGGCCTTGCTACATACTCACCTTTGTGAAGTGATCACTGAGGATAAGCGTGCTATAGCAAAGTGCAATGAAGAAGCCCGATGCTGCCCGGCTATCAATTAGAATAGTGTCTGGGGTCCAAAAGGCTTGTATTCAAACAAACAGCCATCTAAGAGTGGAGTCAACTCAGTCCATTTTGAAGAACCATATCAGCTTGTGTGATCCAAAGATGACAATCACAACATTCAATTATAGTGCGGAGAAAAGCATCAGGAGTAAAAATTTATGAAAACTCAATTTGTGGAGAACGATGAGAACCCAAAACCCATCTGCAGAGTATCTGATCCAACTGAGCTGCTGGCAGATCCGCTCTAGACTCAGACAAGAGTTTCTATCAGCTTTACTCTCAGGCAAAGACCATTGTAATCTTGATTTTGCTGGATCTAACTCGACACCTGGCCAGTTGAACACCCTATAGACTCAAACTGAATTTGTTCTGGGGAGCCAGTATCCCTTACTGGTTCCATAACATAAATATTTTCCCTGGCTTTTTGACCATTGCTGTATACTACTCTGTTCTCACCTTTACCACCTTAGCTCGATTTTGTTTTCTGTTAGGTTTCCCAACTGTGAAGCACAGGAGGAGTGGATGAATAATGATAATAACTGAAATAAAGGAATATAGGGAATAAAGGTGATTGGGGAAATAGGAAGAGAATGGGGATTTCTAGAGTAAATAATGAATATGGATGGGGTGAGGGAGCACTAGATCAGATTGTTATTCCATGAACCATCATAAAGGCGATTGGACCACGGGGGAGGGTGGATGTTCTAAAATTGATGTGTGGTAATTTTGAAAATCTCTGGGCTCTGATTAAATAATTGCACGATTGAATGATATGATACATCAATTACATGCAAATAAAATTGTTGGAAAAGAAAGAAGTTTGAATGAAAAAAGGTAAGAAGGAGGCTAAGAGCAAGACATGAATTATGTGAATTACAATAGGATTACATAATATCATTTCACCAAATCAACTCAGCATCATGTGTGTATGTCTGTGTGAAAGAGAGCTACAGAGAAACAAAGAGAGACGGAGAGAATAGGGATGTTCAGCATGAATTAAAACTTCGGTAAAAAAAACCTTGTAATTTGAAATACTTTCATATCATATGTTTATAAAACCTCTGATGAGCATTTAAATATTTTCATCTGGACAAAAAACCCCTCACAATATAGTTAATTCAAAGCTTGGCTACTGATATGATTTCATTTCCCCAAGTCAACCAACCTTAGAATGGTAATGACATGGGTGAGTTAATGATTTATTTGATTGTTAATTATATTTTTTAATACCTGACCTGTGGGCTTCATTTTCCAATTGTTCCAAAACATAAGGCATCACTTCATCGAAATTAAGGATTCCAGGTCTGCATGACTGTTAGCTGCAAGATACGCAGTTCAAACCCACCAGGAGCTACATGGTAGAAAGATGTGGCTATCTGTTCCCATTAAGATGTTCAGTGTTGGAAACCATATAGGTGTTTGTTATGTGTCAGAATTGACTCTATGGCAGTGGGTTTCATATAGATAGTTTTGGTCAGGCATTGGTGAATTTATTTTTCCTTCTTAACTTCTGAGAAGCAAAAAGAAAAGGTTTTCTATTCTCTTATTTTTGGATCCAGTGTTTCCAGTTAAAAAATGAGAATGAAGGTGCTTATGGACAAAATCAATGATAAAAGGTACAATTTTTTCTATATTAGTTTTTCTCAAATCTAAAACAAAGCTTCTTCATTTTTAAATGGAGACAGAAGAGTATTAAGTCCTGAGAGATGAACTACAACAGTCCTTATAAAATAAAAAATGTTTTTCTCCTGAGTTTCATTTTTAACTCAGAACTAGTAGGTCCAGGGGGAACGTTAAAGAGAGAAGGAGCAATAATGGTTTCTAGACTACATATTGCAAAAAAGCTAAATAGTCAGTAAAGCTTTTCTTTCAGAAAAGACATCTTATCCTGTTTTCTATATATCTTAGAATATAAGAATGAATTCCAAAACTTTTGAGTAGGAACTGTTCAATTGCATATCTGTGATGGTCAAAAGGCTATATTTGATGACATAAAATCAATATATTATAACATCACATATATCAAAATACTAGAATAAGTTTCCCAGTTACTCCTACTGGCCATTGGTGTCAAATTATATTGTGGACATTATTTTGGAAACTAGTATGCTTCAGATTTTTCCATTTAAAAATCCAATATTTTAAAAAGGAAAACTTAATACAAAATATGCTGGTATTTGAATATATTGAAGTTAGATATTTTATAATAATTAGAAGTCATTTGACATATGTAGAAATAAGAATTGCATTTATTTTGAATTTTTTATTATAAATTGGGTGAAGGTTTACAGAGAAGATCACTTATCAATTCAACAATTCATACACATTTTGTGTCACCGATTGCAGTCCGCATAATGTATCCAGCTCACATTCTTCCTTCTTTTCAAATACTTCTGAATTTTGTCCTTGTGTAAATGCTGTCCATTTGGTGTCAGATGGTTAATTCTTCTAAGGTATGTATACTTCACTTATGTTATTGTTTTCTTTATAGACTTACCTTTCGTTCAACTGAAAATGGGGGTGAGTTCATTTCCAGACCTGAAAGGTGACTAGGAGGTTTCACTAGTTGAATTTTGCTCCACATTTTTCTCCCACTGTATCCAGGACCTTACCTGTCATCGACAGAGCAACTCATGGTTTCCCACTGCTTACACCGGGGTCAGCAGCCCAGCTCAGAACTCATTATGTCATTAGGACTCCTTTTGTCTTTAAAAAATCATTTTATTGACATGTCACATATCCTACACTTCCATAGTTGTCACTTTTTAAAAGGATTGTATACACATCATCACAATCAGTTCTAGTGCACCTCTCCCCTCCCGAATTCTTGGTTTGCTTCCCATTTTCCCTCATCCTCCCCAACCAATAAACAATCGCATCAATTACTGTTTCTATACATCCACTCATTCTGTGCTTCATAAACTTGGAAATCTAACAGGAACAATAAGAAATGAAATAGAAAGAAAATTATAAAAATAATATAAAGATAATAAAAATAAAGAGTAAGAAAGAAAAGACCACCAGCACCATTAAAAAGCCAAAGAAGAAATTTCTGTTGTGGAACAAGAAGTAAATAGTTAAACCTAGAACAAATTCAGATTGGGTCAAGAGGGAGGTCAACTGACCAAATATCATATTATATCATACTCCAATCCACCATAATCAAGTTTAAAGTAATCTCTGCAACCACCAGGGTTCCTTCATCGCTAAAGTAGAATATAGAAAATTGTCTTTGTGGACGTTTTAAAAAGCCAAATGACTTTGGTGTCCCTAGAGAACATGGACCTGCGTCCTTGACTCACTGCTTCAATGTGTTTGGTTATGTCTAAGAAGTTTTCATCCATTTGCCCACGTAATGCTGGCACACATTTATGGTATATTAGCAATAAAGGTAACTGTCCATGCACAGATATTCTCTGTTGAAGCTATATGTTTTCATGGGTATATTCTCACTCTCCCACATCTATCTCTCCATACTTCTCTATTTAAAGATTATTTTTACTTGAGGGTGTGGATGTAACAGGATTCACCTCTGTTGCCTTTAACTCTTGCAATCCTCTCAGTTTCCTCCCTTGCCTCCATCATTTTTGCTGTCTTTCCTCTTATTGTATATTTCCTTACCCTTTATTCTAATTTATATGTGTCTAACGTCTAGGCAGTAGTTTTCACTCCCTTTCACCTTCACTCTGGTTGCTATCCAATAGTGAGATCTTTTGCTTTAGTATGAAAATATGTTCTTAACTTTTTGTGATACTGGTCTCATACAACATTTGTCCTTTTGTGATTGATTTTTTCCACTCAGCTGAATGTCCTCCAAGTTCACCCTTGCTATGAGCTATTTAACAGATTTATTGTTATTCTTTAATACTGCATTGCATTCCATAGTTTGTTTTTCTATTCTTTCATTGATGTATACTAAGGCTATGTTTAACTTTTGCTATTGTGTATAATGTTGTAATAAACATAGGCGTGCACTTATAGATTCATTTTGCAGCTCCTTTTCGACTCTAATATATATGAAGTAGTGATATTGTTAGAGTTCCACTTAAAATTATTATTAATTGGGAGTTAATACATATATCATTCCATAGTTCAATCATGTCGAGCAGTATTGTAAAATTGCTACCACAGTCAGTTTCTAAACATTCTTTTTCTTCTTGATTCCTTGATATTTTCTCTTGTTTATTGCCCCCATCCTCCTCACCCCCACCCAAACTTTTAATCTACTTGCTGTCCCCACTGGTTCATCAGTTCTGGGTTTCATATACCGAAAAATAGAAAAAACATAAACAGAACTTCATGGGAGTTACCCCCAATGACATAACACCTCTGGGATAAACTTAATATGAACAAACAAAAATACAGAAAATGTTAAAGTCAGATTAGGTCCAATATGCATCTGAGGGAAGATCAACAGACAGAGTTTTAACTGTTCAAATCAGGTTTATCTTTGGATCTCTCCAAGGCACTCTGTTTAGGAACCACTTTCGTCCCATGCCTCTATTATGGATAGAGGGAGATCACTGGAGGCTTATTTCCTATGTAGATCCCACAAATGTCTCTTGGGCTTCCACTGTCATCCATCGCCTTATGCAAACTAGATTTCCACAATTTAGTCTCTGATACTAACCTCTCCTTCAATTTCAGATTATGATTTATATTCCTTTAGTGACTGATGACCATGTAGTTCCTTCTTGTGAACTTAGTTGACATCTCCCTTAGATGGCTGCTTGTTTGGAAACAAGCCTTTAGGACCAGAGACATTATTTTGTCTGATAGGCAGGCAAGACCTAATTTCTTCACCATACTTTGCTCTAGCACTCATAGCTTCTGTGTTCCTCTCCTGAGGACGAGTATTGAGCAGGGCCTTGATCAAAGAACTGATTGTTTTCAAGTTGGAGCTAGGATTTAGTATGAGCCCCAAACCCAGTCCTGGACCTATGCTTTTGTTTGTTTGTGTGTTTTTTGTCTCTTTTTGGCACCCTTTCCAATCCTCCTTTTTAATTTATAGTAGAGCGTTTTATTGATCATCCCCCTTTGACATAATGATTTTCCATTAATATTGTCTTTGATTATCCCCTGGTGCTATTTTTTTATGGATATTGGGCCAAGGTAGGCTAACTTCCACTTTTTTTTAAATGAAGCTCCTTTTAATTTCCCACAGTGATTGAACAATTTTATAGTGCCACTGGCCAAAGTATGAAGATTTCAGTCTGCATATGTTCACCAGTATGTCAATTTCTGTATATATTTTTAACTTTGCTATTAGTTCTGGAAGGAGATGATATGTCATTTTTGTTTTTGTTTACATCCCTGAGACAGTGATCACGCTCATATCTAAATAAGGTTTTTCACCACCTGATAGTATTTTTTTTGTGAAGTGTCTTGTTCATGTCCTCTGACCAATTTAAAATTAGATTATCTTTTTCTGGTTGAGATGTTGAACTTTTCTAAGAATTTTAGAGATTAGGTCCTTGCTCTATGTGTCATCCAAAACCACTTTTCGGTGTTTGGGTTATCTCTTTATTTTTGTGGTAAAATCTTTTGTGCATACTAGTGTCTAATTGTTAGTAGGTCCTGGTCGTCTAATTGGCCTTCCCAAGTTTGTATGTTTTAAGTTATGTTCGGTAGTATATATGCGATATATTAGGGCCCCTGACTTTGCCCCCATTTTTCATGGTAAATCTTTATAGCTTTGAGTTTTACATTTAGGTCTCTGATCACCTGGAATTTATTTTTGTATGCAATGTGAGATATACGTTCTATTTCATTTTCATGTGGATGAATATCCAGTTTTTCTTGCATCATATCTTGAAAAGATTATCTTTTCACCAATTAATTAGTTTAGGCCCCTTTCCAAAGAACAGCTCTCCATGTTATGTACCATCAAGTTAGTTTTGAATCATAGTGAGCCTATTTGGAAAAAAAGAGAAAAATCGCCTGGTCCTGAGCCATGATCACAATTGGTACGCTTGAACTCATTGTTGCAGCCACTGTCAATTCATCTTCTTGAGACTCTTCTTTTTCCCTGATCTTCTACTTTTCCAAGCATGATGTCTTTATTCAGGAACTGGTCTTTCTTGATAATATCTCCAATGTAACTTAGACAAAGTCTCTCTGTCCACCCCCAATTCTGTGCTTCTAATAAGCATTCTGGCTTAGTAGTTTTTATTGTGATGTTGTGCATTTCATTTCTTATTTGTGATATTTGTGTTTTATCTTTCTTGACCTTTGTTAAATTTCTCAATGTTTGATTGATTTTGTTAATATTTTCACAGAAACACAGAAACAATCCCTCAGAGATGTCAATTTGATTCCTGTTTTTCCATCTGGTGATGTCCATGTCTATAGTTGTCCTTTAGGTTTCTGGAAAAAGATATTAGCAATGAAGAAATTGTTGATCTTGCAAAATTCTTTTCTCCAGCTCGTTTTCTATCACTTGTGCCATATTTTCAATACCATTATTTTCTTGAGGGTCCCTGGTGGCTACATGTTGGGCTGCTAACTGCAAGATTAACAGTTTGGAACCACCAGCTGCTCCTCAGGAGCTAGATGGGATTTCTATAGTCTAGGAAACTCACAGGGGGCAGTTCTACCCTGTCCTACAGGGCTGCTATTAGTCAGCATTGACTTGATGGTAATGAGTTCATTTGGAGTGTTGGCTCCTTCCTCATTGTTTCCAACTTCTACATTCACCAAAAATAATCAATGCATAATTCATATTTAATCAATTTTGGATAGAAAGATTTGGTGGAATTCTATAGTTTCTTAATGAGAAGCTTTAATAATTAGGTGTATAAATTTGACTAATGTTTATTTTAGCTGGGTTTCCTTGTATTTGAATAGATATTATCTTTAAAGCATTGATTTTTTTAAGGTAGACATAGAAGTGCTTTCTAAAAAATGATAAATGTGATGTTATTCCTCTTGAATTTCTCATTTCTGGCATAGTGAACTTTATGACTCTCAAATTAAAAATGACCAGGAACCGTTCATTTCAGCTCACGAATGCCTAGGAAATCTATCTTGATGCAATCCATTTTATTTTTTATAGATTTTCCTTTTCCTACACTCATTCTGCATACAATCCACAGTCTGATTATTAGTGCATATTTGTAGCTGTTTCTTCTCATTTTGATTCTTGCTTCCACAGCACATGTTGGTCCCAACAGCATTGCTCCATCTAGGTCATCATGTTGGACGATACTTTGAGGAGGCACCTCTCCTCTCGTTAGATTTTGCGTACCTTCTTACCAGAGGGGCTCGTCTTCCAACATGATCTGATAGTGTTCTACTGCTGCTCATAGTGTTCTACTGCTGCTCTAGATGTCTGACAATATTCTGCTGTTTCCCAAAAGGTGTTCAGGGGCTCATCCCTCAGAAGTGGACAACCTAGATTTTCTTCATCATCTGCTTTTAGTCTGGAAGCTCAGACGAAACCTCTTCACCTTTGGCGGCTTATGTGGTCTTTAAAATACTGTTGACATCTCTTCCAACATCACAGCAACATGCGAGCCACTAAAGTAGGACAAACTGACTGAAAAGTGGTGGACTGAATCTGCTGGGAACTTTTAAATAGGTTGTAGAGGACTCTAACTCAGGGATTCGTTGGCTTTGCCATTCCACTGGGTATGAGAAGGAATCATCTCAGAAGCAGGAACCGGAATCTTACAACACTCAAGAAAGAAGAACCACCAGCTTAGCATGTGTGAAATCCTTTCCTAAATTGGTGACGTCACCAATGGAACCAGAGGCTCCGGCACCAAACTGTGAGACAGAGCGGAGGAGCTGTGCCATCTGTGAGACAAAGTTTCAGGTGGGCGTCTTGGCCCATGGAGGCAGAGGCTGTGTGCCAGAGAGATAAGCTTGCCAGCGTGAGTGACACTGCACTGCGAGAACTGTATCTTGACTATATTGTGCGCCTCCACATTCGTATTGTCTGCGAGTTCTGGGTAGCCATTACAACTAATTATTTAACCTAGCAGAGAAGCGGAGTGCCATGGGAGGGATGCTTGATATCAGAATAAGGGTCAAGATGATGGAGGGTTAGATCCCTCCATCCTTGACCATGTCTGACCTCTGCTTTAGGGCAATTGTTCTTGGATTGATGTAGAACTGGATTCTCTTTCTTCTAATGAAACAAAAAGAGGCCAGAAATGGCTTTCACTCCATGTTGGACATCTGTATTAAATAAAAATATCAAAATATGAAGCTATTGTTTCTCAGCATATCATTTATGTCTATGTACTTCTGAAAGTGATGTTTCCACATGTTTAAACTTTTGCCCACAGAATATTGGACATTTCCGTTTAAACCACATCAAAATAGCAGATTGGTATTCCTGGAGGAATCAAAATTTTGTTCCTTTAAATTATACTTGTGTTTTGAGAATGAAGAGAAGTCTGAAGGAAAAAGATAAGGAATTTCAGGTGGATGGGGTAAGCTTTCCCTTTGAAATTCTGATTGGATAGACCTTGCTACTTGCAGCAAATTGGCACGTGGGTTGTGGTGTTGGGAAAAAATCCTAGGCATAACGTTCATGGCTATCTTCTCACTAATACCGTTTTCAGATTTATTTATTTTTTCATTCTTGTTTTGACTGTGGTGAGAAAGGACTAAGGAAAACAGGAGGAAATAAAGGAACAGCATTCTGTCCTATACCTTTGCCTATGTCCTCGGGGGACTAGAACAAAGAAAGACATATGGGAGGTTAGTTACAATATATGTATCAGGTTTCTCCCATAACTCAATATCCACAAAGTTGGGCAAAGACAAGCCAAATAATTCCTTAACTCTTCCATTTTTTTATTGTAGTGAAAATATACACACCAAAACAACTGCCACAACAATTACTTTCACATTTATAATTCAATGATATTGATTTTTCATGTTACCCGTCATTATCACTCTTTTCAATAACCAAGTATTCCACTACCATAAACATATATTTAATGTTCCTTAAGCAAAATTCCACCCGCTGACCAATGGCAATTATTAATAATTTTGGTTTCTATATATTTGATTATTTGATGTAATTCAGAGCATTTTTGTCCTTTTGTGACAGACTTGTTTAAATCAGCATGTTTTCAAGGTTCATTTATGTGTGCATGCATCAGAAATTAAATGTTATTTATTGCTGCATAATGTCCCATTTTATGTGGAAATATATACACCACATTTTAAATCTATTCTCTTTCTATCTTTTGACTTCTTAACAAAAACAACAATGTTGCAATGAATATTGGTGTTCAGATTACCTTTTGCATTCTTGCCTTCCTGTTCCAGGATCTGTACCTAGAATTGACACTACTGAGTTATAGAGTAGTTGCATGTTCAACTTGCTGGGTAACTGCCAAACTGTTTCCCACAATGGCTCTAACACCATACATCCCCAAAGCAAGATGTGCTCTTTTTTTACAACCTTACCAACACTTGCTGTATTCTAGTTTATTTATTTCTTATAATTGCCACTCAAAGGGAGGAGAAATGATAGCTCTTGGTGGTTTTGGTGGACATCTTCCTGATAACTAATGAGGACTTCTGGTGGCATAGTGGGTTATGCATTGAGCTCCTCACCACCAGGTCAGTGATTAAAACCCACTTAGAAAAGCAAAGGGGTATATCTACTCCATGGTAGAGGGTTATGTTGAGTGGGAATAGACTTGATAGTAGTGAGAGATGACCGAATGGCTAATAAAGGTGCCCAGTGGCAGTTCAACCATACCGGCCACTCACTCAGAGCAATAAAGAGGAACAGATCTGTTTTCATAAGGATGTAAAGCTTTGGAAACCCTACGGAACAGTGCTCCTCTTCTGTTTCTGCATTGAAATAAGTAGTAATAAACCCAGTGGCAATGGGTTTGCTTTTGGGGTAATGGCTAATGATGTTGAATATCTTTTCATATGCTTCTTGGCTATTTAGATATCCTCTGTGCTGAATTGTCTGTTCATTTTCCCATTTCTTAATTACGTTGTCTTTTTGTTGTTAAGTTGTAGAAGTTGTATATGCTTTCATATTTTGGATACTAGAACATATTTGATCTATGGTTTCTCCCAATGAGTAGGTGATGTGTTCTCTGTCTTGATAATGTCTTTTAACATACAAAAGAAGTTCACTTATGTGGTTTCGTTTATTTTGTATTTTTCTACTTGAGCTTTATAATAAGCCCTCCATGATCATCCTGTGTCCTTCCAGAAATTCCAGATCACATCTCTGGAACCAGAAAATGTCACCTGACTCTTCTGAACTGACCTCTCTATCTTGAATTTAACTAGCCCAGAAGACCCCTCAAAAGAAAGCTTCTGTCTTAATTGAACTTTTGTGTCAAGTTACCTTAATGAGACTAAGACAAGTATATGACTGTGAAAAGTTATATGCAGCCATCCCTGGCAGAGAAGATATACTTTAAAATGCTTTGTTCCAAGTAAACATTTGCATATATGAACTTTCCACTTGTTTTGTCAGTTTGTTGTAAGGTCATGGCAGAAGAAACAGCAGCAAACATAATACAGACATGGAATGTATTGAATCTAAAAAAGTATGAATCTAAAAAAAACTGAAGTTGTCAAACATGAAGTGCCTAAAGATTTATATCCTAGGTATTTATATCCTAGGTATTAATTACATGAAAAGGCTCGTGTTGGTAAGTTTGGATCACATAATCAAAGTTTGCTGTTCTTGGAGTGACAAACTCAAACAGAATACATTATAATAATCATCAAAAACTTACCAATATTAACCTTTAAGTACAATAATAGGACAATAGCCTTACACGAATATCAGTTAGTACAATTATAATTCAAATTTATGCACCAACCTCTAAAGCTAATAATAAAGAAATTGATGAATTCTACCAATATCTTCAGTCAGAAATTGATCAAAACTGCAATCAGGATTTGAGATTAAAGGAGCAGCATTTGCCCAAGGATAAAATTCAGAAAGACTAGGAAAGAAGAAGACCTAGAGGCAGGAAACACAGGGAAAAGGTGGGATGAATGATACTCCATAAAAGGGATTGCAATGAAAGAGATGTATATGAATTGTTGAATGTAAAGTTGATTATCTGCTTTGTAATCACTCACCTAATTCACAATAAAAAGCTTTAAAAATCATTGATAATTGCCTGTGATTAGAATATGAATGAGAGAAACAAAGAGGATGGATCAAGAGTTGGGAAGTTCAGTCTTGGTGATAGAATCAAAGCTGGAGATAATATAAAATTCTTTTTAATTGTAATTACCTTTTTATTTTTCAAGAACATAAATGGCAACTATGCACGTGGACCTTGTCGAATGTAATACATAGGAAACAAATGGACAGCATCTTTGGGAAGAGACAAAGAAAAAGCTCAATGTCATCCTCCAAAATGAGACAAAGGCAACAGGCTGAGCTGAAGAAAATAAAAGCAGGTTGACAGGAGCCAAAATGTGACCTTGAGTCTATTGAATCGTAAATTAGAGAGCATCTCAAGAGCAGACTTGACACAGTGGACACTAACTAATGACTGAAGATCAGAGTGTTTGTGGGCTGACAACAGTAACATCATAGATGAAGAAAACCTATTGTCATTAAAAAAGCAAGAAATGAAATAAAAGACAAAAGTGGGCGTGAGAAAAGAATTTAAACATTTTTCTTAAAGTCAAAGCAGCTAAGAGAACGGAGGGAGACTAGGCACTGAGGCGAAAATCTCTCAAAACAAAGTAAAGCATTACAATGAAATCTGCAAAGACCTGCAGTTAGGAAGTCAAATGAGAAGCACATTCCGAAGCAGGAAGAACTGAGGACAAATTCAAGCTTTGAGTAACATTATTGAAGAGTTCTATGAGCAAAAAATATTGATTTTTGAAGAAAACATGAAAATAAGAGGGAAGAAATACACAGAATTACTGGATCAGAACCTTACTTTAACAGAATATTATATAGAATGCTAGCATCTTATTTACTTGTGTTTTATTGACTATGCAAGGCACTAGAATACGTGCCTCATAATAAACTATGGGTACCATTGGAAAGAATAAACATTCTAGAACACTTACATTTGGTTTTGTAGAATCTGTACATAGACCAATACACAGTCATTCAAACGGAACCAGGGGAAGCTGCATAGTGTAAAATGAGAGAAGATGTGTGTCAG
The DNA here is from genome assembly GCF_050624435.1 of Tenrec ecaudatus. Taxonomy (NCBI): domain Eukaryota; kingdom Metazoa; phylum Chordata; class Mammalia; order Afrosoricida; family Tenrecidae; genus Tenrec; species Tenrec ecaudatus. The sequence goes on along the minus strand of NC_134548.1, from coordinate 103,082,688 downwards.
TTGTCCATTTCACTACCCTTATTTAATCTGTATGCTGAGCAAACCATCCGAGAGGTTGGACTATATGAAGAAGCATTCGCATTAAGACTGGAGGAAGGCAAAATGCCGATGGCACAACTTGCCTGTGGAGGTGAGAAAGACTTGAAGCACTCGCTGAGGGAGATCAGGCCTGCAGGCCGTTAGTGTGGGTTACAGCTCACGGATCCTTACGACCGGACCAACGGGTAGCATCATGATGAGTGGAGGAAAGTGCGAGGTCTGCAAAGATGTCATTTAAATACTCATAGATGCAGCAGTTCAAGAAACGAAATCTCAGAATTTGCTGTAAAAAGACTTCCTTAAAACGACAAAGAATCCAAATGTCACTTGGGACACTATGGCGCCTTCACCCCGAGCCACGGTATTGTTACTCACCTTATGTACATTCACAAGCTGCACAGCGAAGAAGGTAGACTCAAGCAGTTTCGATGCGTTGGAATTAAAATGTCGGCGAGGAATATTGAAAGTACCAGGGACTGCCAGAAGAATGAACACACTTGTCATGGAGGAAGGACAGCCAGATGTTCCTTGGAAGCGAGAAGAACAAGACTTCGTTCGCCTCATGAACTTCGGGCTTTTTCAGGAGAGAGCTCCCACCCACCACTTCCGTCGGGTGGATTCTAACTCACTGCAACCTTATCAAGGGTTTCCAAGACGGGCAATCTTTACAGGAACACACAGCCTCAACTTTCTCCCACAGAGGGTCTGCTGGGTTTGAACTGCCAGTCCTGCAATTAGCAGTACGATGCTTATCTGTCATAACCGCTAGAATGTTTTACATCATGCTTGGTAAAATGGAGGGGCAGAGAAATCCCTTGAGGAAGTGGATGGCCACTGTGGCTGCGCTGCAACAATGGGCACAGACACAACGGCAATTGTTCTTCTCTTGTCCATAGCGTTGCTCTGAGTAGGAACTGACTTAATGGCACTTTAGCAACAACAGCAAGAACTTGTATGAAGTGGAACCTTATTAGCATGCTTTTTAACCTACCCTGTTGTGTGTCTACAGAACCTATGTTCTAATCCCTACGGCGTATTATTTTCAAAATATATAGTTTGCTTTCCCACTTTCTCTTTTATTAAAGTTTGAATAGTAGTGAGGAAGTTAGTCTACCTGGTCGCATTCTTCTCTATATTTGACAAATTATTCCCCTTCTCTGTGCCCGATTTGTCTCATTGGCAAATGGAAGATCGTAAGCACATCAACATTGAAGAGTCCTGGTTAGCATAGTACCTAGCATAAACGTAGAATGGTACCTAGCAGATACGCATTCCCTCTTCTTCTTTATCCTCCATCTAATATTATTGCCCCAACTAACATTTTTCATGTTGTTACTGTAATTTTTTATTATAATTATACCTTTCGTGTCTCTTTTTTAGAACTCCAGAATTGGTCATTTCCAAAAGGTGCTTTTGAATTCTTGCTCAGATAGTTGCTGTTATTGGTTTATTTTAGTATCACTCATCTACGGTTGTGGCAACAACAAAAATCAAAATAACATTTTCAAATGATTGTCTTAAATGATACTGACATTTTCCTGTAAATGTTGTCTTAAAAATATCTTCCAGGTAAGTTTGTATTTACAATTGGAATAAAAAAGGGGTAGAAAAGAAACAATGGAAATTTTAATCTTCATCGCTGCATATGAATTTCATATGATATCCACTAGAAAGCTACTATAGGAAAATAATGCAGTATCAAAAAGAAAGTATCCAACAAAAAGAAAGTATCCAACCAGCTATTTATTTATCTGAATATATAAAAATATATATTAAAATATCACATCTATCTATCTATATGACATAAAGAGTCCTGGTACTGTAGTGGGTTTATATATATATAAGAAATTGGGAAAGATAGATTAATCAATCAGTAAATGGTGTTGAGATCACTGCTTAACTCCATTAAAAAAAACCTGAGTCTTTGTTTCACACCAAAATAAATTTCAATTTAAATATTGTTGTTGTTGTTAGGTGCCAATGATTCAGCTCCGACTCATAGCAAATTTGTAAACAACAGGATGAAACACTGCACAGTCCTGTGCCATCCTGGTATTGTTCCCATGCTTGAGCCCATTGATTTAGCTACTGTGTCAATCCATCTTACTCTCTTTTGCTTGCCCTATACTTCACCAAGCAGGATGTCCTTCTCCAAGGACTGATCACTCCTGACACCATATCCAAAGTATGCAAGATGAAGTCTTGCCTTCCTTACCTCTACGGAGCACTATGGCCTTACTTCTTCCAAGAAAGATAGGTTTGTCATTTTAGCAGTTCCTGGTACTTTCAACATTCTTCACCAGCACAATTTACATGCATGGATCCTTCTATGGTCTTCTTTATTCAATATCTCACTTTCACATGGATATTAGGTAATGGAAAATACTATGGCTTGAGTCAGGCACACCTTAGCCCTGAAAGCAACAGATATGCATTTCAAAACTCAAAGAGGTCTTTTGCAACATATTTCCCTAATGCAATACACTTTTGATCTCTTGACTGCTATTTCCATGAGCATCCATTGGGTATCCAAGCAAGAAAACATCCTTGACAACTTCAATCTTTTCGCCATTTATCATTATGCTACCTATTGATCCCATTGTGAACAAAGGCTACAATCAGTCCTTGATTTTCATCCAATTTATTTATATACATAAAATTTCAAGAAAAGAAAACAGGTTATACGCAAAAAAATAAGTGACTACTTATATAATCATATGAATGAAGAAGGTCTTTCTGATTATGATACCAAAGAAAAGCACTCTATAGAAAACCACTAATAGATATGGTTATAGAAATATAAATTTTAATCCATTTATAAGTAGCTCTAGTGGTTAAGTGATTGGCTGCTATTAGGTTTCTCCATGAACAAAAGAATGGCAATGAGATTCTGTACAGAGCATAGCCTTGTGGCAGTTCTATTCTGTCCTATAGGGTCACTATGAGTGGAAATGAGAGGGGGTATCCCCCCAAACTGGAAAAATATATATATTACAAAATACCCTTATCACCTTCAAAGTACTCTCCTTTAGACTTAATACATTTGTCAACTCTCCGAGTCCATTCTTGGAAACATTTTCACACTCATCTGTTTGGGTGACTGACAGCACATCCTTTATTTATTTCTTAACCTCTTCTATGTCTTCAAATCACTGTTCTATCATGTCCCTCTTCATTTATGGAAACAAAAAGAAGTCACATGGAGTGATATCAGCTGAGTCATGTGTGTGGGCCAAGAGAGTCATGCTGTTTTTTTCTTGTTTGTTTTTATTGCCAAAAACTGACTCACTGAGATGGCAGTGTGAGTAGGTGCATTGTCATAGTGGCAAAACAGTGTCCCATCAGCCACAAATCAGGTCGTTCTTGTTGCACATTGCTACCCAATCTTTTCAGAACCTCTACTGTTCTCTTCAAAAAGTCAACGCCCAAATGAGGTTTGAATGAAACTGCTTTTATGAAAAAATTCACTGTGACCAGAGAGAACCTTCCCAGGAAACACCACTGGGTGCATTGAGAGTGAGTTGCTTAATGCTCGCCTAGCGGAAAAAGTGAATACTATGAAAGGTCTATGCAGTAGAGCTTCTTCTGTGTGTTTTTTTTTTCCTGGGCACCCTCTCGTATACTCATTGGTAAAATTTTTCTTTTTTACCCTTCAATGTATTGGCAAATCCAATGAAAAATGAAAATAATATACTTGAGAAAAATGTAACAGATACAATGATCCAATATTCTTTTTAAAATATATAATTCAGTCATAGAAAATTTACCAGACTAGTACCCAGATTTCTATATAGCCTTCATCATCTTTTCCCCTTCCCTTCTCTTTATCTATCTCCGTACACACACACACACACACACACACACACACACACACACACACACACAATCTTATTTTCCTGACCTGAGAGAAAGTGCAAGACACATCACCCTTTAATCCCCAAATAGTTTAGAGTATATTTCCTTAAAAAAGTAATTATATTACATACTCACAGAATATGCATTAAAATTTGGAATTTAAATAGTTACAATAATGCTATCTAAAGTATAGATATTTTGTTGCACTTTTGCCAATTGCCCTTTCTATTAAAAGAAGCAACATCCTGAAAAAGGGAGAAAGGATTGAAGCTGTCCAAGATTTCGTTTGTCTTGCGTATGCCATCAGCACTCATAGCCGCAGCCGCCAGCAAGTCAAACGACGTACCGCACTGGGCAGGTCCGCTGTAACAGAGCTCTTCAAAGTGCTAAAGAGCAAAGGTGCCACTTTGAGAGATAACGTGAACCTGACCTAAGCTAAGCCATTCTCATCCCTCTCCTATCGATGTAGAAAATGAACAATGTAGAGGGAAGACCAACAAAGAACTAATGCATTTGGATTATGGTGTTTGTGAATTGTATTGAGTATACACTGGACTGCCTGAAGAACAAACTTAACCAAAATGTTCCTTAGAACAAAAGATGGTAAGACGTTGTCTCAATATTTGAACATGCTATCAGGAGGGACAGTGAAAAAGAGGAAGACTCCCAAGGAGATAGATTAGTACAGTGACTGCAGCAATAGGACAGCACAGAGCAGGGCAATGTTTTGTTCTGCTGCGCGTAAGGTGGCTACGAGATGTAACTGACTCCATGGGACCTAACGACAACACCGCAAACAAAAACTCAAAATCTTCTTCCGAACTTTATTGTAATGTGTCCCTGATCTTATTTTACTTGCAAAACCTCCTGTAACTTTATTTGTATTTTATGAAACTGACAATGTTGAAGAGGGCGGGTTTGTAATTTTTTTAAATTGGATGTATCTGCTGTTTTCTCGAGATTAATTCCAGGTTATGGACATTTGGCTAGGATACCACAGAAGCATGAAACATAGCTAACATCCACATCTTGTTAATTGTTTACACCACTGAGGAACTCAAAGTGCTCTGAATTTTTAGTGAATTATATCAGGAAGCACATGCTGTTGAGTAGTCACATTACTAGCAAAGCTCATTTATCACTTGTAAAGATGTCTGCCAGTTTTCTACACTAGAACAAAAATATCCTATTAGAACTAAACAATGGAATACTTCATTAACAGAAGATTAACCAATAGTTTCTGCTTTCTTTTTAGTAAAGGCTTTTCTCTGTTTTATTTGGTCAATGTTTGTAGGTCCACTTTTGGTTTTTTGTTTGTCTCTGTATTGCATAAGGAAGTCAGGGTGGATGGAACTGCGAAGGTCAAAACTGGATTAATAATTACCTGGGGTCAGAGAAGGGGAGTTTGGGGGAATTAGAGGGTCAGAAGCAGTGGGTGCAACAAGGAAGAAAATGTTACAGAGTTGACTGTGTCAATGGTCTTATAGCCCTTCTTAATATGATTGAACTATTGAATTGTGTGATTTTTATATATCTCAATTACATTATCTTTAAAATGCCCCTTTAATAGCATGCTTTAGGCAATATAATAGAAACAACATTTTGTACAAAATTTAAATCCCCATGACTACTTGTTGAAAAATGTATGCAAAACATAGTGTGGTCAATTAAAATAAAATTATTTGAATACATCATTTGCGCACTGTGTAATATTAATTGCAGTTAAATTTTAGAACATTTCCTAGTGATTTTATGTCATGCATCCTTTTCTGCTCTTGCAACCTTTATGAAAATTCTCTCCATATGTTACATTTTGCCATTAATGCATTACTTTTCATTCCTAGATCATTGACTTGAACTGATAAAAACAAAAATTAGCTTTCAAACTGATATTGCTTTATTTCTCTATTTATGTGATATATTCAATAATATCTTTGTTTTAATATAAAGTTTAGTGGGGAAATATAGACACTCACATCCAATAGAGTAAACCAATGAGCTTCTGTGTACAAAAATACTAGGCTTTAAAAAGTCCACTAAATTTGAATATAACCACACAAACTATTTAGAAAAGACTACCAAGGCAGGTGTCTAAAATCATATTTCCCTTGTTTAACAATAAACTCTATGGTACCTCCCTCCTCCTTGAAAATTATAGTTAGCGGGTTTAGGATGATGTGATTGAGTGTTTTAATCAAATGTCCTTTTAGGTATTTTTAAAAATGTATATGAGAAATTGATCAAGGGAGTCTGTTTATATTCCTGGTAAATTTTACATAACATCTTTAAGCTAAAGTTTCAAACCATTCTTCATCGAACTATCCTCATAATAATCCCATGAGGAAGATATACCTAGTTGTTATACCCTTTATGAAACTATGACTTGAATATAAAATGCAAATCAAATTAAACTAAGACTAAGCCTGGAATTATGTGATTTTTGGATAGGATATCCTTCCATTGCATATAATTTAGTATGAAGGAAACAAAAGTAAATACAGAGTGATTTTAACTAAATTTGGAAATTCAAGGTCCACATATTGCTTAGCTCTAAGAAGTCGTTATTATACTTTGAAAGGGTTCTCAGTTATTGCTCAAGCAAATCAACTATTCTATGGTACATAGTGAATTAATTTTATTGGTATAAAAATAGTTGCCTGGAATTTGAATGTTAATACTGCTTATTATGAGCATCCAAAATGAAAAGTTTGTTATTCTGATTTAGTGAAGTTATGTATTGTTTGCACTCATTTGAGATAAGACCACTTACATTTCAGAGCTTGGAACTGTTACAACTTTGTGAATAATTTAAGGCTTGTTGTGTTTGTGCCTAAGGGAAGCTTACAGTGATATAGAGCTCTTCTTGGCCCCTCCCACACAAAGATGGTACACATATTTAATTCAAAGCTTTATCAGAATTTTATTTTTTACTTTTGAAGATTGACATATTAGCCACTGAATATCCTACATTTCTAAATTAGAGAAAAACAAGCCAAAATCTTCCTTTTGTTTGAAACTACCCCTTTTCTATATTGAAGCCCTGTTGGCATGGTGGTTTGCTTTGTGCTACTAACTATAAAGCCAACAGTTCTAATCTCTTGGAAGAAAGATGAGGCTTTGTCCTCCCTTAAAAAGCTGCAGTATCTGAACTTCACAGAAGCAGTTCTACCTTGTTTTACAGGTCACTATAATTTGGAAGGGACTCAATGACAGTGAAGTTTTGAGTTTTTTTAAACTTAATTTGTACAAATGCATTTTATAATGAACAATCAACACTTATTTTTTAAATGCATGCACTTTTACTATTTTCAAATTGCACACTGGTTGCATGATAGCATTATTTACCTCTCGGATCAACTGGGGAAAAATAACATGGGGAATTAAAAAATAAGCATTGTATTTTGAGCCTACTTCCCATAAGCCTTTTTTTCTCAGTTGCTATCACATTGATTTGACTTAAGGTTACTCCATGCATGTCAGAGCACAACTATACTCCACAGGGTTACAATGGCTCTTTTTAAAGAATCAGATCACTAGGGTTTTCCGCCCAAATACCTCTGTGTTGCTGCTAACTGGCGACCATTTAGCTAAAGGTTGAGCACATTAAATAGTTGCACCGCTGAGACTTATGGACCGTGATGGCCAATATCGGTAGACTAAACAAGAACTTTCTGTTTTCATCTATTAAGCAAACCACCAACCTATGATCAGTTGGAAAAAGCTGGCATCATAGAACTGGCTACAACCAGATCTGGCCCACTAGTCAGGAACCATAGAGAACAAAGTATGTTCAACCTGACCTTTTAATAACATGGGGCTGAAAACACACTTTCATCAATAACCCATGATGGACAAAAAGCCCTTTTTGTGATCCCTATTTACAAATGAGTCACCCTATCATTGACATCAATTTGTCACTGCCTTAGAAGACCCTAATAAATGATGCTTGACTCAAGACTCAGAGAACCACCTTGTGACTTGAATCCCAGTGCACTCCTTTGCTTTGCTAATCAAACAACAATTTCTCCCATTTCAATCATTTTGTGTCTCTACAGCCCTGCTAAGGGATATGTGGGAGACATTTTAGTTTATAAATCCTATAGGTTCCATAAGAGTTGGTTGTCTCATTTATGATAGCAAACAGAGTCGACCTTAAAGACAATTATTTATGTAGATATCATAGGTTGTACCAATTTTAATCTACAAGTAAAAATATAGTTATTTAAATTTAATTATTAGCTATTAAAATTCCATCTGCTTAAAACTAAACCAAAGAACACTTTTCAATGTTAATTAAAACAGAAATGGACTGCATTCATTGTCAGAAAGGGCATCTCAAGAGCTATCTTGAAATACAATGCCTTTTGTGATAGGATTATATCTATCCATCTTCAAGGAAATCTAATCAATACAAGTATTATTCAAATGTATGCACCAACGTCCAAAGTTAGTGAGGAAAAAAATTGAAAAATTCTACCAACACCTTCACTCAGAAATGTAGCAAACAGGTGGTCAAAATGCATTGATAATTATTGGTGATTAGAACGCAAAAATTGGAAGCAAAGAGGAAAGAATAGTAGTCGGAAAATATGGTCTTGGTGATAGAAATGAGGTTGGAGATCATATGATAGAATTTTGCAAGACTTATGACTTGTTTTCAACAACACAAAAGGCAACTATACACATAGACAACTGCAGATGGAATACACAGAAATTAAATTGACTACATCTGTGGAAATAGATGGAGAAGCTGTAAATCAGCTTAAAATCCAGTCAGGAACTTACTGCACAACAGACCACCAATTGCTCATATGTATGTTGAAGTTAAGGCTGGAGAAACTAAACCTAGTCCATGAGAGCCAAAATAAGGTCTCCAGTTTATCCCACCTGAATTTTGAGAACATCTCAAGAAAAAAACGCAACATTGAATACCAATGACAGATCTTATGAGGTAGGACATCAAGAAGATCATTTATGAAGAAAGCAAAAGGCCATTTATAAACAGGAAAGGAAGAAAAGATCCAAGTGGGTGACAAAAGAGACTCTGAAACTTGCTCTTCATTGTAGAGTGGCTAAGGCACATGGAAGAAATAATGAAGTCAAAGACCTGAACAGAAAAGGACAGTTGGAGAAGACAAAATCAGATAAGTAAATGTGCATAAGGCTTTCATTGGCTCAATTATGAGGCCTACTTCCTAATCTGTATTATTCTGAAAACCGTCACATTACAGTTATTTGATATACCTGTGTTAACTGCCAAACTGGGCAGTGTTTCATTCTGTTGTGCATAGGGTTGCTATGAGTGGGAACTGACTCGATGGCACCTATCAACAACTGCCAAACAACTGAGACTTCTGGACCATCGATAACACAAAACCCTATCACTGTCCTCCCCCTGTTAACTTGGCACCTATACACATCTCCTTAAACTACACACAATCTTTAAAGAAAAACAATGCACCTAACACAAACACGTTTTCTTTATGTGCATCTTCTTTTAGAGAATTCTTAATGCAAACAAATATTTTGAATGTATTACCATTTCAAGATTGTAAGCAATGGTAAAGTTATCCTGTCTACACACATTGAATATTTTAATTATCCATGGTATGGGAAATTATAATTATTTAGTGTTAAGTTATAATTTCAGTCATTTCAAGAGAAAAGAAGATAATAGTGTATTAAATTGCTGGGTCTTGGAAGTTGAATAAAAATTACTCTTAAAGGCTATACTTAATTATTTTAAAAACCAACTAGTACTCCTGCTATATTATATAAAATATAACCTAACTGTGCTTAATAAAATACTTCATAAGTCTTTGTGAAAATTGTGGAATTGATCTAGAGAAATTTTACTTTATGTGAAAGAAAATAGAAAATAAATATAAACGCTCAGCATTACTAATAGTATCAATACCTGTTTAGGTGTAAATATTTTAAAATATCTTCTAAAATAGTATAATCCATGTAAGATGATTATCCATAGCTTCTAATATTTGGGAGATTACCCAAAGAGAATACTGGGAAAGTAATGTAATTTAGATTATAAGCATTTAAGAAACTGATAAGTATAGTAGGCAATTTGTCCCCAAGGACAAATAATATAATGTAATGTCTTATTACATTTAGCATGGTCAGGGTATGGCACAGTTCTTAGTACATAATAGATACTTAATACATGTTTAATAAATTAAAGCATCATATGTTTTCTGCCCTCCCCCCACTTTTGTGCTGTCAGTCGTCAGATCATACTGTTCACTGTGATTTGCTCTCTAAGCTGATTTATATTCATTCCTTTATCTATCTGTGCCTATCCTGTGAATGGTTTTATTTAAAATCTTTGAGAGTTACAAAGATGAGCAACATATGGGACATTTCCTCAAGCAGGTTATGCAGCTTCCTTTTTAGGTGAAGCATTTGGCAATATAAGAGAAGTATAAAAATACTGATAATAAAAGCATGTGGTAAGTGTCAGACGCCAGTGACTAACTGGACAAATCAAATAGCCCTTTCCTAGTCCTCATTACCTTGACTTTTCTGCAACCTTTATGGGGCTCTAAAGGATGGAAAAATGGATCCTTACAGAACATAAATAAAGAGACTGACATTGTGGGAAATAAGATATGTTAGACACGGATCTTGTTGCTAACACCTTCTAGCTTGGTATGAAAGAAAAGATATTTCCATAAATAACAAGAATAATAAGGAACAATTTCAAGTGCCATGTGAAAAGGATAGATAATAATCAATGCAAAGCCAGAGGTAAGAGATCCTTTTGACTTTCATCTTTATGAAATAAGTACCAGTATGTGCTTTTTGCAACTGGCTTCTCAGAACAGGAACCTTTTTTTTAACAGTCTTGTGGCATTTTCTTATCCAGCTGCTTGAAGTTACCAGAATTCTGGTTTTTAGATAAGTGACATGCTACACTACAAACCTTTTTTGGAAAGAGAATCATTTATGTGCAAATGCAGAGAAATAAAAAAAAGAAACCTAAGAACAAAAGGAAACATACTTGTTAGGAATACAAGTTCTTCATGAATGAAGCCCCTTTGTGGGAGATGAATCATTGGAGGTATAAAGAATGATTTCTTCTGTGTGCATGGAAACAGAACACATATCAAATAGCTGATATGAAAAATACAATGTGATATATTTCATAAGATTTGCATGGGAAATCTGTTTTACCACGTCATAGTTAGGCTCATATTCATGCTCTCTATATGATAAGCCAATAATCCGCAGTTAAAGAGAAATATAGGAAGACAAAGCAATAAATTAACATTCGTTAAAATCGTGGATAAAACAGTTGCGATTTAGAGTATTGTGATCAAAGGTTTGGCATGAAAAAGCAACCTAAAAGTTTTCTGAACGCATGCTACTTAGCTGCATTGTCAGAAATGAGCCCCAAACATACTGCTTTTCCAAGTCAGGACGGTACTTTCTGTGGAAGAATTGGTCAGGAAGGCTATTATCTGCGTAGAAGGATTGAGCTTTGAAAAAGCAACATCTGGCATGATTAAACTTGACTGCCAAGGTAGAGCCAACAGTGAAGGATAAGAGTGTAATAAAATTTTACTCATGTAGGCAGAACCACTCTACCAGAAATAGCAAAGTGAACCAGAAGAAAGGTAATGTAAATATAATTCAATCCCAAAAGGCAGTGAGATGGGGAAATTTCAAAAACCAAAGTGCCATAGCTTTTTCCTCAATAAATCGACATCATTACAGTTTCAAGGCATTATTGGAAAAAACTACACTGATAGATATTAATGTATAAGCAACTGTAGACTTATGAAATAAGGTCCAATTATATTTAACCCTCCTAATGGAGGCTACAAATGGCCACAGGCTGGGGATTTTGTACCTTTCTGCACTGCAGTGCTCATTGCCTATTTCTCACATTAAACGTATAAAACACTTCGCAGTTGACATACTGCTATCTGTGCATTCAGTGAAGTGCCTGTAGTGATTTTTAAAATAATATAAAGGATAAGATTTTCTTTTTGCATAATATATAATAATTGGATATCAAATTGCGCTAATTCATTGGGAAATTTAAAACATCATATGGTTAATATAGATGCGTTGACAATTTTAAGGATGTGGAAGTAAAATCCATTATCCCAAACTAATGACATGTAGCCATTGCATCTTCTTTCCTTCCTCTTTGGACTCTCACGTTGAGATAGTTAGTTTGGTAATAGTAGGGGCTTAAAAAACTTTAAAGCTTTATTAATTTCTAGTTTTGCTATCTTGGAAAGATCTCGTAGTTTCTTTAAATTTTAATTTTCTCACCTTCACATAAGAGAACTAAATTTTAATTGTCTCACCTTCAAACAAGAGCCATTTCCAGTTATAATATTCTGAGGTCCTTTGCTCATTTAAAGATTACTTTAAAAAAAAAGGTGAATGTCACATCAGAGATTGAAGAGGGTTTTGTTTGAAGGATCTGAGAACCTGTGCTATCACCATAATTAGTTGGCACATTTTCAGGCACATTATAATCTTGTAACAAATGCTAAATTGATAGATGGAAAATAAAATATGGATATTTCTAGCTATGACTTTGATACTTGTGTGATATTAAACAGGTCACTCACTCTTGTGACTTCCTGATGATTTAATAGGAAAACCTGATTTCTGTCCTTCTTTAAAATTTGCATTATCAAATGAAAATGTTGATATGAAAGTTTTAATTCTTTGACATAAAAGGACTTTGGAAACCTTAACTGTTTTATATAAAAAACAAGGTATCATTATTTTTTCCATCATCAAGTTGAAAGTAAGGACTACTCAAGTATTTTGTTTCTTTTCCCTGTATTGCACTTCTAATTTCTTAATGTATTTTCTATTGCTCTCTTGCAACAAATTATTTATCTAAATGATGTATATCCCAATCTAAATGATCTTTAGCGGCACTTTCTACCTTGTTTAAGAAATGCTGGGATTACTATCATTTTGAATTGAAGAAAGTTATAAAGATTATACAGGAATCATCTTACTTTTTCCTTTCTAGAAAACTTAAAAGTCTTTAAAAAGAGAACCATCCAATTCACACTGCACTCTGGTTACATTATAAATGGCTAACAAAGTGACTATGGCAAAATTTTGCGTGTATGGTACTATATTTCTTTTCTTCTCTCTATTTTCCACCATTTTGATAATTTAAAAAAATCATTTTATTAGGGGCTCATACAACTATCCCAATACACACATACATCAATTGTGTAAAGCACATTTGTACATTCGTTGCCCTCATCATTCTGAAAACTTTTGCTCTCCACCCAAGCGCCTGGCATCAGGTCCTCATTTTCTCCTCCCTTCCTATTCCCTTGATAATTTATAAATTATTATTTTCTCATATCTTGCTCTGTCCCACGTCTCCCTTCACCCACCTTTCTGTTGTCTGTCCCAAAGGGAGGAGGTCACATGTAGATCCTTGATATTGGGTCCCCCTTTCAACCCACCCTCCCTATGTCCTCCCAGTATCACCGCTCACAGCACTGTCCTGAGGGGATCATTCGCCGTGGATTCCCTGTGTTTCCAGTTCCCATCTGTACCAGGGTACATCCTCTGGTCTAGCCAGACTTGAAGGTAGTATTCAGATCATGACAGTGGTGTTAGGAGGGGAGGAAGCATTTAGGAAGTAGAGGAAAGTTGTATTTTTCATCGTTGCTATATCGCATCCTGACTGTCTCATCTCCTCCACAAGACCCTTCTGTAAGGGGATGTCCAGTAGCCTACAAATGGGCTTTGGGTCTCCACTCCACACTCTCCCGCTCATTCACTATGGTAAGATTTTTGGTTCTGAAGATACCTGATCCCTTGGACACCTTGTGATCACACAGCTGGTATGCTTCTTCCATGTGGGCTTTGTTGCTTCTGAGCCAAATGGCCACTTGTTTACCTTCAAGCCTTTAACACCCCAGATGGTATATCTTTTGATAGCCAGGAACCATCAGCTTTCTTCACCATATTTGCTTGTTCACCCTCTTTGTCTTCAGTGGTTGTGTCAGGAAAGTGAGCATCATAGAATGCCAATTCAATAGAAGAAAATATACTTGCATTGAAGGAGTACTTGAGTGGAGGTCCAATGTCCTTCTGTTACCTTAATTCTAAACCTATAAATATAGGCACATAGATCTATTTCCCAATACTCATGTAAAAATATTTTTGCATATGTACATGTCTTTATCTAGAACTCTATAAATGTCCTTTGCCTCCCAGCTCTTTCCTCTATTTCCTTTGACTTTCCTCGTGTCCCACTATCCCGCTCAGTCTCCACCAGGGTTTCAGCCATTCCTCTTAGTTACATTACCCTTGATCATGCCCAAACTGGCCTCCCACACCCTCCTCACCACCGATTTGGATCGCTTGTTTTTCCCTTTTCCCTGGGTTTATTAACACCATTACCTTTCCCCACAACTCCCCCTTTCCCATGTCCCCGTAGAGCTGTCGGTCCTGTTGTTTTCTCCTCTAATTGTTCATCCAGCCTATCTTATTTAGACAAACCTGCGGAGATAGCATCATGTACAAAAACAATACAGAGCAAGACCAAGCAACAACATACAACAAAACAACAACAAAAAACCAATGCCAAAAAATACCAAAACACAACATGAAAGAAAAGCTTGTAGTTAGTTCAAGTGTTGTTTGTTGGCCTTTAGGAGTGTTTTCCAGTCCAGCCTGTTGGGGCACCATGCCCTGGCCCCACAGTCCACCTTCGGCATTCCCTGGGGACTTCGCTGCTGGATTCCCTTGCTGTTATGTTGCACCCCCATAATGGTTTCCCTCAGTTTGGCGGGATCTGATCAGGCGCAATTCCCACTTTGTTTCTCTGGTGTTATCTCCTATAGGGCTGGGTCAGTGTGAGGCATCATATCTCATAGTGGGGTCAGCCATTTGGTCCGTTCTGTCGACTGGCTGCTCTAATTGAGAACATCGACGTCACAGCCTGGTGGTCCATGATGTACTCCACTCTCTCCTCCTTCCCCTTCATCTGCTCTGTGTGTTCCCATCAGATATGTCCCTCTTCTGGAGCTGTAGATTCAGTGCTGTCTTTTGAAATAAATTTTCTGGGGGTAGGGCATGTGTCCGCTCAATAGTTGGTGTTAGGACTGTCCCTCCAGATCTCTCCACTGGATCCCTACTCTACGCGGCATGTTGCATGTACTTCCTGGACCACCGGGTTTGTGTCTGAACCCTCTTTACATTTGGAGACACAAACAATACCCTCCCCTTGGGTGGGTTAGTGCCCTGTGCCCCCGCTACCATTTTCTTTCCATTATTATTATTTTTTCCTTTTCCCACCTCGTTTTTAGTTGTCTACCATGTGTATCCCTCTAGTTGGTCTTGTCCCTGCCATATTACTGGTAATATGTGTTTTACAAAGGGAGAGTATTCTTATACCCAAGCCTAATGGTCACAGTACAAATTTTTTTAAAAATCTCATTTCTGAACAGAGATAATAGAATTGGAAAAAATCTTAGAGAATTAAATTCAATAATTAAAAAACAACTCACCGCGATCCAAATATTCTCATCATTAGGTGATGTCGAGACAGTTCTGAGTCACAGTAGCAACCTTAGGTACAACAGAACTAAACCCCACCAGTCTTACACAATCCTGATAATTGCCCTTGCGTTTGAGTTCATTGTTGTAGCCCTTGTGTGAGTCCTTCTCGTCCAGGGCTTTCCTATTGTCCACTGTCCCTCTGCTTGACAAAGCATGATATCCTTCTCCAGGGACTGGTCTTTCCTGATAACATGTCCAAATTTCATGAAACAACGTTTCACTCTCCTTGTCTCGAAGGAACATTCTGGCTGTATTTCTTCCAAGACAGATTTGTTCTTTGGGCATTCTATAGCACTTTCAATATTTTTCTCTAGCAGCATAATTCAGCAACATTGATTTTTCTCCAGTCTTCCTTATTCATTGTCCAACAGTCACAGATATATGAGGCAACTGAAAATATCATAGCTTAGTTCAGACGCCCTCAAAGTAATATTTTTTCAACAATGTAAAGAGTTCTTATGTAGGAAATTTTCCCAATGCAACATGTCTTTTGATCTCTTGACTGCTACTTCCATGAGCATTAATTGTGATCCAAGCAAGACAAAGTCCTTGACAACTTCAAACTTTTCCCCACTTATCATGATGCGACTACCTATTGGTTCAGTTGCAAGAATTTTGATCTTCTTAACACTGAGTTGTAATCCATACCGAAGACTGCAATCTCTGATTTTCATCAGCAAATGCTACAAGTCCTTCTCAGTTCCAGTAAACAAGGTTGTATCATCAGCATGTAACAGGTTATTAATAAGCCTTCCTCTAATCTTGATGCCACATTCGTAGTCATATAATCCAGCTTTTCTGATTATTTGTTCAGCACACATTTTGAACTGCATGGTGAGATGATACAACCCTGACACATGCCTTTCCTGAATTTCAGCCATGCAGCATTTCCTTGTTCTGTTTTCACAATTGCCTCTTCTTTGTCAACAGTTTTATTGGAATATAATTCACAAATCATACAATTCAGTAGTTCAAATACATCAAGAAAAGTTCTACAATCATCACCACAGTCAGTATTAGAACATTTTCTTCATTCTTGTACTCATCCTAATTAGCTCCTCATTTACCTCCAATTTCCCCTGCCATACCCACAAAGAACCATTAATACAGTTACTGTCTCTAGAAATTTACCTATCCTGGATGTCACATACAGGGAAAATATTCTTTAAAACTTAACAACAATAACAAAGTAAAGCAGATAGCAATCTCATTTGAAAAGAAAGTGGAAAATATTAAAAACTAGAACCACTTAAATGAATCATAGGGAGATCAAATGCTAGGGTGCTGCAATCCACCCGGCAGTGCATTCTTCAGGAGAGTAAGGCCACTCACATGCCTCATCAATGCTCAGAGAAGATTCACTGGAACCTTAGTCCACATCCCCCTTCCTCTAAAAACAAAACAGCAAAATACTGAAATAGCTTTGAAATTGGTCAAAGGGGAGATCAAATGATGTGATATATTTTCACCTTACTACATCTGCCATCACAAAGCTCTTTGTCTGATGACAGCGCGATTCACATCCCCAAATCTGATGGGAGTGGATTCACCTAAGGTTTACTCCATGTGTGGACACTGTGAATAGAGTTTCGGGTTTTACTGTCATTCATAAACTTCTGCAAACCAGGTGTTCATTATTTAAGCTATGATATCATCGATTCATTTCGATTTGGATTATATTATTTATAATCCTTGGATCAGACAGGCTAATATGTTTCTTTCATGTGAACTTAATTGAAACCTCGCTTAGATGGCTACTTGTTTGAAGACAAGCCTTTAAGATCCCAGACACTATTCTTTCTGATAGCTGGACACCATCTAGTTTCTTCACCAAACTTTGCTATGGCATCCATATCTTCAGTGATGTCTCTTCATGAGGGCTGGTATCAAGCCAAACCATACCATGAGAACTAATTCTTCTTAGATTGGGTCTAAATTAAGTGCAAGCCAAAAATCCATTCACACATCTATGGTTTATACATCTCTCATTTAACTTAGAGGCATTATTGTTATTTTATATTAACAGCGCATTATCAATCATCCCCTTGGGGTACCACTTCCACTGACGTCAAGTCAATGCTGATTCATAGTGCCCCTATAGGGCAGCGTCTCTGAGCCTGCCAAACTTCACAGGAGTGGAACGCTTCATCTTTGCCCTGTGGAGCTAGCTGGTGGTTTCAAAATGCTGTCATTAAATTAGTCAGTGGTATAGAATTTAAAACACTGTTGTGAAAAAAGAAATTATATGAGTATAGGCCAGTTATGAACTGTAATACATGAATTGCTGATATGTATATATTTAATTCTTAAGTGATTGGACACTATTTACACAATCAAAGGGGTTTGGTGATAGGGCAAATCTTCCCATAATATTCATTCACAACAGAGCCATGCCAACCAGATTAATACATGTCATAATGAAGCAAAGTGGGCATGAAAACAGTGAGGTATATGGTAATTTGGGGCTACCATTCATTGGACACCCTCAAGGCAAGGCAACTGAAGTGAAAGGGCTGCCAGTTCCATTCCTTTGGGCTAGTAGTCATCAGCTTCTTACACTACCAAGTCCAATATCTACATGCGAGCTTGAAGTAAAGCCCAGTTAACTTTAGGGGTTACCACAAACAGTCTTTCTGGTGTGTCTCTAAAAAATAGTCTAAATTGCCTCTTATCCATGTAGCAGGCCCGAATGAGCAAAATTAAGGGTTCTGGAATCACCATTCTTCTTACAACTCCCTGTAGTTTGTTATAGTCCACACAGTTGAATGACTTTGTAAAGTCAATAAAACACAAGTAACTATCTTTCTTGAATTCTGTGCTTTCAGCCAAGACTCATCTGACCTCAGTAATGATATTCCTCATTACAAATCCTCTTCTAAATCTCGCCTGAGCCTCTAGAAACTTCCTGTCAATATACTGCTGAAACCATTGCTGGGAGATTTTTAGCGAAATTTTATTTTACTGTGATAATTGTTCTATAATTTGTGCATTCTGTTGGATTTGTCTTTGGAATGATTGCAGTGCATTTCATTTAACTGAGCAAGTAGCAGTCTCTCAATTTTCCTGACCTAGACAAGTGAGTGGTTCCCACACTTTGTCAGCCTGTGGAAACATGTCCACTGGTGTGCCCTCAATTCTTGGAGCCTTATTTCAGTGCAGCTTGAATATCTTCCTTCAATATAATTTGTGCCTGTTCATATGTTACCACTTTAAATACTTGAATATTGACTGGATTTTTTTTGGTGAGGTGACACGTTTCACCATTCTATATTTTGCCCAGAGAATATTTCAATATTCCTGCTGAAGGTTTGATTTTTCTTTAGTTATTTCTGTTTGTGTACTGCTAAGCAAGTTCTTCTGTTTTTTTTAAATATCATTTTATTAGGGGCTCATACAATTCTTATCACAATTCATACATACATAAATTATGTAAAGTACATTTGTTGACCTCATCATTCTCAAAATATTTGCTTTCCACCCAAGCCCCTGGCATCAGGTCCTCATTTTGTTCTGCCCACTGCCCACTCCCCCCTCCCTCATGAACCCTTGATAATTTATAAATTATTATTTTCTCATATCTTGCTCTCTCCCACGTCTTCCTTCACCCACCTTTCTGTTGTCTGTCCCCCAGGGAGGAGATCACATGTAGATCCTTGAAATCGGGTCCCCGTTTCCAACCCACCCTCCCTATGTCCTCTCAGTATCGCCACTCACTCCACTGATCCTGAGGGGATCATCCGCCCTGGATTCCCTGTGTTTCCAGTTCCTATTTGTACCAGTGTACATCCTCTGGTCTAGCCAGACTTGCAGGGTAGGATTCGGATCATGACAGTGGGGGAGGGAGGAAGCATTTAGCAACTAGAGGAAAGTTGTATTTTTTCCTCACTGCTATATCGCGCCCTGACTGGCCCATCTCCTCTCCAAGATCCTTCTTGTAAGGAGATGCCCAATAGCCTACAAATGGGCTTTGGGTCTCCACTCCGCACTCCCCGCCTTATTCACAATGGTAGGATTTTTGGTTCGGATGATGCCTGATACCTGATCCCTTTGACACTTTGTGACCACAAAGGCTGGTGTGCTTCTTCAATGTGGGTTTTGTTGCTTCTGGGCTAGATGGCCACTTGTTTATCTTCAAACCTTCAAGAACCCAGATGCTATATCTTTTAATAGCCAGGCACCATCAGCTTTCTTTTCCACATCTACTTATGCGCCCATTTGTCTTCAGCAGTCCTATCAGGGAGGTGAGCACACAATGATATGTTTTTTTTGTTGTTCTTTGATGCCTGATAACTGATCCCTTCAGCACCTCGTGGTCACGCAGGCTGGTGTGCTTTTTCCTTCTGGGCGTTGTTGCTTATGAGCCAGATGGCCGCTTGTTTACTTTCAAGCCTTTAAGATGCCAGATGCTATAACTTTTGATAGCTGGGCACCATCAGCTTTCTTCACCACATTTGGTTTTTCACCCTCTTTGTCTTCAGTGGTTGTGTCAGAAAGGTGAGCACCATAAAATGCCAATTTAATAGAAGAAAGTATTCTTGCCTTAAGGGAGTACTTGAGTGGAGGTCCAATGTCTTGCTACCTTAATACTATAAATATAGGCACCTATAAATATAGGCACATAGATGTATTTCACCATCCTCATGTATGAATATTTTTGCATATGTACATGTCTTTATCTAGACCTCTATAAATTCCCTTTGCCTCCCAGCTCTTTCCTCTATTTCCTTTGACTTTCCTCATGTCCCACTATCATTCTCTGCCCCCACCAGGGTTACAGCAATTCCTCTTAGTTACATTACCCTTAGATCATGCCCAAACAGGCCTCCCACACCCTCCTCACCACCGATTTGGTTTGCTTGTTGTTCCCTTGTCCCTGGGTTTATTAACACCACTACCTTTCCCCATACCTCCCCCTCTCCCATGTCCCCGCAAAACTGTCCTGTTGTTTTCTCCAATTGTTTATCCAACCTATCTTATTTAGACAGACCTTCAGAGATAATAACATGCACAAAATCAAGACAGAGCAAGACCAAGCAATAATATACAAAAAAACAACAACAACAAACCAATGACAAAAAAATACACAAGAAAGAAAAGCTTGTCGTTAGTTCAAGTGTTGTTTGTTGGCCTTTAGGAGTGTTTTCCAGTCCAGTCTGTTGGGGCACCACACCCTGACCACAAAGTCCACCTTCAGCATTCCCTGGGGAACTCGCCTCTCCATTCCATTGCTGTTCTTTTGCACGCCCTTAATATTTTGCCTCAGTGTGGCGGGATCAGATCGGGTGCAATTCCCACACTGTCTATGGTGTTGTCCCCTGTAGGGATATGGGTCAGTGAGGGGCATCATGTCTCATAGAGGGGCCAGCCATGTGGTCCTCTCTGTCAACTGGCTGCTCTAATTGGGAACAACGACCTCACAGCCTGGTGGGCCATGATGTGCTCCACTCTTTCCTCCTCCCCCTTCACCTGTTCTGTGTGCTCCCATCTGATAGGTCCCTCTTCCAGAGCTGTAAATTCAATGCTGTCCTTTAAAATAAATTCTTCTGGGGGAAGGGCAGGTGTCCACTTAGTAGTTGCTGTTGGAGCCAGCCCTCAGACCTCTCCACTGGTTCCCTACTCCACTCTAGCATGTTGCATTCACCTCTTGGAGCACCAGGTTGAAGTCTGGCTCCTCTTTCCCCTAGGAGACACGAACAATATCCTCCCCTTTGGTGGGTTGGTGCCCTGTGCCCCCACTACCTTTTTCTTTTTCATTATTTTTTTCCTTTCCCCACCTCCTTTTTAGTTGTCTATCCTGTGTATCCCTGTATTTGGTCTGGATCCTACCATATTACCTGGTCCTCACGCCAGAAATGTTTGTATACTGTAGCTTTTTCCCTATACCTCTTTGCCCTTTTTTTTAAAGCTTACCTCAGCAGCCTTTGAATTCTTTCCCTCTTTAAGGCAATGCTATCTTGAGGTCTGTTTTCTCCTTTTTGCCCTCTGGGTGAGGTTGTTCTATGTGGTGGTCTCTTATTTATGTTTGGTGAGTGTTATTCTTCTGCCCATACTAGGTCGGCAAGGATCTTTTGTAGGGCTGGGTTTCTTCTAACGTCTTCTTTGAGTTTTTCCTTGTCTGGGAAGACTCTTACTCCTCCATCTATCTTGATGGATAATTTGGCTGGGTAGAGTATTCTTGGGTTTGCATTGTTTTCCTTCAAGTGTTGGAATATGTTACTCCACTCTCTCCTCTTCTTCATAGTTTCTGCTGATAGTTCTCAGCATATTCTTATTTGGGAACCTTTATATGTGATTGCTTGTTTTTCCCTAGCTGCTCTCATGATTTTCTCCTTTTCCTCAATGTTGGATAAATTATGTACCTTGGTGACTTCTTCTTGGGATTCAGTCTAGCTGGTGTTCTTTCAGCTTCCTGAATGGTGGCTTGGTTTTCATTCATTAAGCTGGGGAAGCTTTCCTCCAAGAATTCTCTCACTATTGTTGCAGATGGTTTCTTTGTTGTGTCTTCCTCCAGTAAGCCAATAATTCTAATGTTGTTCTGCTTCATAGCATCAGACACAGCTCTTAAGTTTTTTTCAGATTCTCTGATGATCTTATTAGGTGTTTGTTCTCGTGTGTTAAAGTCTCCTTGGGTGTCCTCCAAGTCACTGATGCCTTTCTGTGATTCCTCCAGTTGATTCTCGAGGTCTGTGAGTGTGCTACTGGTTTTTGTTTTCTTTTCCTTAAGCTCCTGTATTTCCCTTTGGTTTATGACTTTTCCCTCTTCTATCATTTCATCCTTTATCTGAATTGTTTCCCTCATATCCTCTATGACTCCAAGTAGCATTCTAAAATTTTCTTTCTGTGGCAGCTCAATGTCTGCTTCCTCTATGCATGTAATTGTGTTCAGGACATCATCTGCCATTGCCTTTGTTTCTCCCTTTTTTTGTTGAGGTCGTTGGGGCTGATGGCTGTTTGCGTTGCTTTGTTTTAGAGGAGCCAGGTGCCATTTTGCAGAGAATCGAAGAGTACTGGCTTTCTCTGGGAAACTTGTAGGAGTGCTTCTTTGAACTGCCTACAGCTATTTCACTATGGAGTTAGCCTACAAATTTTTCCTTGTGTTGCTTCCCTCTCAGAAGATTGACTCAGAAGGCTGGTGGGCTGCCTGCTTTGGTGTTGCGGAGGTTGGGCAGGTGTTCCTGCAGCAGCTTGGAACGTTGAGGAATAATGGCAGAGCTATCTCAGGACCCCAGGCACACAGGAAGGATTTCTCCTGGAAGAAGTTGAGCAGAGGATCCCCTGGTGGAGGTCAGCAGGGCCTTCCCAGAATCAGACTAGCTACACGGCGTGGAGCTCACCTAGCTTGGTGTGGAGGAGGGGGGACAGAGCGGAACTGCAAGGGTACAGTCCCTGCCCCGAGGTGGTGGTGACAAACTGTGTCTGTGTTGAGACCAAGTCACCTTACAGCCTCCAAGTGGTCCCAGGCTCTTGCAGAGACAGTGGTGGGGCCAAGGTCAAGCCCCAGCTGGTCTCCACTGAGGTAAGCCAAAAGCCCCCAGGCCCTCAAAACCCTGTGGGTCTGTGCCTAGTTATCTTTATTATGCTCCTCCTGTGTCTAGCAGTGTTTAATTTTCCTCGAAGCTACTCTTCTGGGCTGAATTCTGCAGAGTCCCTCTGGTATGTGTTACTCTGTTGCCATCTTCCCGGAAGTCCCATTTTGCTAATCTTATTTTCTTGCTTTGACATAATTCTTTCCTACTTTCTCCAAATGACAGAGAATATGACTCCAATCAACTAAGCAAACCTATGATCCCGAGACCTATTTTCTTCCCACTTAGTTCCTGAATAGTCCAAACAACTAAGGCGCTGCTAATAGAAAGATTAGCGATTTAACTCCACCCAGAGGTGCATTGGAAAGAACATCTAGAAATCTACCAAATGATCACAGTCATTGAACACCCCTTGGAGCATAGTTCTACTATGTACACATAGAGTGACAAAGAGTCAAAATCTATTTGAGGCCAACAGTTCTTTGCTTTGTAATTTATATGTTTGAATATGAGTAGATCAGTTTCTTTGCATATCCTTCCCTGGACCAAACATTGTGGGCAAGGAAGCAAGGTACTACAATTTACTTGGCTTCTCTTGGGTGAAAAGAATGCTGTTGGTATGGCTGGAGCAAGATAGGTGAAGTATTCTTATTATCAGCTCCATTAGAATGAAATTAGCAGAATAAGGATTAACTCACAAAAAGAGCTGTGCTGGAAAGACAGGAAAGCTGTTCACTGAAATTTCTATTACATTTCATGATCAGTTTTCAATAATCTTTTACAAAATTTACTGAGTTATAATTACTTCCCTAGCATTAGAATTCAAGACATAAATAGAAATTTAAAAATAGAATAACTTTTCCATTCGCAAATAGTCTTGCAATTGCTTTTTTTTTGCTTCAGAGTATGGAAAGATTATTCATTTCTATTTTTCATTTAAGCAATTTTCAATTTTAAATACAAAATATTCATTGAATTTTAAAAGTCAAAAAAATAAGGGAAAATACCAAAAATGCTTATAATTCTAACATCCAGAGGCGTTTTCTGAAATTGTTATTTCAGTTCCTTTAAAATACATATACATATATAATAGGAATTTCAAAATAAATTTGGGTCATGTATATGTTTGTAGCTTGCTTTTTTACATTTGACATTTATGTGGGTACTGTTTTCGGGCACAAAAGAGACCCTAATCTCAAATATAATTTAAAGAGAACGCTTAATTAAGTCTTAAAAGGGACAAAGCACCAAGACAGAGACACATCATGCAGGTGAGGGAGACCATTAGCAGGTGGTCATAAAGTTGCTTTAGAATTCACCATCAGGATACTAGTTAAATAAGGCACAGAAGAATAAGACTTGTCACAAATTCATGATTAATGGCAGATCAATAGATCACAGTTACTGATGGAACTACAAAAGCAGGAACATGGTTGGGACACATACATTATGTTAGATAGAAGACCTTACAAGATTGGTCTTGCCTTCTGACCAAGGAAGTCAGTGCGTGACTGATAAGGGCATGCTTCATAACTACAAGGACCATAGTACTGTCCATCAAGCCCTTAAGAAAGACAGCCCCTCCCTAGACCAGCTGGAGAGAGGTTGAAGTAATTCACTTTCTAATGCACTCTGAAGACAACTTTATTTACATCATGGGTGAATGATCAGAAGGAATGCTTAATCTACCACTCAGCAAATGGAGTTTGGATTTTCACAGTCATCCATATTGGCAAATGGGGGTTCAGAATTTAATACAGCACTCTCTCATGTAATTTATCCATTTATAAATTGTGTATCTTTTGGGGTATTACAGTTTTAATAAATAACTTATAAAGATTTAATATAATTTTAACCCTTTCTGAAATTTGTAGTTTATAAATTTTTAAACATGAATATTTTTTTATATTTGATGGTAAAAAATATTGACTTTTTTCTTTAACTTTATGCTTATTATATAATCTCATTCTGAGACTATTTAAATTGGTAGCTCTCCAACTTTGGTTCACCAATTTTTGTGGGGGTGTTGGTATAAAATACATTTCATGGTACTCAAGGTTCTGATTAATAAGGTCTAGCATATATCCCAATAATTTACAATGTTAGCAAAACAAAACCCACAGGCATTGGTTCAATTCCACATCACAGCAAGCCTATAAAGAACAGTTTTTCTAAGACTGGACCTCTTTATGGGAGTAGACAGACTCATCTTTCTTCTGTCGAGCAGCGGGTGGTTTTGAACTGCTGACCTTGTGATTAAACATTTAAACAATATAAACAAAGACCATGTAGATTCTTTTTTAAAAAAATCACTTTATTGGGGGCTCATGCAGCTCTTATCACAATCCATCCATCCATCCATCCATTGTGTCAAGCACATTTGTACATATGTTGCCATCATCATTCTCAAAACATTTTCTTTCTACTTCAGCCATCGTTATCAGCTCCTTGTATTTCCCCTCCCCCACCCTGTCTCCCTAATGAACACTTGATATAATTTTGAGGCTTGATAAATATTTTTAAAAGCAATCTAATATTTTCTCACATGTGTTAAAGCATAGAATATGGAAAGATAATTCATTTCTATTTGTTTCATTTAAACAATTTTAAGATTTTAAATGTAAAATATTTATTGAATTCCAAAAATCCAAAGAAATAAGGAAAAATAAGTGTTTTTCTTATATTTAACTGTCTCCTTAACTTGGATTTTTTGGTAAGTAATTCACTAACTAGATTTTGCCTACACCACTGTTATTGTCCAGGACTATATACTATACTATATAGTACCTGCCATGGAGGAGACCAGGGTTTGATTTCTGGTCAATGCGTCTCATGCACAGTTATAATCCAGCTCTGTGATGGTTTGCCTGTTGCTATGATGTTCTGTGGGATAACCATTAGGTTGAAAACAGCAAAGTAGGTGGTTCAAACTCACCTGGCACTCCATGTGAAAAAAGATTAGGCTTATCTGCTTCAAGAAAGATGACAATATCAGAAACCCCATAGGGTCACTTTAAATTGGAATAAACTCCATGGAAGTGGGCTTGGGAGGATGCTGACCATTTTAATGGATTTTCCTGAAACAGACTAAACACCCCGACAATCTATTTCTAAAAGTTGGACTATGAACACCTAGAGATTAAAAGTGTTAAAGCTGCAATTGATCATGTGCATGGAGCTAGAATGGGTGGTATTTTATTCCACTATAGGTTTCACCATGGATTGAGGATTCACTCTATGACTGCTTAAAGCAACAAGAACGTGTTGCAGTATGCAAGTCTTCTTGTTTTATGATTCTTATTTTATTATATGTTAAATACATTTCTGAACTACCTGTTTTGTATCACCCATCTGCCTATGAATTCTTGTGTCATTTACTATATTTTTAATGATTAAAGCTTTATTATACATTTTAATATGTTTGTTCCATCCTCCCATAATTACATTCTAAAAATAGCTTTGTCAATTAAAATATTCCAGTTAAGCCAATTATAATAACATGGGCCACGAGCAGAGTATTTTATTTATATTAACTCATTTAGTTTTCCTCAAAAACTCTATGATATAGATACTATTAGTTTTTCACCCTTTTCATAAATGATGAAATCACAATTTAGGGCTGACATAACTTATCCATGGTTACTCAGATGTTTGCTTACTGGCAGATACAAGAATCTGGCTCCATTTGATTAATATACTCTACAGCCTTTGAGGGTATGAATGAATTAAAATATCCTTAAAACACAATAACTTTTCTTAAATAGAATCAAATGTTTTCCATCTCTCTCTCTCCTCTGTCTTTCTTTACCCACAACCATAGTTTCATCAAGCTGATTGCAACTCTAGGTGGCCCTGTACATGCACCAGAGCAGAACAACTCATAGGGCTTTCAAACCCTTGATTTTTTCCCAAGCAAATCATTAGGATTGTCAACCTTTTGGATAGTTGCGTGCTTAACCTTTGAAACCACCCAATGATTTCATATATATATGAGGGGGATTCAAAAGGGTCACGGAAAAAGTTATTATCTATTATTTCCACTTTTCCGTGAACTTTTGATGTCCCCACAAACAGATGCACAAATTTTTAATTTGTATATTGTAACTACATAGCCTCTTTGCAGAGAAGTTCATATATTTTGAGTTCCAATTTCTGTTGTAAATGAAACCAGCTTTTTTCCCCATTATAAATTATCATCGGCATTTTCCCTTTATATACAAAGCTATTGACTTTTTAATATTTGTTTTTATTTATTATTCTATATGACCACTTCACTAAACTGTCTCACCTAATTTTTATTTCCTTTATTTTCTATTTAATTATCTAGGAATTCCATATCAAATTAAATAGTAATTATCAAAGCAAAGATTGTGGATTTTCAAGCTTTTAATAGGAACGCATTACATGTTTCACAACTAGGCTTTTATTTAAAACATTTTGTTGTTAATTGGGTAAAATTTTACAAATCAGTTTATCAGTTTTAAATGTTGCAATTCATAGACGCTTTGTTTCATCTTGTTCATTGTAATTCCCTCAGTGTAACATGACTAAGCTCATTTCCTCAGTTTCCTGTTTTCTTTCCTATTTTTCCATAGCTTGTGTAAATGTTGTCCCCTGTATTTCTACTATATTCATGGATATAAAGTGATACCTTGATTGTCCAACGGTTCCAAGTTCTAGCTTTCCACTACTAGAACAGCAAAGTTCAGAAAAGATCTATTCGGTGTTCCTAACTTTGTTCAATAGTCAAACCGAAAATATGACTTGAAAAAAAAACACCTATATGGGCTCAGAGTAAATTGTGAGACTCATCAGGCCATGGTTAGTGAGTGAAAATATTACTCATTGTTTTTTTGCATTTCATTTGCATAAAATATTGCAACTATGGTTCCAAAGAAAGTTAATGATACCAGCAGTAAAGTTAAGAGGAGACCTGTGAGATCAAGAGAGATTGAAAGAGAGAAATCATTGTGAAATTCTAATCATGTCACTATTTGCCTGATTTGGAGGCTGAATAAAACATGGCTTATTCAACATTATCAACATTTTTGCGGGGGAGGGTGGTTAAAGTAACTAATGTAGTGACAGGTGTGAAATAGTTAACCACAAAACAAAGGACCCACAGCATAGAAGAGTTTAAAAAATTACTATTACTTTGGATAAATCAGAAACCACTAAATGGAAATAATGTAATTGAGACAGTGATATGCAAGAGCTAAGTCTCTATAATGAACTTATGAGTAATTGTTGGCTCACAGAACCAATTATTTGGTTTTTTATTATTTGTTATGAGAAAAATATGTTCAGCTCTCAAATTTTTCCGTGTTCACATACAAGTTTGGAACAAATGTCAGTATGCAAATTCAGTTTGATACTGGCTGTTGCTCTCTGTGATTTTTTCTTTCTGCTTTTCTATATTCCAGAAATAACAATTGTTGTGATATAATTTATATTGAGTAAAAGTCATTTTTAAAAGATACTCATTTCTATAAATTTGAAAACAGAATATTGTATAACTGCCACCGTAATCAATATAGATAATATTTTTAACATTCTCAAACATTTCCTTATGCCTCTTTGCAGTCAGTTCTCCAAAGAGAACAATTATTTTCTAACAGTTCCTGATTATCTAACGACGTCATGTGTGTCTGAGCATAACTGTGTATCAGAAGGTTTTCAATGACTTGATTTTTAAGAAATAAATCAATTTTTGTTTATTTGTTTCTGAGGCATCTCTGGGAAGACTTAAACCTCCAAGCATTTGACTAGAATTCAAGCTTGTTAACCATCCAGGTTCTCCACCCATCACACTCACTCAGCCTCTGGAATACGCCGAGTTGTTTTTCCTTTGTGTGATTTTATCTATTCACTTCATATAATGATTTTGTTCTTCTTCAGTAATTAGTATTTCATTATAAAAGTGACCACATTTTGTTATTCATTATTTGGTTTGTTTCATTTTTGCATATTATCTATAAAATATCAACAATATATTTTCTGTATGTGACAATTTTTGGTGTTTTTGTTTTGTAAAGTAGGCTTGTTGGATTATATAGCAAGTGCGGTTTAACTTTGTAAGAAGCTGCCAAAGTGCTCTGAAGTGGCTTTTCTGATTTTAAATCCCATCACCAATGCCCCAGATAGGTTTCATCCTTTCTACCACTTGATATTATGAGCCTCTTTAAGATCACTGATTCTGACTATTTTGTAATGGTTAAATAACTTTAGTATATAAAGAACAGATAGTGAATTTTTGCTTCTATTTGAATTGCTATAAAAATGACTTATATGACTTATTGAGACATTGCTGCTGAGTATTTTACTTTCCTTGCATTCTTGAGATATACCTATTTGGATCATGAAAATGTCTTTTTTCACCAAAGCAAAGACAATGTATATGTGGACTTTTCCAGATGGAATACACAGAAGTCAAATTGACATCCATGGAAAGAGATGATGGGAAGCTTAATATCAGCAGCTAAAACCAGATCAGGGTCCCACTGTGGAACAGACCTTCAAGTCCGCATATGTAAGTTCAGGTTGAACTGGAAGAAAAGTACAAGTACAAGAGAGCCAACATATAAACTGGAATATACCCCACTGGAATTTTTTTTTGGAAGATCAAAGTTTATTTACTACCTGCATACAAAAACATATTGCACATCAAACAACCAAAATAAAAAAGAAGGGGTGAAAAAAAAGATAATCTACTGAGGACTAACATGTACTTTTACACAGAATACACCTTCTGGAAATTGATCTTTTCAGTAGTTCAGGTTATATCTGAATGGACATGACTAATTCAGCTTAGTGTTTAACTAAAGCTATGTTTAATTTTTAAATACTGTACACTTTAATAAATAAACCAAACAGAGCCACAATGTAGAACAGTCACTGCCAAGATCGCCCCTTGTCCCTGCAGATGAGAGTTTATCAAATGTATTCCAGTGGTCTGCAGAGTTTCCTCTACACACAGCATTTAAAACACACATAAAACAGACCAGCTTCCAGCCTAAACTAATGGAGAAATTATAATTCAGTGCAAAATATTTTAGACTGCATTTCATTCTAGTTTTCCTCAGGTGAAGAAGTGGTTGCATATTATTAAAAATGTAACAAAAGAAGCTAATGCTTTCATAAAGAATATTACTGTTAGGGATCCCACCCCGCCCCACAACCTCCCACCCCACCCTCCCATCTCTGCCATATTTTGAAAACAAAATAATATTTCATATAGCCAGCAACTTTTTTTAATGTTACATATACTATTCTCAAGGCACATCTGATGATATATTTTATAACACAGTAGGTGTCAAAGTATGTTTAACATATGATTTCTTCAGGATCCCTCCCCTTTCTGAATTCCAAATGGAGGAACTGAAAGTGCGATGTAAAGACTGGCGATCCGTATTCGATCTTTGGCAAACTTGTACAAGCACTATTGTAAATGTAATGTAAAAGAACTGTAAACTAAGAACTTCTTCAGTTTATGAAACACCATTCAGGACTGCTGCTTCTTGAGTAGTTTCTTTACCCCACCGGAATTTTGAGTCCATCTCAAGAAGAGATTTGCTGCATTGAACTCTAATGACTTAAGACTTGATGAGCTATGGAATGACATCAAGAACATCATCAATGAAGAAAGCAAAATGTCATCAAAATGATAGGAAATGAAAAAAAAGATTAAAGTGCATGTCAGAAGAGATTCTGAAAATTCCTCTTAATCATAGAGTAGCTATGGCAAATGGAGGAAATGGTGAACTAAAAGAGCTCAAAAGAAAATTTCAAAATGCAGTTTGAGAAGACTAAGTAAAATATTATAATGAAGTATGTAAAGACATAGAGTTAAAAAAACCAGAAAGGAGGGAAGCACATCCGGGAAGATGGCGACAGAGTAACATAAACCTGAGGGATACCACAGAATCCAGCCCAAGAGAGTTGCTTAGAGGGAAATTCAACACTTCTGGAATGCAAGAGGAGCATCACAAAGGTAAGTAGGCACAGACCCACGGTGTTTTGAGGGGCTGAGGGCTTTTGGCTTACTTCAGTGGAGGAGACAAGCTGCAGCTTGACATTGGCCCCTCCACTGTCTCTGCCGGAGCTGGGACCATTTGGAGCCTGCAGGGTGGCTTGATCTCAACACAGCCACAGTTTGCCACCACTCATCTCGGGGCAGGGACTGGATCCTTGCAGCTCCCCTCTGCCCCCCACCCTCTAGGTCTTAGAGGGCTGCACTCGGCCTTTTCTCAACACAGCCACAGCTTGCCTCTGCCACCTCGGAGCAGGGACTAAACCCTTGCGACTCCACTGGTGGGGATCACAATTCAGCTACACTGTTGCATTTGTTTCTATCTCTTCACTATACCCCCCCTCCCCATCCCTCCACAGCCTCAGTGGGCTTGCTTTTTAAATTTTTCCCCCACCTCTTAGTCCCTTTCTTGATCTCTCACACACTACTCCTAACCTCCAGACAACTCCCCTTAGTTTAGGGCATTTATGCCTACGCCACATCCAGCGAGGTAACCTCCACCCTGTGTAGCTAGCCTGAGGTTAGGAAAAGCACTGCTGATGTCCACCAGGGGATCCTCTGCTCAACTTCTTAAAAGTTAAAAGCCAAACCAAGTCAAGAAGAATCTTGCTAGATGAAATAATCTGAATTTGGGAAATCTCTGGAGATTCCAAATTTAGTCTTAACAAGTTTGTCTTTACAATAATAGTGTAACTAAAAGTTCTATTGCTTATATGAATATTTACTACAGTGACAATATCCTAAACTTACCATACGTTTTTGTTTCAATAATGATTCCATGGTAAGTCAGTTCTAATATAAGTCATATACTTCTTTTTTCTTTAGTTTTGATTATTAGTACCTTCTATTCTGAACATATAAGGATTAAACACTGGACATATAAGGATTGTGACATTATAATCAAAACACTGAACATATAAGGATTATAACATCATAACATCACCAATTTATGGACTGCAGCATTTTATATATAGCACATATTATTAAAATTACCCACTGCAACATGGTATGTACCACGTTACTAGTGATACAATGTAACACAACAAAAAAACTGAGGGTCATAGGGGGAGTATATCAAAACTCATAACTTGAGGGTTTATAAATCTGGAACTACTTATATAGTTTCAATAATCCTGTTATTTGACTTTTAATAATTTCTGCTGAGAAAAATACGAATGAGGTAATAATTATATATATGCCTATCAATATACATAATTATACCGATGTCTGCCCTTTGTCTGGTGTGTAGTGGTTATGTTGGGCTGCTAACTGCAAGATAAGCAGTTTGAAAGCATCAAGTCCATTCTACTCAATGACAGTAGAATCCTAGTTACCTGCATAACTTAGCGGACTGTCTTGCTCATATTGCCGGGTGGTTTAGGATTACACACATTTTGTCCACATTATTAGGGTCTCCAGTGATGGTGTTCTCTTTAAGTGACTTTCTAGAGTGGTAGAGTTTGGATTTCATGTTCCATCTGTCTTTAATGCACTCAATCTATGTATCTTTTTTTCTCTTAACACATTCCTTTTAAACCATAATAAATTAATTCATAACTGTAGCCATACTGTAGAAAGTACTTCAAGAGTTCAAACTGTGGTTATCGGTAATTGTTGACCAAATTACATACAGGTCTAAAAAAATTAAACCCTATAAGCCAATTTTACTGATTAAGTTATAATTTTTAAATGTTCATAGTCTTTATTACATGCCAGGCACAATAAAAGGTTATCTCCTTTACTTGTGGCACTGCATGGACTTGCTTTTTTAGGTGCCATCAAGTGAATTTCAACGCATAGTGACTTTCTGAGGACAACGAAATTGAACATTGCTCAGTCTAGGCTCATTCTTACAATCTTTCTTATGTTGGAACCCAGTGTTGCAGCCATTGCTTTAATCTTGGGCTTCAAAACTTTATAGAAAATTGAATTAAAAGACAGTAAAATTTTCCTAAGAACTTTTTGAACCTCCTTAATACTTTGTACCTGTTATCAGGAGAGACAATTCCCTGGAAAGAATATTCACACTTTGTAAAACAAAGGATCAACCAAAAAGGGAAGACCCTGAATGAGGTGTTGACACTGTGATTACAACAATGGGCACAGATATATGCGTGATTGTGAGCATGTTAAGAGCTGGAGAGTGATTTATTGTGTTGTACACAGAGTCAATCTGAGTGGGAACCCACTTGATGGCAACTTACAACAACGATGACAACAGAATGTGTGTTCAGAGTTATAAGCCTATTGGAGGAGGACACAATTTTTTGGCACAGATAGGTAAAGATAAACAAATTTGAGTAAATCAGTGGGTCTTAGATATTTCTGGAAATATATTAATTAGACATAAATGAATACAAAGTATAAAAATGAAACAACATATTTACAAAGGAGCCCATTTTGAAACTTAAAAATCAAACCTCACTACCATAGAGCCAATGGCATCTGATAGCGAGGCTATGGGACAGGGGAGACCTGCCCTCTGAGTTTCTGAGACTGTAACTCTTTATGGGCATAAAAAGCCCCATCTTTCTCCCGAGGAGTGACTGGTGATTTTGAACTACTGACCTTGTAATTAGCAGTTCAACAGATAGCCACTATGCTACCATGGCTCCTGGTATTATAAAACTATACCTTACATTTAGGAAGAATCTATGTAATAAGATGGAAGTGGGCATCAAGAACTAATTTCTGTTTCAATCCTAGTGTCTGCAGTTACATACAGATGCACAGATTAATAGACACAGTAGAATTATCTCTATCCCACCTGTGACCAACCAAGAGTTACATAGTATTAATGTTTTACATAGTATTTGGGTCCACCAATTGCAGCTAGTGTTCACTTGAAAGTTCACAATGAATTTCTCTTATACACAATATGAAATTTAACCAGGTAATGCACTAGAATCCTTGGTGATGCTGTGGTTAAGCACTCAGCTTGACCCATAAATTGAAAGTTTGAATCTATGTGCCACTTCATCAGAGAATGATGTGGCAAGTTGCTTCTGTAAAGATTCGCTGCTATTGACTCAATGTTGATTCATAACTGCCTCCTGTGGGTTTCTGAGACTGCAGTTGTTTATGGGAGTAGAAAGCCCAGTCCTCCTCTTGTGGAGCTGATGATGGTTTTGAATTGCTGACCCTTCAGATCAGGATCACAGTCCAACGTGTAACCACACCATGAGGGCTCCCTTCGAAACCCTATGAAGCAGTTCTATTCTGTCCCATAAGGTCATTACTTGTTGAAATTAACTCAAAGACAACACATTTAGGTAATGGGCTAACTCCTTGGAGAGGGCCACAGTATGCAAATAGCAAATTACATTCATAATGAGAAGTTTTGTACAGCCAAAGAATGGAGAAGAGCAATAAAGGAGGGTGTACTCACTCATGAGATTTGTTATTTGTGATGATGTTACCCTAAGAACAGTTTGAAAACTCCCATTATGTGACGATCATTAAACAATAAACAATTATAACTCCATTATTTTTCATTATTAGAAGGGAAATTTGCATTGCTCCAAACTGGCTCTTATTATATGTTCAGTGCAATTTTTTGCCCAAGTAATTTAATAGTTAAGTAAAACTATTGATCAACTAAATTTTATATAAGTAGCCAAATTACTTTCTTGTTACTACATCACATTTCACTATCAGTATTTCTGTTGGGTCTGTTTGCATCTGATGAGAATAAATGGACTTATCCAGTTTACTTTAGAAGAAAATTATGCTTTGGAGACCATTGCATTATTTTCATGGACTTTTTACTTCGATAAAGTCATCAGATGATTTTTTAAATTATCTACATCATTAAGGCTATATAAGCCTAAATATTCAAAATATCAAAGATGTTCTACCAAGCATTTCTCTCACTAAATCCAAGAAAATGGTATGTGCTGTGCTTTTCAAAGAGTGACAGGTTCTTGGAATAGCTAGTAAGAACTAGATGCTGAATTTTCAAGTTAATGTAGTATGACCATTTTCTTTATATGAGACCATTTGATACAGACAAACCAGCAAGTTGCAATCTCTCAAATAGTATATAGGTAGAATGAAATAACAAGAAAAATGAAAATTTAGTTTTAATTCAATCAAGTCACATACACACAGCTATTGAATCACTTATTATATAACTAAATGTAATTGTAAATTAAATTATTTTGATGTTACTCTAGAAATTCATCCACCCAGTACTAACATGTTTTTTATCTGCTAATTTAAACAAGGATGCACTCAATATTCTAAAGAAATATTCCATCAGGCAAAGCTTTTAAACTGTTAAAAAACAGTTGGTTTTCTTTGCATAGTTTCCTTAAGGGAACACCTTCTTTCTTATTAATATATATCAATCATTCCATAGTTCAATCACATCCAGCATAATTGTCCAATTGCTACCACAATCTGTTTCCAAGCATTCTTTTTCTACAGGAACCCCTGGACATGGTCTTCCCTTCAGCCCTCCTCCATGACTGAACCAGGCCACCCCCCCCGAAAATCTTATTCTACTTGCTGTCTCTATAGGTTCATCAATCCAGGATTTCATAAATCAAAAAAATGGAAAAACATGTAACACAACTTCAAGAGGGTGACCTCCAATGACATGACTCATCTGAGATGCATCCTAATATAGACATGCAAAAACCAAACAGAACCTTACAAACCAAAGATACAGGAAATCAGATCAGGTCCAGCATGCATCAGAGGGTGACCTACTGACAAAATTATAACAGTTCAAAACAGATTTATGACTTCGATGTTCTATACTCACCTCTCCAAATCTCTCTGTTTGGTAACCACTTTCCTCCCATTCCTCAATTGTAGACAGAGGGCGTTTTCTGGAGCCTTATTTCCTATGTAGTTCCACATATGAATCTTGGATTCCCACTGTCAACTGTAGCCTTCTGTACACCTGTTCTCAAAATTTAGGCTCTGATACTAGTCCCTCCTTTGACTTCGGATTATATGGTTTACCATCCTTCGGTGACTGACCATGGTGTCCTTCTTTCATGTGGCCTTATTTGACAGCTTACTTAGATGGCTGCTATTCGAAAACAAGCCTTTAAGACCTCAGATGCTGTTTTATCTGCTAGCCAGGCACCATCTACATTCTTCACCACATCTTGCTAAAGCACCAAGGAAAACATTCTTCTGAATAGGATGTTTGTTGTAATCAACTTATAGCAAAAAAATTATTATCAGTAATTTGGGTGAAAAAATGCAGCATAATCAGTGTTGTTTTGAAAAACTATTCTATTGTAAATATAAAGAATTATATTTTCTTTTATAAAATGCCTATTCATAACAATGTTCAGTGACTGGAATAATCAGAACCTTAAGAAGTAATTAATCAGTGAATATGATTAAATTAATTTGACTATGTTGATTCAGCATAAGACAAATTAAGAGCATAATAATTCAACATGTCAATATAATGAACCATTATAAATCTGTATTTTATTTTGATTTTTTTCAAATATAAGACATTGTACATGAAATCATTATTTTTAATTTAAAATTTAAAAATTCATTTCAAATTATTGGTTTATTTCAACATGCATATTTGTTATTCTCTGACAAATACTCTTTTTAAAGTATCTATGTAGTATCCCATTCATTTCTATTTGTATCTCATTAATTTCTGGAGCCTTGTTTTTGGCTAATACTTTCAGTGCAGCTTGGACTTCTTCCTTCAGTAAACTTGATTCTTGAAATTGTGATATGTTGACTAGTTCTTGTTGATACAGTGATTCTGTGTATTATTTCCTGAATCATGCTTCCTGCATCATTCAATATTTTTCCCAGAGCATCTTTCAATAGTACAACTTGAGAGTTACATTTTTTCTATAATTTTGCTTCAAATAGTTCATGGAAACTATGAGAGCTTCAATTAGTTCATGGAAAAATAGAACTGATGAATAACAGAATTTTTCATGGATTATTGGAAACGTCCCTAATACTAATGTGTAAACTAATTAAATGTTAATATATTCTTTCATTTTACTGTATTCATGTATAGCTGACTTTCTTATAAATATATTCAATCTTGGTGATATTCATCACATGAAATTATTGATTACTATTAATAGTGTGAAAAACTTGCTAAACTGCTAAAACTGTCTTACTTTCGGGGAAACAAGGTAGAAGGGATCTGCCAGAGATTTAATCTGACTAGGTAGTCTGCTGAAGGGAATTTTGGTTCCCACTATCTTCCATACCCTTCTACGAATTGGGAGGTCATAATGCAAACTCTGATACTTTCCCATTCATCATATTTGAATTTTGTTATGTTCATCTTTGGATCACAAAACTTTTTGTGTTTCTTCACTGTAGACTTAGTTGATGCCTCACTTAGCTGGCTGCTGCTTTGAATACAAGCTTTTCAAACCCAGGACACTATTACAGTTGATAGACTGGCACCATCTGCTTCCTTCACCACAGTTTGCTGTAATATGCTAATCTTCAGTGATCTCTTCATGAAGGTATCAAGCAAGGTCATATTACAAGAACTAACTTTAATATGGGGCTAGAATTATGTGGGAATACAGAATCCATCTGCTTGTCCCGAGTTATGAACATCTCTGGTTTACTTTGGTGGTCATATTGTGACCAAAAAAACCCAACAAACAACAACAACAAAACCCAAACTAACCACCCCCTCCCCTCTCCAAAGAAACAAAAAAGAAAAACATTGTCAATCAGGACCCTGGGGTATAAGATTATTGCATTGAGAAAATCAATAATTTATCCAATTGCTTGGAATTTAAGGCTCGGTTGATATGAAGAAACTTTCAAATATAGTTCAATGGTGAGCTGTAATTAATGAGTTGTTTCTCTGTACAGATTGATATCTTAATTGATTGAGCTCTGCTTCCATTGAGCATGTGGAGAGTGCTAGGGGAAATTTCCTGTATCATTTCTTACATGGGTCCCACCCAAGGTCAATGACCACCATTTCCACAGTATTGGGGTGACCATGCTTTTCTTACTCTCTGATCAGAGTATTTCAGTTCCAAGAGTAAGACTGCAAGTAGTTTTGAGGTAGGGCTCAGTTTGTTCAGTTGGGATTCCACGTTGAGTTTTTCTGGTGTGGCACTTTGCGGGATACCATGTTCCCTGTAAGGTCAATGTCTATGGTCATCATAGGTCTTAGTCCATGGCGTGGTTCACCAAGGGTTGCATAGAAACCAATTCAAAATGTCTATCCAGGAATATAGAACTGGATTTATTCTCCCTTTAGGTTCCCTATAACTATTGCTTAGCATCCCTCCTTATGACAAGTTGCTCCTCCCCATTTACATACCATACCCACCAACAGAAATATAAGTGCCTTCTCTGAAATGTAGATGCTCCTCTGCCCTGGTATCAACTTGATTTCCCCACAATGTTCTCTTTTCATTTCCATGAAAGACGTGTTGATTTGTCACGGCCTTGTTTCAATGTTGTAAGGCATCCAGCAGAGGGTCTTCTCCCTTTACCCCCTTCTTGAAGGAGCGACTCCAGTCGATACGAGATCTCCCCCTTTGATGTGGTTCTTAAAAAGTGCCTATAAAGAGGGGTTGGGGAGTGATATATGGTTCATGGCAGTAGGCAGACTTTTTACCCCTATGTTTTGGAATTGATCTCTAAAATGTAATTGGTGTTGTTTCTGATAGTAGTGGACTCATACAATATTTGTCCTTTGTAACTGACAGGCTTCACTCAGCATTAAACCATTCTTCTACTCTTGGGCATTTGGGTTGCTTCCCATTTCTTGCTATTGTGAACTGTGTTGCTATAAACATGGGTGAGCATACAACCATTCATGCTGGGTCTCTTCGCTCTTAGTTCTTTAGGGTATATGCCTATTAGTAGTATTGCTGGGTTGTATGGGATTTCAATACCCAGTTATTTTAAGAATCGCCATATCAGTTTGTATGTGTTTACAAGTCAACCAACAGTGTGTACGAGTTCCTATCTCTCCACAACCTCTCCAGCAATTGTTGTTGTTTTTTAATTAGTCTAGCATTGTGGGTGTAATATGATAATCATTGTGGTTTGAATTGGCATCTCTCAGATAGCTAGTGATCGTGAGCATTTTTAAAAGTGTTTGTTAGCTATTTGTACTTTATTTGTGGTGAACTTTCTTTTCACGCCCTACCCCCCACCCAAGCACCACCTTCCCACTTCTTAATTGGATCACTTGTTATTTCCTTATTGAGTTGTGTTGTGGAGTTCTGTGGATTTTGGTAATTAGACCCTTTTTCAATGTGGCATTGGTAAGAATTACTTTTTGTTGTCTGATGACTACCTGCGACTATCAGTACAATGTTGAATAAGAGTGCTAATCAGGGACATCCTTGTCTTGTCCCTGTTTTCAGTAGGAATGTTTCTAGAGTTTTCCCACTGAACATGACATTGGCTGTTGGTGTAGGGTATATGGCCTTTATTATGTTGAGGAACTTCCCTTTTACCCCTATTTTGTTGCACGTTTTTATTTTTAATGAGGGTGTTGGATATTGTCAAATATCTTTTCTGCATCTAATGATTTGATCATATGGCTTTCATTCTTTCCCCAGTTTATGTGGTGGATTATATTGTTTTTCAAATTTTAACCCATCCTTGAATCGCAGGAATGAATAAAACTTGGTCATGGTGAATTAAATTTTTGATATGACATTGCATTCTATTACTAGAATTTAGTTGAGGATTTTTGTGTCTATGCTCATGAGGGATATTAGTCTAATATTTTCTATGTTTGTGGGGTCATTGATTTGGGGATCAATGTTATGCTGCTTCATAGAATGAGTTTAAGCATTTGTTGTCTTCTGTGTTCTGGAATAATATGTGTAGTGTTGGTGTTAGATCTAGTCTGAATATTTGTTGGAATTCTCCCGTGAAACCATCTATTACTGGGCTTTTCTTGGTTGGAAGTTTCTTAATGGCCTACTCTATTTCTTCTGTTGTGTTTTTTCAATATCTGTCCACATTAATTTGAGTGGCTGACAGATTTCTAGGTATCTGTCCATTATTTCTAGATTGTCAAATTTGTTTGAATACAATTTTCCATAATAGTATGTTATTATTTTTCTATTTCATTTGGATCTGTTGTAATGTCACTCTTTTCATCTTATTCTGGGTATTTGCATGTTTTCTCCCCTGCCCCCTCTGTTAAGTTCAAAGAACTAACTTCTTATCTTGATTATTACCCTATTGTTTTTCTGTTTCCCATATTACTTATTTCTGCTTTGATTATTATGATTTCTTTCCTTCTCATTGGGGGGTGGTGGTGTTATTTTGTTGTCCCTTTTCCAGTTCTTGAAAGTGTTGTGGTAGGATTTTAGATTTCTCCTCTTTTTTCATGTGTGTGTTGATTGCTATAAACTTTCAATTAAGTATTTTGATTGTGGATTTCTCCTTATTTTTCATGTGTGTGTTAATTGCTATAAATTGGCCTCTAATTATTGCTTTTGCGGTGTCCTACAGGTTTTGATATGTGATCATTCTCATTTGTTTCAAGGATTTTTTTTTCTTCCTTCACTTATTTGCTTGTTTACCCAATAATATTTCAATATTGTGTTGTTCAATCTCTGTGTGTTTGTCTTTATGTTTCTGTTTATTTTATTGTTGATTTCTAGTTTTCTAACGTTGTGGTCTGATAATATAGGTTGTAGGATCTCAATTTTTTTTTAATTTGAGGCATGCTTTGTGGCCTAATATGTGGTCTATTCTTGAAAATGTTCCATGTGTATTGGAGAAGAATGTATACTGTGATTTTGTTGGATGGAGCATTATGTATGTATCTATGAAGTCAGTTTTGTCGATTGTGTTGTTGTGATTTTTGAGTTTTTATTGAGGTTTACACCTGATCTTCTATCTTTCCTTCAGAGTAGTGTATTGAAGTTTCCTGTTCTTATTGTAGAGGTGTCTATATCCTTTTTCAGTTGTATGAGGATTTGATAGACTATTTCAATGATCTTTCCTTGGATGCATATATGTTGATTATGTTTTTCTTCTTGGGGAATTGTTCTCTTGATCATTATGCAGTGTCAGTTCTTGTCTCTTATTACATTGTTTGCCTTCTAGTCAATTTTGCTATCCCTGCTTTCTTTTGATTTCTGTTTGCTTGATATGCCTTTGTCCAGCCTCTGATGCTTAGCATGGTCATGTCTGTGTTTCTGAGGTGTGTTTCTTGTAGGCAATATATTGATGGAATTTGTTTCCTTATCCATTCTGCTACTCTCTGTCTCTTCACTGGTGCATTTTGTCCACTGATATTCAGTGAGATTATAGGTATGTTAGTATTTGTTTGTGTTATTTTGCTTTGTAATTGTACATGTTGTGTGTAAGTGTGTCTGTGTGTCCTGCTAAGTTTCTTTTTTCTTTTCATATTCCTTCATTCCTTTGGATGTAGCTCTATGTGTGTTGGTTTTTTTAAGGAATTGTATGTTGGGTTCAGGTTTGTGTGTTATTGTTTATTTTTTTGCCATAGGTTTCCATCTGTATTTCCATCTCTTAAATTCTTTTTCTCGGTTCTTTTATATTGTTATGTCATTCTGTTATTGCATTGTTTGCCTTTTGTGTTTCTGCTTGAATTCTTTTCCTGTAAGGAATAGAGTGAGGTTAGTGTTAAACCTACCTGTGTTAGGCCAGGTAGACAAGGGAAGCTAATCCAGTGACACACATATATTCGTAAGAAAGAGCTATATATCAGGAAAGCATCCCAGCCAAGTCCAACTGAAGTCCATAATTCCGGTACTAGTACATAAATCCCTCATCAGACTTGCCCAGTGACATGCTATGAGGCAGAATGCAGGAATATCACAGGTTGGTGGGTGCAGAGTTCTGTGGATCCAGTGGCAGTGGATGCATCACAGGACTCTGGTAGCTATCAGTGTTAATCAGCATGAAGGTGAAGACAGAGAAAGAAAGGGTGGTTCCCAGGACCCTCCAGGCACCAGCAGTCTGTGACCTGATTGACAGGTTGTATACCACCCGTACACTTTATATATCTTCTAGTTGACATGATGTTATGCAACTGCCACACTAGGATTTTCTCTTTTTATAAGTTTCCCTTTCAGACTCTTTCTTCATCTGTTTTATGAATGCAATCATCATTCTTTTAAATGATTTTTTTCTGGTAGTTCATAGCCTGTTCTGTGTCAAGCATTTCATTTAGGTTTGATTGGTGTTTGTTCAGTTGGTGTCTGAGTCTCTTGTTTCTGTTTTGTTTTGGTTTTCCGTGAAATGATATCTTCTGTTGTTTCCTTATCATTACCCAGAAAACAGATGGAGAATGCCAGATTAAATATGAATTATAAGAATTGTGCATGCCTTTGTTTGAAAAAGAGAAGGGAAATTGGAATGATAGACTATGCAAGGAGAACAATACCAATAAAAGAACAGCTGGGTCTAGACCTTGTCCTGGTGGGGAATCAGGACTATGTGAAGAAGTCTTTTGAGTAGTTGGAGACAGTGTTTGGTAGGATGTTGTTTTAGTACTTTGTGGTCTTTTAGGATGGCATGGGAGGGTTGAGTGTAAGACTAAGACAATAATTTTGGTGTCCCTTATTACTGAGAGTCCGGTTTTCTTATGATTTAAGTTAATTATCTTAAAGGAATATACCTCTTGTGGATCAAGGCAGGGGTACAGGATTCACTCTTTTCAGATGATGGAGGTGACCAAGTGAGGGACCTAGAGTGGAGTCTAAAATGGTCACATACCTAGGAGGGAGGGATGAAGCTATAGAAACCTAGAAGGCAGGTTAGTTATCTGGCTTTGGGTCATACCAGACACTTATATCATGGAAGTGCTATTAGATTGCTCAATCTATTCAGTCTCTCAGCTGGGATAGCCTTCTGGACCATGGCACATATGGCCCTTATCCCTTATTTCAAGAACAAACTCCTGCCTATGCTATTTAAAACTGCTAGTTCAGTTTCCTCCTATGCCTGGGTGGATATCTGGCCAGGAGAATCCACTGCAGAGATATGTGTAATTTGTAGACTGTCTGGAGGTCAGGTGGTGTGGTTTAAATCCCCGGTATTGACTAAATATCTTGGTCTGTGTGCTTAACTCTCATTCCCTTGTCTCTTAGCACTGTACTTGTATTGTCATACTAATGCCTAGATAAGGGGGGAAAGGTGTGTGATCTGTGAACAAAGGGGAGCAAAAAATCCCTCAAATGGCCATGATTTCAATTGTGCTAAGGAAGGCCAGACAGAGGATTATTTTGGTCAAGTGGACTGGAGCTCCCCAAATTTGTGTGGAGAGTTAGTTTATTCACTATGCCCACTGCAGGCTTCCCTATAGAGTTATCCTCACTTAGCTCAGTAGGCTGTAGTATCCCTGCTATTCAGGAGGTAAGCCTGTGACAGGGTCAGAATCAAACTTTCTTGACCTAGGCTGAGAGACAAGCCTATTTGTGTTTCTATGTTCCCCAGGCTGGCCACTCAGAGATATGTCTGTGCAGCTTGATTGGTTGGTCAGACACACAAACTAATCTTAGGACTGGGAAAAATTGATCAGGTGATTTGAGGAGCTGTGCTTCTCTGAAATATGCTGATGGTTGATGACAAAGGGGACTCTGTCATCAGGCATTGTTGCTCTTTATTTTAATTAACTTGGGTATATTTAGCTTTATACTGAGAGTCTTGCTGTCTGGAAATGTATGATATCCTTCTCTAAGCCCCCTTTGTGCTGATCTCTGGAAATCTTCCTGTGTGTGCTACTTGATAGTTACCTTCTAATTTCTTATTTTGTTAATGGTTTAAATTTCAGTTGGTTCCATTGTGATGTCATCCATTTTTATTCTTATTTGTGATATTTACATCTTCTCTTTATTTTCCTCTGTTAAGTTTGCCAGTGGTTTATCAATTTTATAACCGTTCAATGTACCAGCTTCTTGTCTTGATGTATTTTTCTATTTACTAATTCATTTATTTCTGTTGTGAGTTTTATTATTTCATTTCTTCAGTTGGCTGAAGGTTTTTTTTTGGTACTCTTCTTCTAAATGTTAGAGATGTTGAGTTAAGGTGTTGACTTTATTTTTGTTGTTGTTGTTTGATGTGTGAATTTATTTCTACAAATTGCCTTCTAAATTCTATTTTAGCCATGTCCCAAAGGTCTAGGTGTGCTGCATCTTCAT
Organism: Tenrec ecaudatus; assembly: GCF_050624435.1. Taxonomy (NCBI): domain Eukaryota; kingdom Metazoa; phylum Chordata; class Mammalia; order Afrosoricida; family Tenrecidae; genus Tenrec; species Tenrec ecaudatus. The sequence goes on along the minus strand of NC_134548.1, from coordinate 103,038,538 downwards.
TCTCAGTTGTTTTATAGGAATTTCTTAATAATAAAATTATTTATTACTTCAATTACACAGTAGTTTTTAAGCAAGATGTTAGTAGAAAACTTTTGAATTTTCCTTCTCCGTGCTTGTACACACAATCACACTGACACAAGACACATATTCGTGTAATATATTGATAGATAAAATGATAATTCAGTAGCATGATTGGATAAACAGTTAATTTCCGGGTATCAATATTTTAGTATATATAAAATACTAGAAGATACAGAAAAATAAGGGAACTCATTTGCAATAAGAATTCAAGAGATTTAAAAAACTTCAAATCTCTGAAAAACATACATTAAGACAGAAACTTTGATAGTCTGCTCCACTTTCCCAGGACTACACAAGCATCCCCAATTGTAGCTGGTGGCCGTAAAAGTTCAATCTTTCCCTTAATCCCCACACCTCACAGTGATCACAGATGTGATGGTGATCCTACCCCAACCTCATATGTAGCTCCTGTTCTACCTGAGATTAGACAGGGAAGGGTAAGCTAGTGGAGTGGGCACCAGGTGTACACTACTGCTGTGTTGGAAGGCACATAATCCCCAACTTCTTGTGCCCAAATTGGCCTCCAATTGCAGGGACTCTAACTAGTCCATCCACTATACACCTTCTAGGCTGGCAAGAACTATGTCCAAGACAGAATGCATAGTGTCCAGCCACTTTCTAGGGTAGCAAAAAGTCTGTTTGTAATTGGGTATGTTAGATAGCTAGAGGCAGTACTAGGGGTTGTCCCTCTACATGCCAAAGCTTCTCTCCCCACCTCCCACCCCCCGTTCCCACCTTACAGGAAGTTAGAAGCTGCTTAAGGCTGGAGGGCATGCTCACATTCAGGTCTTTGAGACAGGAAGCCAGTACACCTGGGTGGGCCCCAATCTGGGCTAGGTGAACTTAATTCAGCCAATGGGATCAAGCGGTACCATTGACCACACCTCCTAGCAGAGAACCCTGAAAAGCTAGATTCAGGAGCCCACCGTGTCTTTTCCAACCCTCTCTGTCCAGCTGCTCCTCGACCAGACCAGCCATGCTGCAGTTTTTCTGACCTCAGGTTTCCACATGTGGCTGTGAAGTGCCCTGAGGGCGCCTGTGTAAAAACTGAAATTCCTTCTGCCCTTTATAAAAATTCACTTGGATCACAACCCAGACTTTGGCGTGAATTCTTTCTCTTGGGAAGCCAAGGACCTAGGAAATACCTAAGAAACCTAAGAGGTACACTGCCTCCAGCCACCCCCGGGGTTTGCAGAATCTCCATCTTAGAATGACGCAAAGAAGTGAACAAAATACAGAACCAGAAAATGTTCTGGTGAAGAAATTGCCTGAGAACTCCCTAATAAGAAATTCAATGGAATGATAATTAGGTGCCTTCAATAGATTAAGATAAAGATCAAGGAAACTACAGAAAAAGTCCAGGAAAACAAACCAAACTCTAGAAGAATTCAGGTGCACACTATAAAAACAAACTGACAAAATAATTGAAAAATGGGAAACTACAAAAGTAAGAATTACACATCTAGAAATTAGTATGAAGATTTCAGATCTAGAAAAAGTATTGAGAGGGTAAAGGAGGAGAATTGAATCAGTGAAAGACAAAATTAGTGAGATGTAAAACAACTATCTCAACACTAACTTGTTAGAGAAACAATCAGAAAAAAGGAATGAAAAACAAACAAAAAATAAAATAATTAAAGCTTGTGAATTATGGTGACATCATCAAAAGGAATTGCTTAGATGTGATTGGCATTCCATAACTTGAAGAGAAAAAAAAGGACAGAGAACATCACTGAAAATTTGTTCTAAGAAAATTTGCCTAATATGAAAGATGAGAAGAGATCCATATAAGGAACTTAATAAACCTCAAATAGAAAAGAAACCAAAAGAAAATAATCAATATATACCTCAATCAAAATTTCCAAGACGAACAAGAAAAAATTGCTGACAGCAACTTCTGGGAAAAACAAAAAGTTATCCATAAAGGAGAAACAATAAGACCAAGTTTTGATTTCACAGCAGAAACCTTGACTACAAGAAGGAAATGGGATGATGTATGTAAACTTATAAGGAAAAGAAATCACCAACCATGAAATACATACCCAACAATATTGTCTCTCAAGTACAATGGCTAAATTAGGACAATTCCTTATAAACAGAAATTAAGGGAATTTGTAAAAAGCAGACCCAACTTACCAAGAACAGCTGAAGGGAGTCCTTCAGACATAGAATCAGCAATGGCATGTAGTGGGGAATTGACACACGACAGCATCACCCAGATTCACCCTAGAGTTAGAAGTATCAAAAGGAAAATAAAATTGGGGATTAAACCTCTGGTGAATATCCTGGGACCATAGACCAAAAATGTGATTAGCCTTGCTATCATGAAGGGAATATTGGAAAATGTATTATTAGGATAAAATGTTGCACCTTATCATTTTATCTCTCTTTTGACTAATTTTAAATTTGTTATAGTTTTAAAAAAATATTTTCTGCTTTCTTTTTATTTGAGGTTCTTCTACTCTTTTACTTATTTTTTCTTCTTTTCTATGACTTTCTGTCTGTGAAATCCAGGATAGGCAAGTAGAGAGATTAACTGAATTAATGGTTTCTTGGGGAAGTACAAGAAGGAAGAGAATGTTCTAACCTTTATTGTGGTAATAATTGTACAATTCTTCCTGATTTCACTGAACTATTGAACTGTATTCTATGTGGATTATATGCCAATAAAATTGTTTAAAAATAAATCCGAACTACAATGTACTGTGTCAGACAACAAGGCCATTCTCATCCCTGGTCAACATTCAGAGGTGTTTCACTTAAAATTTAATCCACATGGGGGATACTGTAAATATGCTATGGGTTTCACTTTCATACAGTCTTTTGCAAACTAGTGTCCAAAATGAAATTTAAATAAATAAAATGTTCCTGAAAATTTCACATTTCTTAATGAAGACTTAGAAAATTCCAAACAAAACAAAAAGTAAAATAAACCTACAAGATTGAAAATAGACAACCTGAGATATAAATTCATAAATGAAGACAATTATAAAGTGAAAAGGCAATAGTATAGTTACAGAATTTTTAAATGATGAGCAAATAAAATTGATTCCAAGATGCGACTGACTTTGTTAAACTTTGGAAAAGCAATAGTAAATTACAAAGCAGCCTTAAAGAAAATGAATAAACCTTCTCTTCAAAAAAAAAATGAAAATGCTAAAATAAAGAGTAACACTAAAGCAACAGAAATGAAGGAAATGTTAAAACCATAAATCAAAATAAACTCAAAGAAAAAGGGTCATATGGAAAAACATAACTATCAGTACCACAATAAACACAGACAGCAAAATGACAGCAATACATCTATATCTACTGATAAAGGCACAGAACATGGGAAAGTGGCAGAATTGATAATAAAATATAACACATCAATATACTGTGTATAAGAAACATACCTTGACAGGAATATAAAAATAAACTAAAAATAAAAGGATGGGGAAAATATCATGCAAATAAAAATTTTAAAAGAGCTAGAGTAGCAATATTAATTTCTGATAAAATATACGTTAAGGCAAAAACTGCCATAGAGACCAGAAAGAACATTATGAAAAGATGAAAGGGCCTATTAGACAAGAAGACATAACTGTAATAAATATCTATGAGTTTCAAAATACATAAATCAGATTCTTACCGAATTGAAAAAACAGTTCTAAAATAAAAGTAGGAAACAACACACTATTTTTTTATGAACGGCAGAATGAGAGAGAAACAAAACACAGATGAATTAAACAAAACCTATCAATATGACCTTATATACATACAGAATACATCACCAAACCCGGCATAATATACATTCTTTCCCAGCACACATGGGGCATTTTACAATATAGGCCATATTTGCTTGGGCTGGGTTCTTTAGAAATGTAAAACCAGTGATCCTTAGTGTGTGTATGAATATTTTAAAATAAGAACATAACTCACTAGGTTGTAGATGTGGTTAAGTCCACATTTAGGCAGGTTCTAATTCTGCAGATCAGATTTTAATCACAATGCTTCTCCTGCCTCAAGGAGCTGTGGGGGATAATGATTGGCAGGAAGACCACAGACTGGTGGCTGCAGAAGGGAATGTATCCAAGGTAAGCAGGTCAGGCTGTGGCCACAGAGGTGATGAATCCAAGGTCATTAGGTCAGAAGACAGGTCTCAGGGTTGCTAGGCAATACCTTAAGTTGAAAAACCAGAAATTGATGAGGCATATCCAGGATCCTAACTCAGTAAAGAGCAAGCTTTTCCATAGAGTCTGCTTACGTAGGAAATGGGCACATTTCTGAGGACATTCAACTGCATCAGGACTAAGATCCGAGTAAAGGTCATTAAACCCTATTCTTATTCCATTATGGAAGCTTACAAATGATTGGCTCTGATTACATTGTGTTAGGTCAGGCCCAGGGGGATTACTAGGCACTAACTTCTAAATCACTTAAAATATTGGCCTAGACAAATTGACAGAAAACCTAACTATCTCAATAGGTGAGGCCACAAAGCAAGTGTCAATAAATTTTAAAACATTGAGATACCACAAAACATCTTCTCAGAATAAATGTTATAAAATTAGAGATTAACAATAGGAAGATCAAGGGGGAAAAACAAATGAAACAACATTGAAAATACCTTGTTTGAAAATTACTGGGTAATAGATGCCATTTTCAAACTGAAATTTAAAAATTCTTGAATCAAACAAGAATGGAAACAAAATATACTAAAGGTTTGGGGACAGAGCGAATTATTATTTTTGACAGCATTATTGATATATACATTATGTATCATTGATTTCAATCCATCATTCATATTAAAAATAATTGGGTAATCATCAACACCACAATCAATTTTAAGACGTTTCTTCTTACTTGTAGTCATTATTGTTAGTTCCTCATGTCTTGCCAACCACCACCCCACCAACCACACACACATACACACACACCCAACCACTACTGTGCCTCTAGGAAACTATTAATTCAGTTGCGGTCTATAAATTTAGCCCTCCTGGATTTTACATACAGAAAAATATATAAAATCAAAACAACAATGACAGAATAAAACAGAGACAAGTCTGAATTAAAAAGGAAAAAATAATTAAAAATGGAAACATATATACAGTGCATCAAAAGGGAGAGAAAATGTTAAGATGTCATATCTTAAACTAACTACAAGTGCAATAATACACCCTACAAGGTACTCTGATAACAAGGCCATTCCCATCCCTGGTGCATATTCAGAGGGGTTTCACATGGGGGCACTGCAAATTTGCTCTGAGTTTCACTGTTAGCTATAGCCTTCTGCAAACCGGTGTCTGAAATTTAGGCTCTAATACTGGGGACAGAGCAATTCATAGCAATTAACATAAACATCTAAAAAGAAGAAAGAAGGAAAGCCAGCACTTTAAACCAACATCTCCAACAATTGAAAAAGAGTAATATAATCAGCCTGTAGTCACCAGAATAAAGAAAGAATAAGTATTAGAGCAGAAATAAATGAAACAGAAACAAAAATAGAGAAAATTAATAAGACCAAAAGTTTGTTCTTTGAAAACATTAGTAAAATCAATAAACTAATGGAAAATATAAAAAAAGAAGAGAAGATTCAAATAACACTAATGAAAGAAATAGGTTCTATCACAATAGAACCAACCGAATTGAAAAGGATAGAAACAATACCATAAGCAATAATACTTCAACAAATTTAAAAACCTAGAATAGAAGCACATGTTTCTTGAAACACACTTCAACCTAATCTAAGGTAGAAATTGAGGTAGAAATTTTGAATAAGCCCAGAAGAAAGGAAGGAATCAAACAGGTCATTAAAAACAAAACAAAAAAACCCTCCAAACCTTTAAATCCCAAATAATCTTGGTCCAGAAAAGTTCACTACTGAATGATAGCAAACATTCAAAGAAATGACATTATTCCTATTCAAAGTATTACAAAATGAGGGAATATTCCTGAATTCTTTTTATGAAGGGACTGTAGACTCTGATACCAAAGCCGGGCTAAAATGCCACTAGGAGAGAAAATTAAAAATCAATAAATCTCATTAGCTTACATGCAAAAAAGTGTCAAAAAAACCTCTTAACTAACGCAATCAAATGACAAAAATAAGAATATATCATGACTGCTGTTAAACGTCATTGGTGACCTGTAAATCCTCATCCAATCATTTGCTTATGGAGCATTCTAAAACTTAGACAAGAAGAAGGTGATTGACTGGAGGGCTTAAGCCCGCCTCCAGTGTCACGTGTCAGCTTTTGTGGATCAGCTGCCAGACACACCTGGCTTTACTGTGGCGTTTGGAGGTTCGGTGTGTACATATATTGGCTGCTGGGGAGAGCTGGATTCTCGTTTCAGGTCAGTCTCCTAAAAGCTGTTTGTTTTGAATTAAGGATCAGAAGATCTGATGTTGCTTACAGAACTATGCCACATTACACAATCTTGGATCACTACCTCATCTTTCCAAAGCATCCCTGAATATCTGTAAGAAAGGTTCATCTGGGAAAGCACTAAGAGTTCTTGGAAGGGAAAGAAGGTAGAAGATTATTGGTTGGAACAAACACGGGGTTGAATGAGTTCCAGAAAGCAGGACTCTCAAACTCATGAACCACAATCTGTAGACCGAGACAACTTAGAGGAAAAAAAAAAAAAACCTATAAGACACAGCAGGCAGAGAAGATGAGAAGGGCCGCCTCAGGAAAGGAGACAGCTGGTCCACAGCAGAAGAATCTGGAGCCAGCTCTTGCGGACAGATGGGGCTGGGGGGTGGGGGGTGTCGCTTTGCGGGCAATCCTCCTTCAGGATCCCACAGAAAGGCCAGAAGACTCCTGGGGCACGAGCTGGTCGCAGTACCAGTGAAGCACCTCAGCCACCTCCGAAGAAAAGGGCCCGGGCAGATCCTAGGTGGAGGAAGGGACTTAGCAGGCAGAAGCAGCTGTTTCAGCTCCCGGCTAAGATGCCACCCTGGAAGAGGACGCAACTTGCAAGAGATCTCAAGGAAATGTCGCCAACAAGGCGTGTGCGGGTGATGACGTTGTGGAGGGAATAAACGAGTATTTCAGTGTGATCCTGGGCACTCAGCTGCTCTACAAATCCCAGGAGCCCCAGTATGCCGAGATCCTCATGGCTCACCATGCCGCTTCTAAGTCTCTGCTTTTATGGTGCACCCTACCTTCTGAGATTATTTGTAAGTATCTGCGCAATGTTGGCTTTCAGGCCCTTTGGTGGAAAGAGCTGGTGTTACTGTTGCTATCTGCATATTTTCCTAAAATATCTGGCGAAGAATTCTGCGCCCTGTTTACTGCCCATGGTTACAAAATGGCTTCAGCTGAGCACCATCACCAAGCCCGGTGAGGGTCTACTGACCTCTAGCTGGTAGGTCTGGATATCTGTAAACCCCCTTTTTTTTGTTCTTAGTCTTTTTCCTATATAATTGATATATTCTCTAAAATTGTTAATGTATCACAGGGCTGATGTTTATGTTAGCTTTCTGTTTGTTTCAAACAGAAAATAAAAGTGAGAAGGAACTTTTCTTATTTCAAAGTTGCTACCAGTGTGTTCAGTAATTAGACAAAGAAGAAACTTTTAGTAGAACATTTTATTGCCTAATTGACAACATTATGTATGTAGCTGAAAACCCATGCATTTGTGTTCTCTCATTTTTATATCCTCTGAAAGTCATCTATGTTGTTATTTTTTCCTCCTACTAAAATTTTTGTAAAAAATATGTTTTATTGACAGTTCATCCATATGTCATAAAAATAGTTTGATCTTATCATGCAATCATTATCATGATAAATTTCAGAACATTTGTTCTTCCTTAAACTCATTGTTTATAGTTTATTATTACTATTAATTGTGACAAAAATGTATGCAACAAGACATTCTCCATTTCAACAACTCCTACATGCATAATTCAGTGCCATCGATTATACTCTTTGTGTTGTACCGTCATTTTTTATCATTCTACAAATTATTCTGTCACCATTAACATACACTTAATGCCACCTAAGAAAAATCCCTCCTCCTACTATTATGGCAATAATCAGCAGTCAAATTTGGTTCTATTTTTTAGTAACTTTCCTGATATATTATGAAAATATCCTGATATATCCTGAAAGTTCACATATCTTACACATCCATAGTTTGGTCTACTTTTAATACAGTTGTATATATATCATCACAATCATTTCTAGTGCTCCCTCCCCAACCCAGATTCATTGTTTGGTCCCCATTTCCCCTCACCTTCCCCACCCCTTGTCCCTGATAAACCATTGTGTCAGTTATTGTCTGTATGCATCCACTCCTTCTGTACTTCTTAAACTGGGAAACCTAGCAGAAACCAACAAAAGAAAACAAAGCACAAACCAAAACAAGTACAATAGAAAGAAGAAAAATAATATAAAGATAAAAATAAAAATACAGAGTGAGGAAGAAAAGACCATCAGTAATATTAAGAAACCCAGAGAAGTTATTTTTGTTTTGGAACAAGTGAGAGATATTTAAGGCTAGACCAAAATTCAACTTGGGTCAAAAGGGAGGTCAACAGACTAAGTATATTATACAGTAGTTTAATGCACCCTAATCCAGTTTACGGTAATCTCTAGCTGCTCTTAAAATGCTTGGAGTCCCTCACCTACAGCCAGAGGGGATCTGCCAGAGGAGATACTCTGCGGATGGATTTTGGGCTCCCAATCTGCTACCCAGCCTTCTAAAATTTAAGCTGTCATCATTTTCCCTTCCTCTATTTGGACTTTGTCACTTTCAGTTTTGAATCGCACAAACTTGTGTGCTTCTTCATTGTGGACTTAGTTGATGCCTCACTTAGATGGCTGCATGTTCAAGTACAAGTCTTTAAGACCCCAGACACTGTTCCAATTGATAAATGGGCACCATCTGCTTCCTTCACCACACTCTGATGTAGCACTCTTATCTTAAATGATCTCTTCATGAAGGTGAATATGAAGCAGGGTCATGTTATAATAGCTAATTGCTCTTGGATTGGGACTAGAAATAATTAGGGTCCTAGAATCCATCTGCTTGTCCATGGGTTATAAATGACTGTGGTTTACTTTCGCAGTCATATAATAATGTTTGGACAAAAAAAAACCAAAATAAAAAACACCCAGAAAAATAGAAAAGAAAAATATTGTCAGTCATTCCCATGGGATTTAAGATGATTGCATTGTTGCAACAACAATTTATCCAATGGTATAGAAGTTAAGGTACTATTAATATGAGTTTATGCAAATATAATTGAACTGCACTCCATGAGTTGTTGCATTAACCAGATGGATTTCTTAAGTGATTGAGCATGGGGGTTGCTAGGTGAAATTTTCCTGTAACATTCCTTACAAGGGTAGCTTAGTGGCTATCAGATTAATACCTGCCATATTAATGCAAGCAGCGCATCGAGATACAGTAGAACCCTGACCGCATCAGTACTTGACATAATTGGATTTCGACGTGAAATGTTGAAAAATTTTCCATTGGAGCGCAAACAAAAAAATCGGAATCTGACCCAACGCATGGGATTTTATAAACAAAAGCAGTGTTTCAGTCACTAGGTGTTAGTGGGCGGTGTTAGTACGTGTTGTTTAAACCTTTTGTGGCTGTGTTCCAAACGTTTTGCTATAATTTTCTTAGTATTTATGGCTTTTTGTACTGTTTTTAGATGAAGAAAATGCGGGTCCTAAGAAAGAGTTTTTCGAAAAGCATCATCATGATAAGGAACTGGTTAGCTATGTTATCTATATTGTTGATGATAATTTAGTTATCCCTTTGAGAAAACAGTTAAGGAAACACCAAAACCAGGCAATATTAGACAGATTTGTTTTTTTATATCCAGCCAGGTTCTAGTGATAAAAAGGCAAAGAAGGGGGAAAACAACCCCTGAAAACCAGCTTCCAGTTGATTTCCTGGAAGGGGATTCTATCCCTCTTCTCCACATCCGTGTCCACAGATCCAGATCCTCATCAATGTCAAGGTATGGGCCAGACTGTACTTGGTAAATGTTGTGCTTCTTATTTAAATTTTATTATTTAACTCTGAGCTTATTTACATTGAAATGTCTGTGTAATGCTTTGTATAAAAAGTCAAGGTTAGGGTAAAAATTGGTGGTTGAGAACAGGTTAATCCATTTTCAGTTATTTCTAATAGGCAAAAAATGATTCAGAACTCGACTGCATCGCATCTCGAAGCTCCTTCTAGAATGGATTAGTGTGGAGGTCCGGGGTTCCACTGTACTAAATATATGGTGATTCTGGGTCCCCTTTTATTGTATACTAACTAAGCCAGCTGTCCCACCCAAGGTCCAATGACAGCCATTTCTACAGTCTTGGGGTGGCCATTCCTTTGCTGCTCCTCCAGTAGGGAATTTCAGTTCTAAGCTCAAGGGCTACAGGTTTGTTCAGAGGGGCTTCCACATTGACTCCTTCTGGTATGGCCCTTGGAGGATGCCACATTCCCTGTAAGGCCAGCTTATAAGACCATCATAGTGCTTAGCCCATAGCATGGTTCACGGAGGCTTGGTTAGCTCCATATTTGAAGTGTCTACCCAGGATCATGGAATTGTGTTATTTCTCACTTTAGGTTATCTACAATTATTGTTTAGCATCTCATCTCAAAATTAGGTTGATCCTCTCCATTACTCACCATACCCAACTACAGATATATCAATGTCTTCTCTGAAATGGAGATGCTCCCCTCCCCTGTCCTGGTCTTAACTTGATTTACAGTAAGGTTCTCTTTCATTTCTGTGGAAGCCCTCTTTATTTGTCTCAAAGCTGGATAGCATCAAGTGGTTGACTCGCCACCTTTTCCCTCTTCTTGAAGGAGTGACCCCAGCCAATGTGAGGTCTCCTCTTTTGAGCTGGTTCTTATGTAGTGCACCTAAGAGAGGTAATGTATCTTTCATGTCCAGTAGGCAGACATTCTATGCCTGTGTTTTAGGAGTTGGTCTCTAAGATTCATTAAATTGGTGTTTCTCTTTTAAGTAGTGGAATCATTCAAAATTTATGATTGACTACCTTCATTCAGTATAATGGTTTCCAGGTTGTTCCAGGTCATGTGGTGTTTCATACTTTCATTACTTTTATGGAGGGGGGATGCATAGTATACCATTTTGTGTACGTAATAGTTTCTTTATCCATTCTTCCACTGTTGGGCAGTTGAGCCCCTTCCAATTTATTGCTCTTGTAAACTGTGCTTCTGTAAGCATGGGAGAGCATAAATCCACTCATGTTGTATCTCTTATTTCTTTGGAGTATATGGCTAATAATGGTATTACTGGATCGTATGGAATTTCAATTTCCAGCTGCTTTAAGAATCACCATATCATTTTCAATAATGGTTGTATGCATTTACATGTCCACCGACAGTGTATAAACATTTGAATATTTCCAAATCCCCTCCAGCATTTGTTGTTTTCTGGGTGTTTTTTTTTTGAACTTGTGTAGCATAGTGGGTATAAAGTGCTATCTCATTGTGATTTTAATTTGCATCTGCCTGATGGCTAGTGATATTGAATATTTTTTTCATGGGTTGGTTACCTATTTGTACTTCACTTTTGGATACTCTTTCTCACTTCTCAATTGGGTCGTCTGTTATTTTCTTATTAAGCAGGCGCAGAATTTTCTGTACTTTAGTAATTGGACCGTTGTCTGATGTGTTGTTGGTAATTTTTTCCCCAAATCTGTGGGCTCTCGGTTTCCTCTCCTGGTGAAGTCTTTTAATGTCCATAAGTGATGTGATTTCAGCATGTCCCAGGTGTCTATCTTGTCTTCTACTGTGTGTGCCACTTTTATTATGGTCGGTAATCTATGTATGCCCTGCAATAGGGCCCTTAAGTTTGTTATAACTTTCTCAGTGATGATCTGGATAGCTTTAGGGTTTACATTTAGGTCTTTAGTCCTTCTTGAGTTCATTTTGGACATAGGAAGAGATATGGGTCTTCTTTCATTCTTCTGAATATGGAAATCCAGTTTGTCTAACACCATTTGTTGAAGAGGCTGTCTTTGTCCTATTGTCCTTTGTTAAAAATCAATTGCCTGTTGGCTGGTGCATTTATATTAGGTCTCCTTTCTCATCTACTGCTCTGTAAATCTCTCCTTATAACTGTGCCAGGCTGTTTTGACTACTGTTGTTATGTAGTTAGCTTTTAGGTCAGGTATTTCAAAGTCTCCTACTTGGTTCTTGTTTTTTAAGAAGTTCTTTGCTTATCCTGGGTCTTTTGCCTACCCATCTGAAATTGGTAATTAGTTTTTCCATTTCTTTAAAAAAATATGTGGGGTACTCAAACAACCTGGAATTGCATTTGTTGGAATGGAGCTTTCATTGCACGCATTTTATTCCCCACTGGGCAGCAATGATTATCTCACTCTGAGTAAGTGTAACCAATGGTGTTGCCTGGGAGCGTTCTCTCTGGTTGTATGAGTTCAGATTGACTAGAGAAGCAAATCGAGCGAGATTCATATGTCTATAAGAAAGAACTTTATATACAAGAGCAGTTGAATATTGGGAAAACATCCCAGTCCAGTCCAGATCAAGTGCATAAGTCAAATATTTGCAAAAGTCCTCCTCAGACCCATGTAACACATGCAATGATGCTGAATACAGGAAGTTCACATGCCAGTGGGTGGGAAGTATTGTGGATCCAATGGTGTTGCAAGTATCTCAGCACTGGTCAGGGGTCTCCACGTGGCTTCTCCAGCTCAGGGCACTAATGTAGTTCCATGTGTCTTGTAAGCTCTCCCAGGGGGTGAGCAGAGAGAGAGTATCTTCCCACTCCAAGGAGGAATACAGGAGTTCCCAGAATTATCAGGAGAAGGCAGTGCCCACACAGAGGCTTCATTGGCTAGGACCTGATTGACAAGATAAACTCCATCCCTCCACTCTTAATCCTCTTAAATTGACAACAGATGATATAACTACCACACTGGCCACAGTGAATTTTTTTCATTAAAGCTGTTTCGCTAGAACCTTGGGGGGGGGGGTGTTTTTGGGATTTTGTGTGTGTGTGTGTGTGTGTGTGATGGCCGACTTAAGAGAACAGTATGTGGCTGTGAAATTTTGTTTCACTCCTTGGGGAAAATGCCACAGAAACGGCTGTGATATTGAACACAGCTTAAAAGAACAGCACTATGGGAAAAACTCAAGAGTACAAGTGGTTTCCTCATTTCAAAAAAGGTGAAATGTCGATTGATGACAAACCTCATTCTGGACCTCTGTCAGCTTCCCAAACAGATGAAAATCTTGATTCATCATGCATTTGGAGTTCATTCCAACAGGTAAGTCTGTTAATCAAGCTTTCTATTTATAAGTTCTGAAAAGATTGCATAAGAGTGTATAACAAAAAAGGCTTGATTTGTGGAAGATGGGGTACTGGTTTTGTCACCATGACAATGCACCTGCTCATGCAGCCATCTCATTATGCAAGTTTTTGGCCAAAAAACCAGCATGCCTCTCTTCCCCATGCACCTTACTCACCTTTCCTTGCTCCTTACAAGTTCCCTAAAAGGACAGTGATTTGCCAACGCAGAAATGTTGAAGGAAAATAATGAGGGAGGTGCTGGTAGCCATCCAAATAGATAATTTTGAAAAATGTTTCCAAAAATGGAATAGCAGATTTGACAAATGTATTAAGTGTAATGGAGAATACTTTTAAGATGATAAGGTTGTCTTGTAAAAATTTAAATGCATAGCTTTGAAAAAATATCCAGTTGAGGGGTACCCCCTCATATAATCTGGATTTGAATTAGGATTGTGTTGTAAATATGGATTGTCTTAGGTAATACTGACATTTTCACAATATTAAGTCTGTCTATCCATGAGCATGGGATACAATTTCATTTATGTAGTTCTTTTTTTTTTTTTTTGGTTTCTTGTATTAATGTTTTGTAGTATTCTCTGTATAGTAGTATTAGTCTGGGTACATTAGTAAAACAAATCCACAGAAACTCATAAGAGAGTTTTATATAAAGGTTAAGTGTACATTAAGAAAGCATCCCAACCCAGTGCTGTCCAAGCCCATAAATCCAACAGTAGTCCATATGCCCAGCACCAATCTACAAAATCCTCCTCAATTTCACAAAATATATGCAGTGATGCTGACTGCAGGAGGAAAGTCAAATCAGTGAGAGTGCAAGCATCTCAGCGTTGGCAGGGGTTGCCACACGGGTGCTCCAGCACCCAGGGCTGCATCAGGGTAGGTCTACATGGCTTCTCCTCAGGGATGTTTTGCAGGAAGTGAGCCTTGCAAGTTGAAGCAGGGAACTGGCTAAGGCAGCTGCACCCTTGTCTGACCATACGGAAGCAAGAGAACCGAGAACTAGAAAGGAAAGGCTCACTGAGTCATTTATCTCTCCACCCTTCAATTAACCCCACCTGTGTTTATTGGCCAAGTTGGAACAATAAATCTTAACTATCTCAATAGTTCTTTTGTTTCTTTCATTAGGTTTATTCCTAAATTTTTCATCTTATCTGTAGTTATTGTAAATGGTATATTTTTTCCTCATGTATTTTTTGTAGCTGTCTTGGAATACAGGAATAGAATTGATAACTTTCTGAATTCCTTGATTGTTTCCAGTTGACTTTTTGTGGACACGTTTGGGTTTGCTATATATAGGATCATACTATCTGCGAACAACAAGAGTTTCACTTCCTTGTCTATTTGTATTTCCTTGATTTATTTTTGTAAGGTGCAGAAGAACTATTAATGTCTCTTTGTATGGGCCCTAAGCTTTGCCCAGGAGCTTTGTCTCTTATGTGTGTGCTAACTTGTGGATTGATGATGTGTAGAGGGACTAGAAAATAAAGTATATTGAAAGCAAAAAAAAAAGTAATGATAACATTTTTCTGTCCTTACATTTACCAACAGATGTGGAAGTCATGATTAACGATGAATTATAAGAATAGTGCACAAACTTGTTTTAAAGAAGGGGAGAGTGTAGGAATGATATAAAACCAATGTGTTGTAATCAGCAACAATTCTTACAAAAGAACACCTGGGGTCTAGACTATATTCTGGTGAGAATCAGAACTATGTGGTGCCAAGGTCTTTTGAACAGTTGGGGACAGTGGCTGGTAGCATGCTGTTTTACTACTACCAGTAGTACTGCGTTTGTCTTTTTGGATTGAGATTAAGGCTGTGGGGATGCTTTTGCTATCTAGTATGGCTGAGTACCTTGTATTCTTATGATTTCAGTTAATTGTCTTAAAGGAATAGACCCCTCTTGTGGATCAGGTCAGAGGTTATGGGGTTTGCTTTTGTCAGATGATGAAGGTGACCAAGAAGTGATGGGGGAGTGGGGTCTATACATGGCACCTTCCTCGGCGGGCTAGAAGGGAGGATTAGAGCAATAGCAGGTAGGTTTCTTCTCCGAGTGGTTTGGGGCTGACTAGAGGGTCTGTCCAGTATGACAGCCAGGAGTGGCTCCTGGGCCTTAGTCATAGTCTCTTGTCCAAATCCCCTGCCTATCCTTTGTAAAATTGCGGTTTCATTTTTGACTTGTATTTTTATGCTAACACGTTGCTAATAGGCCATGTGTGTATTATTTGCTAACTAAATAAGTTAAACAACCAAGCTGTTGATGCCTTAAATGGGGGGCCATGCAGAGTTGTACCTCAGTAAAGGGGGGATAGTTATGCCAAGTGGGACTGGAGCTCCCCTGGCTTGTGTGGAGAGCTAGTTTATTTACTTTTTAATGCCTGCTCAAAGACTGCCCTGAAGAGTTGTCCCTCCTCAGCTCATGCTGTGCTATCCCTGCTTTGGAGAAGTAGGGCTGTGAACATATGAGACTGGAGCGCCCTTGTCTTGGGCCGAAATCCAAGCCTATCTATGCTGATATCCACCCCAGGTTGGGCCTATAAAGTTATGTTCCTCCAGCTGGGCGTGTCGGCCACTGGAGCTATCTGCTGGACTGGGGAAAATCAGTCAGGAGACTTGGGGATTTGTGCTTCCTGGCTTGTGCCAAGGACTGATGATAAAAAGGCATCTAGTGGCAGACTTTGCTGCTCTTTTTCTTACTAAATTACTATCTACTTATCTTTATGCTGAGAATCTTGTTGTCTGGAAATGTAAGATATTCCTCTCCATGTCCCCTCTTCGGTTTTCTCTTCGGAATCCCTCTGGTGTATGCTGCTTGGTTGCCATCTTGCTCCAGTCTTGCAGGTTAAATTTTGCTGAAGGTCATCTAACAGCACTTGTATCAGTACATTCACAGGGACTTGCTAGAGAACTTGGAACAAGAGATATCATTCCTGATGTCATTCCTGGATCTTGGCTGAAAGTGCCAACTAGCTGAAAGAGATTTACTTGTGCTTCATTGGCTATTAAAAGACATTTAACAGCGTGAATCATTTCAAACTATGGGTAATTTTGAGATGAACGGGGACTCCGGAACACATAGTTGTGCTCATACAGAGCCTGTACATGGATCAAGAGGCAGCTGTGCCAGCACAACAAGGGGATGCTGCATGGCTTAAAATCAGGAAAGGTGTGCATCACGGCCATATCCTGTCACCATGCTAATTCACCCTTTACACTGAGCACATCACCAGAGAAACTGGAATATATGGAGGAGAAAGCAGCATCAGGATTGAAGGCTCCAACGACCTTCAAAATGTAGGTGATGCAAGCTTGCTTGCTGGAAGTGAGAAGGACTTAAAGCACCTGCTGATGAAGATCAAGTACTGTAGCCTGCAGTATGGATAACACCTCCATTTAAAGACCCAAATCCTCACAACTGGACCAATAGGGAACATCATGATAAATGGCAAATAGATGGAAGTTTTCAAGGATTTTGTCTTGCTTGTATCAACAGTCAATACTCATGGAAGCAGCAGTTAACAGCTGAAAAGGTACATTGTATTTGGTAAATCTGCTGCAGAAGACATCTGTAAAGTATTGATAAGTAAGGTCCGTACTTGGAGTACTCAAGTGTGCCTGACCAAGCCAAGGCATTACCCCATTTTATGAACATATCTCAGTATATCTATCAATCTATTGGTGGACATTTCTGTTGTTTTCAGTAGTGCCCTTCTTTGTCTAGAATGATAGATTTTATCTTGAAATCTATTTTATTGTGGATTATTATTGGCATTCCTGCCCATTTCTGGTTGCTATTAACTTGGAATATTTTCCATTCTTTTATTTTCATCTTTTTGTCTAAAATGTGTTTATATTGTTATTTTCTTATTCAATCTGCTACTCTCAGTCTCTTGACTGGTACATTTAATTCATTAACATTCATTGTTGCTGTTGATATTGTGAATTTGTTATTGTTATTCTGATGTGTGTTTTTGTGTGTATGTGTGTGTGTGTGTTTAATGTCATTTTTTCTTAATCCTTCTACATTTCTGTGCTTTGAATACTGCTTTGAGTGTGTTCATTTCTGGGTGGAGTTGTCCTATATGTTGACCTCAATTTTGTCTGCTATTTTTATTGATTATATGTCCAAAATAGTTCCCTTAGTGTGTATATATATATATATATATATATATATATATATATCAGGTTTCAGTTTTACAATGTCCTTTAGTTTTTCTTTGTCTGAAAATACACTTATTTCTCTCTCATGGTTGAGTGTTAATTTTGTTAGAAAAAAGATTCTTGGCTGCCAGGTTTTTATCTTTCAAGGTTTTATATACCTCATTCCACTTTTGTCTTGCCTGCATAATTCTGCTAAAAAATTGCTTATTCTTATTGGTCTCCCTTTGTAGATAGCTATTCGGTTTTTCCCTAGCTGCTCTCAAGAATCTCTCTTTGTCATTGATATTGGAAAGTTTGATTATTGTATATTATAATGTTTTCCTTTGGGGGTATATCTTTTTTGGGGTTCTCTCAACTTCTAGGATGGCTATTTTCACATCTGTTTTCTTTTGTACCAGTATTCATTGTACTATTTTCTCTAGATTTTTGTTACTCCCTGCTCTTGAATTCCAAAGAGACAGAAAATGTTCCTCTTGATAATTTCCTACATAATTTTTAGGGTTTCTTTAAGTTCCTTTTGTAAAGGTGAAACTGAAGTACAGGGAGACAGACAGACATAACTGACAGGACACGGGAGAGCAGAAATAGCTTTATTAAGGGGAGCTCTGGGACCAGGTTCCATGACCTAGGCCAACAGTTGAGGGAAGTTGTGCTCAGCAGCTGTGGGCACCAGATTTTTAAAGGGGTGGTGAGGAATGTATGGCAATTAGTATATGGGGTGTGGAAACTCCGAGTATTGATTGTGGACTCCTGGTGGCTTTCTTCAAACCCGGAACACCTGGTTTCACCAGTTAGCTTATCTGGCGCCATCTGCTGCCGACCTTCGGGGAAGCACATGCAGGGCCCTGAAACTGGTTGGCTTAGTCCTAACACCTTTGTTTGTTTGTTTGTTTTTAATGTAACTCCCACAAATCAGATATTAGAGCTTTCTCTTTCAGCTCGCTAATCCATCTTTAACTTTCTTCAATTCTATTACTCAATTCTTTTAGTGTTTTGTCGTTCCGTTATTTTAGTATTCATCTTCTGGATTTCTGTTTGGTGTTTTTCTCATAAGTTTTTTTCTTCTATTTTTTTTCTGTTGTTCTGTTGAACTCTTTCCTCTATTGGTTAGAAATACCAAAAAAATAATTCTTCTGAGTTCCTTTTATGGTAGCTCCAGAGCCTTTTGTTTTTCAGAAAATGCCTTTGGATCTGAGAGTTGTTCACTTGTTTGTGCCTTCTACTTGTTTGTGCCCTTCTACTTGTTTGTTTTGTTTTGTTTGCTTGTGCACCAATATTGGCCACTGTCTGCATAGCATCACAGTACAGCTATGAAGGTTTGCAGGGTGGTTGGTTTGTATGAGGGTAATTGCCTTTGACAAGTGTTGTTGGGAAGGAATAATAGAAGCCACAGCTGAGAAAGATAAAGGAGAGTAGAGATAAAAGAGAAAAATTAGAGAAAAAAGATTAAAACAAGCAAACAATTGAAAGAGGGAAAAGCAAGGAATAAGAAATGGAAAATGATAGTTTGAGAAAAGAAGAAAGGAAAAATGGCAAAAGAAAAGAAAAAAAGACTATTCTTAAGAAAGAAGTGGGAAAATTAATGGGAATTTTTTAAAAAGCGCTGCATGAGTGAATTCTCCCCACTTTTTCCAGTTGCAAAGTTCCTGGAAGGTACACTCAGTTGGGGCAGGGGCCTGGCTGGGCACTGCTCTTGTCCATTTGGCTGCTTTAGCTGGGGCTTGGGGTATAAAATGAGAACTGGATGTCTGGCACACTGGCTTGCCCTGCCTCCCATTTTTCGGCTTGTTCCCAGAGTCCTTGAGTTTGGAAGTTTAAATTTACTTAGCATTCACACCATTCTCTGAGATTGTAGTGACCTGATCATTCTTTTGTGAGAGTTTCTCTTGGTGTTGAATAATTGAACTGTATTTATGTTCAGTTGACTACCTTTTCCTAGAAGCCCCCTTACCTGGATTCAGCATTTTAAACAATTTATCAAACCTCTGAATTTATCAAACCTTGTCCCCATACTGCCACGTTTTTTCTCCTCTCTCTTTTTTTTTTAAATTTATTTTTTATTTATTTATTTTTTATTTTAACAATTTGTTGGGGCTCATACAATTCTTTTCACAGTTCATACATATACATACATCAATTGTATAAAGCACATCTGTACAGTCTTTGCCCTAATCATTTTTTTCTCTTTTCTTCTTTTACATTTTATTAGGGACTCATACAACTCTTACCACCATCCATACATATACATACATCAATTGTATAAAGCACATCCATACATTCCCTGCCCCAATCATTCTCAAGGCATTTGCTCTCCACTTAAGCCCCTTGCATCAGGTCCTCTTTTTTTTCTCCCCCTCCCTCCCCATTCCCCCCTCCCTCATATGCCCTTGGTAATTTATACATCGTTATTTTGTCATATCTTGCCCTATCCGGAGTCTCCCTTCCCCCCTTCTCTGCTGTTCCTCTCCCAGGGAAGAGGTCACATGTGGATCCTTGTAATCAGTTCCCCCTTTCCAAGGCGCTGCGTTCAGGTCGCAGTCTCCCCTGGAGGCGTGGGTTCGAATCCCACTTCTGACAACTCCTCTCTCTTCTAGAATATTCTCTTCCTCTTCACCCAATTAACACCGCGTATACTCTAGGCTATTTCTCTTCCTTCTCCATCTCTCTCCATGGACTCCAGGTAGGCATCAATAGCTATGTATTTTGGCATAAAGACATACACTGAAATTTTCTTTTATAACAGTGGTATCATCCAACATTTTCACTCAGCACAATGTCCTCCAAATCTATGAATGCCATGAGGTGTGTCACCGCTTTATCATTACTCTTCAGTGATATATAGTATTCCATTGTGTGTATATACCAAAGTTTATACATTCTTCTACTGATGGGCATTTTGATTATTTCCATTTTCTTGTTATTGTCAATAGTGTCGTGATGAATCTGGGTATTCATATATCTGTTCATGCTGAAATGCTTATTTCTTTAAGGTATATACCAAATAGAGAAGTTGCTGAGTCTTACAGTATTTCTATCCTCACTTGTTTGAGGAAGTACCGTACAGTTTTCCACTGCAGTTGAAAATTTTGAAAGTCTCCTCAGCAGTGTACGAGGCGTGTAATATCTTCACACCATCTTCAGAACTAATGATTTTTTTGTTTTGTGATTTATTAACTTGGATATCAATACCAATGTGAGTTAGTAACTCAATGTAGTGTTCATTTGCATCTCGAAATTGGCTTGTGATTGCAAGTATTTCCTGCTTTTTGACTGCCTGGATAGCCTCTTTGATAAAATATCTGTTCGTATCCTCTGCCTTTTAAAAAATAACAAAGGTGGATTATTTATCTTTTTCTTGTTGAGGTGTTGCAGTTTTATATCGATTTTAGAGATTGGTCCTTTGTCCAATATGGCATCGCCAATAACTTTTTTCCTAGTCTGTGGTCTCTCTTTTCATCTTCATGAAATCTTTTGATGTTTATAAATGTCTTATTTTTAATATGTCACAGTCATCTTTTTCATTTTGTTTTTTAATGGTTTTATTGGCACTTCATCTATTTTACTTTCTGCTGTGTGTGGTTTTCTTTATGTTTGACACTGTGTTTATGCCATGTATTAGAACTCTTAAATTTGCCCCTATTTTTTCATTGATGATCTTTTTGGTTTTAGTGTTTACACTTCGACTTCTAATTCCTCCTGAGTTTGTCTCTGCATATGGAATGGGTGTGATACCTGTTTCATTCTTTTGCAAGATTATCTCATCCTCATTTAATGTACATTGACATTTCACAATAAATCAGTTGTCTGTAGCTGGATGCATTTATTTCTGGGTTAGCTCTTCGGTTCCATTGTTCTACCTATCGAACACCATACCAGTACCATGCTGTTTGAACTACTGTTGCTACTTAGTAGGCTTTCAAGTTGGGAATTAGGAGGCTTCCTACATTGTTCTTCTTAAGAAGGTTTTGCTTATTTGGGCCTGACTCTACTCCATAGAAAGTTGATGGTAACTTTTTGCATTTCTATAAAGAATGATGCTAGAATAAGAATGGGAATTGTATTATATTAACATATTGCTTGGGGTAGAGACATTTTTACATGAGCATGTAATAGTCTTCCATGTTTGTAGGTTTTTTAAAACTTTTGGGGGGTTTGTTTCATTTTCTTGTATTAGTATTTTGGTTCCTTAGTTATATTTATTCCTGAGTATTTCATCTTTTGAGTGGCAATTATGAATGGTATTGTTTTATTAATTTCATTTGCAGAGCCCTCTTGATTAGTATACAAAAATCCAATTGATTTCTTGATTGTTGTTCTTGTGCCTGAAATATTCCTGAATCTTTCAATTATTTCCCACAACTTTCATCTTGAGTCATTGAGGATTCCTATGTATAGAAACATGAACTACGCAATTGTGTAGGGTTGTACTTACTTGCCCATATAGATGATTTTTATTTATTTTGGTTGTCTAATAGTCCTGGCAAAGACTCTCAGCACAAGATTGAATAAGTGGTGTGATAAAAGAGCATTCTGACTCCACAGCACCGGGGTGAAACACTAAGGGTGTACAGTGGAGCAGCAAGGGGAGCAAATCAGCAAAGTCCTAGAGAAATGCCAAAGGTGGACTATGGGGCCAGGATGTGGCACCCTAGCAGACTCAACTGGAAAATGGCCAGATGTGAAACTGTTTGAGGGCTTTTCAGTTTTTGCTGTTGGTTTTTCTTTATTCTTTATTTTTGGTTTTCTTGTATTAGCTGTTGTTGATTTACTTTTTGTCTTCTTTGTTATGTTTTGCTTTGCTTTATTTTGCATGTATTATTGTCTACACATATCTCTCTGGACAAGATAGGCAGATGAACAATCCAGAGGAGAGAACAGTGGGACCAATAGTTCCAGAGGGACATGGGAGAGGGACAGATGGGGGAAAAAGGGGATGTGCCAACAAACCCAGGGACAAGGGAAGAATGAGTGATCTAAAATTGATGGCGAGGGAAGCACAGGATGTTTATGGAGGTCCGGGCTTGATCAAGGCCAATGCAGCTGAGGGGAATTACCAAAACACAAATAAAGGCTGAACATGATAGTGGGACAAGAGGAAACTAAAAGGAAATAGAGAAAAGGACTGGGAAGCAAAGGACATTTATATAGGTCTAAATGCAGGTATGTATATATGTAAATATATTTATATGCAATAACAGGGTGTGTTGGTCTGGGTGGACTAGAGAAACAAATCCATAGAAACTTATATGTCTATAAGAAAGGTGTTTATATACAACAGCAGTTGGATATTGAGAAAACATCCCATCCCAGTCCAGATAAATTCCGTAAGTCTGATATTAGCCCATATGTCTAATACCAATCTATAAAGTCCTCTTCAGACTCATGAAACACATGCAATGATGCTAAATACAGGAAGATGAGAGGCCAGTAGGTGAGAAGTTTTGTAGATGCAGTGATGTTGTAAGCATGTCAGCATTGGCAGCGGTCTCTACATGTCTTCTCCAAGTCCAAGGTTCTGGCTATATCAGGGTGCATCCATTGTGGATTCTCCTCAGGAATGCCTCGCAGGAAGTGATCAGAGAGAGAGAGGTTGTGTCCCATCTCTAGAAAGGAAATACCAGAGTTCCCAGAATTCTCAGGAGAAGGCTATGACCACACAGAGGCCTAATTGGCTATGACCCAATTGACAGAATAGACCCCACCCCTTTATTTTTAATCCTTTCAAGTCCCAAATTGACACGAGATTATGTAACTACCACACAGGAGAATAGATCTATGTACATATATTTATTTATAAAGTATTGCAGTAGCAGAAGGACATTGGACCACCACTCAAGTATTCCCTTAGTGCAAGAACAATTTGTTCTACTAACACTGCACTCTGTGATGTTCTCTTTCCCTGACATGATCACTGAAGACAAATGGTTGCATAAGCAAATGTGGTGAAGAAAGCTAATGGTGCCCACCTATCAAAAGATACTGCATCTGGAGTTTAAAAGGCTTGATGATAAATAAATGGCCATGTAGCTGAGAACCAACAAAGCCCACATGGAAGAAGCACACCAGCCCGTGTGATCATGAGGTGTCGATGGGATCAGGTATCAGACATCAAAGACTCAAAACAAAACAAAAAATCGTATCAATGCGAATGAGGGGGAGGACAGAGTGGAGACCAAAAGTCCATCAGTAGTCAATTGGACACCCCTATCCGAAGGGCCATAAGGAAGAGAAAAGCCAGTGAGAGTGCAGTATAGAATTGACAAAACACACAACCTTCCTCTAGTTCTTTAATGTTTCTTCTCCCTGACTATCAGGACCCCAATTCTATCCTACAAATATTGCTAGACCAGAACATGTATAATTGTACAGATAAACACTTGCCACACGGGTTATCCAGAACAGATAAGTCCATCAGGACCAATAAGGGGAGGAGCAATACTAGGAGGGTAGGTGTGGGAGAAGGGACTAAGGGAGGACCGATCACAAGGATTGGTGACATATGCCCTCCCTCCCAAGGGGACTGACAGCAGAAAAGTGGGTGAAATGAGACCATGGTTGGTTTAGACATGAAAAAAAGAATAATTTATAAATTATCAAAGGGACATGGGGGAAGGAGGGGGAGGAAAGAAGGGAAAATGAGGAGCTGATTGCAGGGGCTCTAGTAGAAAGAAAATGTTCTGAGAAAGATGATGACAACATATGTGCAGGTGTATTTGACACAATGGATATATGTATTGATTGCAATACGAGCTGTAAGAGCCCCCAGTAAAATGACATGTTTATAAAAGGAAAAAAAAACACATCCCTGTCTAGTTCCTATTCCCAAAGAGAATGCTTTTAGTTTATCCCCATTTATTAAGATACTGGTCATTGCTCTTTCATTCATGTTGTTGTTTTTAGGTGCCACTGAGTTGGCCCCAACCGAGAGCAGCCCTACACATACCAATGGAACACTAATTCTTGTCCCTGCACTCAAGCCCATTGCTGTAGCCACTGTGTCATCCATCTGCTTGAAAGCATTCATCTTTTCTGCTCCCACCTATTTTACCAAGCACGATGTTCTTGTCAAGGGACTGGTTTCTCCTGACAAATGTCCGAACTATGTAAGACAAAGCCTCACAATCCTAGTTTTCAGGAACTCTCTGGCTATACTTCTTACAATAAAGATTTATTTGTCCTGTTGACAGTCCATTTAGGCAGTCCATTGTAATTTCAATATTATTTGCCAGCATCATAATTGAATTAATTCTTCTTAGATTATCCTTATCCAGTGTCCAAATTTCACATTCATATAAGCCAAATGAAAACACCACAGTTCAGGTCAGGCACACCTCAATCATCCAAGTAACATCCATGCTTTTCAATATTTTAAAGAGGTTTTGTGCAGCAGATTTACTAAACACAATCTATCTTTTGATCTCTTGACAGATGCTTTCATGAGCATTGTGGATCCAAACAAGACAAAAATCCTTGGCAACTCTAATCATTTCTCCATTTTTTTTGTTTGTTAACTCATTTTATTGAGGGCTTACTCAATTCTTATCACAATCCATACATACATCCATTTTGTGTCAAGCACATTTGTACATTTGTTGCCCTCATCATTCTCAAAACATTTGCTTTCTACTTGAGTCCTTGGTACCAGCTATTCATTTCCCCTCCCTCCCTGTTCTCCCTTCCTCATGAACCCTTGATAATTTACAAATTATTATTATTTTGTCATATCTTAACACTGTCCAATGTCTCCCTTCACTCATTTTTTTTATGTCCGTCCCCCAGGGAAGAGGTTATATGTAGGTCGTTGTAATTGGTTCCCCCTTTCTACCCCACCTTCCCTCCACACTACCAGTATCACCACTCTCACAACTGGTCCTGAAGGGATCATCTGTCCTGGATTCCCTGTTTCCAGTTCCTGTGTGTACCAGTGTATGTCCTCTGGTCTAGCCGGATTTGTAAGGTAGAATTGGGATCATGAAAGTGGGATGGTGAGGGGGGAGGCATTTAAGAACTAGAGGAAAGTTGTTTGTTTCATCATTGTTACACTGCACCCTGACTGGCTGTCTCCTCCCTGAGACTCTTCTGTAAGGGGATGTCCAGCTGCCTACAGATGGGCTTTCAATCTCCATACCACACTCCCCCTCATTCACAACGATATGATTTTTTGTTCTTTGATGCCTGATACCTGATCCCTTCAACACCTCATGATCTCGATGGCCACTTGTTTACCTTCAAGCCTTTATGACCCCAGGCACTATATCTTTTGATAACCGACCACCATCAGCTTTCTTCACATTTGCTTAAGCACCTCTTTGTCTTCAGCGATTGTGTCAGGAAGGTGAGCATCATGGAATGCCAATTTAATAGAACAAAGTGTTTTTGCATCAAAGGAGTGCTTGAGTGGAGGCCCATGTCCATCTGCTGCCTTAATATTAAACCTATACATATATGCACATAGAGCTATTTACCAATCATCATATATAAATATATTTACATATGTACATGCTTTTATTTAGACCTCTATAAATGCCCTTTGCCTCCTAGTTCTTTCCTTTCTTTCCTTTTACTTTGCTCCTGTCCCACTCTCATGCTCAGCCTTCATTTTGGTTTCAGGAATTCCTCTCAGTTACATTGCCCTTGATCAAGCCCTACCAGGTCTCTTACACTCTCCTCACCACTGATTTTGGATCACTTTGGATGTACTTTATACAATTGATGTATGTATATGTATGGATTGTGATAAGAGTTGTGTGAGTCCCTAATAAAATGTAAAAAAAGAAAAGAGGAGAAAAAAATGATTAGGGCAAAGACTGTACAGATGTGCTTTATACAATTGATGTATGTATATGTATGGACTGTGATAAGAGTTGTATGAGCCCCTAATAAATTGTTAAAAAAAAAACCCACACAAAAAAACCCAGGGGCAAAGGAACAAGTGATCCAAAATCATTTCTCCATTTATCATGATATTACCTATTGATCCAATTATAAGGATTTTGGTCTTCTTTACATTGTGTTGTGTGTTAGGACAGATTGACTAGAGACACAAATCCAGTGACACTTGTATACGCGGAAGAAAGAGCTTTATACCAAGAAGTAATTATTTATCAAGAAATGCAAGCTCGCCGCAGTGGATTCAAAATGGCCTGAGAAGTTGCCTGCTCTAGGGACGTGTGTGGAAGCCTGAACCCGGGAAGAAAGGAGGCGGTTGCGACCAAAATGGAGGCGGAGGTCCTAAAGGCCTTGGCCAAATTGAATACTGTTCTAGAGCCCGCAGGCTTGCAGGAAGAGGCAGAGATGCCTGCACAGATGTTGGCTGAGTTTGTGATGGACTCTCGGAAGAAGAACAAGCTTCTGTGTAGCCAGCTGCAGGTAGTGGACTTCCTGCAGAGCTTCATGGTGAATGAGGACACAGCCCAGGATCTAGCTTCTGAAGATGCAAGCCGGAAAATGGCAACAGAAGCCAAGGAGCA
This sequence comes from Tenrec ecaudatus, assembly GCF_050624435.1. NCBI lineage: Eukaryota > Metazoa > Chordata > Mammalia > Afrosoricida > Tenrecidae > Tenrec > Tenrec ecaudatus. The sequence continues at coordinate 103,011,517 of NC_134548.1, read as the reverse complement.
GTGGAAAGAGCTGAAGGCCACCTATCAGGAGCACGTGGAGGCCATCACAAGTGGTCGGAAGCAGGCCCTGCCTCTGATGGAGGAGGCCTGGCTGAAGCAGGTCCAGCTCCACGAGGCCCTTGAGCAGGGCCATGATATGAGAACTCATTTTTCTTAAATCGGAGCTAAGATTTAGTGTGAACTCCAAACGCATTCCTGCTTTTTATTTTTTTAAATCGGCCATCTTTTACCAAAAGTTTGTCCTTTCCTTATTTTTATTCGAATTTCTTATTTTTTCTTCTTTCTCCTTGGTTGGTTTGGAATTTACACATTATATTTCTATTGTAATTATTATTAAATCTTCAATAAGCATATAGTTAGAAAGACTAAACTTTCACTAATATCTCTACTCATATCCTGTAATAGAAGAGACCTTAGACGAGTTAAACCCTGAATAAATCCTTACTAAATGTTAATTTTGTTCAGTCTTTTAACTTAACCATATATTTCTATATTCAAATTTAGTTATTATCATTTTTCTGTCACCCGCATGCTTGGCAAGTAGCTTGCTTATCTTTGTTCCTGACAACTCTGTTTTCTAAACAGATTTTTCAATTTCTACCTCATTTAAATATATACATCTCTCATGTTCATAAGGAGAGTCTACTAGTGAGAAATACCTGTCTATAAAATATATTTTGTTTGTTCTGTCCTCCCATTTAGATCATGATTTATCTGAGGCACAAATGTCTCAGTGATTATGCATCAGTAGCAAGATGGCATTTGTAGTTCTCTAGTGTCCCATGATATTCTAGAGAAAGCTTGAGCACATCAGGGCTGGATATACTCTGGTTTCCTGCTACTCTCTATTGATATCTTCTAGTTAGTAAGGTCTTCTGCTAAGGAATAAATGATTCCGTGAACTAAGCTTTGCCGAGTGAGTTAAGGTCTTGTACATGATTAGCCACAGTGTTCCAGTAAAATGTACTGAGAGGACTTTGTGGTAATGCAAGGGTAAAGGAGGTAAGGTCTCCTGTGGAGACTAGGAAGAGAGTGGTGTCATGAAAGGGTTCAGATGACTGCAGAAGCTTTGGAATCACTTCTATGAAGAATAAAAGAGAAGGCAAATTTTGAGAAATAATACATTCTCAACAGCGTGATATTTATTTATATCTTTTGCGGTGGCTACCTTTCATTTTTAATGCCAAACCATTTACATAATTGATTTTTTTTCTTGTAGGTGTAGATAAATAGATTGCGGAATGGTGTTTTTTTCAGACAAGTTCTTTTCGGAACTGTGGAGAGAGGAGTACTGGAATTTAGGTTTATGCGGCTGAAGGACAGGAATGGTATATAATTAAGCAAGTTAGAAGGAAATAATGCAGTGAGTAAAGACAACATGATAGTTAACCTTAAGATGTCACAATGAAAATAACCAAACTCACTGCCATTGTCGACTCTGATTCAGAGCAACCGTATAGGACAGAGAAAAATTGCCCTTGTGGATTTGTGAGGCTGCAAATCCTTCTGGGAGCAGAAATTTCCATCTTCTTTCCCACACAGAGACTGGTGATTTCAAACGTCTGACCTTGGGGTTAGCAGCCCAACACTTAGCAGCATCCCACTGAGAAAGTTTGAACTCTCAATTAGCAGTTGTACAGTTTCTTATGACTTTTTATTCTTTTGGCTTAACCTTTAGTTTTCACATTATGCAATCATAAGTCCATAATATAAGAAATAAAATAGATAAATTTGAAATTCTTTACATATAGAACAAATCCTACCATGAACAGATACATTTTAAATTTTTTACTAAGCAATTTATTCCATCCTTTTTACAAATATATTTACAGACAATTGTAATATTGGCATGAGTTTCTAACTATAGATTTCAGCCAATACAGATAGAGTTATTTAATGTGAAGTTTTAACATTTGTTGATTTAATTAATTTATCATATAATTTATTAGATAATGTGAACAGATACAATGTAGGAATTAAATATAATGTTAAAAATTATTTTATTCTATTCTACCATTCTTCCACCAACTCTTTCTTATAGATTTACAAAATTTGTTAATTGCTACAAGATATTTGGGAGGTCAACTTAAATACTGTGCAAAGACCAATCAGTCAATTCACTGCATTTTTATTATATTGTGGCATCCATTTGTTATGCTAATCAGGAGAGGCACTACACAAAATTAGCAAGGTTTCTCGTGATTATAAATCTGAGACATTTTTCCTCCCTATCCGATAGATTCCACCACCTAGTAAATATTCTGAAAATTCAAAGTCTAATTTCATTCATGTTCTAGTTATAGTAGTCAAGTTACAGTTTCCACACAGCACTTAAGTTATCATGTAATTATGAAATCAATAGCAGCATGATTTTTACTTATATCATGCAGACTAGTCAAATACAAAATGTTGGATCATACTGGACTGAAAGGTTGCAAGCGAGAAAAATGCATTTAACATTAGTATTCCGTTTAATTTAGATCTCTCTGCATACATCTCTGCATCTGAAAGTACTGGAAATCTTGTACACAATGGGGCATTCATCATTGCATTATAGAAATTAATCCCGGAGCTCGACCAGTTGAAAAAAAAAGAACTTAATCCCAATACAAATTAATACATATATTAGAATTCAAAGGTCAATCCGACTTGAGTTTATAAAGGATTGGGACTTAACTTTTCTAAAGTTAACCATTTTAATGAATGTATTCATTTATTTTTAATTGGGAGTTTATATATATATATATATATATATATATATATATATATATATATATATATATATATCCATACTTTAATCACGTAAAGCAGTATTTTACAATTGCTACCGCAGTGAGTTTCCCAACATTCATTTCCTTCTTAGATCCCTTGACAAACAAACAAACAAAAAAAATACAGAGAATGTTCAAACCCAAATCAGGTCGAGCGTGCATCAGATGGGGACTCAACTGACTAGATTTGAACTGTTCAAGTCAGGTTTATCTTCTTTACTCATCTCTCCAAAGCACTCTCTTTAGTAACTAATAAGTGAACCACTTTATCATAAAGGTCTCAGATATTAAGGAATTTTCTATGACTCTCTTGTAAGATTTAATGCTAAATAGAAACTGTGAACTGTTAGATAATTCACTAATTTGGCAGTCAGGAAATTCAATGCTATCTGAGAGAGGAGCTTGAGAAACAAAATTAGAACTATGTAAGTAATAGAAAAATCAATTGTGATCTATGAATTTACAAATAATCCAGTTTATTTTAGGTGCTTTGCTAACTAAAACCTCAGAATTTTATTTAAAATTTCAGCATACTTAAGAAGGGCACATTTTGAGAATTAGTCAATTTTTACATATTCCACACAACTGATCTATCAACTGGACAAAACTTATTTTTACTCAGTTTTTGTTATTCAGAATGATAGAATAATTTTGCTGGCTTTCATGAGCACAATGTTTTACCATATCCAGAGGGTAAAAAAGATGATAGGTTCACAAACATGGATTTGGAGAAGTACTCTGATATATTGGATCAGCAAAGAGCTGTTAGCAATAAACTTATTTCAGTGATATAATTTATTCTGAAAATGTTATTGAGGTATTATTTTCACTCTTAAATCCAGATGGCCTAGGGCTAGTAAAAAATGTAGAGGGGTGAATGTGGGTGCGGATATAGAATGAATAACACACATCCTGTTTTATTAACCACCTCTCGATTTTGAACTAGAATTAAAGAGGCCAATAGTTTTAGTAATACAATTAATAAACAGTTACAAAACATATATAATGAGAGATATATAGGTATGTGTTTATATATGTGTGTGTGTCTATATTCTAGTCTTTTTCTCTCTATGCCTTATAATTGTGTTACAGCAACTATTAACTCTTCTAGGCTTCAATTACTTCATTTTATAAAATCTGCATAAAACATGTTAATTTTTTCTTGCTTTAAGATCTTTTTTATTATATAATTGGAACAATGATTAGGGATCTCATTAAAATATCATTTCCTGGGGCCACAAATATTATTTCATGAAAATGTTAGGATAATATATTACCAAGTTGTGTTGAGCATCAGCTGAAATGTATACGTTCAATGAGAATTTAACTAAAATTTGGCATCATGAGTTATGGCTTTATTATATCTAACTAGTAAGTCATTATTTTGAATTATGATAATGTAAATAAATTTAAAATATAGAGGCATTACCTATTATTTTCCTAGATCCTTGTTATTTTCTGTATCCATAATTATGAATTTTCATCTTATTTATTTTTATCAAAATATTGCATTCTCTTTAGTAACTAGACTCAGAAAAGGCAAGTGTTTGTAAGCAGCAAATGTTCTGATTTTCCTCTCAGGTCCAAGTCATGTGTACCTATATGAATGTGCTTTCTTTTTAGTGAGCTTCTAAAATGCTCAGATGCAAGACAGGTAGTGAATTGTTTTGCCATATTTTTTAATGCAATGAATCAGCAATGACCTATCATCATAGTTATAGCTACAGAGAGTGCTACTTACTCATCTGTATCTATTCTACTATTCTGCTATGTAGATTGAGATACTGATGGATCAAGCAGAAGCTTGTGTTGGAAATAATTCTGTCCTGGTCCTACCACCAGGGGTATTGACAAAGTCATAATTCCCTTGGGAATTCAATTAAATAGCACCAGCCAATACTTGATTCAGTGATTGTGTTAGTTTGGGTACTTTGGAGAAACAAATCCATAGGAACTCATGTATAAGAGGGAGTTTTATATAAAGGTTAAGTGCTCATCAAGAAAGCATCCCAACCCAGTGCTGCCCAAGCCCACAAGTCCAACATTAACCTATATGTCTGACACCAATCCACAAAGTCCTCCTCCATCTCACAAAACAGATGCAATGATGCCCACTGCAGGAGGAGAGATGTTTACAGTGAATGTGTAAACATCTCAGTGCTGGCAGAGGTCTCCACACGGCTGCTCCAGCACCCAGGGCTGCATTGGGTTAGGTCCATGTGGCTTCTCCTCAGGGATGTCTCGCAGGAAGTCAGCCTTGCCCGCTAAAGCAGGGAACTGGCTAAGGCAGCTGCACCCTGGTCCGATCATCACAAAGCAAGAGACCCGAGAACTAGAAAGGCGAGGCTCACTGAGCCATTTATCCTTCTGCCCTTCAATTAACCCCACATGTGTTTATCAGCCAGGTTGGCACAATAAACTAGCTCAGTGATGAATAATCCGATTTCCTTGCATTATAATTTAAAACATAACCCTTCAAATGTATAATCCAAGTTTTAAAAAATTCCTTTTCTCCATTAAGGATTGATGAAATCATTCTTTAGCAAACTTGTGATGAACATTTTACTATGAACCAGACATTGTGTTAAGCTATTAAAAGCAAACAGGAAACAGTTGCTATCAAGTGGATTTCTATTCATGGGCTGTTGTTGATATTCTTAGTCTGTTTAATTCTTCATGAAAGTTCATTTAGAACTTCAACCAGATATAGAGCATAACAATTGTTGAGGATGACACAGGAGTGAGCAGTTTTTTTCTGTTGTAAGCAGAATCTCTATGAGTAGGAACTGACTAGATGGCACCTGACAACAAATTGATAACAGTCTGACTCATTATGGGGCTGGAGTGTATATTCATTTATTAGAAGAGTTAATTTAGCTAATGGGACGGTATTAAGGCAAAACTTCTGATTTTCATTTTTTATACACCGAATTCCAAAAAATTGTTGCCACTTTTATTGTCCACATCTGTTGCCATGGGGGCAATTCTGACTCATGTGTAATCCATTGTTACAGATTAGAATGGTTCCATCCGGTTTTCTTGTGTAAGCCATTTATTGAAACAGATTGCTAAACCTTTGTTCTATGGTGCCTCTGGCTAAATTTAAGCCACCAACTTTTTCTTTAGTAGTGTTAATTGTAAACTTTTTGTATCCCCCTGAGACAATTACTATGGGGCGCTATATTTAAAAATCAATATGTTTACATATTCTGGAAAAGATAAGAAATGTGCTGTCAACCATTTATCAACTTTAAAAGCTGGAAAAATGAATGAATGCTTTATTTAAACAAAACAAAATATTACCTTGCTCTTGTAACTCTCTAAGATACTTGTGAAGTATGTCAGTAATTGTTTAAATGTTATTGTTCAATGAATATTGTTTTGTGGGAACATGATGTGAAGTTCTATGAAACTGATGCAGAATACATTCTTGGAACTTAATGAAGGTTTTATAAGTGAAGTAATGCTTATTTTTGATGCTTTACTTAATGGGTTCTCCCCTGGAATGATTCTGAATCCCGCATATATTTCTTACATATAACAGAATCAAAGAATGCAGTGAATTGATCAACAATATGATCTAAATCAACTAATTCAATTTAGATTTATTTTTTTCATCTATAGGGGTTACATTCAGTAGGCAGGGAAAATATTTTAGTTAAAAAGCATTCTTTTTCCTAGGTTCCTCCTTACTACTAAAAGTCTGATTCAGAATGGCAATAAAACTCTTAATGATTTCTCTTTGGTATTGCTGGTTTTTAAAAATAGGTACTATATTTTTCCTACCAAAGATCTTATTATTCTATAAATTAAATATCTGTGTTAACATTTGCATACGATAATAGGATTTACCAGGGAAAATTAATTCAAATATCAAAGACTGCATCTATTTTTCTCACTTAAGAAAGCGAAATTTAGCAAGACCAGGGGGCATGAGAGAGGGGGAGGCAGGGGAAAGGAAGTGGGTGTTAAGAAACCCAGGGACAAGGGAACAACAATAGATCTAAAAATCTATGGAGAGAAGGGCATAGAATGCCTGGTGGGGCTTAATCAAGGGCAATGCAGGCAAAAGGAATTACTGAAACCTGAATGTAGGCGGAACATGATAGTGGGACAAGAGGAAAGTAAAAGAAAATAAAGGAAAGAACTAGGAGGCAAAGGACAATTATAGAGGTCTCCATACAGGCATGTAAATATTTAAATAATTTTGTATATGATGATAGGGAAATAGATCTATGTACTTATAATTATACGTTAAGTATTAAGGTAGCAGATGGACATTTGGCCTTAACCCAAGTATTCCCTCAAAGTAAGAACACTTTGCTCTAACAATCCAATATGCTGGGATGCTCACCTTCACGACAGGATCACAGAAGACAAAATGGGTGCATAAGCAAATGTGGTGAAGGAAGCTGATGGTGTCCACCTATCAAAAGGTATAGTGTCTGGGGTCTTAAAGACTTGAAGATAAACAAGCAGCCATCTAGCTGAGAAGCAACAAAGCCCACATGGAAGAAGCACACCAGTCTATGTAATCATGATGTGTCGATGGGGTCAGGTATCAGGCATCAAAAACCCAGAACAAAAAATCATATCAATGTGAATGAGGGGAGGTGGAGGGTGGAGACCCAAAGCCCATCTGTAGACAAGTGAACATCCCTTTATAGAAGGGTCACAAGGAAGAGACAAGCAGTCAGGGTACAGTATAGCACTGATGAAATATACAACTTTTCTCTAGTTCTTTTATGTTCCCCCCTCCCCACTATCATGACCCCAATTCTACCTTAAAAATCCTACTAGACCAAAGCATGTACACTGGTACAGATAAGAACTGGAAACAGGGAATCCAGGACAGATAACCCCTTTAGGACCAATATTGAGAATAGAGATACCAGGAGGGTATGGGGAATGTGGCGGGGAGGGGAACTGGTCACAGTGAACCATATATAACCCAGTCCAAGGGGGATGGACAACAGAAAGTGAGTAAAGGGAGACAGCAGTCTGTGTAAGACATGAAGGGAAAATTTTTAGTAGTTATCAAGAGTTCATGAGGAAGAGAGGGGAGGGGAGGGGGGAAATGAGCTGATATCAGGGGTTCAAGTAGAAAGAAAATGTTTTGAAAATGTTGATGGCAAGATTTAAAATAAATAAATAAAACAAATGAAAAAAATAAAGATAAATGTATCTTCTGACAGTTGAGAACACTGGATGTCCAAAATCAGAATATGGCTGTAGGAGGTCTTTGTCTACTTCAGTTTCCAGTAACTGCCCCAGATACCCCTGGAGTTATAGATGCATCTGCTATGTGTATTTCTTCATATGACGTTGTCTCCAAGAGTTTATCTTTGTGTTGAGACTCCTCAGAAGTAATTATATTTAGGACCCACCCCATTTTGCTATGACCTTATTTAAAAATTCAAAATATAAATATAAATAACCCTCATTCACTGCTGTCTAGTGGATTCTGACTCATAGGGACTGTAACTCTTTCACTGCCTTCGAGTCGTTGCTGACTCATATGAAAGTAGAAAGTTTCATTTTTCTCCCTTGGAGCAGCTGTTGGTTTAAATTGCTGAACTTGCAATTAGCAGTGAAACAATATAACCCACCATGCCACCAGGTCTTCTCTTTAATATAACAAACTAAAAAGCCATATCCACAGCTACAGGGCCAAGATTTTGGCACATATTTAGTATTAAAAGCTTTTGAAATTACAAGTGGACATCTAGGATCTACCAGCACATTATTATTTTCCAAATAAAATCCTAAGAGAGAACAGTGCTCCCTAGTATGAACCATGTATAGAAATATTTACTTTACATGCATTCATATACATCAATTATTTGTATTTGTTCTTAGGTATAGGCATTAAATAAACCAATGAAATAATTTCTTTCAACTTATAATCATCCAGTAGTTTTTATTCGATGGACTTTCTTGGATAAGGATAAACATAATTTCTTTCAATCTACAATATGATGGTGATAGTAAAGGGAGCAAAGCGTCTTTGAACAAAGTATTATAAGCTCAAGGTTAACAAAGTTTATAGATATTTAGTTTTAGCCAAATTATTTTTAAATACTTTAAATAATGACAGGAGACTATTATCCTGTCATATTGGAAATGATTTCATCTTGATCTAATTAATTTTATATTCATTATTCTCTACTTAAAATATGTTTTGGCATCACCCACGTTGGAAGTAAGACAAGTTTATATGATGAAAAAGCATGCATATGTCAAAAGCTTTATATATCACCAAATTCTTTAACACAAGAACAACTAGTTAAGCCATGAATTAAGATTAAATTAAACTTCTGGCTCATTAAAACTGCAATTTGAAGAAATCACAATATCTCAATAAAAAGTTTCTCAATACAGCTCAACTGAGATGGGATGGACCACAAAATTGTATAAAGAAATTCTGTTTAAATGAATTCTCTTCCAACTCTTGCTCTATCTATGTCAGAGAAATTCATATCTGCTATTATATGCTTTAAAGAACAAAAAAATGTTGCCTCACAGTTCTAGAGGTTAAAAGTTCAAACCTAGTATTAATTGTCTAGACTATTCTTTCTTTGTTGATTATAAGAAATATGCACCTGAGAATAAAAAAAGAAATTAAAACAATTAAATATACTCCTTGCTTTTAAAAAAATTTTCTGTAGTCCTGGGTATTTATTGGAGTTATTTGTCTTGTAGTAGGATCCTCATATACTTTCTTCCCCATGTGTGGCTCTATTTGAGTTTGTCCTTCTAAGACTCCATTGTTAACAACTCTTATAGAAAAAATCTCTCTCTCTCCAAACAAGGCCATGTTCACCAGTGCAGGCCACTTTCCAGGACACACAATTTAATCCATAACAAATTCTTATCTTTGAAGTTTATGTCCATTTTAGAACTTTATTTTTGATATTTTCAGAGATTTGCCCCTTGATCAGTGCTTTGAAAGTCTTGCTTCCCTGATGGCCTTCCCTTTTCCCTCAAAAATGTATTTAGTGCTTGGCCTTCGAGTTGTATTTGATTCTCTCAGTCACTCCCTTCTTTACTACCAACGCCTGCTGACGTAAGGAACTTTTCACTCTGACAAAACAAAAAGGAAAACCTCAGCAGCAAACTCTATCTTATGTAGCCACGAAAACTCAGAATTGACTCCACAGGAGTGGCTTTATTTATTATAATCATTTAAGAGAGTCTTTCTTTTACTCTACATAATGAACACACCCAATAAATGGTACAGCAATGTAGGAAAACATTCTCTGAAATGGCTATTATTTGTCAATTAAGGAGAAATAAAAATCAGGGCTACATTACTATTAAAAATACAATGATGTCAGTGAAAATGGTACAGTAAGGAATTTCAGATTCTGCTTCATTATAAAAGCAGTAGTAAACAAACAAGCAAACAAGAAAAACATATAAAAGCTGTCACAATCAAGTTTTTTCCAGAACTCTGGAAATTGGTCTTTAAATGGATTAGGGATTGCTTTCTCAAGAAAAATGGCTGATTCTCAGTAAGAACAGCAAACTTCATGGCTTTTTAAACTTTCTCTAGCCTTCACTTCCCATTCCCTAGCTCAATGGTAGCTATGAAAAGAATAAACCTGCTTTGTCATTACTTGAGGAAGGTTAATGTAGTTTATTTCTATGGAATTACAGCTTTTGTTCTATTCTGTTTTGTTAGACAAATTAGAATATAAGACAATCTAAAAAAGCTTATTTTAATTTTGTATAAATTGGAACTAACTGGTCCAGGATGCCTACTTCCTGAGAAACATTTGTTTAAAACTTATACAAGCTAATGTTTTAATTGTTTTTGACCTGTGGCAATAGATACAATTTGGAGGAAAAAAATGACTAACCAAAAATCTTGGAAGGAAAGGCTAGGAACGAGATATCCCTAAATCCTTTGACAAGTTATGATTTACTCTTACGAATCTACAAGGTCATGTGAATGTCCACAGCTATGCATATGTTCAAGACAGGCCCAAGAATACTCTACGTACTCACTTCTTGCTGACTTTGAGGACCTATGGAAGCAGGAAATGAAATCTAAGGCAGAGCTCTGAACTACCTGGCTTAGTGTGGAACGAGTGTTAACGTAAAAAATTGTTGTCAAAGATTACAGGATTTTTTGTTTGCAGGTTTTTAAGAAGATATCTTTTTATAGGTAGCCACCAATTTAATAAAACAATGACTTCAGGGACAAATTTCCCAGACTGGTGGCGCTATCAGGTAAGCACTGTATGACTAACCACAGGTTGGCAGTTCAAACCCAACTGCCACTCCATGAGAGAAAGAAGCAGTTATCTGATCCCATAAAAAGTTAAAGCCTTGGAAATGAGTGATACAGTTGGAATTGGCTCAGGAGTAATGGTTTTTTACAGATTTACTTCAGAAGAAATATTTAAAATAAAATAATATGAGCAGAAATATAAACAAGCGAGCGAGAGAGAGAGAGAAAGAGAGAGAGAGAGTTGTGTGACCAAATCCCTCATGGAATTCTCTGTTCAAAGGCTTCATGGATGTTTCAGGGAATCAGCCTGGCACAGTTTCAAGAATTTCTGTTCTGTCATCTAGTTTGAAGAGTAGATCCTAGGTCTGAAATGCTTGCTAATGGCTCTCCAAGAGACAAGAATTGACCTCTACTTAGTTGTAATAGCAGAGGTAGAAGGCTCAGGAAGCAGAGCAGAAACTGCTGTGAGTGTCTCCTTGCCATGCGGCCAGAGAACTGAATGGTGCCTGGATACCATTACTGAATGTTTAGAGCAAAGACTCAGCAGATAAGCTATGATCAATAGTAGAAAATGGTGGAAGAAGATTTCAAATATCTTTCAGAATGCAGACTTAGTGAAACAATGGAGGCTAGAGGAACTTGTGAATCTGTTGCTCACAGGAAAATTTTGAACCTAGAATTTAGGCTATCCCCTGAAATCATCTACAAAATAAACAAGCTTCTTTCAATTAATAAAGACTGCTTACTTTGAATATTAAGAATTATTTCTATGAGAAACAATTGATAAAAATAACCCTGAAGTATAAATGTGTAATTGAGCATGTCTATTGCCACTGTTTTCCCAGCAACACGAGCTCACTGTATCTCTGTATCACATGTCGCTATATTTACAGTATTTCAAATGCATTCATATACTGCATTGTAGTGTAAACATAACTATTTTTTTCTGGTGACACTTTTGCTTTTAATCATTTTATTGGGGGCTCTTACAGCCCTTATCACAATCCATACATACATTCATTGTGTCGAGAATGTTTACACATATGTTACCATCATCATTTTCAAAACATTTTCTTTCTACTTGAGCCCTTGATATCACTTCCCCTCTCCCACCCTACCTCCTTCATGAACCCTTGATAATTTATAAACTTCCCCCCAATGTCTTATACTGACAGCTGTCTCCGTTCACCCACTTTTATGTTGTCCATCCCCTAGGAAGGGGTTATATGTAGATCATTGTGATCCCCCCCCCATTTTCCCTTCCCCTCCTGGTATCTCTATTCTCAATATTGGTCCCAAGGGGCTTATCTCTCCTGGATTCCCGGTGTTATCTGTAGTAGCATACATGCTCTGGTCTAGTCAGATTTGTAAGGTAGAATTGAGGTCCTGATTGGGGCTGGACGGAGGAAGAATTAAAGAACTACAGAAAAGTATGCTTCATCAGTGCTATACTGCACCCTGACTGACTTGTCTCTCTTCCTTGTGACCCTTCTGTAAGGGGGTATCCAATTGTCTACAGATGGGATTTGGGTCTCCACTCTACAAAGAACCCCCCTCCTCCCATCATTCACATTGATATGATTTTTTGTTTTGGATCTTTGATGCCTGATATCTGATCCCATTGTCACCTGGTGATCACACAGGTGGGTGTGCTTCTTTCATGTGGGCTGTGTTGCTTCTCAGCTAGATGGCTGCTTGTTTATTGTCAAGTCTTTAGGACCCCAGACATGATATCTTTTTTTTAATAGTTGCATCTTTATTAGAAAGTCTCTGCTGCCGACTTAGCGTTTTCCACCAACCCGGGGAGCGGACACTTTCACGGGCTTCACAATCTTTTGCTTAGGTGCTGCCTTGGTGGGGGCCTTAGTAGCAGCCATTGCTGTCTTTTTAGAAGCTTGCTTTGCCTTTTTTGCTTCCTTGGCAGCCCTGATGGCCTGTTCTTGCTGGGCCTTTCTAACCTCAGGCTTCTGTTTCCTCTTGGTCATGATATCAGCAAGAGACGCACCAGTGATGGCCCTCTGGTATTTGACTGCACGGCGGGTTCTTTTCTTTTGAATTTCTTCTGACTGCCCCTTCTTGTGCTTCCTCCTGTACAGGACAGTCCAGTTGATCTGCCGAGGGTTCCTCTTGGAAAGGAATGCCGACTCGCATTTTGCATTCAGAAACTGGAAAACCTTTCCATCAGTCCTGGCGTAGCGCCGCCCGTGCCCGGGGTAAATCTTGTAGCCGCTGAAGCTGCACAGCTCGACCTTCATGGCTGTGGCAGCAGAAGGCCAGGGAAGACGGCGAAGAGGGGAGACATGATATCTTTTCATAGCCTGACACCATCAGCTTCCTTCACCACATTTGCCTATGCCCCCATTTTGTCTTCAGTGATCATGTTGGGAAGGTGAGCATCACAGAGTGCTGGATTGTTAGAACAAAGTGTTCTTGCCTTGAAGGAGTACTTGAGCGGGGACCCAATGTCCATCTGCTACCTTAATACTTAATACATTGATATAAGTACATAGCTCTATTTCCCTATCATTATAAATTATATTTACATATGTAAATGCCTATATTTAGAGCTCCATAAGCATCTTTTGCCTCCTAGTTCTTTCCTGTATTTGCTTTGATTTCCTCTTTTCCCACTTTCATGTTCAGCCTTCTTTCGGGTATCAGTAATTCCTCTCGCTTATGTTGGCCTTGATTAAGCCCCATTAGGCATCCCATGACCTTCTCTCCATTGATTTTAGATCACTTGTTGTTCCATTGTCCTAGGGTTAGTTGACACCCCCTCCTTTTCTCTCTCTCCCATTTCCCCCTGGAATTGTCGGTCCTGTTGTTTGCTCATCTGAATTGTTTATTCCACCTGTCTTATCTAGATAGACATGGAGAGACAATAACAACCACAAAACAAGTCAAAACCAGACAAAACAGCAAAGGAAGAGAAAACAAACAAGAACAACACAATGACAAAATAAGGAAAAGCCTGTAAATAGTTCCAGGTATGTTTATTGATTTTTATGAGTATTTTCAAGTTCAGTCTAATGGGGTGCCACACTCTGGCCTCAAAGTCCATTTTTGTATTCCCCGGAGACTTCATTGCTTTGCTCCCCTTGCTGCTCTGTTACATGCACTTAATGTTTCACTCCAGTGTGATGGGGTTAGATCAGACACAATTCCTGCACTGTCTCCTGTGTTGTCCCCAGTAATGCTATGTTTTAGTGAGGGACATCATGTCTCGTGGTGGGGCTGGTCTATGTTCCTCTCTGTGCATTGGCTGCTCTGAGGAGGAATATTGTCCTCCAGGCTTGGTGGGCCAGGATGTTCACTCACTCTCCTTCCTGCTTTGTTTGCTCCTGTGTGCTCTGATCAGAAGTACCCCTCTTCCTGGGCTGTAGCTTCAATGCTGTTCTCTGGGGTGCACTTGGTTTGGATAGTGGCTGAGCAGACCTCTCCTTTGGTTCCCTGCTGTGTGCCTTTGTCCCTCTTCTGTGGAGATATAAACAATGTCCTCCCCTTTGAGTGGGTTAGTACCCTTTTGCTGGCCTCTTCCATGGTCTTTTTGGATGTGTATAATAGTCTGATAGACTTCTGTTTGTTATCTCTGCCATATTCCTCTATTCCTCCAATACTGCACTTGTGGAGTTTGGGACATTTCCCATATATAACATCATATCAGCTGCGAATAACAGTAGTTTGCCCTCTTCCTTCCCCTAAAGAATACCTTTGATGTCTTTTCTTTGCCTTATGCTGTTGGTTAGGACCTCCAGTAGGATGTTAATTAGGACTGGGGACAGGGTCTCCTTTTTCAGTGGGATTGTTTTAATCTTTTCTCCATTGACTACCACGTTGACTGTTGGTCTTTCATATGTAGCTTGTAGAATATTTAAATTTTCCTTCCATTCCTATCTTCTTGAGTGTCTTAAACAGGAATGGATGTTGAATATTGTTGAATGGTTTTTCTGCATCTATCGATATTATCATGTGTTATCATTTTTCATGTCATTGTGGCATATAAAACTAATGATCTTTCATATGTAGAACCATCCCTGCATACCTGGTATGAGTCCCACTTGGTCATGGTGAATTATTTGTTTTATATCTTTTGTATTCTATTGACCAATATTTTGTTAAGGGATTTTATATTGATGTTCACTAGGGATATTAGTCTGTAGTTCTCAATTCTTGCGGGATCTTTGCCAAATTTAGGGATCAGTGTTACACTAGCCTCATAGAAATAGTTTGGGAGTTTGCTGTCTTTTTCTACGATCTGGAAGAGTTTGTGTAGGGTTGGTGTCAGTTCTTCTCTCAATGCTTGGTTGAATTCTCCTGTGAAGGCATCTGGACTGCGGGATTTTTTGTTGTTGTTGGTAATTCCCTTGATAACCATGTCTATTTCTTCTATTGCTATGTGTCAAATATAACTTTTTAATGCCCTGTGAAACAAGCAAAAAATTCTGAGTTGCTCTATTGTGGTGATCTGAAACTGAACCAACAGTATCATCAATGTACTATGCTTATATTGTGGTGTCTATTCTAGAGCTTTTGTCTTTATGTAAACATTAAAATCAGCTTTTCAACTAGAATCAGTATTTCAGTATCAAAAAAATTAACATGCTGAGATATTCATTGTAATTTCATGGAGTCTACAGATCAAGTTGGGAAGAATTGATACCTTAATAATATTAAGTATTTATTTGGGGGGTATTAATGTAAATGGTGTGGTGTCCTACATTGCAAA
Source organism: Tenrec ecaudatus (assembly GCF_050624435.1). Classification (NCBI taxonomy): domain Eukaryota; kingdom Metazoa; phylum Chordata; class Mammalia; order Afrosoricida; family Tenrecidae; genus Tenrec; species Tenrec ecaudatus. The sequence goes on along the minus strand of NC_134548.1, from coordinate 102,995,784 downwards.
CATCAATTTTGCTTATATATAGGAAATCAATTAGCTTTTTATACACTAACCTTGTAACCTTCAGCTTTCATCCGTGGCTTTAAAGGAGAAAAACTTACTTCCTGACAATTCTGAAGGCTAGAAGTTTGAACACAGGGTACGTCTTTAGAGGCATATCCTTTATCTAATTCAGCTCCTAGTACCTGCCAGTAGTTCTTGGCATTCCTTTGCCTGTAGGTACATGTGTCTCAAGAAGTGTGTCTTCCTCCTTCCCCTGTTTGTGTCTTTATCTTCTGACCTTCCTTTTCCCCTGTGTGTGTCTGTATCTTCTGACCTTCCATAACTCCGTTTTTTGGTTTAGGATTTACCCTACATTGATATTAATGACGTAATCACCATTACAAAAGAATTCACAGTCTATATTCAAACAGGGCCATAATTATTGGTAAAGGTTTGGGATTTCAGTATATATTTTATGGGAACAAAATTTGATCTGTAACATTTGATAAAATTACTTACTAGTTCTAGGTGAGTTTTTGGTCAGTTTACAATTTTCTACAAAGCAAAATCACATTATTTGTAAAACAAAATAGTGGAGTTTTATATTTACCTTGCTAATTTGTATACCTCTCATTTCCTATTCATGTCTAATGGCTTTAGCTAGACCTTCCAGTATAATTTTGAATAAGAGTTGTTAGGACATATTCTTTATCTGTTTCCAATTGTAGGTGGAAACATTTAGTTTTTCACCATCAAGTATTGTGTTATTTTAGGTCATTGATAGATGCTCTTTATCAAGTTGAGGACCACTAGGGATATTAGTCTGACTCTTGCCCCAATGGAAGTGTAATCACCTTCTCAGTTACAGACATTTCCCCCCTTCCTCTTAATCTGATTTCCCAGTAAGTTTCACGAATTACTTTAGTAGGATTATCTTTTGGTTGGGAGATGACTATAGAACATTGCTATATGACAGGATTAATTGATCTGCTATTTCTCCCCACAACATGGAAAACTGACCCCACCGGGAGTGAAGCCAACTTTCGTGAAGTTATCTAAGATATTCTAATAAGAAGGTGGGTGAAATATATAGTTTATGGGAATTATGGAGGCACACTATTTCATTGAAGATTAGAAGACTTTATGGCTTCGAAGCCGAAGCCTGTTTTTGTCTTTCTTTTCCCCCCTTTTAATCCTTCTAGTAGTAGACTCATACAATATTTGTCCTTTTGTGATTGCCTAACTTCACTCAGGATTATGATTTTCAGATCATTCCATGTCATGAGGTGTTTCATAGTTCCATCCCTGTTTTTAAAGATGTATGTTATTCCATTGCGTGTATGTACTAGAGTTTCTTTAACTATTCTTCAGCTGAAGAACGGCGTTTAGGATGTCTGAAACTTTTTGCTATTGTGAATTGTGCTGCAAAGCACTTAAAAAGAATACATATATTCATGTTCTGTCTGTTACTTCTTTGGGTTATATGCCCAGCTGAAATACTGTTGGTTTTATAGTATTTACAGTCTCAGTTGTTTCAGGAAAATCCATACCACTTTCCACAATGTTTGCACTTGTATACAGGTCCACTAGCAATGTTTGAGGGTTCCAATCTCTTCACAACCTCTCCAGAATTTGTTATTCTCTTTTTTAAATTGGGCTATCATTGTGGGTGTAAGATGACATATCATTGTTTTGATTTGTGTATTCCAGATGGCTAAAGATCGTGAGCATTTCCTCATGTGTTTTTTAGTCATTTCTGTGTCTTCTCTGGAGACATTTTTGCTTATGTCCTTTGTCCACCTTTTAATGGAAATGTTGGGGCATTTTTCTTATTGAGGTATTGAAGAATTCTGTGTACTTTAGTCATTAGTCCCGTATTATTTGTGCCCTAGCAAAATATTCTACCCCTCTCCCCCACCAGTCCATGGCCTTTCATTTTACTCTCTCCATGAAGTCTTTCAGAGCACATCAGCGTTTTATTTTTAGTAGGCCCCAGTAATCTATTTTGTCTTTCACTGTGTATATTTCATTTATTGTATGTGGTGGTATGTGTATACCCTGCATTAGGATCTTTAATTTGTCCCAATTTTCTCATTGATGATCCTTATAGCTCTGGGATTTACATTTATTTTCCTGTTCCATCTTTGGTTTATTTTTGTGTTTGGGGTGAAGTCTGAGTCCTGTTTACTTCTTCTGCAGAATCCAATTTGTCCAACACTATTTGTTGAAAAGACTGTCTCTTTCCGGTGTGATATGCTCCCCTCTCCACACTGTGCTGAAAATAATTTGTGTGTAAGTATATGCATTTAATTCTAAGTTTTCTGTTCTTCTATATTGTTCTGTGTGTTTATCATTGTACCAGTACCGGGTTGATTGACTACTGTAGCTGGGTAATAGGCTTTAAGTTCTGATAGTGTGAAGCTTCCTTTTTTCTTCTTTTTAAGGGGTTCTTTATTTAACCCAGGTTTCTACCCTTTCCATAAAAAGAAAGTAAACACTTTTCCTATTTTTTAAGTAATGAAGTTGAAATTTGGATCAGAAATGTGTTGTATTTGTAGATTGATTTGGATAGTATTGACATTTTCACCATATTTAGTCTTATTATCCATGAACATAGGATATTCTTTTATTTGTGTCGGTCTCTTTGGTTTCTTGTAATAGTCCTCTTGTACTATTGTTTTCTTTGTACAGGTCTTATGTTTCTCTGATTAATCTTGTCCCTGAATATTATATATATATTATATATAATATTATATATATATTCAAAGGTATGTTTTTAAATTTTATACAAAACAACCTTATTACCTTTAAAGTACTCTCCATTACACTTCATACTTTTCAAATCTGCGATTCCATTCTTGGAAACATTATTCAAACATCTGTTTGGATGGCTGAGAACACCTCCATCATTTTTTCCTTCACTTCGTCTAAGTCATCAAATTGCTGTACTTTCATGTCCCTCTACATTTGTGGGGGGAAAAAAGAAGTTGCACAGAGAGAGGTCATGTTAGTTAGGTGCCTGGAGCCAGAGAGACATGATGGATTTTTTGCCAAAAACTGGTATACGGAGATGGCTGCATGAGCAGGTACATTGTCATGGTGGCAAAACCAGTCCCCTGTCTGCCACAAATCAGGTCTTTTTCTGTCCCTTATTGTTACACAATATTTTTAGAACCTCTAAATAGGAAGCTTGATTAACAATCTGACCTGGTGGAACACACTATGAGTCGACAGTTTTGTTCATTCAGGAAGTTGACAAATGTCCAGAAGGAGGGTTGTCATCAATCAACATTTCACAATATTTTTATTGAATATTTTTATGGGCTCTTACATCTCTTATCACAATTCATGCATTTATCTATTGTCTCATATACATATGCTGCTGCCATCATCATTTTCAAAGTATTCTCTTCCCACTTGAGCCCTGATATCAGCTCCTCATTTCCCCCTTCTCCCTCATAAACTCTTGATAAGTTATAGACCATTACTTTCATACCTTACATCATCCTCTGTCACCCTTCACCCACTTTTCTATTGTTTGTCCCCCTGGGAGGGAGTTATATATTGATCCTTGTGATTGAATCCCCCTCCCCTTCCCACCTTCCCCTTATCCTCCCAGTATCTCCATTCTCATTGTTGGCCCCGAGGGGTTTATCTATCCTGGATTCCCTGTGTTCCGGGCTCTTATTTGTAGCAGTGTGCATGTTCTTGTCTAATCTGATTTGTAAGGTAGATTTGAGGTCATGATAGTGGGGGGAAGGAAGCAATAAAAAATTAGAGGAAAATTGTGTGTTTCATCGGTGCTATACTGTATCCTGACTGGTTCATCTCTTCCTTGTGACCCTTCTGTGAGGGGATGTCTAATTGTCTACAGATGGGCTTTGGGTCTCCACTCTATGACCCCCTCCCCATTCACATTGAGTATGATTTTGTTCTGGCTCTTAGATGCTTTATACCTGGTCCCTTCAACACCTCATGATCACACAGACTGGTGTGCTTCTTCTATGTGAGCTATGTTGCTTCTCAGCTAGATGGTGGCTTGTTTATCTTCAAGTATTTATGACTCCAGATGTTATATCTTTTGATAGCTGAGCACCATCAGCTTTCTTCACCACATTTGCGTATTCACCCATTTTGTCTTCAGTGATCATGTCGGGAAGGTGAGCATCACAGAATGCTGATTATTAGAACAAATTGTTTTTATGTTGAGGGAGTACTTGAGTCGAGGTCCAATGTCCATCTGCAACCTTAATTCTTAAAATATAGATATAAGTACATAGATCAATTCCCCTCTCATTATATATAAATATATTTATATATGTACATGCCTATATGGAGACCTCTATAAATGTTCTTTGCCTAACAGTTCTTTCCTCTATTTGCTTTTACTTTCCCCTTGTTCCACCATCATGTTCAGCCTTCATTCAGATTTTGTAATTCCTGGCTACTTTGAGTGGTTATTATAAATGGTATTGTTGAATCCAGTAGATTTCTACCAGTTAATATTGTACTCAGCTACTTTACCAAACCACTAAATTGTTTCCAACAAATTTTTTTGAGACTGAGGAATTTTTATATATAAAATCATGAAAAATCATTCCTGTGAAGAGTGAATGCTTTTCTTCTTCCCTTTCCAGTAATATTGCCTTAATTTTTTTGGTGTTGTGGCAGTTCTGGCTTAGACTTCAAGCAAAATGCAGAATAACATTAAAGATAGGGTACTTTTTTGTTTGGGTCCCATTCTCAGGGAAAATTTTTTCAGTTATTTCCAACTGAAGGTGACATTGGCCTTTAGTTTTTTGTATATGATCTTCATGATAATAAGGAATTTCCCTTCTATTCCTATTTTGTTGTGTGTTTTATTTTAATCAGAAATGGGCATGGGATACTGTCAAATACCTTTCTGCACATATTTATATGATCATATGGTTCTTATTCTTTGTCTTGTTTATGTGGTTAATTTTACTGATTGTTTTTCTAATGTTGAAATATTCTTTTGTGCCTACTATGAATCCCACTTCAACTGGTGAATTTTGATAGGTTTTTGTATTGTATTTGTTAGAATTTGGTTGAGAATTTTGGCATATATGTGCGTGAGGAATATTGGTTTTCTTTGTGACATCTTTGCCTGGTTATCAGGGTTAAGCTCCCTCCATGTAATGTGTGTGGGAGTTTGCTGTCCCTTTCTACTTCTGGAGTAGTCTGTGTTGAGTAAGCGTAAGTTTATTAAGTACTTGGTACAACTTCCCTTTGAAGCCATCTAGTCTGGCTTTTCTTGGTTGGGACTTTATTGATGACCTTCCCTATTTTCTTTTGTTATATATTTGTTGAGGTTTTCCATACTCATATACTTTAAAATGGGTATGTGTTGTATTTCTACATATTTTTCCATTTCTTCTAGGTTATCAATCTTTTTAATCTAACATTTTCAAATACAGTGATACCTTATTGGTTGTAGAATGAATCCAAGCTAAAATTTTCCATTACTCTAACAGCAAAGTTAAAAAAATCTGCTTGGTATTAATAACTTTGCTCATGAGTTAAACTTAAAATCCAACTTGGAAAAAACCTGTATGGGCTGAGAGTGAGTCAAGTGTTGCCACTCACCTTAGACACAAAGAGATGATGCTTCAACCTAATTGCTTCTCTGGCTCAGACAACATATAGTGTTTGTATTAGTGCATTAAAACATTAGTCTTATGCATTTTATTTTCAAAAAATATCATAATCATGGATCCCAAAAATTTAGTGATGCCACCATAAAGCTAAGAGAAAAACTGAAAATCATAATAAAGGTAAAGAAAAAAATCATTTTGAAATTCGAATCAGGTCTCCACTTGTCTGATTTGTCAGCTGACTATAACATAGCTAAGTTGACATTATAAACATTTCAATGTGAATAAAGTGGCTAATGTAGAAAGAACTGTGACATTGTTAACCACAAAATAAAAATCATAGACCATCAAGGAGACTGAAAAGTTATTGTTAATTTGAATAATCAGAAAAAAAAATCAATGTTTATAGTGTATCTGAGACAGTGATATGTGAGAAGGCAAAAAGCTTCCATAGTGATTTAAAGTCCAGGTAAAATGAATTTATAAGTATAATTTTTGTGCCTCAGAACGGATTCATTGGTTTTCCATTATTTCTCATGGGAAATATGTATTAACTTCTAGAAGTTTTTAGTGTTCAAATGTTCATATTGAACAAATTGGGTTCAACAACCAAGGTATCATCGGGTATTCTCTTATAGTATTGAAATTATTATTTTCATTTCATTTATATCTGTTGTGGTGTCACTTTTTTCATATCTATTTTTTACTGAGTTTTGCTAGTATAACTATCTATTTTATAACTTAATCATAAAATATAATGGCATAAAAGAAAATAATTGTATTAAATTCAATAAAATGTTTTACAGCTATTTAAATATTACTTTTTATTAGTAATATTTTTACATGTGCATATATTTTCATAGTTACCCAGAGAATGCAGATATAACATTATCTGATATTTTTGTGTAACACTGCACAGTTAGTTGCCTTTTTTTTCTTATGTGTATGATTACTATTTTTTATTGATTGGGATTAATACATATATTAAATCATTCCATAATTCAATCACATCCAGCAGAATTGTACATTTGCTACCACAATCAGTTTCCAAACATTCATTTTCTATATGGACCTTGTGACGTAGTTATCCTTTACCCCGCCCCCACCTCTGGTCCCTCTTTCCACAAAAACCATTATTCCACTTCTTGACTCTGCAGGTTCATTAGTCCTGGTTTTCATACACCAAAAAAGGAAAAATAGAACCCACAACATAAAGAAAAAATAATGATACATCCTGAACAAGTGGGACTCATACCAGGAATGTACGGATGGTTCAAAATTCTAAAAACAATTAACACAATCCACCGTATTAACAAGAAAAAGAACCACATGATCACATCAATTGATGGAGAAAAAGCATTGGATAATATCTAAAACCATTCCTACTAAAAACTCTCAAGAAGATAGGATTAGAAGGAAAATTCTCAGTACAACAAAGGCCATGTATGAGAAACCAGTAGCCAATATTACACTAAGTGAAGAAAAGCTGAAAACATTTCCCCTAAATAAGGGAACCCAACAAGGATGTCCCCCTTTTCCCTCTTTTATTTAACATTGTGATGAAAATCCCAACAAGTACCATAAGAAAACAGCAAGAAATCAAAGGTTAACAACTGGTAAAGAAGAGGTGAAATTTTCACTATTTGCAGATGATATGTTTAGAGAGTCATTGAGTTTTACTGGTAACTCTCTGTAATCTGGAATGCTGAGTTGATGGTCATATGTTTTCCCATATTCTGAGATACCCTGAGTACACTGAGAATAGAGCTGCATTTGTTAAGATAAGATTAATCCAAGGAACTGTTTGTGCTGAGAGCAATTTTATCCTAATGTTATTGTTACACTATGTGCTCTACATACCCTTTCCTCATTACATAGCAAGCTGTACTTTGGAAATAAAAATTGGCCTTTGGATCATCAGTCTTTTGGCCAGTCTTTTTTTTTTTTTTTTTTAGGTCATCACTTGCTGCAAGTCATACCACTGGATGGAAACAAAATGATTTTATATATTGAGAATCCCAAGGAGTCCACAATAGGATTACTGGAAACAATAGAGGAGTTTTGTAATGTAGCAGGATACAAGATTACAAGCAGAAACCAATTGGGTCCCTATATACCAGGGATGGGCGCACTGAAAAAGACATCAAGGAAACAATATCATTTACAAATGCCACACAAAAGATGAAATATGTAGGAATAAACCTAACCAAAACACACACACACAAAACCTAAAGACCTGTACAAAGAAAACTATAGAACATTACTTGAAGAAACCAAAAGGAGCTCTACATATGGGGGGACATCCCATGCTCATGGATTGGAAGACATAATATTGTGAAAATATCAATATTACCTAAAGAAATATACAGAGTCAATGCAATACTGATCCAAAACTTAGCATCATTTTTCAATGAAATGAAAAAACTAACAAACAACTTCTTCATATGTAGAAGAAAGAAGCCCAGGATAGGCAAAAAACTCCTCAAAAAAACAAAAAAGGTGGTCTTGCTCTACTTGACCTCAAACCCACTATACAGTCACAGTTGTCAAAACAGCTGGGTATTGGTATAAATTTAGATACACAAACCAATGGATCAGGACAGAAAACCAAGAAATGAAAACGCATCCACATAGAGACAACTGCTTTTAGACAAAGCATTTAATGGGAAGCAGGTACCCTCTTCAGTAAATGGTGCTGGAAAAATTATATATCCACCTACAGAAGAATGAAACAAGATTAATATCTCACCCCACACACAAAAACAAATTCAAGGTGGATCAAAGGCTTGAATGTAAAACGCAAAGTTATCAGGATCATTGATGAGAAAAGTAGGCACAAATCTAAGTGCCGTAGTAAAGGGAATACCTGGGCTACAAGAGATAAAAAGAGAAACACACTCTACTGAAGATAAAATAGATTAGTGGGGCCTATAAAAATAAAACACTTGCCTAGAGATGGGCTTTATGTCTCCACTCTGCACTCACCCTCATTTACAATGATATGATTTTTTGTTCTTTGATACCTAATACTTGACCCCTTCGACACTTCGTGGCCACACAGGGTGGTATGCTTCTTCCATGTGGGCTTTGTTCCTTTTGAACTAGATGGCTGCTTGTTTATCTCCAAGGCTTTAAGACACCAGATGCTCTGTCTTTTGATAGCCAGACATCGTCAGCTTTCTTCACCACATTTGCTTATGTACACATTTGTCTTCAGTGATCATATCGGGCAGGTGGGCACCCACTGATATGATTTTTTGTTCTTTGATGCCTGATTGTTGTCACACAGCCTTGTGTGCTTCTTCCATGTGGGCTCTTTTGCTTCTGAGCTAGATGGCTGCTTGTTTACCTGAAAGCCTCTAAGACCTCAGATGCTATATCTTTTGATAACTGTATACCATCAACTTTCTTCTCCACATTTGCTTATGCACACATTTGTCTTAAGTGATCGTGTTGAGAAGGTGCACATCATGGGATGCCAATTTAATAGAACAAAGTGTTCTTGCATTGAGTACTTGACTGGAGGTCCAATGTCCATCTGTTGCCTTAATACTAAACCTATAATTATATGCATGTAGATATATTTCCCCACCATCCTAAATATATTTACATATTTACATGCCTGTATTTAGACCTCTATAAATACCCTTTGCCTCCTAGTTCTTTCCTCTAATACCTTTTACTTTCCTCTTGTCCCACTATCATGCTCAGCCTTCATTTGGGTTTCAGTAATTTATCTCGGTTACTTTTCCCTTGCTGAATCTCTACCAGGCCTCTCATATACTCCTTTCCACTAATTTTGGATCACTTGTTGCTCCCTTGTCCCTGGTTTGGTCAACACCACCTCCTCCCCTCACCCCTCCCCCATGTCCCCCACAAAACCATCGGTCCTGTTGTTTTCTCCTCCAGACTGTTCACCCAGCCTATCTTGTCTAGACAGGTCTACAGGGTATCAATAATGAAACATACAACTTTCCTCTAGTTCTTACAAGCTTCCTCCCCCCACTATCATTATCTGAATCCTAACTTACAAATCTGGCTAGACCAGAGGATGTACATTGGTACAGATAGGAACTGGAAACACAGGGAATCCATGACAGATATCCCTTCAGGACCAGTGGTGAGAGTGGCAACACCTGGAGGGTGGAGGGAAGGTGCGGTAGAAAGGGGGAACTGATTACAAGGATCTACATATAACCTCTTCCCTGGGGATGGACAACAAAAAAGTGGGTGAAGGCCTGAAGGGAGACGTTTGACAGTGTAAGGTATGACAAAATAATAATTTATAAATTATCAAGGATTCATGAAGCAGTGGAGAGTGGGGAGGGAGCTGGAAGGATGAGGAGCTGATATCAAGGGCTCAAGTAGAATGAAAACGTTTTGAGAATGATGATGGCAACAAATGTACACATGTGTTTGACACAATGGATGTATGGATGGATTGTGATGAGAATTATATGAGCCCCCAATAAAATGATTTCTTAAAAATAACTAAAACACTTGTGTGCATTGAAGGGCTTCATTAAGAAACTAAAAAGAGGAGTCCTGCACTCTCACTAAAAGTGTCTATGTCACCGCTTGTCTTTCTCCAGCACCGGGACCAGATCAATTCTGTCCAACACATGCGCGCCATGGAAGATGTGAGTTCTCTACTGCTCTTTGAGTTTGGAGGGAGCGAAAAGAGAGGGGAGAAGGACAGAGCACAGACTTGGCCACAGTTACCTTGATTGCACGGGCTTGTCTGCTCATTGGAGTTGGAGCTGAGAGCACTGGGCGAGCGGCTCGCCCCTACTTCCCTGAGTGGGGGACGCTTAGTGTTTGCTCCTTGGGAAGATGTCCATGTCTTCCCACATTCTGTAGCGCTGGGATGTGGGCCGAAGAGCTGTGAGGATTCAATGACTCAGGCAGTAGGGATCTTATCTCGTCCCCCCAGCACTAGAATGCATGTCTCTTCCAGGTAGCTGCTTTGAAATATTGTCTACCAGACTAACTGTGCATTTTCTTATTTTAAAGCAAAGAGAATGGTTCCTAAGTAAAATTTTGGTAATAAATTTGGTGGGGGGTAAAATGGAGTTTTAATAGACTGTGCGTTCTGCGTTTGAAATCTGCTTAGCAAGGATTAAAGGTCTAATCAGGGCAAGCAGCCTAATCTGTTTTCAAGACACAAATAATACTCCTAGTCTTGGCCCCTTGTCTAAATTGGCAGCTCCGAAAAACTTTATAAACTAGTGGATTGTATTGGTAATTATTTGGGGGCAGTACTTAATTGATCTCATTTGATAACAAAACCTGACCTGAGTAGAGGGCAGGCTTTATGTGGTGTCTATTATCTCACTTGTTTTTTACCAAGGTCTTCAGTGCAGGTTGGACTTTTCCCTCCCAAACCTTAATTGCTTCATGATCATATGCTACCACCCGAAATAGTTAAATATCAACCATTGTTTTTGATAGAGCGACTTGATACATTCCTTCAATCTTCTTTTGATTCTTCCTACACTGTTCCCTATTTTTTGCATAAAAGTCCAAACTCAGTGAGTTGATTCAGACTCATAGTGACCTTACAGGACAGTTAGAAGTGCCTTCCTGGGCTCTGAGACTGTAAAATCTGTACAGGGGTAGAAGGCCTCAACTTTCTCCCGTGGAATGGCTCATGGTTTCAAACTGCTGACCTTAGGGTTAGCAGCTCAATGTGTAATCCGCTCTTTTTACACAACAACTCAAGTCTTGAATTTTTGCATCCATGTGTCTAGATTGAAAAATGCTAAGTGTGTTATTCCCTTTTGGTTTTCTAACTCCAAGACTTGGCACATCTCATTATAATACATTACTTTGACTTCCTGAGCCAACCTTTAAAATCTTCTGTTAAGCTTTACATCATGTCTTCCATTTGCTATAGCTACTTTATGCTTGAGCAAATTTCAGAGTCTCTTCTGACATTCATTTTGGAGTTTTCTTTCCTTGTTTTCTTTAATGAACTTTTGCTTTGTTCTTATATGATGAGGTTTATGTCATCCCATAACTCTTCTGGTCTTCCATCATTAGTGTTCAGTGTGACGAATATGTTCTTGAGTTGATCTCTAAATTCAGATGGAAATATCCTCTGCCTCTTATGGACTTGGGTTTTATTTTCTTTAATATGAACCCTTGATAGTCTGTTCCACAGCTGGTCTTTGGACTTGTATGGTATTACTGATGGTCTTAAGCTTCTTATTTATTATCTCTTCGCACAGATGTAGTCAGTTTAATCCTGTGTATTCCATGTAGTGAGGTCAATTTGTTGCTGTTTATGCTATTAGGAAAAAATATTCTTTTAATAAATCATTGGCCTTCCAAAATACTACCATGAGTTAAAAAGTTAAAAGGTTAAAAAGAAAGTAAAAAGAGAGCCCACAAACTGGGAAAAATATTTAGTAACAACAAAACAAAGGACTAATAATTAAAATCTACAGTGTCTTACAAGTCTACAACAAGAAAAAAAAATCATGTCCGCAAAGGACCTGAACAGACAATTCATAAAGGATGACATTCTAATGGATTCTATGGGATACTACCTAACACCCATAATTATAACCAAATTTTTTAAAGAGAGAGGGAGAAAGAGAGAGCACCACAAATGATGGAAAGTGTATGGTGAGATTGGAACTCCTATCCACTGCTGGTGGTCTTGTAGATAGGTACTCCCACTGAGGAAGGCAATATAGTGATAGACAAAACAAATGTTAATTAAAATGCCATATAATCCCACAATAATATACCCAAAGGAAATAAGAAGCAGACCACGAACAGATGTTTGCACCCCATGTTCATCGTAGCACAGTTCATGATAGCAAGAAGCTGTAAACAACCTGAATTTCCATTAGTAGATGACTGGATAAAGAAACTCTGGTATATACCACAATGGACTATTATGCATCCCTAAAAACACAGCGACCGATACATAAAAAACCTCAAGAAATGGAGGGAACTGGAAGACATTATGCTGAGTAAAATTAGTCAAGCACAAAAGGTCAAATTCTGTATGAGTCCGCTGCTGTACCATCAAGAAGCAAAATAGGCACAAACTCAGGCTTGTAGGGCATCCAGACTATTGAATGGGGGTCCAGACAGCCTGTTAGAGAGCCTGATCCATGCCAACGAACCATATACCATCTGCTCTAGGTATTTTGAGTTGGTATTTAGAAGGACTCTAGGCCGGAGGTGCCTCATGTCAGCTGGGATAATGTGAGGCTGACATGTAAATCTTTGATGAGGTCCCCCCAGAAAGGTAGACAGCCCTATCAAAGGGAGGAAGGATACGGATGGGAAGAACAATGCAGGAGAGGGGAAATTGAGCAAACACGTCTTGGGGAATATAATGGCTTACATGTTCATAGGAAAAGAGGGGGCTCTGACTTCAAGGTGTGGAGAAGAATGACTGAAAATTATTTTGGGGCACTCGTAGGGGTGGGGGGAAGTGTCTTTGGAGGTAAGGACTGGGAGGGCCACATTGACTGGGGCTTCTGAATGTATCCTGGGGACCCAGGCCAAGTGCCAGGGCACGTTGGGACACTGAATCTTGGATCTTCAAGGTACACAATATACTCCAGAGGCTGCACCTATGAGAACCCATGGAGGAATTTCACTGGGTGAATTGGACTCTACCACAGATGCACTAGAGCCTGAGGACTTAAGTTGAAAAATACTGGTGTCTGAGGAAACAGAAGACAGCTGCACCAATTTTGGAGGGCTATTGGTAGGTGGATAAATAATGTCTTGCTGCATCAATGCCCTATATGTTGTAATAAGATATGCATTACTCTGGCATACCTATGGCAAGTCTGTTGTATTTGGTTTTCATTTGTTCTTAGCAAGGTGTATCTCAGAGGTGCTATGGAGAGGGGGATTACTCTCAGGGTTGTGATATAATTTTTTTTTCTGTTTTGGTAAATGGAATACAGAATTAATGAATCTATAGGGACAGAAAGTAGAACAAGAGTTTCAGAGAGGAGGTGTAGGTGAGGGGGTTGATAACAGGGAGATCGTGTCAAGGTACCCAGGAATAAATAGGATGTTTGGAGACTGATTATGGAAACAATGGCATAATTCTGCTTGATGAGATTGAACATGTTATTTGAGTTAATTCCCAAGTAATAATAAAATGATAGAAAAAAAACAAACTAACAAGCATAGATAACATAGATCTAGGAATGTTTCACACGAAAGCCCAGTTCCAACTTAAGAATAGTTAGTTCTTGCATCACTCCACTGCTCAATGCTCACCTCCAGAAAGGGAACACAGAGGAGATAGGTGCTATAGCAAAAGTGGCAGAGAAATTACATGCTGCCCAGCTATCAGATAAAATATCGTCTTCAGTATTAAAGGTTTGTCTTCAAAGAAGCAACCATCTAAGGGAGATGTCAGTTAAGTTCTCATGGAAGAAGCACACCATCATCAGTCACTGAAGAAGGAATTAGTATCAGAGCCTCAAGTCTGAAAATCTGGTTTGCAGAAGACTACAGATGACAGTGGAAGCCCAAGATTCACTGGTGGAACTATGTAGGAAACAAGCCTCTGGTAAGCTCCCTCTATCCATAATTGAGGGATAGGAGGAAAATGGTTACGAAATGGAGTTCATTGGAGAGTTGGGGACTGAAGGTCAAAGGCATAAGCCTGACTTGAACAGTTAACAATTTATAAGCAGATTCCCCCTATGATGCACGCTGGACTTGACTTGGTTTCCCAAATTTTATGTATTTTTGGGTTGTATTATTTTGCTTTGTTTTTGATTATATATATTAGGGGGTATCTCAGAAGTGTTATAGCAGTAGTTCTCAACCTTCCTCCTCGACCTGTTAATACAGTTTCTCATGTTGTGGTGATCCCCCAACCATAAAATTATTTTTGTTGCTACATCATAACTGTAATTTTGCTACTGTTATGAATCAGGCGACCCTGGGAAAGGTTCGTTTGACCCCCAAGGGGGTCCCGACCCACAGGTTGAGAACTGCTGTTATGTTTTTGGGCGTCACCCTCTTGGAGTTAAGTATATATTTTTTCACTTCTAATATTTTACATTTTCATCTTCTCTTACTTTCCCTTGGAAAAATTTGCCAGTGGTTAGTCAGATGAGTTATCCCTTTCCAAAAAAACTTCTTGTCTTGTTATTTTTTTCCCATTGTTTTTCTGTTTAACACTTCAGTTATTTCTGTTCTGATCTTTATTATTTATTTTCTCCCTTTGTAGAGTTGATGTTGTAGTTATTATTCTAATTGTTAGAAGTGTTAGATATTGTTAAATGACTTTTCTGCACACATTGATAAATGATCATATTGTTCTTATTCTTTGTCTTATTTATGTGCTGAATTATATTGTTTTGTAATGTTGAACCATCTTTGTGTGTCTGGCATGAATTTTTGTTTCTCTGTTTATGAAGGATATTGGTCTGTAGTTTTCTGTGTTTGTGGCATTTTTGCCCGGCTTTGGTATCGGTATTTGTTACTAAGATGCTGAATTTTCACTTCTTCTCCATTTCTTATGTGTGCATTGGTTGCTAGAAATTGCCCTCCGATAAATGCTTTTGCTGTGCTCCAAAGATTCTGTTATGTTGCATTATTGCTCTAATTAGTTTCAAGGAATTTTTTCCAAACCGTTTTATTAGGAGCTAGTCCTGGCATCATACCATTTCATAATTCAATCACGTCAGAGTTTCAAAACATTTTCTTCCTTCTTGAACTCCTTGATAAAAACTTTCCGTTACTCCCCATCTCTCCCATATTCTAGTTGTCAGCTCTTTTGGTTCATCTATCCTAGTTTTCATATACTGAAAATCATAGAAAAACCATGTAGTAAAGATTCATAAAGGTTACCTCCAAAGACAAAATACAACCAAGATGCCAACAAATGTGCAAATGTGCTTGACACAATGGATGTATGTTTGGATTGTGACAAAAGTTGTATGATCCCCCAATAAAATGATTTCTTAAAAAGAAAAGAAATATGGACATAGCAGAATTTTTTTTAATTCTGCATCCACTATTTGCTGTAGTAAAAAAATCAATAATTGTGTTGAAAGTGAAACTACTTTAAACATGAAATTTCCCCATCTGTACAACAGAAATACAGATCCTGCTTTACAGAATAATCTCTCTTTTAATGGTAAAAATTATTGCATATAAAGAGAGTGAAGTGATTTTCAACATCACAGTGGACCATTTGAAAATTTATGTTGAAAA
The DNA here is from genome assembly GCF_050624435.1 of Tenrec ecaudatus. NCBI lineage: Eukaryota > Metazoa > Chordata > Mammalia > Afrosoricida > Tenrecidae > Tenrec > Tenrec ecaudatus. The sequence continues at coordinate 102,979,978 of NC_134548.1, read as the reverse complement.
TTTCTGGATGATAAATGCACAAGGCTGTGTAGCCAGATAATATTTCTAGGGGGACAAGGTTATTTGTAAAAAGTATAAGAGGGTTTGCCTACTGTATTTTTCACCAACCAATTCTGTGTATTATTTGCTTGCAAACTTTGCTATGGATGTATTTGATTATTGGTACAACTCAATTACTATCAATAAATATGAAAAAAACAGTTAACTTTTCAGAAAAAACGAAACAAAGAAAACAACAAAAAATCCCAAACCGATAGAAAATATAAAAATCTAGATCAAGCCCAAAGTTTATCAGATGGGTAATCATGTGACAAGGTTTTAACCATTCTTGTCAGATTTATCTTTTTATGTTTGTCTTTGTTGTTGCTGTTGTTATAATTTTAAACTACTATAGTCCTCTCTCCAATACTCTCGGTCTGGTAACCAGTTTGCTCCCGTCCCTCGCGCGTATGGTTTGAGAGAAATCTCTAGAGGCTTATTTCCTGTGTATATTCTGCAAATTAAATTGTAGCTTCCCCTATTCAAGGACTTTCTTAATATCATCTCTTTTTTTAAAATTTATTTTAACAATTTATTGGGGCTGATACAATTCTTTTCACAGTTCATACATATACATACATCAATTGTATAAAGCACATCTGTACAGTCTTTGCCCTAATCATTTTTTTCTCTTTTCTTCTTTTACATTTTATTAGGGACTCAAACAACTCTTACCACAATCCATACATATACATACATCAATTGTATAAAGCACATCCATACATTCCCTGCCCCAATCATTCTCAAGGCATTTGCTCTCCACTTAAGCCCCTTGCATCAGGTCCTCTTTTTTTTCCCCTCCCTCCCCATTCCCCCCTCCCTCATGTGCCCTTGGTAATTTATACTTCGTTATTTTGTCATATCTTGCCCTATCCAGAGTCTCCCTTCCCCCCTTCTCTGCTGTCCCTCTCCCAGGGAAGAGGTCACATGTGGATCCTTGTAATCAGTACCCCCTTTCCAACCCACTCACCCACCACTCTCCCAGCATCGTCCCTCACAACCTTGGTCCTGAAGGTATCATCCACCCTGGATTCCCTGTACCTCCAGCCCTCATATGTACCAGTGTACAGCCTCTGTCCTATCCAGCCCTGCAAGGTAGAATTCGGATCATGGTAGTTGGGGGGAGGAAGCATCCAGTTTCTGGGGGAAAGCTGTGTTCTTCATCGATACTACCTCACACCCTAATTAACCCATCTCCTCTCCTAAACCCCTCTATGAGGGGATCTCCATTGGCCGACACTTGGGCCTTGGGTCTCCACTCTGCACTTCCCCCTTCATTTAATATGATATATATATACATATGTACATATACACACATATACACATACATACACACACTTATATCTTTTTTTTTTGAATGATGCCTTATACCTGGTCCCTTTGGCACCTCGTGATCGCACTGGCTGGTGTGCTTCTTCCATGTGGGCTTTTTTCGCTTCTGAGCTAGATGGCCGCTTGTTCACCTTCAAGCCTTTAAGACCCCAGACAATACCTCTTTTGATAGCCGGGCACCATCAGCTTTCTTCACCACATTTGCTTATGCACCCATTTGTCTTCAGTGATCCTATCATGGAGGTTTGCAGTCAATGATAGGATTTTTTGTTTTTGATGCCTGGTAACTGATCCCTTTGGGACCACTCGATCACACAGGCTCGTGTGTTCTTCCATGTGGACTTTGTTGCTTCTGAGCTAGATGGCCGCTTGTTTATCTTCAAGCCTTTAAGACCTCAGTCACTATCTCTTTTGATTGCCGGGCACCATCAGCTTTCTTCACCACATTTACTTGTTCACCCACTTTGGCTCCAGCCATTGTGTCTGGAGAGTGAGCATCATAGAGTTCCAATTTAATAAAAGAAGGTATTCATGCATTGAGGGAGTGTTTGAGTAGAGGCCCAAGGTCCTTCCACCACCTTAATACTTGACCTATAAATATAGACACATAGATCTATTTCCCCATCCTCCTATATATATTTGCATGTACATGTCTTTGTCTAGACCTACATGAATGCCAAAACCAGGGATGTACATGGTAGACAATGGTGGAGGAGGTGGGGAAAGGAAAACAAAAGGATGAATACAAGGAAGAAAAGGGTAGTGGGGTCAGGGGGCATTAATCCACCCAAGGGGAGCGTATTGTTTATATCTCCACAGGGAAAGTGGGACCAGACTTCAACCCAGTGTCGCAAGGTGTGAATGCAATATCCCGGCGTGGAGGAGGGAACCGGTGGAGAGGTCTGGGAGGCTGGCCCCAGCACCATAAATTAAGTGGATTCCTGCCCCTCCCCCGAAAAGAATTTGTTCCAAAGGACGACATTGACTCTGCAGCTCTGGGAGATGGACATATTTGATTAGAGCACACGGGAGCAGATGAAAGGGCAGGAGGAGAGAATGGAGCACAGCCTGGCCCACCAGGCCGTGATGATGATGTTCCTGAGTAGAGCAGCCAGTCCACAGAGAGAACAACATGGCTGGCCCTACTATGAGACATGATGCCCCTCAGTGACTAAGGGCGATACAAGGGACAGCACCGGAGACACAGTGTGGGAATTGCACCTGACCTGATCCCACCACACCGAGGCAAATCACTGGGGGAGTGCAGCGGAACAGCAAGGGAATGGAGTGGCAAGGTCCCCAGGCAATGCTGAAAGTGGACTTTGGGGCCAGGGCGTGGTGCCCCAACAGACTGGACTGGAAAACGCTCCTAAGGGCCAGCAAACGATTCCTGAACTAACTATAAGCTTTTCTCTTGTGAACTGTTTTGTTCTGTTCTTTGTCAGTGGTTTGTTTTTGTTGTTTTGTTGTCTGGTTGTATACTGTTGCTTTGTTTTCCTCTTTCGTGTTTTCGTGCATGTTAGTGTCTCAACAGGTCTGTCTGAATAGGACAGGCTGGATGAACTATCTGGAGGAAAAACAACAGGACCGACAGTTCTGGGGGGACTTGGGGTGGGGGGGTAGGGGGGGGTAAGGAAGTGGTGTTAACAAACCCAGGGACAAGGGGAAAACATGGGACCCCAAATGGTAGAGAAGGGGGAGTGGCAGGCCTGGTGGGAAATGATCAAGGGTAAGGTTGCTTAGAGAAGGTGGCGATGAAGCATGGTAGTAGGGCAGGAGGAAAGTCAAGGGAGATGGAGGAAAGAGCTAGGAGTCAAAGGGCATTCTTAATATCATCTCTTGCTTCATCTTTTACACAATAATTTTTAAAGGGTGAGTTGATCAATGTCCAGATAGTTGGCTTAATGTTCCTGTTTTCCTTTTTTCCTTTTTTCTATTGTTGATTTCTGGTTCATAGCATTGTGATCTGAGAAAATGGATGGCAGAATCTCAATTACTTTGAATTTATTACAGCTTGCTTTGTGGTATAATGTGTGGTTTTTCCAGAGCATGCATGTGTGTGTTTGAGAAGAATGTATGCTGTAATACTGTAGGGTGGAAGGCTCTGTTTATATCTAAGATGTTAAATTGACTGATTGTGCTGGTTAGCTCTTCTGTTTCTGTATTGAGTTTCTTCCCTAATAATCTGTCCTTCCTTGAGAGTGATGTGTTGAAGTGTCCTACTAATATTGTTGTTGCAGTCTCCTTCGATACTGTGATGTTTAATGAGTGTATCATTGAGGGGCATATATATTTTTGATGGTATGTCTTCTTGTTCTACTGTTCCATTAATCGTGATGTGGTAGCCATTCTTGTTTCTAATCATATTTTTTGCCTTAAAGTATATTTTATGAAAGATTTATATTGTCAGTCTTGCTTTTTAATGGTTGTCATTGACTTTGTAAGTTTTTATCCATCTTTGATGTTTTTAGTGTATTTTCGTCTTTGAGTTTAAGGTGTCTCCCTGGGAGATAGCATATAAATGGGCTGTGTTTTCTAATCCAGTCTTCTCTAGCTTTCTCTTCATTGGTGCATTTAATCCAGTAACAGTGTCGTGATTTCTATATGGAGTCTGTTACTGTCATTTTGCTGTGTTTGTTTGTTTGATGTTCTCTTTTTATATGGTTTTAATGGTGTCTTTTTCTTCCTATCATTCTGTGTTGCTCTGAGAGTTGCTTTCAATGTATTGGCTTCTGGGTGTTGTTGTTCTCTTTTTTGCTCTCAGATTTGTCTGCTGTTGTTGATTCTCTCTCCATTGTTATCCTGTTAATATTCCTTTGCTATTTCATTGTCTGTAAGTATCTTTATTATCCCTTGAATTTGTAGGATAATTTGTCTGGATATGGATTCTTGATTTACATGTTTTTTTCTTTCTGAATTTTATATATGTCATTCCATTTTCTCCTTGCCTGCTTAGTTTCTGTTGAGTATGCCAAGCTTATCTTTATCAGTTTTCCTTTTTTGGTGACTGTTTCTTTTTTCCCTAGGTTCAAATAGTATTCTCTCCTTTTCTTGAAATGAGAGTTTGACTATGATATGTTGTGATTTTTGTTCATTTTTTATCTCTCCTTTTGGAATTCTCTCACCTTCATGAATTTTCTCCCCCTTTGTGATCTTGGGGATTTTTTTCATGATTTTTCATACTACGTTCTCTGTAGATTATTTTTGGTTTTTTTTTCTTTCTCTAGGGTTCTGAGGAGAAGTAGGATGATGGTGTCCTTCATCATTCTCAGGCTTTCTTGAAGTTTTACATTTTTTTTTCTGGGTGATTGTTCCTGTCATTGGTTGTAGTCGTCAGAGCAATTGTTTTCTAGCTCTGCAGAAAAAAGAGAGAAAATAGCAGAAAGTGTTACTTGGGTATTACAGTTGTCTGTATCAAGCTACCAACATTGCTATCCACACAGAGACCACAGAGACCAACGAGGTATGTGGTTTGTCTAGGTGGGTTGAAGCACGGGCAGGGAAGTTTCAGTTTTTGAAAGTTACGGGGAATGCACAGAAGCATCTTGTACTGCTGCCCATTGATGCTGTGACGTCACAACCTGTAAGAAGTCATTTCTGATCTCCAATGTTAACAAACTTTGTTGTACTTAATTTTTAAGTTGTTTTCCTGTCTTCCAGGGAGGGTAGGGCTTTCCTCCTGTTGGTACCTCTCTGGTAATTGCTGAGGAGATCTTCCCTTGCTTGTTACCTCCAGAATGCTTTTGGATTGCAGCAAAAATATTATATATGGAGAAAGAAAAAGACAGGAAATAAGGAAGAGGCCAAAATTGGTGCCTTTAAAACTTGCTCTTGAGTGTAGAGTGTATAAAACCAACTGAAAATTGACATAATATAACTGAATAGAATATTTAAAAGAGTGTTCAAGAAATCAAAGTATTAGAATAAAATGTGAAAAGATCTAGAGGTAAGAAACCAAAATTAACCCACTAAACATTTCTCAAGCTTAAAATTCTGAAGGAAAAATCAAGCCTAGAGTTTCAATATTAAAGTATTTAACTGTTTTTATGTGACACAGTAAACATTAAAAATATAGATATTTGCAAGTAATACACATAATCAATGAACAAAATAACTTGTTGATATTCAACCATTTCCGGAGTTGCAAATGACCAAGCACCACGTTACTAAAGGTAGAAGTCTAAGCTTCACTGAATGTATCAGTGAAAACAAGTTTCCAGGAATTGATAGAATATCAATTGAAATGTTGCAACAAACAGATATTGTGCAGGAAAAGCTGAATAGTCTATACCAAGAAATTCTGAAAACAGCTACTTGACCAACTGACTAAAACAGATTTACATTTGTGTTCATTAAGCAAAAGGATGATTTATAGAATTCAGAACACATTGTGCAGTATCATTGACATCCTGAATAAGTACAAATTTTCCGAAGATAATTCAAAATTGGTTGCAGGGCTAAATTAATAGGGAGCTGCTTATTGAAATTCAAGCCTGATTCAGAGGAGGAAGTGTAATGAGGGGTATTTTTGCTGATGTATCTCTTTGATGAAAGCAGATAATACAAAAACGATGCTTCTTTTTATTTTATTACATATATGGTGCATTTGAGTGTGTAGATCAGTGTTTTCCCAAAGTGTTTTTGAGCCCTCGAGGGGAGCGAATATATGCAAGGGGCTGCTGAAGCAGTTACTTAACCTTTAACCTAGATTAAAAGGGTTATGGATTTGTCTGCTAATCACAAAAGCAGCGATGCGAAACCACCAGCTGCCCTGTGGGATAAAGATGAGCCTTTCTACTCCTATAAGGAGCTTCAGTCTTGGCAATTCACAGGGGCAGTTCGGCTTTGTTTTATGGGATTGATATGAGCTAGAAATAACTTGATGGCTGTGAGTTTGGAACTTAACCTGCATATATGATGGATAATATTGCAAATAATTGGAATTCCAGAAAGTGAATTTTGTCAATGTGGCACTTTACACATAATAATTAGTACATAAACATATATTGCTCTTAGGATTCCAATACGCATATACATCAAGTTATTTGTTTTTAAAAATATGTAAACATGTCTCTGTGAGCAGTTGGTGATGGCAAACAAGTTCTCTCAGTAATGCACTTATATTAGTTTCATTGGGTTGCCTTCAAAACGTGGTAAAATGTTGACTTCCTAGAGGACCTGTTGGAATAGTTAAATCGAAGGTACAGAGGCCAACTCAGATGGTTACAGTGACTATTTTGGAGATTCCAAAGGGTTAATATTGACAGATTCTCTCAAAGGATGCAGATCCACCACAGGGGTTTATTATGATGTTATTTTTTTAATGGAACATGCCCTCCAGAAGGGTCACAAGGAAGGGATGAGTCAGCCAGTGTGAAGTAAAGCACTGATGAAACACACAACAGGGGAGGGAGGGGGAAAAAAAAAAGAGGACCTGATGCAAAGGGCTTAAGTGGAGAGCAAATGCTTTGAGAACGATTGGGGCAGGGAATGTATGGATGTGCTTTATACAATTGATTTATGTATATGTATGGATTGTGATAAGAGTTGTATGAGTCCCTAATAAAATGTAAGAAAAGGAAAAAAAAAAAGAAACACACAATATTCCTCTGGTTCCTTGAGACTTCCTCACACACCCCCTCCCCACTCTCATGACTCACGTCCTACCTTTCACTGTGGGCTAGACCGGAGCATGTGCTCAGGTACAGATAAGAGATAAGCGCTCACAACACATGGAATCCAGAAACAGGAAAGGGAGTACTGATACCAGGATGGAAAGGGGAAGATGGGGCGAGGAGGGGAGGAAGGGGGAGCCGATCAAAATGATCAACACATAACACACACACCACCACCACCACCACCACCATCATCACTGGGGATGAACAACAGAAACCGTGGGGGCCAGGGAGACAGCAGTCGGTATAAGATACGAAAATAATAATAATTTATAATTTATCAAGGGCTCACCAGGGTGGAGGGGTAGGGGGGGAAAAGAGGCGTTGATACCAAGGGCTCAATTGAAAGTAAAAGTTTACAAAATCATGATGACAACATATGTACAAATATGCTTGATACAATTGATGTGTGGATTGTTATAAGAGCTGTAAGTGTCATGAGCGGCGCAATCAATAATTACTTAACGCTCTTAGACATTTTCGAATGCTCGGTTTATTCACTGCAAACACACATCAATCTAAAATATAGCTCAAACTAGTAAGGATAAGAGTATTGAAGCAAATATGAGCATGGGGGCATAATAACAACACTCTTCCCACATATCATTCTAACATCATAGTCCCAATAAGCATTATCTCATCGGTGTACTCATCCTGGTAGAGTTGGAGAGAGCAGGAGTTGATGTCTCCTTGGTTCCTAGCTCTCAAAAAGTCAGTGTCTCCACCCAGGTTTAAATGGACAGCTTGGCTGGCTCTTTGATGTCTTCACTGTCCCAGTCCAGTCTTATCGGGTTTCTCCACACTTTAGGTGTCTCGCCTGGCTTTTGGGCATCAGTCAGGCCTCAGCCAAGTCTTATTAGGGTTCCCCACACGTTTGTGGTGGCTCCTTGGGTCAGCTGTTGATTCTTGGTGATGGTCCAATTTCTTGGCTGGGCCCTAATATACCACTTTATTTCTTCTCTAAAGCGGAGTTTCTTGTGTTTGTTTCTTTAAGGTTACGCAACGTCTTGCAAGGTAGTTCAACATCTTGTAAGGAAGTTATATGGTGCTCTCAGCTGTAAGAGCCATCAATAAAACGATCTTTTAATAATAATAAAAAGAAAATGGAAACCTTCATTTATGAGGGAAAAAAAGGAATTGCCTTCTTTTATGACAAAGTATCTGCTCATTCTTAGGTTGTTTATATAGAGAGACATTTATCAAATGCCCTTCTGCTTTACAAGCATGATGTCCTTCTCCATGAACTGGTCTGTCCTGACAACACGCAAAATAAACGCTAGATGAAGGCTCACTATTCTTAGCTAAGGAGTATTCTGGTTGTATTTCTTTCAAAACAGATTTGTTTGTTTCAGAAAAAAATTAAAATGAATCAAACAGGAAAAAATAATAAGGTGGTAGATATTAACCTAACTACATCTGTCGTCATTCACTTTACAATGAATTCTGTTTGATAACAAGGATATTCTAATCCCTGGTCAATGATCAGAGGGGATTTACCACGTGGGGACACTGCAAATGTATTTTATACTTTCACTGTCATGTATATCCTTTTGTAAATTGGGTGCTCAGAATCTAACTTCTAATACCATTCTCTATTCTGGTCTTGGATTTTATTATTTGTAATCCTTAGATAACACATGATGCTCTGCTTCTTCCATGTGGATTTAGCTGACATATCACTTATCCAGCTGCTCATTTTGAGAAAAGCTTTTAAGAACCCAGGTGCTATTCTTTTTTTTTAAAACATTTTTAACTGTTTTATTGACATACAATTTGTGGACAATACAATCCAGTGGTTTAAATATATTTAAAATAATTGTGCAATAATCATTACAATTTTAGATCATTTTCTGCATTCCTTTTTTTAAAAAACTAACTTAATTTTAAAAATTAAATTAATTTTCCACCAACCTCTCTTGGGAGCTCTAAATCCAGTTGATCTTTCTTTAAAATCATTTTATTGGGCTTGGACTACTCTTTTCACAATCCATGCATACATCAACTGTTAAAGCACATTTGTATATTCGTTGACCTCATCAATCTCAAAACATTTGCTCTCCCCTTAAGCCCTTGGCATCGCTCCTCGTTTTCCCACCTCCTTCCCTGTTCCCCACTCCCTTATGAACATTTGATAATTTATAAATTATTATTTTGTCATATCTTGCACTGTCTGACATCTCCCTTCACCCACTTTTCTGTTGCCCGTCCCCAAAGGAGGAGGTTGTATGTAGATCCTTGTAATCAGTTCCCCCTTTCCACCCCACCCTCCCTGTATCACTACTCCCACCACTGGTCCTGAAGGGATAATCCATGCTGGATTCCTTGTGTATCCAGTTCCTATGTGTACCAGTGTACATCCTCTGGTCCAGCCAGATTTGTAAGGTACAATTGGGATCATTGTAGTGGAAGGAAGGTGGAGGAGAGGAAGCATTTAGGAACTAGAGGAAAGTTGTGTATTTCATCATTGCTACACTGCACCCAGCCTGGCTTATCTACTCCCCGTAACCTTTATGTAAAGAGATGTCCAGTTACTTACCAATTGGCTTTGGATTCCTGTGATCACACAGGCTGGTGTGCTTTTGCCATGTGGGCTTTGTTGCTTCTGAGCTAAATGGCTGCTTGGTTACTTTCAAGCCTTTAAGACCCCAGATGCTCTATCTTTTGATAGCCGGACACCCATGTGCTATTCTTTTAGCTAGTTGGGAACCATCTGAACTTTTCAGCACACTGTTCTATGGCACCCATATATTCAGTAAATCTCTTCATGAGCGTAAATATTGAGAAGGGCCACATCATAAGAATTAACTGTTCTTTGATTAGGGGTTACAATTAAGTGTGGGCTCAAAATTCATTTATAGATCCCTGGTGAATATATATATATATATATCCATTGTCCACTTTCAAACTCATTGCTATTGAGTAGACTCCAACTCATAGCTACCATATAGGGCAGAGTAGATTTTCCCCTGTGGCTTTCTGAAACTGTAAATTGTTATGGGAGTAGAAAGCCTAATCTCTCTCCTGCAAATGACTTAATGGTTTTGAATCACCGACATTGCAGTTAGAAATCCAATAAGTATCCCACGTCACCAGATCTCCTTTGATTCATTTTAGAGACATCATAATCCTTGTATTGGGGAATATTATAAATAATACCTTTGGAGTATATAGTAATTCCATTAGTAGTATCATTAATTTAGCCAGTGGTGCAGAATTAAAAACATTGCTGAAAGAATGTATACATGTATAGGGCATCTTTTTAGACTGTAAGAACAGAAAAATCGTATCATTGTGAATGAGGGGAAGTTCACAGTGGGGGCACAAAGCCCATCAGTAGGCAACGAGACATCCCCTTACAGAAGGGTCGATGAGCCAGTTATGGTGCAGTGTATGAATGATGAAACATACAACTCTTCCCTAGTTCTTGGATACTTCCCCCCCACCCCCACTATCATGATTCCAATTCTGCCTTACAAGTCCGGCTAGACCAGAGGACGTACACGCGTACAGATAGGAACTGGAAACACATGAAAATCAAGACATATGATCCCTTGAGGACCAGTGGTGAGAGTGGAGATACTGGGAGGGTGAAGGGAAGTTGGGGGTAGAAAGGGGAGAACAAATTACAAGTATCTACATATGACCTCCTCCCTGGGGGATGGACAACAGAAAAGTGGGTGAAGGGAGACATGGGACAGTGTAAGATATGACAAAATAATAATAATTTGTAAATTATCAAGGGTTCTTGAGGGAGGTGGGGAGCACGGAGGGAGGGGAAAAATTAAGAGCTGATACCAAGGGCTCAAGTAGAAAGCAAATGTTTTGAGAATGATGAGGGAAACAAATGTACAAATGTGCTTGACACAATGGATGTATGTGTGGATTGTCATAAGAGTTGTACGAGCCCCTAATAAAATGATTTAAAAAAATCCTTAAGTGACTGGACACTATGCAAACAATGAGAATTAGAGATAGAGACAAAACTTCAATAATGCTCATTTACTAAGCCGGAACTATGCCGACTGGACTAAGACACGTTATACAAAGTAAAGAGAGCGTGAAAAGAGTAAATATATGGCAATCATAAATTGCCATTTGGGGGGTACCTTGAAAGCAAGAGATTTAAGCCAAAGTCCAGCAACTTCCAAATCCATCTGTTTCTCACACTAGATCTTTCAGCCTTACGTCCAAGAGAGTATTTCAGTTCCTTTAATCTGGTACAGGTGAGTTTAAGGCATAGTCCAATTTTCTTCTTGGATTTTCCAAGTGGGAATCTTCTGGTGTGACCTATGAAGGATGATGTGTACCTTGAAAGGATAGAATCTAATGCCCTGGTTATCTGTAGCAGGTGGTTGGGGTAGCCCATGTTTGGATAGAAACTGTGCCCAAGGTTCCTGATTAAGAACATAAAATGGGAGCCCTCTCCCACTGTGTGTGTGTGTCTATACAAGTAATATGAATGATTTTCCCCAGTGGCAGGTTTACCCACCTGGTTTACCCACCAGAAATCTCTGGGTTCTCTTTTTCCTCTTTTGTTGAAGTCTTTTGATGTGTGTATGTCTTGTTTTTAGTAGTTCAGAATCATATATTTTATCCTCTACCTTGTGTGCTTTTATTATATTTATATTATGCCTTTATCCTGCCTGAGGGGTGATTTTTATAGTTCTGGGATGTATATTTAGGTCTTGGATCCATCTTGAGTTTGTTTTAGAGCATGGGACAAGGTATGGGTCCTGTTTCATTCTCCTGTGGATGGAAATCCCATGTTGCCTGCATCATCTTTTGAAGATGGTGTTCCCATTTTGGGAGGGGTGGGGAAGGCCTTGGTCAGAGGTCTGTTACCTATAAGTGGATGTACAGCTTATATTTTATATATAAATAAAATGAATATTTTTGATGCAGGCATACAAAGAGGAAATACTCATAATAATTGAAGTTCTTATTTTTCAATTTTTACCCTACTTGGTATTAGAATTAACTTTTCCAACATGTATTCTGTATTCCCTTTGCCCTCATTAAGTTCTTTAACCTGTTATGGTTCTTTGGGGTGGCTACCATTCAAACCTTCATTTCTGGGTCGATAGTAGGCATTTCAGAAATGGGTTGTTGTAGTTTAATGTGGACTTTAATATCAGGGTATAGTAGTACAATGAAATAGCATACCGAATCTCCTTTGTTCCAGATAAATGATTCTTCATCTCCATTAGATGATATAATCTGATTTCCCCTTAATAAGCAGAATCAATTACACCATCCCATGCAGTAACTCCCTTCGTTGCCCATTGATCCAGAGGCATGAGGATACCAAGGTAAGTGGAAGCCATTCCTAACTTCCAGTTGAATGTTGTATCATCGTGTGAAAGTCTTTCTTCCTTTGGAACTAATAACTCCAGACCCAAAGATCATAGGGTCACAGGAACAGAAAAGAAAATTGGTGCCATTCCTATCTCTACCCCACTTCATTCCTAGATCCGTGAATCGTGGTTATTAGAGAAACAGCACTTTATATTGGCCCCTGGTTTAGATATATACAATCTTCTGAAGGACATTGCTCTAATCTTGCACAGTATCTGGTGCTGTGATTGTGTCATTAGACCATTCCATTGTTCTATGGAGCCAACTACTTGAGGATGATGCATCTATATTCATCATGGTTTTTGGAGTTTTTTGGGCAAATGAATATCCAATTTTGCAAGCATCATTTCTTTTTCTTTTTCTAAAACATTTTATTAGGGGCTCATACAACTCTTATCACAATCCATACATATACATACATCAATTGTATAAAGCACATCTGCACATTACCTGCCCCAATCATTCTCAAAGCATTTGCTCTCCACTTAAGCCCTTTGCATCAGGTCCTCTTTTTTTCCCTCCCTCCTCATCATTTCTTAAATAGATTATTTCTTATTCACTTATGGGGTTTCAATCATTTGTCAAAGATCACTTGTCATTGATGGATTTAATTCTGTTTCATTGCACCAATCTGAGGCTTTATTTTTTTTTTTAACTACAATGACATCAGGGAGAGGCCTACTATTCTGTTTTTTTTTTCTGTAGTGGTGCTTTTTTGTGGCTCTTTACCTTTTTCATACAATTTGGAGATTACATTGAACAGCTCTTTAAATCATTAAGAAAGGATATAGATTAGGATAGAATTATAACTGTGGATTGCCTTGAGTAGTGTGGACAATTACAGAATGTTGTTTTCCTATCCATTAACAGAGTATATTCCATTTATGTAAGTTTCTCATTCTCACTGATTTTTAAAATAGTTTTCTTTATGTAGGTTCTTGGTATTTCTGTTTAGATTTCTCATACCACTTCACCTTTTGAGTGACTATTTTAAATGGCATTATTTTCTTGATTTCCCTTTAAGAGTTGTCTTAGTGTAGTGTGGGAGTTCTACAATTTTATGTTACCTTGAAGATTTATAAAAGTGTAGGTGTGGTATCCAACCTGTCATTCAAGTCACAGTCTGGTAATGCCTCCTTGTAGGCATGACCTTCTCATAAGGTGCTTCTGAAGAATCCCCCTTTTTCTCTGCTGTCAACTTCCCGTTTGCTGGCCCTGAGAGCTAATAGAGCCCTGCCATGTTTCCATAAACCTTGGATCCACACGATTTAGCACTCACTGGCCTGTGATAATCCTGAATTCTGCATCATTGCATGCAACTTCATGAGTCTGGGGAGGGATTTATGGACTAGTATTGTACCTATGCACTTCAGTTGGACTGTGCTGGAATGTTTCCTTGATATATAGTCACTTCTTGATATAAATCTCTTTCTTATACATAAATGAATGTCACTGGATTTGTTTCTCTGGTCAACCAGCCTAAAATATGGTTATTAAAAATATGATGACTTTCTATTATGCCACTCTGATTAATCTTTCTTTAAATACTAGTAGTTTTCTTGTTGATCCTCTGTAATTTTCTATTCATCAGATCATCTGTAAATATATAGTTTTGCTTCCTTGCCAGTTTGAATGCTATTTATTATTCTTTCTTGCTTTATTTCGATGATTAAAAAGTTCAATACAATACTGAATAACAGTGGTAATAAAGGGCATCCTGTTGGGTTCTTGTTTGCAAAGATAATGTTTTCAGTCTCTTCCTATTGAGAAAAATATTGGCTCTTGGCTTAATAAATGAAAGAGCCTCAAAAAATCATGGAAGTAAATTATAATGGAGAATTTCCACAAACTTTTGGAAGCCTGTAATTATACTGAGGATTTTTATTCTGTTCTTATTTTGTTGAGTGTTTTTTAAAAGAATAAAATTTAAATTTGTCATAGGTCTTTTATTCATTAATTGATATGATGATGTGGCTCTTTTCCTCTATTTTACTTATGTGCTTATTTATTTGTTTTGTTCATGGACACTAAAATGATTACTTTTCTAATATTGAAACATTCTTGTACACTATGTATGAATCTCGTTTAGCCATGATACATTCTTTTTGATGTATTATTGTTTCCATTGACTAGCATTCTACTGAGAATTTTTACATATTTGTTCATGAGGGATATTGTTGTTAGGTGCCATTGAGTTGGCTCCAACCCATAGTTATCCTCTGCACAACAGAATGAAACACTGCATGGTCCTATGTCATCCTCACAATTGTTCCTTTGCCTTAGCCAATTGATGGAGCCTCTGTGTCAATCTGTCTCATTGAAGGCCTTCTTCTTTTTTTCCTGCCCTTCCACTTTACCAAACATTATTATTTTCTCCAGGGCTGGTCTCTCCTGATAATATATCCAAAGTATATAAGACGAAGTCTTTCCATCCTTGCCACTAAGGAGCAGTCTGGCCTTACTTCTTCCAATATAGGTTGGGTTTCCCTTTTAGTAGTGCATTCAGCGTTCTTCTCCAGCACCACAATTCAAATACATCTATTCTTTTATGTTTTCCCTTTTTCAATGTCCAACTCTCGCATGCATATGATGCAATGAAGCATGCCATGTCTTAGGTCAGGTGCACCTTAGTCCTCAGAGTAACATCCTTTCTCTTCAATACTATGAGACTGTGCAACAGATTTACAACGCAGTACATATTTTGATCTCCTGAGTGCTGCTTCCGTGAGCATTGATTGTGGACCCAAGTAAGACTAAATCCTTGACAACGTCTAACTTTTCTCCACTTATCATGTGTTACTGATTGGTTCAGTTGTGAGGATTTGGGTCTTTTTCACATTGAGTTTTAATCCGTATTGAAACTTATAATCCTTGATCTGCATGGGCAAGTGTTTCAATTATTCCTCACTTTCAGCAAGCAAGGTTATGCCATCTGCATTCCACAGGGTGTTGATAAATATTCCTCCAATCCTGATGCTACACTCTTCTACTTATCATCCAGCTTCTCTGACAAAGCAGAACATTGCCATGAGGCATGCTCATAATTATTTTTTTCTTTTTAATGGTATGTTTGCATTTTAACTTTTTAATATTTGAAATAAACTTGTATATCTTTAAAGACTCCAAGTCCACTTCACTTCTATTGTTCCTCCTGTTTTAGGCACTCAGACCAATATTTAGATTTGAGGGGTAAGAAAAGTGGAGGTTTTTCTAAATATATATAAAAGAATTTTTATTTTGTTCATGTTTTTCTTGTTAAACCCTCCATTTTTGCCCCCTCCCACCATACTTCCCTTCTTCCTGTTTCCCACCCCAGTCCCTGGTGTTTTTCAGTCATCAAAGTTTTGTCTGTTATATAAACGACATTTCATCTTCCTTGTTTTTCTTTATAATAGCGGTGATATTAAATGTTTATCTGTGAGAGAGTGGCTTAGTTTGCTGAGCATATTATTCTCTAGTCCATATCTTACACTGTTTGTGAGAATTATCTTTGTTTTTATTGAAACACAAAATTCTATTGTGTGAATGTAACTTGTTTATCCATTCCTCTATAGTTGAGGTTTTTGGTTGTTTCCATGTTTTTGCTATTGTGGAAATTGCTGCTGTAAGCATAGTTGTACACATGTGTGTTCATGTTATATTCTTAGGTTGCTAAATCTAAGGTACTTGGATTTTCATTTCTTCAAGGAAATGCCATACAGATTTCCACAATGGTTGTAAAATGCTACCATTCAACCAGCAATGTAAAAGTGTTCCTATATCTTCACATCTTCTCCAGAATTTTTCTTTTCTGTTTATTGAATGTTACCAAAAATATTGGTGTGAGGTGACATCTCGTTGTTGTTTTAATTTGTATTTTTATTATTGATAATGATCAAGAACATTTCCTCAAATAATTGTTATCTGGCTATATGTTGTTTTTGGTAAATTGCACATTCATGTCCATTTTTAAATTGTGTTTTTAATTTTTGTTGTTAAGTTATTGTAGTTTTCCAGGCGAGAATGCTGAAGACAAAGCAGGTGCATGGGCAAGTGCAGTGAAAAAAGCTGATGGTGCCCAGTTGTCAAAATATATAGAATCTGGGGTCCCATAGGCTGGAAGATAAACAAGGGGCCATCTAACTGAAAAACAACAAAGCCCACATGGAAAATGCACACCAGCCTGTGAGATGACAAGGCATCGAAGGGATCATGTATCAGGCATCAAAGACAAAAAAAATTAATCATAGGATTGTGAATGAGGGGGAGTGCAGAATGGGGGCTCATCTGTGGGAAATTGGACTTCCCCTTGCAGAAGGGCTGTGGGGAGGTGATGAACCAGTCAGAGTGTAGTATAGCAATGATGAAACATACAATTTTCTTCCAGTTCTTGAATGCTTCCTCCCCCCACCCCCACTATCATGATCCCAATTCTACCTTACATAACCAACTAGACCGGAAGATATACACTGGCAGGAGGGGAACTGGAAATACGGGGAATCCAGGATAGATGAGCCCCTCTAGAACAGTGGTGAGAGTGGTGATATTGGGAAGGTGGAGGGAGTGTGAGAGAGAAAGGGGAAACAGATGACAAGGTCTACATCTAATCTCCTCCCTAGAGGACGGACAGTGGAGAAGTGGGCGAGGGAGATGTCGGATGGTGTATCATATGATAAAATATTAATTATTTATAAATTATCAAGGGTTCAGTGAGAGGAGGGAGCGGGGAGGGAGGGGAAATGAGGAGCTGATACCAGGGGCTCAAATAGAAAGCAGGTATTTTGAGAATGATGATGGCAACATATGTATGGATGTGCTGGACACAAAATACGGCTTGTGAAAAGAATTGTGTGAGCCCCTAATATAATGATTTAAAAAAAGAAATTGTAGTTTTCTATAGGTTTAAAAAATCATTTTATTGTGGGCTCGTAGTTTCTTATCACAATCCATACACACATCCATTGGTTCAACCACATTTGTACATTTGTTGCCATCATTATTTTCAAAAAATGTGCCTTCTACTTGAGCCCTTATTCTCGGCGGCTCATTTCCACCCTCCCTCCCAACTCCCCCCTCCCTCATGAACCTTTCATAATTTATAAATTATTATTGTTTTGTCATATCTTACACAGTCCGACGTCTCCTTTCGCCCCCTTCTCTGTTGTCCAACCCCCAGGGAGGGGGTTATACATAGATTCTTGTAATCTGTTTGCGCTTTCCACCCCACATTCCCTTCACCCTCCAGGCATCACCATTCTCAACACTGGTCCTGCAGGAATCATCTGTCCTGGAATCCCTGTGTTTCCAGTTGCTATCTGTACCAATGTACATCCTCTGGTCTAGTCAGATTTGTAAGGTAGAATTCAGATCATGATAGTGGGGGGAGGAAGCTTTTAAGAACTCGAGGAAAGTTATATGTTTCATCATTGCTACCCTGCACCCTGACTGACTCATCTCCTCCCCACAACCCTTCAGTAAGGGGGTGTCCAGTTGCCTACTGAAGGGTTTTGAATCTCCACTCTGCAATCATCCTCATTTACAATGATATAATTTTTTGTTCTTTGATGCCTAATACCTGATCCCTTCATCACCTCGTGGTTACACAGACTGGTGTGCTTCTTCCATGTGGGCTTTGTAGCTTCTGAACTAGATGGCCACTTGTTTATCCTCAAGGATTTAAGACCCCAGATGCTATATCGTTTGTTAGCCGGGTACCATCAACTTGCTTCACCATATTTGCTTATGCACATGTTTGTCTTAAGTGTTCATATCAGGAAGGTGGGCACTCACTGATATGATTTTTTGTTCTTTTATGCCAGATACCTTCTCCCTTTTACATTCGTGGTCACACAGGCTGGTGTGTTTCTGCCATGTGGGCTTTGATGCTTTTTGCACTAGATGGCTGCTTGTTTATCTGCAAGCCTTTAAGATCCCAGACGCTATATCTTTTGTTAGCCTGGGACCATCAGCTTTCATCACCACATTTGCTTATGCACACATTTGCCTTCAGCAATCGTGTTGGGGAGGTGTGCATCATGGAACACCAATTTTGTAGAACAATGTGTTCTTGCATTAAGAAAGTACTTGAGTGGAGGTCCAATGTCCATCTGCTGCCTTAATACTAAACCTATAAATATATGCACATAAATCTATTTCCTTACCATCCTATATAAGTATATTTACATATGTACATGCCTGTATTTAGACCTCTATAAATACCCTTTGTCGCCTAGTTCTTTCCTCTATTTCCTTTTACTTTCCTCTTGTCCCACTCTCATGCTCAGCCTTCATTTGGTTTTCAGCAATTTCTCTCAGTTACATTGCCCTTGTTGAATCCCTACCAGGCTTCTCACACCCTCCTTGCTGCTAATTTTGCATCACTTGTTGCTCCCCTGTCCCTGGGTTTTTTTGGATTTGTCCTTTATTTATTTTTTGGGGGTGCTACAGTATATGAGGAAGAATAAATTATCAGAATTGGAGGCAAGCTTATTAACAATCTGTTATATACAGATAACATAATCTTCCTTGCTGAAATCAGAGAAGACTTGGAGCATTTTTTGGTGAAAATCAAGGATTACAGGCTACACCATACATTAAAATTCAATGTAAATACAACAAAAATCTTCACAAGTGGGATGAGTCCTTTATATGATAGATTATTAGTAAATATTTTTCCAATCTGTGGATTCCCTGTAGAATTTTTTATGAAGTTTTTGGTTGTGCATAAATGCTGTATTTATAGTAGGACCAAGTCCTTTATTTTGTCTTTTATAATGTAAATATTTTTCATTATGTTCAGTAGTGGGTTTTTTTTGCCTTGTATTTGAGTCCTTAAGTTTGTTCCTATTTTTTATTGATGGTCGTAATAATTGTGTAATTTATATTAAGGTCTTAAATACATCTTGAATTTGTTTTTGGATATGCTGTGAGTTATGGGTTTTGTTTCATCCTTTTGCATGTGAACTTCAAGTATTTCCAGCACTATTTGTGGAAAAAAGTTGTCCTTTGCCCATTTAATGTATTTTAGTTCTTTGTCATAATAAATAAGTTCCTGGTTTTAATGTCAGGATTATGTTTGCTTCATAGAAGGAGTTCATTAATATTCCATATTTTCTATGTTTTAGATTAATTTTAGTAGAATTAATGTCAAGTCCTCTCTGAATATGTGGTAGAATTGCCAGTGAACCCATCTGGGCCAAAACTATTTATTCTTTAATTATTTTTTTTTAAATGACCTGTTCAGTTTCTTCTTTTGTGGTGGGACTGTCCAATTTTTTTTACTTCAGATTGCATTAGGTTGCATAGATGGTGTGTTTTAGAAATTTGTTAATTTCTTCTAGATTTTTAATATTGTTGGGGGTCTGTTCTTCATAGCAAATCACAAACCAAAATTACAGCCATCAAGATGACTCTTTTTAAAAATCATTTTATTGAGGGCTCATACAATTCTTATCGCAATCCATCCATACATCCATTGTGTCGGGAACATATGTACATTTGTTGCCATTATCATTCTCAAAACATTTGCCTTCTACTTGAGCTCTTAATATTTGCTGCTCATTTCCCCCCTCCCTCCCCACTCCCCCTACTCATGAACTCTTCGTCGTGTGTAAATTATTATTATTTTGTCATATGTTACACTGTTCGACGTCTCCACCTGCCTTCTTCTCTGTTGTCCATCCCCCAGGGAGGAGGCTATACGTATATTCTTGTAATCGGTTCCCCCTTTCTACTCCACATTCCCTCCACTCTCCAGGCATCGCCACTCTCACTATTGGTCCTAAAGGAGTCATTTATCCTGGATTCCCTGTGTTTCCACTTGCTATCTGTACCATTGTACATCCTCTGGTCTAGCCAGACTTGTAAGGTAGAATTGGGATCATGATAGTGGGGGAAGAGGAGGAAGCATTTTAGAACTAGAGGAAAGTTATATGTTTTATCATTGCTAAACTGCACCCTGACTGGCTCATCTCCCCACAACCCTTCAGTAAGGGGGTGTTCGGTTGGCTACAAATGGACTTTGAGTCTCCACTCTGCACTCACCCCCATTTACAATGATATGATTTTTTGTTCCTTGATGCTTGATACCTGTTCCCTTCGACAGCTCATTGTCACACAGGCTGGTGTGTTTCTTTCATGTGGGCTTTGTTGCTTCTGAACTAGATGGCCACTTGTTTATCTTTGAGCCTTAAGATCCCAGAGGCTTTATTTTTTCTTTTTTCTTACCCTAACCCTAACCTTAACCCTAACCCTAACCCTAACAGGCTTTATTTTTTGATAGCTGGGGACCATCAGCTTTCTTCACCACATTTGCTTATGCACACGTTTATCTTCATTGATCGTATCAGGAAGGTGGGCACTCATTCATATGCTTTTCAGTTCTTTGAAGTCTGGTAACTGGTCCCTTCTACACCTTGTGGTCAGACAAGCTGGTGTGCTTCTTCCATGTGGGCTTTGATGCTTCTCAGCTAGATGGCCACTTGTTTATCCTCAAGCCTTTAATACCCCAGATGCTATATCTTTTGATAGTCAGGCACTGACAGCTATATCATGCTCAGCCTTCATTTGGGTTTCAGTAACTTCTCTCGGTTACCTTGCCCTTGCTGAATCCCTATCAGGCCTCTCACACCCTCCTTGCTACTGATTGTGGATCACTTATTTCTCTCCTGTCACTGGGTTGGTCAGTACCACCTCCTTATGCCTTCTTCCCCCTCTCCCGTGTCTTCCCCCCACCCCCCGGAACCATTGGTCCCATTGTTTTCTCCTCCAGACGATTCATCCAGTCTATCTTCTATAGAGAGATCTGTAGAGATAATAATATGCACCAACACTCAAGTCATAGCAAGATAGGCGATGAGTGAGAACACAGCAATGGCAACAAATAAGGTAACCAATTACCCATAGAAGAATAAAATAATTAAAAGAAAAAAAAATAAAAGAAAGGAAAACCTGTAATAGATCAAAGTCTAATTTTTGATCTCTAGGCATTTCCTTCAGTCAGGTCAAATGGGGTACCATGCTTTGGCCCAGAGCCTGTCTTTTGTACGCCCTCGGGGGCTCCCTGCTCTGCTCCCAGGGTTGCTCTGCTGCACGCTGTTAGTGGTTTGACTCGGTATCACAGGGTCAGTCTGGTTCACTCCCAACACTGAGTCTCCAGTGTTGTCCCCCTTAGGGCCCTGGCACATAAAGGGATGGCATGTCTCACAGTGGGATCAGCCATATTGTCCACTCTGTCCTTTGGCTGTTCAGAGGGGGTTATCTTCCTCCAGCCCTGATGGGCCAGGATGTTCTCCACTCTTTCTTCTATCCCCTTCATTTGCTCTGATCAAACATGCCCCTCTCCCCTAGCTGCAGATTCAGTACCACCCTCTCAAGTAAATTCTTCTGGGGTGAGCAGAAGTTGTCCACATAGCTAGTGTGGGGGCCAAGCCCTCTGTGCCCTCGCCTGGCTCCCCACTCTTTGCCGGTACACTGCATTTGTCTGGCACTGGCTTTATATCTGGTCCCTCCTTCCCTGTAGAGACACAAACAATACCCTCCCCTTGGGTGGGTCAGTGCCTCATTCCCCCATCACACATCTATTTTTCCCTTTAACCTTTCTTCCCACCACCCCCATTTTAGTTGACTACAATATGTACCCCTGGATTTGGTCTGGCCCCTGCCATACTACCTGGACCTTCCCCCTGGAGTGTTTATATACAGTAGCTTTGTCCCTGAGCCCCTTTTATACTTACCTTTCTGTTCTCTCATATATATATAAACTTACCTCAGCTGACTCATGTTAAACTTGTCCTTTTGTGCTTGGCTTAATTCACTTACCATAATTTCCTCCAGTTCTTCCCATACGGAGATATGCTTCATGTGTCCATCACTGCTTTTTAGCAATACATAGTACTCCACTGTATATCTATATCACAGTTTTTTAATCCATTCATCTGTTGATGGGAATTTGAGTTGTTTCCAACTCCTTGCGATTGTGAACTGTGGCACGATGAACATTGGAGGACAGATTGTCTAGCCGTAGTTTGTTTCTTGCCTCGTCTGTTTATATGCCCAGTAGGGGGATTGCTGGGTGGTATGGTAACTCAATTTCCATTAGTTTGAGAAATCGTCAAATCAATTTCCATAGTGGCTGTTCATACCTACAGGTCCACCAGCAGTGGATGAGAGTTCCTATCTTACCACAGCCCCTCCAACACTTGCTGCTTTCTGATTTTTTTAATTGGGATATCTGAGGGTTTTAGGTGGTATCTCATAGTTGTTTTGATTTGCATTTCTCTTATGGCTAATGATCGGGAACATTTTCTCATACGTTTATTGGCCATTCGAATTTCAGACTCTGTGAAACTTCTGTTCAGGTCCTTTGCCCACCCCCTCAGTTGATACTTAGTTCTTCTCTTATTGTCAGCTTGCAACGTATTGTAGATTTTAGTAATAAGGCCTTTGTCTGATGTGTCATTTCTAAAGATGTTTTCCCAGTTTGGTGGACTCTCTTATTACTCCCTTGGTGAAATATTTCGATGTACACAGGTGTCTTATCTTCAGTATATCCCACTTGATTATTTGTGACTCCTCTGTATTTGTAGCCTTCCATATTTCTGATAGCCTATGTAGTCCCTGTGCCAAACTTGCCTATATGCTGACGTATTTATTTCTGGGTCATCAGCTCTTTTCCCATTGGTCTGAATATCTGTCATTATGCCAGTACCACACTGTTTTGACTACTGTGGCTGTATAATACTTGCAAAAATCAGGTAGAGCAAACCCTCCCAATTTGTCCTTCTTCTTGAGGAGTTCTCTGCTAATTCTGGGCTTATTCGCACTCAATATGAAGTTGGTAGTCTGTTTTTCCAATTCTTTGAAGAAGGATGGTGGTATTCATATCGGGGGAGCATTGAACTTATATAGTGCCTTGGGTAGAACTGACATCTTTACTATATTCAGTCTGCCAATCCATGAGCATGGAATGTTCTTCCATTTGTGAAGGTCACTCTTGATTTCTTGAAGTAGTGTTTTATAATTTTCCTCATGCAAATTTTTCGGGTTTTTTTTTAGTCAGGCATATCCCTAGGTATTTCAATTTGTGCTTGGGTATTGTAAAGGGTACTACCTTTTTAATCGTCTCTTCTGTGGTCTTGTCTGATGTGTAGGGCAGTCCAATAGATTTCTGTTTGATGATTTTGTATCCTACCCCTCTGCCATATTTCTCGATTGCTTCCAACCCTCCACTTGTGGAGTTTAAGGTATCTTTGATATATAGAATCATAATATCTATGAATAATGAAAATTTTGCTTCTTACTTCCCCAGCTGAATACCTTTAATATCCTTCCTTTGTCTTATGTTGTTAGCTAGGATCTCCAGTACGATATTAAATAGGAGTGGGGACAAGGACATCATTGTCTGGTCCCCTTTTTCAGAAAAATTGTTTTTCTTTTCTCTTTTAACTACCACATTAGCTGTTGATTTTTCATATATGGCTGGTATAATATTGAGGAATTTTCCTTCTAGTCCTATCTTCTTGAGTGTTTTAAACAGGAATGCATGTTAGATGTTGTCAAATGCTTTTTACGCATCTATCAATATTATCATGTGGTTCTTATCATTTTTTTCTGCCAATGTGGTGAATTATGCTGATGGTCTTTTGTAATTTGAACTATCCCCACATCCCTATTACGAATCCCACTTGGTCGTGGTGAATTATTTTTTAATATTCTTTTGTATTCCATTGGCCAGTATTTTGTTAAAGATTTTTGCATCGATGTTCATTAGGGATATTGGTGTATAGTTCTTGATTCTTGTGGCATCTTTGCCTGCTTTAGGTATCAAAGTTATACTAGCTTCATAGAAAGAGTTTGGGAGTTTTCCGTGTTTTTCTATGTTCTGGAAGAGTTTGTATAGGATTGGTGTCAGTTCTTCCGTGAATGCTTGGTAGATTTCTCCTGTGAATCCATCTGGCCCAGGGGATTTTTTTTTTTTGGATTACCGTGTCTATTTCTTCCTTTGCTATGGGTCTGCTGAGGTTGTTAACATCCATCTGGGATAGTCTAGGGAGGGATTGTGTTTCCAAATATTTATCCATGTCTTCCAAATTGTTGAATTCGTTAGAATATAGACCTTAATAGTACTGTGTAATTATCCTTTTGATTTCATTAGGGTCCGTTGTTATGTCCCCTGTTTCATCCCTCATCCTTGCAAATGTCGTTTGTTCCTTCCTTTCTTTGGATAGGTTTGTCAGAGGTCTATCAATTCTGTTTATTCTTTCAAAGAACCAACTTTTAGCGGCATTAATTTTTTCCACAGTTTTCTTGTTTTCCCTCTCCTGTATCTCTGCTCTGATTTTTATTATATCTATCCTCTTGCTATTAGTAGGGTTGTTCTTTTGATTCTGCTCTAATTGGTGTAAGTTTTGTGTCAGCATATCATCCACGAGTCTCACTTCTTTTTTAATGTGTGCATTTATTGCTATCAGCCTTCTAATAAATGCCCTTGCTGTATCGCACAGGTTTTTGTATTTCGTTATTTCATTCTCATTGGTTTTTAGAAACTTCCTGATTTCATCTATGATCTGGGTCAATACTCACTCCATTTGAATTAGAAAATTGTTCATCCTTCAATTGTTTGCACTTGTTTTCTTCACTGTCCGTCTGTTAATTTCCAGCTTTATAGCACAATGATTAGTGAGAGATGTCTGTATAACCTCTATGTGTTTGAATTTACTCAAGTTCTACTGTGTCCCAGCATGTGGTCTATTTTTGAATAGGTGCCATGTTGACTTGAAAAGAATATGAATTTTTTCATGTCGGTTAAAAGCTCTGAAAATGTCTATCAAGTCAAATCGTCCAATTGTGCTATTTAGATCTGTAACCTCCTTGTTGAGTTTCTTTCCCAATGATCTGTATTTTTCAGAGTGGTGTGTTAAAGTCACCAACTAATTGTTGAGCCTGTGATCTTTTTTTCCCATCTTTTGGAGTGTTTCATTTACGAATTTCGCATGTCTCTTGTTAGGTGCATATATGTTTATTATGCTCACTGGTTCTTGGTCTATTGTTCCCTTGAGCATTATATAGTTCCCCTCCTTGTCTCTTGTTATGGCCTGTATCTTGAGGACAATTTGGTCAGATATTAAGATCGCTACCCCTGCTTTTTTGGCATTATCATTTGCTTCTTATATTTTTCTCCAGCCTTTAATTCTCAACCTGTTTTTGTCTATAAGCTTGAGATGAATCTCCTGGAGGCAGCAGATCAATGGGTTATGTTTCCTGAGCCAGTCTGTTAGCCTCTGACTTTTAATATCTGAGTTCAGGCCATTGATATTCAGTGTGATTATATCCATCTGTGTACTCTGTGATGTCATCTCGTACATTTGTGATGGATGTTTTCCTATATTCCTATCTTATCTGCTTGTTTTGTGTGTGTGGTTTATGTTTGCCTTCTTTCCACTATTGAGCTGAGGCTATCCTGAGGGCTGTTTCCTCTTTGTCGCCCTGAGTGGAGTTGTTCTAGGGGATGGTCTCTTATTTTCCCTCGGTGAATGTTGATCTTCTGCCCATACTGGATTGGCAAGGATCTTTTGTAGGGCTGGGTTTCTTTTTATGTATTCTTTGAGGTTCTCCCTGTCTGGGAAGACTCTTACTTCTCCATCTATCTTAATAATTTTGACATCATGCTGATTCTAACTGATAGTGACCTTCATGGTCTAAGCAGAACTTCTCCATTGGGATACCAAACCTGCAAAGCTTTGGTGGAGCACATTTCCTTGTCCTTACATCATGGATAATGTATTGAACATGCTGACCTTTTGACTAGGAGCCCAACACATCCTATAGAGCAGTGTTCTCAACCTGTGGGTCACGACCCCTCTGGGGGTCGAATGACCCTTTCATAGGAGTCGCCTAAGACCATCAGAAAATGTATTTCTGATGGTCTTAGGAACTAAGACACCATTCCTTTCTCTGTCTCCAGGTGGGTCCTCCCATATGCAGATACGCCCACATTCAAGTACCCGGCATGAAGATTGTTACCCAGTCTACACCATGCTTCAGCACAAATTTTCGTTTATTTGTTATTAGAAATAGATATTTCACAATATATAATGGCATATTGTTTTTGTGATTAATCACTATTCTTTAATTACGTTCAATTTGTAACAATGAAAATACATACTATATATCATATATTTACATTACTAATCATACGGTAGCAAAATTACAGTTATGAAGTAGAAACATAAATAATTTATGGTTGGGGGGTCACCAAAATATGAGGAACTATATTAAAGTGTCATGGCATTAGGAAGATTGAGAACCACTTATATAGAGCCATTAAGGATCCATCAGTTCTTCATACTAACCTTTTAATTTCAGTCTGTTTTTTTGTGTGACAGCACATATTTCATTTCTTAGTCATATTATTTGCATCTTCTTTGTTTTCATTGAATTTTCCAGTGGTTTGCCAATTTTATTAATTCTTAAAAAATGTCTAGTATTTTTAATTATATTTTTTCTCTGATCTTTGTTACTTCTATTTATGCTGCAATCTTTATTATTTCTTTCTTCCATTGATTGTTGCCTCCACTGAGAAGAAGTGCTCCATGGGTTTTTACACACTTTAAATCTTTTAAAAAATAGATAGGTTCAACTTTCTACTATAGAGCAGCTGGTGGATTTCAACTGCTGATCTTGCCATCTGTAGTTCAGTGACTAACCTATAACTGATGAAAGTTGATTGTATTTGGATTTTTTCTTCTCCTAAGTATTGGAGATATGGAGTTTATATGTTGAGTTGGGTTCATTCTTCTTTTTTGATATGTACATCCATTGCTGTTCCTCGATGATTTTGAGATGTTGTGTTTTCATTCTTGTTGGATTCAAGGTTTATTTATGTATTTATTTACTTATTACATTACTCAGTGATATTTTAATTAATCATTTTATTGGAAGCTCTTACAGATATTGTAAAAATACATATTTCAATTAGATCAAGCATAATTATATACATGCTACCACCATCAGTTTCAATACATTTTCTTTCTTCTTGAACGCTTTATTATTAGCACCCCTTTATCCCTCCCCCCCCACACCCTGCCCATCAGGAACGCTTATTGTTATAGTATATATTATTATTATGTGCTTTATCTCACACCATCCCATGTATCAGTTCACCTGTAATTCTGTTATTTGTTTCCCTCACGTGGGGTTACACAGTCATCATTGCTATCACCTCCCATTTCCCCCCTTCCCCCACTTTCTTCCCAAATCCTCAGGGAACCATTATTCCTGTTACTCTCTGTGAAGGACTATCTATCTTGTCTTTCATGCATCCAGCACTCTTAATTATACAAAGGAACATCTGCTGATCTAACAAGATTAATGAGGCAAAAGAAAGACTATAATAGTAAGGGGAGGAAATATTCAAGAACTAGAGAATAGTTATGTGTTTCATAAGTACTATGCAGCTCCCTAGATTTATCATCCTTTTGTGTGGTGGCCCTTCTATTTTAGACTATTACATTATCATACAGGATGGTTTGGGGTTTCCACTTTGTCTACACTAAGCACTGAGCTATTCAGTTTCCATATATTTTATTATATTTCCTTTATCTTCTTGTTGCTGTGTAATTTTATATCCTTATGATCTGTGAAGATGTTTCCTATCTCACTTTGAATTTAACCAGTTCTTTTTCTAATTTTCTAAGGTAGAAGTTTAGGCTATTGATCTTTTATCTTTTCTAAATAAGTTAGTTAAATATATATTCCCGATTATGAACTACTCTAATTGCATCCCATGTATTTTCAAATTTTGCATTTTCCTATATTTTAAAATTATTTTAAATTTCTCTTAATACTTGGTGTTGGACCATGAGCTATTAAAATCATTGCTGTTTAATCTCCAAGCATCTTTTTCTTCTTTAGCCATTTTTAGGTCCCTTATTTTTATTTTAATCTCATGGTGATTTGTATGATTTCTGTCCTTTTTTTCTTTGAAGGTGAGTTTGGTGCCCAAAATATGGTCTACTGAGTCGAAAGTTTAATATGAACTTGGAAGAATGATTTATTCTATAAATGTTAATTAGATGAAGTTGATTGATGTTGCTTTTAAGTTCAGCCATATCCTTATTGATTTTCTGCTTCCTGGATCTAAAGGACTATTGAAGTATCCAGCTCTAATAATAGTTTTATCTATATCTTTCTGTTGTTGTATCAGTGTTTTGCTTTAGGAATTTTTATGTTCTGTTTTTAGATTCCTATGCATCGGGGATAATTATATGTTTTTTGGTAAATGGACATTTTATCGTTACAAAATACTCCTCCCATTATTTGATGCTATATAATATAATTTGTTTGAATTTAATATAGTTGCTTTTTCATTCTTTTCATTATCATTAGCATGGTATGTATTTCTCTACTATATTTTTAATTTATCAGTATGTTCATAAATAAAGTAGGCATCTTGTTGGAAACATATAG
This sequence comes from Tenrec ecaudatus, assembly GCF_050624435.1. Classification (NCBI taxonomy): domain Eukaryota; kingdom Metazoa; phylum Chordata; class Mammalia; order Afrosoricida; family Tenrecidae; genus Tenrec; species Tenrec ecaudatus. The sequence continues at coordinate 102,951,131 of NC_134548.1, read as the reverse complement.
CTGGGTCTTGCTTTATTATCCACTTTTTAATTGGTATGTTTACACAGTTGACATTTAAAGTAATCATTTAAATAGCTGAATATTTATTATTTTTGAGTCCCCCTCTCCCATTTTCTGCCCTTGCTCTTTGTTTATTTGTTTTTCACTATCTGTTACTTTTCCTGGTTTTAATTGGGAATTTTATGATTCCAGTTTCTCTCATATCTTAATACAAAAAATATAGTTAAAAAAACTTTTACTTTTAATGTTTTCCCTAGAGTTTGAAATATTAATCGAAAACTAACCTATGGTATATAGCCTTTTAAATAACACTGTACTGCTCAGTATAGTATATTCTCAATTAATTATATTCTTGGTTTCTCCTTATCCTGTCTTATGACATCATTTTTATACAATTTGGTTATCCATATGCTATAAGTAGCCAAAATAAAATAAGATGAAAAGTATTCTATATCCATATGTTATAAACATCCAAAATAAAATAGATGAAAAGCTATTTTTCTAAATGTATCCTCCATTTATGTCTATTCATTTCTGGAAGCAATGCGTCTATCCACCTAACCCTTACTTAAATAATTCTTTGACTTACACCACATCATTCTCATAGGACTAAATGTGCATTCCTTTTCAATGTTGTCTGTGTTCTGAGAACAAAAAGAAGCCTGAAGGAGCATTACCAGGGCTGTGCAGTGGATATGCTAACATTTTTCTATGAATTTTTCATAGTACAATTCTTGCTACAATCAAAGACTGAGCAGGTGTGTTGTCATGATGGGAAAACTAGTTCTCAGTATAATTTTTTCTCATAAATTTTTGATTCAATCATTTTTAATTCTCTTAAAAGTTCTTCATAATAAGCCCCTATGGTCATATCCTGTGTCCTTAGAGAAAATCTGCAAGATTTTGAATATCAAAAAGAGTTACAAAAGCTTTCAGGGCTGATCTCTCTTCCTTGACTATAATTTCCCTAGGAAATCCCTCAGGAGTCATTTTTGGGGTTTTACCTTTGTTTGAAGGCATTTTAGACTAAAGGAGCTCTAGTGGCTTAGTTACTATGGGCTGCTAACTGCAGGACCCCCAGTTAGAAACTACCAGCCTCTCAGTGGGAAACAAACGAGGCTTTCTTTCCCTAAAAAGATTTGGGAATCTCAGAAACCCACAGGGACACTTCTGCTTTGTCCTATAGGGTCACTGTGAGCTGGGATAGACTCAATGGCAGTGAGTTTGGAGGGTTTGGTTTTGTTTTAAAGAAATTAAGATGATTATATTACTGAAAGAACTTTTCTGCAATATTCCCCTGACCACAGAGATACATTTAATCATATTTTGTTTGGAATGTATGTATGAACTAGAAATCTGGTAGCAACAATTTTTGGATTATTCTCATATTGTGGTTACTGATATTTTAAGTAAACTTTTCTGTTAGATTAGCTAAGAACAATAAAAATCTTTACTTTGTTTATTCCTTTTAGAAAGCTCTTCCTTTCTTTATGTAGCTGAGTTTCTGTCCTATATAATTTGCCTTTTCCCTAAAGAACTTCTAAAAATATTTTTGCAAATGCTGTCCATTAGCAACACATTCTCTCAATTTTTGTTTATCTGAGAACATTTTTACTTTATCATTTTTTAAAATACAATTTCAGTAAGTAGAGAATACTAGATTAGAAATTTTATTTTGTATTGTGTATTATTTAGTTTTCTCGCAACATTGGATGTTTCACTCTCTTGCTTGCATGGGTCTGAGGAATAGTACTATGTAATTAATTTTACACATCAAGTCCTTTTCTTTCCCTTTGATGTCTTTCTAGAGTTTTTCCTTGTTTTGGGTTTTTAGTTTGATTAAAGAATTCCTTTTCTTGGAATTTACTGAGCTTCCTGGACCTGTTCTTTCATGTCAACAATTTAAAAATATTTGCAAATATTATTTAAAAAGAATGTGGCACCTCATCAGACTTGACTGGAAAACACCCATAAAGACCAACAGACACTGAACTATTTATAGACTTTTCCGTTTTTGTCAGTGTCTTTCATTTTGTTGGTGTCATTTTGCTTTGGTTTTTTAGCTGTTGTTATTGTTTTGCTGATTTTGACTTCCTTTGTTGTTGTTTTTTGGCTTTGCCTGCTTCTTCTTGTGCTTATTAATGTCTCTGCATGTCTATTTAGATAAGATAGGTGGGAAAATAATTCAGAGATGAAAAGACCAGGACCAATAGTTCCTGGGGGGATATAGGAGAAGGGGAGGTGGGAGGAAGGAATGGGGGTGGGGTGGGTGGGAAGCAACCCAGGGACAAAGGAACAACAGGTGGACTAAAATAAATGGAGAGAAGGGCATAGGATTATCAGTGGGTTTAATCAAGGGCAATGTAGCAGTGAGGAATTACTAAATCTGAAAGAAGCCCAAACATGATAGTGGGACAAGAGGAAAGTAAAAGGAAATAGAAAAAAGAACTAGGAGGCAAAAGATATTTATAGAAGTATAAATAAAGGCATGTAAATATGTCAATATATTTACATATAATGAGAGGGGAATAGATCTATGTACTTATATCTATATGTTAAGAATTAGGGTTGCAGATGGACATTAGGGCTTGACTCAGGTACTCCTTTAACACAAGAACACTTTGTCTAACAATATGGCAATCTATGTTGCTCACCTTCCCAACATGATCACTGAAGACAAATTAGGTGCATTAGAAAATGTGGTGAAGAAAGCTGATGGTGCTCGACTATCAAAAGATATAGCATCTGGGGTCTTAAAGGCTTGAAAATAAACAAGCAGCCATTTTGATGAGAAGTAACAAAGCCCACATGGAAGAAGCACACCAGCCTGTGTGATCATGAGGTGTCGATGAGATCAGGTATCAGGCATCTAAGACCCAAAACAAAATCATACCCAATGTGAGTGTAGGTGGTGGGAGTTGTGGTGGTGGAGACCCAACGCCCTCACAGAAGAGACACAAGGAAGAAATGAGCCATTCAGAGTGCAGTATCGCACGGATGAAGCATGCAGCTTTACGCTACTTCTTTAATGCTTCCTTACCCCCACTATCATGACCTCCATTTTACCTTACAAATCAGATTAGACCAGAATATGCACACTGTTACAGAATAAGAGCCCAGGACATAGGCAATCCAGGATAGGTAAACCCCTCAGGACCAAAAATGAGAACAGAGATACCAGGAGGATTAGGAGAAGGGCAGCAGGGGGTGGGGGGTGGGGGGTGGGGGGTGGGGGGGGAGAGAAAGAAGGAATTGATCACAAGGATCAAACTAAAACCCCCTCCCAGGGGGATGAACAATGGATAAGAGGGTGAAGAGCAACAGAGGATGATGTACGATATGAAAATAAAAATCTATAACTTATCAAGGGTTCGTGAGGAAGGGCAGGCAGGGGAGGGAGGGAGAAATATGTGGAGCTGATATCAAAAACTCAAGTAGAAAGAAAATGCTTTGAAAATGATGATGTCATCATACGTGTAAATGTGCTCGGCACAATGGATGAGTGTATGGATTGTGATAAGAGATGTAAGAGCCCCCAATAAAAGTATTTAATAAAAAAAGAACTTCTATTTTTTTATCTCATTCAAACTTCTGGCATTCCTCTTGTGCGTATTTTGCCCCTCTTATGTGTGGTCAACAGTTCTTGGATATCCTTTTAAAATACCTTTTCATCCTTTTTTTCTGTACGTTCTTCAGTTTGTGAAATTTCTATTAATTTAATAATAATTGCACTGATTATTTTTTCTGCCATATCCAGTCAACCGGTGAGTCCCTTAAAGACAATGTTTAATTTTGTTATGTCAGTTTCTGATTTCTAGTATTTGATCTTGATACTCTATTGGAATTTTTGTCTTTGCTTACTTTGCCCTTCTGTTCTTGCATGCAGTACACTTTTTCTTTTAGAGTTATTGGCATACTTACCATAAGCCTCTGCCATTGTGTTAATTCTGAGTCATATCTGCTACATAGGGCAGAATAGAAATGCTTCCTAGAGATTCTGAGACTGTTCATCTTTAAGTAGTAAAAAGACTTATATTTATTTCAAAGCTGGTCCGTTTGAAGTCTGCCTTGCAGTTATCAATCTGATTCATAAATCATACTTTAAAACTCCACTTTGCTCATTACAAAATCTCTTCCATCTCTAAGTTTCATTATGATGCTTGTCTTATTTCTTCAGAGTGTTTTTGATTTTGTTTTTTCATTTTTTGGCCTGCATTGTCATTTCTTTTTGTTGCAATACAGATGTGATGTATCAGATAAAAGGAACTGGAATTATTTCAGTTGTAATCTTCTTTAAGGCTTTGTTGATTCTGAGATGACATAATAGCGTGCCAATAGGGGGAGTGTTCTGTAATTTCACACTTCAATCTCAGTGTTTTGTGAATCTTTGCCACCAGATAATGCCTTCTTTTGTGCCCTGCCTCAGAGTTTGAACTAAGAAACCTTATGTTGGAGTTGCATATTTCCCTTTCTTCAGGTTGGCTATTCTTGGAACAAATTTGTATTGATTAGATACTGAGAAAGTAATGTTCCCTGAAGGCTGACAATTGTGAAGATCCGGGAGTTCTCCTGGATCTGTGACAAGCAGATCTGTTTCTCCTCTTTGTTTCTCTGTGAGATTTTGGTGGGTCTTTTGTAGGTAAAACTCCCTGGTGTGTGCCCTCCCTCCACCTCTAAGGCCAAGCCTCCAAGAGTTTTGTTTCCTCTTAAACTTTCTTACAGTAGTCCATTCTCAACCTCCAGTGTTTAGTCAATTCTCTTTTAACTCTTCCTAATTCATTCTGAGTCCAGTAGTGGCAGTTTCTGTTCTCAATAAGTGGTGATGCTCGATCACTCAATGTGCTTTTCCTGTTTTAACAGTGACTTCAATGTTCTGATGGAAGAGTTGTTAATATTTAATTTTACATATTTATTTCTTGTTGGAAGGATGGGGGCTTTCTAAATGTCAGACTGGCCCAATTCTAAAATGAAAATTTGCAATTTCTAAAGTGAATCAGTCAGAATTTAATGAAGCAAACTTCTATTGTCATACTGTTAGGTTATTTTGATTTTTTGCTAACTTTGCATAATACCAAGATGAACATTTTTCTTTAAGATGTCATGCAAGTGCTAAATTTTCCATGTATAAATTTTTAAAGACTGAGTTCATGCTGATGATTTTTTCCCTGAAATAGTGTTCAAATTTACTATAATTTCAGAAAAGTTAGGTCTCTACTAAAGTAATGGAAGTTGCCTTTAAATATTTGTGCTTGAATTTTAAGTTAGAAATAAGACAAATATGTTATTGCTCCAAGTGAGAAACCTTCTAAAGTTCGCCAATGCCCTTCATAGCGCTCATTGTGAAAGGGAAAATATTTAGGTAGAACAATAAAATACATTCACCACCTACTAACTACATTGGAAGGAGGAAACTTGTATTGGAAAATCTAATATATATATATATATATATATATATATATATATATATATATATATATATATATATATATATATTTTTTAAGGTTCAGAAGTAGGATAGCAGGTGGACATTGGACCTCCTCGCGCACACTTCCTCAATACAATAGCACCTTGCCCAGCTAAACGGTCATTCCATGATACCCACCTTCCCGACATGATCACTGAAGGTAGACGTGTGTATAAGCAAATGTGGTGAGGAAAGCTGATGGTGAACAGCTATCAAAAAGATATAGCGTCTGGGGTCTTAAAGGCTTGAAGGCAAACAAGTGGCCATCTATCTCAGAAGCAACAAAGCCCACAGAGAAGAAGTACACAGCCTAAGTGAATACAAGTTGTTGAAAGAACCAGGCAATAGACACCAAGGAACAAAAACCATCTTTGTATGATCACCTTCCTCACATAAACGCTGAAGACGAATGTGTGCATAAGCAAGTGTGGTGAAGAAGACTGATGGTGCCCGGCTTTTGAGAGATATAGCGTCCGGAGACTTAAAGGCTTAAAAGTAAACAAGCGGCCATCTAGCCCAGAAGCAACAAAGCCCACATAAAAGCAGCACACCAACATGTGTGATAATGAAGGGCTAAGGGGACCAGGTTTCAAACAACAATGGCGGGGGGGAAGGGGAATCACATCACCGTGAATGAGGGGAGTGCATGATGGGGACCCAATGCCCATGTGTAGACAGCTGGACATCCCTTGCAGAGGGGTAGTGGGGAGAAGATGAGTCACTCAGGGTTCAGTGTAGCAACAATGAAACTCAAAACCCTCCTCTAGTTCTTAAACGCTTCTTCCCCCCCCCCCAATTATCATGATCCCAATTCTGCCTTGTGGACCTGGTTAGACCAGAGGATGCATAGCAGTACAGTAGGGATCTGGAAACACAGGGAATCTAGGAAGGATGAACCCCTCAGGACCAGCGGTGGGAGTGGCGACACCGGGAGGGAAGGGGTTGTAGAAAGGGAGAACCGATCTTGGAGATCTATGTGTGACCTCCTCCCTGGGAGATGGGCAATGGGGAGGTGGGTGAGGGGAGATGCCGGGCAGTGTAAGATAAGATAAAATAATAATTTATAAACTATTAAGGGTTCATGGGGGAGGGGGAGCAGGGAGGGAGGGGGAGGGAAAAAGGGAAAATGAGCTGATTCCAGGAACCCAAGTGGAAGGAGAATTTTGAGAATGATGAAGGCAATGAATGTATAAAGGTGCTTTACTCAATTGATATATGTATAGATTGTGATAAGAGTTGTATGAACCCCAATAAAATGATTTATTAAATTAAAAAAAGAATAATAGAATATTGTGAGAAAGAAAAATAAAACGTGATAAAGAATAAGAAATCATATTAAAAAGAGATGCTGGACGATTTTAAAAGTAAAAGATATTTATGTGCAATTCTTTGCCCACCGATTTTAAAATCTTAGGAAATTGATTTTCTGGAAAAACTCAAATTTCCCCAAGATGCAGAAAATTTAAGATAGCAGTGACTGTGGAAGAAGCAGAAATAGTTGTCAAAGAAGTAACACTTAGTTCATAGTTTTATATCGGAGCATCTTTAATATTTCAGGTACAAGCCATCACTTTGCTGTAGAACTTGTCCCAAAGCATAAAATAAAAATAAAATTTCCTTACTAAATATCACTAAAATATAATATTTATACAAAACATGACAAAAAAGCACACAAATGTAAACTGGTAAATTATACTTCTGAATATTGATGCAAATATTCATATATAAAATACTACTTTAAAGTGATGAAATAACATTTATAAGCATAGGTTACCAACAAGAATGTAATGAGGACTGATTATTATGTTATAAAACAATCCCATTAATAGATCAAAATTAGAGAAAAAATCATTATCAAAGCAAAGTTAATGTAATTTAGCATTCATTTACAATAAAACTTAGAGTAAGACAAATTAATATACTTCCTTAAAAAGATAAATGAAATCTATTTTAACCCCCAAACCAGCATTATTCTCAGTAATTAAATCTTAAATTTAGTTTTGTAATATCAAGGGGGAAAAGCATTCTAGTCAGGTAAGTAATATCAACTAGCCAGCAAAACAGCAAATTCCAAAATAAATGGAATGAGTGTTGGAAAATATGAGATAAAAATATAGTTATCTTCATAGTCTATAAAAGCAGAAACTAAAGTCAGAACTACTCAAAACAAATAAGAGTTCATTAAAGTAGATCAATGGCCACATTTTTTTCTGTAAAGGGATAGGGAGTATGTATTGTATGTTTTATTAAGCATAACTTTTCTGTTGTAACTACATAATGCTGCTATTATAGTGTGAAAGCAGCTGTAGATACTACATTTATAGCTCTATTTCCACTGAACTGTATTTATAAAATCAGAATGCACATTGGATTTGAGGCTGGGGTCATCATTTGTTTGACCCATGAAACAGGACGTTAAAGTCGTCTGATTTTAGTTTTTATGTATCAGAAATCATGTAAGAGAAAAAGAATAATAGTAAAATGTTTTAGCCTATGTTCTCTAGAGAAGCAAAACCAGTTACACATATATGTATAAGAAGAGAGAAGTTTGTATCAAGAAAAATGCTTCAGGGGAGAGAGGGGAAAAATGAGGAGCTGATACCAAGGGCACAAGTAGAAAGCAAATGTTTAGAAAATGATGATGGCAACAAATGTGCTTGACACAATGGATGCATGTATAAATTGTGATAAGAGCTGTATGAGTCCCCAATAAAATTATTTTTAAAAAAAAAGGAAAAATGGTTCACATACTCATAGAAGTCAACAAGTTCAGTTGGTTAAAGTTTGTGACACATGTTGAGCTGGTTGTTTTTCCTGACTCATGCAGCTGCTGGGGCTGGGGAACCAGAAAGCTCCAAGATGAACCAGGAGGAAGGTGGATGAAGTAAGATAAAAGATAAAAGATGAAGACACAGCAGGAAGGCAAAGTTGGTGATTAGAGGAAGATCGGTTGTTATGGCAGGCCGCTAACAGCCGTCAGTTTCAGCAGGCAATATGGCAGATCATTGCCTTAAATCCAAACAACTGGAGGTCAATGAGACAGATAGAATATCAACTTCAGTAAGATGTGAAATAGGCAAAACTCTCAATAAGATGGCATCAGGCAATGACTCCCTTATTATGGGGGATGCCTACCTGCCAAATTATTGAGGAACTTGATCCAGCCAAGTTTTCACAAACTTAACTATCACAGAAATTTCAAACACTATAAGAAGATGCAACAAAATTAAAAACGCCCTAAAACTATACAACAAAATAAAGCATCCTAAGACTACACAATATATTCAATTCTAATGTGAAAAAATGTATTCAGGTATAGAATATCTATATATTTTTCAGGATCAAGGGGAAAAATTAATTACAAAGGATAGTAAAGTTTTTTGAATGAACTAGGAGAGAACTTGACATTAGAATGGTGTTTCACTTTTTTAAAAAGCTTTTGGCTGCAAGTAACTAAAATAAGTCATAAACAATCAGGTAATTCATTAGCCCATATAATTGAAAATTTATAAGTAGGTGAGGTTCAGTTTCTAGATTGAATATGTAGAGTGCAAAGATGAAAACCTGTCACAAAACTTTACCAATACTGAGCATCCAGAATGTCCTTGGTATATTCAAACAACTACATCTCAATTCATATACCAGTTTCTCACAAGCAAAAGAGAGTGTTCTGTAATTTTAGTTCTTCATAATATTACCCATTTTTATAGTTTACACTTCATGTATTTGATAAACCATAGGTACACATAATTTTGATACTCTGCTTTCAGCGAAGTTTTTTCCCCATCAGTAATGATATACACAATTCCACATTCTCTTCCAAATCTGTCTTGAATTTCTATCAGTTCCTTGTCAATGTACATCCCCACTAGCTTTAGTATTATTGTGATAGTTATTTTTTGTGAACTTGGTTAGGCTAGGATTCTCAGATGTGACAGATAGCGTCTAGTAATTCTCAGTAACTTGACCTCACATAATAATTATAGCTAATTCATTATAAGATCAATAAATGCAAAACCCTTAATCAGGTCACTTGTCTGTCAGTTTGTCATACTGTGGAGACTTCTGTGTTGCTCTGATGTTGCAAGCTATAGCACTGGTATTTCAAATACTAGAAAGGTAAACCAAAGTGAACAAGTGTATCAACAGATGTTCATATTACAAAGAGACTCTGAAGAAGATAAATGCTGTCTGCTTCAGAATAAGCCACTGAAAACTAGATGGTTACCCGCGGAATATAGTCCCCTATTAAAAACCTAATGAATAGCAGTAGAACAGTGTCACAAATAGTGACAGAAGATAAGCCCATCAGGTGGAAGGCATTAAAAATTTGACTCAGGAAGACTGCCTTCTCAAAGTAGAGCTGACTATAATGACATGGATGCAGTAAATATAAAGGGAGTAAGCCCTAGGGACCTTCATTTGTTGATGAGGCATAATTCAAAATAGATGAAACAACTGCAAATATAAATTGATAACTGGAACTTGCAATGTATGAATTATGAAAATTGGAAATTATTTAATTAAAATGGAAGGATAAAGTTTAATATCCTAGGGGTTGCTGAGCAGAAGGAGATTGATGTTACTGTTTTGAATGTGTGTATACTCATATGCTTTACTATGCTCAGAATGACAAAGTCAAGAGGAATGACTTTACCTTCATTGTCAAAAAGGATGTTCCAAGATCTACCTTTAAAAACATTTATTATTAATTGGAATTTAATACATATATCTTATGTTAGCCTGGGTAGACTAGAGAAATATATTCGTAGAAACTCGTATGTGTATAAGAAAGAGGTTTATTCACAAGAGCAATTGGATATTGAGAAAACATCTCAGCCCAGTCCAGATCACGTCCATAAGTCCAACATTAGCCCATATGTCTGATACTAATCTATAAACTCTTCTTCAGACTCAGGAAACACATGCAATTATGCCACATGCAGGAAGATCACACGCCAGTGGGGGCAAAGTCTTGTGGATCCAGTGGCAGCTGGCAAGGGTCTCCACGTGGCTCTTCCATTTCCCAGGGCTACTATCAGTGTAGTTCCATGTGTCTTGCCAGTAGATATTCTCTCAGGGAGTGAGCAGAGTGAGAGTGTGTCACCAGCCTCAAAAGAGGAAATACAGGATTCCCCAGAATTTTCTGGAGAAAACCATACCCACACAGACACCTCATTGATTATATCTTGATTGGCAGGCCAGACTCCACCCATTCACTCATAATGCTCTCAAATTGAAATCAGATTAAGTAACTACTACGTCTTATCATTCCATAGTTCAATCACATCAAGCAGAATTGTACAATTGCTAACACAATTATTTTCAAAACATGATTCTTCTCCCTGGACTCCTTGACATCATCTCCTGTTTACCCCCCCACCCCCAATGTACCGTCCCCCACCTAAACAAAAACCTTATTCTACTTGCTATCCCTATAGCTACATCAATTCTGGGTTTTATATACCAGAACACAGAAAAAGATATAACACAATATCATGAGAATTTCCTCCAATGACATAACACTTCTGAGAAACACCCTACTAGGAACTAACAAAACGAAACAAAAATGCAGTTGCAGAAACTCACAGTGTTAGTTCTACTTTGACGTGTAGGGTCACTATGGTTGGAATCTACTCGATGGCAGTGAGTCTTTGTTTAGTTGGGTTTTTTGTTTTATTTTGGCTCAGTGCAGCTTGGATAGCTTTCTTCAGTACCATTGGTGGCACAGTGGTTATGAGTTGGGCTGCTAACTGAAAGGTGAGCAATTCAAACCCACAAGCTGTTCCGTTGGAGAAAGTTGAGGCTTTCAACCCCTGTAACGATCAGGTCCAGCATGGCAGCATGCATCAGAGGGGGATCAACATAGATAAAACTGATGATGATGTGCTTCCATGTGGACTTAGCTGACATCTATCCTGAAGTACTGTGTTGTCTGTGATTATCTACGAGCTAGGAAATCCAGTCAAAACAACTATTATTCAAATTTAGACACCAACCACTGAAGATAGTGATGAAGAAATGGACTAATATTTAACCCCATGATAATTAGAAAACGTTTGAAGTCTTCAAGGATTTCATCTTGCTTAGATCCACAATCAATGCTCATGGAAGCTGGAGTCAAGAAATCAAACATCATATTTCATTGGGTACATCTGCTGCACAAGATCTCTTTAAAGGGTTGCAAAGCAAGGATGTTTCTTTGAGAGCTGAGGTGTGTCTGACCCAAGCCATGCTATTTTCAATCACCTCATAAGCATGTGAAAGTTGGACATTGAATAAAGAAGATGGAAGAAGAATGGATACATTTAAATTATGGTTCTGGAGAAGAATATTGAAAGTATCATGGACTGCCAATAGATCCAACAAATCTAACATGGAAGAAGTACATCCAGAGTGTTCCTTAGAGGCAAGGATGGTGAGACTTCATCTCATGCACTTTGGACATGTTATCAGGAGATACCACTCCCTGGAGAAGGACATCATGCTTGGTAAAGTAGTGGGGGAGTAAAAAAGAGAAAGGCCCTTGAGAAAATGGACTGACAAAATTACTGCAATAATAGGGTGAAAAATATGAACAACTGTTAGGCTGGTGTTTTGTTTTGTTGTATATAGGGTTAGTATGAGTAGGAACTGATTTGCTGACACTTAACAACAAGAACTACTCATGTAACAGTCTTGATGCAGACAATTGAAAGGATGTTTACTTGGAAGTTTGGTCTGCTTCCAATATAAGATGCCACTGTTAAAAACCTTGCTTACTGTTTTTTAAAAGTTAATTATGGGTCTGATATCTGGCCAGACACATTGTCTGCCAATCTTGGGAGTCTTTAACCAAAACACTAACCTACTGATCTTGGATTCATTTGCCTCTGCAGTCACCAGTCTGTGGCATTCCTATCAATCTTGAGTTCTTCGGCTCCCATAGTTACTGGTATCCAGAGTAGCCTCCAGACAACATCTGACTCACACATTTGAAACCTGCATAGACCTGGACTTGCCTGTTTCTAAAATTGTGTAAGTCATTTCCTTACACCATCAATGGTATTACTTCTCTAGATAATCCAAAGAAAATTATCTTCAGCAAAATTTTTCTTGAATGTGACATTAATCATAATTTCATCATTTTTGCCTTCTATCTGGTTTCCTTTCTTGGTAATGGACACGAATAGGAATCTTTTCCATTTGGTGGGTCATGTATCTTAGTTCCAATTATTTCAACATAGACCAAAGAACACTTTGGGCATTTCATTTGATTGATGAAGCATAGCAATTGGTATTCCATGAATTCCTGTCAAAAATGTATGCAGAAGAAATAATCTAAGAAGTTGAACTGTGACCTCAGGATAGATGGAAGACTCGTTAACCACATGGAGTATTCAGGCACCACAAACTTGATGCTGAAAAGAAAGACAACTTCAATTACTAACTGGTGATGATAAAAAAAAAACCAAACTACAGCCTTTAAGGTAGATTATAAGAAGAAAATGAAAATGCCATATATACTCAAATATAAACCGACCCAAGTAAAAGCCGAGGTACCTAATTATTACCTGGGAAACCAGAAAAATAGATTGACTCGAGTATAAGCGTAGGGTGGAAAATTCAGAAACTATTGGTGAGTTTCAATAATCAAAACAAATGAAAATAAAGTTACTAAAAATTGAGACATCAGTGGGGCAATGTATTTAAATATTTATTTAAAACAAAAAGCACAATAAAAGGACAAGTCATTTAATATTAGTAAACCAGCACAGTAAGTGGAAAATGGGTTCAACAAAAGCAATAAGGTATCAACAATGACACCTTAAGAGTACTATTCACTGAGCTCAATCAGCAACCAAGCTAAAATGTAAAGAGTTAAAATCCTTCAAAACTGGATCCTCATCATCATCCATATCCCAATGCAGAGCTTCAGCTGATGTGAGGTCATCATAGACACTGTCCTCACTGAGATCGCCGTCATCACCATCACTGCTTTCCTTTTCATACAACGTGCAGTCTTCACTGCCATCCATAGCATTACTGATACTACATTTCTGGAAGGCATGTCACACCATGTCTTCTGGAATCTCTTCCCATGCATCTAAAACCCACTTTGCTATTAACTGTATGTCAGACTTCATGAGATTTCCTCCGTTTGCTAGTTGGGCTTGACCAGATGCATCCATTCATGCCACATCCTTCGCACACAGTCTTTAAAAGGCTTATTCAATGATACATCCAGAGGCTGCAGTAAGTCCACCTGGAATAATGGCTAAAGTAACTTTACTAGACTTTGCCATTTTTTTATGTCATCTGATAGGTGGGCTCTGAACATATCCCATACAAGTAATGATGGCTTTTTTCTTTAAGGCTGCTCCTGGTCGTTGGTTCCAAATTTCTTCTAGCCATTTTTTTTGTTCTGTCTTCATCCATCCAGCCTTTAACATGTGCATGCACAGTAATTCTTGGTGGGAAATTGATCTTTTTAAGCAAGGTCTTTCTTTTAAAAATAATGACAGGACACAGCTTAGTTCCATTAGCCAAACATGATAGAACAACTGTAAAGTGTTTTGTTTTTCATTTCCTGTGGTTTTGAGGAAAATGTTTTTTTCTCCTAAACTTGCCACAGTTCTGTTGCTTGGAAGATCAAAAGTCATGGCAGTTTCATCCATATTCCTAATATCTGCCAGGTCATAATGATAAATCCTTCTTTGTTTTATAATAAACGACTGGAATGAGATACGGTAATTTTTTCTTCAAGGTCTTGTGGCAATTTCTGGGAAATCTTTGCTCTTTGCCTCAAACACAGGCCAAACCTATTCATGAAGCAGGTACACCATCCTGCTGATGCAGCAAATTTTTCAATGTCTGCTGCTTTATATTTGTCATCCTTAGCTATTTGTAGAGCACGTATGTGGATTCCCATACATGTTACACAGTAACCATTTTGATGACACTCCAAAGCCCATTGATGCAATTCACTCTCTAGAGCCCCATAAAAAGACATTAAACCATGACAAGCTTTTTAGCTTTTGGAATCTGTTCCAAGTCAGCCTTTATTTTCTGCCACTCCTTCAGTTGCTTTTCGTCAACACAGAATTCCCTACTTGCAATACTGTTATTGCTCTCTTCTGCTCTTGACACAACCTTCATTTTGAAACCAGTCTCATATGACCGGTGTTTTTGTTTTGGTTCAAGAGCATCCATTTCTAATAGGATAAAAAAAACAGGACTTTGAAAATGAATTTTCATGGTAATGCCCTGTCCCCCCTGTGCGATGTGTTAGCCGGAAGGTGTGGGAGGAGAGTTCGTGCAGGCAGGGGATGCAGGGTGTGAATTAACACAGAGACCAGAGGGGAGAGGCAGAGCACAGCCCCAGACACATCCTTACTTGTTCAGCTGACAGCGTATGTGAATCACTACGGGTTCTTCTGGGAATTGGAGCTGTCCACATCAGAGGATGGCTCTGATTGGTTAGATGTGAGTAAACAAACATTCAAAGCCCTCCAGTGTCAGCAGGGCTTTGGATGAACAGCGGAGAAATGGCAATCACCCACGAGATAACGGGTGCTCGTTCCATTCCCTCGCTGGGGTACCACTGACCCGTGTATAAGCTGAACCCCAGTTTTTCAGCACATTTTTTTTGTGCTGAAAAACTCGGCTTATACACAAGTATATACGGCACATCTGGATCAATAGATGGCATTATGGTAAATGGAGAAAGACAATGAAGTGGTTTATTATTTCATTTTTTTCTCATCAATCAAGTCATGAAAATAGCAATCAAGAAATCAAACATCATATTGCCTTAAACAAATCTGCTCCAAAAATCTTTCAACTTTAAAAAACTAAAGATGTCATTTTGATGACTAGTGTATATACCTCACCCTAGTCAAGTTGTTTTTAATCACTTCATATGAATATTAAAGCTGAATAGTAAAAAACAAAGACAGAAGAACTGGTGTATTCAAATTGTGGTGTTGGCACAAAATATTGTATCATGGAGTGCCAGAAGAACAAACACATCAGCCTTAGAAAAAATACAACCAGAATGCTCTTTAGAATCTAAGATGCTTGGACTTCATCTTGCTCACTTTGAGTAAGTCATTAGGAAAAACTAGCTGCTAAACAATGACATCATATTTGGTGAAATTGAGAATGATGAAAACTTGGACAATCGCCAAAAACAATGGACTCAAATATACCAATGACTCTGCAGATATCACAGAACCAGGCAATATTTATATTTGTTATGTATACAGTCAACAGGAGTTAGGACCATCTAAAAATTAATTAATAACTATTTCAGATGTTTGACCATTGACTTAATCTAGCCTTTATAGTTCCATTTTCTTTTTTTTTTCATACTTCCATTTTTTAAGATTCTCTAAGAAAATAGTTCTTAACTAGAGGCTGTTTTCCTCCCAGAGGACATTTGACAATTTTGGGGGATCTTTTTTGCTGGTCACAACTGGGAAGGGGTGGTGGGGATAGTGGTACTTGTGTCTAGTGGGTAGCAGTCAAAGCTATTTTTAAATATCCTACATTACATAACAGTGAAACCGGTAAAGAATTGGTGAGAGAATATTAAAATATTAAAAAAGAAATTTAACTTTTTAAGTGAGTTTAGTATAATTTGATTTTGTTTACTCAGCTGTGAAAATTAAAATACATGATTAAGTTAGGTTTTCAGGTCAGAGACAGGAATGTTAGAGAGTAACTACACTGCAGCTTCCTCCATTTGTTAACTTGTCATATTGTGGTGACTTGTGTGTTGCTGGGATGCTGGAAGCTGTGCCATTATTTTCAAAACCAGCAGGTGCACCCAACATTAACAGGTGGAGCTTCCAGAATAATAAGAGACCACATATAAGAACGAGACTGTCCACTTCTGAGGGATTAACCATTTAAAGCCTTTTGAAAAGCAGCAGAACATTTCCAGACACACTGAAAACATTATGCACAACAGTGGATCATTGTCAGCCACAGTGCTAGATAAGCACCCCAAAACAAAAGGAAGACTTGCCTTAATAAAATAGAGTCTAACACAATGACATGGATGGAATTAACCTTTGGGATCTTTATTTTCTGATGAGGCAGGACACACACACCAAAAAAGATCTAGATGTAAGCATCTATTAATAATCAGAATGGGGAATATATGAAGTGTGAATTTAGGAAAATTGAAGTGGTCAAAAACGAAATGGAACTCATAAATTTCAATATTCCTGGCATTTGTGAGTCAAAATTGATTGGTAGTGCCTTTTGGAATAAGACTGGCATGTGGTTTACTATATCAGAAATGGCAAATTCTAAAGGAATGATGTTTCATTAATTATTAAAAAAATTTTCAAGATACATCTTGAAGTACAGATTGCCTGTGATGGGATAATATCTATCCTAATGCAAGGAAATACTGTCAATATAATAAAATTACTCAAATTTAAGCACCAAATACTAAAGCTGTTGATACAGAAATTGAATAATTCTACCAATTTCTCCAGTCTGCAATTGATCGAACGTGCACTCATGATAGATTGATGATTATTGGTGATTGGAATGCAAAGGTTGGAAACAAAGAGGACAAAACAGTAGTTGGAAAGTGTGGCCTTGGTGATAGAATGAAACTGGAGATCGCATGATAGAATTTTTCAGGCCAACAATTTCTTCATTGCAAATACTTTTTTCAACAATATAATCGATAATTATAAACATGCACTTCATCGAATGAAATACAGAGGAATCAAATTGACTACATTTGTTGGAAAATACAATGAAGAATCTCCATATTAGCAGTGAAAGTGACGATGGAACAGACCATCAAAGTTTGGGTGGAAGCTGGAGAGAATTTAAACAAGTTCACAACAGGCAAAATATGAGTATATCCCACTTGGATTTTGAGAACTTGTCAAGACTAGATTTGATTCACTGGACAGAAGACCTGATGAGCTGTGAGATGACATCAAGAACATCTTATACAAAGAAAGCAAAAGGTTGTGATGATATATGGACCTTCCAATATCTTTAAGGGCTTACTATTTATACCTCTATGGTTCTATCACTTTTAATATGAGTTGTATATACATAATCACAATCAGTTCTAGTGCTTGCTCCCCAAATCCCCTCCCCCTCCCTATCTCCCCCACTACCCCCCACATCAGTTATTACCTCTATGCACCTACTTCTTTTGTGCTTAACACACTGGGAAACCCAGCAAGAACAATAAACAGTGAAAAAGATGGAATGGCAAAAATAAAATAATAATATGAAAATTAAAATACAAATAAAAAGTAAGAAAGAAAAGACCATCAATATTTTAAACGCCAGGGAAGAATTTTCTTTCATGGTAAAAGTAAGAAATACTTAATCCTAGATCAAATTCAGGTTGGGTCAAGATGGACATCAGCTGGCCAATTGCCAGATTTTACAATGTTCTAGCCTCCATAATCAAGTTTACAATGATCCGTCTGATATTAAAGCTGGTTGAGTCCCTCCTGTGGCTAGAAGGGATGTGCCAGAGGCTTACTCTAACTGGATGCTCTCCAGATGCGTGTTAAACTCCCACTCTCCCCCACAGCCTTCTACAAATTGGTTGTTCACAATTTAAGCTCTCATATTTTTCTTTTTGTCATATTGTCATATTTTGATTTTGTTATTGGACTACAGAGGCTGGTGTTCTTCTTCCATGTGGACTTAGTTGACTCCTTATTTAGATGGCTGCCTATTTGAATACAAGCCTATAAGGCCTCAGACCCTATTCCAATTGATAACCAGGCACTATCTGCTTTCTTCATCACACTTTGCTGTAGAACCCTTAGTTTCAGTGATCCTTTCATGAACGTGAGTATTGGGCAGAGCCATGTTATCAGAACTAACTCTCTTGGATTCAGGCTAGGGTTGCGCGGGAGCCAAGAATCTGCCCGCTTGTCTATGGGTTATGCAAGATTCTGGTTTATTTTGGCGGTCAAAGACAAATCCCCACAAATCCAGCACCACCACCAACAGCAACAAACCAGCAAACAAACCAGTGATAAACAAAACAAAATCAAGAGCAGGAACAAACAAAGGCAGAAGAACAATAACCCAAAGAAACAAAAAAAGTAAACCATTCTCAATCATCCCCTTGGGGTATAAGACAATTGCATGGATATGATCAGCAATTTAGCAATGACACAGAACTCAAGTCACTGTCCATATGAGTGGTCTATGTGAGCGCAGTTCCACTGCAAGTCTCACTCCATGAATTGCTGCCCTGCACAGAATGTATTGAGTTCTATTTAAACTGAGCATGGGGATTGGTGCCAAGGGAAAACTTCCTATATCAATTCTTTCAAGTGTAGATCTTGCCCAGCAGTTCTAAACCTGTCATATCTATGCAAGGGAAGCTACGAAGTAAGGAAAATATGGTGATCCCGGGTCCCTTTCCATTGGTCACCCACCTGTGTTAGCCTGGGTAGACTAGAGAAACAAATTCATGGACACTGATATGGATATAAGAAAGACAAGAGCAACTGTACATTAAGAAAACATCCCAGACCAGTCCAGATCAAGTCCATAAATCAGATATTAGCCCACCTGTCTGATACCAATCTATAAAGTCTTCTTCAGACACATGAAACATGCGCAATGATGCCACATGCAGGAAGATCGCAGGCCAGTGGTGAAAAGTCTTGTGGATCTAGTGGCTATAGAAACATCTCAGAGATGGCAGGAGTCTCCACATGGCTCCTCCAGTTCCCAGGGCATGAGGTCTATCAGCGTAGTGCCATGTGTCCTGTCAGTAGAGAGACTCCAAGGGATTGATCTGAGAGAGTGTGTGTGTCTCCCATCTCCAAGGAGGAACTACCGGAGTTCCCAGAATCCTCAGGAGAAAGCCATGCCCACACAGAAGCCTCATTGGCTACATCCTGATTAAGGGCTAGACTCCACCCCTACACTCTTAATCCTCAAGTTGACACAAGATTATGTAACTACCACACCACTCAACCAGGGGTTCCACCCAATGTCCAGTGGCTACCACTTCCACAGCCCCTGGGCAGCCCCTCTCTGCTTCTTCTCCCATCAGTCTCCCAGTCCTCACTCCTAGGGCACAGGCAGATTTGAGGCAGGGCTCAGGTCATTCAGTAGGGCCTGTCTTTTGAGTCCCTCTGGTGTGGCCCCTGGGGATTGCCATGCTGCCTGCAAGGCCAGGGTCCGAGGTCATAGTGGGGATTTGTCCATGGCATGGTTCACCGAGGGTTGGGTAGAGACATATTTGTAGTGTCTACCCAGGAATATAAAATCTGTTCTATTATCTCCCAAAGTTCCCTAAAATGATTGTTCAGCATCCCTTAACGATGTGCATTTGTTCCTCCCCATTCACCCACTATGCTCACAAAAAGTATGCATATCTCCTCCAAATTGTAGATGGTCCCCTCCCCTGGTCTTAGCTTAATTTTCCAGGAAGTTCTTCCATTTCTCTGGAGGGCCTATTGATTTGTCCCATCCTTGTCTCAGTGTTGCATAGCATCAAGTAGATGGTCTTCTCCCTTTTCCTCCCTCCTAAATGAGTGACTCCAGCCAATGTGAGGTCTCCCCCTACAAGGTGATTCTTGTGAAGTGCTCTTCATGGCTGGTATGTTGACTTCTACCTATTGTTTGGGAATTTTCCCTTAAGATTTGTTTAATTGGTGTTTCTCCTTATAGTAGTGGACACATACAATATTTATCCTTTTGTGGTTGACTTTTTGAGGACTTTCTCAGCTAACAATTACCATTCCACTCTCCTGCTTTCTTCCTGATTTTCATTTCCAATCTATGAAATCTTTATCTACTTTGAGCTGGAAAAACTGACTATGACTTCAGATATCTGTTTTTTTTCTCATAAACAGCCCAGTTTTTCATGATTAACACTTTGGTACCTCAACATCCGATTTCCTCTACCTCAAATAAAGCTTTTAAATGAAAAATCTATAGCACTGGCCTACTATTGAGATAGTCTACCAACACAAAGATAAAATATGTACAATCTCACTTTCAATCAGCCTTTCTCGATACTTCAAAAACTCACTGATACTTCTACAACTCCACATTTTTTATAGTTAGTCAGATTATTTTTGTGGCCTTGTCTCCCACTTGTCCTTACATTACTGAAATAAGATATTTACTTGATCACCTCCAAATGTACCAGTTTCATTATATGCCTCTGTGCCTCTGCTCATGCTGTTTCTTCAAGAATGTGTTGCCCATTGTACTTCCACAAATTAGGGAAATATCCACTTTCTAAATTCAGGACTGAAGTATGCATGGAGTCTTCTCTGATCTCCATTCAACTTCACTGACAATCTTTTAAAAAACAAAGCTTAAAATTATCATATTAAGTCATGAAGATTATGGAATTCCATAGATATCAGTTCCAGTCCCTATTACTTATATATCATATTCTTTCTGGAGGCAATCACATTCATACTTTTGACTTGAATTATGCTGAAGACTCCCAAAAATATTTCCAACCCAGACAGTTCAGATGATTTCCATATCCATATACCATGGTATAATTTCCTGGAGTTTCTTTGAATGTCTCTCATGGAAATCAATATGCAAAACTACAATGATAAGTTGGTTGCCAAATGGCTCTAAGCTCAAACTTTGCATGACTTAAATACCAAAGCCTAAACAAAAATTGTCAGGTGTTCATAGCTTTGCTCCATAGTCTACACAAAACTCCAACTTGAAAAAACCTGTAAGGTCTGAGAGTGAACACAAAGGGATGACGCTTCATTCTAAGTTCCACTCTTGCACAGACAACATACAATGCTTTTGTTAGTGTGTTAAAACATTCATCATTGTGCTTTTTATGTGTTTTATTTTTTCCAAAGCAAGTTAGTGATACCAACATTAAAGTAAAGAGGAAAGCCATGAAAACCACGCTGGAGTTAAAGAAAGGAATTGCGAAATTCGAATCAGCTTGTCTGATTTGGTGGCTGAATACAACACGGTTAAGTTAACATTATCACCATTAAAAAATGTGGGCTAAAAATGGAGGTGGGACGGGAGGAAAGTGAAAGGAAATAGAGGAAAGGAGTAGGAGGCAAAGTGCATACAGAGAAGCCTAAATACAGATATGTACATATGTAAATATATTTATGATTATGGGGACAATAGACTTATGTGCATATATTTATAGGTTCAGTAGTAGGGTAGCAGATGGACATTGGGCCTCCTCATGCATAATCCCCCAATACAATAGCACCTCGCCCTGCTAAACGGTCATTGCATGATACCCATCTTCCCGATATGATCACTGAAGACAGACGTGTGTGTAAGCAAACGTGGTGAAGAAAGCTCATGGTGCCCGGCTATCCAAAAGAAATAGCGTCTGGGGTCTTAAAGGCTTGAAGGCAAACAAGCAGCCTTCTTGCTCAGAAGCAACAAAGCCCACAAAGAAGAAGCACACGGTCTAAGCGAATACAGGGTGTTGAATGGGCCATGTAGCAGACACCAAGGAACAAAAACAATGATTGTGTGATCACCTTCCTCACATAATAGCTGAAGACAAAAGTGTGCATAAGCAAGTGTGGTGAAGAGGCTGATGGTGCCCGGCTACTGAGAGATATAGCATCTGGGGACTTAAAGGCTTGAAAGCAAACAAGCGGCCATCTAGCCCAGAAGCAACAAAGCCCACACGGAAGCAGCACACCAACAAAGGTGATCGTGAAGGGCAGAGGAGACCAGGTCTCAAACAACAAAGGCGGGGTGGTGGTGAGAATCACATCACCGTGAATGAAGGGGAGTGCGTGATGGGGACCCAATGCCCATGTATAGACAGCTGGACATCCCTTCCAGAGGGGTAGTGGGGAGGAGATGAGTCACTCAGGGTTCAGTATAGCAACAATGAAACTCAAAACCTTCCTCTAGTTCCTGAACGCTTCCTCCCCTCCCAATCATCATGACCCCAATTCGACCTTGAGTACCTGGTTATACCAGAGGATGTACAGCGGTGCAGTAGGGATCTGGAAACACAGGGAATCTAGGACAGACGAACCCCTCAACACCCGCAGTAGGAGTGGCGACACCAGGATGGAAAGGGGTGTAGAAAGGGAGAACCGATCTTGGAGATCTATGTGTAACCTCCTCTCTGGGAGATGGACAATGGGGAGGTGGGTGAGGGGAGACGCTGGGGAGTGTAAGATAAGATATCATAATTATTTATAAACTATCAAGGGACTGGGAGGGAGCGGGGAGGGAGGGTGAGGGGGAAAAAAAGGGAAACCGAGCTGATTCCAGGAACCCAAGTGGTAGGTGAATTATGAGAATGACGAGTGCAACGAATGTATAAGGGTCCTTTGCTCAATTGACGTATGTATGGATTGTGATAAGAGCTTTATGAGCCCCAATAAAAAGATTTATTAATTAAAAAATGTGATCAAACACGCATTCCAGGATGCTCACCTTCCCAACATTATCGCTAAAGAAAAAGTGGATGCATAAGCAAATATTGTGAAGAAAACTGATGGTGCCCAGTTATCTAAAGATACAGCATCTGGGGTCTTAAACACTTGAAAATAATCAAGCTGCCATCTAGCGGAGAAGCAACAAAGTCCACATGGAAGAAGCACACCAGCCTATGTGATCATGAGGTGTTGATAGTATCAGGTATCAAGCATCAAAGACCCAGAACAAAAAATCATATAATTGTGAATGAGGGGAAGTGCAGAGTGGAAACCCAAAGCCCATCTGTAGACAATTGGATATCTCCTTATAGAAGGGTCGCAGGAAGGTGAAAAGCCAGTCAGGGTGCAGTATAGCACCATTGAAACACACAACTTTCCTCTAGTTCTTTAATGCTTAATTCTACCTTACAAACCTGGCTATAGCATGTATACAGGTACAGATAAGAGATGGAAAAACAGGGAATCCAGGACAGATAACCCCCTCAGGAACTATAGTGAGAGTAGCAATATCAGAAGGGTAAGGGTAAGGTGGGGGGAGCAAGGATGAACTGATCACAATGTTCTACATATAACTCCCTCCCAGAAAAAAAATAGATGAAAGGAGTCATCGGTCAGTGTAAGGCATGAAAAAATAATAACAATTTATAAATTATCAAGGGTTCTTGAGGGAGAGAGATGGAGTAGGAAGGCGAAAAATGAGAAGCTGATACCAAGGGCTCAAGTAGAAAGAATATGTTTTGAAAATGATGGGAACAAATGTACAAATGTGCTTGACACATGGATGGATGGATGGATGGATGGATGGATTGTGATAAGAGTTGCATGAGCCCCCAATAAAATTATTTTTAACAATGTTATTAAAGTGGCCAATGAAGTAAAAGGTATGAAATCATTAACAATAAAACAATACAAATAGAGTTTGAAAAATTAATGTTAATTTGGATTAATAAGAGAAATATTGATGGTGATAATATATCAGGACAGTAATATGGCAGAAAGCTAAAAGCCTCCATAGTGACTTTATGAGTATGATTTTGGGGCCTCAAGACCAATTATTTGGTTTTTCATTATTTCTTATAGGAAAATATGTTCTATTCTTCAAATCTGTGGTGTTTGAATGAATTTTGAACAAATTGATTTAGACAACCAAGCTATCGTTTTGTCCTGTGTTATGTATGCTAACGTTTGTTGATTAAGGTGGCACCTAAAATACCTCTGGGGATTCTTGCTGCTTCATGTAACTTGGGTTTCTATCACCGTTTATCCATAAAGTAATCAAGTTTCCTCCCTTACACTACTGTCTTCTAATATGCAGACATATTTTCTCCTTTCAAAAGTGAGACCTTCTAGTGCTTCCCTTAGTGTATATATCAGCAACAACTGAGAATTCTTCCTTACCTGCTATGACATATTATGATAAGTGAAAACTTTTTCAATGATTGCTGTATTTAAATTTTTGCTTTGACAAACATTAGCAGTATGACCCTGAGCAATTTAGCAATCTTTTATGAGCCACTGTTCTCTCATCATTTCTGGTAGCATAGTGGTTACATGTTGGGCTGTGGTTTGAAATTTTCTACCACTGTGAAGAGTTACTGTCTTGAAATCTCATGGGGCCAGTTTTAACTTGTCCTATGGTTACTGTGAGTTGGTATCAATCCCATGGCAGAGCGTTTGATTTTGTTTGTTTGTTTTTATTTGATCTGCTATCTATAAATTGTGGTAAATGATACCTAGATCACTAGATTGTTGTGTGGAACAAATTAAATGTGTGATAGCACTTATATTTATGAGTAAGTACTCATAAGGGACTGTTTTGTTTGCAATTTTTCCTCTTTACCTAGAAAATAGTTCATATGCACTTCTATTTTTGTGTGGTTTTTTGTTTTATAAGTTTCCTTTTCCTTTAGTAGATTTTTAGTTACTTGACAAAGAGAGTCATGTCTTTTTAAAAAAAATCATTTTATTGCGGGCTCGTAAATTCTTATCACAATCCATACATACATCCATTGTGTAAAGCACATATGTATATTTGTTGCCATCATCATTCTCAAAACATTTGCTTTCTATTGAGCACTTAATATCGGCTGCTCATTAACCCCTTCCCTCCCCACTCCCCCCTACTTCATGAACCCTTCATAATTCATAAATTATTATTACTTTGTCATATGTTGCACTGTCCAAAGTCTCCCCTCGCCCTCTTCTCTGCTGTCCATCCCCCAGGGAGGAGGCTATATGTAGATTCTTGTAATCAGTTCCCCCTTTCTACCCAACATTCTCTCCACCCTCCAGGCTTTGCCACTCTCACCACTCATCCTGCAGGAGTCATGTGTCCTGGATTCCCTGTGTTTCCAGTTGCTATCTGTACCAATGTACATCCTCTGGTCTAGCCAGATTTGTAAGGTAGAATTGGGATGATGATAGTGGGGGGAGGAAGCATTTAAGAACTGGAGGAAAGTTATGTTTCATTGTTGCTACCCTGCACCCTGACTAGCTCATCTCCTCCCCACAACCCTTCAGTAAGGGGGTGTCCAGTTGGCTACCGATGGGCTTTGATTCTCCGCTCTGCACTTACCCACATTTACAATGATATGATTTTTTTCTTTGATGCTTGATACCTGATCCCTTCGACAGCTCATTGTCACACAGGCTGGTGTGTTTCTTCCATGTGGGCTTTGTTGCTTCTAAACTAGATGGCCCCT
The DNA here is from genome assembly GCF_050624435.1 of Tenrec ecaudatus. Taxonomy (NCBI): domain Eukaryota; kingdom Metazoa; phylum Chordata; class Mammalia; order Afrosoricida; family Tenrecidae; genus Tenrec; species Tenrec ecaudatus. The sequence goes on along the minus strand of NC_134548.1, from coordinate 102,925,548 downwards.
TTTTTATCTTCGAGCCTTTCAGACCCCAGAGGCTCTATCTTTTGATAGCCGGGCACTATCAGCTTTCTTCACCACATTTGCTTATGTACACATTTGTCTTCATTGATCATATCAGTAAGGTGGGCACTCACTGATATTATTTTTATTTCTTTTATGTGTGATAACTGGTCCCTTCTATACCTCGCGATTAGACAGACTGGTGTGCTTCTTCCATGTGGGCATTGATGCTTCTCAGCTAGATGGCCGCTTATTTATCTTCAAGCCTTTAAGACCCCAGACGCTATATCTTTTGATAGCCAGGAACCATTACCTGTCTTGACATTTGAGTCATGTCTTTTTAATCTAAGAAAATCTACAAAATGGCTCAATAATTGCCTTTGAGTGAATGAATCACTTAATTAATTAATGACACAGGTTTGATTCTATTTAAAGTTTGAACTAATTGGGGTTCTGCCAATCCAGGAATTACAATGATAATATTTAATGTGTAAAAATTGGAAAGTTGCTCATTTTTTATCTTGTTGTAATTCAAAAGAAATCTGAGAGTACTTAAGGCTGATTTTCATAGACTCTTAAGTATTTTGATATTGCCAATTAAGTTTTGGTTTAAAAATCTGTCCTATTGTTCTTTTTGGTAAGATTTTATCATTGATTTCAATGTTAATAAAAATAGTTTTAAATCACAATATGCCATTTCTTGGTCCTAGATGATTGTTTATTCCTTCTTCTAGATCACAGTATATAAGTCTGGAAATTGTCTCAATGTTTACTATGGTAAAACTCTTAGAAAAGAAGTGTGTTAATTGTCACTTTTTTGGAGGAAGGGGTTTCTGCTATCCCAATTAGATGAAATGTAGGAAATGAATGTGAAAGCTACATCATAACTCCAGACTCTTGACAGCATGATTTACTTTAATATTTTTCTAGAAACACTGATGATAGAGCACACTCTGGGAAATTTATTAACAAGCAGGAATGCAGCTATTTCTGTGAGTTGCAAAGAAACGCAAATGTTAAGTTTTTGAATATATCTTTGTGGTGTGTGTGAACCAATATAAAAGGGCTTTATTAGAGCCTTAGCTTTGGAGATTTGCCTTTTTGTAGGTTGAAAGAGATACCCAAAGGACAAATGGAAAATTTGTATTTAGTAGTGATTACCATTCTAAACCCTCAGGGTGGCCATGTTTTCTCCTAGTTTACAAAATGTTCCCAAAGGCTTTCTGTATCTTTGAAGTTACTCATTCCCCATCTCCCCAATTTGGCTGTTGGGCATAAAGGAAACAACAATTTTTGGAGTACAAAATGAAGGAGGGATTGCATAGAATTCTCTCTGGTTAGTCAAGCATGTTTTATAAGAATACATTTGTGTTCACATTGACTTTAAGGAGTTCAGAAAAATGCTCACTCACAATATTTTTCTGCCTATTAAAATCTTCCAGACCCATGTTTGTGATACTCATCTGATTATTCCAACTCAGAACTTTCTCACCTCTCTGAAAACTTGTAATACATTGTTTTTATCTCTCATTTTACCTTTTTGTATACAGTCATCTTGCATTATCATTCTGCTATTTCAGTGTTCATATTTTATCTCTATGATGTGACCATAATGTCTCAACTCTGGATTATATTTTATATATCATTAATATATCATATTGTTTCCTGTCAAAAGCGCATTCCTGTTTTTTTGTACATAATCAGCTACATTAAATGAAAGCAGATTGATTGATCCTATAAGTGTGTATTTACTATCTTGAGTCATGAGAAGATACCCTAGTGGCTCAGTGGTTAAGCCCTAGGTTGTTAACTCAGTAGCTCAAACCTACAATCCATGCCAAAGCAGAAAGATGTGGCAGTCTGCTTTCATAAAAATAAATAAATAAATAAATAAAGAACTTTTTTAAAAGGAAGAAAAAGAAAGCAATTTCTGATGAACTTATTCTGACTCGGAATGACCCTATATAAGACAGAGTAAAATTGTCCCATAATGAGTCTAAGGCTATAAATATTTATACAAGCAGAGTGGATTTTCTCCTGCAGAGTAGTTGATAGCTTCAAACCACCAATCTTCTCAGTGCTTCTCAACCTTCCTCATGCCACGACCCTTTAATACAGTTCCTCATGTTATGGCAATGCCCCGACAATAAAATTATTTTCGTTGCTACTTCATAACTGCAACTTTGCTACTGCTATGAATTGGGTGACGCCTGCGAAAGGGTCATTCAACCCCCAAAAGGTTTGTGATCCCCAGGTTGAGAATCACTGCTTTAGATTGTCAACCCAGTGCTGGAACCACCAGGGATCCTTTCATGATGATTAAAGCCTCAGAAAATCCATGGAGCTAGTCTCTTCTGTTCAGTAAGGTTGCTGTAAGTTGAAATTGATTCCATAGAAGTGGTTTTAGAGCAAAGGGCACATGATTTAATTTAGAAATTAGTATTTGGGGAAATAATTTTTAAAAGGCTAGATTGACTGATTGGGACATATCACAAGACAAAACTAACCAATTACTATTTTATATTTCCTACACATTTCTTCAATTTTTTAAATCATTTAGCATTTTATTTAAAATGGTCATTTTGAAAAATCTGATGATGTTGTCCACTTATTTTACTTGACTTCGTGTACATTGGAATTGATTATCATTAGCTTATTTTTAAACTCGTGTGTCTTTTAGCTCTTACATACTATCTTTTCTTTGGCCTTTTAATTTTAATTTTTCAGCATTCTATTGACATATAATTTATGTACCAAGACTCAATGATTTAAATATGTTAAAAAAGAGTTGGGCAATCATCATCATATCAATTTAAGAACATTTTCTTATTTGCTCCTCATTTTCACCTAATCCCTGATGCCATTCCTCTAGGTAAATATTAATGCAGTTACTGTATCTACAGATTTATCCCTCCTGAATTTCATACAGAGAAGTTTATTTTAAAAAAAACACAAGCAACAAGCATAAAAAAATAAACCCTATAACTGTGACAAAACAAGCCAGAGAAAAACCTCAATCTGAAAGAAATAAATTATTTAAAACTAGAACAACTTTAAAATGCATCAAAGGGAGATTAAATAAGGTGGCACATTTTAACCTAACAACATCTGTGACGATCAACATAAAGAAGCTTTCTTTCTAATAGCAAGGCTTTCATATCCCTGGATTATGTTCAGAGGGATTCACTGCAGGCTTAATCCACATGGGCCCTGCAATTGGATTTTGGGCTTTCGCTGTCACTCATAGCCTTCTGCAAACTGGGCGGATTTCAGCTGTGATAGTGTTCTCTTCTTTAGATTTGGATTTTATTATTTACAATACTTGGATCACACAGGCTGGTCTGCTTCTTTCATGAGGTCTTAGTTGATGCCTCACTTGAGTTTGTTTTAAGATAAACTCTTAAGACCCCAGATGCTATTCTTTCTGACAGCAAGGCACCATCTGGGTTTCTTTCTTTATTGTTTTAATTCATCGTTTTATAGAAAGCTCTAACAGACCTCATAAAATTCCAAAATTCGAATAGATCATGCATAATTGTAAAATTGCTACTACTATCTGTTTCAAAACATTTTCTTTCTCTTGAACTCTGATATTAGCTTCCCTTTTATTCCCTCCCTCCCCCACCTTCGTCCCTCAGAAATCCTTGATGTATATATATATATATATATATATATATATATATATATATATATATATATATATATATATATATATATATGCTGTTTCTTACCCCATCGCATATATCAGTTCACCTACAATTCTACTATTCGTTCCCCTCGTGTGGGCTTCCACAGTCATCATTGTTATCAGCACTCCCTCCCCACCACCCCACCGTCTTTCCTATTCTCAGGGAACCATTGCTCCCATCCAGGAATCCTGCATCAAATGATGTTAATTATACACATGAATATATGTAGGTCGAACAGTATTAATGAGGTGAAACATAAGCCTTCATTGTAAGGAGAGGAAATATTATAGAAACAGGGGGTAGTTATTGTTCCATCAGTGCTATACCGTACCCTGAATTCTGCCCCCCCCCAATATGGACCCTCTGTGAGGGCCTGTCCAATGGTCTTGCAGGTGGGTTTGGAGTCTCCACTTTGTCCACGCTCCCTCATACCAATTCTGTTGCTTGTTTTTGATCTTCTGATACATATTCCTGTCAACAACTCATGATCGCACAGGCTGGTATGCTTCTTCCATGTGGGATTTGTTCCTTCCGTGCTTGATGACCATTTTTTTTACTACAAGCTTTTAAGTCTCCAGATGGTATATTTTTTAAGAGCCAGGCATCATCAGCTTCCTCACCACATTTGCTTATGCACTCATTTTGTCCTCAGCAATTGTGTTTGGATGGTGAGTATCATTCAGTGCCGTGTTAAACCTTTCTTGTACTGAGGTGGGATTTTAATAGAGGCCCAAAGTTCATCTGCTTCCTTATTGTATTTACATACATGTACATGTATAGACAAATACACCTATATTTATATAATTATATATCTTTATTTATACCTATATATTTTTTTTCTTTCTTCTTTTTCCTTTCCTCCTGCCCTTCTGTCGTGCTTACTCATCTTCACCTCTCAGCAATTCCCTTCAGGAACTTTTTGATTTGATCAAACCCAACCAGGATCGCCAAATCCCTCCTTCTCAATCATATAACCCTTGACATTCCCCCGTCTCTGTCTGTATTGGCTCACCACTCATATCCCTGGCCTATTTCCCTTCCATGACCACACCTGGGAGCATGTCTCCATGGGGTTGCACATCGTGTCTATCTTCTGTAGCTAGCCACACACACACAGTAAAAGATCATATAAATAGTTCTAAGTCTAACTGGTATCCTGACCCAGAGTAGATTAATATCTCTCTGTTAAATAGTGAGCAGGACTTGTTATAATTCCTCAGCCCAATCCTCTTTTCTTTCGGGGTTCCCTATCCAGGGACCCGCTTTACCTAACAGCACTCATACCCTTTTAGTCCTCAGACTTTGTATCTAAAGGCACATAACCTACATGTACCTATTGCTCTTCCTGCAGTCAGGGATGGAGCAGTTTATCACCGTCCATTCCACCCCCCACACCGGTCCATCCTCCTTTAGAACTTCAGACTTTCAGTGTGGCCCCCTTGTGAGGAACCCCCAACCACTTTGGGCGAAATGCCAAGGGCTGCCCCCAGGGCCAGAAGCCTAGAATAGGGACTCCTTGGGAACATCAAGGCTTTGCCCTCATAGCTGGTCAGTTGCACTCTCCTCTTGGTTTGCCCCCGTGTGTGCGTCAGGGCTGCAGCTCTCCTGGAACTGTATCTTCAGGGCCGATCCTTATAGCGCTGTCATCTAGGGAGAGGACGCCACATCTCAAGCTGAGGGCAGCCCTGCAGTCTTTTCTGGGCACAAACTGCGCCAAGCAGGAACACCACCATTAAGGATTGGCACATCAGAATGTGCTCTATTCTCAATCTTTCTTTCTGTGGAGACATAAACAATACCCTCCCCTTGGGTGGATTAGTGGCCCAGAATCCCCTTTCTGTTTTTTTCTCTTTCTCCACTCTCCTGTGGACCTTAAAGGCAGATGAAAGTGGTAGAAAAGATGCCTTTCAGGACAGTTGCTATCTGCACCTTAATTTTTTGTTTATTTATTTAATTTATATCCGTTTGATGACATATGTATCATTAGGGTTGGTCTGGCTAATACCAGAGTATCTGATTCTCAGCCCAGGAACTGTGTGTTGCATGCATTTTCCCTTAGGCCCATTCTGTGGTTTGGACTTATGTCAGTGGACTCATGTTGTACTTGAACATTGTGCTTGGTTAACTGCACTCAGAATAATATCCTCCAACACTTCCACGAGATGAGGTATTTTATCTTTTCTTTTTTTTTCAGTCAGTATTTGCATATCTTTATTAGACATTCTGTTCACAGTGGTTATGAAATGAGACAGTACCAGGGGGCTTCAAGATGTTCTCCAAAAAGTATGGAACTCTCAGAAGTGAGGTATTTCATCTCTCTCTCTCTCTCTCTCTCTCTCTCTCTCTCTCTCTCTCTCTCTCTATATATATATATATATATATATATATATATATATAGAGAGAGAGAGAGAGAGAGAGAGAGATTAAATCACTTAATTGGGGGCTTTTACTGCTCTTATAATAATTCATATGTCAATTGTATCAAGTACATTTGTACATATGTCGCCATCATTGCCCAAACATTTTATTTATAGTTAAAACCTTGGTATCAGTTCCTCTTTTCTCCTCTTCCTCTGCCACCATCCCTTCCTCATGAACCCTTGATAATTTATAAATTATTTTTATATTTTGCACCATCGTCTGCTGTCTCCCTTCACCCACGTTTCTGCTGTTTGCTTCCCTGGCAGTGTGGTGGTTGTGCAGTTCTATGTTGACCATTGTAATCAGTTCCCCATTTCTCCTACTTCTATCCCCACCTTCCCTCTACCCTCATGGTTTCTCTACTCTCATTATTGTTTCTGAGGGTTTTATCTGTCCTGGATTCTGTGTGTTGTGAGCTCTTATCTGTACCAATGTATATTCTCTGGTCTAACTGGATTTGTAAGATAGAACTGGGGTCATGGTAGTGGTGGAGGGGGGGCACTAAAGAACTAGAGGAAATGTGTGTGTTTCTTCAATTTTATACTGTACACTGTCTGTCTCGTCCATTCCTTGTGACCTTTCTGTGAGGGATGACCAACTGTCTACAGATGGGCATTGTGTGTCCATTCCGATCCCCTCATTTGTATCAAAATGGTTATTTATTTTGAGTCTTCTGATGTCTGATCCCTGAGCCTGTTTATACTTTGTGATCACATTGTTTGGTGTGCTTCTTCCATGTGGCTTTTGTTGCTTCCTTGCCAGAAGGATGCTTGCTTAACTTCAAACCTTTAAGGTCTCAGGTGTTATATCTTCTAGTAACTGGGCACAATCCGCTTTCTTCACCACACTAATGTATGCACCCATTTTTTTTCAGTGATCGTGACAGGAAGGTGAGCATCATGAAATGCTTGGTTATTAGAACAAAGTGTTCTTGCATTGATGGAGGATTTGAGTAGAGTCCCAATGTCCATCTGTTTCCTTAATACTTAACTTATAAATAAATGTAAATATATATATATATATATATATATATATATATATATATATATATATATATATATATATATATATATGATGCATAGTACATACACACAGTAGAGTTAAGAAATTGACCATGACCAAACATCTGTTCTCCAATGTTCATGACTGTGCAGTTAACTATCACCCAAAATTGGAAACAGCCCAAATTTCCATCAATTGATGAATGGATTCTAAAATTCTGGTATATAAGAAGGGGAACAAGAAAAAAAATGGAATTTTTTTCAAAGCTATGTATTAAAATTCTTTTAAAACACAACCTTATCACCTTCAACGTGTTCTTCAATACCCTTAATACATTTGTCAAATCTGAGATTCCATTCTTGGAAACATTTTTCCACCTCACCTGTTTGGATGGCTATCAGCACCGCCTTCATTTTTTTTGCTTCACCTCTTCTATGTTGGCAAACCACTGTTCTTTCATGTTCCTCTTCATTCGTGTAAACAAAAAGAAGTGAGCTCAGTTATATGGGGCAAGAGAGGCATGCTGATTTTTGCTAAAAACTGGAGCAATGAGATGGGTGTGTGAGTGGGTGCATTGTAGTGGTGACAAAGCCAGTCCCCCATCTGCCCCAAATCAGGCTTTTTTTTGTCGCACTTTGTTACACTATTTTTTCACAACTTCTATATAGAAAGTTTGATTCACATCTGACCTTTTGGAATGAACTCTAAATGCACTATGAATTGACATTTTCATCCATTCGGAAAGTTGACAGACGACAAGGACAAAGTTTGTCATCAGTCGACATTTCATCTTTTTTGAAATGAGAAAAACACTTGTACACTTTAGTTTTTCCCATAGCACTGTCCTTGAAAGCTGTGTTCAACACCACAACAGTTTCTGTGGCATTTTTTCCATGCAGGAAACAAAAGTTCACAGCCACACTCGGTTCTCTTAAATTGGCCATCACAAAAATACAATGGTCAGGCAAAATTGCTTTCATGAAAAAATGCACTGTGACCATAGAGAATCTTCCCAGGCTTCACCACTGGGCATACTAACTCAGAGCGAGTTTCTCAATGCTCAGTTCGTGGGAAAAACGAAAGCCATGCTCCTGGCAGTGCAATTCGGGTTTTTGCAGAGTACTGAAATGGAATCCTGAGTCATATGGTTTCTCAATTTCTAACTGTTTTAGTTCACCAAATCACTTTCCACAATGGCTGTACATATTACAAAACCATTATCAGTGAATTAGAGTTTCTAGCTCACCACACCCCTTCCAACATGTGTTCCTTTCTCTTTTTTTGAATTAGACTATCATTATTGGTGTTGGGTGGTGTGATAGGTAGATTTATTGTGCTAACCTGGGCAACAGGAACATATGGGAGTAATAAGGTCATAGTTTGATAGGAAGGCAAAGAGATAAATGGCTCAGCAAGCCCTGTCTTTCTCTCTCTTGCTCTCTGGTCATTGGACCAGCCTTACCTACTTCTCTGCCTCAACTTGTTGGCTACACTACCTGTGGGACACCCAACCTGTGGCGTGACCTGCTTTGCCATGTGCTGGTGTATACATTGTTTGAACTTGAGACTGTTGGGTCCTGTCATCTGGCTGCCCTGCTGTATGCTGCCTGTAGCCAGACTACCTGCATTGCCCTATGGAATATTCAGCTGTCTGCTTCATTGAACTTGGATCCAGCAACCCTTGTGAGTTAAAGGACTTCCAGTATATTAATTGTTCCACAGAAGTGAGTTGAACTGAGCCCTGTGTACTACTGTGTGGAATAATTAGCTGTTATATTCCTTTGTGCTGTATCTATTTATCTATCATCTATCTACATATATCTATATCTATCTATATAAAATCATAAGTGTTCTGGGTTTGTTTCTCTAGAGAACCCTAACAAAGGTGCTATGTCATAGTTGTTTTAATTTGCATTCCTTGGATTACTAATGATCAGGAACATTTTCCCATATATTTATTTGCCATTCGGTTTTCCTCCTTTGTGAATCTTCTGTTCCAGTTTGTTGTCCACCTCCTCAGTGGGCTATTCATGACCCCCCCCTTTGTAAGCTTGGGGAATTTGGAACATATAGTAATAAGCTCTTTATCTGATATGACATTGCTAAATGTATTTTCCCAGTCTGTGGGCCCTCTTATTCCTCTTTTGCTGAAGTCTTTTGATGCACACAAGTGTTTTGTCTTTAATATGTCCCACCTCTCTATTTTATCTTTCTCTGAGTGCGTATCCTTCCTTAATTCTGATAGCCCATGTATTCTCCCTGCTAAGGTTTGTAGCTTTGCTCCAAATTTCTTATTGACAATCCTGATAGTTTGGGGTTTTAAATCAAGGTCTGCAGTTTGATATCCATGCCATCTGGTTTCTTTGCTATAGTACTCATATCTTCAGTTATTTTTTTCATGAGGACAAGTATTGAGTAGAGCCATGTCATAAAAATTAATTGTTCTTAAATTGGGCTAAAACTTATGTGGGAGCCCCAAATATCTATTCATATATATATATATATATATATATATATATATATATATATATATATATATATATATATATGGTTTACTTTAGAGACGTCATTATCAATTTATGATAAAGAAACACATTACGATAGACAAAATTATTATTAAAATTCCCCTAGGAATAAGATGATTTTATTGATTGGTGTTATTGTTAGGTGTCAGTTCATCAGTTCCAACTCATAGATACTTTATGTACAACAGGATGAGATACTGCCCAGGCCTGTGCCATCCTCACAATCATTCTTTGCTTAAGCCCATTGAAGCAGCTACTGTGTTGATCCATCTTGTCAAATACCTTCCTCTTTCTCACTGCCCTGTTACTTTACCAATCATGGTGTACTTTTCCAGGAATTGGTCTCTCTTGACAACCTGTCCAAAGTACATGAGATGAAGTCTCATCATCCTTGACTATAAGGAGTATTCTGGCTGTCCTTTTCCAAAGACTTAGTTGCTTATACTTTCAATATTCTGTGCCAATACCATAGTTCAAATATATCGATTCTTCATTAGTCTTCCTTATTTAGTGTTGAACCTCCACATTAATATGAGGTTTTTGAAAATACCATGGCTCATGTAAGGTATACCTTAGTCCTCAAAGTAACATTTTCTTTTCTTTTCAGTATTCTAAAGAGATCTGTGCAGCAGATTTACATAATGAAATGTGTCATTTGATCTCTTGACTGTTGATACCATGAACACTGATTATGTATTCAAGAGAGTCAAAAATCTTTGACAAACTCAATCTTTTTTCTGTTTAACATGATGTTGCCTATTGGTCCAATTGTGAGAATTTCTTTTACTGTACATTGAGTTGTGATCCATACTGAAGACTGCAATCTTTGATCTTCATCAATAAGTGCTTTAAATACTTCTCAATTTTAGCATGCAAGATCATGTCATCTACATATTGCAGGATGTTAATATCCCTTCCTCCAAACCTGATGTCATATTCTTCTTCATATAACCTAACTTCTTTGATAATCTGTTCAGCATGCAAATTAAATAAGTATGGTGACAAGATGCAACACTGACTCACAATTTTCCTGATTTTAAACTGTGCAGTATGCACTTGTTCTGTTCACACAACCTACTCTTCACATGAGCATAATGTATGGTTCTGAGATTCCAGTTCTTCTCAAGGATATCCCCAGTTTGTTACGATTCACAAAGTCAAATGCCTTAGCACAGTCAATAAAACACAAGTAAACAGAATTCTGGCATTCTCTGCTTTTAGCTAAGATCTATCTGGTTTTAGCAATGATATCCATGCTTCTGAGTTCTCTTCTCAATCTGGCCGGAACCTCTGGCAGTTTCCTTGAAAGGTTCTGTTGCAAACGTTGTTGGGTGACCTTCAGTAGAACATTACTTGCATGTGATATTATTGATATTGTTGGATAATTTGTGCATTCTGTTGGGTCACCTTTCTTTGAAATACATATAAATATGGATCTCTTCCAATCAGTTGTCCAAGTACCAGTCTTCCACATTTCCTGACATAGATGAAGAGTACTTCATGAGCTTTATCAGCTTGCAGACACATTTCAATTGGTAGTACATCAATTTCCAAAGCCTTGCTTTTGATTATTGCTTTCAGTGCAGCTTGAATGTCTTAAGTACCATTGGTTCTTGCTCATATGCTACCTCTTGTGCTTGAATGTTGACTAGTTCTTTTTTGGTATCGTGACTCTAACAATTCTTTCCATTTTATTTTGATACTTTTCTCATTGTTTGGTATTTTGGCTATAGAATCTTTCAATATTGAAACAGGAAATACCTGGTCTCATTTTAGTTGCTTATATTGAGCTTCTCCATTATCTCTTCCCACAAAATGAAACAATAACAAACAACAAAAACCCAATCTCACTGCTATAGAGTCAATGCTGACTCATAGGGACCCTACAAAACAGAGTAGAACTGTCCTGAGAGATTCTGAGACTTCATCTTTCTCCTGCGGAACAGTTGATAGTTTCAAACTGCTGACCTTAGGGTTAGCAGCCCAACATATAACCACTACACTACCAGGGCTCCTTGTAGTTAGATTTCTGTGTATTCCATATGGACAAGTTCATGTTATCATCACAGTTTGTAATGGTAAAAATGGTATTTGCTATGAACAAGCCATTGGTCTTGTAAAATTTTATCATCCATGCTTTGGCTTAATTTATATCATTAAGACCATATTTTCCAACTATTGCTCCATCCTCTTTGCTTTCAATTTTTGCATTCCAATTGCCAACAGTTATCAATACATCTTGATTGCATATTTGATCATTTTCAAACAGAAGACATTTGTAGAATCCTTCAATTCTTTACCACTAGCTTTGGTGGTTGGTGCATAAATTTGAATAATAGTTGTATTGGTTGAATTTCCTAGAATGCATATATATATAATCCTATTACAGACAGCATTGTACTTCAAGATAGATATCCAAATGTCTTTTCTCGTGAAGACTGCAGTATCATTCCGCTATATTATGTCATTACCAGCATGCTAAACAATATGATAATCTGATTCAAAATATACAATACCAATCCATTTCAGCTAATTAACACCTAGGATATGTATCTTTTGTTCATTCCATTTTTGATGATTTCCAATTTTCTTAGATTCACACTTCATACACTCCAAGTTCTGAATATTAGTATATTTTTGCAACCGTTTCTTCTCATTTTGAATTAAGCCCCATCAGCAAATGAAGGTATTAATGTTTTATTCCCACAAGCTTTAATCCATTCGAATCATTATGGTTGACTCTAGTTTGAGAACACATCTCTTCTTCAGTCATATTTGCAGTGCCTTTTGACCTGAGAGGTTCATTTTCTCTCATTCTCCATGATAAATGTTCTGCTTCTATTCATTAAATTTTCAGTATCTGATAAATTTTAGATGCTATGCATAAAGCTTTCAGCACCCAATTCCTCTGAAGTGAGGGGTTAATCTTTTCTTAATAATCTTTCCTTGGTCTGGAACCTCTGCTGAAGCCTGTTCATTTTATGTGACTCTGTTGGTATTTGATATACCAGTCACTGAGCTTCCAGCATCACAGGAACACAAAAACCACTGCAGTGCAACAAACTGATAGACAATTGGTTGACTCCAGTAGCAGCATTGTTAAAATAAGTATGTGGCCACCATGAAGAACAGTGCTCATTTGACTGTCTCAAGTCTATAGTTTTTGAATGATTAGTCTCAAGAGTAACTACTGTGATACCTTGGATACACTGTCATATCCAAGTACTCTCGAATATTTACCTGGAGGCTTTTCTGATATCCATCAACATTCTAAACCTATAGTAATGACATTGTCAGCCACTGGATGGACTTAGAACAACTGTCTAATTATGTTGACAGATTTTGCAAATCTTTGATCAAGAATTGGCTTTTAAGAAGAATTGCTGGTACTACTCTATATCAACAATTGTTTCATCTTTTTGTAAATTCTATTCTTCATTTTAATTCACTCTACCCTAATATTTTCTCTCGATGTAAACCAACCAATTTTTATTTTTATACAAAGCTTATTTCCTTTGTTATTTAGTATTAATTACTAAGCCCATAATTTTCCTGTTTCTTGTGTATTTATTGTTAGTAAAAGGTGTGTCATAAATGAAGATTTCTTTATTACCAAGGAATGGTTACTAGGAATAGGATAAATATTTTGATTATTTATATTCTTACTTTTTACTTTGCATGGATTGGATTTATTCCCATATCTTTAATTTTATCTGAAGTGGAGAGTTAGAAGCAAGGCTAACTCAATCACCCCATGTATTCCTATATCTCTTTAACCAAAGCCACATTTTTATGATTTTGGTTTGTACCAGTGCTTATCATTGTTGAGTACTGTAATCAAGGACAAATTAATTGTGAAGGTAGAAAAGCTTACCCTACTGGATCTTTTACATGTGTTGGTCCTTCCAAGATCCTATATTTATAATTTTATATTATTGTCTCTAAAGTATTTCCCCTCCTATTGTATAATTTTAAGGTCTTAAAAGAACAAACCCAGACTTGAGTGTAATAATTTCTTGTCTCCAATATTCATTTTCATTTGAAAATGATTTCTAATCAATTCAATGTTTCTGTTGCCTTTCTTTCCGTCCTTGACTTTTTTATGGCAGCTTAGAGGGCAAGCCTTTAGTGACATAAAGTGTCTTAATCAGAGTTCTCTAAAGAAACATAATAAATGAAATAATATATATGTGTGTATATACACACACATATATGGGTATGAGAGCAATTTATAAAACTCATGGAAACATTCCATTATCTTTTTATTTTCCATGAAATTTTTGAAGCCTCTTCGTGTGTGTGTGTGTGTGTGTGTGTGTGTGTGTGTACACATACCTAAAGAGGGGGGCAATTTTACTTCAATTTGGATTGGCATACTCATTTGTGAGGGATTAAATCTACTTCCATCGAGTCAATTCTGGTTCATAGTTACCCTGTGGGGCAGAATAGAAGTGTAATAAGAATTTCTGAGACAGTAAATGTTTACAGGAGAAAAATCACCCCTTTTATTTCTGTGGAGTAACTGTTGAGTTCATTCTGCCAACTTGTACATTAGCAGCCCAATGCTAAATACACCACACCACTAGAGATCCTAGTCCCAAACCTGCAGAGCAAGGGGCAGGCAGGCTAGAGATTTCTTTAGACTTCTGGCTCAAAATTCCTAGGTCAGTTGGTGGAAAGAGGGAATAGTACGTGTTCTGGTAAAATTTCTCCTGTCTGGAGGTCAGAACACACCCTATGTAAACTAATCTTGGAACTGATTGACTGATTAGATTAGATTATAGAATATGATTACATTACATTATAGAGCAGCAACTGGTTTAGTATAAGTCCAAAGCAGAGTAACATTCAAAAGAAAAAAAATCTACTGCAATGAAGTGGATTTCTACTCATAGGAATCCTCTATAGGGTTTCTTTGGCTACAAATCTTCACGGGACCAGAGGCACTCATGGTTTTCCCTGGGAGAGGCTAGTGAGTTCAAGCTGTCACCGTTGCAGTTAGTAGTTCAAAGATTACCTGACAACTCCACGAGGGCATCTTTTACCATAGTATAACCAAACTGTCATCTAAATTAACCATGGTTCTCTAAATGACTTTATTTACTCTAATAAATGTGAATTAATCCTAAAGAACTAAGCAGCCTTTGAAGGTGCAATGATATCTGTGTCTGTAATCCCGAGAAAATGTGGGCAGAGTCAGATAGAAGAGTTCTACGTAGGCATTTGCTAGTTTAACATTACTTAACATTTCACAGCCTCATCTTTCAAATGGACACAATATTATTTTCTTTCCAGATTTATGCTGATAAATAAACCAGAAAATTGATGTGAAATTACTTTCTCCAAGTCCCTGACATCTTTGTTAGGTACCATTCTGTTGGTTTCTACTCATAGTGATGCTCATGTAGAACAGAAAAAAACCCTGGCTTGTTCTTTGCCTTGCAATTGATGGGTGACAGCTCACTAAATTCTACTTTCTTTGCTTCATCTGCCAAACACACCAGAGATGGGGCAGCTTTGTAGGGCTGATAAAATGTTTCCTAATATTTGAAAAATTATTATTAATTTGAATCTTCTGTGACCTCCACTAGCAAAAAAAACACAACAGTCATGTCATTAGCCTGAGAAGTCAAGTGAGTCCTCAGGCAGACACTGTGGTGTGGAACCACTGCTTTGTTTTAGGCAGTGGCACCAGTGAGAAAAGACAGCTGCAGCAGCATCTTCCAGCCTTGGAATCTGTTCAGTTTTTATAAGAGCACGCATATCTTCCCCTCCCACACATGGGATCAAAAGGGTGTCTCCCATCTTACTCCACTGCATGCTATGTGAAGAAACTGGGCATTTTCTTTTAAAATGGGAGAATAATTCTTTACTGAGAGTAGAGGTGTAGTGTGGAATTCTGTTTTCAGCTGTTTCTTTAACTTTCAGCTGTGTTTCTTAAACAACATGTAACAAAAAGGAGAATAGACACAAAGATACATAATAGCTTAATTGTATTGAATGCCTGGGTTCTTTCCATCATTTTGAACTTTTTCTTTCAGAACTGATTCATTTTGAAAAAACCTTTTTGTAATTTACAAAAATATTTTGAACATCTGGGGCTTAAATGTTAAGGAAAACCACTTTATTATTCCTAGCATATCTTTGGACATAGAAAGCAGAGGATATTAAGAATGAATAATACCTGGTGATTACATATATATATTTCCTGTGACCTTGTTGGATATGTTTTATTCCCAAATTATGTGGATATATATACATTTAAAATTTCATCTATGTACAGACATAATGGAAGGGAGACAAGCCTGAAAGTTAAGAGACTTAATACTCTCATCCAAACTCTTTATTAATGCAGTATGTGGTTTAGAGTAGCTTTATTTTACACTACAGATGATGTATCTGCCAAGCATATAATACATTTCCAATCTCTAGGTTATGTTGTGAAGACAAATGAGATATTATATACACAAGCATTATAAGTTCAGAGAAAGCAAGGCAAAATAATAACAGTAACTTCTCACATTAACATTGAGAACCTTAGTAATTTAAAGCAAAATAAAATATTGGGAAATGACTGGTTAGCACAAATTTGAAATAAAACACTGAAACAAGTTAGGTAACCTCATATTTATACACTATTAATATAAGTGTTTTAAGAAATGCCTTCAGAAAATTATAATTTAATATTATGGTCAATGTTTATTAAGGGGCCATTTAAAATACAGCCTGTTGGGAAATATTACTATAAGTACATTGCTCCTTATATTTAAAATTTCTTATTAAAAAGCTCCATGACAAATCCTTAAAATGGTTTAGTTTTAGGCTAAAGCATAAAAATGTCTATATCTGTTTGAATTAGTATATGTCATTAGACTAATATATATCAAACTTCTATATAATTAATTATATTTCCATTATTGCCATGAGTATCATGAATCTTAAAACTAAATATAGGGATGAGTTACAGTAATTATCTTCAGCTAGTTTTCTCATATAATTATCTCCTTTCTTCAAATATTAAAGTGCTTTATTTTGTCAAGCAGAAAAACTCCTTAAAATGTAGTATTTTAAATGAGAAGAAGGCTAAATAATATATCTGTGTAAATCCTTTGGCTCATGTGAGGCCAATTGTTAGTGAAGCCAAGGTGTTGGGTTTGATTCCTTAGTAAACAATAGAAACTTTCTAAGAAAGTTGCATCTGTCTTAAACCTGGATGACTATATACAATATTTTGCCAACAAGATAAAATTGAACAAAAATGGGGAACAATTAGAATTAAGTATTTGTATTATAAAAATATCAATGACAATGTAGTAGAATTAACTTCAGAGATAAACGAGAGCAATATTTTGTTGCTCATATATATGTGACCAGATACTATTTTACTCCTATTCCCAGAGTAATGCTAATGGGGCAATAAGATCTGAGATTCTATTTTCTGTCCCATACTCTAGTGGATTGGTAATAATAGAATTCCTTTAGGATTCCAGGAACCTGTAGAATACAATAGTATAGTACTTCTGGGAAGATGGTGACAGAGTAACACATACCAGAGAAACTCCGCAGAATTCAGCCCAGGAGAGCTGATTAGAGGTAAATTCAAAACTGCTGGACTGAAGGAGGACCATCATAATGACAAGTAGGCACAGAACTACAGGGTTGTCAGGGGCTGGGGCTTTTGGCTTACCTTAGTGACGGCTAGCTGGGGCTTGACCTTGGCCCCACCACTGTCTCTGCTGGGGCTGGGACCATTTGGAGCCTGCACGGTGGCTTGGATTCAACACATCCACAGTTTGCCACCCCCCGTCTGGGGGAGGGACTGGACCCTTGCAGCTCCATGGGCAGGGATCTGGGTTCAGCTACATTGTTGCTCTTGTTTCCATCTCTTCTATCTGTCCCGCCACTCGAACTTGGAAGGCTGCTCAGGGGTTTTTTCTCAACACAGCCACAGCTCACTGCTGCCTCTGGGCAGGGACAAAAGGCTTGCAGCTCCACTGGCAGGGATCACAACTCAGCTACATTGTTGCTTTTGTTTCCATCTTTTCACTATATCCCCCACTCCCCCCCCCACCCCTGTGCCTCCCACAGGCTCAGCAGGCTTTCATTTTAATTAATATTCCTCCACTTTGTCTCTTTCTTGGTCTCTCACACATTACTGGTAACCATCAGACAACTACCCTTAGCCTAGGGCATTTACCCCTGTGCCACACCAAGCTAGGTGAGCTCCATCCTGTGTAGGTAGCCTGAGGTTGGGAAAGCCCTGCTGACCTCCACCAGTGGATACTTTGCTCAACTTCTTACAGGGGAATTCCTGCCTGTGTGCTTGGGGTCCTAAGGTAGCCCTGCCAAAACTCTTCAACATTCCAAGCTGCTGCAGGAACCTCTGCCCAATCTCTGCAACACCAAAGCAGGCAACCTACCAGCCTTCTGGGTCACTCCCCTAAGAGGGAAGCCACAGGAGGATAAAGTGGTAGGTTAATTCCATAGTGAAATAAACTGTAGACAGTTCGAAGAAGCATTCCTACAAGTCTCCCAGAGAGAGCCAGTGCTCTTTGACTCCCTGGAAAATGGCACCTGGATCCTCTAAAACAACACAACGCAAACAGCCATCAGCCCCAGATGTCCTGAACATAACGACATGCATAGAAGAAGCAGACATTGAGCTGCCACAGAAAGAAATGTTCAGAATGCTACTTGGAGTCATGCAGGATATGAGGGAAAAAGCACAGGAAAAGGATGAAATGATAGAAGAGGTAAAACCATAAACCAAAGGGAAATACAAGAGCTTAGGGAGGAGGTAACAAAAACCAGTAGCAGAAACACGGACCTCAAGAATCAGCTGGAGGAATCAGAGAACCACATCAATAACTTGGAGGTCAGCCAGGCAGACTTTAACAAACACAAACAAAAATCTAATAAGGTCATCAGAGAAGGTGAAGAAAACTTAATAGCTATGTCTGATGCTATGAAGCTGAACAACATTAGAATTATTGACTTACCAGAGAAAGACACAACAAAAAAGTCATCTGCAACAATATTGAGAGAATGAATGAAAACCAGGCAACCATTCAGGAGGCTGAAAGAACACCAGCTAGATTGGATCCCAAGATTGGATCCCAAGGCACATAACAGTTAAATTGTCCAACTTTGAGGAAAAGGAGGAAAATCATGAGAGCAGCTAGGAAAAAAGAAGCAATCACATATAAATGTTCCCAAATAAGAATATGCTCAGACCTATCAGCAGAAACTATGAAGAAGAGGAGAGAGTGGAATAACGTTTTTGTGACTCCAGGTAACATTTTGCCCAGGTGATATGGCAGGGACCAGACCAAATACAGCTATACACATGGTAGACAGCTAAAAAGGAGGTCAGGAAAAGAAAAAAAAGATAATATAAAAGAAATGGTATCCTGGGAACATGGCACTAACCCACCCAAGGGGAGCATTTTGTTTACATGTCCACAGGGAAAGAAGGACCAGACTTCAACCCAGTGCTCCAAGATGTGAATGCAACATGCCGGCTTGGAGTAAGGAACCAGTGGATAGGTCTTATGGGCCGGCCCCAACCCCAAATACTAAGTGGTCACCTGCCCCACCCCTCAGAAGAATTTATTTCAAACACTGGGTCTGAATCTGCAGCTCTAGGAGAGGGACATATCTGTTTGGAGCACACAGGTGCAGAAGAAGGCGGAGGTGAAAGTGGAGCACATCCTGGCCCATCAGATTAGAGCAGCCAGTCAACAGAGAGGACTACATGGCCAGTATCAATATGAGACATGACGCCCCTCACTGACCCATAAC
Source organism: Tenrec ecaudatus (assembly GCF_050624435.1). Lineage (NCBI taxonomy): Eukaryota > Metazoa > Chordata > Mammalia > Afrosoricida > Tenrecidae > Tenrec > Tenrec ecaudatus. Next base: position 102,906,113 of record NC_134548.1, on the reverse strand, counting down.
CCTATAGGGGACAATACCAAAGACACAGTGTGGGAATTGCATCCGATCTGATCCCACCACACCGAGGCAAAACATTAAAAGGGTGCAACAGAACAGTAAGGAAATGGAGCAGCGAGGTCCCCAGGGAATGCTGAAGGTGGACTTTGGGGCCAACAGACTGGACTGGAAAACACTCGTAAAGGCCAACAAACAATCCTTGAATTAACTACCAGCTTCTTTCTTGTTGTGTTTTGTTTTTGTCATTGGTTTGTTGCTGTTGTTGTTTTGTTGTATATTGTTGCTTGCTTTTGCTCTGTCTTGTTTTTGTGCATGGTATTCTCTCCGCAGGTCTGTCTAAATAAGATAGGCTGGATGAACAATTGGAGCACAGAACAATGGGACTGACAGTTCCGCAGGGACATGGGAGAAGGGGAGGTGGAGGGAAAGGGAGTGGTGTTAATAAACCCAGGGACAAGGGAACAACAAATGATCCAAATCGGTGGTAAGGCGGGTGTCGGAGGCCTGGTAGGGCACGATCAAGGGTAATGTAACCAACAGGAATTGTTGAGACCCTGGTGGGGACTGAGCATGATAGTAGGACAGGAGAAAAGTCGAAGGAAATAGAGGAAAAGCTGGGAGGCAAAGGGCATTTATGAAAGTCTAGATAAAGGCATGCACATATGCAAACATATTTATATATGATGGCGAAATAGATCTATTTCCATATATTTATAGGTTTAGTATTAAGGTAGCAGAAGGACACTGGACCTCTACTCAAATACTCCCTCAATGCAAGAATACTTTTTTCTATTAAATTAGTATTCTACGATGCTCACCTTCCCTACACAACCGCTGAAGACAAATGTGTGTATAAGCAAATGTGGCGAAGAAAGCTGATGGTGCTCGGCCATCAAATGATGTAGCGTCTTGGGTCTTAAACGCTTTAAGGTAGACAAGTGGCCATCTAGATCAGAAGCAACAGAGCCCACATGGAAGAATCACACCAGCCTGTGTGATCACAAGGGATCAGGTGTCAGGCATCATCAGAACAAAAAATCTTACCATAGTCAATGAGGTGGGGAGTGTGGACACCCAAAGCCCATTTATAGGCCACTGGACATCCCCTTACAGAAGGGGCTTGGGGAGGAGATGAGCCAGTCAGAGTGCATTGTAGCAACGCTGAAAAAGACAACTTTCCTCTAGTTCCTAAATGCTTCCTCCCCCCACGCCCCCCGACTGTCATGATCTGAATCCTACCTTGCAAGTCTGGTTAGAGCAGAGGATGTACACTGTACAGATGGGAACTGGAAACACAGGGAATCCAGGATCGATGATCCCCTCAGGACCCCTAGTGTGAGTGGCAATACTGTCAGGGCATTGGGAGGGTGGGTTGGAAAAGGGGAACCGATTTCAAGGATCTACATGTCACCTTCTCCCTGGGGGACAGACAACAGAAAAGTGGGTAAAGGGAGACGTTGGACAGGGCAAGGTATGACAAAATAATAATTTATAAATTATCAAGGGTTTATGAGGGAGGGGGGAATGGGAGGGAGGGGAAAAATGAGGACCTGATTCTAGGGTTCTTAAAGTGGAGTGCAAATGTTTTGAGAATGATGAAGGCAATGAATGTACAAATGTGTTTTCCACAATTGATTTATGTATGGATTGCGATAAGAGGTATATGAGCCCCTAATAAAATGATGTTTTAAAAAAGAATACAATAGTATATATTTCATATGATTATGTAAAGGGTTCATAGACATGCTTACAGACTGTTCTCTGTCCCTTCATGAGTCAGGGACAGAAGAATATGTTGGATTTCACCAAGTTTGCACCAACTCATAACAACCCTATGTACAATAGAAGGAAATACTGCCTGGTCCCGCACTGTCCTTGTCCTTTAGCCCATTGTTGAAGCTGTTCTGTCAACCCATCTTGTCAAGGTTCTTCCTCTTTTTAACTGACCTTCTGCTTTATCCAACCATGATATCCTTTACCAGAGATTGAGATTGTGCCCAAAGTCCATGGGAGGAAGTCTTGCTATTCTCTAGGGAACATTCTGCCTATACTTCTTTAGATATTTGTTTTTCCTTTTGGATGACTATGGTATTTAAAAATGCATACATTTCCTCTGGCATTTCTTATTAATTGTACAGATTTCTCGTAAATATTCAGGGATTGAAAAGACTTTGATTTTGGTCCCACCCTATTCCTCAAAATGACATCTTTGCTCTTTTATTACTTTAAATAGGTTTTGCACACCAGATTTGTCCTGTGCAATATATCCTTTCATTTTTTAACTGCTGTTTTTATTAGCATTGATTGTAGATTCAAGTAAAATGAAATTTTTGAAAATGTCAACTTTTTCTCCATTTACCATGCTGTCAGCTGCTCCAGTTTTGCAGATATCTGTTTGTTTTATGTTTTATTTTTAATCCATAGTGAATGCTGGAGTATTTGATCTCATCATTTAAGTCTTCTTCATATACAACAAACAAGATTTTATCAGATGTATATCTCAGATTGTTAATGAGTATCCTTTCAATCCTGATGCCACATTCTTTCTCATATGGTCCAGCTTCTCAGATTATTTGCTTCCATACATGTTGAATTAATTAATATGATGAAAGGATACAACCTTGACACACAATGTTCCTGATGTTAAACTGTACAATATCTCCTTGTTCTGGTCTAATGACTACCTGCTGGTCAGTGTTCAGGTTCTGCATGGACACAATTAAGTATTCCAGAATTACCATTTTGGGAAATGTTCTCCATAGTTTTCTTATGATCTATACACACAGTTGAAAGGCTTTGAACAATAAGTAAAGCATAAGTAAACTTATTTTGTGTTGCTATTCTCTGCATTTAGCCAAGAAGAATCTGGCATCAGCAATGACATTCTTCATTTCAAGTCCTCTACTGACTCCAACTTGAATTTCTAGCAACTGTTTGTTGATGTTGTGCATCCATTTTTAAATTACCTTAAACAAAAATCATGTACTTGCATGTGCTATTAATGATACTGTTTGATAATTTCCTCATTCTTTTGGCTCACCATTATTTGGAAAGGAAGCAGATATGGATGTCTTCCAGTTAGTTGGCCAGGTAACTGTTTTACAAATTTCTTGGCATTAACTAGTAAATGCTATTAGTCGAATTAGCTTTTCAAAACATTTCATTTGATACTCTGTCAATTCCTGGAGGCTTGTTTTTGTTCTTTTTTCCCCCCCTTTGCTAATGCTTTCAGTGTAGTTTTGACTTCTTCCTTCAATAGCATTGGTTCTTTTTTATTTTTTTGAGATAGGACTATACTTATTTATGGGAAAGCTTTTTAGAGTAAAATACATGTGCATGTTCTCTTATTCATAGTTAGAAATTTAAGTGGCTGAATCCTGGTTAAGAAAACTTAAGCTTAGATACAGAACACAAAGTTCAATAACACTCATTAATTAGAGCAGAATTGTGTTTGAAAACTAAACATGTCTTTAAAAGCCAAGAAAATATGAAAGTGACAAATGTGTGATAGTCTTAAGTGGCCTAATATTGGGCAACTTCAAAATTAATCCACCACCTTGGGAAGCAGTCCTCTTCTTTCCCTAGGCTGTTATAGCTTAAGTTCAAAGGAGTCTATCTGTTCCTCGAATGTAGAATAGATGTGTTCAAGAGGGTGTCCTGAAGCACTTAGTGGGTTTTTGACTCAGAATCTATTGGTGTGGCTTATATAGTGTGCTGTACACTTCAAAAAGACAAGATATATGAAATCCATGTGGTCTCTAGCATGAGGCATGGGTCCCCGGGGGCAGAAAGCAATGTTGGTTAAACATGCATGATTAGGCAGATATTACAGGACAGATTCTCCCCATTGGGGGTTCACAAAAGCAATACTGAGCATTTCCTCAAGAAGAAGTCTCCATCCTATTCCCCCTCACCCCCCCCCCAACAGAATGGAGGTTATCTTCTTTGAGACACACACATCCCCTCCATCTCTTGGTCATGATTCTCCACCAGAGAGTAGGACCAATGTAGGAGTGTCTATCCAATAAGGGTAATTGTAGGATATTGCCACATGACATGGGTTATTCAGTTCTTACCCAATACAACTCTTAATGATAAGCTGTCCCCAGGGGTGAAGTTGTCTTTATGATGTACAAATGAGGGAGTAATAGATAGGTTGCAAACATTAGATTGTCTTACCACCCCGTTGTTGCCTGGGATGCTGGATTGCATGACTGCTTGACCTGAAAGCCACTGTCTATCTTTGTCCTTATAGAAGTGGTCTCCTACAATATTTGTCTGTCTTGATTTAGTTCACTCAGCATAATGTTCTTCAGGCCTGAGCATGTCATGAGGTGCTTCATGCTATCCACATTGCTTTTTAGGGATGCATACTATTCCATTGTGTTCATATACCAAAGATTCTTTGTCCGTTCTTCTACTTGAGTGCTTATGGGAAGTTTCAAGTTTCAGTGATTCGATGATCATAGGAACACATGTGTCAATGTATATTCTGTCTCTAACTTCTTTAGAGTACTGTTATATTGTATAAGATTTCTCTTCCTGGTTGCTTTTGGTCACTCCATATCACTTTCCACAATGGTTGCACATGTTTACAGACCCACCATCATTTTATGAGTGTTCCAATCTCTCTAAACTCTCTCCAGCATTTGATGTTTTCTGTTCTATTTTATTTTTTAAATTGGGCTGTCATTGTGGGTGTAGTTTTGATTTGCATCTCCCAGATGGCTGCCTATAATGAGGTTTTTTTACATGTGTTTGTTAGCCATTTGAATATCTTTCAGAGAGCTGTCTGCTCATGTCCTTTGCTCACTTTTTGATTGGGTCACATTTTTATTTTACTGAAGTGTTACAGTTTTCTGTAGATTTTAGAGATTAGTCCTTTTTTGTGTTGATGCTAGAAATTTTTCTCCAATCTGGGCACTCTCTTTTCATTCATTTGATGAAGTCTTTTGTGCACAAATGTGTCTTATTTTTTGTAGGTACAGGTCATCTAATTTGTCTTCGACGTGTGCTTTCTTAAATGCATTTTGTAGTATGTGTATGTTCTGAAATAGGTCCCTTTCATTTGTACCTATTTTCTCACTGATTGTATTTATAGCTCTCGGCTTTATATTTAAGTCCTCCTAAGTTCATTTTGTGCATGGGCAAATATAGATCCTATTTCATTCTTCCACTGATACAGATCCATTGTTTTACCCAGTATCATTTGTTGAAGATGCTGTCTCTTTCCTATTTATTTACTTACCCTCATTAAAAATCAGTTGTTTCTGGGTGGTTTCACTTACTTCAGGTTTTCTATTCTGTTCCATTAATCTATATAGCTATCATTGTACCAGTACCAAACTGGAGAATTATGGTTATGTAATTGGGTTCAAAGTCAGGTAGTGTGGGTCTTCTATTTTTTTAAGGAGTTATTTTGATTACCTTAGGTTCCTTCCCACTCCATATGAAATTGGTAATTACGTAGTTTTCCCATTTCTTTAAAGAATAAAATCAACACATCTTTTGTTTCTTTGGGTTTATTCCTAACTATTTCATATTTTGTGGCGATTACAAATGCTCTCTTCACTGGTATACAGGATTATGATTGTTAATTTTGTATGCTACTTTACTACATTCCTCAATTGCTCCCACCAGTGTATTTGTGGAGTCTTTGGAGTTTTCTACATATAAAAACATATTGTCTACAAATAGTGAGAGCTTCACTCTTTATTTGTTCAATTATATTTCCTTGATTTCTTTTTGTTATGCTCTCACATACACCATACTACTTTATGATAGATCTTGGAATGGTTTATATATATTAATGTACCTTAATTATGTTAATCTTATATTCTGTTTGATTTCTCAAAGATTTCTTTAGAAGTATAAATCAGAAATGCATTTAGAAATGAATATTAATTATGTTAGAGTACACCACTGTGATACGTGATCAGTAATGTTGATTTATTTCATACACTTAACATTGGTAAAAGTAATTGTGATTGCATTAAGACAATTCCAGTGGTTAGGCTAAAGCAAACAGATGCAATTTAACCATGAAGCTATAAATAGGACTTCTTCCAAATCAGAGGAAAAGTGGAAGACAAAGGGAAAGTTTTACTAAAGAACTTGGAGGGAATAGTTGCAGAATATTTACATTTTGCTCTGGCTTCCACAAAATATGCTTGTTAGGATTGCTGAAGTTTGAGAACCAATCCTTCTCATTCCCATTTGTTTCTCCCAATGTAGGCCTAGCATGACTTCAGCAAACAACAACAACAAAAAAACAACCAGATGATATCTGTGGTAAGAGGATATTGGAATGTTAAAATGGTTTTCAGTACAAGGGTAAATGAAAAAAATCACCACCACCTCCATCCTTTAAAACATTGTTAGCAGAGAATGGTGTGGTTTGTAGAAGTTAAACAATGGATGTTGAGAAATTAATTGAGGTCATTGTAAAAAACCCAAACCCAAACAAAGCAGTCTTGAACTAAGACAGTTGTAAAAAGAAAGACATTAGGAATGGAAAGGAAATGGTGATAGTCTAAACCAAAGCAAAAGGTTCAATCTTGACTGTCTCTCAGTACCGTCAGTCAAGTTGATTCTGACCCACAGTGACCCTACAGACTAGGATGAAACTACCCCAGTGGGTTTCCAAGGATGTAACTCTTTACAGGACACATTCTCAGCTTTCTCTTCTGGAGTGGCTGGTAGTTTCAAACTGCTAACCAGAAACTTGGCGGCCCAAAAACACAATGTACTACTTATCAGTGGAACTTGGTCATGGATTAGTAAATTATGTGCCTAGTAGAGTTGCCAGGTCTTAGGTCCTGGATCTATGAAAGATGACATATTTGACATTATGACGTTGGGAAGGAGATGTTTTTACTTTTAAAGAGAGAGATACTTCATTTTGACACAGCATTTGCGGTAGTGGCAGGTCCCTGAAGTAGGAAGACTCAGATTGCCATTGCAATCTAGAGCTGAATGCTTCATATAGAGATTTAAGCCTTGAGTGTCTTCATAAGAGAAGTGACACTTGAAGCCAAGGCAGAAGATGAGCATGACAGAGATATATAAAGGTCAAAAACATGAAAGATTAAGTGAACATCTCTTGATGTTTACAATTAGGAGACACAAAGGAGAAATATTAAGTGGGAAAGGAAGGAGGTTGAATCGATGCATCAGGAATCTTACACTTGCTTCAGCTTTCAGTCAGTGGAATATAATAACTTGACTATTGCTCATTCTTTTCAGTTTCGTGGCTCTATGAGTCTACCATATTTCTCAAGTATAATTATTGTTATGTGGCTGAGTAAACTCAGTATTTTCAAGATGTTGAAGGTCCTTGTTCATCTTCATAAATAGCAGCTTCCTTTAAGAGGTTGTTCAAAGGAACAAGATAGTGAAATCCTGTCTTGAAGATGATTTATTACCTTAAGGTTAAAAGACAGCATACTGGAAATATGTGGGATATTTAAAAATAATGTCTAATATTAACTGGGAAATTCCTATACAACGACTTTATGGTGATATAATTCAAACTTAGAAGAATGGGTGCATTTTTGTTGTTGTCAGAAAACATGTGCTATGTGTTATCTAATTCATCACAGTGAAGCTTTCTACAGAAAATTTATTTTGAAATGGCTATCACACATGTGATAGTTGGAATTCACAAAACCTCTGCCTGCCCTCACGTTTTCTGACAAAAGATGCTCCGGTTTTGTTGTTGTTGTTATTGGGATCATTCCTGCTATAGTCATTTTGAATACTGGCTTGAAAAAAATAGTCATGACAGAAAGGAAATGTGGTAGTTGCATAATCTCATGTTACCCGGAGGTTATTAAGAGTTAAGGGATGGAGTCTAGTCTGTCAATCAGGTCACAGACTGATGATGCCTCCTTGCGGGCATGGCCTTCTCATGAGGATTGTGGGAACTTCCTTTCTCTCGCTACCTTCTTGTTGACAAGCCACGCAGAGACTAGCTGAGACCGGGAATAGCACTCTCTCTGCTTCTCCTTCCTGCTGAAGAGCCACACTTGGAGAACTAGAGGAACCGCACTGGAGACCTGCGCCAGCACTGAGATGCTTCCACTGCCATTGGAGCCACAAGACTTCGCACCCACTGGCCTGTGGTCTTCCAGTGTTTTGCAACACTGCATGTGACTGCATGAGTTTGAAGAAAGATTCTTTTGACTAGTATTGGATTTATGGGCTAATATCAGACTGATGGATTTGATCTGGACTGGCAGGGATGTTTCTGTAATATACAATTAATATCTCAATATAAAGTTCATATATATATATATATATATATATATCTTGATTGGTTTCTCTAGTGTCCAGCCTAACACAGGAATTCACTAAAAAATAAAATCATAAGTTTTCCTTTATAATGTGAACGGTGTCTATTGCACAGAGAAACAAGTCAATTATATGAAACCCTTCCTATGATGAAAACAGATCAAGAGCTTTAATAATACTTTGAAAGTCTTAAAAAGGGTTCCTAACAATAATACACTAGCTTTGGAAGGTGTATGAAGCAGAAAACCAAAAATAAAGACAAATAAAACATTAAGACCTGCCAAATCCATGCCAGTTTTTGTCCCCAAACTAAAATGAACAAAGACCATTCAACTTCTAAAATACCTCCGAAGAAGAAAGCCCGAACGTGTGCTTTAATTAATGCTCCGTGTATGTTATTAGCCCAACAGATGAAGGTCTACCAATCATTTTTAGAGATAAAGAAAACACTTTTCATAATTAACCTTTTCATAAAATATCCCTAATATTTTCTAAATTTTTGTGAAAACTGCTTTTCAGCTTAAGAAAATCTGGTATGCTTAAATGTAAGATAACTTTATGTGAAGTACAAAAAATGCCTTTGAAGAAGCTATTGGGGAGTGTGCACGAAAAGCTTGCAATTATTTTTAAGTCGCATGAGGAAATGTTAAGTTGCGAGCAAAATGTCAGCAGCCTCATGATGCCTAAACAGAATGGGCATCCACTTGAATTAATATTTTAATTTGCCCTGTGCTTATTAGAGGATATATGGCAGGTTTCTGTCTGGGCTGTGAAATTCTCTGCTTTCAATTTTGGTAAAATCCTTAGCAGTCACGCTGCATTTCATGGGCAGCTAATTTCCAACCTTCCTTTAACAGGTCTTTCAGTGAGTATGGGATTTTTAAATGACATTTGCATATCTACTATGCGGTGAGTCAACATCCAGTTTCTGTGCTCTTTTATTGCAATGAAATAGGATGCAGCTTAGGAAAAACATTTGCTTCTATACCTTTTCCATTTCTCCACTGTACATATGTTTGGATAGATCTGTTATTATGTTAATTTCCTTGTGCTATCTTTGGTTGCACAGGACCATGTAACAAGAGAATTCAAGGACTTTGGAATATAATAAAATGATTTTTAGGAGGGCAATCACAGAACATATTCAACTATGGAATTCATTGTGGCCAAGGCAGATATCTTTCCTTCTGGTCCGGCATCAGGGTCGTTGAAAGGAGGTAGAATAGAAGATGTACATTTAATAATAATACATACTCTTTGCTATTTGAATAATAATTCCTTTTCCTTAGGATCCTTGGTGGCACTGTCAGATAAGTGTTCCACTGTGAACCACAAAGTCAGTGGTTGAAACTCACCAGCTGCTCCACTGAAGAATGATGAGGCTATCTCCTGCCAGAAAGATTTATAGCTTCAGAAATCCTATATGATGATCATCATGAGTTGAAATGTACACCATGACTGTGGGTGTCTTTGTTTGTTTACTTGTTTGCCTTATCCTTAAATGTAAATGTTATGAGGGAAAATGCAAGAGATTAGCCAGAAGAATGATTTGGGGAATATATTAATCGTAGAGCAGATAGGTAAAAGTTAGACAAAAGAAGGGTGTTGTATTAACTTTGAAGTGGAGAGATTAGAGCTTAGATTAATGTCTGTGAACATGTAAAAGTGGTGGCAGGTCTAGGACACCCATAGCATAAAGGATTCAACAGTGATTCCCAGACAGTCATTGCCTATAGTAGAGCTGATAGTGAGGAAAAATTTGGAGATAGTGTGGAAATTATTCTGACCAAAGTGTAATTTTAGGTCATAGAAAATAATAAATAAAAGTCTTATGTCCAATCAGAACCAATGGCATAAACAATGAATGGGAAAGGGAATAAATCATTTCACTGTGTCCAGGTGAAAACTCAAGTTATAGAAATATCATTTAAGTCTCTTGAAGTCAAATAACGAGATTATGTAAACCTCATATCTTAAATTTTGTGAGGAGAGTGAGAGAATTGTCCCTTCCAGACAGAACATTCCTAAAAGCTTTGGGGTATGCCATTTTACAGATTCCTACAGTGCCATCTGCTGTTCATAAAGATTTCCAGATTGCGACAACTATTGGTTTGAACACTACTTTATGGATATGTAGCGAGTGAAATACAATAACAGAGTGCATTCATCCACCAGGAAGTAGCAAGTCGAATGAATGTGTCTTCTTCTTCTCCTCCTCCTCCCTCTCCTCCTCCTCCTCCTCCTCCTCCTCCTCCTCCTCCTCCTTCTTCTTCTTCTTCTTCTTCTTCTTCTTCTTCTTCTTCTTCTTCTTCTTCTTCTCCTTCTCCTTCTCCTTCTCCTTCTCTTCCTCCTCCTCCTCCTCTTCCTCCTCCTCCTCTTTTTCCTCATTCTTCTAAAAGTCTTGAATGTACTTAGAAGTTCCTGACCATTTATGCAGTTAATTTAAGCATCATGACTGTCATTTTCATAACCCTCTCACTGAAAAAAAATCACTGCAATAAAAGTCTGTTTTACCAAGCAATGAAAATGCACAGAGCAGTTTGTGTAATACCAGTAGAATAGAGGATTTAAGCAAATTTCTACAGGAAATAATATGGAAATAAATTATTGAATTAATTTATCTATATAGCTTACATACTTCTGTAATATTTATGTGAATCTACTGACTCCTTCCATCTATAGAAAGAAAACTAGCGCCTTATAAATTTTTGTTTGGATTATTGACGCATGTTTTCAAAATGATTTCCTTTTTACTGTTAACATAAATTTGATTACTCTCCAACAATTTATTACAGAAAGTATGACCTTTAGCAACAGAATGAATAAATATATTAATTTATATTTTCAATAAATTATTTGTGGGGAAATATAACTTCTTGGATTTTTCAATGCCCCTTAAGCAGTTCTGACAACTTGAGACAGAGACATGTATATAATATGAAGATAGGTGATGTTTGTTTTCACTTCCCCTGGAAATATTTTATTGTTCACAAGCATGAGAATTAGATCTGTACTGCTTTTCTGACTGAATTGCTCTCATCCACGAGAGTAAAATGATTACAGAACAGGCTAGCTTCAGAAATAACTTTCTCTCTAGGTATTCACTAGATTTTGGACACACCATTAAGTCTTCACCTAAAAAACTGTTTATTGACATATATTTCGCATATCACACAATATTCAATAGTTTAAACATATTGAAGAGTCGCAAAATCATGACCACAATTTTAGAAAATGTTCTTCTATCTTGAACTCATTTAGCTCTGCATTTCCCCATAACCTTCCCTGCCATAAACCCAAGAAACTATTAATCCAGTTGCTGTCTCTATAGATTTATCTATCCTGGATTTTATATAAAGAAAAGCATACAAAAACAAAACCAACAACAATAACAAAATAAAACAGAAACTAATAAGAGCGAAATTTAATTTTAAAAATTCAAAAAGGAAAGAAAATGATAAGATGTTAATGTTCAACCTAAGTACAATTGCATTAATTCGTTTTTCAATGCCCTCTATCTTATAGCAAGGCTATTGAGATCCTTGGTCAATTATCAGAGGGAATTCATCAGAGGCTTAATTCATGTGAGGACTCTGGAAATGGATTTTAGGCTTTCATTTTCATTCATAGTTGTCTCTAAACTAGGTGTTCAGAATTTAAGAACTCATACTGTTTCCTCCTCTGGTCTTGGATTTTATTATTTACAATCTGTGTTACACTGGGGTGTTAGAACAAGAAATTCAGTGACACTCATGTGTGTAAGAAAGAGTTTTATATCAGGGAGTAATTATGTATTAAGAAAACATCCAAGTCCAGTTCAACTGAAGTTCGTAAGTTCTTTTTCAGACTCAAGCAGTCACATGGAATGATGCAGAATGCAAGAAAATCTCAAGCCGTTGATGGAAATGTTATGCGGATCGAAGGTCGGTGGAAGCATGGCTGGGCTCCAGCGACTCTTGAGGTGACAAGCAAGCAGGAAGGTGAAGGCAGAGAGAGAAGGGGAGGTCACTGGTCCCTCCTTATGAGAAGGCCATGCCCACAAGGAGGAACCATTAGGCTGTGAACTACTTGACAGTTTGGATACCACCTCTATACTTTTATATATCTTCAAGTTCACATAAAATTACATAATTACCACAGATCACCCTTTCTCAACATGATACCTTTATACAACTTGAAACATATTACCTAATTTTAAAACAACAATAACAACAATATCATATTTGTGCCTAACAGGATAAAAGTAAAATGCTTAAAACTGAAAATATATCTGGCTCATTTAAAACTAATATCCTATAAGTGAAAAACAAAAATATTCTATGACTAAAAATTACTGTTATATGAGCACCTACACTTGAATCCTATAATCCTAGCAACATCTTCCCCCATCAATGAATGTTTGTAAGCGAGCCACTCCCTGCCTTTATCTCCCCCCCTTTGGGGTATCCAATTTCTGTATTGCACATTCTTTTTTTTTACATTTTATTAGGGGCTCATACAACTCTTATCACAATGGTGATTTTTCAGAAATAAGTAGCAAGACCTTTCTTCCATGGCACTTCTAGCGTTTTGTTTGTCACCAAGGTTTTTTATCTTTTGTACTACCCAGGGGCTTTTCTAGAAGAGCTAATTCCACTGTAAAGTACAAGAATACTCACTTACTGCTATCGAGTTGATGCTGACTCAGAGCAACCCCATAGGACAATGTAGAACTGCCCCAGGGAGTTTCCAAGGCTGTAACTATTTACAGGAGTAGACAGTCCTGTCTTTCGCCTGAGGAGTGACTGGTGGTTTCAAACGGCCAGTCTTGTAGATTTCAGTCCAACACGTAACCATTAAGTAAAACAGAACGACTACGAGGGTGCTGGTTACAGATGTTGTTGTGTTTGTTAAGTGTCATTGAAATGGTTCCAAATCATAGTGACCCCTATGTCCAATAGAAGGAAATTCTGTCCAGCCGTGTGCTATACAGACAATTGTTATATTTCAACCCCCTTTGTAGCCATTGCGTTAATGTACCCCACTGAGGATCTTCCTAATCGCCGCTGCCCTTCTACTTTACCTAGCATGATGTTTGTTTCCCCAGGAACTCGTCTCTTCTGATTACATGGACAAAGTACATGACATGAAGTCTTGCCATCTCCCTTCTAAGGAACATTCTAAGAGTACTTTATGTACACTGATTTGTTTGTTCTTTCAATAGTCATAGCCAGCATCTTAATACAAATGCATAACTTCTTCTCGAGTTTTTCTCTTCATTTCTATCTTTTAGTTATATATAAGACAATTTAAAATAATATGGTTGGGGTTAGACACAGTATGATCCTCAAAGTGACATCCTTACAAGGTAGACACTTTCATTACAAATGGGAGAAATCAGAGAAAAAGAAAGGATAGAATGATACCAAGCAAGTCCCAAACCCAGCATAACAAGTAGGCTTACGGGCTTGAAAAGAAGCCTCTTTTCTATGGGAGCATATAGGCAGTGTCACTGCCTTTCAGATTTTGGGTGTGGGATGTAGCCTCTGAATTCTGAGGGGAGGGTCCTTGATCCTAAGCTTCAGCTAATTCTTCCAGGTTTACTAGGATGTCAACTTGGCTCTCTCAATTTTGGGTGGCCCCATTCTTCTAGTATAGCAGAATAGCTGCCACAGTGCCTTAACCCTTGCAGGCCCTGCTCTTCTGCCCTTTGGATATGGAAGCCCTGACTCCTGGACACATCCCTAAGACACTCTTGAATTACATACCCACACTCTGGAACAGAGTTGGGAAATATTTGTATTTGTCTGAAATTTCCTCATGGTTATATTTAGGTTATTCATTTGGGGCAGGAGTGTAATAGAAGAGATGCTGTGTCCTTTAAGGTGAATAGGATTTTTTATAATAGATGATATTACAATTGATCAATTGGTTAAACTGGTGTCTCACATGTTTGCCCACTACAAAATTACTGTTTCCTTTTTCAATAGTTTTCGGCCTATTGATGATTCTTAGCACAAAGTATGACTATGATCATAACAAAATGGTGACTTTTCTAGCTCTATTATCTTTTTCACGGGTTTATTGACCTATAATTCACAAAGCATACAATTTAATGTAGTGGTTTAAATATATTAAAAAGCAAGTGCAATCACCACAGCACTCAATTTTATAGCAGTTTAGTCATTTTTGTGCTCATTATTATTTTCTCTATTTTCCCTTGCAATGTCCTTTCCCATAGCATAAGAAACATAATTCTAACCCTGAGAAACAACCCTAAGAAATCCAGGTACTCTCTCTGTAGGCTTACCTACCCTAGAATCCATATAAAGAAAAACACACAACCCACACACAAAAACAACAAAAACAAAATAAAACACAGAAAAATCTCAGTCCCAAAGCAAGGAGAAAATAATTGAAGTGATAACAAATCTAAAATAGGCCAATACGGAAAACAAATGATACAGTGTTAAAATTTAACCTAATTATCAGTATAAATGCACTTGTCAAGGCCTCCTGTCTGATAGCAAAGCTACTCACACACCCTAGTCAATGAGCGTAGGGGGTTCTCAGGAGGCTGAATCCCTGTGGGGACCCTGCAAATGGAATTTGGACTTCCATTGTCATCCAGAGCCTTCTGAAAACCAGGTTTTGAAAAATTAGGTTCAAATTCTTTTAATTTCTCAGGTATTAGATTTTAGAATTTAGAATCCTTGGAGTACACAGGCTGGTGTGTTTCTTCTGCATAGATTTAACTGATACCTCACTTAGATGGCTGCTTCTTTTAAGACAAGCCTTTAAGATCTCAGACACTGTTCTTTCTAAAAGCTGGCATCATCTGATTTCTTTACCACATTTTGCTATATAGCATTCATATCTTCATGAGGGCAAGTATCTATTAGGGCCATTTCTTAAGAACTCATGTTCTTAAATTACCTCAATCATTGCTGATTTATTTTTACACTAGATACACTCAAACACACCTTTTCGATATTATGCCCCAGATCACAACATAGGATATATTAAAAAAAACGAATTGCAGAGACTTTATGAAAAATATTTAGGGACTGACACCAGAAATGACAGGTTACAATAGAAATGAAGAGATAAATATATAATAATAATAATGCATGAACTGATAAAATAAAGCATATGTATGTTTCTGTGAGCAGAACCTTTCAGAATATTTTATTTCCCATTTTTAGGCACATGGTCATAAACATTCACTACAGCTGTGTGATGATTAGATATTATATCAACAAGATACTCTGGGTGAAGGTAGGGGTGGAGTTCAACCTATCAATGGGTCCCAGCCTGATGACACCTCCTTGGGGCTGTGGCCTTTTGTGTAAGAAAGAGGTCAAGCAGAGTTGAATTCTCTTTGGCCCTTCCACTTCTCTTGCATATGGTTCTTTGGCTTCTTGCTCATTCCAGAAGCTCTCAGCCAACTACTGACAGTGTATTCATTGTGTACCAACAGTAGATTCATTCAGCTGACTTCGGGATTCATTTCCCTCTGCATCTGGAAGCCTGTGCCTCTTGATACCTCTGCATCCTGGTTCCTGTTCATGAGCTTCCGTGAGTCCGAAGGTTGACTTGAACTGGACTGAAAGCCATTTCTTGATATAAATATCTTTCTCCATAAAA
Source organism: Tenrec ecaudatus (assembly GCF_050624435.1). Lineage (NCBI taxonomy): Eukaryota > Metazoa > Chordata > Mammalia > Afrosoricida > Tenrecidae > Tenrec > Tenrec ecaudatus. The sequence continues at coordinate 102,890,198 of NC_134548.1, read as the reverse complement.
AAACATACAAGTGTTTCTGGATTTGCTTTTCTAGAGAATGCAGTGTAACATATTTGGTACTGGGACTGGGTCCACAGAAACAAAATCATAATGATGAGTTCTCAAAATTGGTTCTCAGGCCTAATTAGGCCTAAAGGCATTGAGACCTCTGCCTTTGCCTCTGTAAGTATGGATAAGTATATGACTATTATTAAAGAGAGCACTATTAACCCATGAAGTGAAATGGTAAAGTTATGACCCCAAATAGCACCACCAATAGATGAAGTGTTGATTAGAAGTGAGACTCTGAGTGATTGTGTTTGTTACTTTTCTACAATTTTGTCAGGATGAGAAATATAGGGAAGCTGGTGGGTTGGTACTTCTTACAATAAGTAACCTGTTAAAGGAAACGGATGGTCTCAGAACTTTGGAATCCTCACTCAAATGCTATATAAATGACCTCAATGTTTCTACTTGTTAAAGCCAGTAAGCCTTATCTCTGTTAGTAGCAGAACTGACATTACTGAAAATCAAACTCAAAGACTTATTATAGGAGTAGCTCAATTACAGTGCCAGCTTACTTATCAACCAAGAAAGGTGTCTAATATTATAATGAGATCCCTGATTGGAAGAAATGTGACTCTGGAACTTGGGTGGGAAGATTCCATTGAGCCACTCTAGACACCAGCATCAATATTCCCATCCACTCTTAGTTAAGCTATTATTAGCCCAACTATGCATGCTGTAACTATGCCCAGGTACAACGCCTGGGACTGCATCTGGACATTTCCTGAGGCATATGCCTAACACAAAAATGCTTTGTGTTCCCAAGAAACACCCTACCGACCAAAAATTGCCTCTAGATCTATTACTTCACTTAAGCAACAGCTAGTCCCCAAATAGTGACCTCTAAAAGAAATGCACTATACTACTAAAGACATGCTATTTTTTTCTTATATTTATAGACAGAGACCTGGCGAATATGAGTGGGAATGTTTATTAAGGGTATGGGATGATGGTGCAAGGAACATAAACTTTGATCAGCTTGAAATAATAGATATGAGTTCACTAAATAAAGATTCTTAATTCAATGAAATTATAGATATGAGTCCACTAATACATATCCTTAATCAAATGCTTCAACTAGAAAGGTTAGGAGAGGATCTAATAATTAATTTGGTTGGTTTGTTGAAGTAAGGGTTGCAAGATGAATTACCCTAATTTAAGTTTAAGCACCAAACTTACCTTGATATACCAGAGCAGGGGGGTAGGGCCGGCAAACTGAAGCTCTTGAGAAATATTTGGCTCTTTCTGTACACACTTGTGGCCCTGAAGTAAAATTGAAAGTGAAAACAAAAATATTACAGTTTCATTTATAAAAACTTTTCAAGCAATTGTTCAGATAATGCTGATTTTACATTTGTAAACATATATTTATGGCTCTCAAATAATTTTTACAGTGTTGGGAGGGATAGGGTAGGCCCTTCTGCCATAGAAGAAGGCATCCAAAAAGACACAGGGAAATTGGCATGTTAGAGTGGTGTGATAGTTATATAATCTGTTGTCAATTTGAGAGGATTATGAGTAAGGGAGTAGAAGTTAGCCTGCTGAGATAGTTTGTTTAATGTGCCAGCCTGGCCAATACACACAAGTGGAATTGATTGAAGGGCGGAGAGATAAATGGCTCTGTGAGCCTCGCCTTTCTGGTCTCTCGCTCTTTAATCACTGGACCAGTGTCCGGCTGCCTTGCTTGTTCTGTGCCTCAATTTACATGGTACACTACCTGTGGGATGCCTAGGCTGTAGACTGTGTCACTGTAAGTTGAGGTACCTTTAATACCACATGATTGGAATTTATATCTCTGGAACTAGGCACTGACAGAGACCTGGCTGAGAGTTGGTGACCTGCCTTGCTGTTTGCTGCCTGTGCTGGGATAGCCTAGCTCTCTCTACAGAGGACTACCTGGCAGCCCTCAAGACTTGAAGGACTGCTAGTGTCTCAAAACTCCCTCATGGGAGTGCGTTGCACTGAGCCATTTGTACTGCTTTAAAATTTAACTGTTCATTTCTTGTATTATATATCTATCTATCTGTATATCATTTAACAGTTCATTTATTATATATATATATAATTATATATAATATATAATTATCAGCAATCTGGTTTTATCTCTCTAAAGAACCCTGTCTAACACATTTTGGTACTAGGAATTCTTCTAGAGAAAAAGAATAATAAATATGGGCTTCTTAAATTAGCTCTCCAGCCTGATTAGTCTTAACACTAGTGATGCTACTTCAACATCCCAAAGTATGGATAAGTCTGCTACTCTTCCTAATCCATGGTGTGAAATAGCAAAGATAATACCTAAAGTAGCACCACCTATAGATGAGGTGCTGGTTAAAGGAGAGGTTCTGAGTGATCATATTTTTTATATTTTCCAGGAGTTTTGTAAAGATGGCAAGTACAGGGAAGCTGGTTGGATGGTCCTTCTTTCAATGGGAAGTGTGATTAAGGAGAGGGATGATCTCAGAGCCTCCAAAGTGCACCTCAGGGGCAGACTAACGGATTTGAAAACTTCCATCTGTGATACAAAGGAGAGCCTTCTCTCCTAGTAAATGAGCTGACATTGCTGAGAACCAGGTCCAGAGTCTCATTATATGAGTGGCTGAATTACAACGGCAGCTGAATTGCAGATCTAGAGCAATGTCTGAAACCAAAATAAGGGCATTGATTAGGAAAAATTGGGACCCTGAAACATGGGATGGGAACAAATGGGCCGATGATACAGAAGAGGAGGATATTGAGCCCTTAGAAACAATTGACAGACCCCAGTCAATAGATCCACCCCTCCCAGCTGAAACTATTAATTCACAATCCACACCTGAGCAGATTGGCTAAAGTATTCAAGTTAATATGCCAAGTGGGGCTGCAGCAGTAGCATTGCCTGAGATGCCTTACAAAATGTTGCTGAGAGCACCCAGGAAACATCCTCACCACCCATTATTTCCGCTAGAACTGTCACTAAAATTAAGTCTCAGAAACCTCCTAAAGGTGAGGTTGAGATGATTATCCAAGAAGTGCGCTATACTCATAAAGATCTGATCGCATTTTCAAATAAATACAAGCACAAGCCTGAGGAATATTTCTGTGAATGGTTACTAAAGGTGTGGGATACTGGTGCACGAAATGTAATATTAGACCGTTCTGAGTTTCTGGATATGGGACCCCTAAGCACATACTCTTCTTTCAGTGCTTTGCAAGAGAGGTTAAGAGAGGATCTAATTCTTTATTTGGTTGGTCCAATGAAGCATGGGCTGCCAGATGGCCTAGATTGGACCAATTTGAAGTACCTGACCTATATTGGTGCACTGTAGAGGAAGGCATCCAAAAGCTTAGAGAAATTGGTATGTTGGAATGGATGTATCAGGATATTCCCATAGACCCCAAAAGGGGGTGTCCTGAGGACATACCCTTTACCACAACCATAAGGAACAAGTTTGTGAAATGGGCCCCAGCATCTCTTAAGACTCCTGTAATTGCTATTTTATGTGCACCAGGATTAACAGTGGGCAATGCCCTAAGCGAACTCCGACATTTGCCCACAATGGGGCTGATTGGTCCCCGTGATGATAGAGGGCAGGCGTCAGCACTGAATCAACAGAGACAGGGTGGGCGTGGTTATAATAGACAACAAGGTTTCAGTAGTAATCAAAGCAACCTGTCTTGTGTGGAATTATGATATTGGCTACTTAGCCACGGTGTCCCTAGCAATGAAATAGATGGGAAACCTATTTACGTGATCTATACAGGCAAAAGAATGGCAGATCAGGTGACCAGCAGAATAGACAGTCATGGTCGCTCAATCAATTACCAGACCTGAGCCAGTTTACAGACCACAACCACTTGAATGAGGGGGAGGCCGGGTCCCTTTGAAGGAGGACCCTGCTACATCACCGAAGGCCTATACTGTTAGTCTTTCTTCTAGCCTTCCCCAAAGGGACCTGCGGCCTTTAACAAGAGTGACTATTCATTGGCGGAATCAAACTAATCAAACTTTTGGGGGATTACTGGACACTGTCTCGGAACTGACACTAATTCCAAGAGACCCAAAGTGTTTCGAAGGCCCACCAGTCAGAGTGGGGGCTTATGGAGGTGAAGTTATCAATGGAGTTTTAACTCAGGTACGCCTCACTGTGGGTCCGGTGGGCCCCCAGACCTATCCTGTGGTTATTTTCCCAGTTCCAGAATGCATCATTGGAATAGACATACTTAGTAATGGGCAGAACCCCCATATTGGATCCCTGAAATGTGGATTAAGGGCTATCATGGTGGGAAAGGCCAACTGCACACCATTAGAACTGCCATTACCTAGGAAATTAGTAAACCAAAAGCAGTACTGCATTCCTGGAGGGATTGCAGAGATCAGTGCCACCATCAAAGACTTGAAAGATGCTGGGGTGGTGATTCCTACCACATCTTTGTTTGACTCACCTATTTGGCCTGTAAAGAAGACAGATGGATCCTGGAGAATGAGAGTGGATTATTGTAAACTTAACCAGGTGGTGACTCCAATTGCAGCTGCCGTTCCAGATGTGATTTCATTGCTTGAGCAAACTAATACTTCTCCTGGTACTTAGTATGCAGCTATTGATCTGGCTAATGCCTTCTCCTCAAAGGACCACTAGAAGCAGTTTGCCTTCACCTGGCAGGGGCAACAATACACTTTCACAACTCTCCTCCAGGGGTACATCAACTCTTTTTCCCTGTGCCATAATTTAGTCGGAAGGGAACTTGATCACCTGTCTATTCCACAAAATGTCACACTGGTCCATTATATTGATGACATTATGCTGATTGGACCCACTAAGGAGGATGTATCAAAGATTCTAGTTGCCTTGGTACACTATCTGAGTACAAGGGGTTGGGAAATTAACCCAATGAAGATTCAGGTACCCTCCACATCAGTAAAATTTCTAGGGTTCCAGTGGTGTGGGGCATGTCGAGATATTCCTACTAAAGTGAAGGATAAGCTATTGCATTTAGTGCCCCAAATGACTAAAAAGAGGCACAAGGTCTAGTGGGCCTCTTCGGATTTTGGAGGCAACATATCCCTCACTTGAGTGTTCTACTTAGAACTCTTTATCAAGTGACATGAAAAGCCTCCAATTTTGAGTGGGGCCCAGAACAAGAAAAGGCTCTTCAACAGGTTCAGGCTGCCGTGCAAGCTGTGTTGCCACTGGGACCATATGATCCAGCTGACCCAATGGTGCTAGAGGTGTCAGTTGTAGATAAAGATGCAGTGTGGAATCTTTTTCAGACCCCTATTGGTGAATCACAGCGTAGACCATAAGGATTTTGGAGTATAGTTTTGCCATCCTCTGCAGACAACTACTCCCCCTTTGAAAAACAGCTGTTGGCCTGTAACTGGGCCTTGGTGGAGACTGAATGCCTCACCATGGGTCACCAAGTCACCATGAGGCCTGAACTACCTATCATGAACTGGGTATTGTCTGACCCACGTAATCATAAAGTTGGACATGCACAGCAACACTCCATTGTTAAATGGAAGTGGTATATACAAGATCAGACTAAAGGAGGACCTGAAGGGACAAGTAAGCTGCATGAAGAAGTGGACCAAATACCCACAGTCTCCACTCCTGTCACATTACCTTATTTCTCCCAGTCTACACCTATGGCCTCCTGGGTAATTCCTTACCACACTTTAACTGAAGTCCAAAAAAATCATGCTTGGTTTACAGATGACTCTGCACGATGTGCAGGTGCCACTCGTAAGTGGACAGCAGCAGCACTACAGCCCCTTTCTGGGATCTCCCTAAAGGACAGTGGTCAAGGGAAATCTTCCCAATGGGCAGAACCTCAAGCAGTGCACCTGACCATTCAATTTGCATATAAGGAAAAATGGCCAGATGTGAGACTATATTCCGATTCATGGGCTGTGGCTAATGCCTTGGCTGGATGGTCAGGGAATTGGAAGGACCATGATTGGTAAATTGGTGACAAGGAGCTGTGGGGAAGAGGTATGTGGATAGACCTCTCTGAATGGGCCAAGAAAGTAAAGATAATTATATCTCACTTGAACGCTCACCAAAGGATTACCTCTGAAGAGGAGGACTTTAACAATCAAGTGGATAAGATAACACGCGCTGTGGAGACTGGTCCTCCTCTTTCCTCTGCCACTCCTGTTATCGCCCAATGGGCACATGGACAAAGTAGACATGGTGGCAGGGATGGAGGTTATGCATTGGCACAGCAACATAGACTTACACTCACCAAGACTGACTTGGCCACTGCCACTGCTCAGTGCCCCATTTGCCAGTGGCAGAAACCCATATTAAGTCCACGATATAGGACCATTCCTCAGGGAGATCAACCAGCAACTTGGTGGCAGGTTGATTACATAGGACCACTTCCATCATGGAGGGGGCAGCGTTTTGTTCTTACTGAAATAGACACCTACTCTGGATATGGATTTGCCTTCCCTACACGCAATGCTTCTGCCCAAACTACTATTCGTGGACTTACAGAATGCCTCATCCACCATCATGGCATCTCACATAGTATTGCTTCAGATCAAGGAACTCACTTCACAGCAAATTCAGTGTGGCAATGGGCCCATTCCCATGGAATCCACTGGTCATATCATGTTCCTCATCATCCTGAAACGGCTGGCTTGATAGAACGAAGGAATGGGGTCCTAAAGACTCAATGTCGATGCCAACTAGGTGCAACAACTTGTGGGGCTGGGACAATGTTCTCCAGGAAGCTGTATACACTCTAAACCAGCAGCCAATATATGGTGCTGTGTCTCCAATAGCCAGAATTCATGGGTTCAGGAACCAAGGAGTGGAAGCTGGAGTGGCAACACTCACTATTACTACTGGTGATCCACTTGCAGCATTTTTGCTTCCTGTCCCAGCAACCCTGTGTTCCTCAGGCCTGGAGGTCCTGGTCCCGAAGAAAGGAACTCTCCCACCTGGAAACACAGCACGGATTCCACTGAACTGGCAGCTGAGAATGCCCCCTGGCCACTTTGGAATTCTCATGTCTTTGGATCAACAGGTCAGGAAGAGTGTCACTGTACTAAGTGGTGTGATTGATCCTGATTACCAAGGAGAAATTGGACTGATTACCAAGGAGAAATTGGTGTTACATAATGGAGGTAAAGAAGAATATGTCTGGAATCCAGGAGATCCCATAGGCTGACTCTTAGGGCTACCATGCCCTGGTATTAAAGTAAATGGTAAATTACAGCAACCTAATCCTGACAGGTCTTATAATGACCCAGACCCCTCAGGAATGAAGGTCTGGGTCACCCCACCAGGTAAAAAACCGCAGTCAGCTGAGGTGCTTGCTGAGGACAAAGGTAATACCGAGTGGGCAGTAGAAGTTAGTTCTACCTATCAGTTACGACCACATGATCAATTGCAAAAGCGAGGTTTGTAATTGTCAATACATTTTCTTTTTATGTGCTTATTGCATATCTTTCCTTTGTTCGGGTATGATATATCAGATACAATTGGACTCTTCATTTATAAAGTATGATAGATGATTGATGATAAGTATAAGTCATTTCATCAATGTCTGGAAATTATATAAGTATAAATGGCTAAAGAATTGTGTACAGGTGCCAGGTTGGCAAGGGGTAGATTGAGTATAGTTAATTTATTGTGCTAGCCTGGCCAATAAACACAAAAGGGGTTAATTGAAGGGCGGAGAAATAAATGACTTGGTGAGCCTCGCTTTTCTGGTCTCTCGCTCTTTAATCATTGGACCAGTTTCCATCTGCCTTGCTTGTTCTGTGCCTCAATTTACAGGGTACTTTACCCGTGGGACGCCTCGGCTGTGGACTGTGTCACTGTAAGTTGAGGTCCCTTTAATACCACATGACTGGAATTTACATCTCTGGAGCAGGGCACTGACAGTTGGTGACCTGACTGACGGTTGGTTACCTGCCTTGCTGTTTGCTGCCTGTGCTGGGATAGCCTAGCTCTCTCAAGACTTGAAGGACTGCCAATGTCTCACAACTCTCTCACGGGAGTGAGTTCCACTTAGCCATTTGTACTGCTTTATAATTTAACAGTTCATTTCTTGTGTTATATATCTATCTTTATAAATATATATATAATTATCAGCAATCTGGTTTCATCTCTCTAGAGAACCCTGTCTAACACACCTGTCAATCAGGTCAAAGCTTGATGATCTCATTTGGAGGTGCGAAGAAGTAGCTCATTGGAGGCAGGACATATACTCACTCCTTGGACGACATTGCAGCTGACAAGACCATGGAACTATGCTAGTGCCCTGAACTGGAGGAGCCTTGTGAAGACCTTTGCCAGTGTTGAGATGCTTACAATACCACTGGATCCACGAGAATTCCCACCCATTGGCCAGTGATCATCCTGCATTTGGCATCATTGCATGTGTTTCATGAGTCTGAAGAGGACTTTATAGATTGCTATCTGACATATGGACTAATATCAGACTTATGGACTTGATCTGGACCTGGCTGTGATGTTTTCCTAATGTACAGTTACTCTTTATATAAAGCTCTTACTTATACACATATGATTATTTAAGAATTTGTTTCTCTAGTCTACCCAGACTAACACAAGTGGATCTATCAAGATAAACCTATAGACCCACAAAGGGAGTGCCTCAAGGACACACCTTTTACTTTTTACCAAAACAGTAAGAAAAAATGTGTGAAGGGAGCCCCAGCATCTCCAAAGACTCCTGTGATTACTGTTTCAGTCAGTCAGGTTTGACAGTAGGAACTTCCCTAAGTGAATGAAGACACTGGCCTGTGATGGCGCTGATTGGGGCCCATGGGTCTAGGGGCCAAGTAGCAGCACTCACTGGACAGAGGGATGGTGGGTGTGGCTGCTGTAGAAGACAGAAGAAGATCCAAATTAGTAATCATAATAGCCTGACTCATGTACCTGTTGCATTGGCTACTTAGTATGGTGTTCCTAGTGAAAGAGATGAGAACCCTACTATATGTTTGCCTATACAAGCAGAAAAATTCTAGATCAGGTGAATAACAGTCTAACTGGAAGCATCAGAATAGATAATCACAACCTCTCAATCAATGCCAGACTTTAGCCAGTTTAAAGACCCACAATTTCTTGAATAAAGGGGAGGCTGGGTTCTTTTGAGGAAGGACACCACTAACCACAAGATGTTCATATTCTTAGTCTTTCTCCTAGTCTTTTCCAAAGTTGTCAGTGGTGGCCTTTCACAAGATTGACTGTTCACCGGGGAAAAAGAACTAGTCAGACTTTGGGGGGACTACTAGGCACAGGCTTGAAATTGACATCAATTTCATTAGACACAAAACATTTTGAAGGCCCACCCAAGAGTAGGAACATATTAAGTCCAAGTTACTATAGAGTATTACCTCATGTCTGTCTCACAATGTGTCCAGTGGGTCTGTGAACCGATCTTGTAGTAATTTTCCCAGTTCCAGAATGCTTTATTGGAACAGACATACTCAGCACCTGACAGAACCCCCATATTGGATACCTGAAATGTTTAATAAGGCTATTATAGTAGGAAAAGCCAAGTGGGGGCTTGTAAGATTTCCTTTGCCTAGAAAAATAGTAAAGCAAAAGTAGTACCACATTCCTGGTGGTATTGCAGAGATCAGGGCCACCATCAAGAACTTGTAGGATGTAGGGGTTGTGATTCCCACTACATCCCCATTTAACTTGCCTATTTTATTTGTGCAAAAATAATATGGATCTTGAAGAATGCCAGTGGATTATGGTAATCTGTACCAAATGATGGCTTCAATTGAAGCTGCTGTTCCAAATGTGGCTTAAAAGCTTGAGCAAGTCTGACATATGACATGCAATATTTGCTATGCAGATATTGAAATGACCCATGACTTTTTCTCACATCCAGTTTCAAAAGACCACCAGAAGCAGTTTCCCTTCAGAAGGGAAGGGCAACACTACACTTTTATCACTCTTGCTCAAGGTTATGTTAACTCTCTGGGCTTGTGCCATAATTTAGTATCCAGGGACCTTGATCATCTTTCCCTTACATAAAAATATCACAATGGTCCATTACTTTGATGGCATTATGCTGATAGGATTTATTAAGGAAGAAATGCCAATGACTTTAGATTTACTGGTAAAATGTCTGTGTGCTAGAATGTGGAAAATTTACCACCACTAACCACCCCCCAAAAAATCAAGTGCCTTCAAATTCAGTGAAATTTCTAGGGATCCTGTGGTGTGAGGGCATGTCGAGATTGCTCTACTCAAGTGAAAGATAAGTTATTGAATCTGGCCCCTCCCACAACTAAAACGGAGGCACAACACCAGTGGACCTCTTTGGAATTTGGAGTCAATATATTCCACATTTGGGAATGCTACTCCTGTCTATCTATCAAATGACTCATAAGCTGCCAGAAAAAGAGAAGGCTATTCAAAAGGTCTAAGCTGCCATGCAAGCTGCTCTGCCACTTAGGTTATATGACACAGCTGATCCAGCAGCACTTGAGGTACCAGTGGCAGATAGAGATGCAGTTGGGAATCTTTGGCAGACCTCGATTGGCAAATTGGAACACAGACCTTTTGGATTTTTGGAGAAAGCTCTGCCATCCTTGGCAGAAAACTACTCCTCTTTCAAAAAACAACTTCTGGAATTTAGTGAAGGCTGAATGCCTTATTATGGGTCACCAAGTCACCATGAGGCCTGAGCTGCCCCTAATGAACTGTATGTTTTCTGACCCACAGACTAATAAAGTTGCATATGCTGAGTAGCACTCCATCATTAAATGGAAGGGGTATATATGAAATTGGGCTAGAGCTTGTAGCTGAAGGTACAAGCAAGCTGCATGAAGAATTGACCCAAATGCCTATCGTCTTCACTCCTGTCACACCAATCACCTCACTCCTGTCACCGTTCCCCTAGTCTGCATCTAAGACTCATTGGGAAATCCTTATTAACAGTTGACCGAGGAACAGAAAACTCATGTGCTTGTACCACTCAAAATGTAGAGCAGCATCACCACAGCCCATTTCCGGGACCTCTCTGAAAGTCAGTCGTGAAGGGAAATGCTCCCAATGGCAGAAGAGTGAGTAGTACACCTAAAGGTGTAGTGTGCTTGGAAGGAGAAATGGCCACCCGTTAGACTGTATACAGATGTATGGGCTGTTCCCAATGGCTTGGCTGAATGGTCAGGGATTTGGAAAGAACGTGATTGAAAAATCATTGACAAGGAGGTGTGGAGAAGAGATATGAGGATAAACCCCTCTGAATGGGCCCAAAAGGTAAATATATTTGTGTCTTGTGTGAATACTCACCAAAGGGTTACTTCTTCAGAGAAGGAATTTATGTGGATAGGATGGCATGTTCTATGGGAATCAATAGGTCCATGAACACAATGGCCATAGTGGAAGGGATTCTGGTTGTGCGTGAGCACAACAATCCAGACTTCCACTCACCATGGCTGACAAGATGTGTTAGTCTGGGTTGACTAGAGAAACACAATTCATAGACAGTTATATGTATATAGGAGAGAGCTTTATATACAACAGCAATTGAATATTGAGAAAAACATCCCAACCCAGTCCAGATCATGTCCAGAAGCCTGATATTAGCCCATATGTCTGATACTGTTCTATAAAGTTTTCTTCAGACTCACAAAACACATGCAATGGCTCCAAATGCAGGGAGATCACAGGCCAGTGGGTGGAAAGCCTTGTGGATCCAGTGGTGGTAGAAGCATCTCGGTGTTGGTGTGGGTCTCCACATGGCTCCTCAGCTCCAGGACTCTGGCTGCCTCAGCCTTGCTCCAGCAGACTCGTTGTTAGTAATGTCTCACAGGGAGTGAGCACGTGTCTTGCCTCCAGTGAGCTATTTATCTCCTCGGCACCTCCAAATGAGGTCTTCAAGTTGCAACCTGATGGACAGGCTAAACTCCACCCTTCACTCGTATGTCTCAAATTGACAACACATTGTGTAACTACCACACAAGTCTACTGCAACTACTAAGTGCCCAATCTGACAACGGCAGAGACCAACACTGAGTCCAAGATATGAGACCATTCCTCAGAGTGATCAAAAAGCAACTTGGTGCCAAGTTGATTACAGAGGATCACTTCATGGAAAGGGCATCATTTTAATCTTACAGGTATAGACACTTACTCTGGATGGAGATCTGCTTTTGCCAAAACTACTTTTGCAAAAACTATTTACAGAATGTCTCATGCGCCAATATGATAGCCAACCCATCCCCTCAGATAAAGGTCCTCCACAGAAAATGAATTGCAGCAATGGACCCATGCTCATGGAATCCACTAGTCTTACCAGATTCTCCATCATCCTGAAGCATCTGGCTTGATAGAACAATGAAATTGACTTATAAAATTCAGTTATGTCAGCAGCTTGATGGGAACACCTTGGAAAGTTGAGACAATTTCCTTCAGGAGCCTACATATGCTCTAAATCAGCCTCCAGTGTATGTTCCCGTCTCACCAATAGCCAGGATTCACTGGTCCGGGAATCAAGGGTTGGAAATAGGAGTGGCATTACTTGCTATTACTCTTAATGTCCCACTAATCACATTTTTGCTTGCTGCCCTTGCCTACAACCCTCTGTTCTTTGGGTCTGGAGATCTTAGTTCAAAAGGGGGAAATACTAACATATGGAGACACAGCACTGATTCCCTTGACTTGGGAGTTAAGAATGCCTCCAATCCATTTGGACTCCTCATGCCTCTGGGTAAACAGTCAAAGAAAAGGAACACGAGCATCCAGATGGATGGGTGGTAAGTGCTGCAATTCATGCGAGGGAAACATTGCTTTCCCGAGTTGTTTTCGTTCAGGCTCTGTCTCTGTGGTAGGCATAGCCCTTGGAAATCAAAGAGAGCTTGTCTGTCAGAAGAAAAAAAATATGAAGAAAATCCAGGAGATTATCAAGGAGGAAAAAAGAGGCTATATTGGCTACCGCCCAGAAGTAGCAGAGGGATTCTGAGATCATGCAGCAAAAGCAGAAAGCAGTTAATGAGGAGTCTGCAGACAAGGGAAAAATGATGTTGGATAATTTGGGAAACTTGGGTGCTACTGCCTTTGAAATGTATCATGTGCCCCAAGATCAAGATTTTGCAGACTGAACAATCATTACATATGTTATAACTTATCCTTATAAAGTGTCTATTTAATTTTTTTACAGGGGAGAGTGCGAACGCAGTCCCCCACTACCACAAATTATGCAGTCGAGTTTCCCACAGTTGGGGAAATCGCAGGGGTCAGCACATCCGGAGAGCAATGGATAAGCCTCGCCCTGGGAACACCACCTTCGTGATCATGGCATCTCCCCTGCCAGGCAAGTATTGAGAGGTCTATTTTTAAATTTCCCCTCCAATCTGATTTAGTATGATGTTTTACAACCATTCTTCAAAATATAAAACACAAAACATGCATTTTTTAAAAGTTTTAAAAAATACTGATTGGTGTGGATTGTTATTACCAAGGGGAACTTTGACTACTTTGCAGACTGGTGATAAAGAAGCGTATGTTGGGACTCTTGGAGATGCTCTAAGTCATCTCTTAGATCCACCATGTCCTGTGATGAAAGCAAATGGTCAAATGGAGCAGTCAGTATTTGACAGGACTACTAATAGCCCAGACTCTTCAGTAATGAAGTTCTGGGTCACCCCTCAGGCAAAGGACCAAGACCAGCTGAGGAACTTGCTGAAGGAAAAGGAATTAGAGAATGTGTAGTGAAAGAAAGTAACTTTAAATACACGCTGCAGAAATGAGGACTGTGAATGTTATGAGCAATCCCTATTTTTATGTATGCACTAAAAATATTGTTTTATTCACTTATAAAATATAAGATGAAAATAGAGTCAGTGAATTTTCCGTTGTAGTTGTGCTAGTTGTATAATGTTAGGCATAAGTATGATGCTATTATTGCCTGGGTGATTACGGAAGGTCAAAGAGTTGCATACAGATGTCAAGTTTACAAGGAGTGGTCTGTGATAGTTAGGAATTACGTCAATGGCATTCCTGGGTAAGGACAGGAGCACTGGACAGCCTATCGAAGAGGTCCTTTGGGGGGGAGGGTACTCTTTTGTATAAGAAAGGGATCGAGCAGAGTTGAATTCTCTTTACCCTTCTGCTAATGCTGGATCTTGCATTTGGGTCTTTGGTCTCCTGTTGCATCGCCTGCAGATTCCAGGAGCTATCCGCATTTGATGAATAGTAGATTCAATGGGCTGACTTCGGGCTCATTTTCCTCTGCATCCACCAGCCTTCTCTGAACTCTGTTCCTTGGCTTCTACAAAGCAGCAGAGATTTAACTTTACCTGGACTGGATTTCCCTAATTTACAGCTATGTAAGCCACTTCTAGATATAAATCTCTTTCTTCTATCTACAAACACACACAAGTGTCACTGATTTGACTTCTATAGAAACCCCTCCCTAACACAAGCTGCAAATAGTTGGATAAATATGCCTCCATCCATTCAGTCTTCAGTTGACATCATGTTGATTTCATGCTCTGCATTTCCTTCTAGGTTTAGATTTGAGTGGTTTGACAGGCATACTGATTTATCTTGTTTCCAAGATGTTATTTCTTAAAATTTACCCTGGTCTTCAGGAAATTTAGCCAGTGAATAATACTCACCTTTTAATTAAAAATACTCAATATAGTTTGAACCTCTGTTTCTTTCCTTCTTACTTATTTGGAATTTGGAATAGAATGATCTGGCATCAAATAGTATGAGGCTACATAAATTTACACACTTCATATTGTTGCACCTGCTTTGATGTGTCTAGGAGTTCTTGGGCATGCGAACGGAGGAGTAAGCTAACTAACCACAACAGCTAGTGGAAAGCAGTTTATTTAGAAAGGGTGGGGTGGGGTGAATTGTTCCTGAAACAGTTTTGTCTATTTTTAAAAATAATTTTTCAAATCAGATTTGGGCTCTTTGGGGCTGTCTGGGAGTCCAGGTTATGGACGTACCAGTCCCGAGTCTGGTCACGTTCCTCGTGTTCAATTAAAAAGCAGCTAGCATTCTGTCCACACTGGGGTCTGCATGAGTATGGAGAGGGAAGGAAGGAGGCAATGGGCCAGCAAAGAGAGTCATGAGTTTGTTGACTTTGTAGTTTAAAATCAGTGTCGGGGGCTGGAGCTTGCTGACTTAAGATTTACAATTACGTCAAAATCACCCCTCCCGATGTCCTGTCAATCCCAGTGCTTTCTGCTGGGCCTCTCATTTTTTCCCTGTCTGCCAGTGGGCTATCTCTTGTCTCTCAATATCTTCTCAGTAAGGATGCACTCTATTAAGAGGTTTGTTTTTATTGGGGTTTTTTTTCCTGATAAAATGCTGAGTAAAATGTGAAAAAACCTTTTGGCAAAGTCTCAAACTTTTGCATGACAAAAATTGTGCCTGCTTATGATCTATTCTTTTGCAACCTATAGAAAATGTGGTCTGGGTTTAAATCATAGATTTCCAATTATTTACTATAATTAAAGTCCTAAGCTTAGCAGCCACTATTTGAACCAAGCTTCTACACTGGTATGAATTGCATTTTGCTTACTCTTATCAAAGAAATAACTTAAAACTTTCATAACCATTCATATTTGATCTGAATGATTTGAGTGTGTATAGACAGTAGACAAAAAATCAAAACAAAACCTAATCAAGTTTATTAAATTCTGTCCATTAACTTTTCCTTTTTGGAATATACTATGCACTCATTTGGTTTCATTATAATTACTCACATCAATATAGCTAGATTTTGCTTTAATTGTAATATGCCAGATGAAAATGAAGGGCTCATTGACTTTGCAAAAGGTATTTCAAAATTAACACACATTTTCTCTTTTTTCTTCATAAAATTAATTTTCTCCCATGTTGAAACAGCAGCATTTCCAACATAAGATGTGCAGTCAATGAAACCAATGATCAATACATTTGCATTCAAACAACATGTTTCTAGTTTTGCCATTTAAAATGTATACTTGTTGATAATATAACTGCAGTTACAAAATAAATTGAAAATCAAGGGTAAATTCCTATTTGTGTCATCCATGCTATATTTTTCTAAGTATTATAGCTGAGAAACACAAGAAAATCGCTGCAGGAACACTTTTGGATTATATGAATCCAAATAGTAGAGGGTGTTTTGTTTTTGAAAGTGTGTCTACACTTTTAACTGCCTTTCGCTCCTAAGCTAGATTTAGGAAATTTGTATCTGACTATAATTTCCTTCTTTAAAGTACAGCAATCAACATCTTGACAGTAATTGAAACTTGATTTGCAATTGGTGTCTTTTTAAAGGAGATATGGCATTACTTGGTTTCTTTTTTTCTCTCCTTCCTTCCTGATTTTCTTCTTTTTATTATTATGGATATCCCTACAGTCTATGTGCTTCTTATATATACATATACATATTTTGTTGTTGTTGTTGAGGAGATACATAAAGCTCACACACCAATTTAACAACATCTACATGAGAAAATATGGGACAGTGATTGCACTATATGAGTTGTGAAGCATCTTCACCCTCCTTTTGAAGTTGTTTCTCTCCTATTAACGTACATTCTCTGCTACGATTTGTGTTTAAGTTTTCAAATTACTGTTGTCCATTTGATTCCATATTGACAGATCTTGAAAGAGGACAATGCTCAAGGCAAACATTATTTCCTAGGTAAGCCAAACTACTGTTTTGTTTTAAGAAAAAAATCAAGGAATATTTTTGGATTAAGGTTTAAAGAATGTCGCAGGGCAATATTTTCAGGCATTCATTTGGCCTCCATGTTCCATCCACCATAGGTTCCATGAAATATTTAAATTCGGTTCAAAATTTTCCTCTTTTGATCAGGTTTCTTTTAGAGACTATTTCACTAAAATTTTCAGTAATGGTCACTCAATTACTTGTCTGTCAGTTTGTTGTATTATGGTGGTTCATATGTGGTCAGGACCTATGAACACTGATATTGCAAATACAAGTTTGTCACCCACGATGGAGCTTCCAGATTAAGAAATATTGGGTAGGGAGGCATGGCAATCTACTTCTAAAAAAAAATTGAACAGTGAAAACTTTATGAATAGCAGTGGAACAATATCTGATAGAGTGCTGGAAAATAATCCCTGTGAATTGGAATGCACTCTAAAATATGACTGGAAGGGCAGCTAGTATAACTATTATTAAGATGTATGCACCAAACATTAATACAAAAATTGAATGGATTGAATAGTTTAAGACAAATTCTGATATCTGGAAAGGATCAAATATGCAATCAAGATGTGTTAATGGTTACTAGTAATGGGAATGTGAAAGGTAAAAAAGATTAGTTAATAGAAAATATGGTTTTGGTGATAGAAAAGATAATAAAGACTGCATAATAACTGTAAGACTAATTTCAAATACAATCCTACTCAATAGCATAAAATAATATAAAAGGATATTTGGATCTCACTAAATAAAATACACAGAAATCAAATCTATTACGTATGTAGAAATAGACTATGGATAAATACAAAATCATCAGAAAAGGCTAAGGGTCAACTTTGAAACAAATTCTTATATGCAAGTTCAATGAGAAGGTATAAAAACAATCTATAAGTGCCAAAATATGACCTTGAGCATATTCCACATGATTGTAGTTACCATAATAAGACTAGATTAGTACATTAACAGTAATGAAAAAACCCAGAGGCATTGTAGAATGATATCAATGATATCATATGCAAAATATTCACTGCCATCAGGTCGATTCTGACTCATAGCAACCTTATAGAACAGAGTAGAATTACTGTGAGTTTGTGAGGCTGTGAATCTTTATGAGAGCAGAAAACCTCATCTTTCTCACTTAGGGTGACTGGTGCTTTCAAACTGTTAACCTTGAGGTTAACCTGCCAACACGTAACCTACTACACCATCAGTGTACCATGAAAAGAGCTATAAGTAATTTTAAAACAAGGAAAGAAAGAAAATAGCAAAATGGATATCAAAAGCAACTCTGACATTTGCTTTTGAGTGCACCTTGACTAAGGTGAATGGAATAAAAGGTAAGGAAAAGAGATGGCCAGAATACTTCAAAGGCTGGCTTGAAAAGACAAAGTAAAATAATATATGAACAAAGACCAGGAGTTAGACAACTAAAAGAGAAGAGCACACAAAACATTTCTCAGGCTGACAACCCTGTAAAGGGGGGGGGGGGTAATCTGCCTTGAGTTGTATGCTATCAGATCTTATAGGGATCAAGAGGCAGTTGTGGGAATAGACCAAGGGACTCTTGCATACTTTAAATCAGGAAAGATGTAGGTCAGGGTTGTATTCTCTCACTATACTTGTTCAATCTGTATACTGAACAAATAATCAGATAAGCTGGATTCTATGAAGAAGTAGTCAACTTCAGGATTGGAGGACGACTTATTAACAACCTGTGATCTGCAGATGACACAACCTTGCTTGCTGAAAGTGAGGGACGCTTGCAGCACTTGCTGATGAAGATCAAGGCCTGCAGGGTTCAATATGGATTACAACTCAATGTGAAGAAAACCCAAATGCTCACAACTGGACCAGTAGGTAAACATCATGAAAAAACAGAGACTAGGTTGAAGTTGTCAAGGATTTTGTCTTGCTTGGATCCACAATCAATACTATGCATTTGATGATCACAAATTGAGTGTAGCAGGGTGTATTCTTTCACCAGATTTTCTCTATCTGTATGTTCAACAGAGAGTCCACGTTGAACTCTATGAAGAGCGCTGCATCAGTATCAGCGAAAGGCTCATCAACCCCTCCAGTGTGCAGATGGCACAACCTTACTTGCTGAAAGTCTAAAGAACTTGAAGCATTACTTATGTAAATCAAAGAAGAGTCTCCAACACTCAAAGAATATGGCCTTTAAGTTCTCTTTAAATGGCTTAAAAAACGTCAGACAGTGTAGGCATGACAAAATAATAATAATTTATAAATTATAAAGGGTCCATGAGGCACAGAGGGTGGGGGAGGTAGGGGGAAAATGAGGAGCTGCTACCAAAGGCTCAAGTAGAAAGAAAGTGTTTTGAGAATGGTGATGGTAGCATATGTACAACTGTGCTGACACAATGCATGAATGTTTGGATTGTGATAAGAGTTGAACGAGCCCCCAATAAAATGATTTTTTTTAAAGTATAGATGTTACTTCGAAGATCAAGTTGTTCCTCTTCCAAGCCTTGACATTTCCGATTGTCTCAGATACATGGGAACGCTGGATAAAAAACTGTCCAAACAAATCTGTATTGGAATATGTATAGTGAGAATGCTATTTAGAAATGAAGGTGCAATTTGTCTCATAAACTGTGGACCTGTTATCAGTAAGGCCCAATCTCTGAAGAGGACATTATCCTTGGCAGAGTAGAGCATCAGTGCAAAAGGAAATCGTTAATGAAGTGCATTGATGCAGGGGAGCTACAATGGAATAATGTAAGATGGTACAATACTGGACTTTTGAGGGGTTTTTTTTGTACATGGGGTTGCTGTGAGTTGGAGCTAAAAAGAACATGGAAACTATTTTAAGAAAACTAAGAGGAATGGAAAAATAAAATGGAAAAGAATGTATAGTCACTATATCAAAAGTAATAAAAATAAATCAACATTCAACTATTTCTGAAGGTAAAATGTGATACAGAGCTAATGATATTGACTCAAGAAGTTGAAGTTGCACTGAAGGTATTTGCAAAAAATAAGGCTCCAGACATTGATCAAATATGAACTGAGATATTTCAACAATGGATGTCATCAATATTGGGATCACTCTCCTAGTGTCTTAGAGTGGGTTCGCTAGAGAAGGAAAAAGAATCCCCTTCATCTAAAAGTGAAATGCATATTTTTAAAATGTCTCACACAATTGTAGATGTGGGTAAGGCCAGACCAGTTTCATGTGTGTCAGTAGGTGTTAAGCTAGTCTTCTGACTGGTGAGACTTTAGGGGATTTTGAATGTAGAACGGGCAGGAACACACATCCTGCAGAGACAGGTGAAGGCAATGTCAGCAGGTTAGGCTTGTGACCTGAAAGGTGAATGAATCTAAAGTTGGCAACTCAGATGGCAGGCTGCTGATGGATCCTGGAGTCAGCAAGCAAGATCGAAGGTCCTTGGTTCACATCCAAAGAGAACAAACAAGATTCAGGATTCAGACCTAGCAAAGAACAAGCAAGCTTCTCCACATCAGCCCATACATATGAATCATGTCACTCCCTCAAGGAAATGTTCTTTCAATTTATATCGGGGCTATGTGGCCTGAATAAGCATTACACCTTAATCTTCTTTCCACTGGTTGGCTACTCATGGCAGATTCCATTTTGGAGGTAAACAAACTGTGTTATGTAACACGGGCACTGTTTTTGTTACTGGTCGATGCCCCCGAGTCTGTTCCAACTAACAGCCACCATAGGAACTGCAGAACGAAACACCACCTGGTCCTATACCAACCAAGTCTAGTTATACTTGAGCTCATGGTGGCAGCCACTGTGTCAATCCACCTTGCCAGATGTCTTCCTCTTTTTCAGCGTCCTTCCAAATTTATCCAGCATGATATCTTTTCCTAGGGACTTAGCTCTGATAACATGCTGAAAGTACATGCAATTATGTCTCACCATTCTCATATGTAGGGAACACTTGGGCTGTGCTTCTTCCAAGACAGACTTATTTGTTCTTTTGACCGTCCGAGGTGCTTTCAATATTTCCCCCTAGCACCAGGATTCAAACGCATCAATTCCTTAAAGCCTTCCTTATTCAATGTCCACCTTTCACCTGCATATGAGATGACCGAAAATATCATGGCTTGCCCCAGGCACACCTTATGTCTCAAGGTGACAGATGTCCTTACGATTCAACATTTTAAAGAGTTCGTGTGGAACAGATTTGAGCAATGCAACGGATCATATGATTTCTTGAGTGTTGATTGTCAATCCAAGAAAGATGACATCATTGACAGCATCAATGCTTTCTGTTTATCATGTTGCTATTACCTATTGGCCCGCAACTTTCTGCAGCGGAGTCAATCTCAACTCAGCACGGCCTGGAGCACAGGATAGTTCTGCGCCTGTGGGCTTGTGAGACTAACTCTCTACAAGAGTAGGAAGCCCCCTTTCTCCACAGAACTGCAGGAGGTTTCCACAACCACTATGCAGCCAGGGCTCCCGTCCTATGGGTCAGGTTCTGAGGGTTTTTGACTTTCTTTACATTGAATTGTAACTCATATTAAAGGCTAAAGTCCTTGATATTCACCAGTAGGCTTTTAAAGTTCTGTTAATTTTCACTAAGCGAATTTGTATCATCTATATGTCACAGATCGTTAATAAGCTTCCTCCAATCCTGATGCAGTAGTCTTGTTCACATAGTCCAGCTTTTGTGATTTGTTCAACCATCAGATTAAATAAGTAAATTGAAAAGATACAGTCTTGATGAACACCTTTCTTGATTTTACACCATGCAGTCTTCCCTTGCTTTGTTTGCATGACTATCTCTTGACCTATATGCAGGTTTAGCATGAGCACGATGATGTGTTCAGGAAATAGGGGGTGACTAGACTACCTAGAATGCTAATCCACCCACAGTGACACAAAGCCTAAATATAAAAATAATCTATGCCATGGATTATGGAAGACCCGACCAATGAACTGGAACACATCTGTGTTAGGCTGCAGTGTCTATAGAAACAAATCCAGTGACCAAACATACATGTATAAGAAGTAACTTTATATCCAGAAGTACTTTTATATAAAGAAGACATCGCAGCCCAGTTCAGATCAAGTCCATAAGCGCAATGCTAGTTCCTAAGTCCCTCCTCAGACTCATATTACTGCAGCGGTAACACAGAGGAGTGAAGCAGGATGCAGGAGGATCAGCGGCTGGTGGTTGCAGAGTTACATAGATTCAAGGTCAGTGGGAACATGGCAGATCTGCCACAGTTTTCAGGCTCTGTGGCCCACTTGGTACCACCACTGGAGGCAGAGTCCCAGCAGGCAGGAAGAGGAAGGTATGAGAAGTGGAGAGGGGTGTTCCTAGTTTCCCAGTTTATAAGAAGACCATATCTACAAGGAGGCATCATCAGACTGTGAATTGATTGACAATTTCAAATTGGCATAAAATCCTCAAAATGTCAGAACATTCAAAATTGTCCTCATTTCAAAGAAAAGTGATTCAACATTATGCAGAAATTACTGAACTACGTTAATATCACACGCAGGTAAATTTTTGTTGAAGGGATATCAAAAGTGGTTTTAACAGAACTTTGGCAGGGAACTGCAAAAATTCAAGCTGAATTCAGAAGAGGCCTAGAACAAGGGATATCATTGTTGATGGCTGATGGATTTTGAGTGACAGCAGGGAGTACTAGGGAAATATTATGTGCATTTTATTGATCATGCAAATATATTCCACTGTTGTATTATAACAAATTATGGATACTATTGTGGAAATGTGAATTACAAAATAACTGTTCTCTGCAACATCAGGTTTGGAGAAACACTCAATTACAACTCATGAATTGCTTTATGTCAAAGGATCTCATTATCTCTAAGATCCCTCAAATATAAGTTTCATAAAGACACAACTTTTTTGCCTTTTGTCTTCTTATATACTCATGTTGCTTGCACTTAGAGGAGTCTGTCATGGTGCAGATGCCCAGTAACTATTGATCGAATGAATATGGCACTCTGCATGGCTATTCTTTCATTGTATTCTACAACAGGTAAAAATAGTAGCTAAAGTAGTAAATGTAACTTAGGTGTGATGTAATATATGAATATTTATTTCCTCTCGTCCGATGCTCACTTTTCCAGCAGCCACAAATGCAATAGTTACTGTGGTGCCCCCATAGATTTATGCCTAAGGATTTATGTCTCCTCCCTTTATGTTCTTACAAAATAATCATACTGTAAAAGAGTCACTATACCCAGAAATCTTAGTTTCTAGTCACACAAAATTTTGGCTTAGACTCTTAACCATTTTGTAAATCTTCTACCCCCACCCCCTTTGTTGGTATCTCTTTAGATTAATTTAAGCATAAATTTATTCATTTATCCATTCATTCAACAAACATTTATGGAAAGTCATTTTGTGTAAGAGATTAAGTTGAAAAGTGTGACTTTTATTACATTACAAAATTTCTAAAATTCTCTTTCTTTGCAATTATCTCAAGATACAGACATTTAAAATAATTGTTTAATCATTTATAATTTTTATTATTTTAAACCCATATGAAAAACCAGTTATCATCTTTATATAGGTTGCTTACATTCCTACTTTTATTAATTCCTTTTTAATCAGGAGAACACAAACTAATTAAACTATTTCAACTTTATCCAATAACAAGGCCTAAATCTTGATTTTAGTATATGGTAGAGTTTTCTTACTGGGTTTATTAGATATGTGATTCTAAGATATCTAATTATCATACAAGTGTTTTAAGCACCCTACTACAAGTAGATTTTAATACTGTAATATATTTCTTGAAAGCATATTTATTTATTTATTCATCTATTTAATTTATTACCTCACCTCTGGGTAGTATAGAAATATTGCTATTTTCTAAAATATTTCTCTTGATTCTGAATAGAAAATGTTTATAATTTTGAATAGTTTTATAGCATGAAAAGGAAATCATAAGATGTTATATATAATAATTTCCTGTATTTTTAAAAATAAAGATGGATGATTGACATGGTTCATCAATGACCTACAGACGCTTTCTTTATACTTTAATAGTTGCACCTTGAGGTCCTTATTTTATGTCACTTATTGCACTGAGCTTGTCAATTCAAATTGAGCTATTATATCTCAGAATGTAACATTACAGCATGTTTTCTCTGTAACCACAGCTTACTGCTCCCATCTACATCATGTTGCTTGAGTTTAAACCTCAATGGAATTTTGGTATTCATGCTATTGCTAGGATAGGTCAACTATTCTGTAATTGGTTTAGTCATGAGACCGGACTCCCATTTGATGCTGTTTATTCTTTTAGCTTCTGATGCAATGATCGTGAAAAGACAGATTTTCCCCCTTACACTAAACAAGAGCAAAAACATTATTTAAAAAAATCCCACTAAATATATAGTATTTTAGGTACTTGTCTTGAAAATTAATTTGGAAAGCCTATGAGAAGGGCACAATATTTTGGAAAACTTGATGATCATGCATGAAAATGATTATGATTCACAAATTGAGCTCTTTGGTTTTTAAATTAAGTTTATACATAGTGTTTATTGCCAATAATTAGTGCATAACTACTTTAGTTGAGTGAGAGATGAAGCAGTGATTAGGATACATATTTGACAATTAATATAAGAATCAACTATACCTGCAATTAACTATGAATCAACACCAAAACAGAAGTGATATAAAAAAGCATTTAGAAGTTTAAAGAAACCCATAAAGTCAAAAGCTAATTTCTGCTTAAGAAGCAATAGGCATGGAGGAAATGGCACTTTAATTTGATTTTGACATTTCAGTGGGTGTCAAGAGCAATCTATATGAAAATTGATGTGAACAACATCACAGAAATGAAAAAGTACAGGACATATCCTGGAAGCAATGGCTAAAAGTAAGATAGTCTTAGATTGTTGAGTACTTATTTGAAAGTACACCTTACCAATTATGTCATCATATTTTGGCATTTCTTCATTTTTAATTATGCTAAGGCTCTAATGCTGGAACTTGTGTGGGTAAGTGCTTTTCCTTTTAAAATAGTTTTATTGGCACATAGTTCACATCTAATACAATTGAATAGTTCAGGCATATTATGAAGAGTTCTGCCATCATCATTATAATCAATTTCAGAGTATTTCCTTCTTTCTTATACTCATTGTTGTTAGCTCCAAATTGCCCGCTGATCTATGGTGCCCTGTCCCTAGGTAATTATTAGTCCAACTACTGCCTCTACAAATTTATCTATACTGGATTTCATATGCAAAAAAACATGTAAAACAATAGTAGGAAACAGAAAAACAAACAAACAAAACGACAACAATGACAAAACAAACACCTTCAAATGAGAAAAGTATTAAAAATTGAAAAAGCTCTATGATGGATCAAACATAAAATCAAATGATAAGATGTTGCATTTTAACCTAACTACATCTGTCATATCAACTTTCTCTGTCTGACAGCCAGGGTATTCACATCCCTGGACTACAGGCAGAGGGATTTCACTGGAGGCTTAGTCCCTATGGGGATCTTGCAAACGGATTTTGGGTCTCCACTCTCATTCATAGCCTTCCACAAACCAGTATATACAATTTAAACTCTGACACCGTTCTCTCCTCTGAATTTTAATTTTGTTATTTACAATCCTTTGGTCACACACACATTCATCCAGGGGGAAGAACAACAGAAAATAATAGAGGGGAAGGGAGATTGCGGTCGGTGTGAGGTTTGAAAATAATTAACAATCTACAAATATCAAGGGGCCACAGTGTTGGGGGGGTGGGGGAGGAGGGAAAAGGAAAAAAAGGAGCTGATCCCAAAGCCTCAATGGAAAGTAAATGTCTAGAAAAGAATGATATATGTACTAATATGCCAGATACAATTGATGTTTGGATTGTAACAAGAGTTGTAAGATCTCCCAATAAAATTATTAAATAAATTTTTAAAAAGGTTGAACCATGCTTGCCTAACAGGTGTCATAAAAAAGCAAAGACAGAATAAAATAGTGAATATATTGTAGCCGCAGGCTACTATTCAATTACTTGGCCAGCCAAATAAAAGAGGATCATATTTTTACTCCCACCAAAGAAAAGTGACACCACAGACTGTGTAAAGTATCAAGTACTAACCAAGAAAACAAAAATTCACTGGCAAAGAGTTGATACCTAATCATAATGACTCTATTATACAGAGTAGAACTGTCCCTGTGAGTTTCTAAGACTGTAACTGTTTATGGTATTGGCTGCTGGTTTTGAACTACAAACTTTGTGGATTGCAGTCCAATGCTTAAGCACTATGCCACCAGGGGTCTTATCAAATAATATAACATAATTTAAAAATTATGAAATTTTGATGAAGGTAATTAAAAAAACTATTGTAGCCACATATTGCAAGGAGTTACCATAAATTCAAATCAGATTCAAATTAGCACCTGGAAGGAGGTAGGCCATTGTGGACATCAAATGGACCTTTGCTGAAAACTGGTAGTACCAGAAAGATGTTGACTTGTGGCTTTGGCTGTTCAAAGGCATTAAACTATGTGGATTATGAAAATGTGGATAATATTGTAAATAAAGGTTATTCTAGAACAACTCCCTATGTTCAGGCAAGATTTGAATATACACAAGAGGCAGTCCATTGAACAAAACAAGGAAATATTGAGTGGTTGAAATCAGGAAAGCTGTGCACCGATGTGTGCTTTCATCATACGTATTAAATCTGTATGCTGAGCAAATATCAATAAGAACTCAGCATCAAGATTAGAGGAAGGCTAAAATATGTTGATATAATCTTGCCTTCAGAGATGAGAGAACTTGTATCACTAATAAAGTTTAATGAGTACACCCTTCAGTATGGTTTACAACTCAATGCTAATAAAATAGAAAATCCTTACAATAGTACCAGTAGATATGTCAAATTTAGAAAAGATTTGATTAAACTTGAATTTACAATCAACCCTCAAGGAAGCAGGAGTCAATAAATAAAATGAATTATTATATGGGGCAAAACCTGTTACACAAGATCTTTTTAAATTGTCAAAAAGGAAATATATAAAATTGAGGACTAAGGTGGATTTAACCCAAGTCGTAGTATTTTCAAGGAGCTCTAGTGGCATAGTGGTGACATATTGGGCTTCTCATGGCGAGATCAGAAATTTGAAACCAATAGCCACTCTACTGGAGACAGACAATTCTCATCAAGAGATCTAGTCGAGGAAACGCACAGGGAAATTTTATCCTATCTGATAGGGTTGCTAAGAGTTGCCATTGCCTCGATGGCAGTGACTTTGGTTTTATGGTATTTCTGATCACCTCATATACGTATGACAGTTGGATAATAAATAAAGAAGACAGGATAAGAAGTGATGCATTTAAATTATGGTGTTGGCAAGGAATATTGAAAGTATCATGAACTGTCAGAAGAAGCAAATATGTTTTGGAGGGATTAAAGCCAGAATTCTCCTTAGAAGAAAGAATGGTGAAACTTTGTCACATGTAGTTTAAAAGAGATATATTATCAGGAATGACCAGTCTCTTGAGAAGTACATAACGCTTGGTAAATTATAGTGTTAGCAAAACACAGGAAAAACCTCAAAGTGATAGATTGCAACAAAGGACTCAAGCATAATAATCATTGTGAGGGTCATTCAGTATGATGCATAGTTTTTATTTTCTTCTGTTGTATGTTGAGTTGTTATGAGGTAGAACCAACTCAGCACCTAAGAACAATCACCCACGTGGAAAAATCTTCAAAATCATACCAAGACTGGTGGAACCTCTGAGACTGTTTCAATTAGTCATACTTCAGGTCTGGAAATGAACTCAATTAGAAGAATTCATTTTAAGCCAAGTAATAGGAAGAAAGGGGGAATAATAACACTACTGAGATACTACTGAGACAGGTATGTATAGCTTAGACTAAACAAACATTTTCTATAAAAAGGTAGCATTTTTCTAAAGATAGAATTTCAGAAGGATTAAACAGGAAATATATTGTGAAGATTGCAATTAGTGTCATGAATCAAATTGTCTATGACTTGTTGAATGGAAAACAGATCTTCTTTGTTGTGATAATTACATAATCTGGTGTCAATTTGGGACTTGAGAGAATTAAGAGTGAAGGGGTGGAGTCTAGTTGGTCAATTGGGTCATAGCCAATGAGGCCTTTGTGTGGGCATGGCCTTCTACTGAGAATTCTGGGAAATCCGGTATTTCCTCCTTGGATGTGGAAAACACCTCTCTCTCTCTGCTCACTCCCTGGGAGACATTGCAGCGACAAAACACAAGGAAGTATGCTAGTGCCCTGAGCTGGAGAAGCCATATGGACTTACCCTGATGCAGTCCTGGGTGCTGGAGAAGCCACGTGGAGACCCTTGCCAGCACTGAGATGCTTACAATGCCACTGAATCCAAATACTTTCTACCCACTGGCCTGTGATCATCCTGAATTCAGTGTCATTGCATGTGTGTCATGAGTCTAAAGAGGACTTTATAGATTGGTATAGGACATATGAGCTAACATCAGATTTATGGGCTTGAATGGGACTGGATTGAGAAGCTTTCCTTTTATACAATCACCCTTTATATAAAACTCTCTCCTATACACACACGTGTTTATGAATTTGTCTCTCTAGTCTACCCAGACTAACATACCTTTAAACTTTAAATTGAAAGATAAAATGAATTCACATTAATAAGTTAAAAAGAACCTGAAAGGATATTACTACAAAATCATAAAAATGTTTATTTAACAAAAATATCAAAATGTGAGGTTACTGTTGTTCACCATATCTCCCCTAATTTCTGTCCCTCTCTTTCCCAAGATATTCTTTCTTTAATTTATACCACCTCTAAATGGCAGTTTTCTTATCCTTAAGAGCCTCAAATTGTGTTCCTTTTTAATGTTCTTTGAAGTTGGGTAACACAAAAGTCTGAAGGACTAACATAAGGGTTGTGGTTATGGTCAGGTTTCCTAACAAAATTTTTGTAGAACACTCCTTGCTCCCCTCAAAGAATGAACAGATGCATTGTCACGATGGGAAAATACAAATCTCGTAGCCCTTTTCTCCCCAATGCAGTTTTCAATTCTCTTAAAACAAGGGAGTATTCACTGAAATATATAGAATTCAGCAACATTTCAACAAGAAGAAAGCAAATAATATAATTAAAAGGTATACAAAGGATATGAACAGAGAATTCACTAGAGAAGAGACTAGAATGACAAACAAACATATGTGGGAAAGGTCACAATGACTAGTCATTTGGAGATGCAAACAAAATGATGAGATCCCACCTTACAGCCACAATGACATTCTGGAGCGAGTGTGGAGAGATTAGAACTCTTATACACTGTTGATGGGATTTTAAACATACAAACATCATGGAGAGTGATGTTGGGCTATCTGAAACAAGTAGGAATAGAAATACCATATGACCCAGCACTACCTCTGTTGGGCACATACCCGAATGAATCAAGAGAAATACCAGAACAGACATATGCTCCCCCATGCTTATAGCAGCAGAGTCCACAGTTGCATCAATCTTGAAATAACCCAAATTCCCATCAGTAGATGAACTATGGTACAGAATAATATACATCCAATGGAATAATATACATCCATGAAAAATGATATTCAAATCACAAATGACTCATGGCATGGAAGGAACTGGAAACCATTTTGCTGAGACAAGTTACTTGATCACAAAAGACCAAATATTGTAAGAGTCTCCTACTATAAGAATACAAACAAGATAAATCAAAAAGTCTTTACTAGCTCTGTGATCCTCTTGTGTCTTTTGGGAAAGTTGATCAAGCTTACATTTTGGTCAGTCCTAGAAAGCAGTCAACATTACCATCTAAACTTACCTCTTTCCCTTGAATTTAACTGGACCAGGAGAGCTCTTGGAAAGGCCCTGTTTTGACAGGCCTTTTTTGAAGACACTCTAATGAGAATAAGAAGAGTTTACTACTGGGAGAATTAGTCTACAGCCATCCGCTGATCACAGTTACATATTCAAACATATTGGTTTGGGGAAATCCCTGCATATATGAAATGGAACCCTAGTAGCAACATTTACTTATCTATCTATCATCCATCTATCTATCTATTAATTTATCATTGTATTGCTAAACAAGATGGTAAAAATATAACTAAAAATAAAAGGCTGTAACGGTTTATTATTATTTTAAAGAAGTAGCATATACCGTAAATGGCCATTGAGGTCTGTGATCTTCGGTAGCCAGTCAATTTGAACATCAGAGAACACATCATATATAACAAACATGAATGATTCTTGTAGTGTCAGCTAGTTCCATTCAAATACACTATCCAAATTAAAGGAATTATTATTCTTGGTTCTTTCCTTTGCATATATAGAAGACTAGTACAAAATTACAATTTATTTTATTAATAAACAACACCTATGGATTGGAAAAAGGTTTGATGAAAGAAAGGAAATATCATATCTGTTAACATTCCTCATTAAGTACAAACTTTATTAGAAAGTAATTCATAGGAAAATAATGTTAAGGATATATAAAATACTTTGGTGATATATTAAATCAAGGTATTATCTCCATCTTGTTTAAAACTCCTCTAATTGCCTAAATTGTTTGAGCATAGCTATAATCTATGCTTCTTCTAAAAGAAAACATGGATTAATGGGGAAATAGATCTATGTGTTTGTATTTATAATTTTAGTATTAAGGTAGCAGATGGACATTGGGTCTCCACTCAAGTACTCCCTCAATACAAGAAAACTTTGCTCGACTAAACAGATATTTCATGATACCCACTGTCCCAACACAATCACTGAAGACAAATGTGTGCATAAGCAAACGTGAAGAAAGCTGATGGTGCCCGCTTATCAAAACATATAATGCCTGGGGTATTAAAGGATTGAAAGTAAACAAGCAGTCATCTAGCTGAGAAGCAACAAAGCCCACATGGAAGAACACCAACCTGTGTGATCACAGAGTGTTGAAAGCATAAGGTAGCAGACACCAAAGAACAAAAATCATCATTGTGTGCTCACCTTCCCCATACAAATGCTGAAGACAAATGTGTGCATAAGCAAGTGTGGTGAAGAAAGCTGATGGTGCTGTCTATTGAGAGATATAGCGTCTGGGGTCTTAATGGCTTGAAGTTAAAAAAGTGGCCATCTAGCCCAGAAACAAAGCCCACATGGAAGAAGCACACCAGTCTGTGTGATCATGAGGTGTCAAAGGGATCAGGTATCAAGTACCAAAGAACAAAAAAATCACATCATCTTGAATGAGGGGGAGTGTGGGGTGGGGGCACAAGGCCCATCTGTAGGTAATTATACATCCCTTTGCAGATGGGTAGCGGGGAGGAGATGAGTCACTCAGGGTCCAGTGTATCATCGATGAAACATACATCTTTTCTCTAGTTCTTAAATGCTTCCTCTCCCACCCACTATCATGATCCCAGTTCTACCTTACAAACCTCGTTAGACCAGAGTATATACACTGGTGCAGATAGGAACTGGAAACACAGAAAATTCAGGACAGATGAACCCCTCAGGACCAGTGGTGAGACTTGCGGTACAGGGAGGATGGAGGGAAGGTAGGGTAGAAAGGGGGAACTGATTACAAGGATCTACATATAACCTCCTCCCTGGAGAATTGACAACAGTAAAGTGGGTGAAGGGAGATATCGGGCAGTGTAAGATATGATAAAATAATAATAATAATTTATAAATTATCAAGGGTTCATGAGGGAGAGACCAGTGGGGAGGGAGAGGAGCTGATTCCAAGGGCCCAAGTGGAAAGGAAATATTTTGAGAATGATAGGGGCAACAGATGTACAAATGTGCTTGACGCAATGTTGCGATGAGTTGTATGAGCTCCTAATAAAATGATTTAAAATTTAAAAAAGAAAACACCACCCTCCACCCAAAAAAACATGGATTACTAAATTGTTCTTTATTTAGTCTTTCTTGTAGTGTCTTCATAAAATAATCCCTTATATACATGCTTAAATGCTGATCCTGGATTGCCTTGGAAATGTTTCAGATTTTGTTATATGGGTAATTATTTGAATTTGAAATATTGAATTAGAATAATTATACTCTATGCTGAAGTTAGTGTCATGAACAGATTAAAGTAATTTTGTTTAATTAAGCATAATAGATAAAAGTCAATGACACAGTGTTTGAATTGGAAAAGATAAAATGAAGTATGCTATGTTTAAATATATATTTTAATATATGAAATATTAAAATCATCATTTTTATTAATGTTTCCACATAGTTTTTGAATGAATTAAAAGAATAACATAGCCTGTGATTAGTTTACTTATTATGTGTATTTAAAACTATATATGGAAGCCTACATAGTATAATTGGATATTAATTTTCTTTCAAAATAATGTGACAGTCTTAATGTAGAATAACTTTATCATGACTGGTATAAAGGCACCGACAGATGTTTACACTTTTGTTATACAAATCACCATAAGACTTCACTTCATTGTGAGGACTCACTTAAGATAGAACAAAATGGAATATTAATTTTGCTATTACTATGCACTGACTACATAAAGAATCTATATACCTGATGATGTTAATGTGTTATTGTTATGAGGTGCCATTGAGCGGGCTCCTACACATAGCAATTCTCTGCACAACAGAACGAAACACTGCACGGTGTGTCATCCTCTTCATTGTTCATATGCCCAATGCAGCCACTGTGTCACTTCATTCATCTCCGTGAGCGCCATCCTATTTTTGCTGCCACTCTTCTTTGCCAAACATGATGTCCTTCTCCAAGGATTGGTTTTTCCTCACAATATGTCCAACATCCTTGCCTCTCAGGACTAGTCTCACCTTACTTCTTCCAAAACAGATCATTTTGTCTCGTAGCAGTACGTGGCACTTTCAATATTCTTCTGCAGCACCACAATTCAGATTCAATGATTTCCTTATTCAATGTCCACTGCTCTCATGCATATAATGCAATGGAGAGTGGCATGGCTTGAGTCAGGAGTGCCTTAGTCCTCAGAGGAATATCTTCACTCTTCAATACTCTAAAGAGGTCTTGGGCAGCAGCTCGACCTCATGCAATACATCTTTTGATCTCTTGACTACTTCTTCCACAAGCATTGATTGTGGATCCAAGTAAAACAAAATCCATGAACAACTTTAACATTTTCTCCATTTATCATTATGTTACCCATTCACTCATTTGTAAGCATTTTGGTCTTCTTTTCATTGTATTTTAATCCATACTGAATGCTGCAAACCTTGATCTTCATCAGCAAGTGATTCGAGTTGTCCTCACTTAGAGCAAGCAAGTTTGTGTCATCTGCATATCGCAGGTTGTTAATAAGCTTTCCTCCAATCCTGGTGCCATATTTTTCTTCATATAATCCAGTCTTCTCTGATGAGTTGACCAGTATACAGACTGAACAAGTATGATGAGAGAATATAACCCTGATGCACACTTTGTCTGATTTTAAAGCATGCAGTAGTGTTGTTCTCTGCACAATTGCCTCTTGATCCAAGTAAAGTTTCCTCTGATCACAATGAAATGTTGTGTAATTCCCATTCTTATCAAGGCTATCCAGAGTTTAGTATGGTACACACAGTGCAGTCTTTGTATAGTCAATATAACTCAAGTAAACATCTTTCTGATGTTCTGTCTTCAACAAAGATCCATCTGACATCAGCAATGATATGCCTTGTACCACATCCTCTTCTGAATCCAGTCTGAACTTTGGGTTGTCCATGTCAGTGTACAGTTACAATCACTGTTGGATGATTTTAAGCAGCATTATACTTGTGTGTTATACCAATAATATCGAACTGTAATTTGAGCATTCGGTTTGGTCACCTTTCTTGGAATGGGCACAGATATGGATCTCTTCCAGTCAGTTAGCCATGTAGCTGTCTTCCAAAACTTCCTGGCACAGATTAGTGCATGCCTCCAGTGTGTCTTCTGCTTGCTGAAATATTTCAATGAGAATTCCATCAATTCCTGCCATCTTGATTTGAGCTAATGCTTTCAATGCGGCTGAACTTCTTTCTTAATCACCACTGGTTCTTGCTCATACGTTTACTCCTGAATTGATGGAATGTCAAGTAGTTCTTTTTGGTATAGTGACTTCGGGTCTTTTTTTCCATCTTTTTTTTTTATGTTTCCTTCATCGTTCACTGTTTTGCCGATAGAATCTTTCAAGATTGCAACTCAAGGCTTGATTTTGTGTGTGTGTTCTTTCAGTTTAAGATATCCTAAAGGTGTTCTTCCCTTTTGGTTTTCTAATTGTAGGTCTTTGCACATTTCATTATATTTGGATTTTTCTTCTCAAGCTTTACTTAGAAATAGTTTATTCAGCTCCTTGTCTTCATTCTTTCTTGCATTTGCTTTAGTTATTCTACAATTAATAGATTAATAGCAAGTTCCAATCTCTTCTGACATCCACTTTGATCTTTTCTTTCATTCCTGACTTTTTAATGACCTTTTGTATTCTTCATGAATGATGGTCTTGATATCCTCCTACAACTCATCAGGTCTTCTGTCATTAGTGCTCAATGAGTCAAATCTCTTCTTGAGATGCTCTTGAAATTCAGGTGGCATAGACTCAAAGTCATATTTTAGCTCCTGTGAATTTTTAAAATTTTGCTTCAGCTTTATCCTAAACTTACATAAGAGCATTTGATATTCTTTCCCACAATCATTCCCTGGACTGGTTTTAGCTGCTGATATTGAGCTTCTCCTTCGTGCCTTCCCACAGATGTAGTCAATTTGATTTCTGTGTGTTCCATCTGGGAAGTCCCTGTGTACAGTCACCCTTGGTTTTTCAAATTCTATCATGAAACCTTCAACTTCATTTCTACTGCCAAGTCCATATTTTCCAGTTACCCTTCCTTCCTTGTTGTTTTGAACTTTTGCATTCCAATAACCAAAAGCTATGGATGCATCTTGATTGCATGCTTGATCAACTCTGACTGAAATCATTGGTTGACTTCTTCAAATTCTTCATCAATAACTTTTGTGGTTGGTGTATAAATTTGAGGGATTGTTGTATTGATTAATTTCCTTGAAGATAGATAAATATAATCCTATCACAAACCGCATTGTAATTCGTGATGTATTTAGCAATATCCTTTCTGACAGTTAATGGCTGGCCATTGCTCTTGATTTTTTTTATTCTTGGCATAGTAAATCATGATTTTCTGATTAAAAATGGCCAATACTTATCCACTTCAGCTCACTAATGCCTAGGATATTGATCTTCCTGCATTCCATTTCATTTTTGACCACTTCCAATTTTCCTAAATTCTTACTTCGCACATTCCAAGTTCTGATAATTAGAAAAAATTTTGCAGCTGTTTCTCTTTACCTTGAGTCATGTTCCATCAGAAAATGAAGACCCAAAGGGCTCCACTACCACAGGTTTCACCAACTTATGTTACCATAGTCAACTCCCCATCAAGAAATCAGTTCCTCTTCTGCCACATTCCGGGTACCTTCGGATTTAGGGGCCCATCTTCTGGCAGTCTCTCCAAAAATGTTCTGTTTCCTTGGTTTAGGCTTTCAGTATTTAACAATACTTTCAAGCTCTACAGAAGGTTTTCAGTGGGGTTCTTCCTCTGAAGTGGGGAACTGAGTCCTTCTTCCTTGTCTGTTCTTAGTCTGGAAGCTCCGCTGTAACCTGTCCTTTTGAGGTGACCCTACTGGCATGTGAAATACCGTTACATAGCTTCCAGCATCATAGTAGCACACAAGGCATCACAGGATGGCAAACTGAAAAACAAAATGCTACTGCATATCAGTAAGAAAAGAGGTAAACAACACAATAAGAAAATTAATAAGGCATATGCATGAGTCACTCCATATGAACAAATATGCTTTAAAGAGACATGGAATGATATTATTCTATCTCATAATTAAAGAATTTCATAGTAAATGAGGAATGGACTAGTATTTTCACCTATCAGATGAAGCAAAGATTATTAAAAGTATTAATTAAAACCTTGATAATATCCTTCAACTTAGAGCTAAATATACTCTATGAAGTTTTATTTAAACCAAAAATGATTTAGGTATATTGGTAAAGAATGTCTTCCTTGGGCTTTTTGATTAAAAAATCTATATAGGATCATATTGGCAATAGCAACTAAAAAACTATATAGGAAATTAGTAGGGCAGTGAGTTTTGTCAGAGAGAAACAATTGAGAAAAAGAGGTTGGGAACGATTGCAGAACTTAAAGAGTGTAAGAAATATCACTGAGTTTTTATATGTAGGAACTGTTGATTTGGCGTATGTTCGGCTATCTTTGAATATTCTCAACAGTCAAAAAGTTAAAAAAAACAAGCAAAACTATAGTAAATCTGTTGTTAAGAAGATACATGAATCAGATACTCTAGGAACATATACAATTCAGTGGAACAAACTGAAGCATCTTTAGAAGATAATTTTGCAATTTTGTCAAAATTCCTTTAATTTCCTACTTCCACTAATAATAATATTACTAAATTTCATACTCACAAAATATATAGCAAAATACATCCACAGGGATAAAGTATGCAGGTAGATAAACTGAAAATTATGAATGTTCACCAATAAAAAATTGGTTAAATCGATTATAAACTATTTACACACTGACACTATAATAAAAATTTGCTTTTGCCTTTATATGTTGATAAGCGACGATATCTAACATATACTATTCAAAATGTAAATAAAATATACTATTCAATAAAAATGGAACTTACATAATTATATTCTGCCATTTGGGTGATGGGTTGTCTAAAAATGACCCAAGAAGCTCGTTTTGAGTTGCCTGGCTAGTTGAGAATATTTTTTATCTAAACTAGCATATATTTCTCAAGAAAAGTGTCCACATAAATAATGTACTTACAGCTAGAGCACATGGAAATGATAAAATTAAGTAAAACCATTCTGTCATAATGTACCCATGTATATGCCACATATGTTTTATAACATTTTGCAGAAGTGAATTCCAACCTCTTTAACTCATCCTCCCAGATATTGCTCATCTTCTTTAATCTCCTTTTGTGTGTAAAAATAATCCAAAATGGTTACTTTTGTAGATCTACTTATTACTTAATTTCAACATTCATTCCATGATTCCATTCAGAAGAATGATAATATTTTATCAGGAAATTACAAGTTAAATTCTGTATAGGACTTTTGCTCTGGCTTAAATTTCAAGCAATATAAAATCAATTCCAACCTTACGTGAATTTTCCATGTGATCAGAAATAGAAATAAAAGTCACCAATATGTAAAAAGTACATAATAAGCTTATGAAAATAATGTGTAGGGGATAAGGTTAGCAAAACTTACAATGTGTGGGTTAGTTTTTTAAATGCTACATGAGTAATTCTGTAACTTAAATTCTCATTGTACTATGGTTTTGTGTTAGTCTGTGTACTTTAGAGAAACAAATCCATAGAAACTCATATATAAGAGAGAGTTTTATATAAAACTTAAAAGTGCATCAAGAAAATATCCCAACCCAGTGCTGCCCAAGCTCACAAGTCCAACATTAACCCATATGTCCAACACTAATCCACAAAGTCCTCCTCCATCTCACAAAACAGATGCAATGATGCTGACTGCAGGAGGAAAGCTGAGTCAGTGAATGTGTAAGCATCTCAGCGCTGGCAGGGGTCTCCACACAGGTGCTCCAGCACCCAGGGCTGCATCAGGGTAGGTCCATGCAGCTTCTCCTTGGGGATGTCTTGCAGGAAGTGAGCCTTGCCAGCTGAAGCAGGGAACTGGCTAAGGCAGCTGCACCCTGGTGTGACCGTCACAAAGCAAGAGACCTGAGAACTAGAAAGGCGAGGCTCACCGAGCCATTTAATCTCTCTGCCTTTCAAATTGATCCCACATGTATTTATCGGCCAGGTTGGCACAATAAACTAACTCAGGCTTCTCTCTAGCTAATAGTACTGTAATATCCCATCCACTGGGCAAAGTCTCCATATACTAAGCCAATCGAGTTACCTATTTTTTCTCTGAAGAACTGGCATTCACTTTCTTCAGTGTTAGAGCTCACTATAATTCTCTTTCTCTAGAAAAGCTATTTGTATGCTTGCCCACCCACTCCCCCATAATAATTGATAATATATGCAATAGACATAGGGAAGCCAACAGTGAGAATGCTGGATCAAATATTATGCCCATAAATTTTTGATATGTCTAAATTTGACCAGAGTATTTTCCACAGCAATGTATGAATGCTTATTTCTTTATACTTTGACTGCATTGAGTGTAATTAATCTTTAAACTAATTCTTAATAAGATGAAGGGTAAGAATGCTTTAAGATCATTTAATTCCCATCACGTCAGCATAAACTCAGGGATGCTCATAATTAATCAAAAGTAAATATAATTTTTGAGATCAAGCTAATTAAGACAATGAATGAATAGTATAATTTTTGTAAGTAAAGACATATAACCAGGTCATATAAATGCATATCTAAAATTCCAAGACACTGTAGAAATATTATCCCTTGCAAGGTAATTCCAGGGTGATCTGGAGGAGCAGGAGTTTAGCAATTGGCTGTTAAACACAAGGCTGGCGATTTAAACCTACCTAGAGACTCCACAGGAAAAAGGCCCAGGAATTGGCTCCCATAAAGATTATAGTCTAGTAAACCAGATGGAGAATTTATACTCAGTCCTATGGAGTTGCCGAGTCAAAAATCTACTCAAACAATCCCTAACAGCAACATAATAACAACACAAATAACTTCATAAGGTAGATGGATAAACTTACTAAGGATAATAGTGGGAGTGTACAAAGTAGTGGTTACACCTTAGGCTGTGAGCTTCAAGGTCAGTAGTTCAAAACCTCCAGCAGCTGTGCATGAGAAAAACTGGGCTTTCTTCTCCTGTAAACAATTACAGTCTCAGAAACCCAGAGGTGTCTGTATGAATCAGCATTGACTCCATGGACGTGAATATAGAAAATAAATAGCTTTTCTTGGTAGCATGAATAAGTTGTCAGATAATCAAATAGAAATATTTGTCATGTACATAAGAATAGCAAAACATTATGAAATGCCTAAAATTAAGTTTAATAAAAGAAAATATAGCACCTATTTTAAGATATATTTCTTAAAAACTTACAAGTGTCTCTCAAAATGGATTTATTCATCCTAAATTGCCAAAGATATGTAATAAAACTGAAAAAACATTAATTTTTTCTTTTCAAACAAGATAAAATAGTTTAAGTTCAAATCGAAGGTGAAATGGTTGAGAATATTTGAGAAATCTATTAAAATAAGAAAGCAGAATGAAGAGGGACTCTAATGTATTTCTCCAAGGGAAGTCAAACATATGTTGCTTTCAGTACAACAACAAAAATAGCAGAAGGGTGATTAGCCTTACCAGATACTAAAAGACACTACAAAATTATAAGAAAAATAGGTTATGTATAGAAGAATGATAGATGGAAATATAAATAATCAAGGGAGCATAATCAAGTCCCCAAACAGACCTCTGTATGTGTGTGTGTGTTTGAATGTGTGTTTATATATATGCATACGTATGGACTAAGGTACATCTGCCCCAAGCCATGGTTCTTTCAATCGCTTTATATGCATTTGAAAGTTGGACAATAAATGTTGTTGTTCAGTGCCATAGTGTCAGTTCCAATCCAGCGACCCTATGCCCAACAGAAGGAAACACTACCTGGCTCTGTGCCATTCTCATAATTGTTTCCATGCCTGAGCCCATAATTGCAGCCAGAGTATCAATTCATCTCATTGAGGGCTTTCCTATTTATTGCTGATCCCCACTTTACAAAGCATGATGGTACTTCAGGGAGTACTTCAAGGATTGGGCTCTTCTGAAAATATGTCCAGAGTATGTAAGACTAAGTCTTGGCATCCTTATGTCTGAGGAGCACTCTGGCCATACTTCTCCCAAGACAGATGGGTTTGTCCTTTCAGTAGTCCATGGTATTTTCAATAATTTTCTCCAGCACCTCAATTCAAATGCATCGATTCTTCTCCAGTCTTATTTAACGTCCAAATTTCACAAGCATATGAGGCCATTGAAAAGACTGTGGCAAAAAAAAAAAAGAAAGAAAAGACTGTGGCTTGGGTGACTTGCACCTTAGTCCTTAAAATAACTTGATTGATTTTCCATACTCTAAAGTGGTCTTATGCAGCTGCTTTACCTAATGCATCTTTTGATGTTTTTTGTTTGTTTGAGGAGTTCTTGTTTGTCACTAAAGGCTCCGGATCCATTTCAATGTTACTTTTCTTCTTTTTCTTTTTGATTTTCAATTTTAAGCCACTCAGACTACTATTTAGGTTTGTGGAATAAGGAATCTGGATGGTTCAGTTTGCTTTAAAGCAACATTATATATATTTACACAGCCCATTTCAAGAAATGAAGTAATCAACAACATCCTATCAAATGCTCCATACAACCATATAATAAACCTTCTTGTGATCTTTTTTTTTCTTTTTTTCAATCATTGTATTAGGGGCTCATACAACTTTTATCACAATCCATACATACATTGATTGTGTAAAGCACAGCTGTACATTCATTGCCCTCATCAGTCTTAAAACATTTGCTCTCCACATAAGCCCCTGACATCAGGTCCTCAATTTTCCCCCTCCCCTCCCCGCTTCCTGCTCCCTCATGAGCCCTTGATAATTTATAAATCATTATTTTGTCATATCTTGCCCTGTCCAATGTCTCCCTTCACCCACTTTTCTGTTGTCCATCCCCCAGGGAAGGTCACATGTAGATCCTTGTAATCGGTTCCCTCTTTCCAACCCACTCTCCCTCTACCCTCCAAGTATTGCCACTCACACCACTGGTCCTGAAGGGATCATCTGCCCTGGCTTCCCTGTGTTTCCAATTCCTATCTGTACCAGTGTACATCCTCTGGTCTAACCAGTCTTGCAAGGTAGAATTCGTATCTCTTGATTGCTCCTTCCTTAAGTATTAGTTGTGGATCCATGCGAGACAAAATCGTTGACAATCCCAAACTTTTCTCCCTTTATCACAATGTTAACTTTTGGTCCAATTGTGAGGATTTGGGTGTTCTTTACATTGAATTGTAATCCATACTGAAAGATGCCATACTTCCTCTTCATCAGCAAGTACTTCAAGTCCACCTCAGTTTTAGCAAGCAAGGTTGGGCCATCTGCATATCACCGGTTGTTAATAAACTGCGTTAGTCTGGGAACTATAGAGAAGCAAATCCACAGAAACTCATGTATAATAAGAGAGAGTTTTATATAAAGGGTAAGTGCACACCAAGAAAACATCCCAACCCAGTGTTGCCCAGGCCCACAAGTACAACATTAACCCATATATCTGATACCAATCTGCAACGTCTTCTTCCATCTCGAAAAACACACGCAATGATGCCAACTGCAGGAGGAAAGCTGAATCAGTGAGGGTGTAAGCATCTCAGCACTGGCAGGGGTCTCTCCATGATGGTGCTCCAGCACCCAGGGCTGCATTGGGGTAGGTCCATGTAGCTTCTCCTCGGAGATGTCTTGCAGGAAGTAAGCCTTGCCAGCTGAAGCAGGGAACTGGCTAAAGTTGCTGCAACTGGTATGACCATCACAAAGCAAGAGACCCGAAAACTAGAAAGACAAGGCTCACCAAGCCATTTATCTCTACGCCCTTCAATTAACTGCACATGTGTTTATCAGCCAGGTTGGCACAATAAACTTTAACTATATCATATGCCTTCTACAGATCCTGATACCACATGCTTCTTCATATAATCCACCTGCTGGATTATATTATATGGTATTAGAGATACTGTGGAGAATGGCCTCTTTCTCTTGCTCCCCTTTTCCTGCTTGCTTGGATCTTGCTGCTGACTTAGGAGGCAGCCAGCCAATGTTGTCTGCTTACCCTGGGAGCTGTCCTGCCAATTCCCTGCCTACTTTGGATCTATGTGAATCTGCTCCCACCCATCTGTGATCTCCCAGCTGCTGGATTCAGTTTTCTACTTCATTAACTTGCAATTGCTTGAGTCTGGAGCCATCCCCAACTGGTATAAGACCCACAGACTTGAGATGTACTGGGCTGGGGTGCTTCCTTATTATAAATCTCTTTCTTATACATATCTGAGTGTCACTGGTTTTGTTTCTCTGGAAAACTCAGTCTAAAATAGGTAGATAAATAGATCTACTATTAGACAAAATGGTATTAAATTTCTGAGGGAAAATATTTTTAGATAAATCATGTTGGCATAATTTGTTATCCATATGGAAAAAATAAATACACAGTACTTTTTCAAAACAGATACTGAAATAAATTCAATATGGAATAGAAGATAAATGTCAGAATGTAAAATATGTTATTATAGAAGGAAGTTTAGAAGGAAGTGCAATGTAGCCGAGAAGAATTACTGAGAGCTGAATGAAGGGCAAAAGTGATAGTGGGACAGGAAAAAAGTAAAAGGAAATAGAGGAAAGAATTAGGAGGCAAAAGTCATTTATTTATACCTCTATAGACATGTATACCTGTAAATATATTAATACATAACTATAGGGATATAGGTCTATATACATATATAAAATATTAAGGTACCAGACAGAAATTGGGCCTCTACTCAAGTACTCCCTTAATGCAAGAACAAGAACCCAAAGAGCATCTGTAGACAATTAAGACATCCCCTCACAGAAGGGTCACAAGGAAGGAAGAGTAATCCAGGGTGCAGTATAGCTCTGACAAAACATACAACATTTCTCTAGTTTTAATGCTCCTCCCCCACCACTATCATGACCCCAGTTCTACCATACAAATCCAGCTAGATCAGAGCATGTGCACTGGAATCACAACACACAGAACGCAGGACAGATAAACCACTCAGGAACTATACTGGGAGTAGAGATACAAGGAGAGTAGGATAAGGTGGGGGATAAGGGGGAGAAAGGAGGAATCGATCACAATGATCAATGTATAACCTACCCCACCCCCGAGGGGGACAAACAACAGAAATATGGGTGAAGGGAGAGAGAAGACATTGTAAAATATGAAAAATAATAATAATTTATAATTTATCAAGGGTTCACGAAGGTAGGAAAGTAGGGGAGGGAGGGGAAAACAGGAGATGATGCCAAGGACTCAAGTAGAAAGAAAATGTTCTGAAAATTCTGATGACAACATATGTATAAATATTCTTGATACAATTGATTATTACAAGAGATGAAAGAGTCCCAATGAAAATGATTGCTTTAGAAAAGAAGGA
The DNA here is from genome assembly GCF_050624435.1 of Tenrec ecaudatus. Taxonomy (NCBI): domain Eukaryota; kingdom Metazoa; phylum Chordata; class Mammalia; order Afrosoricida; family Tenrecidae; genus Tenrec; species Tenrec ecaudatus. The sequence goes on along the minus strand of NC_134548.1, from coordinate 102,847,307 downwards.
TGCCTAGAGATTTTTGAAGAATAGAAGTATTATAATTTTTAAATCTTTAAAATTTTGCTAAGTAAACACTTAAACGCATATCCTACCAAAATAAAATAAAAACCATTAACAATGTCAGAAGACAACAAATTGAGAAAATGTTTACAATATTTTATCAGATTATTATCTATAATGAATAGAGATCTTAAAAATAAGAAAAAGGGTAGATATTAAATAATCCAAAAGAAAAATAGACAAATTTTAAGCAGAAACAATTCATAAGAAGGAAAATACGTTATTCTTTGAATTTAAAAATGTGATTCTTTGAATGTATAAACAAAGAGGTGCGAAATATGTGAAAATCAGGAAAGGTGTGTTTCAGGGTTTTATCTTTTCACCATCCATATCCAATCCATATGTGGATCTAATAATCAGAAACTAGATTATATGCATAAGAATGTGACATCGATATTTGAAGAAGTCTCAATAATAATCTACAATATGCACGTGACACAACTTTGTTTGCTGAAAGCAAAGAAAGCTTGAAGCACTTGCTGTAGATTGATGATAAGCCTTTCTCTATTTCTGAAGGCACATCCTTCATGGAATCCGGTTTTTCTGCTTATTTGTTAAGCACACATACTGCATCGGTATGGTGAGGGATGCAAGCCGGAAGCGCATCTTGCCTGATTCGAATCCATGCAGCATTCCCTTGTTCTCTTTGAGAAACTGCCTTGATCCACGTACAGCTTCCTCATGAACACAACGAAGTGTTTGGAATTCACATTTTTCTCAAGGCTATTCAGAACTTTTTACAGTACACACAGTCAAATGCCTTGGTGTAGTCAGTAGAACACAAGCAAATATCATTTTGATATTCTTTGCTTTCAGTCAAGATCCATCTGATATCAGCAATGATATCCATTGTTCTGTGTCCTCTTCTGAATCTGGCCTGAACCTATGGCATCTCCTTGTCAATGTATTGCTGCAACCGATGTTGGATGACTTTCAGCATGATTGTATTTGCATGAGTTATCAATGATTGTTGTTCTATAACTTTTGCATTGTATTGGGTAATATTTCTTTGCAATGGGTATAAATATGGGTCTCCTCCAGTCATTTTGCCAAGTAACAGTCTGCCAAGTTACTGGTTGCAATCTCTACAATAAAACAGTAATCTTCCTGTTTCTTCCCTTTGTTTACAGTTTCCATTGAATCTTCTTTCCTTTCCTTCCTTCCTTCTTGCTGAGCTTTATCCCTGGGGCAAATGTTGACATTTTGATCTCATATGGTTGATTCTTTTAAGGACTGAGTTTCTTCCTGGTGTAATTATCCATGGTCTATTGCTTGACTGAAAATTGAGCCATAGCGGCGAGTTCAGTTCCAGACTTGAAAGATGTCTAGTCACTCTGCATTGGGGGTACCAACTGCAAGTTCACCAGTTTGAAACCACCTTCACTCTACAAGGAGGAAGACAAGACTTTTTGTTCCCATTAGGATTTTCAGTATCAGACATTCACAGTGATAGTTCTCTTTTCCCCTCCAAGGTTCCTGTGAATCAGATCAACAGGATGGTATACTGTCCTTTTTCAGGGACTTGTCTCTCTAAATAACATGCTTAATATCATTTAATTCTGAAACCATATATAAGTTAAAATTATTATGGTAGTAGTACAAGGCTACAAGATATTTCTGACTTCATAATCCATGCCCCCAATTTATGAACAGATGTTATAAGTGAATGATTTATACCTAAGTGTTTCTTCACCATTTTTTGCTTCATGTATTTCTTTAGGAATTTTATATAAAATAGATTATTCTTCACACACACTCACACACATACACACATATTTTCATAACATTTCTAGTAAATAATGGACTCTTTAAGTTCCACCCCTGATTTCCATCATAGGTTTCCTTTTTAATGCAAAAGTACATCTATTTTAGGGGAACTTTAATGCTGCATTATAAAACCTTATATCACTGTATTTTAATGCTAATATGAATTAAAAGGAAGTTTTGTTGTTATTTTTAATTCAGGGATTAATGAATTTCTTGAAAAGAAGAAAAATTGACTGTTTGCTACATCGCTATCTACCTAGAATATTTCTGGAGCCATCAAAATCTTGAAGTCATAAATTAATAGTAAATGTCAAGAATACAAAGTAATTTGGTGATAACTACATGAGTACACATGCAATTTTATAACAAATCCCCAGAAGAGCCATTGCTACTGAGTTCATTCTGATTCATAGGGACCCTATATAGGCTTTTTGACATTGTAAATTTTTACAAAAGCAGATGGCCTCATTTTTCTCCTGAGTAGTGGCTGCTGGATTTGAACCATCAACGATGCAGTTAGAAGTCTACAGCTTATGTCACAAAGCCACTAGATCATCTTCTATAACAATAGAATCCTTAAAAAGATTGACTCCAAAGTTTGCAATGTTCATAACTGTGTGGCATGTGAGAGCTTATTTCTCATATATGGCAGTGAAATGCTCCATTGTATTATGCTGAGTGAAATGAGTCCGTTACCTAAACCCAAATCCAAACTCATTGCTGCTGCGTTGATTCAGACATTTATAGGACAGAGTAGAACTTCTCCATAAATTTTCAAAGTTGTTCAATCTTTACAGAATTTAACTACTACATCTTTCTCCTATGGAACAGCATGTGGCTTCAAACACCTTTTGGTAAACAGCTGAATGTTTAACTGCTGCACCACCAGGGCTTCTGGCAGACACAAAGGTCAGATACTGTATTCACTGACTTAGACTGACTGCTAATCCTATGGAGCAGTTCTACGCTGTTACACATAGGGTCACCGTGAGTTGGGGGTTGACTCCACAACAATGAACAACATAGAGATCAAAGTATATTAGTAGATACCAAACATAGCCTCTCTCCTTCTCTCACGGTCACTGTCCTCTCTGACTCTAGCTACCCTAGCAGACAGAGTTGACCTGCTCTGTTTAGTTTTCTCAGTTTATAAATCGTTGTCTTTCTCCCATGGATTGGAGAGTGATGTCAAACTGATGACCTTGAAGTTGACAGCCCAAAACATAACCCAATATGGCACTAGGACTACTCATCATGGGAAGCAGAGGCAAAAGGAAGTCATAGTTCAGGGGACACTGAGTTTTTTTAAGGGCTATAGAAAAGTATAGAAACTGATAAGGGTTGCACTGTATGAATATACTGTATATACTTATGTATAATCTGACTTTTTCAGCATAAAAAATGTACTGAAAAACCGGGGTTCGGCTTACACGGGTCAGTGGTACCCCAGAGAGGTGTAACATCTAGCAGGTGATTGCCATTCCTCTGCTGTTCATTCAAAGCCCTGGTGACACTGCAGGGCTTTGAATGTTTGTTTACTCACATCTAACCAATCAGAGCTGTCCTATGACGTGGACGGCTCCAATTCGCAGAAGCACCCAGAGTGATTCACGTATGCTGGCAGTTGAACTGGTAAGGATGTGTCTGTGGCTGCGCTCCGTCTCTACCTCTTGTCTCTGTGCTAATTCACATCTTGTATTTCCCACCCTAGGCTTATACTCGAGTCAATCAGTTTTTCTGGTTTCCCAGGTAATAATTAGGTACCTCGGCTTATACTTGGGTTGGCTTATATTCAAGTGTATAAGGTAATTAATATTCCTGGATTGTATATGGTAAAAAAGCTGCAATGTAAAATGTTTCATTATTTGTACACTTACCACAATAACAATGACTTTATCTACCAATCTAATGTCCAGTTTAATCAAGAATTTATCAGTAGGTTTTATCCAGGTTTAAATCTTCTAAGAGATTCTTACAAAAGCCAAGTTTTCTTAATGTATTTCCTACGTGAACCATATTTTTGTTAATTTAGTGGAGAATTATCACATTTCTGTCAAATGCAGCATAGTCGGTAAATACATAACATATTCGATGATGTTTAATTAATCAAAATGCCCTCTACACCAAATACTAACACAGTTTTGGCTAGGTATATAATAAGAAAAAAGGCAGTATAGTATTCTTAGAGTGAAAATATGATTAAGAACTCCTTAAAACAGGCACAGAAATGAACTATTGAACGTGATAGGATTTTAAAAATGCATTGGTACTAATATATTCATTTAAGTTTGCTAATAACTGATGAAAATACACCATTGATGGAAGGTATAAATTAAATAGTCTCTTAGTTTGGGTTTATTTTATTTTTTATTTATAGCTGTTTATCTTGCCTATAAATAAGTGTAAAACTTTCTAAGGATTCCTCCCTTCTATGAATGAAGTTCCTGTGATGCTGTGATTACACAATCATATTGAATCCTGGAGAGAAATGATGGTACTCTTAGAATGAAGCGTTCACAGTAAAATAATGCACTGTGCTTTCTATGGGTTCTTACTACATGTAATTTGTCTGAATCTTAGATCTGACTGCTTATGACTTGGTCATCTATGCAGAAGGTGAAGATGAAAGTACCTTATTTTGGGGCACTTAAGGTAGCTGTCATGTGCACCGCAAGATTGTCTTTAGAAAAATTTACCTCAGTTAGCGAGAATTTAATTTCAGTTTCTTGTTTCCCTTGACTTAGGCTTCATATTTTCCCTGGTGAAACACTCTATTGATGTCAGTATTGCCCAATTAATAGTACAGGATTTTGGATCCAGAAAATATATTCTATTGAAGAAATCTTAGTATAAAATTCACAACCAGTGTCTTTCCAACAGGTCATTAATTATTTCTTTTGTAGGTATCAAATCACTTCTTGGCTTCAAAGACTGTTTCTCTGAGAGTCCATTGAGTAATGCCTTCCTTTTTCCAAGGGTGGGTGATAAATGAGCGCATGAACTGGAAAGATTTCTAAAACTATCATTAAACTCTCGCCTCAGTGTATTTCAAAAAGATCTTTAGAGCACCCTAGATTTCCAGAGAAATTTATTCTTTATTTGAAAGATTCTTGGATTTCTACTACATTAGACATGTGCCTAGACACCTTAGGCTGCTACTTTGATTACTGAGCTTTATTTGATTTCCACTAATGGAAATTTCCTATATCATATGAATTTTTGATTAGGTGGCTCATGTAATCTCAGAGTCAGACAAAGCAAGTCAAGTTTTGATGTACTGATCTGAAGAATTAACCATTACATTTCCTCTCCTACTTTCATAATGGGTAAGTTCCATTGATCTTCAGATTCTTCCTATATTAACTTTCATAGTTGCTTCCTTGAATAATTCTACACATATTCACTGCTTCCCAATAAAAATTAATTCAGCTATAAAAGGCAATTGTCCAGTAACAACATCATTTAAATATCTCCGTAATCACCATTGTGCATTTCCAATATTAAGAAAGTAATTATTTCTATTTTAAAATATATATTTGCTACAGTAAATAAATAGCAAGTAGATAAAGCATAATGAACCACAGGTTATATTTTTTAAGGCATGAAATGGATCAGAATTTCCACTCTGCCTTGAAATCTCAATAAATTTTCACTCAGATGGAATGCCCATAAAATTACTCTGATTTCTTTCTACTATACAGTGAGAAAACTGGTTATGTCCTTAAAAATCAATGTTCACACAGTATGCTGTGTGAATTGAATCATGGATCTTATTGAAGCTAAAATTATTAAATGCAGTGATCTACTTCCAATAATGCATACTTGCTATTTTACACTTTATTCACTGAGTAGTACTAAATTATTGTGGCAATTAATAAGATACAAAAAGCGTGTTAGATCAGGAGTCAAGAGTCTAAATTTCTGATTCTTGTTTTTCTACTAACAAGATGAAGAACGATTTAAGACAAGTCACTTCCCTACATTATCTTCAGAAATGGAGAGACTTGTACTCGTGATGTTCTTCTTTATATTTAAATTCTGTGATCTATTGTTTTAAGATTGTCTTTACCAGACAATGACATTTAATCCGAGGTACTATTTTAACCCTCTTTAGAAAAAAAGCTCTTGATTAATTTACAGAATCATCAAATCCCTCTGGTCTTTTTGTTCTTGAGAGACAAAACAGCATGGAAATAAAGTAATATCCTTTAACTGGCAACTCTTTAGTAGTGCAATAATGAATAACCTGACAGAATGTATTGATAGAGGAGCAGTCATTCATTGTTTTCCTGAGTTAATCTTCTGCAATGCATAAATGCCCTTCAATAAAGATCGCTGAATTTTGTCCCCTCACTTGGATTCATTTAGAATGTATTTCAGATGATAATGCTTGCTTTTAATGAATTACAATCATAGTAATCTATACAACAGCCTAGAAAGAAAAAAAAGAGGACATCCTTAACCTAAAAGAAGAGACAAGTGATAGGGAAACCTGTTATTAAAAATACAAATACAGAGGAGTCCTGTTTTTCTGACGTTTGTACCCAGTTTTCTGAAACATAACTGTATATACTTGTGTATAAGCCGAGTTTCTCAGCACAAAAAATGTGCTGAAAAACTGGGGTCTGGCTTATAAACAGGTCAGTGGCATGAATGGATGCCATCTGGTCAAGCCTGACTAACAAAAGGAGGAAATGTCATGAAGCCTGACTTGGAGTTAATAGCAAAGTGGGTTCGAGATGCATGGGAAGACATGCCAGAAGACATGGTGCGACGTGTCTCGCAGAAATGTAGTATTAGTAATGCTATGGATGGCAGTGAAAATTGTGCTTTGTATGAAAATGACAGCAGTGATGGTGATGACGGCGATCTCAGTGAGGATAGCGTCTATGATGACCTCACACCAGCTGAGGCTCTGCATTGGGATATGGATGATGATGAAGAATCCATTTTTGAAGGATTTTAACTCTTTACATTTTAGCTTGGTTGCTGATTGAGCTCAGGGAATAGTACTCTTAAGGTATCATTGTTGATACCTTATTGTTTTTGTTGAACCTATTTTCCAATTACTGTGCTGGTTTACCAATGTTAAATGACTTTTCCTTTTATTTATGTTTTTATTTTAAATAAATATTTAAATACATTACTCGACTGATGTCTCAATTTTTTGTAATTTTATTTTCATTTGTTTTGATTATTGAAACTCACCAATAGCTTCGGTATTTTCCATCCTAGGCTTATACTTGAGTCAATCAGTTTTTCTGGTTTCCCAGGTAATAATTAGGTACCTCGGCTTATCCTCGGGTTGGCTTATGTTCGAGTATATACGGTATATCTGAATCATTGTTCTCTTCATTTCAGATGATTTTTCCCTTTGTTAGACTAGAATTCATCTTAAAGACATTGTTTACTTAAGCTGGCATTGAAAAGATGATAAAATTACAGCATTAGGAGTAATAAAGGTAAAGAAAGAAGAAGAAAAAGGTTCAAATTCGCTCATTTCATTGCACTTAGTTCTATTTCTGACGAATGGAGATGCATATCTCCTGTTTGATTCCAGCTATGACTTTTTGGGGGTTTTGCTTTTTATATTTCTTTTATTGATGTTATATTTTCATCAACATATTGCACCACTTTGACGTGATATTTCTAGCAGTGTTTCCCAATGTGAGAGAAACCACCCCTGGGGCATAGGGTGGACTGGAACGATCGACAGGGGCTCACAAAACAGATAACTATATTGAACATCAGATACCTTCACTTTATCTTGGATTATGAGCTATAATACAAAGGTTTTTAATTTTGGGGGGAGAAAGGGGGCACTGAGTAATTACTTTTCTGCAATGGGGCATTAGACCCACACTTTGAAAACCTACACTTTAGCATTACAGATTACTTTTTAACAACAGTTTTATTGGCATCTATTTGATATATCACACAATTCAATAGTTGTATCAGAATTTTCACAATCAACTTCAGAACATTTCATTCTTTTTCATACTTATTGTTATCAGTTCCCCTCCTCCTCTCCACCTCTCCCATCATGTTTCCCAAGAAACCTCAATGCTGTCACTGTCTCTATAGCTTTACCCCTCCAGGATTTTATATACAAAAAAACAAACAAAATACAGAAAAACAAAGCACGACAAAAAACAACCCACTTTACATGATAGTAATGCTATTCACATCCCTGGTCTGTGGTCAGAGGGGGAAATGCTAGAGGCTTTATCCATGTGTGGACACTGAGAAAGGATTTGGGGCTCTCCCTGTTATCCATAGCCTTCTGAAAACTGAGTGTTCGCAATTTAAGCTCTAATAACATTTTTTCCTTCGGGTTAGGATTTTATCATTCACAGTCTTTGGATCCCATAAGGCTAGTGTACTTCTTTGTGGGCCCAGTTGAGTCATCACTCAGGTGTTCAAAGACAAGTCTTTAAGACCTCAGACACCTATTCTAATAATCGGGCACTATCTAGTTTCTTTGCAACACTTTGTTGTAGCACTCAAATCTTCAGTGATTTCTTTTTCATGAGGGTGGACATCAGGCAGAGGCATGTCATGATATTAATTGTTCTCAAAGTGAGGATAGAATTAACTGTGAACCCCAATCCATTCATATATCTACAATTTATATATGTCTCTGGCTTACTTTACAGACATAACTATCATGCTATGTTAGAGAATATTATTGATCATCCTCTTAGGACATAAGGTTATTCAATTGATAATGTCATTCATTTTAGTCCATGGTGTAGTATTTAAAACACTGTTGAGAAAAGGACATTATTTCTCAGATTGTATGAGCAGGGGAAATTAGGTAATGGGGAATCAATGTCTATAATCCAGAAAATATAGCATGATTACGAAAGCAAGGAGAGAACTAAGTCAGTTATTCAGATAATTGGTCTAAGAATTGACAGACAAATGTGGAGAGAAAAGATGACTCATGTTGGTAAAGTACAGGAGCTATATGACTCTTATTTCCAATAACAAAAACAACAATTAAGCTGACGCTCTTCATCTCTGCAGAGAAGGTGATTCTTCACAGTCACTCGGTCCCAAATTACAGAAATATCTCATAGAAAGACCTCTACAATTTCTAGCTAGTAACACACCTGTACAATTGCAAATTAAAAATGTATGTGATCAAACTACATGGACTACATGGTTCAAACACACTTCCCTTTGTGTTTTATTTTTTTCCTTGCCAGAAGTAAAGCATTTATCGATTTTAAATTATCTATATGTTTTAAATGAATGGCCTGTTATGTAGGTCTAGGGCAAACTAAGCAAAATATTTTGTGAATACATAGACCAAATCTTCTGAGGAAAAATGAATTTGTTTAAAAAAAAACTGTCCTCTTGAGTTTTATGGCTCAGTCTTCATCTGTCTCCTCCCTCATCTCTCATCTTATTCTCCACTTTTAATTTTGTTCCCGTTGCTTAGTGGTTGTAGTTGAGGTAGAGAGGAAGCAATGAAAAAAAGAGTTGGCAAGAGCTTCCAGTGTATAGAAACGAGCAGGGAAAAGAATAACACCTTGATTTTGAGGAGAGATTAAATGGTATGCTCCAAAGTAGAATTGTTGGCATTATAAATTTAAAACAGTCTTTCTTTAACCATCTTTTAAGCAGAAAGAGTTCCGCAAAGATTAAACCTTGCCATTTATTTTATATCACTTTTTGTTGTTAAAGAGATGCTCTGCTGCTCATTGAAAGAATATCTAGGGGAGGGAGAGGGGGAAATGAGGAGCTGATGCCAGGTGCTCAATTGGACAGCAAATGTTTTGAGAATGAGGAGGGTAACAAATATACAAATGTGCTTTATACAATTGGTGTGTGTATGGATTGTGATAAGAGTTGTATGAGTCCCCAATAAAATGATTTAAAAAAGAATTTCTGATGTAGCATAAGAGGACTTGAAACAAAATCTTTAAACTCTGTTGGAAAATAAATCTGATGCCTCGCAAGAAATAAACTCAAAAATGTTTATCCTATGACATAAGATGAGGGAAGAATCTCCAAAGATCAAAATTCAGTAAACATTTCATGAAAGAAAAATTTCTCAAATTTGTGAGATCTATATTTATCACTACTCCAAACAAGTTAGACATCTAAATAGCTCTATGTCATGTAAAGTTCAGGAATCTTTCATTTTCTCCAGAACACAAAATTATTTATATGTAAATAACTACTAGAACTTGGATAGGAGACCTGGTTACATAACAGTTACACATTTAGCTGCAACCCACAGGTCAGCAGTTTGAAACTACCAGTCACTTCAAGGGAGAAATACTGGGCTTTCTACTCCTATAAACAGTTGCCATCTTGGAAAGTCACAGAGGTAGTTCTACTGTGTCCTGTAGGGTTGCTATGAGTCATAATTGACTCGATCGCAGTGAGTTTTTAAAAATGTTTAATATATAAATTGGATAATCAAATACCTTCATCTCCCCCCAATTTCTCTTTATAAAAATGAAAACATAGTGAAAAGAACAGTAATAAAAGTAACTGATAATTCTACTATCCAGAGGTTATGGTTCTTATTAGATTAGGGTATTATTTTACCTGTCTTTTTCATGCATTTTCTTACAAAATTGGGATAATACTCTATACACAGATTTGTATTTGGACAGCTTCTCTGAACATTCTAGTCTAAGCATTTTCACTGTTGAATATTGTTTCATAACATGATTTTTTAAATTGCCATATTTTAGAGGAATTATTTGATGGAAAGCAAAAGAAGAATTAGCATTCCATTGTAGGCTGTAGAGTTGTTTCCAGTGTTTTCATTCTTATAATGTTGTGGTAATTTTCAATAATAAATTCTGTGTAGTTTTCTTTATATTTGCTTATTATAATATGCTAGAGCACATATTAATAGGTTAAAGTATATACACATTAAAAATTCTTGATATTATTTTCCCATTTTGTTACAGACTATTGTACTAATTTATAGTTCTTGAAGCAACTTAAGAGTATGCTCACTTTACTCAATCCTGATCAAGTACTATCAATCTAAAAAAATGTGACAAATTTGATTAAAAGGTTTTTTTAATATTCTTATCATTGAGAGCATAAATCTTATATTCTGTATCAATTAGCAATTTGAATGCCTTTGGTGTGAATTGCTTTTTCCCATTTTTCTCCATTTTTATTTGAGTATCACTAGTGTTATTATAAGTATTGGTGGCACAGTGCGTAAGTGCTAGACTGAAAACTGAAAATTGTCATTTTGAACCTACTAGTCACTCTCCAGGACAATGACATGGCAGTTGCAAGAAACCCTTACCCTGTAATCCCTAGCCTTCTTCAAACTGGGTGTTTAGAATTTAAGCTCTGATAGAGTACACTTATCTGGACTTAGATTATATTATTTATATCCTTTGGATCACCTGCTTTTCTGTATATGAAAAGCATACATGTATATGTATGCGGGGGATAGGTAAATCTATAGAGACAGTACTGGATTAATAATTACCTAGGTGCATGTCCAGGGAGTTCAGGATAATAGAGAAGCTAATACAAATGACTACAAGAGGGAAGTAAATTTTCTAAAATTGATTGTAGGGTTGATTGCACAATTTTTCTTAATAAAATTGAACTATTGAATTGTATGAGTTTTGAATTATATGCTAAATAAAAAATGACAGCCTTAGAAACCATATGCAGAAGTTCCGTCCTATAGGGTCACTCTGAGTTGGAATAAACTTGAAAGCAGTGGATTTGATTTGGTATTTTTACTTTTAAAATTTAAGTGTAAAGAGTATTAAGCTTTTGTATGGGCTGTTTTCCTATATTTGTCTGCCTTTTCATTTTATTTATGCTTTTAACATTGATTATTTTCCCCATGAGATTTAGAAGATCTTACCTTTTCTAAGACCAACTATATATATATATATATATATATATATATATATATATATATATATATAAACATTTAATTAGAGGCTTATACAACTCTTATCACAATCCATATATATACATACATCAATTGTATAAAGCACATCTGTACATTCTTTGCCCTAATCATTTTCAAAGCCCAACTATATATTTATCTATATTTTTTCTAGATTTTATGTTCTCCCATCTTAGGTTTCATTTTTTCACCATTCAGAAGATGTGTGCTATGTGTGGTAAAGATGTAACTATTTTAAAATCATAAACAAATGATGTTCCCCACATATATTGTTTAGTGAACACACTCCCCATTAGATTGAAATGTTATCTTTATCATAATTTAAATAGTTTTTCTAGTCTCTTAAATTGCCCATATTTTTTTATATTGAAGAAGTTTATATTTAGCATTAGCCAGCTGGGCTCACTTTAGATGATTCCAATTTTGTTGGCAACATCTAAAGCGTCATAGTCAGGAGCCAGTCGAACATATGCCTTCTTCTCCCCATCAGGCTTGATCAAGGTGTTGACCTTGGCTACGTCAGTGTCATAGAGCTTCTTCACAGCCTGTTTGATCTGGTGTTTGCTGGCTTTGACATCCACAATGAACACAAGTGTGTTGTTATCTTCGATCTTCTTCATGGCAGACTCTGTAGTCAAGGGGAACTTGATGATGGCATAATGGTCCAGCCTAGTGCAGAGGTAAAAGGGGGTCAACTGGCCTGGGCCCAGAATAAGTTATGTGCCCTCTTTGGGTGCCCGAAGCTGACAGAGACAGTGCCCATATTTTATGGGGTAATTTATTTATGTCAAAATTTTCACCTTATAACTAGGGTTTAACAACTTATACATTTTGTGATAGCCCAAAAGAGCTCTAGTATTGCTTATTTTTAAGCATTGGGCTGCTAACCAGAAGGTAGGTGGTTCAAATCTTCTAACCCAGTGGTTCTCAACCTTCCTAATGCCACAACACTTTAATATAGTTCCTCATGTTGTGGATAACCTCCCCAACCATAAAATTATATTCATTGCTACTTCATCACTGTAATTTTGCTACTGTTATGAATTAGGTGGCCCCTGTGAAAGGGTCGTTCGATCACCAAATGGGTCACAACCCACAGGTTGAGCAGTGTTGCTCTAACCTTGCTGAGGGAGAGAGAAGATGCTGTCTGCTTCCATAAAGATTTACTGTTTACAAAGCACTTCTATTCTGTTGCTATGAGTTTGAATCAACTTGATAGCTGTGGGTGGGTGAATATTATTTCCATTTCTGCTCCAGTAATTAGATTGTATTTTATCATTAAAATCGAAAATGCCTTTCCACTCTGATTCTGGACTTGGACATGTGGCTTCCTGTATACAAAGTGATTTTAGGGAATGGGAACCAGATACTGGAAAAAAATATTTGCGGTTACTTTCTGGATTGCTGCCATGGCCCTATCCAGGCTATTCTACTAGCACCAGGAGGAAGATGAAGGAAATAATAGGAAGGGACTTGTGGTGTCATGAATGTAAAGCTCATTCATTTACTTAAGTTTTTAAAAAGTTTTCTCTATCAGAAATGCCTAGAACAATCTAGCTTTCAACGTTCATATCACTAGAGATGTTATTAATGCTACTTTTCCTTTTAGCTTTACTTTTCCTTTAGCTGCATCTTTCTTTCTCCCTTTCAATCTGTTTGTGGAACATTGTATTAGCCTCTACAGAGCTTTACTACAATTAAATGTTTTCAGAGGCAGTCTATGATAGATGGTTCTGCTATTGTGTTTAATCATTTCCATTAAATGTTATATAAATGGCATTATAATTAACTTAAATAAAAGAATAATATATTATATTGATTTTCATTCAGAAAACCTCATTAATTTATGTTTTCATTTAAGAAAACTAACCTATTAAATCATTTTGTCTAAAGTTTAAAAAGCATATGGTTTCCATAAAAAAGTGAGCAAAGGTAACTGAATTACTAGTGTGATGACAGGTCTTTTAAGATATTTTAGAATTGTATATTAGAGTATGTGAGAAGCATGCAACATTCCTAGATTTAATTCACTCAAACTTCTTCTAATTTACAACCTGTAATGTTCATATGAACTTGTCCAAGGCACATAAGATCTATGAGTATCTGCTTTTAAAAGTTTTTGTTTTTTTAATTTTCTTTCTTTACTTGGTGTATGATAAAATGAAATGACCATACTTGTTTAAAAATGATTCTCCTTGGAGACTGATGGTGCCCAGCTATCAAGAGATATAACGTCCGAGGTCTTAAAGGCTTGAAAGTAAACAAGTGGCCATCTAGCCCAGAAGCAACAAAGCCCACATGGAAGCAGCACACCATCAGGTGCGATCATGAAAGGCCAAGGGGACAAGGTTTCAAGCACCAAAGGCGGGGGGTGGGGGGAGGAAGTAAATCATATCATGGTGAATGAGGGGAGCACGTTATGGGGACCCAATGTCGAACTGTAGACAACTGGATATGGGGAGGAGATGAGTCACTCAGGGTTCAGTATAGCAATAATGAAAATCACAACCTTCCTCTAGTTCTTAAATGCTTCTTCCCCCCAACTATCATGATCCCAATTCTACCTTGCAAACCTGGTGATACCAGAGGATGCACAGCGGTACAGATGGGAACTCCAAACATAGGGAATCCAGGACAGATGAACCCCTCAGGACGAGCAGTGAGAGTGGGGATGCCAGGAGGGAAGGGGGCGTACAAAGGGGGAACTGGTCACAAGGATCTACATATAACCTCCTCCCTGGGGGATGGGCAACAGAAAAGTGGGTGAAGGGAGATGCCAGGCAGTGTAAGATAATATAAAATAATAATTTACAAATTACCAAGGGTTCATAAGGGAGGGGGAAATTGGGAGGGAAGGGGAGGGGAAAAAGGAAAATGAGGAGCTGATTCTAGGAACCCAAGCGGAAAGTGAGTTTTGAAAATGATGAGGGCAATGAATGTATAAGTGGGCTTTACACAATTGATGTATGTGTGGATTGTGATATGAGTTGTATGAGCCCCAATAAAATGATTTAAAAAATGATTCTCCTTGTATTTACATTGTAATTTTATTTAAAGTCTAAATTAAAATAGAGTCATCATTTAACTTCCCCCCTATCTCCTGAGTTTTCTGTGTAATGCCTCTCAAACACACCTACATGAGTGCTATGTGTGGTGAAAGAGTGCTTATAGCACAGTGTCCCTTATAGAAATAAACACATTACAGTGTTACTGATTTTTGACTCAAGGATAGACACTTGTTTGCATATGTAAGCATTGGTGATTTTTGTTTAAATTGGCATGAGAATTATCTGAAATAAAAAGAAGTGTTTGTTATTCACATACATTTGTCAACTGTGTAAATGTTTTCTCTGTGAACACTAGTCTTACAATGTTTCCACATTGAACTGAAAAGGTAGTCTGTGAGGACAGGTGCACTCAGAAAAATCCTGTAATGAATCAATTATTGGAATGGTAAAAGAAAAATCATGTAGTGTGGCTATTATGAAATTTAGCCCTTAACATTAGTTTCTTAGAATTGTAACAGGGGAGACTGGGGGCTGGGGGGACGAGGAGCTATTCATAATGACTACAGGAAAGAAAAAATGTGTTGGAACTATTTATGGCGATAATCACACAAATCTTTTAAATTTTTTCAAACTATTAAATTGTATGTTACGTGGGTTATATGTCAATAAAAATTTAATAGCTCTACAAAGAAACAAAGCAAAACAAATATACAGTACTCACATTTGTTTTTATCTCTCCAATTATTGAGATCATGAGTGATTAAAATTTCCCCTGGGTTCTTTAATCTGCCTAAGTATCTATGCATATTTTGGTTTTGTTTTTGTAGAAAAGTCAACCAAACCAATACATACTGTTTCCAGTGCTGTAATTATTAGGCAGCTAGCATCAGGGAGGAAAAGTCCATTGACGCATGCCCAGGAGAGCCTGCATAGGACAAAGCTGGATTTTCCCGCTGGTGGGCGCGGATGGGCATTACACCTGGAGCAGCCCACCTGGGCCAGGTGATTGCAATTCAGCCAATGGGAGCGGCCTGGGGTCGTTCACCACGCCTCCCCGGGGGACCCTTGAAAAGGCAGGAACTGAGAGGGAGAGGGGCTTGTCTCATCTTGTCTGGTCGTCTTTGTGGGAGGAAACTTGGGAGAGAGATCTTTGCGTGACCCTGAGCAGTCTCTGCCAGGCCGCAAGGTCAAAAGGAATCCTATGGGTGCCGTGTAAAACCTGAAGCTTCTTTTAACTCATTAAATTCACTTGGATCACAAGCCCGGCTTCGGCGTGAAATCTTTCTCGTGCGGAGCCAAGGACCGAGGCTGAAATCTAGCCCGGAACGAGAGACCTAACATAATCTTTGGAAAAGCAGATCACTTTTCTCCTGTGAAACTACTGGTGGATTTGAACTGCCAGCCTTCCCATTAGTACATTAGTAGCCTAATGCTTAGACAATGTACCAAGAAATACAAATAGACTCTAAGAATTATTTAATCGGGAGAATCGGGGAAAATGTTGACTAGTTAAGACTCACCAGTCTGGAGATCCTGCTGCTAGACCAGAAACTTGGGAGGTAACGTGAAGGAGAATGGGAGGTGGAGTCCTAAAATTAGCATTACATTACTAGGGTCTCTCCTGAACACCTTTTTTTGGTGATTTCTACTCACAAAGCGAACCAATAATGCTCTAAATCACTCTAGGTTCAGCGAGCTGGGCTCATGGGCTGCAGCTGAAAAGCTCCTCCTGCCCTTTTGCTGGGAGTAGCGATTTCTCCAGGCTGATGCCCTAGAGGGGACATAATCCCAGACAAGAGGAGAACCCCACACCAGAGCTCTCTGCTCAGTTCACAGCAGACTTGAGTTCACAGCCTGGGGAGTGGGGGTGGCAGATAGCCATAATTTGGAGTAGAAGAAAAAGCAGAATTTTACCCGAGGCAGATCGTGGTGTGAGAGAAAACAGGCGGATAGTTGGAATCCACGGGGCAAATTCAGTTCCAATTGGCTGAGAAGGAAACTGGCCAAATCAATAAACCCTCACCCTATGCGTAGCTGATCAGAATGGGCTGATGCAATTCTGTCCAGACCTTGCACTCAGCCACGTGTGCTCTCTACCATGAACTAGGAAGTGCTCCCTTACCTGGCTAGGGGCACGGACATGCCTGCATCCACCAATCACCAGCAGCCTTCCTTACCTGGCTAGGGGCACGGATGTGCCCGCGACCACCAATCCTGGATGGGTACCTTTTGCCAGTGACTTAGGCGTGCCTGCTCTGCCAATCCCTGGCAGACACATCTGCCTCGTTAGGAACCCAGATATGCTTGTGCCTTCCAATCCCTGACTATCTTACTAGATACAGACCCAGGGCCAGCCCAGCCACATGTCTCCCGGCAATAAAAGGGTCACTCCTAGAGCCCAGGGTCGACGCCCTCAGCCCAGACACTGTGGACCTGGGACTCCGCCCAGGCTGGGTTTTTCTCCCCAGTAAATCCTGTTTGCTAAAATTCAGTTAATTTGGTTTCTGGAGCCTGTCGACTACCTTACAGAAAAAACCCCCCTGATAAGCTGGATCTCCCCCTGTGGGGGTCAGCATGACAGCCCCCAAATCAGAGCACCTCACAAGCATAACATAAAAAAGAGTGAACTATATATTACTGGTAAAAACTCAAACCCCTGTCTTGTTGCTCAGCTCCAAGGAGCACATAGAAGGGGGCCCTTAACAGAAATCAACAAAAAAATAACCCCATACTGAGGAATGGCAGAAATTAGCTACAGGGCCTTGAGGATTTTTGCATAATAAGGACCAACTGAAGCAAGTCTAAGCTTCTAACTGAGCACAGAGCTGGAGCTCAGAGTGAGGAAGACTATTTAATTTGATTCTATTCTAGTTGGCCAGGGGGGTGGGGAGAAAACATTTGATCTAGTAGGGCACAAGCAATCGAGATAGGCCAATAAGCCCAGCTTCCCTCTCATTGATTCTACACACAGCCAAGGAGACCCTGCCTGTCCTGGGGCCCTACAGGAGGCTGTGGGAACACCACCCTTCCCCCCTCCTGCTGCAGTGCTACATATAGCACAAGGCAGGTATACCAGTGAACTCCAGCGCCAGTACAGCAGTGGGAATTGACGCCTACCATTGGTGCGATCTTGCCTTCAAGAGTAATCCCACTCTGCATCTGTGTAACCCTCCATTAAGCGGGCACTCAACCCCGCTACCTTGAGGAAGAGTTGGAAGTCTTCCAGCCCCATGGAGAGGTGAGCAAGTCTGTTATCTCTTTATTTATCACTCTATTTCTTCTTTCTTCATTCTCTGGCCCTTCTATCTTTCCCAACGCAGTGGGTCTCAACAGGCTCAGGGTTTTTTTTTTTTATTCTCTTTATTTCTTTTTTCTTCTTTTTCCCTCTTTTTTCCTTTTCTCTCACTCCCTTTCTTGTCATATGCCACTACTGGTTTCCAGGCCAATACCCTCAGCCTAGGACAAATCAACCCAAACAGCAGGAGGAACTCCAGGCTGCCCTCTATGGGAATGCTGCATACCACAAGAAGCAGCTGTGACAACGATCTATAGCATGCCACGCTGCTGAGGAAATATCCGTCGGACCTCTAAGGTGATCTCACCAACTAGGGCAACCCTGGCCAGCTCCACTGGGTCCCTGAATTAAAAGGACACACCAACCTGCCATCGTGGGGCAGGGTTTAAACCCCTCTGGCCCCACATTCATGCAAGTATGGATCAGTTATCTCTTTATTCTTTATTTCCTCCTTCTCTCTTTTTTCCCTCTTTACCATCACAGGCAATCTTAGTGAGCGCAGTTGTTTTCCCCTTCTTTCTCTTTATTCTCTCTTTCTTTGTTCTCTTCTCCTCTCTCTCTGCTTTTATGATTCTCTCCTTTCCCCGTCTTTCCTTCCACATGCCACTGTTGGCTTCCAGACCCCTGCCCTCAGCCTAGGGCAACTTTGCCCACCCAGTGGGGCGAGCTCCAGCCTATCCCCTAAGACAGCGCTGCACACAGTACGAGAGAGTGCGACACATGGCACAGCATGGGGTTCAGCTATCTCTTTGTATATTTTTAAATGTTTTTTTCTAATTTGCTTTCTTTTTTCTTCATATTTATTTCTTTTTGTTCTTCTTTCACTTTTTCTTCTTTTCTCCCCTTCTTCGATATCTTCTCTATTTCCTGCAACAGTCTCGGCAGACTCATTTCTCCTTTTTTATTGTTTTCTCTTTTTTTACTGTTTTCACTTTTGTTTAGTCTGTGCATATTGTGTGTGTGTGAGTGTATTTTAGTTTGCTTGGAATTTTTGCTCCAGTCTTTGTTTTCTTTTTTTCTCTTGTTTTCTTCTCCTCTCCCTCTCTCTCCTTTCACAAGCCACTAGTGGCCTCCAGGCTACTCCCCTCCACCTAGGGCAACTCTGAAGACCCAGCTAGGGAGCTCCCACTCACATTTGTTGGCTTTTCATGCAGCCGGGGAAATCACACTGGTCCTATTCCTTACACCACACAGCAGGGGTTCCTCCCCTTCAAACATTGGGGGGGGGACTCCAGCCTAAACCTTGAGGCCCTACAAGTGGCTGGGGGAAACTTTGCCCACCACTGGTGTGGCTCCACACTACTACGGGAGCATCCGCCCAACTTCAAGGCGATATCTGTGACTTCAGTAATCCCCTCCTGCCATCTACAGTGCTATACACTAAGGAGGGTAAACGCACACACCCTCCATGGCACTCCACTTGCAGAAGGAAACACTACAGGCGACCCAAGGTGCTCCAAGCATCATGAGGCTTACTTAGAGATCAGCCAATGAAGTGACGCCCTAATGGGCCCACAACAACCCAACCAGGGTCACATGAGAAGACTGTCAATCTTACATTCCAAATAACGGAATAATGGTTGGCAATGGTAAGAATGAAACCACAGGAAGATCTAGTGATAATCCTGACCCTTCATTACAGCTACCAGCAAGTAGTTCACAGAAGCACTCATACATACGAGTCTACCAAGATAGAGCCCAGTGTTCTTTGACTCTGGGATATGGCTCCAGGTGCCTCTAAAATAACATGTAAACAGAAACCAATCCTAACAGCCCCAAGAAAAAGTAGGGGAAACAGAAGACAATGTCAGAAGAAGTCATGAACCTAAAATTGTGCATAGAAGAAGTATATATTGACCTGCCACAGAAAGAAATTTTCAGAATGCTGCATGGACTCATACAGGATATGAGGGAAGAAATACAATAAGAGGATGAACTGATGGAGAAGATAAAGGCAATGCACCAAAGGGAAATACAAGACTTAAAGGATTAAATAACAAAATCCAGTGACAAATTGACAGATTTTGCCAAAAGACTTGGGGAGGCAGAGAAAAGTGTAAAATAAGACAATCAGAGAAGCTGAAGAAAACTTGAGAGCCATGTCTGATGCTATGAAAAGGGACAATTGGACTACCAGAATAAGACACAACAAATAATTCAACAGTGAAAATAGCGAGGGAATTTATAGTGGAAAACTTTGCCAGCTTAATAAATGAAAATCAGGCAACCATCCAGGAAGCTGAAAGAACGCCAACCAGACTGAAATCCAAGAAGAATTTACCAAGACACATAATTATCAAATTATCCAACTATGAAGAAAAGGAGAAGATCATAAACGCAGATAGGGAAAGGAAACAGTCACGTATAAAGGTAACCCAATAAGAGTATTTTCAGACCTATCAGCGGACACGATGAAGAGGAGGAGGGAATTGAGTAACATATTCCAAAAATTGAAGGAAAATAAAGCAAATCCAAGAATACTTTACCCGACCAAATTATTAAGACAGTTGGAGAAGTAAGAGTCTTCCCAGACAAGCATAACCTCAAAGAATACATAAAAAGAAACTCAGACCTACACAAAATTCTTGCTGATCCAGTATGGGCAGAAGATCAACACTCACCGAGGGCAAATAAGAGACCATCACATTGAACAACTTCACCCATAGGGTGACAAAGAGAAAACACCTCCCAGGATAGCATTGGCTCAATAGTGGAAAGAAGGCAAACATAAATCATACACACAAAACAAGTGGATAAGATAGCTAGGTAGGAAAATACCCAACGCAAAAGGTACAAGATGACCTCACAGAGTCCAAAGGTGGATGTAATAACAGTACACAGTTGCAAGGAGTTGGAAACAACCCAAATTTCCATCAACAGACGAATGGATTAAAGAACTGTGTTACATACATACAATGGAGTACTAAAAAGCACTAAAAATCGTCACTAAAAAGCAATGATAAATGAATTAAGCCTATCGCCACATGGGAAGAACTGGAGGAAATTATGCTAAGTGAAGTAAGCCAAGCACAAAAGGGCAAGTACAACATGAGTCCGCTGAGGTAAGTTTATAAAAAAATGAAAGAAAAATGCATAAGGGGCACAGGGAAAAAGCTACTGTATAAAAACATTCCAGGGGTGAGGTCTAGGTAGTATGTCAGGGGCCAGACCAAATAGAGGGGTGCTTATAGTATCCAACTAAAAAGGAGGCAGGGGAGGAAAGAAAAAAAAAGAGATGTGTGGCAGGGGAATAAGGCACTGACCCGCCCAAGTGGAGGGTGTCGTTTGTATCTCCACATGTAAAAAGAGACCAGACTTAAATCCAGTGTTCCAGGGTGCGAATGCAGTGTGCCAGCATGGAGAGGGGAACCAGTAGAGGGCCTGAGAGCTCGACCCCAATACCAGCTACGTGGACAACTGCCCCTCCCCCCAGAATTTACTTTAAAGGACGGCACTGAAGCTGCAGCTTGGGGAGAGAGACATGTTTGATCAGAGCACATGGGAACAAATGAATGGGGAGGAAGAGAGAGTGGAGCACATCCTGGTCCACCAGGCCTGGAGGATGATATACATGCTCTGAACAGCCAATGCACAAAGTGGATCATATGGCTGGTCCCACTATGAGACATGACATCCCTGGCTGACCCATGGCCCTACGGGGGACAACACTGGCCCAGTCTGACCCTACAACACAGAGGCAAAACACTAAAGGCAAGCAGCAGAGCAGTCGGGAGAGCTGAGCAGGAAGGTCCCAAGGGAGTGCAAAGGGTAGATTTTGGGGCCAGAGCATGGTACCTCATCTGACTTGAGTGAAGGACACGCCTAGAGGTCAAAAATCAGACCTATATCTATTTACAGGTTTTTCATTCTTTTTAATTTTTTTCTTTTTTAAAAATTCATTTATTCTTTTCTGGGTCATTGGTTTTCTTTTTTGTTGTCATCGTTGTGTTCTTTTTTGTTGCTTTGTCTTGCTATGTCTTGTTTTATGGTGCCTGTTATTATCGCTGCAGATCTATCTAGATAAGATGAGCTAGATGAACAGTCGGGAGGAGAAAACAATGAGATCGATGGTTCTGGGGGGACATGGGAGAGGGGGAAGTGGGGGAAAGGAGATGTTGTTGACCAACCCAGGGAAAAGGGAGCAACGAGTGACCTAAAATTAGTGGTTAGGAGGGTGTGAGAGGCCTGGTAGAGATTCAGCAGGGGCAATGTAACCGAGAGAAATTACTGAACCCCAAATGAAGGCTGAGAATGATCGTGTGACTAGAGGAAAGAACTAGGAGGCAAAGGGCATTTATAGAGGTCTAAATACAGCCATGTACATATGTAAATATATTTATATGGAATGGTGGGGAAATAGATCTACGTACATATATTTATAGATTTAGTATTAAGGCAGCACATGGACATTGGACCTCCACTCCAGGACTTACTCAATGCAAGAACACTTTGTTCTATAAAATTGTCATTCCATGATGCACACCTTCCAAAAACAATCGCTAGAGACAAATGTGTACATAAGCAAATGTGGTGAAGAAAGCTGATGGAGCCCAGCTGTCAACAGATATAGCCTCTGGGGTCTTAAAAGCTTGAAGGTAAAAAAGCAGCCATCTAGTTCAGAAGCAACAAATCCCACAGTGAAGAAACACAACAGCCCGTGTGACCACAAGGTGTAGGAGTGACCAGGTATTAGGTATCAAAGAACAAAAATTTATATCGTTATAAATGAGGGAGAGTGCAGTGTGGAGGCCCAAAGCCCATCTGTAGGCAACTGGACACCCCCTTACAGAAGGGTCATGGGGAGGAGATGAGCCAGTCAGGGTGCAGGGCAGCAACAACGACACACAACTTTCCTCTAGTTCGTAAACGCTTATTCCCCTCACTATCATGATCCCAATTCTACCTTACAAATCTGGGTAGACCAGAGGATGTACATTGGTACAGAGAGGAACAGGAAACACAGGGCATCCAGGTAAGATGACCCCTTCAGGACCAGTGGTGAGAGTAGTGATACCGGGAGGGTGGCGGGAAAGTAGGGTCAAAAGGGGAACCGATTACAAGGATCCTCCCTGGGGGATGCACAACAGAAAAGTGGGAAGGGAGACATCAGGGAGTGTAAGATGTGACAAAATAATAGTAATTTATAAATTCTCTAGGGTTCATGAGGTAGGGGGAGCGGCAAGCAAGGGGGGAAAAGAGCTTATATCAAGGGCTCAAGTAAAAAGCAAATGTTTTGAGAATGATGATGGCAACAAATATACAAATGTGCTTGACACAATGGATGGATGTATGGATTGTGATAAGAGTTGTACGAGTCCCCAATAAAATGATTATATGTGTGTGTGTGTGTGTGTGTGTGTGTGTGTGTATGGAGAAAGTTCCCTTTATATGCACAGATTGGCTGTGGGTTGGAACTACCTACTCTGTCACTAGCACTTCTTACAAGAGAGCAGTCCTTGGAATAGAACATCATACTTGGTAAAGTAGCTTGTCAGTGTCAAAGTGGAAGTATCTCAAGAAGATAAATGGACACAGTAACTTTTCAAATGGTTTTAAATCTAAAAATTGTGAGGCTTACAACAGGATTGGGCAATTATTCATTCTTTTTTATATGGGGCCTATGAGGAATCAAAACCCACTCAATAGCACCTAATGATAGAATAACGCAGACACACAGACTTACATATATATGCATATATTGATCGATAGCAACAGATTTATCATGTATGTATACACATCAACTTATGGATATAAAACAAAACCTGTTGTCACTGATCAATGCACATGTATACAAACATCTAACAAAACCTTTTGCTCATCCTGAGTAAGGAAGGGCATTTCCCTTTATTCGCTATCAGCACGGCTAGAAGTGCTCTGTGAGGTTTTCTTGGTTGTAATGATAATGAATGCAGACCACCAGGCCTTTCTTCTCCAGCACTGCTGAGTTGGTTTGAATTGGTAAAATTTAGGTTAGTAATTGATCACAAAGTATGGGTGCCCAAGAGAGTAATAAGAGATTCCACAGACTGGGAAAACATCTTTAGCAATGACACATCGGACAAAGTTCTTATTACTAAAATCTACAATACTCTGCTAGCTTCCAAAAAGAAAAAATAACCAATAGCCCACTTGAAAGGTGGGCAAAGGACTTGAACAGAAATTTTACAGGGACAGAAATCCGAATGGCCAACAAACATATGAGAAAATGTTCCCGATCTTTAGCCATAAGAGAAATGCAAATTAAAACAACAATGAGGTACCACCTGACACCCTCAAAGTAGCCCAATTCAAAAAATCAGAAAGCAACAAGTGTTGGAGGGGCTGTGGGGATACAGGAACTCTCATCCACTGCTGGTGGGTCTGTAAGTATATACAGCCACTATGGAAATCAATCTGGCGATACCTAAAACAGATGGAAATAGAGTTACCATATGACCCAGCAATCCCCCTACTTGGCATATACCCAGAAGAGGCAAGGAACAAACCAAGACCAGACATCTGTGCTCCAATGTTCATTGCGGCACCATTCACAATTTCAAGGAGTTGCAAGCAACCCAAATTTCCATGAACTGACGATTGGATTAAAAAACTGTGGTATATACAAACAATGGAGTACGACGCATCACTAAAAAGCAGTGATGAACGTATGAGGCACATAGCGGCATGGGAAGAACTGGAGGAAATCATGCTAAGCGAAGTAAGTCAGGCACAAAAGGACAAGTACAACATGAGCCTGCTGAGGTAAGTATTAAAAATTTTTTTTTTAATTTTTAATGCAAAAGTGGCATAGGGGAAAAAGCTACTGTATACAAACATTTCTGGGGTGAAGACTGTGTAGTATGTCAGAGACCAGATCAAAACCAGGGATGCATATGGTAGACAACAGTGGAGGAGGTGGGGAAAGGAAAATAAAAGGATGAATATAAGGAAGAAAAGGGAAGTGGGGGCATGGGGCACTAATCCACCCAAGGGGAGGGTATTGTTTATATCTCCACAGGGAAAGTGGGACCAGACTTCAACCCAGTGCCGCAAGGAGTGAATGCAATATCCCGGCATGGAGTAGGGCCCAGCACCAAAAATTAAGTGGATTCCTGCCCCTCCCCCGAAAAGAATTTGTTTCAAAGGATGACATTGACTCTGCAGCTCCGGGAGATGGACATATCTGATCAGAGCACACGGGAGCAGATGAAGGGGCAGGAGGAGAGAGTGGAACACACACAGCCTGGCCCACGAGGCCGTGAGGATGATGTTCCTGAGTAGAGCAGCCAGTCCACAGAGAGAACAACATGGCTGGCCCTACTATAAGACATGATGCCCCTCAGTGACTAAGGGCGTTACAGGGGACAGCACCGGAGACACAGTGAGGGAATTGCACCTGAGCTGATCCCACCACACCGAGGCAAAGCACTGGGGGAGTGCAGTGGAACAGCAAGGGAATGGAGTGGCAAGGTCCTCAGGGAATGCTGAAAGTGGACTTTGGGGCCAGGGCGTGGTGCCCCAACAGACTGGACTGGAAAATGCTTCTAAGGGCCAGCAAACGATCCTTGAATGAACTACAAGCCTTTCTTTTGTGAAGTGTTTTGTTTTGTTCTTTGTCAGTGGTTTGTTTTTGTTGTTTTATTGTCTGGTTGTATACTGTTGCTTTGTTTTCCTCTGTCTTGTTTTCGTGCATGTTAGTGTCTCCACAGGTCTGTCTGAATAGGACAGGCTGGATGAACTATCTGGAGGAAAAAACAATAGGACAGACAGTTCCGGGGGGACAGACAGTTCCGGGTGGGGGAGGGGGAGGAGGGTAAGGAAGTGGTGTTAATAAACACAGGGACAAGGGAACAACATGGGACCCAAAATGGTAGTGAGGGGGGAGTGGCAGGCCTGATGGGGAACGATCAAGGATAAGGTTGCGTAGAGAAGAGGTATAGCTGTAGCCCAGGTGGGGACGGAGCATGGCGGTGGGGCAGGAGGAAAGTCAAGGGAGATGGAGGAAGGAGCTGGGAGTGAAGGGGCATTTATGGAGGGCTAGACAAAGACATGTACATGCAAACATATATATGAGGATGGGGAAATAGATCTAATTGTCTACATTTATAGGTTTAATATTAAGGTGGCAGAAGGACCTTAGGCCTCTACTCAAGCACTCCCTCAATGCATGAATACTTTCGTTTATTAAATTGGTACTCTATGATGCTCACTCTCCTGACACAACTGCTGAAGCCAAAGTGGGTGAACAAGTAAATGTGGTGAAGAAAGCTGATGGTGCCCGGCTATCAAAAGAGATAATGACTTGGGTCTTAAAGGCTTGAAGATAAACAAGCGACCATCTAGTTCAGAAGCAACAAAGCCCACATGGAAGAACACACCAGCCTGTGTGAGCGAGTGATCCCAAAGGGATCAGTTATCAGGCATCAAAGAACAAAAAATCATCATATCATTGGCTGCACACCTCCCTGATAGGATCGCTGAAGACAAATAGGTGCATAAGCAAATGTGGCGAAGAAAGCTGATGGTGCCCGGCTATCAAAAGAGATAGTGTCTGGGGTCTTAAAGGCTTGAAGATAAACAAGCGGTCATCTAGCTCAGAAGCAAAAAAGCCCACATGGAAGAAGCACACCAGCCAGTGCGATCACGAGGTGCCAAAGGGACCAGGTATAAGGCATCATGCAAAAAAAAAAAAAAGAATAAGTGTGTGTGTGTGTATATATATATATATATATATATATATATATATATATATATATATATATATATATATATATACCATATTGAATGAAGGGGGAAGTGCAGAGTGGAGACCCAGGGCCCAAGTGTTGGCCACTGGAGATCCCCCCATAGAGGGGTTTAGGAGAGGAGATGGGTCAGTCAGGGTGCGAGGTAGTACCGATGAAGAGCACAGCTTTCCCCGAGATTCTGGATGCTTCCTCCCCCCAACTACCATGATCCGAATTCTACCTTGCAGGGCTGGATAGGGCAGAGGTTGTACACTGGTACATATGAGGGCTGGAGGCACTGGGAATCCAGGGTGGATGATACCTTCAGGACCAAGGGTGTGAGGGGCGATGCTGGGAGAGTGTAGAGTGAGTGGGTTGGAAAGGGGAAACTGATTACAGGGATCCACATGTGACCTCCTCCCTGGGAGAGGGACGGCAGAGAAGTGGGGGAAGGGAGACTCCGGATAGAGCAAGATATGACAAAATAACGATGTATAAATTACAAAGGGCACATGAAGGAGGGGGAGCGGGGAGGGAGGGGAAAAAAAAAGAGGACCTGATGCAAAGGGCTTAAGTGGAGAGCAAATGCTTTGAGAATGATTGGGGCGGGGAATGTATGGATGTGCTTTATACAATTGATGTATGTATATGTATGGATTGTGATAAGAGTTGTATGAGCCCCTAATAAAACGTTTAAAACAAAAAAAAGTATGGGTGCCATTCATATGCTATATGCTATAGTTTATTGTGCCAGCCTGGCCGATAAACACAAGTAGGATTAACTGAAGGGCAGAGGGATAAATGGCTTGGTGAGCCTCACCTTGGTTGTTCTGTGCCTCAGTTTAAAGGGGTACACTACCTGTGGGATGCCTAGCCTGTGGACTGTGTCGCTGTAAGTTGAGGTCCCTTTAAGCCCACACGATTGGAATGTTCATCTCTGGAGCTGGGGACTGACAGTTGATGACAGTTGGGGACCTGCCTTGCTGTTTGCTGCCTGGGTATATATAGCCCTGCTCTCTCTACAGAAGGGGACTGGCAACTGGCAGCTCTCAAAACTTGAAGGACTGCTAGTGTCTCACTGCTTTCTAATTTAACTGTTAATTTCTTGTATTATCTATCTGTATATTATTTAATGGTTTATTTCTTGAATTATATATCTATCTTTATAAATATATTTATATATAATTACTAGCAATCTGGTTTGTCTCTCTAGAGAACCCTGTCCAATACACAAACTATGGGTGCCATTCATATGTATATACACATATGTAGTGTGAGTGAGTGTGTGTGTGTGTGTGTGTGTGTGTGTGTGTGAAAACACGTTGTTCTTGTTGAATGGGAAAACAAAGAAGTCATACATTTTGTTCCCTCCAATCCACCTTGCTTCCATGACTTAGGTCAACCACTCTTTTCAACAACAAACGGTAGAACCTACCGCACGCATCACTTACTTGGAGTGACAAATTCCTGGAAGAGTCCACAGTGGTGCAAAGCCTTGAACAGTCTCCCAGCTGCACACAGAGCAGAGAATGGGTCTCTGTCCCACAGCGATGTGAGATGGGGAGGCTGCAGCACCAGGCAGCCTTGGGATCTGTTCTGACTTCTGTCCAAGGCTTTTACTGTCTGCTGGAAAGGGACTGTTCAGAATGATCTTGTGAACATTTGATCTTTTCTTTTTTCCTTCAAACGTTGTATTAGGGGTTCATACAACTATTATCACAATCCATCCATACATCAATTGTGTAAAACACATCTATACATTCATTGCCCTCATCATTTTCAAAGTATTTGCTCTCCACTTAAACCCTTGGAATCAGATCCTCTTTTTCCCCTCCCTCCCTGCTCCCCACTCCCTCATGAGCCCATCATAATTTATAAATTATTATTTTTTCATATCTTTCCCTGTCCAACGTCTACCTTCACCCACTTTTCTGTTGTCCATCCCCCAGGGAGGAGGTCACATGTAGATCCTTGTAATCAGTTCTCTCTTTCCAACCAACTCTCCCTCGACTTTCCAAGTATTGCCACTCACACCCCTAGTCCTGAAGGTATCATCTGCCCTAGACTCCCTGTGCCTCCAGCTCCTATCTGGACCAGTGTGCATCCTCTGCTCTATCCAGACTTGCAAGGTAGAATTCGGATCATGATAGTGGGGTGGGGGGGGACGGGGGAGAGGAAGCATTTAGGAACTAGAGGAAAGCTATTCTTCATCGGTGCTACATCACACCCTGACTGACTCATCTCCTCCCCTAGACCCCTCTGCAAGGGGGTCTCCAGTGGCCGACAAATGGGCTTTGGGTCTTCACTCTGCACTTCCCCCTTCATTCACTATGGCAAGATTTTTTTGTTCTGATGGTGCCTTACATCTGATCCATTTGATAGGGAAAAACTACTGTATACAAACATTCTTGGAGTGAGGACCATGTAGTATGGCAGGGACCAGAGCAAATTCAGGGATGCACATAGTAGACAACTGGGGTAGGTAAAGGGGAAAAAAAAGATGAAAATAAGGAACAAATGGATAGCAGGGGCACGGGGCGCTAACTCACCCAAGGGGAGGTAATTGTTTTTATCTCCACAGAGAAAGAGGGACCAGACTTCAACCCAGTTCCCCAAGCTGTGAAAGCAACATTCCAGCGTGAAGTAGGGAACCAGTGGAGAGGTCTTGGGGGCTGGCCCCAGTACTAAATACTCAGTCGACGCCTGCCCCTCCCCATGGAACAGATGAAGGGGGAGGAGGAGAGAGTGGAGCACATTCTGACCCACCAGGTCTTGAGGAAGATGACCCCAATTAGAGCAGCCAGTCCACAGAGAGGGCCACATGGCCAGCCCCACTATGAGACATGATGTCCCTCACTGACCCATGGCCCTACGGGGGACAGGACTGGAGATACAGTGTGGGAATTACACCTGACCTGATCCTACCACAGGGAGGCAACGCACTGGGGGAGTGCAGCGGAACAGCAAGGGAATGGAGCAATAAGGTCTGCAGGCAATGCTGAAGGTGGACTTTGGACCCCGGGCATGGTGCCCCAACAGACTGGACTGGAAAACACTCCTAAAGGCCAAAAAATGATCCTTGAACTAACTACAAGCTTTTCTTTCTTGTTTTGTTCTTTGTCAGTGGTTTGTTGTTGTTGTTTTGTTGTATATTGTTGCTTGGTTTTGCTCTGTCTTGTTTTTGTGCATGTGATTATCTCCAGAGGTCTGTCTAAATAACACAAGCTGGATGAACAATCTGGAGGAAAAACCACAGGACTGCCAGTTCTGGGGGCAAATGGGATAGGAGGAGGTAGGAGGTAAGGAAGTGGTGTTAACAAACCCAGGGACAAGGGAAAAACAAGTGATCCAAATTGGTGGTGAGGTGGGTGTGGGAGGCCTGGTAGGGCATGGTCAAGGGTAATGTAAGGAAGAGGTATTGCTGAAACCCAGGTGGGGACAGGAAGAAAGTCAAGGGAAATAGATGAAAGAGGTGGGAGACAAAGGTCATTTATAGAGGTCTAGACAAAGACATGTACATATGCAAATACATATATGAGGATGGGGAAATATGTCTATATGCCTATATTTATAGGTTTAGTATTAAGGTGGCAGAAGGACATTGGGGCTCCACTTAAGTACTCCCTCAATGCATGAATATTTTCTTCTATCAAATTGGCATTCTATGATGCTCACCCTCCTGAAACAACCACTGAAGACA
Organism: Tenrec ecaudatus; assembly: GCF_050624435.1. Taxonomy (NCBI): domain Eukaryota; kingdom Metazoa; phylum Chordata; class Mammalia; order Afrosoricida; family Tenrecidae; genus Tenrec; species Tenrec ecaudatus. The sequence continues at coordinate 102,816,862 of NC_134548.1, read as the reverse complement.
AAGCGGGTGAGTAAGCTAATGTGGTGAAGAAAACTCATGGCGCCCGGCTATCAAAAGATATAGCATTTGGGGTCTTAAAGGCTTGAAGATAAACAAGCGGCCATATAGCTCAGAAGCAACAAAGCCCACATGGAAGAACACACCAGCCTGTGTGATCACGAGGTTCTGAAGGGATCAGTTATCAGGCATCAAAGAACAAAAAGTCATATAATTTGGTGCACACCTCCATGATATGATCGCTGAGGACAAATAGGTGCATAAGCAATTTTGGCGAAGGAAGCTGTTGGTGCCCGGCTATCAAAAGGTATAGCGTCTGAGTTGTTAAAGGCTTGAAAGTAATCAAGCGACCATCTAGCTCAGAAGCAACAAAGCCCACATGGAAGAAGCACACCAGCCTGTGCGATCACAAACATTTGATCTTTTCAATATATCTGACATTGCACTTGTAGATGACAATCATATCTCCAAGTACTAACTTCTTTTCTTTACTCAGGACCCCTGGTGGTGTAGGGGTTTATGCTGTGGGCTACTAACCACAAGATATACAGTTTGAAATCAGTTGTTGGGAGGAAGAAAAAACTTTCTAGCCCATTGAGATGGAGTCTCAGGAGCCCACAAGGGAAGAGCAACTCTATCATATAGGTGTGTTGTGTTTGAGTCAGAATTGACTCAAATATTTCTTTTCTTAAACTCTGCATTGTGATTATGTTGTCCCATCCAGTACATTGGGCAGTGACTTTTTTTTAAATCTCGGGATACATTTGGAACAGTGAGCTATAAAGTGAATTAGAAGACACCAGGCCTGCCACTTAGCAGCTCTGTGAGAAGAAAATAGCTCCCCACCCAACGTAAAGTACCAGAGCAGTGACTTCTTAATGTCACACTTTTAAGACTATGTCCTTTATATTCTAGGAACTCCAGTAAGCCTGCTGGGCAGTAAACCCTCATTCAGAGTGTGGTTCCAAGACAACTGGGACTAGAGCACAGGACATCTTCCAGTCCTGCCCCTGAAAGGTGTGTGGAACATACGCTAGCGCGGCACCGGGGAAGGTGATGAAGAAGCTTTAGCACTGCATCGATCATACAGTCCATGCCCACTTAACGCTACAGGCATTCACGACTGAGTGAAAGGGGGCCCCCTTTAGTCAAATTGAATTTAACTACAGTTTTAAATGAGTGACACACATAAAGTCAAGCGTCTCAAACTTATTTATTGACAAAAGGAATAATTTGGCAAAGCCAAATACAGGCATTCTTGCTTTTTATTTCTATTGCTTGAGTCCAGAATGTTTTATTTTTCTTCCACAACTGTGTTATTTACTTTCAAAGAAGCAATTTTGAATTTTATGTTATCTTGCTTCAGGTCATCAAAATAGCAGGTCTTCCTTCTCCATTTCCATTTTTCATTTTTTAAATAGCAAAGGTTTTCATCATTACCCCCATGGAAAAAATCTGGATAACACTCATAAGTTTACATTACAGTGCTAAAACAGCCTGTATCAATATCTAAAGAAAGTATCAATATCTAAAGACTAACAAGATACAAGTCGATATCTCATTTATCATAGAGAACAGAACAAAAACAAAAGTATTAAACACTGGGGTCCCTCTAGCCCCACCCAGTCTGCCCCCACTGAGAGTGCTGACTGCCCTCTTCCAGCACCAAGAGCCGGCCTTACACTTCACCAAGCTGAGAGGAGTTGCTGGTCAACTCCTTCATAACTGTGAATTTGCTCCTCATTTCATTTCTTCTTCCTTCAAAGCCTCTTCCTACCAGTATGGAAAGATCGTGAGTTCAGTGGACTTGATCTTGGCCCGAAGCTCCGGGACATTCATCTTGGTGGTTTCAGAGTGGGCTCTGAGGCCCCACAAGAATTCCCAGAAAGGAGCATGATTATTGGGCCCCTGCCGGTCTTCCAGGAGCTTTAGATTCACAAAATCCTGTGTGAGGAGTTTCCTAGGTTCCCCATAGATGAAGTATCTTTTGTCATCCTAAATCCTCATTTAGGAATTCCCAAATTCCCTCCTCACTGGCACAGTTGCCCTTCATGAAGATCACACCCAGGAGAGTTATCAGGAGACCTGTTTGGGGCAAACCCCTTCCATGGAGCATCCCATTGTTAGGGATGTCCATATTGGCATAGGCCTGCTTGGTGCAGTCGACTTCCTTTAAGTCAATGCCAAAGATTCCTTCAATGCTGAAAGAAGCTCCCTTGAAGATCTCAGGAAAGTGCCATTTATATTTTGCGTGCACAGTTTACAGCATGTCACTCTTCCTAATGATCTTTTTTCTTTTATACATTTGAATCAGAAATTTCAATGAAGTTAGCACCTTCTGGGTTAAAATATTTGTGCTGGGCTGCAGACTGGCGGGTTTGCACTGGGTAGAATGTTCACTCTTTACGTAATTGTTCTTGGGATCCCCATAACCTCATTTTCTGGACATACCTGGAGTCGTGGCACTGAATGCACTCTCCGAGGCCCCTCGAAAGTGCTACCTAGCTTGCACCAGCTTTCTCCTGGGTAGTATGTCCAAAAGGAGAAAGGGCAACGAAGGATAATCCTTCAGATGCTGTTTCCATGGCCTGAGGACCTCTGAGTGTCTGGGTCTTATGTTGTGCCCTCTGATGCTTCTCAGCTTCACAGAGGCATAATGGCTCAGGCATAATGGCTCTGGCATAATGGCTCAGGCATAATGGCTCTGATCAAGTATGGTAATAGGAATGTGAGCTGGACAATAGGTGGTGTAGGTACCCTGGACAAGGGAGAAGCATTAGCACAATACATAGGGAGATACCATTAAGCTTTAAGAAGTTACCCTCTAAAGGTTTACTTGAATGCACTGATCTAGAAACCTACAGGGAGTCCTACTGCCAGCTCTAGCAAGCCACCAAAAGAAAGGATTCTAATGAAAGCCTGAGTAGGGACCAGGCAGATCTATCAGCTGAAGTCCCCTTTCATTTTTATCAAAGAAGGAAGAGCCTACTCCACAGGGCGGCTCCACAGTTCCTTAGAGGGGCTTGTCTGGTCCCCAAGTGGAGTGAGTCCAGGTTCCACGTACAAAAGGTGTGTGTGTGTTGGGGAGGGGTCCGACGGCCTAACCCCAAGGGAGGCTCTGCCCTGAGTGTAAACAGCAGGCGCTAAGGTGAAACCCCGGGCTGCACAGGCCTGAACCCCTTCTAGGGTCTTTGAGAAGGGAGGTTTGATTGAGTCGGACTCCGGACTACACACAGATCCCCAGGGTCGGGTCGAGATTGATGTGCTGAACCTCAGGAAGCCCCCAGGGAACACTGGGTCCAAATGAACAGGGTCCCAAGAGACGCGCCCCTGATGTCGGCCCTCGGAGGTCCCCCTAACGGGTGGCCCTTGGTAGACCCTCACGTTCTTTAGCCGGAAGTGACGCTCTTCCATAGCAACGCAAGAGCCTGAGAGGTGCCCATTTCCTGTTGGAGGCGCAGGTGTGCCCAGGAGGCCAGGTAAGGGCCCTATACCTGAGCCAGTGGGACCAGCTATGTAATCCAGACCTCCTCTAGGCCTTACTAAGTCCCTGCCCCACCGCCAGGTTCCCAGTCACCAGGTCCACCGTGACCTTGGACATCTCCGGAGCTGGCTCTTCAGACCTGGTCTACAGGAGCGGCCCCAATCCTGAGGAGGGAGACGAACCACAGAGTGTAGCCAAACACAAGCCATCCTTCTCCCTAGTCTGAAGCCCTCGGGCAGATGTGTGACCCCCTGACTCGGCTCTAGTTAGCTATGGACTTTAGTTTGGGCCCTGGATCCAGGCGGTCACTGGGGAGAGGAGGGAGGAAACCTACTTTTCCTTGCCCGTCCCTGCCATTCCCCCCAGGGATTAGCAGGCAGACATGACACACACAGCCTAATGTTCACCCATCCTCCCCCACAGGCTTCTCAGGCACTGGGCCGACCAGATCGGGAGGCCTGTGCTTGCCGAGGCCGAAGTTCTCATAACCTCCCTCCTCCGTGGGTCGTGTCACTTGTCCACGCTGACTGTTTGCTGGTGCCCTTGACGACTGTCACCATGGATCATGGTCATAAGCGTAAGCGTCGTGGCCGTCGAACACGTCACAAGCTCCAAGGTGATCCCTGCGGTGCACAGCAGGAAGGGTTGTCCCTCTCCTCCTCTCCTCCTGATGGGGAATCTCTCCAGAGCTCTCCTGGGGTTCCAGTTTCCCAGGGGCCCCTGGGAGCCCAGTCCTCCACCACTGCTGCTGCAGGTGATGCCTGCACAAGAGCTGCCACGGGCCAAGAGGGGGGAAGGCCAAGTTCTTCTGGGGCACCACCCCGCACTGAGAGCACTCAAAAAGCCCTCATTTCCAAGATGGTGGGTATGCTGTTGCAGTTCCTGCTGGAGAAGTATCAAATGAAAGAGCCCATTATGAAGGCAGAAATGATGAAGGTCCTCGGTAGAAATTGCAAGGAGTCCTTCCCTGAGATCGTGATGATAACCACTGATGTGCTGGAGCTGGTATTTTGTCTTGACCTGAAGGAAATGGACACCAGCAAGCAATCCTATGTCCTTCTTCAGAATCTCTACCTCACCGAAGATGAAAAAAATCTGGGGAGTGTTGGTGACAGGGAGTTTCCCAAGAATGGACTCCTGATGGCTCTCCTGGCCTTGATCTACATAAAGGGCGACCGGGTCACTGAGGAAGAGATGTGGAAATACTTGAATATGTTGGGGGTGTATGATGGAGAGAATCACGTCTTCTTTGGGGAGCCCAGGAAGTTCATTACCAAAGATTTGATTGAGGAAAAGTACCTGGAGTGTGTGCAGGTGCCCAATAGTGATCCTCCAAGCTATGAATTGCTGTGGGGCCCCAGGGCCCTTGCTGCAACCAGCAAAATGCAAGCCCTGGAATTTTTTGCCAAGCTCACTGATACAGTCCCCACTGACTTCCCGCTGCAGTATGAAGCAGCTTTGAGAGATCAGGAATTTCGAGCCAGAGCCAGAGTTGCAGCCATAGCTAGTCATACTAGGGCATGCTCTGGGCCTACATCAGGCAGCTCCTCCCACCCATAGGCAAGTCTGAGGGAGATTATTCTCTCTGTGATTCACAAGAGAATTCAGACTTCAAGTAGTGGAAGGGCTGGGCGGAAGGGCCTTGTAATAGTTTATTCTACATATATTTTTATTTTACACTGTTGTTTCATTTTGCAAAATCCCATTTGATAGTTTTCAAATATCATTCTAGCCAGTCAAATGTTCATTAACCTAGGATCTCAAGTTATCACTGACATGGAACCCACATGTATTTATCTTTACAGAAAGTATAAGAGTAAGACTGTTAGTCTCTTCCTAAAGCAACATGAAAAACTTGGAATCTCTATTTCAATGTGGCAAGGGTTCCAGAACAATAAACCATCACTTGGGAATTGAGATTCTCTTGGAAATGGGAGTGAATGCCACAATAAAATATTTGATATGATGAATTATTCATTTCTGTCTACTTTTCTGTTTGTAAAAATTCAGCAATACTCATATCTTAAGATCAGTAATTTTCCAAAAATACAGATAAAATTAAGGAAGAAAAAATTAGATCACTGGTAGGCGGCTCTGTCAATCCCAGAGTATTTATTTACAGAGTATTACCTGCTTGAAATGCTCTGATGTTGCGGAATGAAATCCAGCCCTATCCATAGATGCTTAGCATCTAGAAGCAGCTGTCAAAGACTAGCATGTGAAAGCCTCTATGAATAAAGGACCAAGAAATATTAAGGGGTGGAGACCAGGGAGGTTCCAGGTGGGAGCAGTTTGAGGTGGTATACTGCGATCCCTGTAGGGGCTGTCATTTTTAATTAGGCTCCATGGTGCAGACAATGTGGGTGATGAAGAGGTGGGTGTGTGATGTGGAGGGGAACTAAATGGGTGAGGTGTGCAGCGGCAGACACTGCCATGTTGCGCCACAATATCAAGACCCTGACCCTGGACTCACGGATGGTGCTTACTGTTACTCAAGCATTGTGGGTAAAACAGGTCAAAATCCCCAGCAGGGACAGGACTGCAGTCTGTCTGTGGTTTTCTCCCTGTGCACTGTAAGCCATTCTGTGACTGGGTATGTAATGCACAGCATGTCTGTGGAGAGCCTGGGAAAGAAGAAGATACCCTCTAAGGTGAGATGTCAAGAAGCCGGTTCTCATTCTTTGCCTTGAGCTAGGATGCGAGAGTGCGCTCCAATAAAGGACATTACAATTAGGTGCCCTTGAGTATCTGTCAGGAGCCCTGGTGGTGTAGTGAATTTGTGTTTGGCTGCTAATGCAAGGTCACCGGTTCAAAAGCAACAGCCTTGTCTTTGTTTTTATTCTTGCACTGGCAGCCCACCAACTGTCATGCTGTTACTCCTTGAGCAGGGACGCATTCTTTCCATGGTTCCCTGTGTCAAAAGTGCTCAAGGTTTTCATGAAAGATAATAGGAGCCAAGAGAGCGACCTCCATGTTGGAAGACCCGGGAACATAAGCCAGACGTTAGGAATCCCACAAACAGCAGCTGGCACCTGCTGTCAAATGTAGAAGGGTCCAGGCAGGGCTTCTGAGCATTCCCACACTTTTCCTTCGGCGACCTCAAGAACCTGAGCATCTTGGCCTAAGAAGAGCACTTCAGGTAGTTGATGTACGAGTTTTCATATCTGATAGAAATCAAGGTGACTACCTTGAATGAGGATGTTGTTAAGGCCCAGCCAGAGAAGTGGGTCCCTCCCTGGCTGTCAAGGTGAGCATTCCAAAAAGAAATGAGAGACCACTCACTGCAGAAGAGAGGAGGCCCGAGGAAGCCCCGACCTAGCCTGTCCTACAGCCCTGGGTGGAGCATCCGTGACAGAATCCTCAGGTTAAAGACTCCCTTCATTCCCAGCTGGAGAGAAGGCCCCGGTGTAGTGAAGGCCTGCCGAGGAGCTGCAGAGGGAAAAGGACACTAACAGGAGTCCAGGTGAGGACTCTGTCTTGTGAGAAAATCTCCAATTGTAAGTAGCGAGGATCAACAGGAAGGCAACACAGCATTTGACCCAAAAACCACCTTCAGAGTTTTTAGGCAGAAGTTGTTTCCTCTTATTTTGGTCAAACAAGGTATCTGGCAGGTAAGACTTGGATTTAACAGGATGGGGGTGGTGGTGGGGGTGGCGGGTCTGCAGACAGAGGAGACTTGCCTGTAAATGGAGTAAGGTTTATAGGAGGGGAGGGGGTGAAATTATTCCCAAAATAGACTTTAGCCAGGGCACCGATCTAGCCTTTACTCCAGGGAGGCCGCAGGCAGAGTCTCCAGGCTTCAACCGCTGCCCTTCTATATTGCAGTGGTCTCCTTCTTAACTGGTAAGGCAGGTCTGTATAGGAATGAACCTCATTCAGCCTCTGATAAGTACCAGGATGTAGCACCTGAGCAAGTGTGTTAATGGACCATCACTTCCAAAAGTGTGTCCCAGAGTCCTGCCCCTACTGATGGCCCTTGGAGATCCCCCAACCTCCATGGCTCCTGGAGACACACCAACTGCATTATCCGGACGTGATTTTTCTGGTAGCTGCCTTTGTGGGGACAGAATTTCAGAACTGTGAGTTCTATGATTTGAGAAGGTTGTCTTCTGCTTCTGGAATAGCGAAGTGCCAGATTGGTCAGGAATCAAGGTGAGGACCCTGAAGGTAGACTGGGAGCATCACACACCCCAGAGCAAAACACCCCTGGTCCCTGCTTCCATCGCACGCTCTAAGAGAACACAGCAAGAATATCTGTCTTAACTTGTGTTTAGACAATCTCCAGAAAGTCAGCATACGGACTCAGGTAGTGCTCCTACTCTTCAAAGTGCACTTTAGTCATCGGCTTACCTAGCAGTGTCTAGATGAGGTTATTGAAGGCTAATTAATCTAAAGAAGGAGCTCCTCAAAGTTCTCTAGCTGACAAGGGCATTAGAAAGACCTTGGGGAGGTGAGGGTCTTAGTTGAGCAGAGCTCTTGCTGTTCCCCAAAGAGCGCTTACCCAGGCCTTATTGGAAATCTATGTGAGACAGGACTTTGGGGCCCTGGGACCCCGTTTCCTCCTGGAGGATCTTAAGCAGTGGTGAGATTCAAATAATATAACAGCTAATTCGCTTCCCCATTTACCATTTTAAGTATTAGAAAAACATAAGGATGCACTAATAGGGAGTTTATTATTCCATACACTTCAAATTTAGTTAGAACAATGTGGCAGTCTGGGTACTTTAGAGAAACAAATCCACAGAAACTTGTGTATAAGAGAGAGCTTAGGAGAGGAGATGGGTCAGCCAGGGTGAAATGTAGTACCGGTGAAGAACACAGCTTTCCCCCAGATCCTGGATGCTTCCTCCCCCCAACTACCATGATCCGAATTCTACCTTGCAGGACTGGATAGGGCAGAGGTTGTACACTGGTGCATATGGGAGCTGGAGCCACAGGGAATCCAGGGTGGACGATACCTTCAGGACCAGGGGTGTGAGGGGCGATGCTGGGAGAGTGGAGGGTGAGTGGGTTGGAAAGGGGGAACTGATTACAAGGATCCACATGTGACCTCCTCCCTTGGAGATGGATGGCAGAGAAGGTGGGGAGGGAGACTCTGGATAGGCCAAGAAATGACAAAATAACAATCTGTGGATTATCAAGGGCTCATGAGGGAGGGGGAAAAAAAGAGGACCTGATGCAAAGGGCTTAAGTGGAGAGCAAATGCTTTGAGAGTGATTAGGGCAAAGAATGTATGGATGTGATTTGTACAATTGATGTATGTATATGTATGGATTGTGATAAGAGTTGTGTGAGCCCCTAATAAAATGTAAAAAAATAAAAAAGATATCAAGGACAGATTTATGTTGAAAATAACTATGAAATTCTATACACACACACACACACACACACACACACACAAGAGAGAGCTTATATAAAGATTAAGTGTGCATCAAGAAAACATCCCAACCCAGTGCTGCCCAAGCCAACAAGTCCAACTTTAACCCATTAATCCATATGTCCAACACCAATTCACAAAGTCCTCCTCCATCTCACAAAACAGATGCAATGATGCCGACTGCAGGAGGAAAGCAGAGTCAGTAAATGTGTAAGCATCTCAGCGCTGGCAGGGGTCTCCACATGGCTGCTCCAGCACCCAGGGCTGCATCAGGGTAGGTCCATGAAGCTTCTCCTTTGGGATGTCTTGCAGGAAGTGAGCCTTGCAAGCTGAAGCAGGGGACTGCTAATGCAGCTGCACCCTGAAGCAGGGAACAGCTAAGGCAGTCCCACCATCACAAAGCAAGAGACCTGAGAACTAGAAAGGCGAGGCTCACCAAGCCATTTGTCCCTCTGCCCTTCCATTATCCCCACATGTGTTTATTGGCCAGGTTGGCACAATAAACTACCTCAAACAATAAAAGGGGTACACAGAACTCGATTATATGAGTTTTACCATATGAATGAAAAGTATTAAATCATAACTGACAAACAAAAATGGAAAATTTTAAGACTTTTTCACATTGCTTCCTGACTACCACCTTCAATTGCAGCACCCTTCACTTTCACCTGAGAAGCATGAATGATGTGATGTATCTTTTGCCACCTTTTCACTGTCGGAGAGGCATCCCATTCTTTTAGAGGGAGGCCCAGTAGACAATCATCATTGCGTTTGATGTATTCAGAACAGCTAAGCAACTACACTGCTCTCAACATACTATGTTCTTCTTGGAAAACAGTTTTCTGCTTCTGGTCAATTTCAAGTAATTGTTCAGACTATATTTTTTGCTCTGTGATCACTTTCAGGAATTCACCCCTAGTATCTTGTGGGAATTCAGCATGACCGAATGCTGAAATCAACTCGCAGCGTGTCCTCCTTTGGTTGTTTGGCACTGTTCCTCTTTATCTTACATGTTTGTTTACTGAAGTGACAAGTGCAGGCGATAAAAATATATTGTTTCATCAAAACCAAAGCCAGTTTTGTGAAATAATAATTTCATATGCAGGCATTGTTCTGCCTCATTCTTTGCTCCTCTGGGTAGAAAGTACATTCTATGGGTGCTTAGAATGGACTGTTTTGAAGATGAACGTTAAAAAAGGAGTAAGGAATGTAAATTTGTGATTTCCACCCTGGGTAGCCCCCCCACCTTTTACAAAGAATCCTGATTTGAAGTGTCATTTTTGCAACTGGTTCACCAAACTCAACCAAAAATTACCTCCCAGCTCTGCCAAACCTGTCTTTACTGGCTAAATCCCACTGCTGGTCTTAGGGATGTGGTACCTTGGTTTAATGTACCAGCTCCTTTTCTACATAAGGAGGAGACCCAAAGCCTTACAGGAGTTACAGGAAAGCCTGTGTGGAAGGACTGAAGTTATCACCCAGCTGAGAAATGGAGAAGCAACAGGCAGTCCCTGCATGTGGTCCTCGGGGACCCAGGCATGGAAGTCAGGCATCTGTGAATTCTCATTCTTTTGGATGCCGGCAGGTTGGTTAGAGCCCTGATGTGTGCGCAGGAGCTTTGTATCAGCAGAGGCAAGTGTACCAGGCCATCACTGAAGCCTGAAGCCCTCAATCTGAACCAAACTGAGGGCTCTGAATGAGCACTGGCCTCTCCAAGGCAGCCCAGACAAAAAGAGCCCAACTGAACCATCAGCACTGAGGGCTGGCTGATAGGGGCTGTGGATTATGGTGGTACTTTGCTTACTCTTAGGGGGTCCCAGAGAGATAGGGGCATTGGTTCAGAGTATTATACTTAGAGAAGCTGGGGAACAGGGTGGGGGCTAGGAGGGGGCAGACACTGCCAAGAAATGATACAATGGTCCTAAAGGGGAACTAAGAGGACCCACAGCAGAGGGAGTCCCCATACGGCTAGTCCTATTGGTTCCTGATCCCTATCCCAGTAAGCCCCACACTTTAGAATAGCCTAAGACGTGCTTTAATGACTTCCACAGGTTTCGGTGGAACATGCTGAACATACACAGGAGCCCTGTAGGTTTCTAGATCGATGCATTCAAGGAAATCTTTAGAGCAGTGGTTCTCAACCTTCGTAATGCTGCGACACTTTAGTACAGTTTGTGGCGACCCCCAAACGTAAAATTATTTTTGTTGCTTCTTCCTAACTGTAATTTTGCTATTGTTATAAATTGCGCTACAAATATCTGATATGCAGACAGTATTTGCATTGTTACAAATGAACATAAATTTAATTGATCATAAAGCATAGCAATTAATCACAAAGCAATATGTAATTTTATATTGTGTAATATTTCTTTTTTTAAAAAACATTTTATTAGGGGCTCATACAACTCTTATCACAATCCATACACATACATACATCAATGGTATAAAGCATATCTGTACATTCTTTGCCCTAATCAATTTCTTTTTTTTTCCTTTTCTTTTTTTACATTTTATTAGGGGCTCATACAACTCTTATCACAATCCATACATATACATACATCAATTGTATAAAGCACATCCGCACATTCCCTGCCCCAATCATTCTCAAAGCATTTGCTCTCCACTTAAACCCTTTGTAATATTTATTTCTAATGACAAATAAGTCAAATTTTGTCTTGAAGCACGGTGTAGCATGGGTAACAATGTTCACGTCGGCTACGCATATGTGGATGTATCTGCATGTGTGTGGACCCGCCTGGAGAAGGATAGAGGAACAGTGTCTTGGTTCCTAAGACCATCAGAAATATGTGTTTTCTGATGGTCTGAGGTGACCCCTGTGAAAGGGTCGTTCAACCCCCAAAAGTGGTCGGGACCCACAGGTTGGTAACCAATGTGTTAGAGGAGACCTTCTTAAAGTTTAATGGTATCTCCCTATGGATTGTGCTAATGCTTCTCCCTTTTCCAGGTTGCTACATCACCTATTGTCTAGCTTACAATCCTGCTCCACCATATTTGATTACAGACATTATGCCGGGGGTCGGAAGAGTAATCTGTGCAATTGAGAAGTGCTAGGGGGCACAAGATGACACCCAGGTCCTCAGAGTTCTTCAGGCCACGGAAAGCATCTGAAGGGCTAGCCTCTGCCTTCATTTCTCCTTCTGGAAGTACTGTACTGGAAATTCTACCCAGAAAAAGTCTGCTGCTAGGCACATGTGATAGTCAAGGTTTATTGTGCCAACCGGGCTGATGAACATATGTGGGATTACTTGAAGGTTCTGTGAGCCTTGCTTTTATTGTTCTATGGTCTCTCATTCTCTGATGGATGGACCAGTGTGCAGCTCTGCCTGAACTGGCAGGGCTCACTTCCTGTGAGACATCCCTGAGGAGACACCCATGGACCTTCCCTGATGTAGCCCTGGGTGCTGGACAAGCTGCCTGGAGACCTGTACCATCACTGAGATTCTTACATGCTCATTAATTCGGCTTTCCTGCTGCAGTCGGCATCATTGTGTGTATTTTGTGAGCTTTAGGAGGATTTTGTAGATCACTGTCAGACATATGGGCTAATGTCAGGCTTATGGACTTAGAAAGCACTAGGCTGGGATGCTTTCTTAATTTACACTTGCCCTTTATATAAAACTCTCTTGTAAAATATGATTGTCAAAAAAATGATTGTCATTGAATTTTGTTTCTTTAGTCTACCAAGACTAACACAGCAAGGTAGCATTTTCCAGGGCACTCAGCAAGCCACATCCACTGCCAATACTCCAGGTATGTCTGGAAAAAGAGGTTATTGGGATCCCAAGAAAAAATATGTAAAGAGCGAAAATTCCTCCCAGGGAAAACCGATCAGTCTTCAGTCCTGCACAAACACTTGTACTCAGAAAGTGAAAGTTTTGGTGAAGTTCCTGATTCAAATGTATAAAAGAAAAAACGACCATTACAAAGAGAAACATGTTGAAGACTGTCCACAAAAAAATTATAAATGCCTCTTCCCTGAGCTCTTCAAGAAAGCTTCTTTCAGTGGTGAGGTAGTATTTGAATTGATTTAAGGGGAGTTGCCTCCACCAAGCAGTCCTATGCCTTTGTCAGTAAAATGGGCCTCCCTAACAATGGGATGCTCTGTAGAAGGGGGTTGCCCAAAACTGGTCTCCTGATGACTCTCCTGTGTGTGATCTTCAAGAAGGGCCACTGTGTCAGTGAGGAGGTTATCTGGGAATTCCTAAATAAGATGAGGAATTATGATGGGAAAAGGCACTTCATTCATGTGGAACCTGGATAACTTATCACCCAAGATATGTGAAACTAAATTACCTGGAAGACCCGCAGTGGCCCAACAGTGATCCTCCTTGCTAAGAATTCCTGTGGCGCCCAGAGCCTACTCTTAACCAACAAGATGAAAGTCCTAGAGTGTTTGGCCACGATCAATTCCACTGAGCCCATGACCTTCCCATTCTGGTATGAAGAGACTTTGAAGGAAAGAAAAATGAAAGAAGAAGCAAATCCATAGTTATAAAAGAGGCACCCAGTATCACAAAATTCTTCTCAAGCTTAGTGAAGTGTAAGGCAGGCCCTTGGTGTTGGAAGAGGGCAGTCAGCATTCTCAGTGGGGGCAGACTGGGTGCGGCTAGAGGGAACCCAGTGTTCAGTACATTTGTTTTGTTCTCTATGGGTCAATGAGATATTTACCTGTATCTGGTTAGTCGTTAGATGTTGATCCTTCTGAGGGAAGGCTGTGTTAGCACTATCACATACACGTATGAGTCCTGTCCAGAATCTATCCCCTCAAGTATATGATGATAAACTTTGCTATTAAAAAATGATGGGGAGAAGGGAAACCTGCTATTTCGATGACCTAAAGCAAGATAACATGGAAGTGGCAAACTGCTTCTTTGAAAGTAAAGAACACAGTGATGGAAGAAAAATACAAAAGCCTGGATTCAAAGAATAGAAATAAAAAGCAACATGGCCTGTATTGGGCTTTGCCACTCTATTCCTTTAGCCATTAAATAAATTTGAGATGTTTGACTTTATGGGCGTCACTCATTTAAAACTGTAGTTAAATTCAATTTGACTAAAGGGGGCCCCCTTTCACTCAGTCGTGAATGCCTGTAGTGTTAAGTGGGCATGGACTGTATGATCGATGCAGTGCTAAAGCTTCTTCATCACCTTCCCCGGTGCCGCACTAGCGTATGTTCCACACACCTTTCAGGGGCAGGACTGGAAGATGTCCTGTGCTCTAGTCCCAGTTGTCTTGGACCCATGCTCTGACTGAGGGCTTACTCCCCAGCAGGCTTCTGGGAGTTCCTAGAAAATAAAGGACATAGTCCTGAAAGGATGACATAAGAAGTCACTGCTCTGGCACGTCACATTGGTCATGGAGCTATTTTCTTCTTCTCATAGAGCTGCTAAGTGGCAGACCTGGTGTCTCCTAATTCACTTTACAGCTCCCTGTATCAAATGTATCCCAAGGATAAAAAGAAACTCACTGCCCAATGTACTGGGCAGGGCAACATAGTCCCAACAGAGAGCTTAAGGAAAGAAATATTTGGATTTGGTTCAAGATGGAGTCCAGTTGAGCAGCAAATACTGAGGTCTCATTCGTGAAAGGTGGGGCTAGTGTTCAGGTGGCCTAGTGGAAAGATTCTGGTGAATGAGAGAACCCCCTGGAACAAAACCCTCCACTCCCGGAGCTAGAACCCCATGAGATCTGCGACGTGGATCTGATCCTTGGGACATCTCCACTCACCAGGCTGAGCTGGCTCAGTGGGAAGCCAACGCTATTGTGGGTAGCGATGGACCTAACCCACCTCCAAGCCGGGTCTCCACACCAGGAGGTACTTGGCTGCCCTGCGGAGACTCTCACAGTTGTGGTGGGACCCCTTGGAGCAGCTGCCCACTTGTGGTGCTCCACTGGGAGAGCAGTTTCCATTTCCTGCAGCTCCCCTCTCCCCTCGTGGCAGCAATCCGCCCCTGCGCTCGGTTCTCTCCTTCCATTCACCCAGGGCCTGGAAACTGAGCTGAAATCTACTTCTGGCTGGTTAAGTGACTGGTGACTGGGGGCAATCCACCCCCATTGTTGTCTGGAACCCTCCACCAAGCCCCTGCCTGTCCACATGCCCCTACCTGTGACACTTCCTTGCGGCGCTCTCTGAGTCTACATTGCCTGGCACCCCCGCCCCCCACTGCTCCCATGGGATACACACCCACTGCCTGAGCCCACACAGCTGCTGACAGCTCCTGAGCTGGCCGGCGCCACTGGAGTGCCCTGCGGCATACTCTAAGCACCTGAGACCGCCCTGAGCACTCCGCTTTGCTGCCCCAGCCTATTCCTGAGGCTCCAGGAGGCTTCGCTGCCTTGTTCTTCAGGAATGAGCCGCTTCTGCCTACCGGCTCAGCACTCCAGGCCTGCCGGGAGCAGGGGGAATGCATGCTTTATATGAACATACATTCGGAACTCTATATCTGCACCATCTCCCATGGCAGCGAAACCTCCTCCACCTTTGCTTTCTATTAAGCAACTTTAACAATTGGAGGGAAAAGAAAAAATATATATATATAAAATCATTTTATTGGGGTTCATACAACTCTTATCAAAATCCATACATACATCAACTGTGTAAAACACACTTATACATTCGTTGCCCTCATCGTTCTAAAAACACTACCTTTCTGATTGTGCTCCTGGAATCAGCTCCTCATTTTTTCCTCTTCCCTCCCCTGGTCCCTTCCACCCCTTGTGATCACACAGGTTGGTGTGATACTTCCATGTGGACTTTGTTGCTTCTGGGTTAGATGGCTGCCTGTTTACCTTCAAGCCTTTAAGACCCCAGACGTTATATTTCTCAGTAGTCGGGCACCATCAGTCTTCTTCACCACACTTACCTTTGCACACATTTGTCTTCAGCATTTATATGGGGAAGGTGAGCACACAATGATGGTTTTTGTTCTTTGGTGTCTGCTACCTGATCCCTACAACACCTTGTGATCACACAGACTGGTATGTTTCTTCCCTGTGGGCTTTGTTGCTTCCTAGCTAGATGGCTGTTTGTTTACCTTCAAGCCTTTAAGACCTCAGATGCTATATCTTTTGATAGCTGGCACCATCAACTTTCTTCACCACATTTGCTTATGCACATGTTAGTCTTCAGCGATTGTGTCAGGTAGGCGGATATCATGGAGTGACTGTTTAGTTGAGCAAAGTGTTCTTTAAATGAGGGAGTACATGAGTGGGGCCCCAACATCCATATGCTACCCTACTATTAAACTTATAAATATACACACAGACATCCATTTCCCCATAATCATAAATATATTTACATATGTATATACATGTATGTAGGCCTCTGTGTATGCCCTTTGCCTCCTACTTCTTTCCTCTATTTCCTTTTGCTTGCCTCTTGTCCCAGTACCATGCTCAGCCTTCATCTGAGTTTCAGGAATTTCTCTCAGTTGCATTGCCCTTGATCACTCCCTACCAGTTCTCCCACTCCCTCCTTGCCACTGGTTTTGAATCACTCATTGTTCCCTCACCCCTAGGTTGGTTAACACCTCTTTCATTCCGCCACCTTCCACTCTCCCATGTCCCCCCAGAACCATCTGTCTTGTTGTTTTCTTCTCCACATTGTTTATCCAGCCTAACCTATCTAGAGAGGCATGCAGAGGTAATAATATCCACATAAAATTCTGGATGGCTTCAAAGCTCCAAAACAAAGTGGCACATAAAAACAAGGTGGTGACAGAAGCAGCAACAACAAACAAATAAAAAAGCCATGGACATACAAAATCTAAATGACGAAAAAGGGGGGGGGGAGAAAGAAAGAAAAGCCTGTTAATAGTTCAAAGTCTTTTTTTTTACCTTTAGGAGTGTTTTCTGGATGAGTCTGATGGGGTGCCACACCCTGGCCCCAAAGTCTCTTTTTGATATCCCCTAGGGATTTCCCGCCATTCTATTGCATGCACCCAGTGTTTTGCCGCAGTGTGGTGGGGTCAACTCAGTCACACATCCCACACTGTGTCTCCAGTGCTGTCCCATGTAGAGCCATGAGTCAGTGTAGGATGTTGCATCTCGCAGTGGGGCCAGCCATATGGTCCTCTCTGTGCATTGGCTACTCTGGGCAGGGCTATTTTCCTTTGAGCTTGGTGGGCCCTGGTGTGCTCCACTCCCTTCCTCCCCCTTCATTTGCTTCAACTTATTTCTGGGTATGGCAGGTCAGTTCCTTTCCCATGCCAGATAGTCTAGAAAAATATATTTTTATTAATTAAAGAGGAAAAAAGGCTGCTAAATGTGCCCTGATAGACCAGGTCAAAGCAGCCCATGGACATACTTATAGGCTCCAGCCCCAACTCCAGTGACTGAAACTCCTCAATACTGTTGGCCACTGTAAGAATGAAGAACTGCCTACACAGCAGTCTCACCCATCTTTTTAGTAGGGCACAGGCAGTCCCCTGAAAGCATCCTTAACAGTAACACAGAGAAAGACCTAAGGGCCCCCTAGTCTCCAAGAAACACGAGGCCTACAAAAGGATGCAGGAAAAAAAATCAACAGACCACATAACACTCAACAACAACAAAAAATTGAGAGACAAAACACAGTAGCAGAGTTAATGATGCTAACAGAAGAATCACAGATCTGTTACAGAAAGAAATCTTCAGAAGTCTGCTTGTAGTAATAAAGGAGCTGAGGGAAGTAATGCAGAATAAGAATGCAATGATAGAGGAGATGAAGTGCACAAGAGAAGGGATGAAGTCCACACACCAAAGAGAAATACAGGTGCTAATGGATGAGGTAGTAGAAGCCTCACACAAGGTTACAGAATTTACAATATGGCTTGAGGAGACAAGAACCATATTAGTGATTCGAAGACACTCAAACAGAGCTCAGCAAGTGACAAAGACTGTCAACAGGAAAATTAAAGAAGCAGAAGACAACCAGAGATCAATGACAGATGCTATGAAGAGCAGTAATATTTGAATAATTGGTGTACAGGAGCAGGACACATCACACCAGTCCACAGCCAAGATAGCAAAGGAATTTCTGGAAGAAAACTCTCCCACCTTAATAAGTGAGAATCAGGCACTCATACAGGAAGCAGACAGGCCACCAACTAGAATAAACCCAAGGAAGAACTAGCTAAGACATATAATAGTATAAATATCCAACTTTGAGGAAAAAAGAAAATTTTAAGAGAACCAAGAGAAAGGAAAACTGTCACATACAAAGGAGCTCAGGTAAGAATATGGTCAGACCTATCTGCAGACCCCATGAAGAGGAGAAGTGGAGCAACATCTTCCAAAAGCTGAAAGAAAAAAAAATGCCTCCCCAAGAATCCTTTACACTGCCAAGTTATCCATTAAGATAGATGGAGAGATAAGGGTCTTCCAGGACAAGGAAAGACTCAAAGAATATGCTGCAAGACATCCGACCCTGAGGAAGAAACTGGCTGACTCACTATGGCCAGAGGATCAACCTCCACCAAGCACAAGAAGGAGACTTCCATATAGCCCAACTGCTTCCAGAAGCCAACAGTTACCAAGATAACAGGGCCTCAGAAGCAAAAGAAGACAAGAAGGAAGCCACACACACAGACAGCACACTGATATGAAGGGAGATAGGAAAACACCCAAAATGTAAGATGTGATATGAAAAACAATGAATCCACAGATTATGATAATAACTCTGAATCCTAATGGCCTCAATTCATACATTGAAAGAAAATGGCTTTAGGACTGGCTCAGAAAACATAACCCAAAAATCTGTTGCCTGCAAGAGACACAGCTGAAGTGCATGTACAAAAATAAACTAAGAATAAAAGGCTCGCAGAAAGTACACCAGCCAAATGACTATTTTAAAAAAGCAGGGGTGGCAATCTTAATATCCTACAAAAAGGACCGCAAGATTCAAACCATAAAAAGAGAAAAGCAGGGGCAGTATATAATGCTCCAGTAAACCAGGAAGCAGTTATCATATTGAATATTTACACACCAAAATATGTTGCAGCAAATTTCGTCAAACTATTAAAAAGAGGAAAAAGTAATCAAGGATACAACAAGCGGAGTAGGTGACTTTAATACTCTGCTATCAGAGAAAGACAGATCACTGGTAAAGAAGCTCAGCAAAGAGCCTATAGAACTAAACAAGGCAATTAGGCAACTGGGTCTGATAGACATTTATAGTTTTCCATCCAAATGCAAAGAAATTAGCATTCTTCTCAAGTCCACATAGCTTGTTTTCAAGAATAGACCACATGCTGGGACACAAGTCAAGTCTAAGTAAATTCAAACACGCAGAGATTACTTAGACGTCTTTCTGGGATCACGATGCCATAAAGCTGGAGACTGATAAAAAGATGACCAGAAAAGCAAGGGCAATCAATTGGAGGATGAACAATGGTCTACTGTGATATGAATGGGTACAGACCCAGATTAGGGAAGATGTTCATAAGTTTCTAGAAACTAATGAGAACAAGAATACAACAAATCAAAACTTATGGGATACCACAGAGAGGGTTATCAAGAAGCTACCAACAAAGAAAGCCCCAGGGGAAGATGGATTTACAGTGGAATTCTACCAAACATTCAGGGAACAGTTGACACCAATCCTCCACAAGCTATTCCAGAGCATAGAAAAGGATGGCAAACTCCCAAACTCATTCTAGAAAGATAGCATAACTTTGATACCAAACAGGGCAAAGACCCCACAGGTATAGAGCACTACAGACCTATAACTGTAATGAGCATAGATTCAAAAATTCTTAACAATTTATTGACCAATAGAATACAAAACTATATAAAACATATAACCCACCATGAACAGGTAGGATTCACACCAGGGATCCAGGGATTAACATCCAAAATACATCAATATTATATACCACACCGATAAGAAAAAGTATAAGAACCACATGATAATATCTATAGAAGCAGAACAAGCATTTGACAACATCCAACATTCATTCCTAATTAAAACACTCACGAAGATAGGAATGGAAGGTAAATTCCTCAAGAGAATACAAGCTATATATGAAAAACCAACAGCAATCATTATAGTCAATGAAGAAAAGACACAAACAATCCCACTGTAAAAGGGTACAAGACAAGGATGCCCCATGTCCCTACTTCTATTCAATATTGTATTGGAGGTCCTAGTTAGAAGATAAGAGAGTGGAAGGACATAAAAGGTATCCAAATGGGAGAGAAGAATGTGAAACTATCATTATTTGCAGATGACATGCTCCTGTACATTGCAGACCACAAAAGTTCCTCAATGGGAGTACTTACAGCAATAGAGGAATATGAAACAGTGCCAGGATAAAAGATCAACAAACAGAAGTCTATCAGTTTGCTATACACATTGGACAGACCATGGAGTTGGAGAGTAAGAAGGCAGTACCCTTCACAGTAGTCAAACAAGCTGAAATACCTAGGAATATATTTAACAACAACAATAAAAAAACCCGAAAGACCTATACAAGGAAAACTATAAGACCCTACTAGAGGAGATCAAAAGTGAACTCCACAAATGGAAGAACATACCATGCTGGTGGCTAGGAAGGCTCAACGGAGAAATAAAAGCCAATCTTATCCCAAACACTTTATAAGTTTAATACTATTCCGATTCAAATACCAACAATCTTCTTCAAACAATTGGAACATCTGACCACCAATTTCATATGGAGAGGGAAGAAGCTCAGATTTAGCAGATAATTCAAGAAGAAGGGCAAAGACGGGGGTCTCGTGTTACCTGACTTTATCACCTACTACACAGCTACACTGGTCAAAACAGCATGGTACTGGCACAATGACAGATACTCAGACCAGTGGAAAAGAATAGCAAGGCCAGAAGTAAAACCATCAGCATATAGACAACTGATCTTGGATAAGGGTCCCCAAAACATCAATTGGGAAGTGGATGCCCTTTTAAACAAGTGGTACTGGAAACAATGGATATCCACATGTAGAAAAATGAAACAAGATGTTTACCTTACACCATGCCCAAGAACAAACTCAATGTAGATCCCAGACCTAGAAGTAAAACCCCAAATCATCAGGACCATCAAGGAAGGAATCAGGACAAACCTAAGGTCATTGGCCCAGGGAATTCATAGGCTCACACACAGGTGAGAGTACACACACAGAAGGGTACACACACAGGTGAACTGGAAATTGAAAAATGGGATTTATTAAGAATTAAACACCTGTGTGCCTCAAAAGATTTCACTAAGAGGGTAGCAAAGCAACCCACAGATTGGGAGAGGAATTTTAGTAATGGCACATCAGACAATGGGCTTATTACTAAAATCTACGACACCCTCATGATCTGCAAAAAGAGGAAAACGTTAACCCACAAAGAAAGTGGGCAAAAGAAGTGAAAATAATTTTCATTGGGAAGGAGACCCATATGGCCAACAAACACATGAGAAATTGTTCCCGTTCATTAGCCATTAGAGAAATGCAAATTAAAACAACCATGAGATATCATAAAGATAACACCCCTAAAGTTAGCCCAAATCAGAAAATCAGAGAGCAACACATGTTGGAGGGGACGTGGTGAAATAGGAACATTCCTCCACTGTTGGTGGTTGTGTAGATATGTACAACCACTGTGGAAAGTGAACTGGCGATATTTACAGAAAATGGAAATTGATCTACCTTATGACCCAGCCAGCCCTCTACTGGGCATATACCCAGAGGAGGTAAGAAATAAAACAGGACCAATCATCTGCGCTCCAATGTTTATTGAAGCGCTACTCACAATTGCAGAGTTGGAAACAACCTAAATTTCCATAGATAGATAGTGGATCAGTAAACTCTGGCACATACACACAATGGAGTACTATGCAGCACTAAAAAGCATGGATGGTCACATGAAACATGTCGTTTCATGGGAAGAGTGGGAAGGAATTATGTTAAGTGAGGTAAGCCAATCTCAAAAGGATAAGCAAAACATGAGTCCCCTGAGCTAAGTACAATGAGATCTGCAAGAATAGAAGAAAAGACACTTACCTCACAATATACTGGTGGAAACATAGGCAGTCGGGAAGGTCAGACCAAACTCAGGGAGGTACAGGTGAATCCAACATGAAGAAGGGGAAAGAGGGAAGGATGAGAGAGAATGGGTTTGGGGCGAAACGGAGATGATTATATGCGGGGAACAGGGCACTAACCCACCCAGGGGGAGAATATTGGTTGCGTCTCCACAGAATTACAGTGTGCATACAGACCCCACCATGATGTACCAAACAAGAGGGCAATGTAACACGTGGAAGAATCCATGAAAAGACTGGACTACAACGTCGGCCCCAACCATAACCAACTTAACCCCCACCCTGGAAGTGTGTGTCACAAAGAAGGACACTAGACCTTCTGGCGAAAGGAATCGACCTACCATACCCAGATGGAAGCAAACCAAGAAGGAAAAAGAGAAAGGGGCATCCGGCCTAGACTCCATATGGGCACACCAAGCCCAAAGGATTAGGTCCCTGCATGGAGCTGCTGGGGCCCAGAGAGGAC
This sequence comes from Tenrec ecaudatus, assembly GCF_050624435.1. Lineage (NCBI taxonomy): Eukaryota > Metazoa > Chordata > Mammalia > Afrosoricida > Tenrecidae > Tenrec > Tenrec ecaudatus. The sequence goes on along the minus strand of NC_134548.1, from coordinate 102,794,491 downwards.
TGTGGGACTCCCAACAGCTCAAGACATGTTGTGCCCTAACTGGAGCATAGAAAGACAGCAGACAATAATGGGGACACACAGTGCAGAGACAGTGGGGGAATGGAGCATAACAGATCAGCAATTTCAGTAAAATCTGATCCACAGAGCCCCTGAGAGGCCCCAAGAATGGACTTCAATCAAGGAGAGGAAGCCCCCGGATCTCCCTCAGGACCAGTGGGGGAGAGATTCATGTAAGGTTTTTTTTTTTTTCTCTCATCTTTTTCTCTTTCCTTTTCTTTCATCAACCAGATGTTTTCTTATTGTTCAAACTAAGACATGGATGGCCTGCCTAATTATATGGGTTGGACCATGGGAGGGAATCCCGGAGAGAAGGCAATGGGGCAAATGGCCCTGGAAGGTAGAGGGGGGAAGAAGGAGGTGGGGAGAAGGGTATGGTGAGCAGATGGCCTCAGGGACAGGAGAACAACTAGGGAAGCAGAAACAGCATCTAGGAGAGGTTAGAGATCCTGTGAGTATTAGAGCAACATCAAGCTAGTGGAAAGGAAGCACTAAGAAGTAGAAGAAGGGGGAAAGTGGTAGTGGGTAGGAGGAGGAAAAAGGAAACGGAGGCACTCTCTAGGAAGCAAAGACATAGGTAGGGAGATTAATAGATGTGAGCACTTATGCAAATACAGTAATCCATAACAATCGTGGTATTGGCCTATTTATGTACATGTATTTATAAGGCAATACACTGAAGCTACAGACAGCCTTGGGTCTTGGTTCATATCTTCCCTCAAAACAAGAACACCTTGTTCTAACAAATTGACATTCTGTGATTCTCACCCCCCCACCCCCATACAGGATCACTGAAGACAAAAGGGATACATAAGCAATAAGCAGATGTGGTGAAAACAGAGGATGGTGCCTGGCTACTAAAAATATAGTGTCTGGGGTCTTGACGTTAAACAAGCAGCCTTCCAAAAGGGAAGCAACAAGCCCACATGGAACAAGCACACTAGCCAGTGTGATCATGAGGTGTTATCTAGACTGGGCAATGGGCATCAGAAGATTCACAACAAATAGTAAGCAAACAAACAAAAATGCATTGGTGAGAATGGAGGGGGGTTGGAGTGGAGACCCAAAGCCCATATATGGACAATGGAACATCCCCCCACAGAGAGGTCACAGGGAGGGAGGGAGTCAATCCGGGTGCAGTAGAGCACTAATGGGTCACACAATATACCTCTGTTCCCTGAAGACCTTCTCATCCCCCCCTCCCACTATCACGACCTAAGTGCCACCTCCCAATCTGGACTAGACTGGAGCATGTACATAGGTATGGGCAAACGATAAAACTCACAATACATGGAACCCAGGAACAGGAATGGGAATAGAGATATCAAAAGGGTAGGGGGAAGGGGGATAGAGTTTTGGAGAGAGGGGGACACCGATGACAATGAATGACCCATAACCACACACACCAAGCCAGGGTGAAGAACAGCAGAAACCAGAGGGGAAGGGAGACAGCGCTTCATGTGATATTTAAAAATAATCAACAATCTCCAATCTATCATGAGGCCACAAGTGTTGGGGGAGGATAGGAGCTATCCCAAGGACTCAATGGAAAGTAAATGTCTATAAAAGAATGATGGAATATATCGGATACAATTCATGTATGGTATGTAACAAGAGTTGCAACAGCCCCCAATAAAATGATATAAAAATGCATCTACATTACTGAATAACCTCTGGATCTCCAGATTTGTGTGCGTGTTTGAATTTTTAGAAATAGAAAGGTAGACAGAAATGAATAAAGCAACATAGCAAGTATTTTATTGTGGGATTCACTCACATCTTCAAGACAATCTGAATTCCAAAGTGATTTTTTTCTTATTCTGGAACACTCACCACCTCAAACAAAGATTCAAAGTTTTTCAAGATGCTTTAGGAAAAGCTTAACACTCTTATTCTTTTATGTTTGTAAAGAATAAGAAATATAAAATGTAGCTCATTCAAAACAAAGAAAAGAAATACTTGAGTTGATTCTGACTCAAACATAGCACACCTATAGGATAGAGTAGGCCTGCCTTTGTGGGCTCCTGAGACTGTCCATCTTAATGGGCTACAGAGCTTCATCTTCCTCCCAGCATTGGGGTGATTTCAAACGGCGTATATTGTGGTTAACAGTCCAAAGAATAACCCCCCACACCAGCAGGGCTCCTGAGTAAAGAAAAGAAGATAATACTGGGAGAAGTGATCATCAACTACACATCCAATGTCAGATACATTGAAAAGATCAAATTTTCACAAGATCATACTGCATAGCCTCTTTCCAGGAGACAGTAAACGTTTCAGGACAGAAGGCAGAACAGATACCAAGGCTGCCTGGTACTGCAGCCTCCCCATCTCACATCACTGTGGGACAGGGAGCCATTCTCTGCTGTGTGTGCATCTGGGAAACTGCTCAAGGCTTTGCACTGCTGTGGACTCTCCCAGGAAGCCATCACTCCAAGCAAGTGATGTGTGAGGTAGGATCTCCCTTTTGTTGCTGAAAAGAACAGTTGACCTTGTAAGTCATGGAAGCAAGGTGAGTTGGAGGAAACAAAACGTGTAACTTCTGTATTTTCCCACTCAACATGAACTTAGCTCATTCACACACACACACACACACACACACACACACACACACACACTGTACATATGTGTACATAACCATAAATGGTACACATAGTTTGATCAATTACTAACCTAAAATTTACCAATTCAAACCAACTAAGCTAAAATTTACCAATTCAAAGCAACTCAGCAGTGCTGGAGAAGAAAGGCCTGGTGGTCTGCTTCCATAATTATTACAGCCAAGAAAACCTCATAGTGCACTTCTAGTGGTGGTGATGGGAATGACGTGGAAATGCGGTGACTCGGGATTAGCAACAGGTTTTCTTTTCTTGATATTTGTGTATGTGTGTATTGGTCAGTGACAAGTTTTGTTTCATGTCGATAGGTTTGTGTATGTGTGTGACATTTATACATACATATAAAATCTGTTTTTATTGATCAATATATGCATATACATGTATGTGTGCATGTGTGTCTGGAATTTCCATTCTTCTTAAGGTTATTCATAGTTTATTATGGTCATAACTGTCAAGTATTTTGTTATATGCAACATAATCCCAGTAAATAATTAACTTTCTTGTAATCTCTGGTTTGAGACATGATCCATCTGACACCAGCAGTGATAGGCCCTTTACCATCTCCTACCAACAACAAAACAAGAAGAAATGAAAATGTTGAGTGTCAATCTGACAGCCATTCATGATCTTAGCATGGTTGAGAGCAGGTGTAGGATTGAACTTTTCCCCTTTTCCTTCCTTCAGCAGCAGGAATCCCCTTCCTCCCTCATGGGAATTATCAGTTCGACTCTGGATAGGGACTGGGATTTTACTTTATCTTAATCTGATGCCTCCTTCCTCATAGTAAGGTCTCCCCATCACTGGAAACAATTTGAGGGGAGTTGCCTTATTGGAATCTAGCCAGAGCAGCTTGTGGTCTCTCAAGGTGAATTCTTTGTCTGCAGTACCAGGACTTCGGATGGGTGGTCCTACGGTGGAATCTCATCTGAGGTGACCTGTCTTATGCTTAAGAGAACCTGTTTCTAAGTGGATCTCTAGATGATGTAAACAAATATAATATTAAATAATAATCATCATGAATTGAATACTATGATTTGTGGTAAATACATGGGTAAACATCAAATCCCCTTTTTCAAAATCTTTTTTTAGTATTTCAAAGTCTTTAGAATACAAGGGCTCTAAAATCTAAAATTATAGCAATGCAGGTGTGGCTTATAAGCAATGTAGAAATTAGATGTATGACAGTAGCCCAAAGACCAGGACAGTAGCAAGTGGAATGCACCCCTGTTTCTCTTGTACTGAACCATCATGAATTCCAAAACCGGATGTGTGTTGCAGCGAGACGGTAGAGAACTGAAGAGAAAGACATGTTTGCATGTTTATGCACGTCCTGGAGGTCATGGGATAGGGCATAGGGAGTTAGGAGGACAAATAGTGTGATTCTAGAATTTGTTGGGAATACAGAGGTAGCAACACATATATTGGTGAGACTTGAAACTCAAGCCACAACCCCAGATATTGTGTGTAGCATCGAGGGCCTATTTTGGAGCATGGGAAGTCAGTATGTGAGATGAAAGGTGTAGAAACCAAGCTTTCCAAGAAGTGCTCACACAAAACCATAGAGAGTGTGGATGGACATAAAAAGGAAGAACAGGTATTGAATGGACAGGCCCCTGGACTTGCAGTTCCCATTTCACCAAACTGCACTGCCTCTCACTTGTTTGTAGATTGGATTTCTGAGGGACGTTTCAACTGGCAGTAAAGGCCTATCACATAAAATTTTAAGAATCTGTCACCAGTCTTGCTGAGTTAGATATAGGACATCTCATGGACAGCTGTCTTTCAGGGACCTGTGACCATGATTGCTTTCTGTATTTCCCTTTATATGTAATTGGAAAATTTGAGCTGCTACCTAGACACCAAGTGTCAGAATGGATGCAGTAATCAGGACTGATAAGGATCCAGTTACTAGGAAGGCCTAGCATGGTTTGTTAGTCTGGGTACATTAGAGAAACAAATCCACAGAAACTCATGTATAAGAGAGAGCTTTATATAAAGGGTAAGCACACATAAAGAAAACATCCCAACCCAGTGCTGCCCAAGCCCACAAGCCCAACATTAGCCCATTTGTCTGACATCAATCCACAAAGTTCTCCTTCATCTCACGAAACACACACAATGATGCCGACTGCAGGTGGAAAGCAGAGTCAGTGAGTGTGTAAGCATCTCAGGGCTGGCAGGGGTCTCCACATGGCTGGTCCAGCACCCAGGACTGCATCGGGGTAGGTCCATGTGGCTTCTTCTTAGGGATGGTCTTGCAGGAAGTGAACCTTGCCAGCTGAAGCAGGGAACTGGCTACGGCAGCTGAACCTGGTCTGATCATCAGAAAGCAAGAGACCCAAGAACTAGAAAGGCGAGGCTCACCGAGCCATTTGTCCTTCTGCCCTTCAATTAACCCCACATGTGTTTATCAGCCAGGTTGGCACAATAAACCAACTACCTCACACAGTCATTGTCAAAGACCTGGGAGTAAAATGTATTCAATAGGGATCATGATAGCAAATATGATATTAAATAAATTTATTTATTTAATTTAACTTCACATGCATAGCATAGTTAACTCTAGATACGTAATAGTAAATATAGTATATAAGTTCATATGTAAAATAAGAACCACTGCCATCAAGTCAAAATAAAATTATTCAAGCATATGCAAAGGTGAAAGTACATGCCCATAAAAAACCCTTATGGAAATATAGAAAAACATTCCCTGATTGGTTGATTTATGGGTTATTCATTTCTTTCTTTATGTGAGTTGGTTAAGCTTTAGATAATCATGATTCCAGAGTAGTTTACAGGAAAGGCAATGTCATCGTATATATACAAAACTTGAATTTACCTCAGCTGTGATAGGTAAGTTTATTGTGTCAACCTAGCCATTAGGAACATGTGGGATTATTAATGGTGCAGTTTGATTGTAGGGTTAAGAGATAAATGGCTTATAAAGCCCCGCCCCTCTCTCACTTGATTTACGGTGACTGGATCAGCATTCAGCTGCTTTAGCTAGTTCCCTTCCTCAACTTATGAGCTACACTAGTTGTGGGACAGCCAACCCATGGATCACGTCAATAGAGCCTAGGTTTCCTCTGAGACCTGCTTAGACAAGCTGCTGGCATATACATTGCATGAGCTTGAGACTTTTGGATCCTGTCAGCTTGCATTGCTTGAGTTCAATATCCCATTCAGGCCTGCTATTCTAAAGTCATGAACTGCTGGCTGTTGGTGACATCCTCTTCGGTTTGCTGCTTTTGCCCGGAATGCCTTTATTGCCCAAAGGAAGACTCAGTTTTCTGGTTCTTTGACCTTAGACCCCACAGCCCCTGTGAGTTGAAGAACTTCCAGTATATTAAATGTTCCATGGAAGTGAGTTGAGCTGAGTCTTTTGTACTTCTGAATGGAATAATTACCTTTTATATCCCTTTGTGTTGTATCTATGTATCTATCTATCTAAATATATGGTTCCTGGTTCTGTTTTTCTAGAGAACCCTGTCTAACACAATTGGTGCCAGGAGTAGTTCTAAGGAAACAAGATCATAACTATGGGCTTCTCAAATTTTCTCTCCAGCCTGATTAGTCTTTACAGCACTGAAAATGCTATCTCTACCACTAAACCCTAACGGCATGGATAAGTTTGCCTGTATTACTAGCGTGGGCGGTGTTAAACCATGGTGTGAACTCACAAAGCAAATATCCATAGTATCACCACCACTAGATGAAGTGCTAGTGAAAGGAAAAGCTCTGGGTGGTCATGTGTTTGATATTTTCCAGCAGATTTGTCATGATGAGAAGTATAGGTAAGCTGGTTGGCTAGTCCTTCTCACAATAGAAAATGTGATTAAGGCAAGGAATAACCTCAGATTCTCAAAACCAGGTCTTAAGTGCCAAATAACAGACCTCAATGCTTCTAAATATGCTACAAAGGAGAGTCTTCTCCCCAGTATTAGTAGAGATGACTTTGCCGGGAAACCCAATCCAAAGTCTCATCATACAAGTAGCTAAATTACAACATCAGCTGGATTGCAGGTCTCGAACACTGTCTGAGAGTAAAGTAAGGGCATTAATTGGAAAGAATTTGGACCCTGAAACATGGGATGGGAGCACATGGGCTGAAGATCCAGAAGAGGAGTCTATTGAGCCCATGGAGTCAATTGAGCCACCCCAATCAATAGATCCACCACTCCCACCTGAGGGGATTAATCCACTATCAGTAAAAAAACACACACCTGAGTATATCACAAACTGTTTAAGCTGAAATGCACATAGGGTTTCATCTGTAGCATTTCCTAGCGGCAATGTCTTACAAGATATTGCTGAGAGCACCCAGGAACACCCCCACCACCCATTACTTCCTCTAGACCTGTAATTACAATGAAATCTCAAAAAGTTCCTAAAGGTGAGGTTCAGATGATGACCCAAGAAGTAGTGCACTATACTCATAAAGATCTGTTCAAGTTCTCAAACACGTACAAGCAGAAGCCTGGGAATATCCCTGGGAATGGTTACTGATGGTGTGGGATACTGGTGCAGGGAATGTAACATTAGACCAGTCTGAGTTTCTTGGTATGGGGCCCCTAAGCACAGATTCTTCCTTACAATGTCTCAGCAAGAGAGGTTATGAGAGGATCTAATTGCTTATTTGATTTGTTCACTGAAGCATGGTCTGCCATATGGCCTAGATTAGACCACCTTGAGGTACTTGACCTACCCTGTTGCACTGTAGAAGAAGGCATCCTAAGGCTTGTAGAAATTGGTAAGTTGGAATAACCCCAAAGACCCAGAAAAGGAGTGCCCCGAGGGCATACCTTTTACCACAACCATAAAAACCAAGGTTGTGAAGTGACCCCCAGCATTTCTGAAGGCTCCTATGATTGCTATTTTATGTACACTAGGAGTAACCTAGGGAGCTGCCCCTAAGTGAACTCCAACATTTCTCTACAATGGGGCTGATTGGTCCCTGTGGTGATAAGGGGCACATGTCACCACTGAATCCACAGGGATGGGTTTGACCTAGGAATTGTAATGGATAGCAAGGTTTCTGTAGTAATAAAAGCAAACTTTCTCATGTGGATTTATGGCATTGACTACTTAGACCCACAGCACTTTGAATGAGGGGAAGTCCAGTCCCTTTGAAGAATGACCCTTCTACATCACCAAAGTTTTATACTGTTAAACTTTTTTTACAGCTTTCCCCAAAGAGACTGAAGGCCTTTCACAAGAGCGACTGTTCATTGGTGGAAATGAAACAATCATCCTTTTCCGGGGATTACTGAACACTGGCTCTGAACTGAAATTAATTCTAGGAGACCCAAAATGTTTTGAATCAGAATAGGGACACATGGAGGTAAAGTTATCAATGGAGTTTTATCTCAGGTATGCCACACGCTGGGTCCAATGAGCCTGAAAACCCATCCTGACATTTTTTCCCCAGTTCCAGAATGCATGATCAGAATAGACATGATTAGTAACTTTCAGAACCCCAATATTGGATCCATGACATTTGGAATAAGGTCTATTATGGTAGGAAAGGCCGCATGGACACCATTAGAACTGCCATTGCCAAAGAAAATAGTAATCCAAAAGCAATACCGCATTCATGAAGGAATTGCAGAGATTAGTGCCACCATCAAAGACTTCAAGGATGCAGGGGTGATGATTCCTACTATATTATTTTTTAACACAGAGATTTGGCTTGTAAACAACAACAACAACAAAAACAACAAAAAAAGATAGATCCTGGAGAATAACTATGGATTATTGTAACAAGGTGGTGACTCCAATTACAGCTGCCGTTCCAGTTGTGATTTCATTGCTGGGGAAATTAATACTTATCCTGGTACTTGGTATACAGCTATTGATCTGTCCAATGCCTTCTTCTTAATACCCATCTCAAAGGACCACAAGACACAGTATGTCTTCAGCTGGCAGAGGCAATAGTATACTTTAACAACTCTCCGCAAGGGGTAAATCGACTCTTTCGACCTGTGTCATAATTTAGTCCGAAAGGATCTTGATGGCCTCTTTCTTCCACAAAATTTCAAACTATTCCATTATATTGATGACATTATGCTGATTGGACCCACTAAAGAGGACTTATTGAATACTCTAGATTCATTGGTACAACACCTGGGAGCAAGAGATTGGGGAATGAACTCAAAAAATATTCAGGCACCTTCCACCTTTGTAAAATTTATAAGGGTGCTGGGCATGTTGAGACATCCTTACAAAAGTAAAAAATAAGCTATTGCATCTGCTCCCCCCCCCCAACAACTAAACAGGATGCACAATGCCTAGTGTTCCTCTCCGGATTTTGGAGTAAACATTCCTCAATTGGATGTTCTACAGCGACCTATTTATCCAATGACACTAAATGCCTCAAATTTTGAGTAGGGGTCAGCACAAGAAAAGGCTCTGTAACTGGTTCAGGCTGCCTTGCAAGCTATTTTGTTACTGAGACCATATGATCCAGTTGATCCACTGTTGCTAGAGGTATCAGTTATAGATAGAGATTCAGTGGGGAGTCTTTGGCAGGCCCCTATTGGTGAATCACAGCATAGACCATTGGTGATTATAGAGTAAGTGGTTCCATGGTATGCCGAAAACTACTCCATTTTTGAAAAACAGCTGTTGAGCTGTTACTTGACCTTTGTGGAGATGAACGCCTCACCATGGGCCACCAAGTCACCTGAGGCCTGAGCTGCCCAGAATTACCTTGGTATTGCCTAATCAACAGAGTCATAAAGTTGGATGTGCACAGCAACACTCCTTCATTAAATGGAAGTGGTACATATGAGATCTTGCTAGAGCAGGGCCTGAAAGAACAAGTAAGCTGCATGAAGAAGTGGCCCAATGGCCCACAGTCTCCACTCCTGGATCAGTACCTTCCTTCTCCAAGTGTGCACCTATGGTCTCCTGGGGAGTTCTTTTTGACAAGTTAACCGAAGAACAGAACATTCATGCTTGGTTTCCTGATGGCTCTGCATGATATTCAGGTACCACTCATAAGTGGACAGCAGCAGCACTACATCCCCTTTTGGGGGAATCTCTCTAAAGGACAGCCGTGAAGGGAAATCCTCACGATGGGCAGAACTTTGAGCAGTGCACCTGATCGTTGTGTGCCTGGAAGAAGAAATGGCCAAATGTGAGGTTGTATACTGATTTATGGGCTGTGGCTAATGGTTTGCCTGGATGGGAAGGGAATTGGAAGGAACATGGTTAGAAAATTGGTGACAAGGAGATATGTGGAAGAGATATGTGGATAGGCCACTCTGAATGGGACTAGAAAGTAAAGAAAATCATGTCTTATGTGAAAGCTCACCAAACAGTTACCTCTGAAGAGGAGAACTTTAACAATCAAGTGGATAAATTGACATGTGCAGTGGAGGCCAGTCCTCTTTCCTTCACCATTCCTGTTATTCCCCAATTGGCGCATGAGCAAATTGGACATGGAGGCAGGCATGGCGGTTATGCGTGGGCGCAGAAACATGGACTTCCACTCACCATGGCTGACTTGGCCACTGCCACTACTGAGTGCCCCATCTGCCAGCAGCACAAACCAACAGTGAGTCCAGGATATGGTACCATTCCTTGGGGAGATCACCCAGCAACCTGGTGGCAGGTTGATTACATAGGACCACTTCAGTGATGGAAGAGGCAGTGTTTTGTTCTTATTGAAATAGACACCTACTCTGGATATGGATTTGCTTTCCCTGTACGCAATGCTGCTGCCAAAACTACCACTTGTGGACTTACAGAATGCCTTATTCACTGGAATGGCATCCCACATAGCAGTGCTTCACATGAAGAAACTCACTTCACAGCAAATGAAGTGCAGCAATGGGCCCATTCCCAGGGAATCCACTAGTACTATCACTTTCCTCATCATCCTGATGCAGCTGGCTTGATCGAATAATGGAAATGCCTCACAAAGGCACAATTAAGGCACCAGATAGATAGCAAAAACTTCCAGGGCTGGGGTAATGTTCTCCAGGAGGCTGTAAAAGCTCTAAACCAGTGGCCATTATAAAGTGCTGTGTCTCCAATAGCCAGGATTCATGGCCCAGGAACCAAGCAGTGGCAGCTAGCGTGGCACCACTCACTATGACTCTTAGTGATCCACTTGCACCATTTTTGCTTCCTGTCCTAACAACTCTATGTGCGTCACTCCCATAGGTCCTAGTCCCAAAGGAAAGACCTCTGTCTCACGTGATTCCACTGAACTGGCAGCTGAGAATGCCCCCTGAACACTTTGGACCTCTCATGCCTTTGGATCAACAGGTCAGGAAGGGTGTCACTCTACTGAGTGGTGTGATTGATCCTGATTACAAAGGAGCAATTGGACTGGTGTTACATAATAGAAGTAATGAAGAATATGCTTGGAATCCAGGAGAGCTTGTAAGTCATCTCTTAGTACTATCATGCCATGTGATTAAAGTAAATGGTAAACTACAGCGATCCAACCCAAACTACAGCAACCCAAACTACATGCCGTCTAAGGACTAATGTCCCTCAGGAATGAAGGTCTGGGTCACTCCAACAGGCAAAGTACTATGGCCAGCTGATGGAGTTGCCGAGGGCAGCAGTAATACAGAATGGGTAGTAGAAGGAGGTAGTTTTACCTATCAGTTACAACCACATGATCACTTGCAAAAGCGATGTTTGTGATCGTCAGTTTATCTTCTTTATATGTGCTTATTAAATAGTTTTCCTTTGTTCGTGTATAATGTTAGGGGTAAGTGTGATTTCTTTAATGTCTAGAAATTATATAGAGCAAAAGAATTGTTTACTGTTGTCAAGTTGGCAAGTGGTGGACTGTGATAGGAAGGTTTATTGTGCCAATTTCAGAAATAGAAACGTGGGATTAATAAGGTCAAAGTTAGGGTGCAGTGTAGGAATGATGAAACATACAACTTTCCTCTAGTTCTTAAATGCTTCCTTGCCCCCACTATCATGATCCCAATTCTACCTTACAAAGTGGGCTAGACCAGAGGATGTATTCTGGTACAGACAGGAATTGGAAACACAGAGAATCCAGGACAGATGAACCCTTCAGGACCAGTGGTGAGAGTGTCAATACCGGGAGGGTGGAGGGAAGGTGGAGTAGAAAGGGGGAACCGATTACAAGGATCTACATATAACCTTCTCTCTGGGGGATGGACAAAAGAAAATTGGGTGAAGGGAGACCTTGGACAGTTTAAGGCATGACAAAATGATAATAATTTATAAATTATCAAGGGTTTATGAGGGAGTGGAAAGAGAGGGAAAAGAATGAGAAGCCGATACCAAGGGTTCAAGTAGAAAGCAAATATTTTGAGAATGATGATGGCAACAATTGTACAAATGTGCTTGACACAATGGATGTATGTATGGATTATGATAAGAGTTGTATGAGCCACCAATAAAATGATTTTTAAAAAGCATAAGGCCACAGTTTGATTGGAGGGCAAAGGGATAAATGGCTTGGCAAGCCCACCTTCTCCCTCTTGCTCTCTGGTGTTCTGTGCAGCATGCAGTTGCTTTCGCTAGTTCTCTGCCTCAACTTGTGAACTGCACTTCTTGTGGGACAGCCAACCCGTGGATCATGTTGCTTGAGCTTGAGGTTCCTTTGAGGCCTGCTTCTCCACGCTGTTGGTATATACCTTTCTCGAGCTTGAGACTTTCGTATCCTGTTGGCTTGCCTTGCTTGAGTTCTATATCTCATCCGGGCCTCCTTTGCTAAGCTCTTGAGCTGCTGACTGTTGCTGCCCACCCTGCTGTTTGCTGCCTGTGGCTGGACTATCTGAATTGGCCGAAGGAAGACTCAGCTCTCTGCTTCCTTAACCTTGTGCCTCGTGAGGGATTTGAGACAGTCCCAGGGAATGGGTTAAAGCAGATATCTGAACTTTATCTTGGATTATGAGCTATAGTACAAATGTTTTTTAAGTGTGAAGGTCATAATGAGTGATTTTTTTCAGAGAAGGGAGCAAAATGCGTCGGTTCTGACTCACCGTGACCCTACAGGACAAACCCTTTGGGTTTCTGAGGCTGGAAATCTTGATGGGAACAGAGAGGTCCATCTTCCATACATTGAGCAGCTTTTAGGTTAAAATGGCTGCCTTTGCGGCAAGCAGCACACCATGCAGCCCCCTGTACAGTCAGAACTCCTTTCTTGTTCTACCAACCAAAGACCCTCTGTAATTGGGCCAATTCCTACTTCTAGTCACTGTATATAATGTATTTGAACTTTGCAAATCTCTCAGCAGAAGACATCCTCATTTTTCTCATGCTGAATGGCTGGTGGATTTGAAACAATTACCCAACAGTGCCACCATTTTATCACCATAAACAAGATGAAGTAATGATCCCTCTGATGGAAATGGTAAGCCTATACCAATATAGAGTTCTATGGGACCCAAGGAAATCATAGTCGTGGTGTTTATTATCTATGTCAAAGGGCAAAGGAGATCACCACAAGAGCACAATGGCTAACAGAGCAGCTCATCTCTGTCACAGATGGGACAACAAAGCACCGAGCTCGCTGCCATAGAGCAGGTTCTGAACACGGTGACCCTCTGGGCTAGACCCCGAGAGCTTCCAATACTGTACCTTCGTGCAGGAGTAGAAAGTCCTGTCTTCCTCCCAAAGAGTGGACCAGTGGTGCAAAAGTACTGCCCTTGCTGCTCCAGCAGAAACCATCATCCCTGAAGCCAGCAGGGCTACAGAAGCTGGGAGAGAACCATGATTGTGATACCTACATAATTTCAGGTTAACGTAGGGCTCTGGGATTTTCTCTGACTTCAGAGGACCTGGCTACATGGTTGTCAGGGCATCACCCATGATAGTTTAACCCCACGCCAGTCACTAAGTGGTTACTAGACAAAACCAGGGCCCCAACTTTTTTCTTGTGAAAACACAGACACAACCAGCCACCGATGGGACAAGACACAAGATGATTGCTTTCAATTACCTCCTCTTTGCTGTTGCACGGTCCTGGAACATTATTCATGACACTCCTGACCTCTCATGATTCACGCATTCTGCACATTGACATAGCTCAAACCTCAGTGTACTGCATCTACTGTTCAAAGGACAGGAAATATTCATCTCTAGATATTATAAGATTCTACTTACAGGGAATCACCCTTTTTTGGTACATCATTTTATTGCAAGCCCTTATAACTCTTATAGCATTCCATGTATCAATTTTATCAAGCATATTTGCACATATGTTGCCATCATAGTTTCCTAAATGTTTACTTTCTGTTTGAGTCCTTGGTATGAGCTCCACGATTTCCCCACTTTTCCCATCTCTTATCTTCGTGAACCATAGAAAACTTATAAATTATTATTGTTTCTCCCTTACACTGAACGCCGTCTCCCTTTATCCCGTTTCTGTTGGTAATCCCTTTTGGAGTTGGTGGCATTTATAAAACTGAAACAAATGAAATTCTTATGAAGGGGGTGACATGCACCTTGGATGACCTGATGTCAAGGGCAGAACTGTAAGTCAGATATACTCTTGGCCTAGTGGTTAGGTGTTGGGCTGCAAACTGAAAAACTAACCGTTTGAACCCCAAGCCATTCCTTGAGCAAAAGCTGATAAAACTTTGCATATACCTCAATGCCACCAGTGCTCCTACGCCTTCTCTATCTTATCTCCATATCTACATTAACATCTATATGTCTCCTATAAGGAGCTACGTGCATGTGTCCCAAAATGCAAATAAAATGTATTGATTTTAATGCTTGTTTGTTTATTATTGGCCTTTTGATCACTGTTTCCAGTCCCAAGGTGTCCCAAGGACACCTCATGCATCTTCCATGTGGGTTTGCTGCTTCTCTGCTAGATAGTCCCTTGTTCAACTTGAAGACTTTAAGACCCCAGTTGCTATACTTTTTAATAATCCTGCCCCATCCACTTCCTTTACTACATTTGCTTAAGCAACCACTTTGTCTTTGGGAATTGTGCTGGGAGGGTGAGAATCACAGAATGCCAGTTTGTTAGAAGAAAGGGTTATTTTATTGAGGCTAGGTATGAGCAGAGGGCCTCAGTCCTTCCACTTCCTCGGTGTATTGCTATATAAATTGTACATAGGCCAGGACCTCTATTCTATGTATCAATGTATTTACATATGTACACCCCCGTGCTTATACTTCCGCAGGATCTCCACATCCTCCTTGTTGATTATACTTCCCTAGTCGTTCTACTGTCTATGGTGTTATTTCCTCACCCCTCCCTTCCCCGCCTCCTTCTTCCCTCAAGTCCTTCCAGACAGATCGATCCTGTTGCTTTCTCCTCCAGCTTGCTTCCTATGCTTATCCTAGACAACTAGGCAAACCAACAATAACATGAACCAAACTAAAAGAAAACAAAATATTGAAAAGAAAACAAACCAACAAACAGATAATTCCAGGTCTGTCTGCTGACCCTTATGACTGTCTCCCCACTGGTCCTGGGGGTATTCCGGGAGCTGCCCCTCCTAGCTGGAAGTCTATTTTGGGGATCCTTAGGGGTTTTGTGGCTTTGCTTTCCTCCAGGTGCTGTTCTCTTCTGTTCCCATCTTGGTTCGCCCCACTGCAGGGGGTTCAGGCTGGGCTAACTCTCCACTCTGTGTCCCCAGTATTGTCCTCTGTCATGGTGTGCTCCAGTGAGGGGACATCAGGCCTTGAGCTATTGTCAGCCCTGCAGTCCTCTAAGTGCCTTAACAGCTCCTTGCAGGGTCGGTGTCCTCCATGCTTTGTGTGCTGATAAGGGGTCTAGACAGTCCCTTTCTGTTTGTCCTTCTTGGTTTGTTTCCATGTGGGCATGTTATGCCTGCCTCTCTCCCCAACAGGTAAGTTTAGTGTTGTTCTCGGTCACACATACTTCTAGGAAGGACAGCATGTCTCTGATTAGGGCCAGTGCTATACCCCAATTATGCACCTTTCCACGTGGTTAACTCGCACTCACGGTTTTGTGCACCATTGTGGGGTCCGAGTGCACACTCCTAATACTGTGGGGACACAACTAATACTCTCCGCCTGGGTTGTTTAGTGCCCTGCTCCCACAAAAAAATCATCTCCCCCCATTTTTCCATCCACCTCCCCCCAAAAATCATATTACTGAGAACGAGGGGGGGGGGTCAGAGCAGAAAATGAAAGACCATCTGTAAACAATTGGACATCCCCAACCCCCCCCACAGAGGTGTCGCAGGGAAGGTATCAGTCAACCAGGGCACAGTAAAGAACCGATGAAACACTCCATATTCCTCTGGTTCCTTGAGACTTCCTCAACCCCCACTATCATGATCCCAGTGCTACTTCTCACTTCAGACTACACCAGAGCATGTACACAGGTATAGATAAGAAATAAGAACTCAGGACACATGGAATCCAGGAACAGGAAAGGGAGTAGTGATACCAGGAGGGTCGGGGAAAGGTGGGGAAAGGAGTTGAGGAAGGGGGAGCTGATCACAATGATGGGCACATAGCTACACCCCACCTCCAGGGGAAGGAATAACAGAAATCATGGGGGAAGGGAGGCAGCCGTCAATGTAAGACATGAAAATAATAATAATATATAATTTATCAAGGGGTCATGAGTGATGGTGAAGGAGGAGAAAAAGAGGAGCTAATACCAAGAACTCAGAAAGTAAGTGTCTAGTTAAGAATGATGGCAACATATGTACAAATATTCTTAATTCAATTGATGATTGTTATGAGATGTAACATACATGTTACAAGAATTGTAAATAAAATGATCTTTTAGAAATTAAAAGGGTTTGATTTTAATTCTATGAATCAGACTGAATGATGAAAGTTGTATGTGGCCCTTGGAGGAGAAGGTTTCAATCCATGATGACACATACACTTTTGTGAATTAGAGGGAGGAGCTGAAATTTGATGTGGAATGCTGTGTGGGGTCATGGAAACTACATATATTCACTCCCTCAAGTGACAAGAACAACTAGCCAAACAATACTCGCATTGTTATGTAGGGAACTTGAACACACAGCATATTTTATAGCACGTCTATATATGAAAAGGAAACCTGATGGTTTAGGGTTTACACGTTGGGCTGCTAACCAGCAGGTTAGCAGATCAAATCCAACAGCCAGTTCCAGGGAAAAAGATGACACTTTCTACCCCAGGAGAGTAACAGTCTCATAATCCATTGTTCAATTCTCTTCTATCCCATGAGTGAACGTTAAGGGTTTTTGGAGGTAAGATATGAAATTCGACCTTTTGTTTGATTCTCCATGGATTCTTCATGTTGTGTGGGGTGTTGGGGTTACACAATGGGCTGCTAACCTCAAGGGCAGGGCTGTGAACCCACCAGCCAGTCAGTGGGAGAAAGATGAGTCTTTCTAGTTCCACAAAGAGATGCAGTCAATGATCCTCACAAGGGGGCCATTTCTACTGTGTCCTCCAGGTTCTTTATGAAAAAGAATCAACTCTAAGGCAGCGAATCTGCTTTCTGTTCATGTGAGAAAACCCTCAATACACCTTTCAAGTGACAAGCACCAGATCATCTCTGAAGGGGGAGCTGAAGGTTTGTTTTTTTTTGTTGTTTTCTTTTCAAAATCATTTTATTGGGTGTCTCTTACTGGTCCTATAACAATCTATATGTCAATTGTCTCAAGCACATTTGTACATATGTTGCCGACATCATTTTCAAAACATTTCATTCTACTTGACCCCTTGGTACCAGTCCTCTTTTTCTCCCACTCACACACTCCCACAGCCCCGTAAGGCCTTGATAAATTATAAATTATCATTATTTTCTTATCTTACCCTATCCGATGTGTCTTTCAAAGCTGGAGTTTTAAGAAATAATGAAAAAGCAGAGATTGTGTGTTATCTGTATTGTTAGAAGGTTTTTTGCACTCCCATTGCATTCATCGCCGTTAAAGTCTCAAATAAGCCTGACAACAGAGAGAGTTCTCAACCAACTGTGAACTCTACATGGTTTAGCTCAACAAAGGTTAATTTCCAAAGCATGTGAAGTCTACTGTGGGTTAGCAGGTACTGTTGACATTCAGGGGACCCTGAGGCTCAAACTAATTACTTGAGATGGTGTCTCCTCTCAACGTAGGCTCTGTATCTCCACATTTCGTGCTGAATGGAAGCAAAGGTATGGAGGGTTATCCCCGACCTTTCAACTGCAATATTCATGGAATGAGCAATATCTCTTAGTAGCATGTCTAGAGTCATGGCAGAAATACTCATATGATCTGGTACCCTACCTAGCTACAATTGTACCAGCGTAAAGCAGTCTCCCTCTGAGCACAGGAAGGTGCATGGGGCACAGTGCAAGAATGCACCTGTAAATTCTCCCTTATACTATTACTTTGTCTTAGGTGTAATTTAGTTGGACCTTGTCCTCTGATGATGTCGTGTGCTGCCGGGTAGAATTTCTCCACGGGGATTTCTTTATCATAGTTAGCCAGGACTTTCTTCTGTGGAATGACTGGATGTGCTTAAATTACCAACATGAGATTGGCAGCTGGCCTTCCGCAAAAAAAAGCAAATACTGAAATTGGTTACAACGAACTCAAAGCCCATTGCTCTGCCATGTGTTGTCATCAGTGCAAAGGATTTCTTAATCTGGGTACTTGCCATGTGATGTCATAGCTCCAGAGGACTCCTTGGCTGCAATTGTCACAGAAGCAGATCAAGGGGCATTTCTTCCTCAGTACTGCTAGGTTGGCTCAAGCTGCAAGACCTTTAGGTTTGTACATGAACAACAAAGACACACACACACACACACACACACACACATATCCAAAAAAATCCAAACAAAAAACCAACCACAACAATAAGCTCTTACCATGAAGTCAATTACTGCTAATACTAACCCTGAAAGACAAAGTAAAACAGTCCCACTGTGTTTCTTCGGATCTAACCCTTAGTGGAATCACACTGACACATACATCCCCCCAAACAAGTTTGGTGGGTTACAAACACTGATCTTTTGATTAGGCCCAGGCACTTAAGGTAGCGATTGAGTCCAAATAATTTGTGTCACACAGGGACCTTGGTTATGACAGTAGTCCTCTGTGTGTCTTGGAGGTGTCTATGAGGTCAAATAGATCTTGAAACAAGACGTAATTTACTAGTGGCCATCGAGAGACAGGAGTTTTCAATCACAGGATTAGATCTAATTTTGATGGGCCGTGGTAAATTTCAGCAGGGATGGTTTGCTCTTCTTCCCCTAAAGCATCCTTCTAGACAGCCATTTGCAATATACTGTTATGATCTTATTAGGCTGAGGACTTTCTCCTTCCTCTTGTTGCATGGATGAACTCGGCATCTGTGAATATCTGCTCCCCAGCACCTCACTGAATACTCCGGAGCCCTATGCAGGTGCCACTGTTGTTAGGTACCATCGAGTCAGTTTCTACTCACTGTGACCCTCTGTACAACCGAAGGAAACACTGTCTATTCTGACCCTGTCCTCACAAGTGTTATGGAGGAGCCACTGTGACTGACCCCGTGCTAATCCATCTCTTTGAGGATCTTCCTCTTTTTCAATCCCTCTATCCTCTACCAGGCCCTTTTCCAGGAACTGCTCTGTCCTGATAACGTGTGTCCAAACTATGTCAGATGAAGACTTCCATCCTCACTGCTAAGGAGCATTCTGACTATGCTTCTTGCAGGACACACACCATTAGGCACACTGAAGGAACAGCATTTTCTCGGGGCAGAAAGAGACAAAACTTGGTGGAAACCTGGTGGACTGTCTTCCTTACCATTTCTTTTGTTATTTTTCAAAACCAGCATGTCTTACTTCTAACTACTCTTTAAGTGTATTTGCTTGATTTTTAGTCACCTAGGAGGATGCAAGGTTTTATAAAAATTCATTTTCCGTCATTGTTTGCTTCCGTATGCGTGATCTTTTCTCATCTACCACTTATAAAGGATGGCTTAGTGATGAATCATCTTGGTACATGCCTCCATCAGTCGTCACATTCTGTGGACTGTCAAAAATCACTCACCTTATTACTAAGCTTCCACAAACACCAGCATGCTTTCAAAAACCTCCCTCTAACTTTTGGGTTTATACCAAGTACTAATATGCTATGTGACCAATCAGATTAGACTCCTGAAACCACTTAGAAAAATCTGAGATTGTGATAAAAGCACCCAAGGCAAGGGAAGAGATGCCTCAGTGCCACTGTTTAAAGTGACCAATGACATGTGAGAACGGCTGCATTCAAAAGAATTTCGAGGTGAGGGGTGGGAAACATAGGAAGCATCTTCAACACATGGCATGCTCTGAGTGAAACAAGAGTTGTTGTTGTTACACTGAGAGTAGGTGTAACCTTCATAGGCAGTGACAATGAAGAGCTGGTCAGCAGGCCAAGATGCAGCGTTAGAGAGAGGTTCACTGGGGAATTCCCAGGGGAAGAGTGCTGTCATGGGGGAAAGAGAAAGATGGGGGGAATCAAGATCAGCCCCTGACAGCATTTCTTCTCAAGCTCTTCCAGAACAGAGAAAAGGAAGGGACACTCCCAAATGTGTTTCATGACATGAGCATCATAACTCTGACACTAAAGTTGTGAAAAGACAAAAGAAAATTAAGGAACAATGTCCACTATAAGGACACAAAATAATTCAAAAATATTCTATCCAACAGAATTCAAAAGCATATCAAGAAATAATACATCACAACCCATGCTATACATATAAGGCATTCAACAATGGTTCAACATTAGACATTCATTCAATTTAATCCACCACATACCAAAGAGAATGAAATCATACAAACATCTCAATTAATGCAGAAAAGACATTTCATAAAATCCAATTAGCTTTCCTGATAATCAATAAATAAAAATTCTGCTGAATAAGGATAGAGAGTAAATTTTGCATGCCCCCAAAGGCATTTATAAACAACAATATTTATGCTCAATGGAGAAAACATGAGAGTGTTTTGTTTGAAAATGGGAACCACAGTGACTTTTTTCACCGCTCTTCCTCAATATAGAAATGGAAATCCTAGCTAGAGGAACAAGGATATAGATGAGACTCTAATTGTTAAGGAAGAGTTCACTCTGTCCTTGTTTTATACCTAAAGCTCCCACGGACAACACAAGACAGTTAGTGGCACGAATATAGGAAACCAACAAAGTGACAGAGTACAAGGTCCACAGGGAAACCCCAGTTGGATTCCTGGGCAATAAGAAGGAGGACTCTTAAAAGGATTTCTATGGGTCAGACCCAAGTTGATGTCATCCACCCACAGCTGCAGGAGAAAATGGCACCACGACAGTAAGTGCTATATCATATATGACTTTAAAGGTATAGTCAAAACAACGCAAATGGTGGCTGTCTAGGTAGATAGGAATGTGGGTAAGAGGGTGAGTCCAAAAGTCTTGCTACCCGGGTTTCAGTACCTACACTGCATGGTTTGTGCGAAGCAAAATGTGATTGAATCATGTCTCTGTGACCCGTGGATAGCTGCAGATATGTTGTCTCAGCAACACAAGTGTCTTAATCTGATTAAGATATCTCTCTCCAAAAAGGTCCAATCCAACCGCGACTTTGCCAGGAATCTTCTGTCAATTAAATGCAAGACAGGGCGCACAACTATGGTGACTGTTGTATGGAGAGTGGGGTACTCTCGATTTCCTTAGTGAGTCCAAAGTGATCAAGGAGGTTATTTTCATGTTTTCATTACGTTAACACTGTATTGGTTAGAAAATGGTCAAGAAAGTTGTGCCAAGAAATTTGACTCCAGCATAAGACCATTTCTTCATGGGTAGCCACAACTCTCCTATGGAAATTTCATTGGGACACCTTACCCAGACAGCATGCCTAGCCGATCTTTTCCTTTCATAATTGGGTTTGGTTCCCAAAAGGGCAGAACACTTGAATAGTACACAATTTGAGCACAGGGAGGCTAACAGATCCTTGGTTTGGCATGGTTTAGACTAGAGAGGTCACAATTCTTCAGGGAAAGGCCAGAGAGATGGAGACAGTGTAATGCCCTCTTTAATAAGTGGTGCTGGAAACAATGGATATCCACATGTAGAAAGTTGAAACAAGACGTCTACCTCACCCCATGCACAAGAATACACTCAAGGTGGATCACAGATCTAGAAGTCAAACCCCAAACCATCAGGACCATTAAGGAGGGAATCGAGACTAATCTCAGAGCACTGGCCCAGGGAGCACATAGGCTCACTGCAACAGGGAAGGGGACACACACAGGTGAACTGGAAATCGACAAATGGGATCTAATAAGAATAAAACACCTGTGCACCTCGAAAGACTTTGCCAAGAGGGTGACAAGGCAACCCACAGATTGGGAGAAGATTTTTAGTAATGACACGTCAGACAAAGGGCTCATTACTAAAATCTACAACACCATCATGACCTGCAAAAAGAGGAAAACAGTTAACCCCCTAAGGAAGTGGGCAAAAGAAATGAGAAGAACTTTCACTAGAGAGATCAATGTGGCCAATAAATATATGAGAAAGTGCTCGAAGTCCCTTGCCATAAGAGAAATGCAAATCAAAACAACCATGAGATACCACCTAACACCCCTGAGGCTAGCCCAGATCAGTAAATCAGAGAGCAACAAGTGTTGGAGGGGCTGTGGTGAAGTAGGAACCCTCCTCCATTGCTGGTGGTCGTGCAGATTTGGACAGACACTGTGGAAAGCAATCTGGCGATACCTAAAGAAAATGGAAATTGATCTACCTTACGACCCAGCCATCCCTCTACTGGGCATATACCCGGTTGAAGCAGCAAATAAAACACGACCAGTCATATGCGCTCCAATGTTTATTGCGGCACAATTCACAATAGCAAAGACTTGGAAACAGCCTAAGTTTCCATCGATAGACGAGTGGATTAGCAAGCTTTGGCACATACACACAATGGAGTATTATGCAGCACTGAAAAGCACCGATGAGCACATGAAACACGTTATTTCATGGGAAGAGCTGGAAGGAATTATGTTAAGCGAGGTAAGCCAGACCCAAAGGGACAGGTACAACATGGGTCCCCTGAGGTAAGTACAATCAGCATGACAGAAATAGAAGAATAAACATCTAAACCCACAATAAACGGGAGGAAGCATAGATAGTTGGAGGGAGGACAGGCCACACCTAGGGAGGTACATGAGAGCCCAGCATAAAGAAGGAGTAGTGGGGTAGAGAGAGGGAGAACCGGGAGGGGGAGAATCTGAATGGATGGTATGGGGGGGGCAGGGTACTAACCCACCCAGGGGAGAGTATCGGTTGTGTCCCCACAGATCTGGAACATGCATACGGACCCCAACACGACACACCAAACAAGGAGGGCAACGCAAAGTACAGAGGTCTACACAAAGAGGCTGGACGACAAGCCGGCCCAAACCAGAATTAGGCCGACCCCCACACTCGAAGGGAATACCACAGAAAACAAAAAAAGATCGTCTGGAGTGGGAAAGGAACTGACCCACCACACCACATCCAGAAGGAAGCTGAAACAAAAGAAGGAGAAAGGACGTAGTGGAGTACACCTGGGTCCACCAAGCCCAAAGTCGATAGACCAGCTAGAAGGGCCCGTCATACAGAGAGGACCATTCAGCTGACCACACTACGAGATACGACATCCTGCACCAACACATGGCCCTACATGGGACAGCACCTGAGACACAATGGGGGATGGGCGACTGAGCTGACCCCGCCACACTGAGGCAAACACTGGGGGCATGCAATGGAGCAGCGGAGGAAGCAGAGCAAAGGGAGCCCGAGGGAGTATAAAGGATGGTCTACAGGCCAACGAAAGGACCTTGAACTACCAGCAATTTTTCTTTTAATATTTGCTATCTTTTTGCTTAGTCTTTTTTAATTTGTTTTGTTTTTTACCTTGTAAATTTTGTATGTTAGTGGCTTTTCTGCTTATCAGCGTGTCGATGTTGCTTCTGTCAAAGCCATGTTCTTATGGGCCACTTGGGTACAGTCAAAATCATATCCATTTGTATGCACATATTACTATGTCAGCAGGTCCACCTAGACAAGATAGGCTGGACAAATAATGAGAGAAGAAAACAACAGGACCAACGGTCCTGGAGGGACATGAGAGCGTGGGAGGTAGGGGAAGGGAGGAGGTGTCGCCCAACACAGAAACAAGGGAACAGCGAATGGTTCTAAACCAGAGGAGGGAGGGGAGGGGAGGACTGGAAGGGAGTGACCAAGAGCAAGGTAACTGAGAGGAACTACTGAATCCAGAATGAAGGCCAAACATGGTAATGGGTTGGGAGGAAAGCGAAAGGAAATAGAGGAAAGGAGTAGGAGGCAAAGTGCATACAGAGAAGCCTAAATACAGACATGTACATATGTAAATATATTTATGTTTATGGGGGCAATAGATTTATATGCATATATTTATAGGTTCAGTAGTAGGGTAGCAGATGGACATTGGGCCTCCTCATGCATAATCCCCCAATACAATAGCACTTCGCCCTGCTAAGGAGCCATTGCAGGATACCCATCTTCCCGACATGATCACTGAAGACAGCCGTGTGTGTAAGCAAATGTGGTGAAGAAAGCTGATGGTGCCCGGCTATCAAAAAAAGATATAGCGTCTGGGGTCTTAAAGGCTTGAAGGCAAATAAGCGGCCATCTAGCTCAGAAGCAACAAAGCCCACAGAGAAGAAGCACAAGGCCTAAGCGAACACATGGTGTTGAATGGACCATGTAGCAGACACAAAGGAACAAAAACAATCATTGTGTGATCACCTTCCTCACATAATGGCTGAAGACGAAAGTGTGCATAAGCAAGTGTGGTGAAGAAGGCGGATGGTGCCCGGCTACTGAGAGATATAGCGTCCGGGGACTTAAAGGCTTGAAAGCAAACAAGCGGCCATCTAGCCCAGAAGCAACCGAGCCCACACGGAAGCAGCACACCAACATAGGTGACCATGAAGGACAGAGGAGACCAGGTCTCCAACATCAAAGGTGGGGTGGTGGTGAGAATCACATCACCGTGAAAGAGGGGGAGTGCATGATGGGGACCCAATGCCCACCTGTAGAGAGCTGAACACCCCTTCCAGAGGGGTAGTGAGGAGGAGATGGGCCACACAGGGTTCAGTGTAACAACAATGAAACTCAAAACCTTCCTCTAGTTCCTGAACGCTTCCTCCCCTCCCAATCATCATGACCCCAATCCTACCTTGCCTTGCGGACCTGGTTGTACCAGAGGATGTACAGCGGTGCAGTGGGGATCTGGAGGCACAGGGAATCTAGGGCAGACGAACCCTTCAACACCAGCGGTGGGAGAGGCGACACCAGGAGGGAAGGTCATGTAGAAAGGGAGAACCGATCTCGGAGATCTATGTGTAACCTCCTCTCTGGGAGATTGTCAAGGGGGAGGTGGGTGAGGGGAGACGCCGGGGAGTGTAAGATAAGATATAATAATTATTTATAAACTATCAAGGGACCAGGGGTGGGATCGCGGAGGGAGGGGGATGGGGGGAAAAAAAGGGAAACCGAGCTGATTCCAGGAACCCAAGTGGAAGGTGAATTATGAGAGTGAAGAGTGCAACGAATGTATAAGGGTGCTTTGCTCATTTGATGTATGCACAGATTGTGATAAGAGCCTTATGAGCCCCAATAAAAAGATTAAAAAAAAGAAAATGATTAGGGCAAAGAATGTACGGATGTGCTTTATACAATTGATGTATGTATATGTATATGTATG
Source organism: Tenrec ecaudatus (assembly GCF_050624435.1). Taxonomy (NCBI): domain Eukaryota; kingdom Metazoa; phylum Chordata; class Mammalia; order Afrosoricida; family Tenrecidae; genus Tenrec; species Tenrec ecaudatus. The sequence goes on along the minus strand of NC_134548.1, from coordinate 102,769,166 downwards.
GATTGTGATAAGAGTTGTATGAGCCCCTAATAAAATGTAAAAAAAAAAAAAAAAACAAGTGTAAAGCCCTACACCTAGATGGTGGCTGTGCCAAGATAAAATCGTTTCATGTTTTGGTTGTTTTCTGTAAGCAAGTTTCCTATGTGCTTTTACGAAGACATGTGACTTATGCTAAATCGTGTCTATGAAGGCATATGCCATGAAGGTCCCTGCGCATGTAGGATTTTCTTTAAGGAAATGCTCATGTTCCTCTCTATATGTTTGTGTGGCTGCTTCTCTATCCACATACAAAGGACCTTCAAAATTCATGAACAACAAAATTACAGCATAATAGAACTTCCCATTAGCCTCCTGGTATATGAACCAATAGAAAATCTCCAAATTCGATTTAATCCTCAGAAACCCCTAGTGCTGTGGGTTGGGAGGTAGAACACAAATTGCAAAGTCCGTGGTTCCCTCTCACCAGCCACTCCATGGAAGAAAGTTGAGATTGTAAGCTCCTATAAATATCAAGTCTCTGGAACCTTGTATAGGGATACTTTGAGTTGAAATTAACAGACTTGAGGTCCATGCGTTCTTCACACCTGCTTCAGTGTGTTAGACATGGTTTCATTCTTTTTTTTATCACTTGAAAAACATTTTTTAGTAGTGAGAGGAAATGGAATTAATACACACAAAGTCTGCCTGTGTTTGAGAAACACTGAACATGTAGACTCTAGAATTCAAAACCAGGTCTTGCGTCAGCTCTTACTCACCAGCCACTGGTACTCATTACCAATTCATTGAGCCTCCAGCTCTTCATCTATCAAACGGGTCTGAGAAACCCTGCCTTCTGGGACTGTTGGCATGGGTGTAAAGCATGTAAATCACGTGCACAGTGCTTCCTATGCTTGTGATTTTTGAGGCATAGCAGTGGTGGTTTTGAGTACACTCACTCTGCCAGCTTTGCAATTTTTGGTTTATTCTAGAATTTATCAGAGGACAAGCAGTGCTCTAGGACAAAACACATCAGACAAAAGGCTGCTTGGGAAGGAGTGCTCTAAAATGTGTCATATTAAATGGGAGTATGTTACTCAGTGTGGGTTTTAGTGACCCAATGGCAGTGATGTTTTTTGTTGTTGTTGTTCTTTTGTTGTGTTTTCTTTTATTTTGTTCTGTTACAGTTGGTGGGGTTGCCTTCAAATGACAGTCCTCACACTGATTCCTGTGAGGTCTATGCCAGTGGATGAACCAGGACAGCTCTCTGCATCCCCACCCCACCACTGCTCCTCCCTCTTGCCTCTAAGGAACCCGACAGAAGGAAATAAAGGCAAACCTCAAGCTTACAGGAGCCCTGGTGGACTGTGGGTAGCAATGGCATAGTAATGTCAAGGCTGTGGTTCAAACTCACCAGCAACTCTTTTGGTCCAAGATGCTGTCGGATCTGATAATGTGTTACAGTGTCACAATCCTAGAAAGCCTTTTTATAAGTCCTAAATGCCTGGGTGAAGGATCATTCAGACAACAAACGTCGCTGTGACCTCCCAATACCGTGAACTGGGCAGATGCTCTGTGGCGAGCCATGTATTTTGATTATCCTTAGAATAATACTCAGTGAGGATCCTGATCTTGTGTTGTGCTTAGGGCCCAGCTATCCTCCCTCCGAGGTAAGCTCCGTATTCCCCAATCTGAGGAGCGCAGGAGGTGACGGAGGCTGACAGCTCTCTGCTCTGCCTCCACATTCAGGTGGTGGAGGGATGGGGAGGACTTCATGAGGCCTTCACTGAATGAGGGTGGATAGTTCCTTCATTTCTCAATCAGGGTCCTGACTTTGACACCTGACCACTCTTTGGATTGTGTGCTGTGCTACCTGACTAGACTCCTCAGGGACCAGAGCACACATATTGGTGGGAGCCTTCTCTGGAATCAGGGTGGTCTACTTTTGCTCCCAGGACTTTGGCACCCACAAAGGAAGGACAGCATTGATGAGTGACTCTGGGACACAGATGATCTATCTCCTTTCCTTACTCATCCGCACCTAAGGTTATCACCTTGATAACTACCTATTTGTGCAAATGCTAGACATGTTATACTCTTTTAAAATCATGCTTGGCTACACCCTCACAGTGAATTTCCTCTGGCGAGTTGAAGGCTCCCTACGCATGCTCACTATATGCCCCTGGTGGATGGTTGGTGTCAGCATCTGAGACTCCTATAACTGGTTATTCTAGGTGCCCACTTGACAAGTCCTCCATGTCACTAAATGATCTGTAGGATGAAGGAGAATGAGCTGTCTGAAAACCTCCCTGGAGCTTTCTGGGACTCAGAGCCAGTTAAGGTTGTTTTTGTGTGACCCTTATGCTCTAGTATGTTGACCCTCCCAGTCCTCATGGGTAGCCTTAGCTTCCTTCCAATCTCTTAGATGAAAGTCTTCCTGAGAAATGTCACATTCCTCCAACTCTTGAGTATCTTTTCTATCAAAATCATGTAGAGAATGGGTCCCTGTGCCAAAAGTGATATGGGATGTAGTGGGAAAACTGAAACACATGACAAGGGACCTAGAGCAGGTGATTAGCTTGTGTTAGGAAATACCCCATCATTACACCAATGGCCTCAATCATTTCAGCAATTGTGAGGATGCCACAGGACCAAGCTGTGAGTTCTTCTGTCGGGCATGGGGTCCTTAAGAATCAGAATTGGCCTTGGCCATGAAAACCAGCTTAGAGAAAGATCTCTGTGCCCTGCAGTCCCCAGGCATCATGCAAGAGCCCTCCTCACAGATAGCCGAGCATCCCAAAAGGCAGGACAGCTAGACTGAAGGAGCAGGGAAGGAGGAGCCCCAGAGGAGATGGGCAAGATTCTCAGGGAAACCTGTGCTTCTAAAAGTGGTAACAAAGCCCCACAAAAAGGTAACAGGAAAGGATCAATCTTCAGCCAAAAAAGTGGAAGCAAAAGGGAAAAAGGGAGTAAGGGAAAACAGGCTGAAGGAGCTAATCAACCAAAGAGATTAGCCTGCCAAAAATGCAGAAATGAAAACCAAGGGGAGTGCAGCCTCTGATGAAGCAGGAGAAAAAGAAGCCAAGTCTGTTGGATGTTCATCTCTCCTGTCTTAGCAGTGGCCCTGTTATCTGCCTTCTTGTACAATCCAGAGGACTCTTTAAAAATCATTTAATTGTGGGCTCATACAACTCTTACCACAATCCATACATACATCCATTGTATGTCAAGCACATTTGTACATTTGTTGCCCTCATCATTCTCTAAATATTTGCTTTCTACTTAAGTCTTTAGTATCAGCTCCTTATTTTTCTCCACTCCCACCTCCCTCATGCACCCTTGATAATTTATAAACTATTATTATTTTGTCATATACTGTCCGATGTTTCCCTTCACCCATTTCCCTGTTGTCTGTACCTCAGGGAGGAAGTTATATGTAGATCCTTATAATTGGTTCCCCCTTTCTACCCCACCTTCCCTTCACCCTCCAGTATCACCACTCTCACCTTGGGTCCTGAAGGGTTCAACTGTCCTGGATTCCCTGTTTCCGGTTCCTATCTGTGCCCGGGTACATCCTCTTGTCCAGCCTGATTTTTAGGGTAGAATTGAGATCATGGTAGTTGGGGGGGGGAGCATTAAAAACTAGAGGAAGGTTTTATGTTTTATTGTTGCTACACTGCACCCTGACTGGCTCATCTCTTCCCCACGACCCTTCTGTAAAGGGCTGTCCAGTTGCCTATAGATGGGCTTTGAGTCCCCAAACTGCACTCCCCCTCATTTACAATGATGTTTTTTTTGTTCTTACAGTCTAAAAAGTTGTTCTATGCATGTATACATTCTTTCAGCAATGTTTTAAATTCTGATTAATTAATTTTAATTCTGATTAATTAATCCTGCTACCTGATCCCTTCCACATCTGGTGGTCACAGGGGCTGGTGTGCTTCTTACATGTGGGCTTTGTTGCTTCTAAGCTAGATGGTCGATTGTTCATCTTCAAGCCTTTAAAACCCCAGATGCTGTCTTTAGATAGCCGGGCACCTTCAGCTTTCTTCACCACATTTGCTTATGCACCTGCTTTGTCTTCAGCCATCGTGTTGGGTAGGTGTGCATCATGGAATGTCAATTTGATAGAACAAAGTGTTCTTGCATTGAGGGAGTACTTGAGTGGAGGCCCAATGTCCATCTGCTGTCTTAATACTAAACCTATAAATATATACACATACATCTATTCCCCCATCATCATATATAAATATATTTACATATGGACATGCCTATATTTAGACATCTATAAATGTCCTTTGCTTCCTAGTTCTTTCCTCTATTTCCTTGTACTTTCCTTTTGTCCCATTATCATGCTCAGCCTTCATTTGGGTTTCAGTAATTTCTCTCGGTGGTTATATTGCCCTTGATCAATCCCTACTAGGCCTCTCACACCCTTCTTGCCACTGATTTTGGATCACTTGTTGTTCCCTTGTCCCTGGGTTGGTCAACACCACCTCCTTTCCACATCTCCCCCCTCTCCCAAGTCCCCCTGGAACAATTGGTCCCGTTGTTTTGTCCCCCAGACTGTTCATCCCTATCTTATCTAGATAGCCTATCTTATATAGCCTATCTTATCTAGATAGACCTGCAGAGATAATAATATGCACAAAAAATAAGACATAGCAAAACAGTGCGACCAAAGAAAACAAAACGACAAACAACAACAAAAAACCAATGACAAAAATAAATAAATAGATAAAAATTAAAAAGAAAAATCTGTAAATAGTCCAAACTCTGTTTGTTGACCTCTAGGACTGCCCTCCAATGTGGTGCCATGCCCTGGCCCCAAAATCTACCCTTGGCACTCTATCAGGACCTCCCTGCTTTGCTCCCCACACTGCTCTGCCACACACCCTTAGTATTTTTCCTGGATTAGGTGGGGTCAGACTAGGCCAATTCTGACACAGTGTCTCCAGTGTTGTCCCCTGTAGCACCATGGGTCACAGAGGGACGGCATGTCTCATAGTGTGGCCAGCCATTTTGTCCACTCTATGCATTGGCTGTTCTGAGAGGGAATATCATCCTCCAGGTTTGTTGGGCCAGGATGCACTCCACTCTCTCTTCCTTCCCCTTCATTTGCTCCCATGTGCTCTGATCAGACATATCCCTCTCCCCGAGCTGTAACTTCAGTGATGCCCTCTAAAGTAAATTTTTCTGGGCGGAGGGATGGTTGGCCACATAGTTGGGATTGGGATCGGGCCCTCAGACCCCTTCACTGGCTCCCTGCTCCATGCCTACACCCTGCATTTATATCCCGGAACACCAGGTCGAAGTATGGTTTCTCTTTCCCTGTGGAGATATGAATAATATCCCTTGGGTGGGTTAGTGCCCTGTTCCCCTGCTACACATTTCTATCTTTTTTTTCTTCCCACACCTCTCCTTTTTTGTTGTCTACCATATATACCCCTGGATTTGATCTGGCCCCATCCATAGTACCTGGGCATTACCCCAGGAATGTTTTATACTGTAGCCATTTCCTGAGCCCCTTTTGCATTTTTAAGCTTACCTCAGTGGACTCATGTACTTGTCCTTTTACACTTGGCTTGCTTCACTTAGCATAACTTCAGAGGAATATTTTTATCAACTTTTTGGTAAATGCAAAGTTTTTAGTAACTCCAAAACATTTTTAACAATGACGATGTGGTAGTTACATAATCCTTTGTCAATTTGAAATGATTAAGAGTGAAGGGGTGGAATCCAGCCTGTCAATCAGGTCTCTAATGAAGTCTCTGTGTGGGCATGGCCTTCGCTCGAGGATTCTGGGAACCCCTGTATTTCTTCCTTGGAAGCGGAGACACTCTCTCTGCTCACTCCCTGGGAGACATTGAAGCTGACAAAAAACATGGAACTAAGCTAGTTCCCTGAGCTGGAGGAGCTACACGGAGACTACTGCCAGTGCAGAGATGCTCAGAAACTGGATCCACAAGATTTCTCACAAATTGGCCTGTGGTCTCCTGGTATTTGGTGTTATCGCATGTGTTTCATGAGTCTGAAGATGCCTTTACAGATTGGTATCGAGCACATTGGCTAATCTCGGACTTATGGACTTGATCTGGACTGGGCTGGGATTTTTTTTTAAGATTCAAATGCTCTTGTATGTACAGCTCTTTCTTAAACACAGCTGAGTGTCTTTGAATTGGTTTCTCTAGTCTACATGGACAAACACAGAGGAAGTCCTACTTCATCTCTCTTTTTTAAAGTGTAAATGCGTGTTTAAAGACATGAAATCATTTTCTGGTTATTTATTTTTTGGTACCACCAGAAAATAGTAGGATGTTGAATTGTGTGAAGATTGGGTTGTCTTGGGTGTCAATATACAATCCTGTGGGAGAGGGGGAAGTTGTTGAGTCCCTAATTGAATGGCAATTTGAAGTCACTGTCCTTTATATGAGTTGAACATAGAACAATTTGTTTCCAAAGTTTTTTGGTTTGTTTTTAAAGAGAATTGTTTCTGAAAACCATTCTGTCTGTCATCATGGACCCTTGTCTGTGCATTCTGTAACACCATTGGTCGTGGTAGTATAGTTTTCCTGATAATGTGTGACATTAAATTGTGAAATAGTAGCTGATACCAAGGGCGGAAATCGAATGTAAATGTTTAGAAAATGATGATGGCAACTCATGTACAAGTATGCTTGATACAATTGATGTGTGAATTGTTGTAAGAGTCCCCAATAAAATGATCTTAAATATTTTTTGGTAAATTTAGGCGAACTTAAGATGTAAGAGCTTATCAACATTTGAAGCAAATGGTCCTTAATAACGTCTTTTAAAAATTGCCTCAAATTTAAAGTTTCGAGGTTACTGGAATTTATTAAAGAATTGTAGCTACCTGCCATCTTAGGATTTTGGTAGGCACATTAGGAAATGTGTACAAATTGTTCAAAATGTCTCTGTATTGATCTCAAAGCAACCAATACAATGCCAGTTACCAGAGAAAAATGAATGAGAAACAACTCTATGGCATCTCTCAGCAACACAACCATATATAAATGTGAAGCAACGCTTCCTGACCTTAGTAGGTCTGAAAGCAGGGGTAGGTTAGAACTGCGCCTTGTTCCCTTCATTCAGCAGCAAGTGGTCCCCCTCAACCCGCCAGCAGGATTCTCACTTGACTCTTCACGGGGCCTGGGACTCTTCTTTCCCTTAAACTGTGGGCTGCACCTCCCTGTCAAATACGGTGTGTGTGTGCGGGTGGGGATGTGGGGGGCGTAACCCTGTTTGAATCTGGCCACAGTTGATTATGGCCTCAAGGTGAGTTCTGTGGCTGCACTCTCGGGCCCGATAACGGCTGGTCCTACTCTTCACTTCAGGTCCTCAGTCTGAATCCTGCCTGGGCATATGATCCTTCCATTTTTGTTAGTCAGAATCACCTTTTCATGCCAAGGGCCCACCCTTCACAGCTTCGCTGAGTAGGGTGTGTATGCCTGAATCCTCACTGGACTGACAAAAGGGAGGAATTCCGTGGGGCTCCTGCTGATCTGGTGTGATAGGCTGCACTACACTTCAGGGTTTTCACTCTGGCAGGCCAGTGCAAAATGCCAGAACAATTACTGCTGCTCTTCCCACACTCCGGGAATATCACCCAGTTCTCAGAAACTTCTTGCATATGTTGTGAAAATATGTTTAAGTGCACCTGGTCAGGAGCACAGGAAACCTTCCATTCTCATTCCTAACTCAAATGACTATCCACTGAGGAATGGTAGTCTACCAAAGCCCCATACTCCCAGGTCTCAGGGCACTTATACTGGTGTGTGATAAAGAAATTAGTTTAGCTTTCTGTCTCTGGTCTTTGCAGATAGCCTGGGCAACTCGGGTGCTCTCTGTCTTTCTGAAATTGCTAGGCCGGGAGGGGATATGGAAATCCCACACCTTAAGAACAGACTTCAGGAAGGGCAAGATGCAGCCAAGCATGTTCATTGAGATCCCAATGACTAGGTGCTCTGGACCTTGGAAGTCTCCTTTTGGGGCCTCCTGGTTTGGATAAGAACATCCACAGAGAGCTCAGGGTGCAGCCCCTTCTGGGGTGCAGCAGAAGTCTGATAGTGCTGGGACACCTCTTGGACCTGCCTCATGCATTTCTCCATTTGCACCCTTGCTGGTTATCATTAACGGGTAAATGTAGCTATAGAGAATATGCTCCCTGGATTTTGTGAGTCATTACAATATTAACACGTCCGCAGCAGTAAGTGACAGTGCAGATCCTTCTGTGTAGACCCAACTCTGGTTGGGTGGGTAATAGGAAAAGGCTGCCTGGGACGAGGAGGAAATCTGATCTAACTCTGGGTGGATAAGATTTCAGGCAGCTGTTGCTCTGAAACTGGCTATGGTGGTGAGGGATGGAGATGTGAGAACTGAATTGATGTTGAGCCTTGCCATGCACTTAATGATAAAGGTTGGATGTGCCCATCTGTCCCTCTTATAGTGCAACTGGTAGCATAATCCTGCTATCACCCGATCCTCTCCCGTCTTCGCCTTGTCTTCTAAGTAGTAATGACAAACTCAGTATTGCCCTTTACGATGGCCCGACTAGCTTCTGCATTTCTATATACAGTACTCCCACCTTCCATTTTGTAAGAGTTCAGTGAATTAACTATGAAAATATTACCATTGCTTAGTGCTTAGGAAATAAAGGAGATGGAGTGTAATCCAACACAGTATGAAATATTTTGTTAGGTATGAGCTCATAACATTCTAAAGAGTAAAAGAAATAATGGGAAGAAACCATTACCTACTCCTGTCCGTACCACCAGCACCACCACTTCACGATCCTCCCTGATTACTGTGTGGTTCTCTTACGTTTTTATGTTAAGCTCTATGGAAGGGCCTCATTTTCTTAGGACAGAATCACAAACCATAATCATAACAAGAAAAAGTTCAAATGGTTTTTAAAATCCCAAAACTTTTAGTCTTAAACCTAATAAACAGCCATAAATATGTGATGCATCACACCCATATACTTATATTCTCTAGCAAAACACATGTATTATTATTTCCCTCTATTAGGGGAAATAACACTTGTAAAATTACCTGAATATATAGAGAGATGGGTAGGTATAAAATGAAGATAGAAAAATACACTTAGATACATGTGCGTCTACATTAAGGGGGCATCAAATTTTAGTGGAAATGGACTTCTAATGTATGGAGTTTTAAAGCTCCTTGCATATGTCTGTATGCATGTGAATTTCAAAGAATTCCTGGAAAAAAGTATCCAATAACTTCTAATTCAATTAGTTCCAGAACTTTGTGCGCATTTGCTTGAGTCGTATTGACTATACACCAGCATCCGCCCATGGAGAGCAGAACAAACTGGACAACGCTGTGAAGAATGGGAATTCCAGAACACTTGAGGAACAGTGGAATTTCCTCCAAATGTTTAAAGTTCCTTGTGTAAGCCTGTACATGTATATTTCAAAACTTTTGTGGACAAATTCCATTATCTATTAATCCTATAATTCCATCTGGCTTTTGAAGCACACACACATATATATAATATGTAATTAGGTATATTTAAATCAATACTATATATTCACAAACTATTAAGCAAATATGGACAACACTGTGAAGAATGGAGATTTCTGAACACCTGACTGTGTTTATGTGGAACCAGTACATGGATCAAGGGGCAGTGGTTCCAAAGGTACAAGGGAATACTGCATGTTTTAAAATCAGAGAAGACTTGACTGTGATGTGTATATGTTCATCATAGTAACTTAAACTCTAGGCTGAAAAATTAAGGCAGAAACTGGATTATATGAGGAAGAAAGAAGCATCAAGGCTATAGGAAGGCTCGTTAACCACTTCGTTAGCCAGAGGACACAGCCTTGCTTGCTGAAAGCCAGAATGGCTTGAAGCACTTGCTGATGGAGACCCAAGCATGCAGCCTTCAGTGTGCCTCACAAACCAATGTAACAGAAACAATCATCCTCACAACTGCATCAATAGGCACATCAGGATGCATGAAGAAGGGGTTGAAGTTGTGCAGGATTTCATTATCCTGGAATGCACAATAATGTTCCTGAGAACAACAGGAAATCAAAGGATACATGGCATCGGGCAAATCTTCACAAGAACTCTTTAAAGTATTGAAAAGCAAGGATATCACTTTGAGGACTAAGGTGCACCTGGCCCCAGATCTGGTATTTTCAGGTGGCTCATAGGCATGAGGAAGTTGGACATTGAATAAAGAAGACCGAGGAAATATCAATGTATTTGAATTATGCTATTGCTGAAGAATATTGAAAGTGCAGTGGACTGCTAGAAGAGCAAACAAATCTGTCTTGGAAGCAATATAGCCAGGATGCTCTGTGGAAGCGAGGATAGCAGGTTTTCATTTCCATGATTTAGACGTATTATGAGGAGAAACTGGGAATACAAATAAAACCTTAAACAATTCATGGCCATCAAGTTAATTTGACTTCTAGCAACCCTATATGGCTGAGTAGACCTGCCCCTGCAGGTGTCTGAGACTATAAAAATGTATATGAGGAAAACGCCTCCCTTTTCACCTACAGAGTGGCTGTGGGTTTGAAACTACCTACTCTGTCACCAGAGCATCTCAGGAGAGAGCAGTCGCTGGAAAAGAACATCATACTTGGTAAGTGGAAAAAGAGGGCATATCTCAAGAAGATAAATTGACATGGTGGATTCGCAAATGGCTTTAAATCTAACAATTGTGAGGATTAGCACAGGATTGAGCAAATTTTCATTCATTTGTATATGGGTCCAGGAAGAGTCAGAATCCACTCAATAGCACCTAATGATAGAATAATTCAGACACACACACACACACACACACACATACGCATTTGTTGATCATAGCAATAGACTGGGCTATGTATGGATATACCCCACACACATACATCCACCTATGGACATAAAACAAATCCCGTCGTCACTGGTCAATGCGCTCATATGAAAACATCCAACAACACCTGTGTAACCAACCTGTCTGCATCAGAAATAAAAGGAGAGTTCACAGATGCCTGACTTCCATGCCCGGGTCCCCAAGGACCACAAGCATGCAAAGGCGGTTGCTTCTATTTTTCTGCTGGGAGATAACATCAGTCCTGCGACAGAGGCTTCACTGGAACTCCTTTGAGGCCTTGGGTCTCCTCCCTCTGTAGAAGAGGGGCTGGTCCATTAGCGCAATGTACCGCATCCCTAAGAACTGCACTGTGATTGAGCCAGTTGGCACTCATTTGGCAGCACCGGGAGCCAATTCTTGGGTGCGAAATGGCACTTTTAATCTGGTCTTGCTCTAAGGTGGTTGGCTGCCCAATGTGGAAATCACAAATTTACATTCTTTTTTTAACGTCCATCTTCAAAACAGCCCATTCTAATCACTCATAGCAATGTTCATTCTGTCCATAGGAGTAAAAACTTAGTCTATACCTGAAATATTAATTTACTCAATCATAAAACTGGTTTTGCTTTTGATGAAATACATTTTTACTGCCTGCACTTGTCACTTCAGTAAACAAACATATAAAGAGGAACAGTGCCAAACAACCAGAGGGGGACACTCTGCCAATTCATTTCAGCGTTTTGTCACGCTGACTTCCCAAAAGATATTCCCACAAAATATTAGGGGTGAATGGTGCAATTCATGAAAGTGATCAAAGAGCTAAAAATATAGCCAGAACAATTACTTTAAGTTCAGCAGAAGCAGAAAAATGTTTCTCAAAGATGAACATAATACGTTCAGAGGAGCAAAGTCGCCTAGCTGTTGTCTACTGGGCCTACCTCTAAAGGAATGGGATCCCACTCCTACAGTGACAAGATGGTTCAAGATACATCACACCGCTCAAGGGGCTCAGATAAAAGTGAAGAATATTGCAAGCAAGAATAGCAGTCAAGAAGCAATATGGAAAACTCTTAAATTAGTTCCATTTTTGTTTGTCAGTTATTAAATATTTTTAATTCATGTGGAAAAATTCTGTCTTATAGTCTAGGTCCATGTAATACCTCTTTTATTGTTCTTAAGTATTAAGTGTATCAAACAATAAATTTACTATTAGTATATCGTTTGACTCTTTTAAACTTAAAACGGCCATTAGGGCAGCGAACTGGTTGAGAAATTATTTGAATCCCACCACTGCCTAGAACCCTCCAGGAGGAGAGGAAGCCCTAAGGCCCCAACATCCCCTCTCATGTAGATTCTCCATAAGGCCTTTGTAAATGCCCTTTGGCGAACAGCAAGAGCTTGGCTCAACTAAGGCCTTCACCTCCCCGAGGTCTTTCCAGTGACAACATCAGCTGGAGGACTTTGTGAGCTTCTTCTTCAGATACATTAGCACTCAAGGTCCTCATCTTGACACTGCTAGGTAAGTCCATGACTTAAGCACACTCTAAAGAGTAGGAGCATTACCTGAGTCCATATGTGGACTTCCTGGAGACTGTCTAGGCAGAAGTTAAGCCAGATCTTCTTGTTAGGTTCTCCTAGGGCATGCAATGGGAGTGGGGAACAGGGATGCTTTGCTCTGGGGTGGGTGATGCTCCCAGTCTACCTTCAGCATCCTCACCTTGATTCCTGACCAATCTGGCACTTCAATATTCCAGGAGGAGCAAAAGCCAATCTTCTCAAACAATAGAACCCGAGGTTCTGAAATTCTGTCCTCACAATAGGCAGTTATTGAGAGCATCACATTCGGTTGATGCGGTTGGCTGGTCACCAGGAGTGTTGGGGATTCTGCAAGGGAAAATAGCAGGGACTTAATTCTTGGAACCACACTTTTGGAGTGGGTGGTCCATTAACCCACGTGTTCAGGTACTGCATCTTGATACTTCTTAGAGCTTGAGTGAGGTTCCTTCCTGTACAGACCCGTGTCACCAGTTTTGAACCAGATGGGCATTCCACATGGGTAGGGTTTCAAACCTGGAGACCATGCCTGGGGCCTCCACGGAGTAATGGCTAGATCAATGTTCCGGATAAAGCCTATTTGGGGAATAATTTTGCCCTTCCCCTCCCCAAAACCTTACTCCATTACAGTCAAGTCTCCTCTATCTACAGAACCCTCATCCCCACCCCTCTTGTTAGATCCACGTCTTACCTGTCTGACACTTTGTGTGCCCGAAATAAGAGGGCACAACTTCTGCCTAAAATCTCTGCAGCTGGCTTCTTGGGTCAAATGTAGTATTGCGTTACATTCTATCTGTTCTACTTATAATTGGAGATTCGCTTACAAGACAGTGAGTCCTCACCTGGGCTCCTGTTACTGTCCTTGTCACTCTGCAGTTCCTGGCAAGTCTGCACTACAATGGGGCCCTCTTTACCGCTGGAAATGATGGGAGCTTTTAACCTTTGGATTCTGTCACTGACGGCTCCACCCAGGGCTGTACGACAGGATAGGGCAGGGCTTCCTGGAGCCTCCTCTCTTCTATAGTAAGTGATCCTCTCATTCCTTTTCAGGGTCCTCACTTTGACAACCAGGGAAGACAGCCAGAGAGGGACCCAAATCTCTTGCAGGGCACTATCATCATCCTAATTCTGGGTAGTCACCTTGATTTCTATCAGACACTAAAACTCTTACATCAACTACCTTGAAGTGCTCTTCTTAGGCCAAGATGCTCAGGTTCTTGACATCTCTGAAGGATAAGTGAGGGAATGCTCAGAAGCCCTGCCCAAAGCCTTCTATACTTGGCAGTAGGTGCCAGATGGTCTTTCTGTGACTCCTATAGTCTGTGGTATCTTTCTGAATATTCCAACATGGAGGTCTCTCCCTTGACTCCTGATATCGTTCATGAAAGCGTTGAGAACCTATTCGACAGGAAACCTTGCAACGAAGGAGTCCCTGCTCAAGAAGAAACAGAGTTATTGAAGTGGTGACCTTGCATTAGCCGCCTAACACATATTCACTGCACCATCAGGGCTCCTGAGGGATACTCACGGCCACCCATTTCTAAGATTCTTTGATTGAGTACGCTCTGGTACCCCAGCCCAAGGCAAAGAATGAGAACTGGTTTCTTGGCATCTCTTCTTACAAGGTATCTTCTTCTTTCTCAGGCTCTCCACGGACATGCTATGCATTACATACCCAGTCAGAGCATGGCTTCCAATGCACAGGGAGAAAACCACAGACAAAGTCCAGTCAGTCCTGTCCCTGCTGGGAATTTTCCCCTGGTTTACCCACAATGCTACAGTTACAGTAAGAACCATCCATGAGTCCAGGGTCAGGGTCTTGGTGTTGAGCACATCATGACAGTGTCTGCCCCTGCACACCTCATCCATTGACCCCCACCCCATACCTCACACCCACCCTGTCATTGCCCGCCTTTCCCTGCACCATGGAGCCGAATTGAAAATGATATGACTTTCAGGGATCACAGTATATCACCGCCCCAAATGTCTCTGCTTCGGGGTGTGTATACTAGACTGCTCCCTTCTGGAACTTCCCTGATCTCCACCCCTTATTTTTGCTTGGCCCTTTGTTCACAGAGGCTTTCTTGCCCCTGTCTTTGACAACTGCTTTTAGAGGCTAAGCACCTATGGATAGAGCTGGATCTTCTCACTCAACAGCAGAGTGCTTCAACCAGCCAATTCTCCGTGAATAATTGGGATTGGAGGAGCCACCTAACTATGGTGTGATTAATTATTCTTTAATATCATCTATATTCTTGAGAAATTGGTGAATCTCCAGATATGTGTGTGCATTTGAATTCTTACAAATAGAAATGTAGACCGAAATGGACAAAGCAACATAACAAGTATTTTATTGTGGGGTTCACTCACATTTCCAAGACAATCTCAGTTCCAAAGTGATGTTTTCTGCTTCTGGAACTCTCGCCACACCAAAGAAAATTCAAAGATTTTCAAATTGAGTTAGGAATGGACTAGTCCTCTTATGCATAGTTTATATAAAGAGAAATAAATGGAATGTAGCTCATTCATAAGCTGAGATCATAAACTGAATGAACATTCGACTTCACAGAATATTTGACAACTACCAAACAATAAAGTACAAATGAAAACAAACACAGGATATTAAGCATAATCTACTATAATGCCTTGAGACCAGTCCTTCCTCTACTTGAATTCTAAATTCTGTTTTCAAGCACACTGCGAATGATCTGCCTCAGACTTGTCTAAGGTTTGGAGGAGCTGCTGGGTGCGGCACTGGAACAGGCCCTGGACTTCATAGCACCACTGGCTCTGGCTGCAACTCGGGCTCTGGCTTTCATTTCTCTCTCTCCAAGCTGCTTCATACTGAAGCAGGAAGGCAGCCGGATTTGTATCCGTGAGGTTGGCATAAAACTCCAGGGCTTGCATCTTGCTGGTTACAGCATGGGCCCTGGGGCCCCACAGCAATTCAAAGCGTGGAGGATCACTATTGGGAACCCGCATGTACTTCAGATACTTTTCCCGAACCAAATCTTTGGTAATGAATTTCCTGGAGTCCCCAAAGATAATGTGCTTCTTCCCATCATACACGGCCAACCTACGCAAGTGTTCCCACATCTCGTCCTCAGTGGCCCGGCCGCCCTTTACGTAGATCAGGAACAGGAGGGCCATCAGGAGACCGTACCTGGGAAACCCCCTGTCACCATCACTATCCAGAGTTCCTTCATCCTCGGTGAAGTAGAGTTTCCGGAGGAGGACATAGGATTGGGTGAGGGGCTCCATTTCCTTCAGGTCAAGACAAAATATCAGCTCCAACATTTTAGATGTAAAATTCATGATCCCAGGGTAGGACTCCTTGTTTCTTCTACCAATAACTTTCATTATTTCCGCCTTCGTAACGGGCTCTTTCTTTCTATATTTATTCAGCAGGAACAGTAACAGCAAATCCACCTTCTCACTTCTCAGGGCTTTTTTAGTGCTCTCGGTGGGGGGTGGTATCCCAGAAGAACTTGGCCTTCCCTTCTCTTGGCCCTTGGCAGCATCACCTGTGGCAGCAGTGGTGGAGGACTCGGCTCCCAGGGGCCCCCGGAAAACCGAAACACCAGGAGAGCTCTGGGCAGATTTGCCAAGAGCAGCCAAGGAGGAGAGGGCAGACCCTTCCCCCTTTGAGCGACGGGTGTAACCTCGGACCCGGCGACGTTTCTCACGGGCACGGAGCTTACTCTTCTGACCACGAGGCATGGTGACTGTCTTCAAGGGCACCAGGGAGGAGTGTGGGTGGGCACGTGACAACACCCACGGAAGAGGGAGGCTGAGAGAGCTTCGGCCCCCAGCAGGCAAGCACCAACCTCCTGATCTGGTCGGCCCAGTGCCTGAGGAGCCTGTGGGGGAGGATGGGTGAACATTTGGCTGAGTGTGCCAGCCCTGTCCAGTGATCAAGAGATGTAAATTTCCTCCCTCCCCTCCCCTGAGACCGCCTGGATCCAGGGCTGATGCTTTATGCCCCAGACTGAAGTCCACAGCTAACTAGAGCCGAGTCAGGGGGGGGTCACACATCTGCCTGAGGGCTTCAGACTAGGGAGAAGGATGGCTTGTGTTTGGCTACACTCTGTAGTTTGCCTCCCTCCTCAGGATCGGGGCCGCTCCTGTAGACCAGGTCTGAAGATCCAGCTCCGGAGATGTCCAAGGTCACGGTGGACCTGGTGACTGGGAACCTGGCGGTGGGTCTGGGACTTAGTAAGGCCTAGAGGGGGTCTGGATTACATAGCTGGTCCCACTGGCTCAGGTTTGGGGCCCTTACCTGGCCTCCTGGGCACACCTGCGCCTCCAACAGGAAATGGGCACCTCTCGGGCTCTTGGGCTGTATGTAGCATTGCTATGGAAGAGCATCACTTCCGACTAAAGAACGTGGGGGTCCACCAAGGGCCACGCGTTAGGGGGACCTCCGAGGGCCGACATCAGGGGCGCGTCTCTTGGGACCCTGTTCATTTGGACCCAGTGTTCCCTGAGGGCTACCCGCGGTTCAGCACCTCAATCTCTACCCGACCCTGGGGATCTGTGTACAGTCTGAATCCGACTCAAGTGACCCTCCCTTCTCAAAGACCCTAGAGGGAGGTTCAGGCCTGTGTGCCCCCCTGGCGTCACAGAAGCGCCTGCTGTTTACATTCCGGGCAGATCCTCCCTGAGGGCTAGACCGTCTGATCCCACCCCAATACAGACCCTTTGAACTCAAAGCCTGGACTCACGCCACTTAGGGATGAGACAAGCCCCTCTATGGAACTGGGGAGCGCCCTTTGGACAAAGCTCTTCCTTCTCTGATGTAAATGAGGGGGTACTTCAGCTGAGAGCCCTGCCTGCTTCCTCCTAGGATTTAATCAGAGTCCTTTCATTTGTTGGCACTGAGGCTAGAGAAGAGTTAACTGAAGCCCTGTTTGTATAATACCTATCCATTGTGCTGGGACCTGCAAGGTTTGCAGTTCAAAACCACTGCAAGGCTCTGAGCAAGATACACCTGACTTTCCAGTCTCAGCAATGATCACAGTCTCTGACTCTCACATGGGCACTTCTAATATGACCCATAGCATCACCTTGAGTCCTTAGTGCCCCAATGGCAGTGATTTTTTGTTTTTGTTTTCTGCTTTCTTTTATTTTGTTCTGGTCTGGTGGGTGAGGGTTCCGTCAAATGACAGTCCTCACTGCGATTCCTGTGAGGTCTATCCCCGTGGATGAACCAGGACTGCTCCCTCCATTCACACCCCACTAATGCTCCTCCCTGTTACACTGAAATCCTTGTCTCTCAGGAAGCCGACAAAAGGACATAAAGGTGAACCTCAGGCTGACGGAAGCCCTGGTGGACAGTGAGTGGGCAACAGCATAGGAACTTCAAGGCTGTGGTTCAACCCCACCATCAACCCTTTAGGTCAAAGAGGCTCTCTATGTGATAAAAGTTTCACATTTGCACAAATCCTATAGAAGGTTTTCTGAGGCGCACATGACTGGATGAAGGGACATTCAGACAGCAAATGCTGCTGGGCCCTCCCAGCACTGAGAAAAGGGCTGGTGCACTGTGAGGGGCCATTTGTTTTGCTTATCCCTAAGAATAATACTGAGGGAGAATCTTCATGTTGTCTCCTGCTTAGGGCCTAGTTATCCTCCCTCTGTGGTAAGTTCTGCATACTAGAATCTGAGGAGCCAAGGAGGGACCTGCTTATCCCGACAGCTCTAAGCTTTGCCTCACCATTCCGGCAGGGTGGTGGTGTAGGAGGGATAGAAGCATTGACTGGATGATGTGATCATTTCTCATTCAGGGTTCCCACATTGACACCTGACCACTCTGGGGAATGTATTCTGTCCTTCCTGAGCAGGGTCCTCAGGGAGCATGCAATGGAAACAGGGTGGTCTACATTTGTTCACAGCCCTTCGGGGTCTCACAGGAATGACAACAGTGATGAGTGTCTCTGGGGCACAAAAGATCTCTCTGCCTTCTTTACTCCTCCTCATTTACGGTTACCACCTTGATATCTACCTATTTATGCAAATAATAGGCATGTTGTCCTTATTTTATTAAGTTTGGTCATGCATTCTCAGTATATATTTCCTCTGGTGAGATGAAAGCTATTTTCATATGCTCAATATCTGCCCATATAGGATGCTTGATATCAGAATCTGAGAATCCTCTATGTGCTTACCAGAGGTGCCCCACGTAGGCAAGTCCTTCATGTCACTAAGTGATCTGTCGGATCAAGGAGAGGACACTAGACTGAACACCCTGCCGGTCTTTGTAGTTCTAAAAGTCAGTGCAAGTGGTCTATTTGTGTCACCCCTGTGTTCTAGTATGCTTACCTCCCCAGTCCCCATGGAGGGCTTTATCTTGGCTCCCTTCACTTAGATAAATGGCTTCCTGAGAAATGTCATATTCCTCAAACTCATGAGAAATTTCCCTCTTGGCATCATTGCCAAGAATGTGTCCTTTTGCCATGTGCAATATGACATGAATTGGGAAAGCTGAAGCACAAGACAAAGACTCCAACCTATCTCCCAACTTGAAAGAGACAAACACCCAAAAATGCCAAGAACACAAATAGAGGAATCAAAGATCAGTTCTTCATTGATGCCAATCAGAAACACTTTGGCGCTACAATGTGTAGGTACTATAGCATGATTTATACTGGTTCCAACCTTGAAGAAGAACTGCTGCATGTTCAATATCATCAGAGATATCTGGAAGAAAGCAAACATACAGGTTAGAAGAAAGAATATGTAATAGCCCAGATCGGGGAAGGAAAATTTGCATCAGTCTTGTCACATGATCCAAATTATGCTACCAGAAAGGTAGAAGATGTTCAAGAACTTGTTGGTAATGAATTAGGACTCCATCAAGTTGTTCCAAATGTCCAAACAAGACCCAAACTTTTCTTTTTATTAAAGTAGCTGGATGTTGAATTACAGAGATATCTGAACCAAGTGACCCAGAATCCCTAAGCTCTAAAGAATGTCGCAGCACTTGGCAATGTTCAGATGTACCACAACCTACAGTCCGTGGGTTTAGTAGATTCTAGATCTTCAGAATGAAATTAAGAAAGCACGTTGCAAGATGATTAATTGATACTCTCAGGAATGGCTTCTTGTTTGCTCGGCTCTGATGAGATTGCATTTTCTTTTCTTTTTAATCATTTTATTGGGGACTTTTACAATGCTTATCACAATCCATACATACATCTATTGTGTCAAGCACATTTGTTGCCATCATCGTTCTCAAAACATGTGCTTTCTACTTGAGCTCTTGGTGTCAGCTCCTCATTTTTCCCCTCCTTTCCCACTCCCCTCTCACTTGTGAACCCTTGATAATTTATAAATTATAATTATTTTTTGTCATATCTTACACTGTCAGACGTCTCCCTTCACCCACTTTTCTCCTGTCCATCCCCCAGAGAGGAGGTTATATGTTGATCCTTGTAATTGGTTTCCTCTTTCAACCCCACCTTCTCTCCACCCTTCCAATATTGCCACTCTCACCACTGGTCCTGAGGGGTTCATCTGTCCTGGATTCCCTGTGTTTCCTGTTCCTATCTGTACCAGTATACAGCCTCTGGTCTAGCCGGATTTGTAAGGTAGAATTGGGATCGTGTAAGGGGGGAGGGGAACGAAGCATTTAAGAACTAGAGGAAAGTTGTATGTTTCATCTTTGTTATTCTGCACCCTGACTGATTCCTCTCCTCCCCACTACCCTTCTGTAAGGGGATGTCCAGTTGTTCACAGATGGGCTTTGGGTCCCCAATCAGCACCACCACCCCCATTCACAATGATATGATGTTTTGTTCCGTGATGCCTGATACCTGATCCCTTCAACACATCATGATCACACAGGCTGGTGTTCTTCTTCCAGGTAGACTTTGTTTCTTCTGAGCTAGATGGCCCCTTATTTACCTACAGGCCTTTAAGACCCCAGATGCTATATCTTTTGATAGCCAGGCACCATCAGTTTGCTCCACCACATTTGCCTATGCACCCATTTGTCTTCAGTGATTGTACTGGGAAAGTGAGTACACAAAGTTATGACTTTTTTCTCATATGCCTGATACCTGATCCCTTCAATACCTCATGATGACACAGACCAGTGTACTTCTTCCTTGTGGGCTTGCCTGCTTCTCAGCTATATGTTTGCTTAAACAAGCCTTCAAGCCTTCAAGACTCCAGATGCTGTATGTTTTGATAGCTGGGCATCATCAGCTTTCTTCACCACATTTCCTTATGCATCCGCTTTGTCTTCAACAATCGTGTCGGGAAGGTGAGCATCATGGAATGCCAGTTTAATAGAATAAAGTGTTCTTGCAATAAGGGAGTACTTGAGTGGAAGTCCAATGTCCATCTGCTACCTTAATACTAAACCTATAAATATATGCACATAGATCTATTTCCCCATCATGATAAATAAGTATATTTACATACATACATACCTGCATGTATACCTCCACAAATGCCCTTTACCTTCTACTTCTTCCCTCAATTTCCTTTTACTTTCCTCTTGTCCCATTATCATACTCAGCTTTCATTTGCATTTCAGTATTTCCTCTTGGTTACATTACTCTTGTTCAAGCCCTACCAGGCCTCTTACTCCCTCCTCGCCACTGAGTTTGGCTCACTTATTGTTCCCTTTTTCCTGAGTTTGTTAAGACTACTGCCTTTCACCGACCTCCCCCTCGCCTATGTCCCCCCGGAACTGTCAGTCCCATTGTTTTCCCCTTCAGATTGTTTATCCAGGTATGCTCCCTTCTGGATTCACTCTGTTTTGTGGGGTTCAGACCACACTGCTTCCCCACTGCGGAAGGTCCTCTGGATGGCAAATTATTTGCAACCAAGTACTGCAACACCCTAGTTTTCTCGTGTACAATTTTAATAGCTAAGTCCAATTTTCATATGAAACAGTTCTTATGTGGGTTAGTACACAGAGGTCTTTGTCACAAAATAGGAACCATTTAAACAATATTAAAACAAAATACTAACTGTTGTAGTTATATAATCATTTGTCGATTTCAGAGGCTTAAGAGTGAATGGGGTGGAGTCCAGTTCTGTCAATCAGGTCATAACAAATTAGGCCTCTGTGTGGGCATGGCCTTCTCCTCAGGATTCTGGGAACTCCTGTATTCCTCCTTGGATGCGGTACACACTTTCTTCATGCTCACTCCCTGCAAGATGTTTCTGACAGGAAGCTGCAGCCACATGAAAGCTACCCTGATGCATTTAGAACCCTGGCAGCTGAAGAAGCCATATGGAGACCCCTGCCTGCTCTGAGATGCTTACGTTGTAAGTGGATCTATGAGACTCCCTACCCTCTGGCTTGTGATCTTCCTGCATTAGCATTCAGTGTCATTGCATCTGTATCTTGAGTCTGAAGAGGACTTTATAGATTGGTATCGGACATATGGGCTAATATCAGACTTATGGATTTGATCTGGACTGATTTAGAATGTTTTCTCAATAATCAATTGCTCTTGTATACGAAATTCTTTCTTATACACATGAATTTCTCCTTGGATTTGTTTCTCTAGTCTCCTCGGACTAATACACTACCACATACCTCCCTCCCCTACAATTAAGAATTGAGAATTCACATTTGTCAAAAAATGTCTGGAGCCCCAAGAAAGGAAAAATACTGGGTCTTATATATACTGATAAGCAGCTGGAACCCTTAATTATGGTAGCTATAATGGGAAAATTACTTCTTCCTGGAAACAGTTGTTTCCTACAGAAATGTGACCACTTATTTTTCACAAAGCACACTTCAAATGAGAACTGTTTCATGCTGCCCAAGTCATAAAGACAGATTAAAACCCAGAGAAATACTTTTCAAGGGCAGATTTAATAGTAATTTCTGAATATTATATATAAAATTCTTGGTTTAATTTGGCTGCAGGAATTAAACGAATATATTTTGAGAGAGTGTTTGGTAATAAAAAAGAAATATACTTAAAAACCAAGCAAACAAAAACAACAAAAGGAACCAATTCACATAAAGGAGGAAGTGAGTCGCACATATATCAACCAATCAGAGACTGTTTTTCTATATTTCTGTAGGGTTTTTTATATGAGCATATACTGTTGCCTTTGTCTATGCTTGTAGATTTGTGCTTTGATTTTATGGCAATGAGTTTGGTTTTTTTTAATGACACATATGAAGTTATATTATTTTATATATCTAAAGTTTATTATGTTATGTATGTGAAGTTATATTAAATAAAGTTATTTGCTCTGATATTTCAATCTCATATTTGATATCACGATCCCCTTTAATATACTTTACTCCAAGTTCTTTGGCCATGACCCTGCTAACCCTTACCAGTAAGTAGATCCTTATCAGTCCTGATTCATACATCCATTCTAGACACTTGGAACCTAGGTAGCAGCTCAAGTTTCCCATTACATACAAAGGAAAGGGCTGGAGGCAACTGTGGCCTCAGGTCCCTGATAGACCGGGCCCCAGGATGCTCGCTATACCTATCATGGTGTAACAGTGACAGAGTCTCAAGATTTCATGGAGAGGTCTTTACTTGCAGTAAATACACCCCTCAGGAATCCAATCTACGAACATGTGAGCGGCGGTACAGGCTGGGGAAATGAGGATGGCAAGCCAGAGCCTGTCCATTCAATACCTGTTTTTCCTCTTAGGGGCAGTGAGCCCTGGTGTCCACTCACACCTCTCTATAGTTGTGCGTGAGCAATTATGGGAAAGCTTGGTTGTAAGGCCTTTCATCTCACACCCTGACTTCCCCATGCTCCAACATAGGCCCCTGGCCTTACACAGGATCCCTGGTTGTTCCTTGACTTTCAGCCTCGCCAACATATGTGCTGCTATCTCTGAATTCCCAACATACTCGGGAATCCCACTGCTTCTTCTCCTAACTCCTCAACCCATGCCACGCCCACCAGGACCTGTATGAACACACATACACGTCTTTCTCTCCAGTTCTCTACACTCTCACTTCAGCAGAGCTCTGATTTTGGACTTACTGATGGTTGAACACAGGAGAAACAAAGGTGTACTCCTCTTTTCCTGTCCTGCTCTTTGGGTTACTGTCATGCATCTAACCTATACATTGTTTACAAACACCACCTGCATTGTTATTATTTTAGATAGTAGTCTTTTTATTCTAAAGACATTGAAATAATTTAAAAAGCATTTGAAAAGGGGGATCTGATGTCTACCCATGTATTACCACTAATAGTACTATTCAAGTTGTTGTATAGATCTAGATATTCACTTAGTATCCTATACTGTCTTAGGTATTAGACTTAGCATCTGAGGTGAAGATCCTCAGTAGGACCACCCATCATAGCTCCTGGGGCTGCAGCCAAAGAATTAACCTTGTGAGACCACAGGCAGCTGTGGCCAGATTTCAATAAAAGTAGTCCCTCCAGTGATGTGTAGACATTAATATGAGTAAGGAGGCCTTAAATGAAGAGAAAGAAGGGCCCCAGACCCTAACCAGAGTCAAACCGATAATTCTCATGGAGGGCGAAGGGAACTGCCTACTGCTGAATGAAGGGAAATGACAAAGTTTGACCCTACCCCTGCTCTCAATCACCCACAGGCCATGAATGGTTGTCAGATGGAGACTCTGGACTTTCTTTTTTCTTCTTTTTTAATCTTTTTATTGGCGGCTCATACAACTTATCACAATCCATTCATCCATAATTGAATAAAGTACATGTGTACATTCGTTACCCTCATCATTTTCGAAACATTAGCTCTCCAAGAAAGCCCCTGGCATCAGCTCCTCATTTCCCCCCACCCCCGTCCCTGCTCCCTCCTTCCTCATGAACTCTTGATAATTTATAAAGTATTATTTTGTCGTATATTACACTGTCTGATGTCTTCCTTCACCCACTTTTCTGTTGTTGTCCATCCCCAAGGGAGGAGGTTATATGTAAATCCCTGTAATCGATTCCCCCTTTCTAGCCCAACCTCCCTCCACTCTCCAAGTATTGCCACTCTCACCACTGGTCCTGAAGTGATCATCCGTCCTGGAATCCCGTGTTTCCAGTTCCTGTCTATACCAGTGTATATCCCCTGGTCTAGCCAGATTTGTAAGGTAGAATTGGGATCATGATAGGGAGGGGGAGGAAGCATTCAGGAACTAGAGGAAAGTTGTATGTTTCATGGTTGCTACTCTGCACTCTGGCTCGTCTCTTTCTGGACTTTCATATATTGTTCTTTTCGTTGTGGTAGGGCATGGGATCAGGGCTATCACTGCTGGTGTCAGCTCGGTCCTTTCTCAAAACCGATATTATAAGAAAGTTATTTAAGTAATTGGGTTATATTTTATAAACCAAAATATTTAACAGTGAAAACCATCATAAACTGTGTATAACTTTGAGAAAGTTAAAAATTCCAGATTGTGGCGATGTGCAACTTGTTTCTGGGTCAAGAGGCAACTATGCGAACAGAAAAAGGGAAGGATCATTTTTACAACAAGAGAGTTGTGCATCAGGCTTATATCTTCTCCCTATAGTTATTCAAACTGTATGCTGAGCAGATCCTCAGAAAAGGTGGATTGTACAAAGAAGAATGTGGATTCAGGATTAGAAGGTTTATCAACAACCTTCTGCATGCAGATGGCCCAAGCTTGCTTGCTGAAAGTGAGATGGACAGGAAGCCATTGCTGAGGAAGATCAAGACTTGCAACCTTTCAAGTTCACACGCATCATGGGGGCTCTGCTAGTATGGACAGGGCCTGTCCTTCTGAGGTATGTTTTGACATTGGGGTTTTGGTCTAGCTCGTTGTCTGGTTCTATTAGGAATCATTTCATGAAGAGCAGAATGATAGCTGGGCACCATCTCGATCTTTGTGTCTCAAAAGAGAAGAGGTTGCGTTGTGCCTGCTATAAATCTTATGGACTAGTATCTTTTCCCTACCTTCATGTCTCTTACTCACTAAGAATAGAGACCAAGAGCTGTTTCATGTGGCTGTTGAAGGATCTACAATATACTTTTTGTGAATTCTGTGAAACTAAGTGACTTAGTTATCCTGAGGCTGTAATCCTAAGACTTGTAGCGCAGCAAACTAGTCCAGCCAGTTATTTGGTTATGACCTGGAATCCTCCATTGTTGTGCTCCCTTTTGGCTTGTTATATACCAGGAGGCTAATGGTCACTTCTATTATATTTTAATTTTGTTTTTTCATGAATTTTTGAAGACCATTTGTATGTGGATAGAGGCACAGCCACGCAAACATGTAGGGAGGAGCGTGAGCATTTCCTTAAAGACAATCCTGCATATGCAGGGACCTTTCTATGCATATGCCTTCCTTCCTATACACGCTTTAGGATACGTCATATGTCTTCGTAAAAATACATAGAAACCTTGCTTATACAAAACAACAAAAACCTGAAATGACTATTTCTTGGCACAGTCGCCCCCTAGGACTAGGGCACCACACTTGTGATGCTACCATCTCCATCTCTCTTGCCTTTACCTGAAGATTTGTGAACTCTATGGCTTAAATAAGATCAGAGAGCAGCCTTCGTAGAAGCTGGCCCCCAAGAAACCATAACCTAAGTTGACTTCTCAGCCTTGAATTTACTCAGTACAGCAGATTCTTGGGAAGTGACAGTTTGATTGGACATTTGTGGTGAGAGATATCTTAATCAGATTAAGACACTTACGTTACAGAGAGAACATATCTGTAGGTATTCAAACTTGCAGAGAAATGGCTCAATCACATTTTGCTTCAAACAAACCATGCAGTGTATGTACTGAAACCTGGGACGCAAGATTTTTGGATTCACCATCATATCCACATTCCCACCTACCTCCATAGACACCTTTTGGTTACTTTACTATACTTTCAAAATCATATATGATATAGCACTTACTGTCCTGGTGTCCTTTTCACCTGCAGCTGTGGGTGGATGGCATCAACTTGGTTCTGACTCACAGGAAGCCTTTTCAGAGTCCTCCTTCGTAGTGTCCAGGAATCCAACGGGGTTTCCCTGTGGACCTTGTACTCTGACACTTTGTTGGATTCCTGTATGAGCTCCACTAACTTGCTTGTGCTGTCCCTGGGTGCTTTAGGGATAAGACAAGGACAGCGTGAACTCTTCCTTACCAATTATAGAATCTGCTCTATATCCCTGTCCTGACTAGCTAGAAATTCTATTTCAATATCAAGTAAGAGAGGTGAAAGAAGTCACTTTGATTCCCATTTTCAAACAAAACACTCTCATTTTTCATCCACTGAGCATAAATCAATGCTTTGTTCGTTGTTTATAAATGCAATATTTTTGTTGGGGAATTTTCTTTATTTCCTTGTTTGGCGTAATTTTTCTTTCTTGAAAATTAAGAAAACTATTTTTTATTAAATGCTTTTCTGCATGAATTGAGATGTTCATGTGATATTATTCCCTTTTTATTTTTGTGGTCGATTTATTGAATTAATAACTTAGGTTGAGCCATTGTGACATGCCTTGTATGCACACCATAGGTCATGATATATTACTTCTTGCTTTTGAATTTTTTTGGATAGAATTATTTTGAAAATGTTGCGTCTTTATTTATGAAGGGCATTGCTCCTTAATTTTCGTTGTCATTTCCCAACTGTAGTTTCACCGTTATGATGCTCATGTCATGGAAGACATTTGAGAATATTCCTTCATTTTCTCTGTTCTGGAAGAGCTTGAGAAGAAATGGTGTCAGGGGCTGATCTCAGTTCCCTCCATCTTTCTCTCTCCCTCATTGCGACACCTTTATGTAGGGAATTCTCCAGTGAACCTCTCCCTAACTCTATACCTTGGCCTGCTGGCCAATTCTTCATTGTTTCTGCCTATGAAGGCTACACCCACTGCCAGTGTAACAACAACTCTTCTTTTGCTCAGAGCATGCCATTCGTTGAAGATGCCGCCCATGTTTCCCAGCCCCCACCTCCCAATCCTTTGGAAAGCACCAGTACTCTCATGTAATTGGTCACTTTGAACAGCGACACTAAGGCATCCTTTGTTCTCACCTTGGGTGCCTTTGCCACATTCTCAGAGTGTTTCCTAATGGGATCACCAGTCAAAACTGATTGGGCACATAGTGTATTGGTACTAGGTGTATAAACCCAAAGTTAGAGGGAGTTTTTTGTAGGCATGCTGGTATTTTCAGGAGCCTGATAATAGGGAGAATTATATTGTCATAACCAATTTCAATAGCTGCTCTTTATTGAGCAATAGCACCTGCCAACCTAACGTTGGCAATATAAACCCACCCATTGATTCCACAGAAGAAAGGACTTGCTAACTTTGATAAAGAAAACCCTGTGGAGAAATTCTACCTGGCAACACATGACATCATCAGAATATGTGGGCCATCTGAATTATAGCTAAGACAAAGTAACAGCAGAAGGGGAGAATATACAGGTGCATTGCTGCATTGTGTCCACTGCTCCTTCCTATGCTTATAAGAAGATTGCTTTCCCCTGGTACGCTTGTAGAGAGGTAGAGTCCTGGGTCATATGACAAGTCTTGCCATGACTCTAGGCATGTTAATATGAGCAGAAGAGATATTGGTCATTCCCCAAACGTAGCACTTGGAAGGTCGGATAACCCTCCATACCTTTGCTTCCTTTAAGCACCAACTGTGGAGATGCAGAGCCTGCGTTGAGAGGAGACACCATCTCAAGTAATAAGCTTGAGCCTCAGGGTCCCCTCAATGTCAACAGTACCTGCTAACCCACAGTAGACTTTACATGGTTTGAAAATAAACCTTTGCTAGACTAAGCACTTCAGAGTTCAGGATTCTTTGAAAACTCTGTTGTCGGGCTTATTTCAACCTTGAATGACAATGAATGTAATAGGAGTGTGAAAAACTTCTAACAATGAGGATAAATCACAATCTCTGCTTTTTTGTTGTTTCTTAAAACATCAGCTTCAGAAGAGAAAGCAGACGGTGTAGAATATGAAAATAATAATAATCGAGAAGTTATCAAGGTGTCATGGGAGGGGAGGAGGGAAGGAAGAGAAAAAAGAGGAGCTGATACCAAGGTTCAAGTAGAAAGAAAATGTTTTGAAAATGATGATAGCAGCATATGTAAAAATGTTCTTGAGACCATTGATTTATGGATTGTCATAGGAACTGTAAGGGATCCCAATAAAAAGATTTTGAAAAGAAATCAAAAAGAAAAATCTTCAGCTCCCCCATCAAAGATGATCTGGAGTTTATCACTTGCAAGCTGTTCGGAGGGTTTTCACACATGAGCAGAAAGCAGATTCATTGCCTTAGAATTGATTCTGACATAGAGAACCTGGAGGACACAGTAGAAATGGCCCCCTTGTGAGGTTCAGAGACTGCAACTTTTTGTGGGAGTAGAAAGTCTCATCTTTCTCCCTCTGACAGGCTGGTGGGTTCACAGCACTGCCCTTGAGGTTAGCAGCTCATTGTATAACCCCAACACCCCACACAACATGAAGACTCCATGGAGCATCAACCAAAAGGTAGAATTTCATATCTTACCTCCAAAACCCCTTAAAACCCACTCATGGGATAGAGGAGAATTGAACCTGTGGATTTCAGAGACTGATATTCTTCACTGGGGTAGAAAGTGTCACCTTTCTTCCTGGAAGTGGCTGGTGGTTTTGAACTGTTAACCTCCTAGTTAGCAGCCCAATGTGTCAATGCTAAGCAAGCAGGGCTCCTTTTCATAGTAGACTTGTTATAAAATACGCTGGGTGTTCAAGTTAACTACATCAAAATGTGAATTCTGTTTGGCCAACACTTCCTGTCACTTGAGAAAATGAACATATGAACTCCATGACCCACAAAGCACTCCATGACACATTCCAACTCCTCCCCGTAATTCTCACATCATATGTGAGCTGTCATGGGTTGAACCATTCTCCTTCAGGCGCCATATACATATTTTATCATCCAATATGCTGTAAGAAACTACTAAAATTGATAACTTTAAATGTGCATTTTGGGATACATGCAAATAGCTACTTATTGATGACATGTAGATGTCAATGTAGACATTGAGATGAGGTACAGAAGATGTAGGAGCACTGGTGACATTGTGGAATATGCAAAGTCATACCAACCTCCTCATCAGGAAAGTTCTGGGGGATCAAACTGCTGACTTTGCAGTGAGCAGCCCAATGCATAGCTAGTATATCAACAGGGTGTATAAATTACAGTTCTCCTCTTTATAGAAATTCATCCAAGATGGATTTTCTCCCCTTCCTAACACACACCCCAACCCCAAAGGGGAGGAATAGCAGAAAAGGAGTGGAGAGGGAGAGCGTTCAGTGTAAAGTAATAAAACAATAATAATGTATATGTTTTAAAGGGGCCACGAAGGTGGGGGGTGCATAAGGTGGGAAGAGGAGCTCATACCAAGAGCTGAAATGGAAACCAAATGTTTAAGAAACGATGAGGGTGACACGTATGCACATTTGTTTGACACAATTCATTTATGGAATGTTATTGGAGACCCAACAAAATGATTTACCAAAAAAAGGATGATTTCCTGTAAGTGGAATCTTACAATATCTAGAGATGAATATTTCCACTCCTTTGAACAGTAAACAAAGTACACTGAGGTTTGGGCTATGCCAATGCTAAGTCCTGAGAGGCCAGGTGTCATGAATAATGATCAAGGACCATGCAACAACATGGAGGCAGAAATTGAAAGCAATCATCTTGTGTCTCGTCACTTCGGTAGCTCGATTCAGCTGTATCTTCACAAGTTAAAAGTTGGGGTCCTGGTTTTGTCTAGTAACCACCCAGTGATTGATTCGGGGTTAAATCATCATGGGTCACACCCTGACCACCCTGAAGCCAGGTTCTCTAAAGTCATAATCAATCCTGTAGGCCCTGGTTAAGCTGCAATTGTGTAGGTATCACAATCATGGTTCTCTCTTGGCTTCTGTAGCCCTGCTGGCTTCAAGGATGATGGTTTCTGTTGGAGCAGCAAGGGCAGTACTCTGTCACCACTGGTTCACTCCTCCGGAGAAAGACAGGACTTTATACTCCTGCGTAAAGGTAAAGGCTTGGAAACCCATGGGAAACACAGGGAAGCCAGCTCTGATAACCCCTTCAGGACCAGTGGTGAGTGTGGCAATATCGGGAAGGTGGAGGAAAGGTGGGGTAGAAAGGGGGAACCGATTACAAGGATTTATATATAACCCCCTCCCTTGGCAATGAACAACAGTAAAATAGGTGAAGGGAAATGTCAGACAGTGTAAGATATGACAAAATAATGATAAATTATCAAGGGTTCATGAGGGAGTGGGGAGAGGGGAGGGAGGGGGAAAATGAGGAGCTGACACCAAGGGCTCAAGTAGAAAGCACTTTTTTGAGAATGATGATGACAACAAATGTACCAATATGCTTGACACAATGGATGGATGGATGGTTTGTGATAAGAATTGTACTAACCCCCAATAAAATGATTTTTAAAAAAGAATTGTATAGCCTAACCTTTTGATTTCAGGGTTCCCCTGTATCTCCCTTTACTTAGTCTAATAGTTTTCCATAATTCATGTGTCATATAGAAGATATTGAATGATGTTTAAAGTTTAATATTTCTTTTTTATTGTTATTTTTCCTTTGTTCTATATTTATATAGTTTGCATATTGGCTACTACATAATGATATGGCTAGAAAACAAGTTTGTAAAAAATTAGCCTCAAATTATCAGGAAAACAATGTGGCAGAGTGATCCTCAACAGAATGAACACATTAGTCATCACATACTCTACAACCATGTTGGATAGGCTTCTTAGAAAAATGTTCTAAATATAGAAACTTATTTTGAGGTGACAGTTGTTGAATTTAGTGAGAACTAGCATGCAAGAGGCATTTTATATTATTGGTAGTAGTAAGATTTCTGCTTCAATTTACTAATTAGCATGTAAAACGTCTACTGAGATATTGCCCTTTCAATGTCAACCAATGGATATCTTCAAGACTTAGAATTATATCTAGCTCACTACCACCAAATTGACTACCATCGAGTCTATTTCAACACTTACCAACTTCATAGAATAGAATAGAACTCCCCCACCCCCTCTTTGGATGTCCCAGACTTTACTCTTTTGTATTTCATTTAAAAGTAGTTCCATTGACATATAGTTCACATGTCATGCACTTATATAGTTAGGTTTTATCAAAAGGAGTTGTACAATCATTACCACCAGCAGTTCCAATATATTTGCTTCCTTCCTGTACTCATTGCTACTAGGTCCCCATTTCCCTCTTTGAACGGGAGGAGAGAGTCTGATCTTTCTCGCTTTGATGACTCTCCTTCCACCTAGTATCCACTTAACTACTGGGTCTCATAGTAAGTGAAAATTCTGGCCCATTATTCATAATGTTTAGTAATGGCAAGTTTTCACAGTTTCCTTTGAGTTTGGTGTCGCTGCTGTAGAAAAATGTTTATTTGAAATTGGAATAAAGGAGGAAGATTTGTCTCACTATACAATAAAACCTTTCATAATAGTAAAAATGATCCCCTAATAAAATGATTTTTTAAAAGTAAAAATGGTATACAGTTCTTAAGGACCTTTGATATTCTGTGAAACCTAGGTGTGATTATTGTGGAGTAAGTGACTTATCTCATTATAACACATGTAATGTGATGAATAGAGCTTTAGTGAAAGGAATTAGATTAGACACAGATAATTTTTAAAGTTCTGTGAATAAATGCGAAGTTTATTTGAGAAAGAACTGACTTTATGTTTATAATAATGTTCTGCTATGGTGTGCACCAATAATACTGTACCTGAAAAGAAGAATTATTATTTTAGGAAACTGACCAAACACTAGCACTAGGAGTTTAAATGGAATGTAGCATGAGATCTAATATTGAGAAATATTCTTGTGAAACACGCAAAATAATAATGGTAGTTATTACATACTATGTACATATTGTTCTATATGAAATACTTTGTTTAATGCTGATATCAAAACCATAAATTCAACACTGTGATTATATGCAGTTTTCAGATCAGGAAGTTGAAACTTAGAAGATTTAAGTCGCAATCTATAGTTTGTTGTATGACCAGGATGTAAGCTTTAATTGGCCTTACTCCAAAGTTCAAGTTTTAAATGAATACATGTTATTGCTTTCACTGTTTAAATCTGAGCCTGAGACAGTAAGAAAAAATAAGATGGCTAAAAAAATAATTTCCCTCAGCATATTTTTCATAGATTTTCATATTCTATCTGATGGATTTTTTCAAATATTATGGGTCAACTTCAGGTTTTTGCCCACTAAGACAAGGCATATTATACCTTCATAATGAAGAATAGCTCTGTTATCTTATAGTTTAGGTATCAAACGCTTTTAAGAGAGGTTAAAGGGGTCTTGTTTATAAGAAAGATATATATTTGCTCCATGGATACATTTTATGTATACATTATATCTCTGCAATAAAAGCAAGTCAAGCCTTTAAGACCCCAGAGGCTATATCTTTTGATAGCCGGACACCATCAGCTTTCTTTATCACATTTCCTTATGCACCCGCTTTGTCTTCAGCAATCATGTTGGGAAGGTGAGCATCATGGACCCAGTTTAATAGAACAAAGTTTTCTTGCATTGAAAGAGTACTTGAGTGGAAGCCCAATGTCCATCTGCTACCTTAATAATAACCATATATGTATATATATGCACATAGATGAATTTCCCCATCCAGCTAGACCAGAGGATGTACACTGGTATAGATCAGAGGTGGAAACACAGGGAATCCAGGACAGACACATCCCTCAGGACCAATAATGAGAGTAGTGATACCAGGAGGGGAAGGGGAAGCTTGGGTAGAAAGGGAGAACTGATCACAGTGATCCTGGGGGACAGACCACAGAAAAGTGGGTAAAGGGAGATATCGGTCAGTGTAAGACATGAAGAGATGACAGTAATTTACCAATTATCAAGGGTTCGTGAGGGAGGGAGAGTTGGGGAGTGAGGGGGAAAAATGAGGAGCTGATACCAAGGGCTCAAATAGAAATAAAATGTTTTGAGAATAATGATGGCAACAAATGTACAAATGTGCTTGACACATTTGTGCATGGATTGTGATAACTGTTGTATGAGCCCCCAATAAAATGATTCTAAAAAAATGAAATGTAGTTCCATAATGAAGACCAGTAGCTTTCCTTTAGGAAATAGCTTTTTTGAAAAAATGTGATCAGTTGGAATATGATGAAAGGAAATCTTTGCACTGTAAATTCCTTAGGTTATTTTAAAGGGGTTCTCTTCAACCCTTTCAAATCCTCCTGCCTTATCTGTAAAGGGATAAAGATCATTATGGGTAGTACATCCCAGCCTAGGCATGTATTTTAGTGAAAATAATGAGACCTAGCAGAAGAAATACTAATCTTACTCTTTACACATGTGCTTCTATATCTGATGCCAGAGAAGTAAAGAAAGGCAATATATTGTTTTTAAAATGAACAAAAGGCCAATTTAATTTTGAGTAAATATTTCTTTTAAATCTTGGTAACTCAAGAGGTGAAATAGGGGTGAAATGCCGAGTAGGATGGCAACGGCAGGATGTAAGGGGCACGGACAGGGTGTGAACCCTCTGGGAGAACTGTTCCCTATCCTGCCACAGCCTCATGGCCCTTAAGCCACAAGGACCCACACTCACGGGTGAGTGATATGACACACAGGACTTTATAGAAGCCATGCTCCAGCAAGTCCACCAGCACAGCTGCGGGCCACAGGAATGCTCGGGCATCAGTAGGCCAAGTCCAGAGGCCAAGGTCATCGCTTTCCCAACCCTAGACACCAGAAGACAACAATTTAACCAGACCTCGAGGGTGATTTTAAAATTTCACGGAAGCTGCAGAGGTCCCGTGTGGGATGAAGGAAGAAGAATTTAAAAGTGAGGTGAAAAAAGAGACACTCGGACACATCAAGGTGTCCCGAATGCCCCGCTCAGCCTCCTGAACAGCACAGTGTCCCCCCTCCTCCCCACCCCAGACACCTCTATCCTGCCTCCACTGTCACAACCTGATGGCACTGTGAGAGGGAGGTTGGCAAATGGAGCCCCTTTCCCTTTGAGAAGTGCAAAGATAAAAGCACTAGAACAAAAATAGCATGTTAACAAAATGAAGAATGCTATTCCATTTCTAAAAGGATAGCTGGTTCTTCAGGCAGGATGGAGTGTGGCTTTTCTCCAAGGGCCGTCTCTCCAGGGACGAGAGAACCCCTCACAGCACCTTGCACGGGTGCTGTCATTGCACTCAGAGCAGTTTTTCTTTTTATTTTACTTGTTTTTTCTCTTGAAAACCAATCCATTAAATAAATGGGGGGACAGATTTAATTTTATATATATAAAAATGGGACTTTGGCCTCATACTTTTAGATTTCTCCTGTATATTATCTCATATGCGACTCTTCCATGACTTTTGACACCAGTATGCTATAATCTCACATATCTGGTAGCTTGTAGATTCTTTTAGCTCTTCATTATTAGCTTATAGAAAATGCAGTAAATTGGATACTTAAAAAGAAACAGTGTTATCAACACATACTCATAACTGATGTTATTTTGATACTTCAACAAGTTAAAATTCCTGTTCCAATCATCAACAGAATAACATCTTATTGTTCTTTAATGAATAAGGGATTGATAAGTAAGTATCTTGGATCAATAATTAATTTAAATAAAATGCAACAGGATCTGACATACCTAGCACCATTTGAAAATGATTTTAATCTAATTTTTTCTTCTTCAAATTAACCAGATAAAGACTTAATTCATCATTGATAGTTTGGAATCCGTATTTTTAATTGAAAATCATAATGGAAATTATACTCTTGTGCACTTAAAATCCCCATTAGTGGAAATTAATAAACATAATAACTGGCAGATTATGAGGTGAAAAGGAAGAGAAAGGAAATAAATGAATGAGAAATAAGTTCTTACAGGGTGTGTAATATTCTTTGGAGACTATGTTTTCAAGAAGAGGAAAAAAAGATGTCCAAGGCCTCAAAATATGTAATTCTGGTAAAAAAAATATTTGGGAGACTTGATGCATGAACAATCACTTAATATTATGTCTTAATATATTGGATTTTAAGGAAATACTGCGTTTTTCTCTTTTGGGGGATGCTTCAAAGCCAAAACAGAGAAGTAATGTCCATTAACTGAGAGCTTTGAATATAGATTTATAGAAACATTCAATATCACACTCATTTTTATCATGGGAAGTTGACAAGAAGACAAGAATCCAAGGTTTGGGCATGAATATCAGTTATGAATTCCAAAAAGACAAGGAATTTCCACTAGTTTTCTTCACCACATGAGAAAGTGCTTGATGAACAGCTAATCCTGGGGATATTGTGAGTTCGCTTGCCAAAACAAAAAAAAACACCTGAAAACTTTATTATCATTGAAATTAAAGTTACGGAGGATACTTCTCTTGTATATGGATTTAAGTGTACTTTGACTAGATCACATTATATTAAAATAACTTTTTAAGAATACTATTTGGGAGAATAAAGGCAACAATAAGGGATGAATGAATTTTATTGAATTTTTACAGAAGAACAATGCTCTTCATAGTTAACAATTTATCATGTAGAGATTAATGGAAGTTCTATATGATTTTTAATAGAATAATTTAGAGTTTTCTACTTTCAAAGAAATGATATTTTTATAATAAAATAAAAATTCCTTGGAGCACATGAAAGTGCTTTATAACAATAATAAGTAAAGCAGAAGAATCCATTCCCCTTGAAAAATATGAAACTTGTTTATTGTTTCTGCCTCCAGGAAAAAGTGTTTTTATTAACATGGTAGGAATCAGAATCCATATAGCATACATTGTGTGTCTTTTTTATAACCTGTCTAAATAATAGTAGAGCAAAGAGCAGTAGGGGACTGTAACTATTTTATTGCTATACAAATATCGACTTATAGCTCTAATTTCAACATGACTATTTATTTAACTGAGCATATATCTTTGAGAGAAGTATGTAGTTAAGTGGAGAAGGAATGGACACCTACTTCGCAAGCTCAACATTAGCGATTATTTTGCTGACAGCTATATTCATTATATCTACCTTATTAAAATTATAATAAGATTAGTAATATACAAAACTGTGTTGCTATGGATAATAGATGTGCATATAAGAATGCTTTTCTAAATTAAGTAATATGTATTTCTTATATGCATTATGTTCATATTTCAGAAAGATCTAAAGTTATTTATGAAGAACATGGATGCTATTCTATTGATTTACAAATGGAAGCTATGATGAAGTCCAAGAATTAAATAGAAAATTTCGAAGGGCAGCTTGAGAAGACAAAGTAAAATGCTACAATGGAATGAGCAAAGACCTAGAGTAAGAAAAGCAAAGAGTAAGCACACACTCAGCATATCTTTTAAAAAAAATCTTTTTATTGGGGCTCATAAGGCTCTTATCACAGTCTGTACATACATCAATTGAGCAAAGCACCCTTATACATTCGTTGCACTCGTCATTCTCATAATTCACCTTCCACTTGGGTTCCTGGAATCAACTCGGTTTCCCTTTTTCCCCCATCCCCCTCCCTCCCCGATCCCACCCCTGGTCCCTTGATAGTTTATAAATAATTATTATATCTTATCTTACACTCCCCAGCATCTCCCCTCACCCATCTCCCAGAGAGGAGGTTACACATAGATCTCCGAGATCGGTTCTCCCTTTCTACACCCCCTTCCCTCCTGGTGGCGCCACACCCACCGCTGGTGTTGAGGGGTTCGTCTGTCCTAGATTCCCTGTGCCTCCAGATCCCCACTGCACCGCAGTACATCCTCTGGTATAACCAGGTCCACAAGGCAAGGTAGAATTGGGGTCATGATGACTGGGAGGGGAGGAAGCGTTCAGGAACTAGAGGAAGGTTTTTAGTTTCATTGTTGCTACACTGAACCCTGAGTGGCCTATCTCCTCCACACTACCCCTCTGGAAGGGGTGTCCAGCTGTCTACAGATGGGCATTGGGTCCCCATAACGCACTCCCCCTCTTTCACAGTGATGTGATTCTCACCACCACCCCACCTTTGTTGTTGGAGACCTGGTCTCCTCTGCACTCAGCATATCTTAAACTGAAAGAACTCAAGAAAAAAATCAAGTCTTGAGTTGCAATATTGAAAGATTCTATGGGAAAAATCTTGAATGACGCAGAAAGCATACAAAGAAGATGGGGAAATACACAAAATCACTACATTGAAAGAAACAAATTATAATCCACCATTTCAGGAGGTAGCATATGAGCAGAAACCAATAGTGCTGAATGAAGAAGTTCAAACTGCATGGAATATATTAGTCAAAAGCACTGCTCCAGGAATTGATGGAATGCCCATTGAAATGTTTTAGAAAGCTGATGAAGCATTAAAAGCACTCACCTACATCAAGAACAGGTAGACAGCTACTTTCCAAGCCGACTGGAAACTCCATATTTGTACTCATTCCAAACAAAGGTGACACAACAGAATGCTCACATTATAGAACAATATCATTGATAGCATTTGCAAGTAAAATTTTTCTGAAGATCATCAAATAATAGTTGTAGCAGTATACTGACAGAGAGCTTTGAAAGGTTTAGGACTTATTCAGAAAAAGGGATATCGATGATGTAAGTTGAATCTTGGCTCAAATTGCAGAATACTAGAAAGATCTTTACTTGTGTTTGAATTACTATACCAAGGCATTCAACTGAATGCATCATAATAACTGATTGATAACCTTGAGGATAATAAGAATTCCAGAATACTCATTGCACTCATGTGGAACTTGTACGTGGGTTAAGAGACAATTGTGCAAAGAGAACAAAGGAATACTGCAGGATTTAAAATCAGGAAAGCCATGTGTCATCATTCAATCGGCATGCTGAGCAAATAATCAAAGGAGATGGATTATACCTGTCCTCAAAGTAACACCTTTGCTTTTCAATACTCTAAAGCGGTCTTGTGCAATAGATTTACTTAATGCAGCAATCCTTTTGATCTTTTGACTGCTACTTCCATGTGTTAGCTTGGGTAGATTAGAGAAACAAATCCTGAGAAACTTGTGTGTATAGGAAAGAGCTTTATCTACAAGAGCAATTAAACATTGAGAAAACAGCCCAGTCCAGTGCAGATAAATTCCATAAGTTCAATATTAGCCCATATGTCAGATACCAATCTATAAAGTCCTCTTCAGACTCATGAGACACATGTATTGATGCCAAATGCAGGAAGATCACAGACCACTGCGTGGGAAGTCTTGTGAGTCCAATTACGTTATAAGCATCTCAATGTTGGCAGGAGTCTCCATATGGCTTCTCCAGTTCCCAGGGCACAGGCGTCTATCATCAGTGTGCTGTGTGTCTGGTCAATAGAGTGTCTCTTAGGGAGTGAGCAGAGAAAGAGAGTGTGTCTCTCACCTCCAAGGAGGAAATCCAGGAGTTCCCAGAATTCTCAGGAGAAGGCCATGCCTACACAGAGGCCTCATTGGCTATAACCCAATTGACAGACTAGACTGCACTTACTCATAATCCTGTCAAATTCAAAAACTATTATATAATTACCACATTCCATGAGCATTGATTGTGGATCTAATCAAGACAAAATCTTTGCCAACTTAAATCGTTTCTTCATTTATCATGATGTTTCCTGTTGCTCCAGTTGTGATGATTTTGGGTTTCTTTACATTGAATTGTAATTTATCCTGAAGGCTGCCATCCTTGATCTTCCTCAGCAAGTGTTTCAAGTCCTCTTGCTTTCAGTAACAAGGTTGTAGCATCTGTATATCTCAGGTTATAAATAAACATTCCTTCTACCCTGGTGCCACATTTATCTTCATACTCCTTAGAGTATTGAAAAACAAAGATGTGGGCAGAAAAAGCTAAGATGGTGAACAGATAGAATCACCACCCCGGTGCTCCTGCAGTCAGACCAGAAAATTAAGAGGTAACGCAGCCAGTACTGGGAAGCTGTGTGCTATCCTGGGGGACAGCATGGCACAGTCCCTATACCGGGGCAATCCACAAAAAATATTTTTGTAAAAACGCTATAGTAGGCTGTGGTCCTTGGTGTATCTTTGAATGTAAACCTGCAGAACCCTGTCCATTAACATCCATGAACATAACAATGTAGACAGAAAGTTTATCTGGCTAGCTTAACCTAGAGTTTTTAATATAACAAAAAGAGTCCTGTCCTGACTAGATCACTGAGGACAAAGTGGGTGCATAAGCAAAAGTTGCGAACAAAGCTGATGGTGCCTGGCTATCAAATGATATAGCATCGGGGGTCTTAAAGGCTGGAAGACAATCAGGTGGCCATCTAACTAAGAAACAATGAAGCCCACAAAGAAGAAGCACACCAGCCGACCCAGACGCGAACACCGAAGACAAAGCGGGTGCAAGGACAAGTGAGATGAAGAAAGCTGATGGTGCCCAGTTGTCAAAATATATAGAATCTGGGGTCCTATAGGCTGGAAGATAAACAAGGGGCCATCTAACTGAAAAACAACAAAGCCCACATGAAAAATGCACACCAGCCTGTGAGATGACAAGGCATCGAAGATATCAGGTATCAGGCATCAAAGACAAAAAAAAAATCATAGCATTGTGAATGAGGGGGAGTTCAGATTGGGGACCCAGGGCCCATCTGGGGGAAATTGGACATCCCCTTGCAGAAGGGCTGTGCGGAGGTGATGAACCAGCCAGAATGTAGTGTAACAACGAAGAAACATACAATTTTCCTCTGGTTCTTGAATGCTTCCACCCCCCAATATCAAGATCCCAATTCTACCTTACATAACCGACTGGACAGGGTGATGTACACTGGCATGGATAGGAACTGGAAATACGGGGAATCCAGGACAGATGAGCCCCTCAGGAACAGTGGTGAGAGTGGTAATATCGGGAAGGTGGAGGGAGGGTGAGGGAGAAATGGGAAACAGATGACAAGGTCCACATGTAACCTCCTCCCTGGAGGATGGACAGCGGAGAACTGGGTGGGGAAGACATCAGATGGTGTAAGATATGACAAAATAATAATTATTTATAAATTATCAAGAGTTCGGGGGTTGGGGGAGTAAAGAGGGAGGATAAAATGAGCTGATGCCAGGGGCTCAGATGGAGATTGGGTGTTTTGGGAATGATGATGGCAGCATATGCACAAATGTGCTGGACACAGGTGGTGTATGTATGGATTATAAAGAGTTGTATGAGCCCCTAATAAAATGATTTTTTAAAAAAGGCCCAACCAGTCTTGGGTTGCAGAGTGTGTCTTTTAAAGGCTGAAAATTGTGCTCAAACAGTCCAGACCAGATATGTGCCCACACTGAAGACCTGCCCCAACCCGCCTCAGTGGCATACATAAAGTCACCAGACTCAACCCAGACTCTGAGGCCTCCCATCACCACTTGTCATTGAGTTGCCACGGAACCATCCTTACATAGCAGTCCAACCCGCTACCATAGAATTCCTCAAAAACACTTTTACCAATCACACAGAGAAAGATCACAGGGCCATTTGGTCTCCTAGAAACATGGCACCCAGTTTTTCCAAATTGTCATGCAGACAGCAATATACTGCAACACCCTAAACCAGAAAACAAGAAAAACAAAACACAACACCCAAGCTAATGCCTCTCATAGAAGAATCAGACGTGGATCTTCCACAAAAAGAAATCAAAAGGTTTCTTGGAGGAAATATAGGATATAAGAGAAGCAATTCTGATTAAGGATGCAATAATAGAGGGGATGAATGCCACGATAGAGGTGATGAAAGCCACACAACCAAAGGAAATATAAGAGCTAACAAATGAGATAAAAGAAGCAAAACACAAGATCATCGATCTCACCAACAGACTAGAAGAGTCAGAGAAGCTTGCTACCAATCTCAAGGAAAATAACACACACTTCAACAAACAGGAAGACAGTCAAATAGGACAATCAAAGAGGTGGAAGAAAACCTGAGGTCAATGACAGACACCATGAAGAGGAATAGTATTTAAATTGGTCTACCAGAATAATAGACAAGGAAGAAGTCAATAGTTAAATTAGTAAGGGAATTTCTGTAAGGAAATTTCCCCACCTTAATGAATGAGAATTAGACACTCATACATGAAGCAGAGAGGACACAAATTAGATTAAACCCCAGGAAGAACTCAACAAGGCACATAATACTTAAATTATCCAATTTCGAGGAAAAAGAGAATATTTTGTTAGCTGCATGAGAAAGAAAAAAGTCAATACCATGGTGCTCAGGCCTATCAACAGATATCGTGAAGAAGAGGAAAGAGAGGAGTGACATCTTCCAAATTTGAAAGAAAAAAACACCAGCTCGAGAATCCTCTACCTTCCTAAAATATCTATTTAGATACATGGCAAGATAAGAGTCTTCCAGAACAACAACAACAAAATCTCAAAGAATACGCCAGAAGACTTTCCATCGTGTGGAAAATCCTTGCTGACTTCCTATTGTCAGACCAACATCTGCCAAGCACAAGCAGAGGATCACTATGCAGCCTAACTACGGGGAAGCCAACACACTGATAACAATTGCAAGAGAATTGCCTCAGAGGGAAAAGAAGGTAAGAATGAAGCCCCCTATGCAAACACTACACACTGATATGAAGGGAGATAGGAAAACACCCAATACAAAAGGTATGAGATGAGCGCAATGAATCCACACATGGTGATAAAACTCTGAATGCCAATGGCCTCAACTCATCCAAAAAAAAAAGAAAAAGGCTAGCATTCTGGTTCAGAAAACATAGCCCATTATTCTGTTGTCTGCAAGAGACACTTCTTAAGTTTGCAGACAAAAGTAGACTAAGAACAGAAGACTGTTAGAAAATATACCAGGAAAATAGCAACTTAAAAAAAGCA
Organism: Tenrec ecaudatus; assembly: GCF_050624435.1. Lineage (NCBI taxonomy): Eukaryota > Metazoa > Chordata > Mammalia > Afrosoricida > Tenrecidae > Tenrec > Tenrec ecaudatus. The sequence goes on along the minus strand of NC_134548.1, from coordinate 102,726,963 downwards.
AGGGTTGCAATCCTAATCTCCAACAAAATTAACCTCAAGGTGCAAACCGTAGCAAGAGACAAGAGAGGCACTATATAATGCTTAAAAGATGAGTAGAGCAGGAACCAGTGAGCATAATAAATATGTAAGTACCTAACAAGAAACTCAGGACATTCATAAAAGAAACTATTCAAAGGATGAAAAAAGAACAGATTCAGCAATCATTGTAGGTGATTTTAATACCCCCCTATTGTAGAAAGATAGATCACTGGGAAAGAAACTCAGCAAGGAAGCTGTAGAAGTAAACACTACAATTAAGCAACTGGACCTGACAGACACTTATAATGCTTTCCATCCAAATGCAAAAAATAAATCACATTCTTTTCAAGTGCATATGGCTAATATTTGAAAATCTACCACATGCTTGGGCACAAGTCAAGCCCAAGTAAATTCAAATACATAGCGATCATTCAGATGCCTCTGTCAGTTCACTATGCCATAAAGCTGGAGATCGATAAAGCATGACCAGAAAAGCAAAGGCAAACAATTGGAGGATGAATAATGATCTTCTATGCCATGAATTGTTACTGGCCCTGATTAGAAAGGAAGTTTCTAGAAACTAATGATAATGAGAATACAATGTACCAAAACATATAGGATACAACAAAAGCAGTTATCAGTGGTAGCTTGATAGCAATAAGTGCATATATGAAAAAGGAAGAGAAACTTAAAACTGATACACTATCACAAAACCTCCAGAAACTACAACAGTGTCAATAGAATAATCCCTCCAATACCAAAAGAAAAGAAATAATAAAAATCAAGGCAGAGTTAAATGAGTGGGAAGACAAGAGAATATTACAAAAAATCAATCAACAGAATCAACAGACCACTGGTAAGCCAAACAAAGGAAAGGAAGGAACAATCATTAATAGCCAGGATGAGAGATGAAACAGGAAATCACAATGGACTCCAAGGAGATTCAAAGGATAATCACAAAATACTATGAAAGTTTATACTCCAATGATTCAACAATGTGGAGGACATGGAAAAATACTTGGAAAATCTACTCCTCCAAGCATTATCCCAGATAGAGGTCAAGAAACTCACCAGATCTATAGTGAGAAAAAAAATATGGCTATCAAAAAAGTATCAACAACAACAAAAAGTACCTGGACCGGACAGCTTCACAGGAGAATTCTACCAAGCGTTCATGGAAGAGCTGACAACAATCCTCTACGAATTACTCCAGAGCATAGAAAATGATGGCAAAATCTGAAATTCATTCTACAAAGCAAGTATAACTTTGATATCCAAACAGGGAAAGGATCCTACAGGAAAATAAGTTCAGATCAATATTTCTAATGAGCACAGATGCAAAAAACCTTAACAAAATATTGGCCAATATAATACAAAAATATATAAAACATATCATTCATCATGTGGGATTCATTCCAGGGATGCACGGATATTTTTAACATCCTAACTCCATCAATATTATTTACCACATTGATAAGAAAATGTATAAGAATCACATGATAATATCAATAGGTGCATAAAAAGTATTCAACAACATCCAATACCCATTCCTAATTAAGTCACTCAAGAAGAAATGAATGGAAGGGAAATTCCTCAAGTTAATACAATCTATCTATGAAAAGTTAACAGCGAATACCTTAGTCAATAGAGAAAAGACAAAAACAATTGTACTGGAAAAGGGGAACAGACAAGGAAGTCTCTTGTCCCACTTCTATTCAACATTGTACTGGAGGTCCTAGAGAACAACATAAGACAGCAGAAGGACATGAAAGGAATCCAACCGGGAGAGGAGGAAATGAAACTATCACTATTAACAGACAACATTATTCTATACATTGAAAATACCCAAATCTCCACAAAAGTAGTACTGACAGTGACAGATGATTATGGAAGAGTGGTAGGATACAAGAGCAACAACAGAAGTCTATTGGTTTTCTATATATATAGGACAAGACCATGGATGAGGAGATCAAGAAGGCAGGACACTTCACAATAGCTAAGAACAAATGGAAATATGTAGGGACATATTTAAACAAACAAACAAACAAACAAACAAAAAGACTGATAAAAGGAAAACTACAGGCCCTACTACAGGAAACCAAAGCAACCTACACAAATGGAAGAATACCCTATGCTCGTGGATTGGCAGATTCAATGTAGTAAAGATGTCAATCTTATTCAAGGCAGTACATAAGTTTAATGCTATCCTGATTCAATTCAAATACCAACAAACTTATTTAAATAATTGGCAAAATTGACCACCAATTCCATTTGGAGAGGGAAAAAGCTCAGAATTATCAGAGAACTCAAGAATAAGGACAAAGTCGAGGGCTCACTTTACCTGACTTTAACACCTACTACACAGCCACAGTGGTCAAAACAGGGTGGTGCTGGTATCATGACAGATACTCAGATTGATGGGAAAAAAAAAACAGAAAACACAAAAATAAAACCGTCAGCATATGGACAACTGATCTTTGACAAGAGTCCAAAAAGCATCAACTAGGAGATAGATGCCATCTTCAACAAGTGCTGGAAACAATGGATATCCACCTGCAGAAAAATTAAACAAGAATCTTACCTCACCTCACACATAACAACAAACTCAAGGTGGATCACAGATGTAGAAGTAAAACCCCTATCAGGAACATTAATGAAGGAATTGTGACACACCTAAGAACCTTGGCTCAGGAAATGCATGGACGAACTGCCATAGGGAAGGGTGCACACACAGGTGAACCTGACATCTACAAGTGGGATATACTAAGGGTAAAACACCTGTGGGCATCAAAATATTTCACCAAGACAGAAACAAGAGAATCCACAGAATGGATTCCCCCGCCCTGGGGAAGTGGGAAAAAGATCTGAAAAGAAGTTTAACTATGGAGGAGACCCAAATGGCCAGTAAACTTATGAGAAAATGCTCCCGGTCATTAGCCATCAGAGAAATGCACCCACGAGGATAGCCCAAATCAGAAAATCAGAGAGCAACAAATGTTGAAGGGGATGTGGCGAGATAGGAACCCTCATCCACTGTTAGTGGTCGTGTGCATACACACATCCTCTGTGGAAAGGAAACTGATGATATTGAAAGTAAATGGAAATTGAGCTCCCTTTTGACACAGCTATCTCTCTACTGGGCATATACCCAGGGGATGTAAGAAATAAACCACGACCAGTCATCTGCGTGCCAATGTTTATTGTGGCAGAGATCACAATAACAAAGAATTGGAAACCTAAATTTCCATCGATAGATAAGTAGATTCATAAACTGTGGCACGTGCACACAACGGAGTACTATGCATCACTACAAAGCACTGATGATCAGATTAAGCACATTGTATCATGGGAAGAGTTGGAGGAAATTATGCTGAGCGAAGTTAGCCAATCATAAAAGGAAAAGTGCAATATGAGTCCCCTGAGGTAAGTATAATCAACATAGTAGGTATAGAAGAAAAGCCACTTAACTGACTATATGGGTTGAGGTACACACAGTTGGGTGGAGGTAAGACTAAACAAGAGGTGATATATGTTATTCCAATACAAAGAATGGGAAAGGGAGAAAGGGGGAGGGAGAAAATGGGGTAGGTGGGAGACAATGGCGTGGAGGGAGTAGGATCCTCATTCACTCAAGGGGAGACTATTGGTTATGTCTCCACAGAACTGGGAGTGTGCATACAAAAATGACTATGACCTTGAGGGTAATGTGATCACATAGAGCAATGCATGAAAAGAGGTGGCTACAGGGCTGGCCCCCAATCAGAGTCAATCTGACCCTCTCCCTGGAAGTATGTTTTGCAGAGGATAACACTAAACCTACAGTTTGGGGCATGCTGGCATGCCATGCCCACATGAAAGCAAACCAAGAAGGAAAAAGAAAGACTGACGGTCTAAACCTTATACCGTCACAACAAGCCCAGAGGACGATGTCCATGCACAGAACGGCTAAGGCACAGAGAGGAATGTAGGGCTGACAACAGCTCAAGACAGGATGTCCCCTAACTGGAGCACACCACAAGAAAGGACAATACTGGGGACACGTGGCAGGGAGTTAGTTCAGTCTGAACACCCAACAGAGGGGAGAACCAAGAAGGGAATATAACACATCAGAAATGGGAGCCAAGTCAAGGCACAAAGCTCTTGATGATCCCCCAAATAGAATTCAGGCTAAGAGGGTCAGCTCTCAGAACTTCCCCAGGAGAAGTGGACAGACCTGGAATTATTGTATGCTTTTTTGTTTATTTTACTAGTTATTTTTATCTTTTTTTTCCCTTTTCTCATTTTATTTAATCTTTGGGTTCTTTTTGTTTGGTCTCTTTAATTGCTGGTTTGCCTACTTATATAAGATAGGCTTGGGGGGCAAGCTTGAAGAGAAAACAACAGGACCTACAGTCTGGGAAGTCATCGTGGGAAGAAGGAGGAGGGGAAAGGAGTGGTGAGTAAACAATGCCATAGACAGGGGAATAACCAGGGAAATAAAATCAATGATGAGGAGGATGTAGAGATCCTGATGGTGTTGGAGCAACAGCACTAGTTTAGAGGAATTATGAATAGTCAGAAGAAGGGTGAGCATGATGGTGGGGTAGGAGGAAGATAAAAGGAAACAGAGGAAAGATCTAGGAACCAAGGCTATGAATAGAGCTATAAGCATAACTGTGTACATATGTAAAGACATTAACTCATAAAAACAGAGATATTGGCCTATTTACACCTCTGCTTATACCCTCCCTCAATGCAAGAATACTTTGTGTACAAGCATTCTGTGATGCTCACCCTCCTGGCACAGTTGCTGAAGACAAAATGGATGCATAAGCACATGTGGTGAAGAAAGCACATGGTACCCAGTTATCAAAAGATATAGTGTCATGGGTCTTAAAGACTTGAAGTTTGAGAAGTGGCTATTTAACAGAGAAGCATGAAGCCCACATGGAATAAGCACACCAGCCTGCGCGATCATGAGGTGTGAACTGGGTAACAAGCTCAGAACGTATAAAGCAAAAAACAAAGAATACATATTTTTGAGAATGAAAGGGCCTTGAGAAGAGACCCCAAACCCATTTGTAGACAATGGGACATACCCTCACAGAAGGATCACAAGGAAGGGATGAGTCAATCATGGATCAGTATGGCACCTATAAAACACATAATATTCCATCTTCCTAGCCTCACAAACCCTTGATAACTTATACATTATTATTATTTTTTCATATCTTACACTGACCATATTTCAATGGCTTAATATGCATGTTAAAATTGGACGGCTGCAGAGTTGAACTTTGCACTACTTGAACAGCAAAATTTAAAAAAATCTGCTAGTCTTTCATAACTTTACTCCATAGTTGAACTGAAAATCCAACTTGAAAAAAAAACTATGAACATAGTCATGTGTTATGTCTTGCCTCAGACACAAAGGGGTGACACTTCACATTAAGGGTTGCTTTTGCTCAGACATCATATAGTGCTTGTGCAGATAAGAGCCCACAACAAAGGGGATCCAGGAAAGATAAACTACTCGGGGTCAACAAGGAGAGTAGAGATACCAGGCGGATTAGGGGAGGGTGTGGGGAGAAAGGGGGAATTGATCACAAGGATCAATCTATAACCCCCTCCAAGGGGGATGAATAATGGAAAAGTGGGTAAGGGGCTATGGAGGACGATGTAAGATATGGGAAAAGATAATCTATAACTTACCAAGTGTTCTTGAGGGAGGGCAAAGAAATGGGGAACTGACATCAGGGGCTCAAGTGGGATGAGAACATTTTGAAAATGATGATGGCGACACATGTGCAAATGTGCATGACACATTGGAGGAATGTAAGAGTGCCCAATAAAAGTATTTTTTAAAAAAACTTCATCGTGCCTTTTTGCGCTTTATTTGTGTAAAATATCAGAATCATGGTTCCAAAGTAAGTTAATGATACTTCTGTTTAAGAGAAAACTGTGAGAACCCCCAGTAGTTAAAGAAACAAATTATTGTTTTTGTAATTGAAATTAGAATCAGGTCACACCTCTTGTCTGATTTGGCAGCTGAGTACAACATGGCTAAGTTGACATTATCAACATTTTTGAGAAAAGAAATGGATTAAAGTGGCTTATGTAGCAACAGGTGTGAAATCATTAACCACAAAACAAAGAACCCTTACCATAGAAGAGATTGGAAAATTACTGTTAATTTCAATAAGTCAGAAACAACTTGATGGTAATAGTGTATCTAAGACAGTGATATGCGAGAAGGCTTATAAGTGTGATTTTGTGGCCTCAGTATCAATTGTTTGGTTTTCCATTATTTCTTATTGGAAAAATATGTTCAGGTCTCAATTTTTGTGGCATTTGAACACAAATTTAGAAAGAATTGAATTTGACAAGTGAGGTATGACTGTATACACAATGCAGGAAATGCCCGCACTTTTATTTCAAATAAATTGGAACACAGATACATGGTCAACTAACTGAAGGAATGTGTCTCAATAGAATGCATAAATTATTAAACAATATCATTAATGCCACATACAAATTAAAAAATTTTAAGAACTAATTTTAAATGGGTGCAGATAATTGCTAGAAATTCAAACTGGATTCAAGAGAGGTCATGGATACATTCCTGATTTCAGATGAGCTTTGTTTGAAAGCAGATACTAGATTTCTTTTCACTTGGATTTTACTGACTAAGCAAATATATTTGATTGTGTGGATCATAACAAACCATGGATAGCATTATGAAGAGCTGAAATTTCTTCAGAAATTTCCAAGAAAATTGTTCTCATGAAAAATCTGTATATAGACCAAAAGGCATCCTTTGAACAGAACAATTGAATAATCTATTTGTTTGAAATCAGAAAAGGTGGATATCAGAATTTTTTCCTTTCACCATACTTACTCAAAGTATATGCTGAGCAAACATATCAAGAAGCTGAAGTATATAAATAAAGAACTATCAAGATTGGAGGAAGACTCATTAACAACCTATGATGGCTTGTAACACAATCTTTTTTGCTGAATCAAACGGGATTTGAAGTGTTTAATGATGAAAATAAAAATCTATAGCTTTCAATCTGGATTAAACCTCAGCAACAGCAACAAAGTATCTCTAAGACTGTTCTAGTAGGCAACATCATGATATACAGAGAAAATACTAAAGTTACCAAGGGTTATATTTTGCTTAGATTCACATCCAACACTTATGGAAGCAGCTACCAAGGAATCAAATTACCTACCACATTGGGAAACTGTGCAACAAAATAACTATTCAAATATTAAAGGGAAAATATGTAACATTGAGGATGAAACTGCTCTTGATCCAAGCTGTGGTTTGTGTGCTGCCTCATATGCATGTTAAAGAAAGACAAAGAAGAAGTTTTGCCTTTGAATTATCATGTTGGCAAAGAACATTGAGTATACTGTGGAATTTCAGAAGAATGAATAAATCTCTTTTAGAAGTAAGGATGGTGAGATTTTTTCTATTTACTTCAGACAATATATCAAGAGTGACCAGTTCAAAGAAGTACATCATGTTCGGTAAAGTAGAGGGCCAGTGGAAAAAGAAGTCCCTTGATGTGATGGATTGACATGATGGTTGTGACAATGGGCTCAAGATTAGCAAGGAATGTAAGGATCATACAGGACCCAGCAGTGTTTTCTTCTGTTGTATATACAATACCTATGTGTTACAAAAGATTTTACAGCAATTTTGCCTTCATAAAAGTTTTTCCATTCACAACCCTCTCACTTGACTCCTATAGAATGTTCATCTGACCATGTTATCCCAGTTCTGTAAATAAACGCTTAAATAAAACTCCTAGATAAACATGTTTCCAATAGCCATTTTTAAGCACATAAAAATAATAGTAGAAACAACTAAAAAGATATAAAACCCTACTGACAAAGAGAACGAGAGCGGTAGTGCACCAAGTGGACATATTCAGTGTTAGCAATATAGAAAGCAAAGTGATGAATAGTGATTGACATCACAGAGGAGAAAAAGTGTAAACTTAAATATCTACGTGGGATGTCAATTATTTTAATATAATCATAACAGAAAGGCTCAGGAACTAGAAATCCTAAGTACTTTTGAAGACAATTTTATTGGTGGGGTAAACATTTGAATCGTTGAATGTATGATGTTCTTTATGTCATCTTACAGCTTATCAAGTCTTCTATCATTAGTGTTCAATGTGCAAAATATGGTCTTGAAAATGTTCTCAAAATTTAGGTGACTTAGACTCAAGTTCATAGTTTGGTTCTTTAGGAGTTATTTTCATTTTCTTCAGCATCAACGCAAACTTACATATTGACGGTCTGTTCTACAGACATGGTCTGTCCTCATTTTAAATGCTGATTATTAAATTTCTCCATGGTCTCTTCCCACAGATATAGTCCATTTATTTTGTGTATTTCATTTGGAGTAATCCACATGTAGAGTCACCTTCTGTGTTGTTGAAAAAAAAGGTATTTTTAATGAAGTTGTTGATCTCGACAAATTCTATCATGCAATCTGCAACTTTGTCTTTATCACCAACCCTATATTTTCCAACTATTACTCATTTTTTATTCTAATTTTGCATTTCAATCGTCAATAACTATCCATGCATCTTGATAGCATATTTGATCAATTCTTGACTGAAGTGGTTGAATGGGACTCTTCAATTTCTTCATCAGTAGTTTTAGTGTTTGTTGAACAAATTTGAACAATATTTGTATTGACTAGATTTTCTTGTGGAATAAATACTCTTATCATCCTATCACAGGATAGAATAAGCATTCTCCTATTACAGACAGCATTATAATTAAAGGTGGGTCTTGATATTTCCTTTTTGACAATGAGTGCAATGTCATTCCTCTTTAATCTATTATTCCCAGCATATTAAACCATGTGATTTTCTGAATCGATGTGGCCAACCCCAGTGCATTTCACTTCACTAACGTACCCATGAATTTCATCAATATTCCAACTTGATTTGAGTTTTTTCTCCAGTTTTTTAACTTGAGAAATGTATCACTTTTTACTTTCTAATTTCATATCCTCGCTAAATTTTATGAGAATACTTTATGTTGTGGAGTAGTGGTTACATTGGGCTGCTAACAGGTCAGTAGTTTGAAACCTCCGACAACTCCCTTCTTAGGAGGAAAGAGGAGGCTTTCTACGCTAGGAAACTCACAGGGGCAGTTCTACTCTGTCCTACTAGATTTCTATAAATCGCTGTCGATTTGTGGGCAGGGTTTTATTTATTTTTTGGTTGTCATTGTTTTTGCCTTCTTGCTACCTTTTGGAATTTTCTGTTCAGCTCTTTCACTTTATCTTCTCTACTTTTGGCTTTTGATACTTGAAGAACAAATTGCAAGTTTTTTTTATCACACATACTCTGGTCTTTTCTTTCTGTCCTTTAAAATGGCCTTTGATTTATCTATATTAGATAGTCTTGATGTCATACCACAACACACCTGCAATTATGTCATTAGTATTCAATGTGTCAAAGCTGTCCTTGAGGTGACCTCTAAACTCAGGGGTGATATTATGGCTCTTGTGCAATTGTATTGAATTTTCATGTGCGCAACCGAATTTTCATGTGTGCAACTGATGATCTGTTCCACATTTTATACCCAATCTTGCTACTCCCACTGATGAGTGCCCAATCTGCCAGGAGCCAAGGCCAACACTGAGTGCAAGATAAGGGGCAATTCTTTGGGGGAAATAATCTAGCCACATTGTGACAGGTTGATTGACATTGGACCACTTCCATCATGGAAAGGGTTTCATTTTGTTCTTTCCAGAATAGACACTTACTCTGGAGAAGGATTTGCCTTCCCTGCATTATTTCTTTCCAAACTACCATCCATGGACTTATAGAGTGCCTTACCCACCAGCATAATACCCTTCACAACATCAGCTCAGATCCAGAGACTCATTTCACAGCGAATTAGGTGGGCCAATAGATCCAAACTCATGGCATCTGCTGGTCTTACCTTGTTCCCGATCATCCTATAATAGCTTGATAAATCAACAATGTACTTATGCTGCCAGGTAGGTAGCAATACCTTTCAGTGTTGAGCAAATGTTCTCCAAGAGGTTTTATATGCTCTAAACAAGCATCTAATATATGACACTGGAGAACCACCCACTGTTAATCCTAGTGGCCCATTAGCAACATTTCTGCTTCATATCCCTGCAACCTTATGCTCTTCAGGTCTAGAGGTCTTCATTAACTCTGCCCCCTGCCCACTACTCCTCGTGCCTCTGGATCAACAGGCAAATAAAGGACTCACTCTATTGAGTTGTGTGATTGACATTGATTACCAAATAAAAGTTGAATTGATTTCACATAATAGAAGTAAAAAGGATATACCTGAAATCCACATTCATTGTGAAATAGAACTTTCCATGATTCATATAGCTGTATAATGCTTTCTGTGAAAGGATGATATCCATATGTCTACACACCAACCACTGAAGCCAGCCTGATGAAGTAGGTAGAATTTTTCAAATCTTCATCACTGGTTTTAGTCATTGGTGTGCAATTTTGACTAATCATTGATTCACTAGACTTCTTTGTATACATATAGAGAAATAGGGATATAGATAGATGATACATAGATAGACAGATAGATAAATAGATGATAGAAAGGAAGATAGTTATTAAGAAAATGGCTAACAGAATTATAAAACAGGCAAGTTCTTTCCTATGTCCCTAGCCTAGTGGCTGTGGACAAGTTCAAGGTCAGTATGTCAGGTTAATGGCTGAACAGATGAATGAATCCAACGTTATTTTCAGGCTGATGAAAGCTCCTGGCATCAGCAGGTAATGTGGCATGCTGTTGGCTTAAGTCCAAGGAATCAGAGGTTGGTGAGCCAGACACAGGATCCAGATCCAGCAAAAAAGCAAGCAAGCATTTCACAGTCTATACTTATACAGAAATTAGGTCACATGCCTGAGGAAACCTCTCCTGGCAGCAGCCCTGTAATGTGGTTGCCACCATTAGATCCACACGATTCGGCACCAGCCAGCCTGTATCTTCCTACATTCTACATCATTGAATTTGGTTGCATGCGTCTGAAGAGGGATTTATGGACTAGTATCAGATTTACGGACTTGAGTTGGAGGACTGGAATGTTTTCCCGATGTACAATTACTTCTTAATATAAAGGCTTTTCTTATACATATATCAGTGTCTCTAGATTTGTTTCTCTGGTCAACTCTGCCAAACACACCTTCTCTGAGAAATCCATGTCCCCCTCATGCCATCTTGGCTCGAATTTTTGGTAAGGTTTCCCTTTCAAGCTGATAAGAGTATCTACAGAATTGGGGTGACCTTAGCACAATTTTGTATGGTAGCAACTGAATGATACTCTCACTTGCCCTACAGTTTGAAAAACTCACCCCAGCTGAGGTGAGTCCTCCTCTGTCGAAGTTCTTTTTAAAGATGTACATACAGAGGGATTTATGTGAGTTTCATGCATACTAGGCAGGATTTCTACCTCATTGCTTAGAAGACCGGAAGTGAACATTACAGTCGCTGGGAGCAAGGGCTTACCTTCATTTTGCTGTTGATCTTACAGCACTGGATTCATACAATATTTGTGCGTTTGTGAGTAACTAATTTCACTTAGCATCATGATTTCCAGAAATCTCCATGTCAGGAGGTGTTTCATAGTTTCACTGCTGTTATTTAGGGATGTACAGTATTCCATTGTGTGCATGTATGAGTTTCTTTATTATTCTATTGACAGGCATTTGGGCTATTCCCAGTTTTGTGTTATTGTGAACTGTTCTGCAATAAACGTGGGAGACCATGTGTCTATTCACGTTCTTTCTCATATTTATTTGGGAGTATGCCCAGCAGAGGAATTGCTGGATCCTTTGTTATTTCTCTTGCCTGTGGTTTTCGGTATCAGTTGAATCCTTTCCACAATAATTGTACATATTTATAAGCCCACCAACAGCATATAAATGTTCTAATCTTTATGCCCCCTTCCCCACATTTGTTGTTCTCTGAGATGTGTGTTGTTTTGTTTTAGTTGAGCGATCTTCGTGAGTGTAAAATGTTATCTCATGATTGTTTTGATTTACATCTCCTGGGTGACTAGTGATTATGATCATTTTCTCATGTGTTTGTTAGTCATTCAAGTGTCACCGTTTGTGACTTGTCATGTATTTTGCTCATCTTTTAATTGAATTAGTTACCTTTTCTTATTGAGTTGTTGCAGAATTCAATAGATTTTAGTAGTCTCTCATCAATTACGTCATAGCTCAAGGCTCTTGTTTTACTCTTTCAATGAAGTCTTGATGCACACAAGACTTATTTTTAATATGTCCAAATCATTTATTTTGTCTTCCACTGTGTGTGCTTCCTTTATTATATTTGGTAGTATATGTGTATCCCACAACACACCCTTAAATTTGTCCCAGTTTTATTTTTGATGAATCCCATAGCATTGAGGATTACATTTAGGTCACTAATTATCTTTAGATTTTTTGTGCATGGGGAGAGAGATGGATCCTGTTTCATTTTCTGCAGATGGGGATCCAATTTTTCCAGCATAATTTAATAGAATTTGGTCCTTTGTCATAAATCAGTTGTCTATAGCTGGATGTTTTTATTTCTTGGGTTTCTATTCTTTTCCGTTGGTCTATATATCTATCATTATACCAGTACCTGGTGGTTTTGACTACTGTGGTTGTGTATTAGGTTTTGAGGTTGGATAGGTCTGTTGTGAACTTATGCTAGGTGTCTTCCCTCTCTATATGAAGTTAGTAAATAGTTTTTTTCCATTTCATTAAAGAAAAAAGTTGGGATTTGGATTGGAATTTTTACTTGTAGATTTCTTTGAGTAGTATTGATTTTTCATAATATTAACTCTTCTTATCCATGAACATAGGATAGTTTTCCATTTGTGTAGGCCACTTTTGGTGTGTTATGATAATATTCTATAGATCTTTTGTATAGGTTTTTTTGTTTCTTTGGGTAGATTTATTCCTAGGTTTTTTTCTTAGCTGTGGCTATGGTAAATGGTACTGTTCTCAAGGTCTTTTTCAGAGCTTTTATTGTTCATATATGGGAATCCAATTGATTTCTGCTTGATGATCTTATATCCTACTACTCTCCCAAACTCCTCAATTATTGTCAACAGTCTTTTGAGGAGTTGTTCCCTCTTATAAAATCTTATTGTCTGCAAATAGCTAAGACTTCACTTCTTCTTTGCCTAATTGTATTTCCTTAATTTCTTCTTTTAAAGATACAAATTTAACTTTATTACACTTTCATTCAAAGCTTGATTTTATCAAACATGAAAACATTTTTAAAGAGTTATATATCACAAAAAGTTAAGCAGTACAAACATCCATAGCTCCATGTGTACAAGTTATATAAATGAAAATCAAATAATTGGAAATGTTTTTAACTTAGGCACTATACTCAATATAAATTGTGGAAGGTCCCTATGTTTTATTACATATGGATTCTATTATTTATATTCTGGATTCTATAAAAAATTCTTAATATTCACACCTTTAGTCTTAATTTAAATTAAACATCATCATACTATATTCTGACTCAAAATGTTTGAGTTAGGAAGGTATTTAGCTTTATAGTAAAAGTTTTTCCAAATATAGTTAACACGTTTAAAGGAATTCACGTTAAAAAGCTGATGAAATTTGTTAGCTCACTCTAGATCAATGTGCAATATTCTTTTGTGCTAATCTATTTAGACAAATATATTAACAAGGGAATATCAAAATCTCATTTAAATTATGATCTCAAGTCCATGTAATGTTAAAATTGTTAAAAAAGAATTTAGGCACAGTTATTAAGAACTCAAACAATGAAATAAAATATATCAACATAGTTCATTTAGTTTCAGAAAACACATTTGAGAATTGCAAGTACACTCTTTTCCTCATTTAATCCCTCAATCATTGACAGGAATTTTGTAGGCCATCATGCTATTTACTTTGTGGATTGTAGTAGTGAATGAATAAAGACAAACTTCCACAGAAGTGCTAATGAACTGTCATCCTGTTACTTCCCATTTTTCAGGTACAACTAAATCTTTATCTGTATAAATCAATAGGTCAAAAGAACAGGAAACTTCTAAGAGTGGCAGTAATGATACTGTGACTGTGATCTGTCTTATCACTGAATGCATTTTATCTTCTATAGCTTTCTGGGATTTTTCTCAGGATGCATGGTCATCTTTTGCAGTCTTGTCACCCTCAATATCAAAGTGCCATCATTCACAACCTCACCATTTTCAATTTTGAGATGACTACCACCAGCTTCTGAACATTTGTATAACCAAGCTTCAACCTATTCCACCACATTATTAAGGTATTTTGTGAACTCAAGATCAGTAGTCACAAGCAAGGGCAATCCATATTTTTCCCTCAAGTAAAAGTTTCACAAGCAAGGTCAATCCATATTTTTTCACTTGAGTAAGTTTCTGATGGATATATGCCATGCTGATATAAAATGTTGTTAACGTCAAATGAGAAGAAGTAGACTACAAATTTGGTACTCCCATTGAGGGTGATGCCCTCCTCTGGGGTAAGCTGAAGTTCCATGGCTAGTTCCACAGAAGAAGATGGGAAGTTTCATAAGGTTAATAAGAACCATGGCAGTTCTGGTTGCAGTTCCCGACCACACATTCTTTTCTTGTTTTCTAATGGTTCTGGCTAGGACTTCCAGCACAATGCTGAATAAGAGTTGGTATAAGAGGCACGCTTATCCAGTCCCTGTTTTCAGAGAAAATGATTTCGGTTGTTCCCTATTGGGCGTTATGTTGGCTTTTGGTTTTTCATATATGGCATTTATTATGCTGAGTAGCTTCTTTTATTCCTATATTATTGAGTATTTTTATTAGAAATGGGTGTTGGATATTGTCAAAAGCTTTTTCTGCATCTATATGGTGGATAAAATTGATGCTTTTCAACTGTTGAACCATCCTTGCATCCCTGCTATGAATCCAGTTGGTTATGATAAATTATTTTTTGGTATGTTGTTGGCCAGAATTTTGTTAAATATTTTCGTATCTAATTTCATAAGGAATATTGATCTGTGGCTTTCTGTCTTTGTGGCATCTTTGCCTGGTTTTGGAATCAGGGTTATGCTGGCTTTATAGAAGGTGTTTGGGGTTTGCCATCTTCCTCTATGTTCTGGAACAGTCATTGTAGAATTAGTTACCGCCTTTCCCTTAACACTTGGTAGAATTCCCCTGTGAAGTCACTTGGTCCTGAGCTGTTCTTGGTTGGAAGTATCTTGATGACTTTTTCTATTTCTTCTTCTGTTATGGGTCTGTTCAAGTTTTCCATATCTGCATGTGTTAGTATGGGTAGATGATGCATTTCTAGGTATTTGTCTATTTCCTTTAGATTATCAAACTGGTTGGAATACAGACTTTCAAACTTTTTAGAGAATAGCCGTTCATAGTATGGTGTTATTCTTTTTATTTCATTTGGATCTGTTGGGAAATCTATCTTTTCTTCTCTTACTCTAGATATTTGCATCTTATCTCTTTTTTTTCTTTTGTTAAGTTTGCCAGGGATTTTTCAATTTTATTAATCCTTAAAAACAATTTAATGTCTTGTTGATTTTTCCATTTTCCAGTTTATTTATTTTTTCTGTGATTTTTCTGATTTCATTTCTCCTGTTATTTTAATGTGCTGCTCTTGCTCTAGTTGTTGGAAGTGTGTGTTAACTTGTTGAATTTAAATTTATCCTCTTTATCATATGTGCAATGATTTCTATAAATTGCTCTCTGATAACGGCTTTTGCATTATCCCAAAGGTTCTAGTGTGATTTGTTACAATAATTGTTTGTTTCAAATAATTTCTTGCTTCTATCACATTTTATTTTTTGATGAGTTTTAATTTACTGAGATTCAAACTTCATACAATTTTGGTTCTGATGATTAGGATGTTTGTAGCCTTCTTTTCTCTTTTGGAGTTATGGACCACGGACAAACAAACATCCCAAAAGTATTGGTCACTTCATTAAGGTCAACAATATTTTTTAAAGAATCATTTTATTGGAAGCTCGTACAATTCTTATCACAATCCGTATACCCATCCATTGTGTCAAGCACATTTATACATTTGTTGCCATCATCATTCTCAAAACATTTGCTTTCTAATTGAGCCCTTGATATCAGCTCCCCATTTGCCCCCTCCTTTCCCACTCCGACTCCCTCATGAAACCTTGATAATTTATAAATTATTAGTATTTTGTCATATCTTACACTGTCCCATGTCTACCTTCACCCATTTTTCTGTTGTCCATCCCCCAGGGAGGAGGTTATACATAGATCCTTGTAATCAGATCCCCCTTTCTACCTCACCTTCCCTCTACCCTTCAGGTATCACCACTCTCACCACTGGTCCTGAAGGGATCATCTGTCCTGGATTCCATGTGTTTCCAGTTCATATCTGTACTAATGTACATCCTCTGGTCTAGCCAGATTTGTAAGGTAGAATTGGGATCATGATAGTGGGGGAAGGAAGCATGTAAGAACTAGAGGAAAGTTGTGTGTTTCATCGTTGGGTCAACACTATTTGTATTGGACTGTTCTTCAATTTTATTTTCAGTGCATTTTAACTTGAAGGTCTTGTCATTTTGTCGTTATATCAGACAATGTTCTGCTGCTATTCATATTGTTTTCAGTAGCTAATTCCTCAGAAGTTAGATGACCTTTCCTAATCTGTTCTTAGTCCAGAAGCTCTGCTGAAACCTTTTTGCTATTGGTGACACTGTTGGTATTTGAAATAGCAGTGACATAGATTCCAGCATTTCATTAAAAAAAATGAAAATGGCTTAGTTAGTTGCTTTTAAGAAAAAGTAGTCTCTTTAGCATTTTTGCAAATATGTTTATCATGTTCTCCACCTTCATCACTCTACAGTCACAGACTTTGTCTACTTTTCCCTAAATGTGTTATTTTTGAATATTTTAAAACCTTTTTATAATCCTTCCTGACCACATAATTCCTTTCCCCAACTCTTTTTCACTTGAAAAATGTCAACACATTTTTATGGCTCAGTTGAATCATGATGCATTACATTACTTCTGATACCCTACAAATTGCAAAAATAGTTTACCTTCTATCATTTTATTGTATCCCAAGCAAGTCTTATAAACAATCCCAATGCTATTTCATTGTTTGGAGAACACAAATATCAAAGACATGGTTCTTTTACTTATGTAACTTACAGTATAATAAAGATATTAACCAACCAATACAAATTAATAATAATCTATAGCAGCTATATTTTTAATGACCCTTAATACCTTAAATTCCAAAGATTGTCCACATGGATATATTTGTATCATTTTATTCCAAAGCACATGAAACTATCAGTCTAAATTGTGATTCTCTACTACAATTGCTGCTGTCTTTGTTTTTGCAAGCTGTATGTGCCTCTTTGGGGCAATAAAATGCATAATTGACACTCAATCAATAATATATACAAATTTTCATTCTTATTAAACTAGTGTTATTGAGATAGAGATTTTCTAGAACCTATGACTTACTAAATCTTGTGTCTTTATTGGTGGGGCGTTTGTGAGCATTTTATATTATTGTACTTGGTGTTTAAGAAGGAGCAACAGATGGAAACCATATGTAATGGGTGACAACTAGGAGACCTAGGAGAAGTGGAAAACTTACACAGCAAATTTACAATTGTCTTTGTATTTTGGTAGGTTACAGAGAATGATTAGTGCATCATGGAAGTAAGATACTGAAAATTCACTCTTTGGGGAATTAAAATATAATAAGGTTTAGCTAAAAGATAGCTGGTTTATAACATGTGATGGAATTAAATTTTATATGAGTATGATACGTATTTTTATTTTAATCCTTTTCACATATCTCTGGTGCCAACTTGGAGGACATATTATCTTGACTGAATTAGGGAGTTGACAGCAAACCAAAACCATCAGTGGGACAAGTGAAGGTAGCTATCGCACTACTTTCCCCCACAACCATTTCAGAAAATTAACCTCTAAATGTAACTGAGGACTAAGTATAGTTGTGGCTTTTTTATGGATCAGTAAACTGATGAAATATGGTGAAGTTATGTGTGTGGGCCAATGATGTACAAGAAAGCATGCAATAAGCAGAAAATAAATTTGATCGCTGCTTCTCAACTTTTGATTAACCAGACAGCTATATCCCAAACATGAATTTCTATATAGAAGCATGAGTGAATTATAAACTAAAATCTGAAAGGTATTTTTTCCTGAAATATTATAGCTGTCATCCCAGGATCCTAGTACTGAGATAGTGGCAGGTTAAGATATTCAATTTATATTTTTTCAGGGAGCTCTTCATGGGCTGTCACCATATCAATGACAATGCATACAGAAGTGCAGGTGATTTTATAGAATTGACTGCCTGATATGTACAGCTACATTCTATAGCAGCTAGCAGTGTTCATCTGAATTTATTATTTGTCAAAATGATTACTATTTTCTGACATAATCTTTATTTTCTGAGATAAAAATAATCAATGGTGCATACTGTAACTTCCATTTACTACTTGAAGTTCTATCTTAAAGATCAAATCATCAAGACTCAAGAGAAATGACCTCAAAATAAAAAAATGATATGGATATAAAACAAGTGTTTTAAAAAATATATTTAAAAACTAAATATTCTGTTTCTCTCTTTTTCTTCCCATTATGTATTAAGAATCAGTTCATACAGCCATGAATATAAGCTATAGCCACTTTACTGAGTAAGATTGTAATCGAAAGAACATATAATGATGTATTTATTTTTATTCTCTTGCCTTTTCCATTTAGTGTCTATACACATTCATGCTTGTGCAGAGGCTTTGAGTGTATCTTCTAGAGGCAGATGCTCCTTCAGATTACACATGGAGAAAAGAGTATGGGAAATATTGATGATCATAAGAGGATATTTTTAGAAATGTGGACAGGGTCAGAGTATACTACATGGAGTTTTAATATCAAAGGGTGCCAGAATCTGAATCTTTGTTTGAATGAATAAATAGCTCATAGGTAATCTATGTTCTATGTATATCTAAGTGAAGTCAGTGGTGGCTCAGAGGTGAAATTGTTGCTTTACATGCGGAGACTCAGATTCAATCCTTGGCCAATGTATCTCATGTCAGTAGAGGTTTGCATATAGCTCTAATATTGAAGAACAGTAGTTGCATAATGGATTGTGTATTGATCTACTAATCAAAGTGTCAGTGATTTGAACCCACTAGCCATTTCATGGGAGAAAGATGAGGTTGTTCACTCCTGCAAAGGTTTAAAATTCTGGAAACCGAAAGCGGCAGTTCTACTCTACCCTATAGGGTCGCTGTGAGTTAGAATTGAATTGATGGCAGTTACTTAAATTTTAGGTTTTTTTTCCCCCTCAGTGTTCTACTTCTGAAAATATGCCAATTAAAACCCTTGGATTATAACTCTCAAATTCTGTTTTGTGTGGAGTAGCCCTGAGTTAGATGCTGACTTGAGGGAAGCTCACAATATATGACTAAAGGAATTACTTCAGAATGCATTCTTTAAGGACATTTCTTCATAATTTTAATGATGGCTGTGTAAAACTATGATCTTTCATTCATTTGAAAGCCAGCAATTTGGGAGACTACCTCTCTTAAGTTCTAGGGGCAAGGACCTGGAACTCAAAGCCAATTGTCATAGAGTACATTCTGACTCAGCACAGCCCATGGAGATAGGGGTTGAAATGCTCAGAAGATGACAGTAGGTGTTATTAAGTGCCTTTGAGTTATCTCTGATTAATAGAAACCCTGTATATGACAGATCTAAATGCTACACAGTCTAGCCCCATCCTCACAATTGTTGCCATGCTTGATCACATAGTTGCAGTCACTGTTTCAATCCATCCATCTAATGACAGAATGTATTTTTCATCAAAAAGAACATTTTATGATCTAGAAATGCAATGCAGTATGTGATAACCTAATATCAATAAGCCTACAAGGACAACCAGTTGATACAACCGTTATTCAAATATATGCACTAATTACTAAAACCAGTGATGAAGTAATTAGAGATTTTTACTAACTTTTTCAGTCTGAAATCAATCAAATAGGTAATGAAGAGGCATAATTATTGGTGATTGGCATTCAAAAGTTGGAAATAAAGAGGAAAGAGAGGGAGCTGGAAAATGTTGCCAAGTCTGACTATGGAACAGACCATCAATTGCTCATATGCCAGTATGGGCCTTAAAACTTTAGAAAATTGAAATAAGTCCACAAGAGCAAAATATGACTTTTAATACATCCCACCAAAATTTAGAGACTATCAGCAAACAGATTTGACACATTAAATATTAATGACAAAAGAACAGAAGTATTATGAGATGACATCAAAAACACTATGAACAAAGACAGCAAAAAGGTCACTAAAAAGACAGGAAAAGTGAAAATAACAAAATGTATGTCAGAAGAGACTCTCGAACATAAGAGTAAGCAAATAAATATACAGAAACTTTCAATTGCCATCAAGGTTGATTACAACTCTAAATGACCCTATACACTGTTTCTGGGGCTGTAAATCTTTACAGGAACAAATAGGATCATCTTTCTCCTGCGGAATAGCTGGTAGATTTGAACTGCAAAATTTGTAGTCGGTGTCCAACAGTTACTCAATTTCTCCACCAGAGCTTCAAACAGCAAATGGAAGAAATGATGAAATAAAATAACTGGACAGGAAAAGAAACCTTGAGAAATCAAAATAAAGATTTTTAAGGAAATGTACAGAGACTAGGAGTTAGAAAACAAAAGGGGTGTATTTCACAAGCTAAAAGAAAAGAAGGAAAAAATAAGCCTGGGGCTATAATACTGAAGAATTATATGGGTGATTATTTTTTAAATCAAAATAATATGTGTGGAAGAAACACATAGAGTCACTACATTAACAATAATAAGTTGATTCACAAATTTCAAGAGATGGTATGTGATCAATAAATGATGGCCTTGAAGGACAAAAATCCAAGTTTTATTAAAGGAATTTTTAACAAGTCACTAAGAATTGATAGAGTATCAAATGAAATGAAAAGGTTTTTTTCCCCCTTTTTTCTTTTAAAAATATACATCCCTGGAAGCACATCAATCAGAACTCAATGTCAATAATGCAGGAAGGCTCATTTACAATCTGAGCTATGCAGTCTTGCTTGGTGAAAGTGAGAAGTCCTTGAAGCACTTCTGGTGATCAAAGACTCCTTTAGTGTGGAGTATAGCCAGATATAAAGAAAACAAAAATCTCAAAACTGGACCAATACACAAAATTATATGATAAATTGAGAAAAGATTGACGTCATCAAGAATTTCATTTTATTTGGATCCTCAATGAACACTTATAATTGCAGCAAGAAAGAAATCAATGCATTGCATTGGGGAAATTTGCTTCCCAGAGGTCTTGAAAAATGTAAAAGAGCAACCGTGTGTGTGTGTGTGTGTGTGTGTGTGTGTGTGTGTGTGTGTGTGTGTGTGTGTGTTTGTGAAAGAGACAAAGAGAGAGCGAGCCAGGAGGGAACAAGTGTGGCCACAGGGGAGCACTAGCAGGACCTGCTAGTCACAGCCTCCTTCGCCACCAGCACCAAGTAGGGCAGGCCCATTTTGAGCTGAGACGAAGAGCCAGGCCAAAGATGCTATCAAGAGAACCAGTCAACTAAATCCATATGGAAGAAACACACACACTTGCTCAATAACAAAATTCAAATATGATGAGCTAAAATTATGAACACCCAATGGGTATACGGTTATGAAAGACAGTGGGAGCCCAACCCCCAGCTTCAGAGTAACCAGATAAAGCAGCTGGCAGTCCCCCATTAGCCAGAGGCAAAGTCTCTAACAGTCTTACTGTCAGAGATCATCGTAATCGTGATTATGCTGAATTGAACTCCATACTTGGTCTGCTGACTGCCCTGTTAATCCAACCTGATTTTTTTCTAGGTGCAAGTATCTCTTGCATGGTCCACGATGAAAATGTCTTCCCTGACTTTTAAAATATAGAGAGTGGTCTTTTCCTTTTTACTTGCTATTTGTACTTTTATCTTTATATTATAATTATTTTATCTTTATCACTTAATTTTGATTTTCTATGTTTCCATTGAGTTTCCCAGTTCGTAAAGCACAGAAGTGGATGCATAGAGATGATACTGGAAGCCAGGGTTTATAGGGGATGTCGCAGTGGGGAGTGGAAGATAGGGAGGGTGAGGGGTTTTGGAAAGCAAGGAAGGCAGGAGTGGGGAGTGCGCACGAGAACTGATTATGATTACACAATACATTTTAAAGGTGATTTAACCATGGGGGGTAAATGTTCTACAATTGTGGTGATGATTGTACAATTTTTCTTGATATGATTGAGCTAATGAATTGTATGATATGTTGATTAGGTGCCAATGAAAATGTAAAAGAAAAAGAAATCCATTGGGTAATGATAACTGACTACAATTGTAAACTAAACAAATAATGATGAAGATTTATTGTTAATAAAAAAGAGAGGCTTGACAGCTATGGAGAAAAAATACGCAAATGGGAAAAGTAGTGGGTGACTATAATTGATACCTCCTTATGAATATACAAGTGGGTCCCTGTGACAAAGCCCAAGGTTGATGAGATCACACATGCTTCCAACCCACAACCTTTTTAATCTTATTCTGATACCAGCTATCTTTTCCATGGTATTTAACTTCTCTGTTGGACTCGATAGTTCATTGCTCTCGCCACATAGATCTCACAAATAATAGTTAACAGGGTAAAAATGCTAAAGTTATATTTATTTTATCCAAAGTACCACTTCTCCATCTTGTTTCCAGTCATATCTCTCTGGGTCCCTTTAGCTCTGCCCTGCTTCAGTAAGGATAAGTGTTACAAAAGGCATCCCACTCCAAGCTAGCCTCCTGCCTGATGGCAGGTAGCTTTTCTCATTCTATTGGGTAGGGAGCCCACCTCCTCTGACTCATTACTTCAACACTGCTCCTCTGCAATCTCATGGTCTCCCAGAGCAGCTGATCTGTTCTCTCTGATCATCTCAATGCTATAGTGTCTGGTGTCAATGTCATTTCAGGCAGGGATCTCACACATGCTTCACTAATGGTTCTTCTTTCTTGATGGTTATGGGACTCATGCTTCTTCTTCTAAGATGACTCACTTTTATACCAAGCAGAATGGCAAGAATGACCAATCCCTAAGTTAGAGCCGTCTACACCTTATTTGCACCCAGTGACTGGTTGGGTGTTACAAAATCTATAGGTAGAAGATCCATAGCAAGTAATTTCAGTTCATCACACATACTTAATATATGCACTAGGAAATACAAACACTATGTGATTTACTGTCTTGCAATATTGACTGTATAGTAGTGGTCTTGGAGAAAAATCGGGCTTTCTACTCCCAGAAAGAATTATAGTCTTGGAAACTCACAGGGGGCAGTTCTACCCTGTACGTATGAGTTAGCATAGACTTAATGGCAGTGAGTTGGAACTGAATCTATAATAATGGTGTTGAAACTGTGGTTGAAACTGAACCCACTATATCTTCACAGAATACTTGCATGTCTTATGCTACCACTTTCAGAACATATTTTATAAAGAATACATTTTAAAAACTCACTGCCATTCTGTCAAGTCTGATTCATAGTGACCCAATAGACTAGAGTAGACCTGCCTCAGTGAATTTTCAAGACTAACTGTTTACATCAGTAGAAAGCCTAATCTTTCTCCCATGGAGCAGCTGATAGTTTTGAAATGCCGATCTTGTAATTATTTGCCCCAAACATAGCCCACTACTCTACCTGGACTCTTTTTATAAAGTATATAGATTTCTAATCTTTCCAGACATGTCTACATTTTCAAAGAGGGTGTGTAGAGAATGATTTGTGACACTATTTTTGAGCAAGCGATTTTTAACACAAGTGACAAAAGCTAAAATTGTGACACGTTGTACATATAGTCTGTTCTTGAAAATAAAGGAAAACATGAAAACTTCTAATATCTATTTTCTAAGATCACCAAATACTTCAAACCTAAAATATAATCCAATTTCATTTCATATTGTGTCATTTCCTTTCTACTCTGGAGATGAGTCCTCAAAGTATAGATGACAACTGGTTACTAAATTAGAAATCACAAAGTAGATTTATAGAATTGTTTCTAATGTTTGTATTCTTTTCTAGTCAGAATGCCTCCTAAAATTTGTTATTTATTTAATTAGTTTGATTAAAAAATTAATAAATCATTGTTCCTATGGTAAAGCAAATACTTAATCAGGCAGCTTCTGTAAGATGCTGATTTTGAGTGTCATAATACAGTGTAAGAAAAATATTTCTGTGTAAAAACAGTGTTGTTGGGGATACACAGTATGGGAGGAGCAGAGTTACCATGGGAACTGTAATCCTGAATTTCATTATTTGTCCTGTGTGATTATAAATGTAATGCTGTAGGAGGATTGTGTGTCCTTTTCCTTTATTTTGAGAATGTTGTATTTGTGAATAAACAAGAAAGGATATGACCTGAATTTTCCCACACAAGGAGGATCCACCATTGTCCAGAAAGGTAGAAGGAAATAAAACAGTAAATAAGGGGAGAATTCTTTAAAAGTGTAAAAGTTCAGCACACTGGCAAGTTTTCACTGTAGAAAAAGATTGAAAGCTGATTTGAACTTTGACTTCATTTGCAGCCAAGGATTTCCAAAATGATTTGAAATGGGCCCAGAAACCTCTCAATATTGCAAGAAAAAGACTCCAGAAAAATATTTGTGACCATGAATTAATTTCAGGGTATACCAGACAGCTAAATTTAGCATCAGAAATCAAGCAAGCTCTCTAGCTATACCTTTTCAAGAATTTAGTGAAGTGCAACTTATAACAATGAAGTATTAATATAGCTGTCTAAGAAATATCAGTAGTGGCCTTTGTGTGCAGCAGTCAACATATAAATTGATTTGTTCTGAAAACAAATATAGAGTCAAATATTACTATGAAGTTGCAAGTTTACATACATGGTACTTATGGTCTACATATCATTTATTTTAATAGAAAAAGCAATATAAAGTCAATTAATAGAGTATTTTATCTAAAGTTCCAAACATTTACATGTCTCTGAAGAATTGATTATTAATAGCCCTTTAATAGTGAGTAATGTCAATGATTAAAACACTCAGCTATTAAGCAAAACGTTGGAAGTTCAAGTCTAAACTTAGATGCCTCAGAAGAAAACCGAGTGGTCAACCCTTATATACCTATTATCTATTGAAAACCTTATGGAGTTCAGTTCTACAGTGGCATACATAAGTCAAAACCAAATCGATGGAAATTAGACTTATTCAGTGTATGCTATGAAAGGCAATAGAGATTTTTAGGCTGTGCCAATATAAGCAACAGAACTATTAAAACAATGATCTTCATTGTGTTCACTGTGTATTAAACAGTTGATAAGGTACATAAAACCCATTATATACACTGAACACATAGGTAAAAGTCAAATACAGCTCAGAGTCCTTCTGAAGGAGATTTAATTTAGTCATTTCTGTCTAAATGTACGTGGCTTAGAATAATATGTTGATGATTATTATTAAAGACACCTTTATGTATTCATTTTATTTACAAATAAAGATATTGCATACCTAGAGTCATTCAATATAAACACCAGAGACTCCCAAAGGTGTCTTTTGTACTGCGTACAAAATAATATAGGTATGTAGGCAGGTAGATGAAAGATAGATAATAGGTGATTCATAGACAGTGATCAAGATGATAAATAAGAAAGAAAATGATGAATGGAATAAACTTTCAAAGTGATAAAGATATAAGTAAATTAAAAAATTACCATATATACTCAAGTATAAGATGACACGAATATCAGCCAAGGCACCTAATTTTACCACAAAACTGCACTAAAAAATGCTGAAAAACTTGCCTTATCCACAAGCATAAATGGTAAATGAAATTTGCCACTCAGATCATGGAATATTAAAAACATAATCACAGAAAATATTGGATAATGGAAAAAATATCAAACGTTTGAAAGAGTCATCATCAATAGAAATAAATGATCTATTTTATGATTAATTAATTCAAATGTCAAACATCAGTCAAAAGCAATCTCTGTATTCTGTTAAAAAGAAATAGAAAAGTAAAGGACCTAGTTTTGGTCAACTTATGATAAAGTATGATTTTAAATTATATTCATAAGAGATATGCAGCCATCACTACAATTACTTCCAGGACATTTCTTCTTCCTTGTATTCTTTTTTGTTAGCGCTCTGTTTCTTGCCAGCATCCCTTGTCATGACCCTTTGAATCTATGGATCCAATTGTGGACTGAACTATTGAAATGTATATTATGCGATTTTTATGTAGGTGATACTGTTAAAAATAGATAAACTAATTTTAAAAAGTGAGCTATTCTAGATAAGTAGGGTGTGGTGAAATGTACAGTGGCTTCCATTTATTACTCAACACCTAACTCACTAGGCAAACCAATAAAAACAAGCACAGACTGAAACCTCCGAACTCTAGTTAAGGTGTTGGTAAATATGTAAACAAGGGAGAGCAAAAATGGAGTTGGTCCAGAAGCTGGGAGAACCCATTCATTAATATCTGGAGCACTTACTTAATGCAGTCATTTGAGCACAGCAGTATCTCAAACAAACAACATAGAATGGGAGTATGATAGTTAAGATTTTATGTTCTGTTTGGACAGGATTCTCAGTGGTTTGGTAGTTATGAATAGTAACTTCTCATGATGCAATCTAACATAATTGTCTACATGATGCAATCTGCTATGAGCAACCAATCTATTGAAAGGAAATTTCTTCAGGATTATGGACTGCTTCCAATAGAAGTGGACAATGTGGAGATGTTTGCTTGCTTTTGGTTATCTCTGGATACTGCATTTAGCGACATATACAGAATAGTAAATTAAGACATTTATCAATCAAGAATGTTTCACTCAGCAAAGCTGTCAAACAAATGTGAGGAAGAAATCAAAATATTCCCAAATAAATGTAAGCTTTGGGAAGTAGTCACAACCAGACCAGCTTTGCAAGTGTTACTCAAGGGAGTTCTCCAAGTAGAAAGGCAAGAACATTAAACAAATACTTAAATCTATACACAAGAGTATCATATACTTTGGACATGTCAAGAGATAGCAGGCCAGAGAAGGACACCATGCTTGGTAATGCAGAGGGGCAGTGACAAAGGGGAGGCCCTCAATGAAAAAGCGGATGAACACAGTGACTGCAACAATGGGCTCAGGAACGGAAACAATTCTGAAGACGGTGCAAGACTGGACAGTGTTTCCCTATGTTGTACATAGAGTCACTGTGGTTTGGAACTGACTCAATGGCACCGAACAACAACACAGACAAAGGATTGGGGAAAATAAGAGTGGGATAGGGATCACTTAGAACAGACAAAATAAGTAATCATAAAAGTCAAATATGAATACCAAAAATAGACTTTGGGGCCAGGTTATGGCCCCCATCAGACTCAACCAGCAAGCACTCATACTTTTGTTGTTGTTTTTTTCAGTAGTTGTTTTGTTTGGCTTTCTTTTGTATTTGAGCTTGTTATTGTTTTGCATGTCTTTCTAGATAAGATAGGCGGGATAAAAAATCCAGAGGAGAAAACAGTGGGACTGATGGTTCTGTGGGGACACAGGAAAGGGGGAGTTGGGGAAAGGAAGGAGAGTGCCAGCAAACATAGGAACAAGGGAAACACAAGTGATCTAAAGTTGATGGCCAGGAGGAAGTAGGGAGACTGGTGGGGCTTGATCAAGTGCAATGCAGCCAAGAGGAATTACTGAAACCCGAATGAAGGTGAACATGATAGTGGGACAAGAGGAAAGTAAAGAGAAATAGAAGAAAAAAATAGGAGACAAAGGACTTTTATAGAGGTCTAAATACAGGAATTTACATATGTCAATATATTCATATATAATGAGAGGGAAATAGTTCTATGTACATATATGTATATGTTGAGTATGGAGGAAGCAGACATACATTGGACCTCTACTGAACTACTCCTTCAACACAAGAACACTTTGTTCTAATAATCGGCATTCTGTGATACTCACCTTCCCAACATGATCGCTGAAGACAAAATGGATGCATAAGCAAATATGGTGAAGAAAGCTGATGGTGCCCAGCTATGAAAAGATATAGCATCTGGAGCCTTAAAGGCTTGAAGATAAACAAATGACCATCTAGCTCAGAAGCAACAAAGCCCACATGGAAGAAGCACACCAGCCTGTGTGATCATGAGGTGTCGAAAGGATCAGATATCGAGTATCAGAGACCAAGAACAATATAACATATCATTGTGAATGAGGGGGAATGTAGAGTGGAGACTCAAAGCCCATCTGTAGAAATTGGACATCCCCTTACATAAGGGTCACAAGGAAGAGATGAGCCAGTTAGGTTGTAGTATAGCACCGATGAAACATACAACTTTCCTCTAGTTTTTTTTTTTAATGTTTCCTCCCTACAACTATCATGGCCTCAATTCTACCTTAAAAATACGGAGAGACTAGAGCACATACACTGGTACAGATAAGAGCTCACAACACAGGGAATCCAGGACAGATAAACCCCTCAGGACAAATAATCATAAGGGGAAGGTGGGGGTAGACTGTTGGGACCCAATCACAATGATCGACATATAACACCCTCCCAAGGGGATGGACAACAAAAAAGTGGGTGAAGGGAGACAGCAGTCAGTGTAAATCATAAAAAAATCCAATAATTTATAAATTATGAGAGGCTCATAAGGGAGGGATGGTGGGGGGGATGAGCTGATATGAAGGGCTCAAGTAGAAAGAAAATATTTTGAAAATGATGATGGCAACATATGTACAAATGTACTTGAAACAATGGATGGATGGATGGGTTGTGTTAAGAACTATAAGAGCCCCCAATAAAATGATTAAAAGAAAACAACAACAAAATCAAATTGATGACATTTTCACAGAATACTCTCAGGATTATAATCTTGCAAACAACACAACATAAAGTTTGTAAGTAATTAGAGAAAAGGAACCCTATAGGATGGTAATAATGGAAAATCACCACCGAAAATGGAGAATGAGAAGCCTATTAGGAATAGAATTAAAATATTGAAATTGTATATTATGTGTTACTCAGTGAACATTCTCACAATTTTAAATTAAGTAATGTTATATGTGTGGGAACCACTAAGAAATCACTGAACACAGAGTATACATAAAAAATAAAGAAAGCATAATGTTTATCACAAGAAATCAGCCAAATAAAATAAAAATCACCATAATAATACAAATGCACAATATTAAAAAGCAAATAGAATGAGGAAAATACCTAGTTTTCAATAATATCCTTAACTGTAAATGGTTTAAACTACAAATGCAAAATAAAAACAAAATGAAACAAAAACCTTAAACAAGCATTTAAAACAAAAAAACACACCAAGATTCATTATTTTCCTGTCTACAAAAAACATAGCTTAGACATCCTCTAAACCCACTGCCATTGACTCATAGAGACCCCATATAACAGTAGAATTCTTCCTTCGAGTCTCACACTGTAAATCTGTATTAGAGAAGACAGCATCATCTTTCTCCCATGGAGTAACTGGTTGCTTTGAAATGATGACCTGGTGGTTAGCACCCCAATGTTTAGTCAACAGCACCAGAATACAAAAAAGAAAAAGGATGAAAAAAAATGTTCCATGAAGCCCGTAGATAAAATGCATTTTAAATTGAAATAGTTTAAGTTAAGTATATTGGATAAAGAAGGCCAGTGCTTAATAAAAAAGGGCCAATTCCACAAGAATACATAAACTGTATATATGCACATAACAACAGTACTCCAAAGTACATGAAACAAATAATCATTAATATGAAAGGATAATAGATGCCTCTACAATATCAGTAGGTGACTTTAACACTTATTTTAATTCTAGATAAAAATGAACCTCATTCCCACCGAGTTAATGCTCACTCATAATGAGCCCCTCTGGAGGTCTGAGACTGTAACGGTTAATAGAGTGGAAAGCCCAGTTGATCTCCTGCGAAACTTCGGGTGGTTTTGAACTGCCTACCATGCAGATTGCAGTCCAAATGCATAACCATGGCATCACGAGGGTTCCTTCAATTCTACAGAGCACATATAAAAATAAAATTGCTAAATGCATTGAGAACTTAAGGAAACCATAAGAACATGCAAAATAATAGGTATAGATGGAACACTCTATCACATCAATAGAAAATGCCTATTTTTCTAGTACATGTGGTTCACTCTCTTGAACAGATTATACACAAATCTCAACAATTTAAACCAATTGAAATTTTAGAGAAACAACCTATCAAATAATGATATGAAG
This sequence comes from Tenrec ecaudatus, assembly GCF_050624435.1. Lineage (NCBI taxonomy): Eukaryota > Metazoa > Chordata > Mammalia > Afrosoricida > Tenrecidae > Tenrec > Tenrec ecaudatus. The sequence continues at coordinate 102,696,605 of NC_134548.1, read as the reverse complement.
TTTGAAATAAATAAAAGAAAGAAAATAGGAAATGAAGAGAAATTAAATATCACTTTAAAAAATCTATTGGGCTATGGAGGGGGAAGTGAAATATTAAAATCCCTAGAATTAAATGAAAATTTAAAACATGACATCTCAAAAACCTTGAGGCACAGCAAAAGTAGCACTCAGGCAGAAATCCATAGCAATAAATGCTGATAATAAAAAAGAAGAGAGATCACAAATAGTTTACTCATACTAACAACTCCAACATATAGAAAAGGAAGCATAAAGGGAGCCAATAGATCCTAGTTGTACATATGTGATTTTCCGTCCTACAAACAGGAGCCCTGGTCTTATAAGGGATTATATGTTGGGCTACCAAATATAAGGTCAGTAGTTGGAAACCACCACTCACTCTGTTAGAGAAGGTTAAGGCTTTCCATTGTGATAAAGACTTACAATCTTGGAAAACCACAGAAGCAGTGAGTTATCCTGAAAACATATCCATGCATATAATAGAGCATGTCTAGTACAAAGTTATGGAAACTTCTTAGGGAATCAGTGACTGAACTTGAGGGCTCAGGATAATAGTCGGGCATATTAAGATAAATTAACATTACATAGTCTACAAACACAATGTTCTAATGTTCTAAATTTCACTTTGGTTAGTAGAGACTCCGATGTTAAAAGCTTTTCAATGGTCATTTAAGGTGCAACTAACTATTGGTCTCTTTCTGCCCAGAAAAAAGAAGGGTGAAGAAAAGACATACGGAAACTAGTCCAGTGTCTTAACTGACCACATGAAACTCAGCCTCCACGACTCTGGTACCAGTATTAACTACATGGTACCAAGCTACCCCTAAGAGCTGCTCTGAAAGCTACTACATTAGGAAGTCCTGCATAGAGTAAGTCAAATGTAGAACAAAACTAAAAATCATGGAAAATGCCAGACTTACTGTTTGGATAGAATTGGTGGAATCCCTGCGTGTATGGTTCTTCGTCATCTTTTCTTCAGACCTGGAGTTGAAACCATTCCTCTAACTCAAATTTCAACTAACTGATAGAGAAGTCTATAAGTTTAACAACAACATTAGGGAGGTGAACACTCATTAAAGTAATTAATTATTTGAGATCAATGGGTACATTTGCCCAAAGACAACATTCCAAAAGCAGGAATGGGTAGGAAAGAAGGAGGAATTGAAAGAGGAAACAAAGAGTAAGTAGCCTAAGTGCTATCACATGATGGGGATTGCAAACAATGACATGAAACAAGGTGTGAATGAACTTCTACATGGTCAGCCGGTTTGCTTCACAAGCTTTCACCTAAATGACAATAAAAAGTGCAAAAGAAACCCCTTTGGATCACAGTGGTTCATTACACAAATCATCACAGAGATGGCTCAGGTTAAAAAAAACTGCATATATGTGGAATCTCATAGTTCAAACTGTGTTCAAGATAAACTGTAAATTGTACATGATTTTTTTTTTTTTTTTACAAAATGGGGGTTGTCACCACGATGTCAATCGAGGGTCAACTCTAGGTTTCCAGGAAATCAACTGTCTGTGTCTGGAAGAAAGAGTGATGAAAATCAAAAGCACATGGCTTAATTAGTGGATGCACAAGAATGGACTAATAGACCATGCAAACATTGGTCTCCATGTCTCTGAGGGTAGAACTTGATGGTGCCCAGCAACCACAGCCAACTGCTCTGGAAGTGCTCATATTAGAAGGTCCTGGATAGAGGGAGAGGCATATGTGAAAAAATATTGAAAATGATAAAAGAAACAGATTGCCGACCCATAGGGACTAGTGGAACCCTCAAGACTAAATTCATCCTGATAGTTCAAGTTTCAGCCAAACAATGGACTGGTTTATAAGGGAAACAAGAACACTGGGAGGTATGCTCAACTTTTAATAATAAACTATTTTTAAACCAAAGGACAGCATTTATTCAAGTGAAAAGTTCCGAATGATTGGGAAAGAAGGAGGAATGGAAATAGGACATGAAATAAGTAATGCAATGTTGAAGGGACTGCTATGAATTTAATGAAACAAAATGTGTATGTATTATTAAATGCAAACTTGGTGATCACCTTTCTAAAGTTTAACCCAATTCATAATATTTTAAAGGACTAAGGAAATATCTGAACCAAAATAAATAAAATAGGCATTAGAAAATCATAGACCAATAAAACAGAATTTGATTCTCTGAAAGTTTCAAATAACTGGATACACTTAGAAACGCACAGAAAAGACACAAGAAAAAAAAGAGATGTTTAAAACTGATTGTTTTTAATACAATACTGCTTGATGTGATTGAACTGTGGAATGATCTGTATTAACTCCCAATAAAATGTGTTTTATTTTTTGAAGGTGAAGTGTTTCGCCAGCTGTTGTACAGATTAAAAGAACATGAAAGAAAAAATAAATAAATAAGAGATGAAACTGGAGAAAAGTACAACTACTCCATCCGAGATAAAGAACATCATAACATATTAAAATGAAAAAAAAATACTCTAATCTATTTGAAAACCCAGATGGTATAGTTAAATTCCTAAAGCACAGTTTCTTCCAAAATTAACAAAAACATAAATAGAAAATCAAACAAACCCATTCCAATAGAAGAAATTGAAATTGTCATTTAAAACAATGCCGACATTAAATGCCCAGGACCAGATGGCTACACTGGGGAAGAAAAGTTGGTACCAGTTATACTCAATTTCCTGAATAAATATAGAAATGGAAGCAGTATTACCAAACATTCCCTTAAGTCATCATAACCCTTAAACCTAAATTAGGCAAGTACATTAGAGACAAAAGACGATGTCAGGCCTATATCCTTTATGAACATTGATGCAAAATTTTTCAAAGAAAATTCTAGCCAAAGAGTTCAGCAACTTATAGAAAATATGGTTCAATTTTGTAAAATAAATCAATATAATCCACCACATAAATAAAACAAAGGAGCAGAACCATATGATCATATCAGTTGTTTCAGAAAAGGTATTTATAAATCCAACACTTTCTTTTTAACATCTTTATTAGAACTTCATCTAAATTTATTACAATTCAATAATTCAATCATATAAAGAGGAGTTTTACAATTATCACATTTAATTCTAGAACATTTTATTCTTCTTTGTGCCCACTGTTATTCATATATTTTTTTTCTAATTGTGGCAAAAACATACATAACAAAACAAAAATTGGAGACAGTTCCACAACTTCTATATGTATAATTCAGTGTCATTGATTATATTCTCTGTGTTGTTTAACCGTTATTACTATCCTTTCTAAAATTATTCCACCACCATTATTCCACCACCAGTAACATAAGCTTGATGCCCCCTTGCAACTCTTTTTCCTTCACCAATGGTAATTATTGTTCAAATTCAGTTTCGTTTTTTCTTTTTAAGTCGTTTTCTTGATATGGTATTCACATATCATACACTTTAATGGTTAAATCGCCTTTCAAATAGTTGTGCATATATCATCCCGATCAGTTCTAGTATTCCCCACCATCTCCCATTCATTATTTGCTATCCAAATCCCCTTGCCCTTCCCTGCTAGACCCTTACATATCTCCCATAAATCATTGCGTAAGTTATTTTTTTCTATTCATTCACTCATTCTGTTCCTTACGAACTTGGAAACCCAAACAGAAGCAATAAGAAACAAAACAGTAAAAAAAAATAATAATAGCAATATAAAGACAAAAATCCAAATGAAGCTTAAAAAAAAGATCACCATCAATATTTAAAAGGACAGATAAGAAATTTCTGTTGTGGAACAGGTGAGAAATACTTGAGCCCAGAGCAAATTCAGGTGGGGTTAAGAGAGAGGTCAACTAACCAGTCTCATAATATATCATGATTGCATCCACCATAATCAAGTTTACAGTCATCTCTGTCTGAAAGTAAAGCTGTCTGAGTGCTTCAGCTGTGGTGAGAGATCTGCCAGAGGCTCAAACTGACTACTCTGAAAATGGGGTTGGGGTTCTCACTGGCTTCCATAACCTTCTTCCAATTGAATGTTCACAATTTAAGCTGAAACTTTTCCATTCATCAAAATTTGGAGTTTCTTATTGCTAACTTTGGATCACACAGACTGGTGTTTGTAACACAGTTTCTTGAATTACAAAAAAAGAAACAAAATAGAAATAGAAGGGAAACTTCTCAACATAGCCAAAGGCATATATGTAGAACCAACTGTCAGCATTTTACTTAATGGAAAAAGAATAAGAACTTCCTTAGAGGATGGCAACGAGACACAGATGATCATTATTACTTCCTTTATTCAATATTGTACCCAAAATCCCAGTTATACCAATAAAGCAATGTAAGAAAAATATTTTAGGAAGAGTAATACAAGATTTGTCCCAATGAAGTGGTGATTAAAGATGTCTCAAATATTTGACTTTTCCAAAATGCTATGCCGCTGCATTATCCCGAGTAGTAGCCATCACTAGGTATTTTCCCTCACATCCCTGAATTCTGCAATTCAATATAATTTCTCACAAAACTAATGAACTGCCAAGAAAATAGGTAATGTGGTTGTGGAGGCGATTCAGCCCTAATTTAGAAGTTCAGACGTCTTTCTAGAGGATTGGTTCACAAATTCCGTTGGCCTACCACTCCCAGCATTACATATGACCCAGTATAAATGGTAAAAAGCATTTTTTTGGCAACCCCCCTGGTTCATTCCAGCACCCGTTGTTCCACAGCATCCTTCTCGTCAGTATGCAGGAATTGGTAAATCAAGTCAGATTACAGGCTAGAACTCAAGTCTCAGGAGTAAGCAGTAAGGCTGAGGCAAGACAAAGACAGGATCTAGAGTAAGATAGTGAAATTTACGAAAGTTACTTATTGCAGGTACTCAAAACATTCAAAAGTGAAACCAAGCCTTGCTTGTTTACCCAAATACAAAAGCATACTTGGACTCACATAATGGCTATTTCAGTCATAGGCCAGCAGTATTTTAGGGAAGTAACTAGTGTCTGATTAGTAGTAATCTTCTGAAAATACTCAGTTGAGAAGGAGTGGTCCCAAGGATGGACCCTTGGCCACATCCAGGGATTTGATTATGGTGTGGTGTTGGCCTTCATTTATCAAAATCATTGATAGAGAACACACTGATAGCTTCTGCGCATTTTAGGAAGGTTATTTTTCATATTAGGCAGTTCTATGACTCTAGCCTCTGATTTTTCTTGATTAAACAGGCAGCTTGTGCTTTGCCTATTAAGGGGAAAGCTACAAAGCAGAAGTTAGTTCTTATTTTAACACAGATATAAAAGATGATGGCTAATCTGCAGACAACATCTCAAAGAAAAAATGGATGTCATTTGAATAATACCCTGTAGTATGTTGGAGACTCAAAATATATCCCAGTGTAATACTGCCTCATTAGCATAACAGATAGCTCCAAAATGGGATGATAATGACAGGTACAGAGGCTAGAATTTACAATTTACGACAACACAATACACGACAAAATGGAACACTATGGCTAGATGTGTCACATTAAGTAACTAGTGGAGAAATAAAAGGCATCCAAATTGGAAAGAAGTAATAGGTCACTGTAAGGCAAATCAATTTAATGGCATTGGCTTTGGGTTTATGATGATACTTACTTGTCCAGTTATGAGGATTTTTGTCTTCTTTATGGTGAGGTATAATATGTACTGAAGGCTGCATTCTTTGATCTTCATGAGTAAGTGCTTCAAGCACTCTTGGTTTTCAGTAAGAAAAGTTTTGTCATATTCACACCTCAGATTATTAATGAGTCTTCCTCACCTGTGATGTCACCCTCTTCTTCATATAGTCTAGATTTTGGGGCTTTTGGATCAGCAAAAAAGATTTGGTTAGTATGGTGAAATAGTAAAGCTCTTTTAGTAAGTATGGTGAAAGAAAAAACATATTACTGATTTTAACCACAAAAAAATCCCCTTGTTCTTTTCAAATAACTGTCTCTTACTCTTATTAACGGATTCCACATGGCTACTATTAAAAGTTCTGTAATTCTCATGCTTCTCAATACTATAGTCCACACAGTAAAATGGCTTTTCATAGTCAATAAAACACTGGTAAACATTTTATCCTGTTATTTTCTGCTTCCAGCCAAGGGCTATATGACATCAGCACTAAAATTCCTCATTCCATGTCCAATTTCAATCAGACTGTAACACAAAAAGATAAAATAGATAAGCAGCACCACATAAAAATTAAAAACTCACATTCATGAAAAACATCATGGAAAGAGTAGAAGTAGAATCTATAGCTTCGGATAAACCCTATCAAAAGTAAATCTGACTCTAATCCCACAAATTTATAGGCAACCTTGAGATCAAAAGGACAAATCTCCCAATTATACAAAGGGCAAAGGACATGAACAGAATCTACAACAAAGAAGATCAAAAATCAGGTAAAAAGATGTTGTAGTAATTAGGTCTAGGTATTGTTTTTAGGTTCCCTGAACTTGGCACTAACTGTCCCATCCTGTGCCATCCCCTCAATCGTAATGCTTGAATTCATTGTAGTAGCCACCATGTCAGTCTATCTCATCTGTGGTCATCCCCTCGCTCACTGACCCTCTACCTTTACCAACCATGATGCCATTCTCTAGAAACTTGTGTCTATCCTGAAAACACATCCAAAGTAAAAGAGATGAAGCCTTATCATCCTTGATTCTAAGGATGATTATGGCTGTAATTCCCTCAAGGTAGATTGTTTGTTACTCTGGCAGACCATGGTGACTTCAATATCAGTGACACCATAATTCAAATATGACAATTTGTCTTCAGTTTCCCTCATTCATTATGCAGCTTTAACATGCATATGAGGCATATGAAAATAGCATGGCTGGCATCTAAATATAAACAAAACCTCACTGCCATTGAGTTAATTTCAACTCATAGCGACACTCTAGGACACAGTACAACTGCTTCTGTGGGTTTCCAAAACTGAGACTCTTATGGGAGTAGAAAGCGGGTCTTTGTCCTGTATGGCATAGGTCAGGAACACCTTTGTCTTCAAAGTTACTTTTGTGCTCTTTAATGGCTTAAATAGGACATATGCATTGGATTTGCACAGTGCAAGACATCATTTAATTTCTTGACTGCTGTGTCCATGAGCATTGATTGTGGATAGAGTAAAATGATATCCTTGATAGTTTCAATGTGCTATCTGTTTTTCATTATGTTGTTCATCAGCCTACTTGTGAGGATTTTTCTTTTTCTTACATTGAGTTGTAATCCATAATGAAGAACGCAATCTTTGGTTTTCATTAGTAAATGCTTCAAGTTTTTTGGCTTTCAGCAAGCAAGTTTGTGTCATTTGCATATTTCTAGGCTGGTAATATGCCTTACTCCAATACTGATGGTTTGTTCTTCTTTTCAATTTTTCAGATTGGATTATTTGCTCAGGATACAGATTGAATAATATGGTGAAAGGATGCACCCTGATGTACACATTTTCTAATTTTACACCACTCCATATCTACCTGTCATGCTCAAAAGACAATCTCTTGATCTGTGTCCAGGTTCCATATGAGCATGACTGACTGTTTTGGAATTCCCATTCTTCCCCAAATTATCCATAGTTTATTATAATCCATGTAGTGAATGTTTTTGCATAGTTAATAGGACACAGTTATCATTCTTATGATATCATCTGCCTTCAGTCAAGATCCACCAGACTTCGGTCCCTCAGTCCATGGCTGGCTCGAATTTCTGGAAGCCAAATGCCAATGAATTACTATTTTCAATTTTTTATTTACTGTCAGTAGAATTGTACTTGCATGCACTGTCAATTATATTGTTAAATAATTCCTGTATTCTGTTGGACTACCTTTCTTTCAAACCAGATAAATATGTATCTCTTCCTGTTGATGCACCAGGTAGCTGTCTTCTGCATTTCTTGGCATAAACCAGTGAGTGCTTGCAGAGCTATATCAAGTTTTTGAAATATTTTAATTATTACTCAAATGTGTATTCCTGGAGCCTTGTTTTTCACCAATGCCTTTGGCACAGCTTGGACTTGTTCCGTCAATATTATTGGCTCTTGAATGCTGATGAATTGTGAATGTCTACTAATTCTTTTATTTAAGATGAGTCTTTATTCTTTTCATCTTTTTTGATGCTTCTGGCATCATTAAATATTTTGTCTACAGACTGTTTCATTATTTGAACTTGAGGCTTGAATTTTTATTCAATATTTGTTCCAACTTGAGATATGCTGACCTGATTTAGTCCTTTTGTTTTTTTTAACTCCTTGTGCTTATACATTTTTAGTATAATGCTTTACTTTGTAGTCTTGTAGTCTTGGCAATTTCCTGTCCAACTATTTTATTCATTAGTTCTTTCTCTACAATTTTCAGAATATATTTTGACATTACCTTCTGTCTTTTCTTTCTTTCCTGTGTTCTATATCATATTTTTGTTTTCTTCACATATATTTTTGATGTCACCCCAAAATTTGTTTTGCCTATTTTCACTTTTGTTCCATGTGTCAAATCTGCTATTGAGGTGCCCGCTAAATGCAACTAGGATATGCTCAAGGTTATATTTTGACCTTCCTGGACTTGTTTTAATCCTCTTTCGCTTCAACTTCCACTTGCATATGAGCACAGTCTACCCCTTGCCTTGTTTTATTTGATGATATTGAGCTTCGATATACACAATTTGATTTCTGTTTATTCCATTTGGTGAGATCCATGATTATAGTTACCATTTATGTTTTAGAAAAAATACTTGCAAGGAAAAGTTTGTCAGTTTTACAAAGTTCTATCATGTGATCACCATATATTTTCAAACTATTGATCCTTTGTTTATAAATTTCTCATTCCCAGAACCAGTAATTACCAATTCATCTTGATGATTGATCAATAGGGAAAAACTGAATGCATTGCCCTTTGATTGAGAACTAGACGAAGATACCCCTTATCGCCATCATTATTCAACATTGTGCTAGAAGTCTTAAATAGAACCATTGTTGTTAGGTGGTGTCAAATTGCTTCTGACACATTTTGATCCTATCTATGTACTACGGAACGAAACACTTTATACACAATATAGCCATCAACAACAAAAATAAATTAAAAATATGCAATTGCATGAAGAAGTGAAACTCTCATTATTTGCATATGATACGATTCTATATATGGAAAATCCCAAAGGCTTGACCAGAAAAAATGTTAGAAAACATTTAAAAGTCATGGCATCGTGGCAGGACACAAGAATAACATACAAAAATCAATAGGATTCCTATAAATTAACAAATAGTACTCATTAAAAGTCAAGAAAACAATGACATTTACAATAGATATTCACACCCAACCAAACTCATTACGTTCTGGTTGTTTATGACTTGTAATGACTCAGTATGGTAGAGTAGAAATACCCCTGTGATTTTCTGAGACTATAACTCTTTACAGGAGTAGAAAGCCCTATCTTTATCCCATGGAGCAGCTGGTGGCTTTGAACTGATAGCTTTTCCTTCAGCAGCAGAGCTTGCAACCACATGCCTCCAGGACTCCAAGTACATTCAAAAGAGTAAATACATAGGAATAAAGCTAAACAGAAAAACAAAAGCATTTTACAAAGAAGGCTACAGAACACTATTTTAAGAAATCAAAAAACAACAAAATTAATAGACAAATATCCATTGTTCATAAGTGGGAAGGTTTAACATTGTAAAAATGGCAATAATACCCCAAACAAGCTATAAAAACAATACAATTCCAATCCAGATTCCAATTACCCTCTTAAAAGAAATTGAAAATTAATCACTATCTTTATTTGTGGAGGTAAGAGACAGAAAGAGACAGAATAAGCAAAGAACTTCTTAAAGAGAAGAGCAAAATAGAAGGGCTCTAAGTACATGACCTCACAAACTATTACAAGCAACAGTAGGCAAACAACCTGGTGCTGGTACAATGACAGGTACATTAGTCAAGGTAGCAGAATAGAAGTACGTTCATATTCCTAGAGACAACTGATCTTTAAAAAAAGGCCAAAAATATTAAATGTGAAAGAGATAGTCTCTTCAACAAATGGTGCTGGCAAAACCAGACTTCCATCTACAGAAGAATGCAACAGAACCCATACCGCAACCCAAGTACAAAAATAAACTCAAAATGAATCAAATACTTAAATGTAAATCCCAGAGTCATGCATATCACCAATGAGAAAATAGAGAAAAACATAAGGGACCTACTGCTGCAGGGCATACACTCACTCCCAAGGATCACCAAGGGAGCACAGAAAGTCAAAGAGAAAATAGATGACAGGGACCTACTAATAATATGACACTTATGTCCATCAAAAGACTTCATCAAAAGAGTGAAAAAAGAGGCCATGTACTTGGGAAAATGTTTAGAAAGAACACAACAGACAAATATTAATCTCTAAATTCTATAGAAAACTTCAATATCTCAATAAGAAAAAATGAATAATCCAATAAAAATTGAACAAAAGACATGAGCAGACATTCACCAAAAACAGAATCCAAATGGCTAACAAACATAAAATAATATTCACAATAATTAGCCATCCAGAAGATCAAATAAAAACAATGATGAGATATCACCTTATTCTAAGAATAAGCCCCAACAGAAAACAACAAATGCAGGAGAGGGACTGAGAGATTGGCCTGCTTGTCCAATACTTTTGGATCTGTAAATATGTACAACCACTGTATAAAGTGATATGGCATACTTCAAACAACTGAGAATAGAAAGCCCATATTACTCAGCAATGCCATTGCTTGGCATATACCCTGAGAAGTAAGAGACATAACATGAACATATATATGCACTTCCATGTTCATTGCAGCATTGTTCACAATAGCAAGAAATTTGAAACAACCCTAGTGCTCAACAGTGAAGAATAGATAAAGAAACTTTGATACTTATGCACTATGGAATTCTTTGTATTGCTAAAATACAAAGCGCTCCATGAGAACATCATGCTGCATGAAGTTAGTCAATCACCAACTTACAAAGACTGTACGGTATCTCTACTAAAAGTATAAAAACCAAGACAATGACCTGAATACCAATGTGAGGAAAGCAAGGAATGGAAAGATGAAGCAATGGTGTGAGAAGGTTGACATGTGAAAAAGTGGTCAAAGATCCACAAAAATGAGAAGAAATATCACACTTAGGAAAATAGGGTATAATATGAAGCGGGGGACATTGTTTAGTGGGTGGACTATTGAATGCAGTTGACTGAAGTGTAAGTCTCCACTTAATTCCCCATGTAAATTCATTTTTAAGACAATTAAACAGAATCATAGAAATATGAAACAAGTGAAAATAATGCATATAAACGATATGTATTGTGCTCGGAGCATTTCAAGTTGTGTCAGCGTTATTCTCTAAACTTCCCACTTTATAGTGGTTTTACAACTTCGGTACAGTGCAGGAATCAAGGTATTTTATGGTTTGAATATACTTTAGGAAACAATCTATTTGGCCTCATTGGCCCTTCAAACAACAATTTCTACAGAAGCTCTAGTAGAGTTTTTATACGTTGTTCCTATTTGCAAATTAACAAGGCAAAACAACATAACAATGACAACAAACTCCCTTTCGGTTCATATATAAACTTATCTTGCATTTAGATCATATATTAAAAATTACGTTATATATTTTTGTACTACAACTTAGAATAAATAGAAATTTTGTGTGTGTGTTTTAAAACTACATTCAATTAGATACTCACAGTCGTGGATATTGGGAATCTGGATTAAAGATAAGAATAGGTGTACACCTTCTCTGAAGGCCCAAGATAGAATCTCTTCCTTGCCTCTGGCAGCTTCTAAAACTGTCCTTTGTTTTTATCTATGAAACCCATCTGTAAAGAACACAAATGTCAGAATGACATACACATATATTTGTACTTATGTGAAAAATAAAACTGAAATGCTGAACATAATTTTGTAATGATGTAGAATAAACTATAGATTAAGCATTTTTCTAATGTTCTATTTCCACTTTAAATTTTATCATTATTCCTGGATGCTCTATTGATATGAGATTTAAAAAGATGATCCTTTGTAGTTAAGGGATGGCTAAAGTAATATTTTCAAAGAATTACTTCAATTTTAAATACATATTTGGAATAATGACATCAGCTTCTCAGGAAGTGGAGACATAAGAACCCTCATTTGCTGATGAGAACATAAACTGGTGCAACTGCTGTGAAAAACAGTTTGCTATTTCCTCACAAAATTAAGCATAGAATTCACATGATCCAGCGATTTTTCTCCAAGAGACTTGAAAAAGTAGGTTTAAACTGATAGTTGTACACTGTGGGAAATAACCATAATGTGACATTAAAAGGTCTTTCAAGAGATAAATGGATTTTAAAAGTGGCAGATACCTACAAAGGAATAATACACAGCCACTGAGTTTTAACAAAGCTTAGAATGATAAAATTTGAAATAATTAAAGTAATTTAATTATTTCAATTTATTAAAAATTTAATGTAAAACAATATCCTCCTTTCTTGTTTTATTTTATTTTATTAAAATGACTCTTTTAGAGTGATCTCACTTACAAGGCAGTATAAGGACCGCCAAGGGCTCATCCTTCCACAGACTCAAGCAAACAAAATCGTGCAAAACCACCAAAAGTCAGCACTCTAGAACCAAGTGAATTTTTATTATATGCATGTAAAACATGAAAAGTGAAAGATTTACAGGAATTAAATGAATTTTCATTATGTTCTGCCACCCTTTTTATATTCTCGGTTTGGTCATATGTGATTTCGTTGTTCCCTTATCTTTTTGTCCAGAGTTTCTGAGGAAATTGTGTGGGAGCCACATCTGACCTCCACTGGCAGAAGGAAAATCCAACTCCACATCTGATCCAGGATAGTAGAAGTAAAAAATGGCTCTATTCTACAACTCCTTTTGTCTTATTCTAAGGCCAAACATCCCTCCTATTGCACTCTATTTAGGGTTTATTTTTTAATTATATTCTACAGTTTATGGTACTTTGTTCATATACTCTTTTGGAACAGTGTGTATTCTTTTCCATGTATGGTTTCTACATTCTCTATTCTTTCATTTACATTGAACAGGCTCCCCCTTAAGAGGACAGTTACTGAAAACTTTATGCATAGCTTCGAAACATTGTCAGATGAGAGCCTGATGAGTGGAATCAGAACTTTTTGCCAGAGATAGTGCCAAAGGGAGAGATTCTCAGGTATGAAGGCACTAGAAATGTGACCGAGGCTAAGGAAATTTCTCAAAATAGTTTCTATCAAGGTGACATGCATCACATAAAGCCTGTGGGAGTGGAGCTTTTGAGAAGTTTATTTACTGATAGAGTGAGACTCAAGGTAGGGAAAACTGTTTTTAAAAACTGCTAATGACTTGAGCGTAGAATGTGCAATGTATGGATCTAGTAAAACCGGAAGTTGTAAAATATGAAATGAAACTCATAAAGAGCAATAACTTATGCATAAATGTGCAAGAATGGACTGGTATTGGCCATTTTGAGTCAGAAAACATATATAATTTTCTATGACAAGAATAATGCAATAAAGAGAGATGGATTAGCATTCATTGTTAAAAAGAAAATAGCAAAATTAGTCATGAAGTACAATGCTGTCTATGATAGGATTATATATTTCTTCAAGGAAATAGTCAATAAAAATTATCAAACTTATCCAAATTTATGCACCTCACAAAAATCTAATGAAGAAGATATTGAAGAACTACACCAATTGCTTCAGTCTAAAATTGATAAAAAATGCAGTCAAGGTGCATTAATGTTATGGGTGACTGGAATGTAAAAGTTGGAAACAAAGAAGAAGGAAAAGTAGATGGAAAATATGGACTTGTTGATAGAAAGACAGCTGGACATACCATGATAGGATTTTAACAAACCGATGACTTGTCCATTGTAACAATCTTTTCCCAACAATGCAAAATACAAGTATATATATATATATATATATATATATATATATATGGACTTCTCCAGATAGAGTACTCAATATAAGCAGTTAAATCCAATCTAGGAGTTGACCTTGAATCAGACCATCAATTGAACATGTGTAAGTTTAGATTAAAGTTGACAAAATTAAAGCCAGTTCAGTTCTGGGGGGGCATGGGAGAGGGGGAGGTGGAGGAAAGGACGTGGTAATTATAAACCCAGGGAAAAGGGAACAACAAGTGATTCAATGTTGGTGTCAAGGTGGGTGTAAGAGACCTGATAGGGCATTATCACGGGCAATGTAGCCAAGAGGAAGTACTGAAATCCAAATGAAGGCTGAGCATGCTAGTGGGACAAAAGGAAAGTAAAAGGAAATAGAGAAAAGAACTGGGAGGCAAAGGGCATTTATAGAGGTCTAAATACAGGCATGTAAGTATATAAATATATTTATATTTGATGGGGAAATAGATTGATGTGCATATATGAATAGGTTTAGTGTTAAGAAAGCAGATGGACATTTGGGCCCCTACTCACGTACTCCCTCAATTCAAGAACACTTCGTTCTATTAAACTGGCATTCCATGATGCTCACCTTCCAACATGACCGCTGAAGACAAAGTGGGTGCATAAGCAAATGTGGTGAAGAAAGTTGATGTGTCCAGCTATCAAAAGATACAGCATCTAGGGTCTTAAAGGCTTGAAGATAAACAAGCGGTCATCTAGCTGAGAAGCAAAAAAGCCCACATGGAAGAAGCACACCAGCCTGGGTGATCACAAGGTTTCAATGTGATTAGGTATCAGGCATCAAAGAACAAAAATATCACATCATTGTGAATAAGAGGGAGTGCCGAGTAGGCACCCAAAGCCCATCTGTAGGCAACTGCACATCCCATTATAGAAGGGTCGCAAGAAGGATATTGACCCAGTCAGTGTGCAGTGTAGCAACTGTGAAACATACAACTTTCCTCTAGTTCTTAAATGTTTCCTCCCCCCTACCTCACTATCATGATCCCAAGTCTACCTTACAAATCTGGCTAGACCAGAGGATGTACACTGGTACAGATAGGAACTGGAAACACAAGGAATCTAAAATAAGACATGTAAGTGGACACTTTGAAGAAGCGGACAGAGTAGAGTAACATATTCAAAAAATTGAAGGAAAATAACACAAACCCAAGAATACTCTGTCCAGCCAAATTATCTATCTAGATAGATGGAGAAGTATGAGTGTTCCCAGACAAGGAAAAACTTAAAGAATATGTTACAAGAAACAAAAGATCCTTTTCGATCCAGTAGGGGCAGAATGACACTCATCGAGCACATATAAGAGACCGCCATATAGAACAACCCCACCCAGAGGGCAACAAAGAGAATATATCCCCCAAGATAGCATTGGCTTAATGGTGGAACAAAGGCAAGAATGAAATACGCCCCCCCCACACACACACACCACTGATAAAGGGAGGTAGGAAAACACCCACATAAAAGGTGCAAAATGACATCACAGAGTCCACAGATGAATGTAGTAACACTGAATATCAATGAACTTATCTCAGGTATGAGGTCATCCCTCATGGACCCTAATGAAATCCAAAGTATAATTACACAGTACTATGAAGGCCTGTATTCTGATACATTCAGTATCTTGGAAAACATGGATAAATACTTGGAAAATAATCCCTTCCTGGACTAACCTTGATGGATGTCAATAATCTCAACAGACCCATAGCAATAGAAGAAATAGACAAGGTTATGAAGGGATTACCAACAAAATAACCCCCCAGAGCAGATGGCTTCACAGACGAATTCTACCAAGCATTCAGGGAAGAACTGACACCAATCCTACACAAACTCTTCCAGAACATAGAAAAAGATGGCAAACTCCTTATATGAAGCCCATATAACTCTAATACCTAAGCCAGGCAAGGATACCAAAAGAATCGAGAACTACAGACCAATATCCCTAATGAACATCAATGCAAAATTCCTTAACAAAATACTAGTCAATAGAATACAAAATAATATGATACAAATAATTCACCATGACCAAGTGGGATTCATACCAGGGATGCAGGGTGCTTCAACATATGAAAGACCATTAGCATTATTTGCCACACTGACATGAATAATTATAAAAACCACCTAATATCAATAGATGCGGAAAAAGCATTCAACAACACCCAGCACTCATACATGTTTAGGACACTCAAGAATATAAAAATGGATGGAAATTCATCAATATAATACAAGCTATATATGAAAAATCAACAGCCAACATGGTAGTCAGTGGAGAAAATATTAAAACAATCCCACCGAAGAAGCGGACCAGGCAAGAATGCCTCTTGTTCACACTCTTGTTTAACATCATACTGGAGGTCCTAGATAACAACATAAAGCACAAAAATTACATCAAAGCTATCCGCCTGAGGAAGGAACAAGTGGAAATCTCCTTATTTACAGAAGATATGATTTTAGATATAAAAAATTGCAAAAGTTTCACAAGGGGAGTGCTGGAAGCAATAGTTGAATATGGCAGAGTGTCAGGACACAAGGTCAACAAATAGAAGTCTATCAGAAAGTTATACATATCGGACAAGACCACAAAAGAGGCAATCAAAAAGGTAGTACCCTTCACAATAGATAAGCACAAATTACCTGACTTAAAATAAAAAGGTTTGTATGAGGGAAACAATAGAACACTATTACAAGAAACCAAGAGTGACCTCCACAAATGGAAGAAACTCCCATGCTCCTGGATGAGAAGATTCAATATAGTAAAAATATGAGTTCTTCCCCAAGGCACTACATAAGTTTAAGTCTATCCCAATACACATACCATCAGCTTTCTTCAATGAACTGGAAAAAACCTATTACAAACTTCATATGGATAGAGAAGAAGCCCAGAATTAGCAGAGAACTCCTCAAGAAGGACAGAGTGGGAGGGCTTGCTTTACCTGACTTTAGCACCTATTTTACAACTACAGTGGTCAAAACAGCATGGTATTGGTTTATACTCAGACCAATGGAAAAGAACTGAAAAGCTTGAAATAAATTCGTCAGCATCCACTCAACTGATCTTTGATAAGAGCCTAAAAATATCAAATGGGAACTGAATGCCCTCTTCAACAAGTGGTGCTGGCAAAAATGAATATCTATCCCGAAAAATGAAGCAAAACCTTCACCTCACTCCATGCACAATAATAAACTCAAAGTAGAACACAGATCTTGAGGTAAAACCCCAAACTATTAGGGTCATCAATGAGGGAATTGGGACAAACCTGAGAACTTTGATACAGGGAATAAAAAGGCTATCAGAAATAGGGAAGGACACAAATACAGAGGAGGCACAAATTGACAAGTGACATATGCTTAAGATAAAACACCTGTGTACATGGAAATAATTTACCAAGACAGTAATAAGAGAGCTTACAGACTTGGAAATCACACATCAGATAAATAAAGGCCTTATTACTAAAATCTACAGTACTCTGCTAGCTTACAAAAAGGGAGAAAAAAACTAATTGTTCACTGCGGAGGTGGGAAAAAAACCTGAACAGAAGTTTAACAAGGGCGGAAATCTGAATAGCCAATATACGTATAAGAAAATGTTCTTGATCACTAGCCATAAGAGAAATGCAAATTAAAACAACTATGAGATACCACCTAACACCCTCAAAGATAGTCCAGTCCCAAAATCAGAAATTAACAAGTGTTGAAGGGGCTGTGGTGAGATAGGTACTCTTGTTCACTGCTAGTGGAACTTTATGCATGTATAACCACTACGGAAATCGATTTGGCGATATCTAAAACATATGGAAATTGAGTTACCATATGACCCAGCAGTCCCCCTACTGGGCATATACCCAGAAGAGGCAAGAAACAAACCACGGCCAGACACCTGTGCTCCAATGTTCATCGTAGCACCATTCACAGTTACCAGGAGTTGCAAATAACCCAAAATTTCCATCAACAGATGAATGGATTAAAAACTGTGGTACATACATATAATGGAGAACTAACACATTCCTAAAGTACAGTGATGAAGCACATTGCCACATGGGAAGAACTGGAGAAAATTATGCTAAGTGAAGTAAGCCAAGCACAAAAAGACAACTACAACACGAATCTGCTGAGGTAAACTCAAAAATGCAAAAGGGGCAGGGAAAAAGCTACGGTATACATACATTCCTGGGGTGAGGTTCAGGTACTATGGTAGGGGCCAGACCCAATCCAGGGTTACATTTGGCAGCCAACTAAAAAGGAGGGGAAAGAAGGGGTGAAAAAATACGTTGGTAGCAGGGGAACAGGACACTAACCCACCCAAGGGGAGGGTGTTGTTTATATCTCCACAAGAGGGTGAGAGAGGGATTTGTGTTCAACCCGGTGTGCCATAACATGAATGCAATATACTGGCATGAACCAGGGCACCAATAGAAAGGTCTGCGGAGCTGGCCCCACTCCCAACTACATGGACACCCTCGTTCCCCCCAGAATAATTCACTTCAGAGGAGAGCACTGAAGCTACTACTCCGGGATTGGGGCATGTGTGATCATAGAACACAGGAGCAAAGGAAGAGGGAAGATGCGAGCATGGAACACATCCTGGCTTCCAAGTCCCGAGGCAGGATAAATAATCCAGAGGAGAAAACAACAGGACCAATGGTTCCAGGAGAACATGGGAGAGGGGATGGCGGGGGAAAGGAAGTTGGTGTTAACAAACCTAAGGACAAGGGACCAACAAGTGACCTAAAATCAATGGTGAGGAGGGTTTAGGTTGCCTGGTAAGGTTTAATCAAGGGAAATGTAACCTAGAGGAATTACTGAAACCCAAATGAAGGACAAACATGATAGTGGCACAAGAGGAAAGTAAAAGGAACTAGAGAGGAGAACTAGTTGGCAAAGGACATTTATAGAGGTCTGAATACAGGCATGTAAATATGTAAATATATTTATATATAATGATAGGGAAATAGATCTATGCACATATGTTTATATGTTAAGTATTATGTAGCTGGTGGATTGGACCTCTATTCAAGTACTCCCTTAATGCAAGAGCACTTTGTTCTAATAGCCTGGCATTCAATAATGCTCACCTTCCTGTCACTATTGCTGAAGACAAAATGGGTGCATAGCAAATGTGGTGAAGAAAGTTGATGGTGCCCGGCTATCAATAAATGTAGCATCTGTGGTCTTAAAGACTTGAAGATAAACAAGCGGCCAACTAGCTGAGAAGCAACAAAGCCCACATGGAAGAAACATACCAGCCTGTGTGATCATTAGGTATCTTTGGGATCAGGTATCAGGCATCAAAGACCCAGAACAAAAACTCATATCAATGTGAATGAGGGGGAGTGCAGAAACGTGACCCAAATCCCATCTATAGACAATTGGACAATCCCTTACAGAAGGGTCACAGGAAGAGATGAGTCAGTCATGGTGCAGTATAGCACCAATGAAACATACAACTTTCCTCTAGTTCTTTAATGTTCCCCACCCCCACTATCATTACCCCAATTCTACCTTATAAATTTGGCTAGAACAGAGGATGTACACTGGTACAGATAAGAGCTGGAAATGCAAGGAATCCAGGACAGATAAACCCCTAAGGACCAATAATGACAGTAGCGATACCAAGAGGGTAAGGGTAAGGGGCGGGAGTAAGGGGGAACCGATTACAATGATCAACCTATAGCCCAGTCCCAGGGGATCAGACAACAGAAAAATGGGTGACGGGAGACATCTGTCAGTGTAAGAAATGAAAAAATAATGATTTATAAATTATCAGTGGTTCATGGGGGAGTAAAGGTGAGAAATGAAAGGAAAAAAATGAGGAGCTGATACCAAGGGCTCAAGTATAAAGAGAGTGTTTTGAAAATGATGATGGCAACAAATGTATGCATGTGCTTGACACAATGAATGTATGTATGGATTATGATAAGAGCTGCATGAGCCCCCAATAAAATGATGGAAATAAACACACACAATTTTTTAATGAGAAAAGGTATGTATCAGGGTTGCATCCTTTCACCATACTTATTCAATAAAAATGCTGAGCAAATCATCAGAGAACCTGGATTGTATGAACAGGGTTTTGGTGTCAGGATTGGAGGAAGGATTATTAACTACTTTTGATATTCAGATGACACAACCTTGCTTCCTGAAAGAGAGGGGGACTTGAGACACTTGCTGATGAAGATCAAGGATTGCTGCCTTCAGTATGAATTATGACTCAATGTAAAGAAGACCAAAATTCTCACAACTGGACCAACATATAACATCGTGACATTTTGGGAAACATTTGAAGTTGTCAAGGATTTCATCTTGCTTGGATCTTCAATCAGTTCTCATGGGAGCAGCAGTCAAGACTAATACGTGTTGCATTAGGTAGCTCTTCTACACAAGATCTCTGAAAGTGTTGAAAAGCAAGGAGGACTAAAGTGCTCCTGACTCAAGCCCTCGTACTTTCAATAAGCTCAGGAGCATGTTAAAGTTGGACATTGAGTAAGGAAGATATAAAGAGAACCAGTTCATTTAAATTGTGGTGCTAGAGAAGAATATTGAAAATATAATGGACTGCTAAAGGAACAAACATCTCTCTTGGAAGACCTACAGCCAGAGTGCTTCTTAGAGGCAGGAATTGTAAGACTTCATCTTACATACTTTGGAATTGTCAGGAGACACAACTCCATGGAGGTCATGTTTGGTAAAATGGAAGGATAGTGAGAAAGGGGAAGGTTCTCAATAAGATGGATTGACATAGTAGCTGTACCAATGGGCTCAGGCATTGGGACACTTGTGAGCATGGCACAGGAACAACTGCACAATATTAGCTTCTGTTGTGACCCCATGGGTCAGATCCAATTCCCTGGCATGGAACAAGAACAACTGTGTTTAGATAGAGGTTTCCTGAAAACAACAGGAGAGAGGTAAGGAAAGAAAGGGTTTCAGACAGAAAGCAAAACAAAGAAAACTGTATCTGTTTCTTTCATTATCTACTGATTGTCTCTCTGCCAGTGTATTACATTAATTAGGTAGGCCATTTAGAACGCTAGCTTAGCCTTCATGTGCTTCTTGCACTGAGACTACAGATAATACAGAGGTAATAGCTTAGGGTTTTCTCAGCACATATTGTTCTATTCATACCTAACATTAATCCTATATGTATATATAGTAATTAGAAGAAAATAAAAGGACTTCACAATGCTACACTACAAAAATCAATTAAACACAAAGAAGACAATAATGGATAAAATGAAGGACAAAATGTGTTAGACATACAGAAGGTGAATAGTGAATGGCAATAGTTTATTCTTTCCTTATAATTAATTACCTTAAATGTAAAATGGACTAAATATTCAAATTAAAAGGTAGAGGTCTTCAGAATGAATTTCTAAAACCACAAAATAACATGAGTCAAGTACATGCTGTGATTCTCTTTAGATTATAAAACACAAATGGATTGAAATAAAGAGGATAGAAAAATATATTCCATGAAAATATGAGCAAGAGCAAAAGGGGGTTTGGTGGCTATACTAATAACAGAGAAATATACTTTAATCCAAAAGTATTGCAAGAGACAAAGATGTATATTATATATTGATAAAAGTGCATATTCTTCAGAAAGATATGACAATTATAAAAGCGCACACACCAAAAACAAACTCTAAAATACCTGAAGCAAACATTGACATAACTGAATGCAGATATTGACAGTTCTACAACAATAATTTGGGACTGCCATATCTGTTTCAATAAAAGTAGAACACCTAGACAGAAAATCCGTAACTAAACAGAAGATTAGAAAATTCTGTAATCCTTTATCTAAGACCTAACAAGACAGTCCAACCAACAATAATAAATACAAATTATCCTCAACTGCCCATGGTACATTCTTGAAACTCTAAGACTATGTGTTACACCATAAAACGAATCTCATAATTTTAATAATATTGAAATAACATAAAACATTTTCTAAAAACACAATAGTGTCAATAATAAAAGTAAACTAGGAAAATCCCCAAATACAGCCATATATTGTTTAGGTGTTCATTACAAATTTTGTGAAATAAGATTTCATGTACTTTGCATGTTACATAAATAGCATCTATCACGTGTCTGTGAGATTTTTGTACTGTGATGGCTTGTGTGCTACTGTGATACTGGACTCTATGTCACTGGTATTTCAAAGCTCATCAGGGTCACCCAAAGTGAATAAGTCTCAGCGCAGCTACAGGCTTAGAATAGACTCTGAAGAAAAAATCCGACGTCCACTCTGGAGGAAGGAGACAGTGAAAACATTATGCATACCATGGAAACATCAGTAGTAATATCCTGAATTCCACCTCCTCTTGGATTTCTGCTCGTTCCCTCTTTAGCACAGCTGCAACTTTTTTTGAATTATCTTCAGAAAAAAATTTTTTTATTTGTGATATAAATGATATTGCTCTATAATTTCTCCAAATATATTTAGAAAAGGCCCAAGTATGATCTCTTCCAGTTGATTTCCCAGTTCAATGCATTCCAAACTCCTTGGCATAGAGATGAATGAATGCTTTCAAAATTGCCTCCATTTTGTTCAAATGTCTCCATTGGTATTCAATTAATTCCTCATGTAGTGTTTTACCAATAGTTTTATTACAATTTAAACTTCCTCCTCCAATACCCTGGATTCTTGCTAATGTTACTCCCTGACACGGTTGAACGTAGACAAATTCTTAGGACAGTGACTTTGTTCATCGCTTCCATCTTCTATTAATACTCCCTGTACTTTCACCATAGAATCTTTCAATATTGAAATTCTAGGTTTATTTATTTTTTCCTTCTTTTCTTTTACCTTCAGAAATGCCAAATGAGTTCTTCCTTTTTGATTCTCTAACTCCAGTTATTTTCATATTTAATTATCAATTTTTGTTTTCCCAAGCCACCTTTAAACCTCCCCTTTGCTTCTTTATTTTCCCATTCACTTTAGCTATTTTATGCTTAAATGCAATTTTTAGAATCTCTTTTGGGATCCATTTTGGTGCTAGGACAGCTAGATATTCATATGAAAAATAATGAGGTTATATCATAGACAAAACTTTATTCACAATAGCTTGTATGTTTAGATGTAAAGGTAAACATTTAAAACTCTTCAAAAACCAAGTATGTATCTTTATTATCAAGAATTTGTCATACTTTCTTAGATATGACACTTAAAATATGAGTAATAGAGGAAAAATAGATAAACTTTTATGCAAAAAGACTCACTATTAAGATAATGGAAAGACAACTCATTAATTGAAGAAAATATTCACAAATCATACATTATATATGTAAACTGTTTAAGAGAAAATGCTTTACTGATGATGGATAACTACAAGAGAAAATTTTCAACACTTTAGCCATTAGGTAAATGAAATCAAATAGAGATGACACTACAGAGCCACCAGGGTACTTAACCTACAATTTTAAAATTGGCAAGGTTGGAGAGATATTAAAACTCTCATATAATGCTGAGAAGAATGTAAAATGGTATAACATCCGTAGGGAGATGAGTGGTTGCTTAAAGATTCAAATATAGAATTACAGTGTTGTCTTTGTTAGATGCCATTGAGTAATATGGGTCTCATGGCGGCAATGCATGTGCAGAATAGAACTGCTCCCAGAATAGAACTTTTCAAACCCATGACCTTTTTGGAAGCAGATTACCAGTCCTGTTTGGTGAGGTGCCTCTGGGTGGGTTTGAATATAAAATATATAAATACATATATAAATATTGGGTAGTCCAGTGCTTAGGCTACATACACAACCCAGGGCCTGCTTAGTCACCACTAGTAGGTACTAGATAGTTGGTTCCAACTCATAGCATCCGTACACACCACAGAATGAAACATTGCCTTGTCCTACAGCACTCTCACAGCCATTAGTATGTTTAAGCCCATAGTTGCAGCCACTGTGTCAATCCATCTCCTTGACAGTCTTTTCCTTTTTTAGGAACTAGGAACTCTTTTTGATAACTGGTCCAAAGTATATGTGGCCCTGAAATTCCCTTGTGGTATATATCCAAGAGGAGGTTTTCTGCTGTCATAAAGTACAACAGCCTTGGAAACCCTATGATTAACTCTGAATCTGTGGCAATGGGTAAATCAGTAACCCTAAAATATTTTCCCACTATGCAAAATAACTTTTAAATCATTTAAAATTAGATATAGACATGATATTTTGCATTATTCCAATCGTTTATAAACATTTGGAATTGCATGTTTGGGAAGTTACATTAGAATATTGTAGGAAATGTGTGCTTCAGATGTGATTTTTTGCAGGGTATAGCTCAGATTTTCTCCGTCTTACCATAAATAGTTTAGGCATTTATAGTTTTTATTTTCTTTTGATAAACATGCTTTCGATTGTATTTATATATTTTATATTTAAAACAACTATTTAACATGGCTCTGTAATGTCCCCTTTATCCAATTCTGCAAATTAAATTAGTTTGCCTCAGGTCCCACATAAATAAGTCAGATGTCATTGTTTAATTATGAATTGTAAGGCCTTGTCCCATCTGCTTTGCCCAATATTGGAATACCATGTTTTTCTTTTTTAAAAAATATTTTGTTCAGGGGACACTTCAGTGTTCAAAGGCTGATACTCAACCAGTTCGTTTCCTACTAGTGAGGAAACACAATTCCCTACTGTTTATCTAACCTCATTTTCTTTTCTTTGGAGAAAAACCTGCTCTATTTTTCACAATTGCAGAGAAGCTAACTCTGCTTTTCAGTATATTGCATGTTGTCATTTTTTTCTCTCCTGGAAAGAGATGAAGTTTGGTATTCTTGTAAAAAGGGCAGGAGATCAGTCTGTGACTGAATTATGATTCTACTTCAGTTACCAATTCCATCTATTCATTTCAATGAAATACGCATGCTGGTTCTATTTATTTATTTAAATCTTCATTTCTCCACTTCAAAAATAGGTAAAATGAAGTTACCATTTATATACCTCTGAGGTAATTAGAAAATGGGTTTGGCATTATTTAGCACAACGAATTTTCCATAAATGTTAGAGTAGATCTATAAAATTTATATTATTTATTATTAAGGTTAATACTTTATACTGTGCCTACTACATATAATTAAGTGAATAAATAATTCAATAAGAATACGTTATACCATTAAATGTTGTTAGGTGCACACTGTCTAACTTTTACATACATATGTTGCTACTGTTGTTAGATACTGTAGCTTTGGTTTCAACCCATAGCAATCCTGCCTTTAAGACAATGAAACATTGCCTCATCCTGAGCCATCCTCAAAATTATTCTTATCTTTGATCTCATTGTACCCAATCTGTCATGTTAAATAGATTCAGAAGAGCAAACAAATCTGTCTTGGGATAATTACATTCAGAGTGCTCTTTAGAGGAAAGGATGGTGGGACATCATATGTACTTTGGACATGTTATAAGAAGACACTAGTTCTTGCAGAAGGATGCCATGCTTGATGAACTGGCAGTGAAAAAGAGAAAGGCACTTGATGAGATGGATTGATACAGCAACAATGGGCTCAAAAATAACAATATTTGAGGATAGTGCAGGACCAGGCAGTGTTTTGTTCTGTTGTATATAGGGTCCTCATGAGTCAGACAGACCCCAGGGCACCTAGCAATAACAACAATAGTATAGTATATGCATGTGAAAATTAGACACTGTAAGTAAGACTATGTACAAGTTCCACTTGCACACAAGGAAGTGTTGTAACTCAGTCACTCTTATGATAAACATATGGCGTTATTTCTAAGCAATATGACCTCTGTTACTAGTAGGGATGAATTTTTTCAGAAGTGGAAACTTTGAGGGCTTCGATGCTTAAGACTCTGAACTCATCTCTCTCCTTTACCAATTTGTCTATTGTAAATAGTACCAGCCAACCAGCTTCCCTTTGATTTTCCTACTGAAAAAATTGCTGAAAATATATAATATGCAATTACCCAAAACCTCACTTCTTACCAAACACTTGACACATTAGTTGTGCTATTTTCAGTATCAAATCTGACATCTTCCACCATGGATTAACAGATTCGCTTTACTAATCATGATAGACTCATCCAGACTAATAGAGACAAAGTAAAGTGCTTAGTGCTTTGAGACTAAATTAGACTTGAGAACCACTTCAGAAAACTCATCTTTACCATTTTGTTTTTCTAGAACCACTTTTGACACCAAATGTGTTAGGTTGGCTCCATAGACAAGTAAAATCAGTGGTGTGTGTGTGTGTGTGTGTGTGTGTGTGTGTGTGTTTAGCTATTGTTGTTGCTGTTAGGTGCCATTGTGTCTGTTCTGACCAATAGTAACTGACCCTTTGAACAACAAAATGAAACACTGCACAGTCCTGTTCCATCATCAAAATCGTTCCCATGTTCTAGCCCTTTTTTTTAAGCAAAAGGGAAGAAATTTATTGGCATCCATACGGGAAACCCCAGAGGAACCAAGCATATCCTAATGTGTAGGCATGCTCAAGCAAAGGGTCACACCATTCACTATATCTCCATGCTCCAGAGGAACTCCCCTTGATCCAAATCTCAAAGACCCAGGACTGACTGGGGTGGTTCTAGCCAGTTTTTACAGCCAAACTGTCAATCCAGCTCTCCTTGTGGGCCTTCCTCTTTTTAATTGCCCCTTCACTTTACCAATTAGAATGTCTCTCTTCAGGGACTTTGATCTCCTGACAATATGTCCAAGGTAAGTAAAATGGAGTTTTGCCATCCTTACCTCTAAGAAGCACTGGTCAGATTTCTTCCAAGACAGATCAGTTTGTTCTTTTAGCAGTTCATGATACTTTCAATATTCTTTCCCAGCACCACAATTCAAATGCATTGGTTCTTCGTCACTCTTCCTTATTCAATGTCCAACTTTTACATGCATAAGAAGAAGTAGAAAATACCATGTCTTGGGTCAGGTGCACCTTAGCCCTCAAAGTAATATGCTTGCTTATCAACAGTTTTAAAAGGTCTTGTGCACCAGATTTACATAATGCAACACGTCTTTCAATCTCTTGACTGCTGTTTCCATGAGCATTGATTTGGGATCCAAGCAAGATGATATATTTGACAATTTCAACCTTTTCTCTATTTATTATGACGTCATTTATTGATCTACTTGTGAGGATTTGGGTTTTCTTCACCTTACATTGTAATCCATATTGAAGGCAGCAATTCTTGATCTTCATCAGCAGATGTCTCAAGTCCTCCTCACTTTCAGGAAGCAAGGTTGTGTCATCTGTATATTATAGGTGGTTAGGCTTTCCTCTAATCCTCATATAAGCCCATGTCGCCGATGATTTGCTCCACACATTGTGTTAATCTGGGTAAACTAGAAAAAAATTCATGGACTCTCTCATATATGTATAAGAAAGAACTTTATATACAAGAGCAGTTGAATATTGAGAAAATATCCCAGCCTAGTCCAGATAATTTCCATAAGTCCAATATTAGCCCATATAGCCAATACCAATCTATAAAATCCTCTACAGACTCATGAAACCCATGCAATGATGCCGAATGCAGGAAGTGCACAGCCCAGTGGGTGGGAGGTCTTGTGGATGCAGTGGTGTTGTAAGTATCTCAGCACTGGCAGGGGTCTCCATGTGGCTTCTCCAGCCCCAAGGGCACAGGCTATATCAGCATAGTGCCATGTGTCTTGTCAGTAGAGCATCTCTCGGGGAGTAAGCAGAGGAAATATAGGAATTCCTAGAATCCACAGGAGAAGGCCATGCCCACACAGAAGCCTCATTGGCTGTATCCTAATTGACAGGCCAGACTCCACCCCTACACTCTTAATCCGCAAATTGACAACAGATTGTATAACTGCCACAGACCACTCCATATCAATTGGACACTTTCACACAACTCTTTAGCCTTTTATAATTTTAAACAAATAATAATATCATATCTGCACCTATCAGCATAAAACTAAAATGTATGCAATTCAATATGTGCCACTCTCATTTAAACATAGCATTCTATAAGTGAACAAAACAAAAATAACCTATGCCCAACAATTACAGTTAGGTAACACTTACACCTTAATGCCATGAATATATTCCAGCACCTATGAAAATTTGTAGGCCAAACACTTCATGCCTTTATCCCCTAATTTTGAGTATCCAATTTCTATACTACCCACTTACATCAACCAATTGCTCTGAGAAGACAGTCATATTCTTTGACATGAAGATTCTTCATTCCAGTTGGAACCTTGTGAAGCCCACATCCATAAGCAAAGTCAAATCAGGACAGGCCATCCATAAAGTCTGCAGCAATATGCATCAGTTCACAGGCTCAAAAATCTTCTCTTCATCTGGAAGGGTTCTAGCCAACTCAATGTGGACTGCCTCCCTTAACCTCACCAGGGTGCCCATTGGTCACCTTGCCTTTTGACCATGGCCCCATCAAAAACTGTGGACAAGCTTAGCTCCCTTGTGCTAGGTCATGGACTTCAGACAAGTCAACCCACTTTCACCTTCTCTAGTTCCTGTAAACCAAGTCAATGGGCGTCAGTGTCCAGACTCAACACACCTCTTAATTGCTGCTTTTCTCCCACTTCCACTCAACAAATGGATCCAGGTGGTCACCTAGCAAGCATTTCAGCCTGCTCACAGGCTCCCTTTAACATTCAGTCCTAGAGAGGAGTTTTCTTCATGGTTCCAGATTTTTTCCAGCTACTGGCCCAAGCTAGTAGTTCAAAATTCCAAAGAGTTCCTTTTTCCTTCAACCTGTCAATCTTGTCCCTAGGCAGGTCTCTTGGAATGCTAATATCCTGATTACTCCAAAGCACCGAGTGTGGCTTATATTCTCAAAGACTTCTTTGCAGGCCAGTACTAACCCATTTAAGGATCAAATTTTAAAGGATGAAGACAAGTGGGCTTACAAGCTCTCTATTTTCACACTTCCCAATAAACATTTCTATCAATCATTATATCAACAATACAAAGCAGAAGAAATCAGTATAAACAAAGGAGAATCAGATACTACACCCAATTCTTAAAAGAGTCAAGTTCAATCCTTATTTAGCTTATCTTAATCCTTGTCTAAACTATTTTACTGATACAAAAATATGGGATTCAGTTTCTGAGAGCATTGCCTCAAGCCAGAGTCAGGCCTCTGTTAGCCATTTTGACATCAGTCAGCCATTTTCCCTACAGCATTTTCTCTGAGAAATTCAAAAGATGCATTAACAAAATTAATTTTTGCCATTTCTCACAGGAATAGCCAAAGACTACAACCAAACTAATCAAAATTATGACTTCCCACATTCTTTCCAGAAAACAACCCAGTAGACCACATGGACATATCTGACTTCTGGCTAGCCTAAAAAGCTACACTACCATGAGGAAGCGGTCAAACAAACATCCACTTTCCATCTCATAATTTGTTTCTCCACAACCCTGCTACCAAGATACAAGTAAGGTGAGAGGCTACAACCATGACACATGTCTCTACTGATTTTAAACCAGGAAGTATGCCCTTGTTCTGTTTTAACAAGTATGCCCTTGTTCTTAATCCATGTATAAATTCTCCATGAGCACAGTCAAGTGTTCTGGATTTCCCATTCTTCTCAATGTTATCCATAGTTTATTATAATCCACACAGTCAAATGACTTTGCATAGTCAATAAAACACAAATAAACATATTTTTTACATTCTCCACTTTTAGTCAAAATTCACCTAATATCGGGAATGATATCCCTTGTTTCACATCTCTTCTTAATCTGGCCTGAACCTCTGGAAGCTTCCTGTAAATGTACTGTTGCATTCATTGTTGGATGATCCTCAGGAAATATTGCTTGCATGAGATATTAAGGATATTGTTTGCACAATTTGAACATTCTTTTGGTTCACCTTTCTTTGGAACGGACATTTTCCAAATGATCAACTAGCTGTCTTCCAAATTTCCTGCTCCAGCGTTTCACAGCTTGTCGAAACATGTGAATTGGTAATCCATCATTCTTGGACCCCTGTTTTTGATAATGTTTTCAAGATAGCTTTAACTTCTTCCTTCAGCACCATTGGTTCTTACTTATATGGTATCTTCTGAAATGGTGGAATGTTGACTAGTTTTTTGTTTTTGTTTTTGTACAGTGACTCTGTACCATCTTCTCTGGATGTTTGCTGAATCATTCAATATTTTTCCCATATTGCAAGATTGCAATTCAGAGTTTAATATTTGCCTAGTGTGTTCTTCCTGTTTAGTTTTCTAATTCTAGGTCTTTACACATTTCTTTATACTATGTGGCTATTTTCCCCTCAAGCTTCCCTTTGAAATTTTCTATCCAACTCTTTGACTTCTTCCCTTCTTCCATTTGCTTTCGCTACTCTATGATTAAGAGCACATTTTGGAGTCTCTCCTTATATCTACATTAATCTTTTCTTTATTTCCCACTGATTTAGTGATCTTTAGGTTTCTTCATGAATGTCCTCCCAGAGCTCCTTCAGTCTTCTGTCATTACTGTTCAAAGCATCAAATCTGCTCTTGAGATGTTCTCAAAATTTAGATGGGATAGACTCAAGGTCTTACATTGGCTCCCGTTCACTGGTGTTCATTTTCATCAGAGTTATCCTGAATATACATTAATAATTTATGGTCTGTTCCATACTCCACCCCTGACCTGATTTTAGCTGCTGATATTGAGTTTCTGCCTTGTCTCTCCCACAGATGTAATCAATTTGATTTCTCTGTATTCCAATTGGAGAAGTCCATGTGTTGTTGAAGAAATGTTTTTGCTATGAACCGGTTGTTGGACTTGTAAAATTCTATCATGTGATCTCGGCTTTGTTTATATTACCAATTACATACTATCCAACTCCTTTTCTTTCCTCCTTGTTTCCAGCTTTTACAGTTCAATTGCCAATAACTATCAATGCATCTTGACCACATGTTTGATCAATTTCTGCCTGGTCATTGGTAGAGCTCTTCAATTTCTTCACCACTTTTGTGGTTGGTACATTAAAGTTAATAATTCTTGTATTGATTTTATTTCCTTGATGATGGATACACAAAATTGTACTTCATGATTGGTTTTGCAATGGCCTTTTTGACAATGAATGACAAACCATTCCTCTTGATTTTGTTATTCCCAGCTTAGTAAATATACGATTTTCTCATTCAAAATGGCCAATACTAGTACATGCCAGCTGACTAGTGCTGAAAATATAAGTCTCAATGTGTTCCCTTTCATTTTCAGCCACTTCCAATTTTCCTTAATTCATCTTTCACACATTCTGAGTTCTGATCATTAGCAGATTTTTGAAGCTGTTTCTCCTTACCTTGAGTCATGCTCCATCAGCAAACTAAGATCCCAATGGCTCCACTTCCACTCAACTCAGGTCACCATGGTCAGCTCCACTCCAAGAACTCAGTTCCTCCCAGTCACCTTTTGAGGGACCTCCCACCAGAGGGGCCCATCCTTTGACACTATCTCTGACAATGTTCTGCTTCCATTCACTAGACCTTCAGTGTGCGACAATGTTTCGAAGATATGCATAGGGTTTTCAGCGGTTACCTCCCCCACAGTGGGGAGTCAAGTCCCTTTTTGTCTCTTCTTAGTCTGATTGCTGGGATTTTCTCACTTTGGGTGATCCTACTGGCCTCTGAAATACCTGTGGCATAACTTCCAGCATCACAACAACACACAAGCCACCACAGTACGATAAACTGAAAGACAAGTGGTTGTGTATATATCATATACATAATTTTACTCAAAAACTCACTGTCATTGAATCAATTCTGACTCACGGTGATCCCATAGGAGAGGGTAGAACTGTCTACTGCAGGTGAAAGGCCTGTCTTTTCCCCCATGGAGTAGCTGGTGGTTTTGAGCTGCACAGCTTGCAGATTGCAACCCAATGCAGAACCACTATGCCACCAGTGCTGCATACATATATACATTCACATACATCTACACATACACACATATAGGAAATTTGTGTCAAATAAATGGCTAAAACAGTAGAAATGAATAGTTCCAGCCTGGTGCATGCCTGTGTCAGATGTTTGCCTGCAGCTTTCTCCTGCATTATTGATGAGACAGGAAGCAGGAAGACAAAACCAGAAGACCACAGGCTAGTGGGTACAAAGTCAAATGAATAAAAGGTTTGGCAGTCCACTGATGGCTCCTGGGATCAGTAGGTAATATGGCAGGAGATTGACAAACCAGATGGAGAATCCAGACCTGGCACCACTGACTAGCTTTCCCACAGTGTCTCCTTAAAAAGGAGCAGGCTACCCACCCCAGGAGTCTTTCTTCCAGTTGTATTGCATCTGTGACTTGATCAATGGATTCCTTTTCCACCATAAATGCTGAGTTCTCACAGAGTTGATTATGTTATGCTAAATCCCATCATGTAATTTACTACATGGTATAAGGTCACATCCTGGAGAATTACAGCCAAACTACTGTGTACCCTGGCCCATCTAAGATGACACAAAACCGAACTAATACACATATGTATCCAAATCCAAATCTGAGGTTTCATGTAAAACAATGGCTGTACAGGAATTGTGTGTCACCATATGATTTGCTGGTGGGGTGAGAGCTGTTTACACTTGGGATCACAAGAAGGAAACAAGGGGACACTCAAACCTATCTTGTTGGAAGCTACTGGTGTGGGCCTTGGTACAGTCCTGGAAAAGCAGAGTTGATTATCATACTGCTGCCCTTACTAAAATGAGAAATGCATTATTGTCACACTGTGACAGTTAACAATTCAATGCTGCATTTCCCTCCCTATTCATTGTTTCATTCAATTTCCTTTTCTAATTAGTATTTTCCCACTTCTCTTTTTCCTTTTCCTTTCATGCTCAGGGTTCTAGGATTACGATCTGAATTTATTTCACTTGGGTTTTCCTGTCTTTGTTATAGAGGGTCTGTGTAGCTTGTCAATCTAGTCCACCATTTTACTGGAAGTCTCTTCAGGGAATAATTTTGTTTAAATATTTAAAGATTGGGAGGGCAGGCACTGGGAGTAGTAGGTTCATCCCACTTCCGTGGAGCAGGAAGTCTGGATACTATCAGAATTTGGTCTTATTTCTGTATTCTTTTTCATCATAATTCTTCTATAAAGTTTTTTATCAACCTTTCAGTAATGTATATGAACACCACCCAGTTCTTGTATCTTGGCATAGGGGGCAGTTATTTATGGAGGCAATTAATCACACATTCTATTTC
Organism: Tenrec ecaudatus; assembly: GCF_050624435.1. Classification (NCBI taxonomy): domain Eukaryota; kingdom Metazoa; phylum Chordata; class Mammalia; order Afrosoricida; family Tenrecidae; genus Tenrec; species Tenrec ecaudatus. Next base: position 102,663,482 of record NC_134548.1, on the reverse strand, counting down.
CTCCTTCTATTCCTGACTCCATTGGTTCACCTGTTGTTCCAGGTTAATAGACTAATTATTGGGCTTTTCACAGATGCTTATAAGATTTTAAATCCCAGCCATACACAACAAACTAGGAGGTAGAAGAGAAACAACTAACTGGGGTGCCAGCATGAACCCATCCCTCCAAACCTCCCAATCAAGAAACCATAACCCATGTGGTCTTTGGTTGTAGATAAGCAGTTTCAGCAGCTACTCTTTTTTAAATTGTTCTTGTAAATATATATATATATATACATTTATGTGCATATGCACATATATATGTTGCGTATGTTTATTAACTCATGTTTATATATCACAATTTTCCCAAATTGAAAATTTTTTTCAGGTTAACACCTTATTTACAAGCTATTGCAAAACCTGGATTGCAATCCAAAGCTTAATCAATGCCAATTTTCCATCATAATAAAGTAAAACTCAATATTTAAACAAAAACTCCCTTTGACCATCAACCCACTTCTGGCAACTCACCTGTTCTCTACAAACAGGCATTTTTCTTTTGATACAAGTGAAGTCATACAATATTGGTCCTCTTGTGATTGATTTATTTCCCTCAGGATAAGGTCTTCAAGCTCCATTCATGTTAAACGTGGTAAACAAAAACAAATTAAAAACCAGTTAGGGCCTACATGTGAAAAATAAAACCATAGGATTTTTATAGTGGGGCAAATCAGTTGCTTCTAATTTTTAGCAATGAATGACCTAATATGATAGCAAAAGGACAATAAATTTTAGGAAAGGACCTCATAATAATCAAAAACGTTTGAACATCAAAAGACAGGTAAAAAAGATCAGAAAAGCTACAAAGAGAATCTCTTCAGAAATCAAATATGAGATAACAACCTAGCATCCAGATAATATATTAAATTTGACAACTTAACCAAAAGACAAATAAGCTAATCATAGAATTAATTGGCAAAGGACTTGAATAGATAAGTCATCTGAAGGACATTCAAATGAAAAGATTCTTGCCATCATTAGCCATCAGGGATGCAAGTCAAAACCATAATGAAATACCATTTCACTTCGAGTTGAATAGCTAAGATTAAAAATGGAGTAGGGGTACTGGTGAGGATGCGGGGAAATTGGGGCCCATATCCACTGTTAGGGGGAATGCAAAATGATAAAATCATTGTGAATATCATAGTCACTAGTGATCTAAAATGACTGGCATTGACCATGGCCATTTTGAATTGCTCAATCATATGGTATTTTCATGATAAGAATGACAAATAGAAAATAAATGGCTAGATATCCATCTTGCTGTTGTTTTATATGCCAGTGACATAGCTTTTAGCATCGCAGAGATATGCAAGCCACCACAAAATGACAAATTGCTAGATGAATTGTGGCATTCATAGAAATAATACTTGCAATTTATGTTTCCACATAAGAAATGTTGGCAAAAATAATTATATATATTTATGGACAAGAAATTGGGTGAACTTTCAATTAATAACAATCAGGCTTTCTGTATATAAAAAATTAATGTGAACATAATGCAAAACAAACAAAAATGAAGCTAATTATATTGGTAGTCACCCTGGAATTACAACTCTCAATTTTCAAGATATACTAAAATAGAATTCTTTTTTTTAAATATATTTTAGGCTTAGTATTGCAAAATTTAAATGGTTAACTACAGGGTTGTTTAAATTCAACCACAGCAAGAGAAAGGTTAATCATTTGGAACATCATTTTCTATTAAAAATGAACATCTTTTCTTTTTAATCAATGTAAATTTGAATCTATATTCAAAAGAAAGAAGGAACAAAATTCATGGTGTGCCTTAAGTGGTAAATTTTAAGCTCATATAAAAATAAACATGTATTGAACTTTTTGTAGGTCCTATGGCATTACAGCTGGACAAAAAAATGAAGAGACCTAAAACATCTAGCTTAGTTGCATTAAAAATTTAATATACTAGAGTCATTTTAATGAAATGATTTCAGAGCATTTTAATAATACGGTGTAAACCAAATGTCAAAACAAACAAACAAATCTCAAACCCTAGTGTAGTTCAAATATATGACCAGATTCAATTTAAAAAAATGAAAGTGGCATTTTTTCAGTCATCATTCTATTCCTCCTGCTACTTGCACAGTGAAAAATGTGGATATTTTAAAACTATGATCATAAAGTTACTTACAAGCCTTACATTCTTCATAACTTTTCTACTGACTAGATAGCTTTATAAAGAAAAAAATTGACCACCTTTAATGATCACAATTTGTGTCAAAGTCACCAAACACAAGATAAGAAAGCATCAAAGTCTCTTTACTTCATAGTTTTACAACACCTACTAGTTCCTGTGTTCTGATGATACACCATATACCCCCAGACTAATCCTAAGAAATGTCTAGAGTTTTTTAGTAAAAGAGGCAGCACTGAAGACTCAGAGAGGAGTGAGGGCAGGAGGAGAAATGAATTTATGTTGATTTTGCATTCAAATTGAGCAAATTTTATAGGGAACCAGTGTTATACATTGTAATTTATGATTCAGTCTCTTATCTTTACAAAATCTAGCAAGACACCTTAAGTCTGATTGATGAGAATATGCTTAAGAAAACCTGTGTAAAATTAAGGAAATAAAGCAAAAGTAACAATGAAATATTTGGCTGTTTTAGAAAAAATTTGTTCAGAGTTTCACGTATGCCACTTAGTATACAGGGGATTCTTACTCTGATTGGCAGATAGCCTGTTTTATAGAGCAAGTTCGCAATGCATCACTTTAAATCTCATTAGTCTCTCTATAATAAGGTAATTTTGCAGACTTTATGCTTCCTTTTATCTTGCTCTGATACATTTCTGGTAATGAAAATTATTTTATTCACCTCTGTTTACAGATTTATTTTGATTATACATATATGTTGGGGGTAATAAAAAAAACTGGATGTTTTGTTAAAGCCATGTATTTAAACTTTCTTACAAAACAACCTTATCACCTTCAAAATACTCTCCACTAAACTTCATCCATTTGTCAAATCTGTAATTCCATTCTTGGAAACATTTTTCAAACGCATCTGTTTGAATGGCTGAAAATACCTCTCTCTTTTTGTCTTCAACTCTTCTATATCATACCAAATCACTGTCCTTTCATTTCCTTTTGCATGCTCAGAAATAAGAAGTCGCATGGATCGAGGTCAGGTGAGTCAGGTGCATGAGCCTAGAGAGGCATGCTGTTTTTGCCAAAAAGTGGCTCACCGAGATGGCTGTGTGAGCAGGAACATTGTCATGGTGGTGAATCCCATCCCCCATCTGCTACAAATCAGGCCTTTTTTGTCACACACATTTACCCAATCTTTTCAGAACCTCTAAATAGAAAGGTTGATGAACAGTCTGACCTGGTGGAACACTCTCCAAATGCACTAAGCCCTCACATCAAATAAACACATGAGCATTGTCTTGATCTTTGATTTCATTTGACCAGCTTTTGGCGGGGGGTGAGCTAATGATGGCATCTTCAACTTCATTAATGTTTGTTTTCAGGGTTATCAGAATAGCACCATGTCTCTTCACCAGTAATGACTTTGGAAACAAAGTCTGGTCACTTTGGAGCTATTCCTTCACACCACTGCACATTTCCAGTTGATGCTCTTGGTGATGGTTAGTCAGACCCAGGACATAAGTTTCAAAACGACCCTTCTCATTCGCAAATCGCCCATTAAAATTTGCTGACCCAAAATTTGCTGACCCATGCTCTAAGATGTTCAAGATAACTTCCCCAACTCTTAAATGGTCTCTTATCTGTGTTTGAGCACAAGTGCACCAATTTTGTTGACTAGGTCATCCATTCAAGAAGCTGATGGACATTCAAACCGAGGTTTGTCATCAGTAGACACTTAACCTTTTTTGAAATGGGAAAAACACTCATACAATTGAGTTTTTACATAGCACTGTCCTTGTAAGCTGTGTTCAACATTACAACACTTTCTGTGGCATTTTTCCTGAGCAGGAAACAAAATTTCACATCCACATGCTGTTCTCTTAAATTGGTCATCACTAAAAGTGAGGTTCAAGTGAAACTGCTTCTATGCAAAAATTCACTGTGACCAGAGAGAAGCTCGCACTAATTTAGCTGCCTCTCTGTGTTCCTGCTTCTCATTTCTCCTTCTTTCCAACCCTCTGAATTTTGTTCTTGGGTAAATGCTGCCCTTTCCATCTTAAGTGGTTAATCAATTATGCCACCTAAAGGATGAATCAATTTTAAAGATGAAAAGAGAGTGACTGGCATATATTAAGAAGATCAGTTAAAATTTTGATCATTACACGTTTTGAGACCTAAAGATGTGAATGAGAAAATTGATAAAGAAGTCATTATCTACTCATCTGTTCAAGGAATGCTAAAAAGTCAAGGCTCAACCTAGAATACCACAGAAATGCGGGAAAAGTAAGAACCAATTTTCCTGAAAACAGTTACTTACAGACTGGCCTAAAATGGCTTTCATATATTCTGTGCAAGCAGGTTGCCAAAGCAACGTAATGCATGACCATTAAAAGGTCAATCAAAATCATTAATAGATATATGGTTAATAGTATGTGGTTAATAGATATATGGTTTATAGAATATGGTTAATAGATAAAAAAGAGTAATTGAAGGTGATAAACCTTTATGGGTATGGACATTTGCTGAAAAATAGAACATCATGATTAAATTTTTTAAGCCATGTTTTTCCCAAAAGCATTTTATGGGCGCTAATAGAAACATTATATCATTCCATAGTTCAATCACATCAAGCATTATTGGACAATTGTTACCACAATCAGTTTAAAAATATTTGCTATTTTCTTGTACTCCTTGATACCAACTCCCCTTTATATACACACACACACACACACCACATTTGATTAAATTTAAAAGAAGTATTTCCAGAGCTTATGACTAAACCAAACATTCCACTATATATTAAAACAAAATTAAGCCAACATGAGAGGAGGTAACCCTCACCCCCCAAAAAAAACTGGAAAAAGTTCTGCTGGGTGGAGCTTTAATAGTACGCATTATTCCTGCTAGGTGAGCATCAGGCAACTAGTTCTAAGTTAGTGCACCCAATGGCGTCACTTTAGAAGGTTCTCTGGTCACAGTGAATCTTTTTTTTTTTTAAAGCAGTTTCACTTGAACCTCATTTCTTGTGATGGCCGATTTAAGAGAACAGCATGTGCTGTAAAATTTTTGTTTCCTGCTCAGGAAAAATGCCACAGAAAGTGTTGTAATGTTGAACACAGCTTACAAGAATAGTTCTATGGGAAAAAATCAAGTGTACAGTGGTTTTCTCATTTCAAAAAGGTGAAATGTTGATTAATGAAAAACCTTGTTCCAGATGTCTGTCAACTTCCTGAATGGATGAAATGTTGACCTGTAGTGCATTTGGAGATCCTTTCACCAGGTCAGACTGCTAATAAAGCTTTCTCTTTAGAGTTTCTGAAAAGATAGCATAGCTGTATGAAAAAATAGGCTTGATTTATGGCAGACAGGGCACCAGTTTTGCCACCATGGCAGTGTACCTGTTCATGCAGCCATGTCAGTGCAACAGTTTTAGTAAAAAACTGCATGCCTTTTGCCCCCATGAACCTTAATCACCTGACCTCACTCTGTTCAACTTCATTTTGTTTCTGTGAATGAAGAGGAATATGAAAAGACAGGGATTTGACAATGTAGAAGAGGTGAAGAAAAAAGTGAGGGCGGTGCTGTCAGCCATCCGAACAGATGAGTTTGAAAAATGTTTCCAAGAATGCAATCACAGATTTGACAAATGTATTAAATGTAATGGGGAGTATTTGAAGTTGATAAGGTTGTTTTATATATAAAAAAGTAAATAGCACAGAGAAAAAAATTCCATTTTTGGGGTGGTATCCCCTGGTAAATCGAATCCTATATATAAGATAAAAAACTTAGAGCAATAGTAAGTCTCTCTCTCATTTCAACCTCATATATAAAGCCTGACCAACAACTTCTTGAAATGTCGTGTTTTTCATCGTTTCAGTTGTTCCTTCGGCGGTGAGTATTATCAAATACAACATGTTTATTCTTTATTTTCTATCTCAGAGACATATTTCCTTTCTTCAAGTGAAATTTATTTTGTTCATATATGTAAGCTATTGTACATTCATATATGCTATTGGTTTGATTATATGTTTACTGTTTATTTCTAACATGATTTGCAAACTTCTCTTGTCTATAAGTGCCGCTTTCTTTTGTCACCGTTATAACTTTAGTATGGAGCACAATAATGCTACCTTCTAGACTGTGAATATTTGTTGAATGTAAGACTACATGGATACAAATACATAAGCATAAGATTCAAAATGATTTACAAAAGCAAGAATGTTATAAAGCAAGCTGAGTTATAGTCAATGAATATGGACCTTTGGGCTATAAGTTCTTATGTGATATAATTCTGGCCTCTATGCACATTTGGCTACAGTTCCATTCTGGAGGGCATTCTCTACTAATGGACAGAATTGGGGTGGCTTTAAGACAAGCTCAGTAGATGATGTGAGTCTAGCCACATCCTATCTTTCCTTGGGGGCATCTTTCAGACGCCACCTTAGTAGATGGTGTAAACTCAGCCACCCCCCTTGTTTCTTTGCAGCACCTTTGACAGTATCTTAGTAGAGAGTGTGATGTAAGACACCATATTTTTTTTTCCTTGGAAGGAGTATACCTACTGGTACTGTCATACAGTTCTAACACACATCATCTTATCTGGAAACATACCTTTATTTTCTAATTGAATTTTGGTTGAAGAAAGAAGACCTGCTGTGTCTTTTAGATATTTTTGGCTTCTGGCTCTGAACCCTGCATTTGGCTTGCCTCTGCCTAACCTTCTGCTTTAGGATTGAACAACTCCCCTACATGAGATATTTCCTCAAAGTTTTGTGAGCTTCTGTGGGATGTTGCAGTGCATCACGGATCCCAGGGTCATGAGGCAATACATTTATGGTGGAGGGGGAGAAAAATGAAGCAGAATAACATCTTGGGAAATCTTTAATATCCAACTCCTTGAAACAAGTCCTGTATTAATTCTTCTGAAGGAAATTATTTCCACAATAGCACTGTAGCTATCCTGTACATATGAATAAAAATTATAGCTGACTAATATTTACAAAATGAGTCTTCCAAACATATAGACATTTATCTTTACATTTGTATAGGAGTATAAAATTACACGTACACAAGGTATTAAAAATATTTATCAACTAGATTTCCTTAATCTTTATCCTTAAGTTATCAGTTACCTTTGGATGACCTTATCAGCAGTCATAATCAGTACTTGCAAAGCCCTACAGTAATACTAGTCTTTCAAGCAAACTAATGGATAACTAGGGAAGTTAATCTTTTGAAAAAAATGATTTACTTGTTTCCACTGAGCATGTGTGTTTTTCTCCCCTTGTTCCAAATGTTCATTGAAAATATCAGTGACAGAATGCAAAATGAAATAAGTTTATTACATCACTGATAATGGAAAGTGTAGACATGGAACACATTTAAAATGTATGTGAATTTCTGTTACACAAGGTGAATACAGATTATTGATAGGCAAACCACAGTAAGCTCTATGGCCCAGAATATATATGAGAAAGCTATGGAAAATATGGGGGTGACAAAGCAAGGCTGCAAATCCTGAATCTCACTCAGTGCCATTGAATTGAATTTTACCCATAACAACCCTATAGGATGGAGTAGAACTGCTCCTGTAAATTTCATAGACTATAAACATTTACAAGAGTAGAAAACCTCATATGTATCTTGTGGAGTGCTGGTTGTTTCAATCTGCTGATTTTATCATTAGAAGCCCAACATGTAACCCACTATGCCACCAGGACCTCTCAGATTCTGAATAAGCAAGTAAAAGGTGGAGAAAGTTAGGTGCTACATAGAAATTACTATTTTTTGTATCATTACTGTATTGAATTATTATTATTTTCATAAAATAATTATTTCAGTTAGTAATTTATGAAGTTGTGAAAATTATACTTGGTCTGAAACCAGAAATTGTAAAACATAAGACAATCTGCCTAGTAATAGTTCGTTATTCTAATAGGGAAACTGTAATTGCAGAATAACCTAAACACCTTTAGCCTACTGCCATCCAGTTGAATCCGACTCCTATTGAACCTATATACAGTTTCCAAGGATATAAATGTTTACTGAAACAGCATGGCTCATCTTTTTTGCTCAGAATGGTTGGTAGGTTTGAACCATCACCATGGTAGTTAATCCTTAGCTATTGGCATCACCAGGTATCACACTGAAGCCTTTCTCTTTGTGGAATGGGGAACAAAAGGGCCCGCTCACCTTTCAGCTACAACATCTAAAGCAAAGGCTTTACATATCCAGGAGCTATCATTACTGCACATGCAGAGCTAATAGTGACTGCTGCATTGTGAGGAGAGAACTATTGGAAAAAACATACCTGTGTAAGCATATGTGAAATCCATGCCAGCTACTCCTCCATTCACATATAAGAAACTAAGAATCAGGACATAATTTAGGAAAATCCCCCCCCCCATTTTGTAGGAGGTTCAATAAACAAATAAAAGAAATTGACCTTTGAAAATTCCAAGGAATAAAATTTTGAGGAAGAAATCCATTGTGCTCTGAGAAATATTTGAGAAATACTATAATCCATAACACAAGTATAAACTTTTATGTGAAAGGAGAAAATATAGAACAAAAAGATGTATTAGAAATTAATATTAAATTATAGAACTAAAACATTAATAAAAGAAAAGGGAAAGACTGAGGTGCAGGAAAAAGTGAAGCAAACTGTCAGAGATAGAAAATATGAAAGAAATGTTAGGAAACCTATATAATATTTCAAAATTTTTTGAAATTCCACAAGAACCTCAAAAAATAAGCAGGTGATAATCAAACAAATTACAGAAACATACTTTTAGGGGAAAAGCCCCACATTTGAAGACATATATTTAAACTTGAAAGGGATTATACAAAAGGATATATTTCATAGGACCAAGAATGAAAAGAAAATTTTGAAATATCTGTAAAGTAATTAATTATTTCATGTACAAAAGAGTATAAATCAGATTGCCACCAATTTTACATTGTTTACACGGTAAACTAAAGCAGAATAGTAAAACGCATTACTTTTCTGAAGAAAAAATAATTTTGGATTTATAATTTTATATTTATACGAACCACCTGCATTTAGATGTTGAGGGCAAGCAGTAAGACAATTTCAGACATATAAAAATCAACTCGGTAAAATATTGTAGCCTAGACTGATGTACTCCACTGATCCCCTGCAACAAAGATGAGAAATAAACAGGTACAGAGGAAAAAGCCTGTGGTCAGAATGTCTAAGGAAAGAAAAATAAGTAAGCTGAGCAAGGACAGAGAAAATGAAAGGGTAGCACCAACACAAAAAGATGAAGAGAAATAGTGATGAGTAACCTCTCCCTGGCATGCCTTGACAAAGCGAGAAAGAATTGTACCACCCCTTGCTCCTCACACCAACAGGGTGAATGCAGGTGTACCCGAGGCACAATCTAGTCCCACAGAGGATGATAGCACCATGACCACCACATCCGTAAGGCTGGAAAGGCACACTGAAAGAGGCACAGACTTGATGGGACTACCACACAGCCTGGAAAGCTTAAGGCTGAATCACACAGTGCTCCCCATGATGGCCAGCATCTCATGTCTGGGCCAGGGAACCCAGGTCCATACGCTGCAGAGGCTCTTATCTGCCAGTTGGCCTCTGGTTCTGGCACTCACTTCCTATGAAGATTCTGAGTCTTGGCCGTGACGTGGGATTAAAGCAGCTCTGCAGTTGTGAGGGTAGACCAGCCTCTAACACATCATCATGGGTTTGGTAGGCGCAAATGTACAGCGCATAGAGCAAGTGAAAGATAGTAGATTGAAGTAATGGAGTCAGATACATCTCATGGTAGCATGATCACCTCAGCCTCACTTGGTGGTCCACGTTGAAAGAGAGAGAAAGAGAGAGAGAGAGAGAGAGAGAGAGAGAGAGAGAGAGAGAGAGAGAGAGAGAGAGAGAGATTGCTAAGATTGCTAACCAGGGCTTTTATATTCTCTGGGGAGGTGCATGCTCCCTAATCATAGGTGAAGGCATACATCACAGGAAAGGGTTGTGCTATAGGTAATACAGTAATGGGGGGGAGGGGTGATCTAGGGGTATCCACGTAATAGGAAGGGGAGGTAATGGGGGTACACGTGTGACAAGATGGGCAGATCCTAGATTCAGGGAAGCAGCTTAATTTTGGTTATCACTGAGCTGATTTGACCTGTTCTCTGGCTCACTATAGAAACCATTATCAGTAGGGTGCAAACCCCACCTACAGGAACCAAGCTGATGACTGCAAACCTTTAGGGAGAAGTAGCCCATGGTCTGTAACGGCAGGGAGTGGGGCCCTCTCGTGGTGGGACCAGACAGTAGTCTGGCAGCTGGCTGCCTTCAGGGAGGTAACTTGACAATCATTTACCATTAACTGCAAGCAGTGTCCTAGTCTAACATGTATTTGAGGGAGATGACTTGGGAGAAATCTTTCTGTTTCCCACATGCAGTAAGAGGACAAGCATTTTTGTTGTATTTATTCCTTCTTCATCATGCTTTTGTTTGGTAAACAAGTAACAAACTAGAGGGATGAAGCCATCCTGGGTGCTTGTACTCCCTGCCCATCACAGAAATCAGCTTCAGGACTAGAGCCTTGAGAAAAAGTAACAGCCAACTCTGGTTCGGGGATGTGGTCTTTCTCTATTTTGTACCCCTTCCCCTTATTCTTTTGCTGTTTAGAAAAACCACAAGTAGAAAGACACAGGACAACAAGGGTAGAGTTTTCTCTAATTCACTACAAAGGACCTATTAAACAAAGTGGTCAACAACTCCTATCTTTGTGCACCTGAGACAGCACTCCTACTGCGTGCATCCTGGGCAGGCCCTTGCCAAGTATGCACTAGTGGCTAGGAAAGAGAAAGCAACTGTTGGCTCCAGTTTGTGTGTCTTTGTTTTTGCTTTTGTTTTTATTTGTTTGTTTGTTTTGTTTGTTATTAATCCTTTCCCATTCCACTTTTTTTTGCCTTTTGAGTATTTTCCACCAAAATTAATTTTATTTATTGAAATATCATTTTATTGGGGGCTCTTACAGCTCTTAAAACAATTCATACATCAATTGTGTCAGGCATATTTGTACATATGTCATGATCATTCTTTTCTAGACATTTATTTTCTATTGAGTCCTTATTATCTGCCCGCCCCTTGTGACCCCTTGATACATTATGAATTATTATTATTTTCATATCATACACAAACCATTGTCTCCCTTCCCCATGGTTTCTGCTGTTTGTCCCCTTGGAGGTGGGGGTATGTGTCAATCATTGTGATAGGCTGCCACTTTCTCCCCCGATGTCCCCCCTCCCCCTCCCCTCCTGGTATCTCTACTCCAATTCCTGTTCCTGTATTCCATGTGTCCTGAGCTCTTATCTCTTATCTGTATCTGTGTACATGATCCAGACTAGCCCACAGTGGAAGTCAGGATTAGGATCATGCTAGTGAGGGGTGAGGAAGCCTCAAGGAACCAGAGGAATATTGGGTTTTATCGGTATTATACTGTGCCATGGTTGACTCATCCCTTCCTTGTGATCCTTCTGTGAGTTAACTAATTCTATAAAACCCTGCTAGTCTTTGTGGATAGCATCTTAGGACTTAGGTAAGAGGTCCCTCTCAGGTTTCCTCTAATAATACTGTCTCTCACCATTGAATCTCTCTGTCTGCCTTCCCTAGTACACATAATCTAATATCAACAATGAATCCATTAATACTTTATCAACAAAAATAAACAAATATAAAACAACTCAATGTCTTGGAGATAACGGGAAATTTCATTTCAAACAAGTAAGATAGAATGGCACAAATGAATGACCAATGCCTCAGAGCTGAGGTACTTCTCTGAGAAATAAAAGGCATTGGAATTACTGGAACAGAACTTCAGAAAAATAATTCCCAGGTATTTCAAACGATGGAGAAAATACCAGGAGAGATGCAGGAGGTGGGAGGGCAGGGGGATGTAGGGGGTGCAGAGAAGCCAGAGAAAATATAGAACTCAGTAAAACATTATGTGTTAGTCTGGGTACTTTAAAGAAACAAATCCACAGAAACTCATGTATAAGAGAGAGTTTTATATAAAGGCTAAATGTACATCAAGGAAACATCCTAACCCAGTGCTGCCCAAGCCCACAAGTCCAACATTAACCCATTAAACCATATATCTAACACCAATCCACAAAGTCCTCCTCCATCTCACAAAACAGATGCAATGACACTGACTGCAGGATGAAAGCTGAGTCAGTGAGTATGTAATCATTTCAGCGCTGGCAGGGGTCTCCACGTGGCTTCTCCAGCACTCAGGGCTGCATTGGGGTAGGCTCATGTGGCTTCTCCTCGGGGATGTTTTGCAGTAAGTGACCTAGCTAGTTAAAACAGGGAACTGGCTAAGGCAGCTGTGCCCTGGTCTGACCATCACAAAGCAAGAGACCCCAGAACTAGAAAGGTGAGGCTCACCAAGGTATTTATCCCTTTGCCCTTCAATTAACCCCACATGTGTTTATCAGCCAGGTTGGCACAATAAACTAACTACCTCAATCCATGCTTTGACAACTTGGCACCTGTACATAATTCTTTAGCTTCACAATTGCAATTAAGTAACATCTACACCTTAATCCAATAATCCTGTGAATATGTTCCCCCACCTATGAAAGTTTGTGAGCCAACCACTTCATGCCTTTATCCCTCCAATTTTGAGACTCCAATTTATATACTGCTCACTTATATCAACACAGCTCTCTGAGAAGACAATCATAGTTTTTGACATACAGAGTCTTCATTCCAGCTGGAACCTTGTGAAGTCTGCATCCATAAGCAAAGTCAAATCCGGACAGGCCATCCATAAAGTCTGCAGCTATATGCACCAGTTCACAGGCTCAAAAATCTCCATGTGGTCGGGTTCTGTTCAACTCAATGTGGGCTGCCTCCCTCAGCCTCCACAGGGTGCCCATTGGTCACCTTGCATTTAGACCATGGGCGCTAACCAGTACTCAACAAGCCTAGCTCCCTTGTGCTAGGTTATTAACTTTAGACCGGTCAACCCGCTCTCATCTTCTCCCTTTTGTTCCTGCTAACCAACCCACAGGTGTCAGTTGCCAACTCAACCGGTCTCTTTATTGGTGCATTTCTCCCACTTTCACTCAACTGGTAGACCCAGGTGGTCACCTAGCAAGCATTTCAGTCTGCTCAAGGCTCCCTTTAACATTCAGTCCCAAAGAGCAGTTTTCTTCATGGTTCCAGATTTTTTTTCCAGTTTCTGACAAAGACCATTGGCTACTGAGTACTCTAAAGCACTGGGTGGTGCATATATTTTCAAAGCTTTCTTTTCAGGCATAGCCTAAACCCATCTTAAGATCAAATTTTAATGGCTGCAAGCAAGCGGGCTTACAAACGTTCTATTTTCATACTTCCCAAATTTTTCCCAGAAGCAACCAAGTAAATACTGTGGGTTTATCTGGCTAGACTAAGAAGAAAAACTACCATGAGGAAGAAGTCAAACAAAAGTCTATTCTCCATCTTATGATTTATTTCTCCAGTACCCCACGCCCAGTACCATAATGTGTTAGTCAGGGAACTTTAAAGAGACAAATCCACAGAAACTCACATATAAGAGAGTGTGCATCAAGAAAACATCCCAACCCAGTGCTGCCCAAGCCCACAAGTCCAACATTAACCCATATGTCCAACACCAATCCACAAAATCCTCCTCCATTTCACAAAACACACACAATGATGTTGACTGCAGGAGGAAAGCTGGGTCAGTGAATGTGTAACATCTCAGCACTGGCAGGGGTCTCCACATGGCTGCTCTAACACCCAGGGCTGCATCACGGTAGGTCCATGTGGTTTCTCCTCAGGGATGTCCTGCTGGAAGTGAGCCTTGCTATCTAAAGCACGTAACTGGCTAAGGCAGCTGCACCCTAATCTGACAACGAGAAAGCAAGAGACTCAAGAACTAGAAAGATGAGACTCACCGAGCCATTTATCCCTTTGCCTTGCAATTAACTCCACACGTGTTTATCGGCGAGGTTGGCACAATAAACTAACTACTTCACATTACAATGTCAATCTGACAAAAGAAAAAATAGAAACCACATGAAAGCAGCTAATAGAAACATATAATATTGATATTAATATATTAGAATTATATAACACTTTGAAAGAGGAAGTATACATAAGTGAAGAAGTGGAAAGATGCTTTAGTGAACTTGAAGAAAAAGTCCCTGAGATCAATCTACAAGAAGAAAACATTCATTGAAAACATTTTAAAAACCCAAAGTAAGTCTAAGAATTATGTAGCAGACTACAAGAGAATTAATATTTCTGATTGGCATTCTAAAACAGAGAGAGAAAGAAAGAGAGAGATAGAGAAGAGAGAGGAAAGAACTACAGGAAGAAAACCCTTCTAGCTTAATGAAGAGAAGAAAATACTCAAAATTTGAAAGAACCCTCTCAAGGATATACCTAAAAGCAAAAGGTCCACAACAACATATCATAGTTACAATTTCCAATATCAAAGCAAACAAATAATTCTGTGAGAAGCTTAGGAAAATAGAAAAGTGATTGTGTTAGTCTGGGTACTTTAGAGAAACAAATACACAGAAACTCATGAATAAGAGAGAATTTTATATAAAGGATAAATCCACATCAAGAAAACCCAGTGCTGCCCAAGCCCACAAGTCCAACATTAACCCATTAATCCATATGTCTAATACCAATCCACAAAGTCCTCCTCCATCTCACAAAACACACACTATTATGCCAACTGCAGACACAAAGCCAAATCAATGAATGTGTAAGCATCTCAGCACTGGCAGGGGTCTCCACATGGCACCCAGGACTGCATCAAGGTAGGTTCGTGTGGCTACTCCTTGGGGATGTCTGGCAGGAAGTGAGCCTTACCAGCTGAAGCAGGGAACTGGCTAAGGCAGCTGCACCCTGGTCTGACCATCTGACCATCAGAAAGCAAGAAACACGAGAACTAGAAAGGCGAGGCTCACCAAGCCATTTATCCCTCCACCCTTCAATTAACCCCACATGTGTTTATCATTGACCAGGCTCGCACAATAAACTACCTCAGTTATAAAGGTTTATCTTCAAACAAGTGAGACATTAAATAAGTCTACATGGAAGAAGTACACCAGGATATGTGATCCAAGGATTATAAACACCTGGAGAGCAGAATGCTATGGAGGCAGTAGAAACCTAAAATCCATTTTCAGGGTCCACACATGTATTAAGCTTCAATATAATTTAGGGTTGTGAATAGGCTTCTTCTTATGGAGAGCACATTTTAGAGTTGATTCTGGCATAAGAAGTTTTGTTAAAATGCAATATATTATCATTTGAACTCCCTTTTGACCCAGTCTAAAGTTGTTACAGTATTTTTTTTAAGTAAAACCGAAAGGGAACTACACGTATATTAAACTTCTGGTGAATACCCCCTTGACCATAGACCAGGGATTTAAGTAACTTTGCTCTCATGGATTACCGCTGATGCAATTAGGTCAAAATCTGACACCTTGCCATTTGATCTCCACTTTTACCCATTTGACATTTGTTCTAGTTTTCAATATTTCTTTTTTCTTTTTAATTGACATTTTCTATTTCGCTTTATTATTCTTGTTAGGATTTTTTTATCCCTCTTTTAAAAAAATCATTTTATGTATATAAATTTCAAGTTATATAAATATATAGAGACAATATATTGAGACTGGATTAGTGGTTCCTTGGAGGTATGATAGGAGAGGTTGGGAGGGGAAAAGAAGCTAATAATAATGAGTACAAGGAGGAAGAAAATATTCTAAAATTGATTATGGTGATATTTCTACAGATTTCTTCAGATGATTGAAGTATTGAATCGGATGATTTGTGAATTATGCCCATAAAACTGTTAAATTTTATAATAAAATTTAAAAGTTAACTACAAATAAAAATCATTAAGTATAAGTTTAGATTTGAAACCATGCAGGCAAGTTGGCAATGGAATGACATATATATATATATATATATTCCCGTTCTCACACACACAATAAAAGCCAAATAATATATTTAGTAAGATTATTCATAAACAGGAGGAAGAAATAAGGGGATTTTAAAATAAGGATAAAGCAAAGGGTTTTTTAAAAGACTAATATTGCAAAAAGTATGAAAAGCAGTTAATTGGAAATAAAATCAGTACAACAGCAGACACCAACCTGAGAGCAACATAAAAAATATCATCATGCAGAAATCAGCCCATATAAATCAATACTCATAATAAAACAAACTTTCAAGACTGAAAATAATAAGCCAGGGTTTTAATTACACAATATATTTCTGAACTGGATTGCAGTCAAAGAAATGACCCACAAAAAAATGACAAGAATGTCTCAAAGATGTACCGGGAACATATATAAATCATAGATCCATGCATGGATTTGGGTCTTGCATTAAATTCCCGTCTAATCTAAGAACAATCATTCTTATAAAATGGCCCTGCTTGATGAGATCATGACAAGATCTCTGAATATATGGGTGCTATAGCAAAGTATGAAGGAAGTAGATGGTGCCCAGCTATCAGAAAGAATATTTGGGACATATTTTCAAACAAGCAGACATCGAATTGAGGCATCAACAAAGTGAACATTGAAGAAGCTCACCAACCTGTGTGATCCAAAGTTTGTAAATAATATAATCCAAATACAAAGAAGGGAACCATATCAGAGCTTAAATTGTGAACACCTCATTTTCAGAGGGCTATGGATGACAATGGACACAAAAATCCATTTCCAGGGTTCACACATGTGAACCCTCTGGTAAATCCCCTTTGACTATGGACCAGGGATGTGAATAGCCTTAGTATCATGCAGAATTCTTTGGAAAGTGGATTATTGCAGATGCAGTTAGGCTAAAATTTAGCATCCCTTATGATCTCCTTTATGATCCATTTAAATTTGTTCTAGTTTTTCCTATTTTCTGTGTTCTTTTAGATTGGGGGTTTTAAGCTTTTTAGTTTTGTTATTCCTGTTAGGTTTCTGTTTGTTCATTTTTAGTGTTTTCTGTATATGAAATTCAGATAGGTTATAATGTAGAGAGACATTAATAAAGTAATGGTTCTTTGGGCAGTGGTGATTGGGGGCACTTGGGAAGCTAATAATGATGTGTACAAGAATGAAGAATATGTTCTAAAACTCATTGCTGTGATAATTGTACAGCCCATCTTGATGTGCTGGAGCTATTGAATTTTTATGATATTTAAATTAAATGCCAATAAAATGGCTGACAGTTTAAGATACGAAAATAGCAACAATAATATATAATTGATCAAGGGTTCATGGGGGTGGAAGGGTGGGGGAGAGACAGGGAAAAAGAACAGCTGATAACAAGGACCCACACATAAAGAAAATGTTTTGAAAATGGTGGCAACATATGTACAAGTGTGCTTGATATAATTGATCTATGGATTTTATAAGATCTGTTAGAGTCCCCAATAACATGATAATAGGAAAAAAACTGTCAAAAACTACAGTTTCAGAAACCCATGAGGAAGTTTTACTCTCTCATCTGGTCGCTATTCATTGGCATGGACTCGGTGACAGCGTTTAATTTCATAATTTTTGGTACATCAGAAGATTTCATCAAAAGACTAAAAATGAAAACCCACAGATTAAGAAAATAATTTGGCAATGATGGTTAAGTGACTAATCTCTGAAATCTTTAGAAACTTTCAAAACCTCAACAAGAAAAAGATACATAATTCATTTTTTAAAACGACAAAGGACTTGAAAAGAGAGTTCACCAAAGAAGATATCCAGGCAATCAACAGACATATGTCAATAGACACTTGAGAAATGCAAATAAACATAATGATTAGATAACACCTCATCCCAGCATTGAAAACAAAGTTTAGAAATCAGAAAATAAAAACTTCTGGGGAGAGTTTGGTGAGTTTGAAATCCTCATATACTACTGGTGGTACTGTAAAACTGTACTCAGAGTAGAAATCAGTATGGCACTTCCTCAACTAAATGGGCATAGAAATATCATATGATCCACTAATCCCTTTACTGGATATATACCCTGAAGAAATAATGAACGCAGCATGAGTGGATATATGCACAATCATGTCCTTCAAAGCAGTGTTAACAATAGCAGGAAGATGAAAGCAAAAGACCACCATTGAAGAATGGTTAAATACCAGTAACTATTGACATGTACACACAATGGAATACCATGCATTGTTAAACAATAATGATGAAACTGTAAATTACCTCATGACACGAATGGATTCAGAGGGCATTAGACTTAGTGAAGTTAGTCATTAACAAAAGGACAAATTATGTATGAGGCTACTGTCACAAAAGAAAAAATCAAGAGGAAAGTTTTCATTTCAAAACAAAAAACAGACTTTGATAGTTACCATAGGTGGGAGGGAAAGAAGAGAAGTTGAGGCAGTAAGCTAAAGGACAGACAGTTGTGAACTTGGGTGAAGGTGAAGATAATATCATAACAGAAAGAGAACTGAAAAAAGTGGGACCGAGCAAGCTATTAGGAGGTTTAATAAGTTGGGTTTTCTTAAATACAAAAATTATCATCTTTTTTTTGTACCCCACCCCCGCCACTTAATTCACAATAAAAAACATCAAATTTTTCAGTAATACATCTTTTTTAAAAGAATCACTTCAGGTTGTTCCCATGAAAAACAAGCATTCAAAGGTAAATTAGCATCAAGATAGAGAGTCCAGTAGACAGCTGATTAAACGAGAAATATAAATTTATCATGGGATTATAACTGAACATAGAAAATAATCAGTCTAATTAGAATTATAAATAAGGGAATCTACAAATATATCAAGAATTATATAGATTCCTTAAACTTAATTATATGGCATACAATATTTTAAGAAAATAAATGCATGAAATATTATCTTTTAAAAGCACAATGCACTGGTTCTTTTTTCTCACCTCAAAATTTGTTATATTCTCCTTTGAGTGACCCAGATTTATGTTCATATAATTACAAAACCTTCACTAATGGTTCAGTCACACTACTAATCCCAAGCTAAATGAGAATTATACAATCATAATACAAATGCCAGTTACAGGCTTTTAATTCTTAGAAGTAGCCTATAGGCAGGCTGAAATCTTACCAAACACAAGCTTTTACGTTCTATTACCCTTGAGAAGGTAAGCATAATGAAATGACAGACTAAAAGAGGATGGAAAAGCAGACTACATTAATGTATGGATACTAATTTTTACATACATAATGGAAAATCATCTAAAATTATATGCAAGAATTACTATTTATATTATATCTTTCCATCCATAAACATTGTATATATCCACATATATTTAAAGCTTTCTTTATGTCCTATTATAAAATGCTATTTTTCTCTGAAACTTTTACATGTTTTTAAAAGACTTAATCCTGGGTAGCCATTTTTATTGATATTTCAATTTCCTCATTTTTGCATCAGCGAATGTTACAAAAATTTTAATAAATATATTAACTTGCATTATTTGTGGGTAGTTGGATATTATCTCATCATTGACAAGTCTATTCTATGGTAGATCTTGAAATGTTCATTTTAACTATGAATGTGGCACCATTCTTTCAATTGCTCCTACTTTGTGTAATAGAATATAGGATTATCTGATACAAAATAGCCAACATCAGTCCATTTCAATTCATCAATGCCTAAAATATTGATCTTTATGTGTTTTGTTTCATTTCTGATGACATAATTTTATGGGACTAATACTGTATACATTCCATGTTCTATTTATGAATAGATGTCTGAAAACTTTTTCCCTAATTTTGAGTTGTGCCACATCAGGATATGAAGACAACAAAAGTTTTATTCCATCAACAAGTTAAGATTGGTACTGCTGTGTGGAGGCAGATCTTCTCCAGTCCAGTTTTGAATATATTCAAACCTGAGGATCTCATCATCAGACACTTTAATAGGCCATGTTCCCCTGTATTCATAAGTTTTACAGTGGCTCTCTCCAGCCTCAGCCTCCCCCCCCCCCCGCCCCAAGGAGATTGTTAGTACTGGAAATTCCACAGAAAACTGTCCAAGAGTGACCAGGCTGGTATTTAAACAAAATTGGAATAGCTTCCAGCATTACAGTAACATTCAAAACACTACAATACTACAAATTTACAGATGAGTGGTAGTGCCTAAAATAATTAAAACTAAATCAATTCTATTTGTTATATGGAGGCCTAGTGGTCCAGTGACCAAGCATTGAGAGTTTGGCAACTTGAACCTACCAGTTCCTCCAATATGAGAGAAAGATCTGGTATTCAGCTTCTATGAAGATTTAAATCTTTGGACTCTAATGGGGAAGTGCTACTGTGTCTTGGTGGGCTGCTGTGAGTCAAAATCAACTTGCTGGAAGCAATTCAATTTGGTTTGGGATATGTTATATATTCCTCATTTGTCTCAGTTTGGACATTACACTGGAAACTGTTCAATATGATAACAATATGAAAGCTTCCGCACGCAAATACCATATATACTCGAGTATAAGCCGATCTGAATATTAGCTGAGGCACCTAATTTTACCACAAAAACTGCATTAAAAAGGTGCTGACAACAAGGCTCACATGAAAGATGCACACCAGCCTGTGTGATCATGAGGTGTCAATGGGATCAGGTATCAGGCATCACAGAACAAAAAATCCTGTCATTGTGAATGAGGGGGAGTGCAGAGTGGGGATCCAAAGCCCATCTGTAGGTCTGTAGGCAACTGGACGTCCCCTTACAGAAGGGTCTTGGGGAGGAGACGAGCCAGTCAGGGTGCAATGTAGCAACGATGAAACATACAACTTTCCTCTATTTCCTAAATGCTTCTCCCCACACACACCCCCACTATCATGATCCCAATTCTACCTTACCATTCTGGCTAGACCAGAGGATTTACACTGGTACATATAGGAACTGGAAACACAGGGAATCCAGGACAGATGATCCCTTCAGGATCAGTGGTGAGAGTGGAGATACTGGGAGGGTAGAGGGAAGGTGGGGTAGAAAGGGGGAATCGATCACAAGGATCTACATATAGCCTCCTCCCTGGGGGTTGGAAAACTGAAAAGTGGGTGAAGGGAGATATCGGACAGTGTAAGACATGACAAAATAATAATAATTTATAAATTATCAAGGGTTAGTGAGGGAGAGGGGGTGGGGTGGCAGGGGAGAAAACGAGGAGCTGATACCAAGGGCCCAAGTAGAAAGAGAATGTTTTGAGAATTATGATGAAAACAAATGTACTTGACACAATGGATGGATGTATGGATTGTGATAAGAGTTGTATAAGCACCCAAAAAATAATTTTAAAAAATGATAATGGCAATGCTGAAAAGCTTGGCTTATGCGAGCATGTATGGTAGTTGTTGGCTGAACTTAAGTACATTAGCTGACAAATAGTCTTTGGATCACAACAGTCTGATATACAATGAATCATGGGATAAGACATACAGTATATAGTTCCATTGTGTAAGGAGAGTATGTGCACTCATTAGAAGCTGGTAACAATAGCATACTATGCATTGTCAAAATAACTATAGGGGAATTCGAAGCAAATGTAAACACTTCATATAATGCATAAAGTACGAAAATGAAAGAACGGAAAATACAGAAGAATAATGTAAAAATGTCAGAAGAAAATGTATATAACAGTTATATGTAATGTTACTAGGTTCTCTTATGTCATTTAAAAATCATTTCATTGAGAGCTTTTATAGATATTATAACAATCCATAATTCTATTAGAGAATGCATAATTATACAATTGCTGCCACTATCAATTTCAAAACAATTTCTTTCTTCTTGAACTCCTTGGTATTAGCTTCTTTTTAACCCCTCCCTTCCCCACCATACCCATCAAGAACCCTTATTATTATAATATGTATATATAGCCATATCTTACACCATCCAATATAACCATTCACCTACAATTCTGTCATTCATTCCCCTCGAGTGGGGTTATACAGTAAATATTGCTATCAGTTACCCCTTCCCCTTCCTTCCTGACTCTCTGTCCTTTCTGTACCCCCAAGGAATTATTACTCCCCTTACTATTTATGAAGGGTTTATCTATCTTGGATTTCGTCCATCAAATGATGTTAATTATGCAATTGGACAAATGCAGGTCTAACAAGTTTAGTGAGTGTGTTAGTCTGGGTTGATTGGAGAAACGAATTCATTGATACTCATATGTGTCAGAGAGAATTTTATATCAAAGAGCAATTATATATTGAGAAAGTATCTCAGCCCAGTCCAGATCAAGACCATAAGCCCTATATTAGCCAATATGTCTGGTACTATAAATTCCTCTTTAGGCTCAACCAGCCATGCAATGATGCTGAATGCAGGAATACCATAGGCCAGTGGGTGGAAAGTCTTATAGATCTAGTGGCAGTAGCAGCATTTCAGCATTGGCATGGGTCCCCACGTGGCTCCTCCAGCTCCAGGGCTCTGATTCCATCAGTGTGTCTCCATGTGGCTTATTAAAGGAATGACAAATGGAGTGTGTGTGTCCAGCCTCCAGGGAGGAAGACTCGAGTTCCCAGAATCCTCAGGAGAAAGCCGTGCCCACACAGAGGCAGCATTGTCTATGACCTGATTGACAGGTTCCACCCCTCTATTCAAGTTGACAGAAGATTATGGAACTGCCAAAATGAGATAAAATTAAAACCATAGTAGTAAGGAGAGGAAATATTAAAGAACTAGAGGATAGTTATGTGTTTCATCAGTGCTATATTGCACTCTGAAAATATAATCCCTTTTGTGTGGCTCTTCTGTGAGGGACTGTCCAATTATCTTCCAGGTGGCTTTTGGGTCTCCACTTTGTCTGTGTTTCTTCATGTCAATTTGATTGCTTGTTTTTGAACTTTGATATCTATTCCCATCAACATCTCATGATCACACAGGCTGGTGTGCTTCTTCCTTGTGGGCTTTGTTGCTTCCTTGCTAGATGGCTCCTTGTTTAATCCTTGAAGCACAAATGTCTGGTAATAGCTTGTTTCTTATTTAATCGGGGTAAATGTCCTGAAGTGGAATTGCTGAGTTGTAAGTTAATTCAATTAACATATGTTTTAGGTATCACCAAATTGATTTCCACAGTGGCTGTTCATGTCTATAAGACCACCAGCAGTGAATGAGCGTTTCTACCTCAACACGCCCCCTGAAACATTTGTTGATTTCTGTTTTCTTGAATCGGGCTATCCTTGTGGGTGTTAGGTAGTATCTCATGATTGTTTTGATTTGCATTTCCCAGTTGGCTAATGATTTGGAACATTTATTGATAATTCAGGTTTCCTCTTTTGTGAATATTCTGTTCAAGCCTTTTGCCTACCTCCTCAGTGGGCTATTTTTTTCTTATTGCAAAGTTTCAGAGTTCTGTAGTTTTAAGTAATAAGAGCTTTGCCTGATATGTAATTACTAAATATCTTTTTCCCATCTCTCTTGATGAAATCTTTTGATGCACACAAGTGTTTCATATTTAGCATGTACCACACATCTGTTTTATCTTCCTCTGAGTGCATATCCTTCAATATTTCTGATAGTCCATGTATTCCCTGTGCTAATGTTCTTAGCTTTATCCCAATTTTTTCATTGATGATCCTGATTGTTTTGGCTTTTTCCTTGAGGTCTGTGATCCACTTTGAATCTGTCCTTGTATATGGGGTGTGGTAAGGGTCTTGCTTCATTCTTCTGCTGGTTGATATCCAGGTTTTCCAGCACTATTTGCTGGAAAGAAGAAGGGGGCATCTGTTTCCCACCACATGAACTGGGACACATTGCATCAGGGTTACTCACCGACCTTCCCCAACCCTGGCAAGGTAGCTAACGAACATGGGGCCCCACTAATCCTACCCAAACCACCTTCTGAATCGAAGCCCCATCTCACAGGGGCATCAACAATAAAAGACTGTATGCACCTTAGGATTGTATGTAAGGCATACAGACATATGAGAACTCAGAATTGTACAACAACCTACTCTAAAGGGACCTAGTGTTATAAGCACAAATAATTAAAGATATGCACTCTCCATTCACAATTTACAGGGTCTATAAGGGGCCCTGGTAGAATTAACATACACATCACACACCTCAACATCTATAAATTGTTTCCTACACCTTGAAAATACCTATTCTCCACCAAATTGACAGCTGAATACATATCCCCCATAACCATCTGTGCCCAGGTCCCTGTGAACCTAAGTCTTGCTGCATGTGATGGCCTGCCCAGTGCCATCATCGCTGCTTGCAAGAGACCTGGCACTGATGATAGTGATCAGAGTCTGTGACCAATCTGTGCCAAGGTCCCTTGAGTAATCTCCCTCCCCCACTATGTCCGGAGAGTGCTAACCTATGCTGGGTGTGATCCGCCTGCTCAGAACCACCCTCGATGCCCATTCTCCGTAAGGGAAACACCAACATTGCCCTCAAAATTGATAGCTCTGGATGTACAAGAAGAAAGTTAACCCTAGTAAGATAGAGACACAGCTCGAACCAGCTGCACACCTGGCTCCAGGTAGTCCTTAGAATCATTCCTACTAGCCTCTGACAAAGAAATCCTGGGGCTTCTGGACTCCCAGGAAAATGGTGCCTAGCTACACACACACACACACACACACAAATGCCACGCAGAGAGCAATCCACATCAACAACAACTACAATAAAGCAAGAGGAAAATACACACAATGTCTGAGGAATACCTGAAACTAGTGATGTATATAGAAGAAGCAAACTTTAAACCACCACAGAAAGAAATATTCAGTAAGTTGCTTAGAGTCATACTGGATATGAGAGAGTCAATATAGAAAAGGGATGAAAAAAATAGAGAGCATAGGGTCCACTTATGAAGGGGAATTAAAAGAATAAAAGGAAAACACAGCAGAAGCAAAGCAAATGGTAAAAGACCCTACCACCAGGATGGAAGAGGTGGGGAATTGTATCAGAGAACTCGAAAACAGCTAAGAATACCTTGCCAAATGTGAAAGACAATCCAACAAGATAATCAAAGAAGTTGAAGAAAACCTGAGAACAATGAGTGATGCTGTGGAAAGAAATAATATTTGAATAGTTGGAATAAAAGATCAAAACATAACGGAAAAATCAGCAGCCAAGATAGCGAGGGAATGCCTGGAAAAACACTTCCTCAACTAAATGAAGGAAAATCAGACAATGATCCAAGAAGTAGAGTGGACATCAATTACACTGAGCCCTAAGGAGATCACATCAATGCATATAGTAGTCAAATTATCCACCTTTGAGGAAAGGAGAAAATTGTAAGAGCAAAGAGAGAAGAAAAAAACCACAAAACAAGCAGTCACCTATAAAGGTAATCAGATAAGAATATTCTCAGACATATCAGCAGAAACCATGAAGAAGATGAAAGAATGGAACAGCATCTTCCAAAAATTGAAGGAAAATAATGCTAACCCCTAAATCCTATAGCCTGCCAAATTGCCAAATTGAATAGAATACAGAAGTATATAAAACAGTATAAAATATACAAAGCTTATAAAATAATAATTCATTATGACCAAGTGGGATTCATACCAGGGATGCAGGGGTGGTTCAACATCCAAATATCCATCAACATTATCAACCACATTGAAAAAAAAGAGACAAAAATCACATGAATAGATGCAAAAAAAGCAGTTGACAACATTCAACACCCATTCCTAATTAAAACACTCAAGAAGAGAAGGCTGTGCTGAAATTACCTCAATAAAATTAAACCTATATATGAAAATCCAACAATCAGCATTACAATCAATGGAGAAAAGATGAAAACATTCCCACTGAAAAATGGACCAGACAAGAATGCCCCTTGTCACCACCTTTATTCAATATTATCCTGGAAGTCCTAGCTAATAATTAAGGCAATGAAGAATATCAAAGGTATATGTCTAGGGAAAAAAGAAGTGAAATTTCATTATTTGCAGATGATATTATTTTAGATATTGAGAACTCCAAAGGTTCCACAATAAGAGGGTATTGTTTATATCTCCACAGGGAAAGTGGGACCAGACTTCAACCCAGTATCGCAAGGTGTGAATGCAATATCCCGGCGTGGAGGAGGGAACCAGTGGAGAGGTCTGGGAGGCTGGCCCCAGCACCATAAATTAAGTGGATTCCTGCCCCTCCCCCGAAAAGAATTTGTTCCAAAGGACGACATTGACTCTGCAGCTCCGGGAGATGGACATATTTGATCAGAGCACACGGGAGCAGATGAAGGGGCAGGAGGAGAGAGTGGAGCACAGCCTGGCCCACCAGGCCATGATGATGATGTTCTTGAGTAGAGCAGCCAGTCCACAGAGAGAACAACATAGCTGGCCCTACTATGAGACATGATGCCCCTCAGTGACTAAGGGCAATACAGGGGACAGCACCGGAGACAGTGTGGGAATTGCACCTGACCTGATCCCACCACACCGAGGCAAATCACTGGGGGAGTGCAGCGGAACAGCAAGGGAATGGAGTGGCAAGGTCCCCCAGGGAATGCTGAAAGTGGACTTTGGGGCCAGGGCGTGGTGCCCTAACAGACTGGACTTGAAAACGCTCCTAAGGGCCAGCAAACGATCCCTGAACTAACTACAAGCTTTTCTCTTGTGAACGGTTTTGTTCTGTTCTTTGTCAGTGGTTTGTTTTTGTTGTTTTGTTGCCTGGTTGTATACTGTTGCTTTGTTTTCCTCTGTCTTGTTTTCGTGCATGTTAGTGACTCCACAGGTCTGTCTGAATAGGACAGGCTGGATGAATTATCTGGAGGAAAAACAACGGGACCGACAGTTCCGGGGGGACTTGGGGTGGGGGGGTAGGGGGGGTAAGGAAGTGGTGTTAACAAACCCAGGGACAAGGGAAAAGCATGGGATCCCAAATGGTAGAGAAGGGGGAGTGGTAGGCCTGGTGGGAAATGATCAAGGGTAAGGTTGCTTAGAGAAGAGGTATACTCTAGCCCAGGTGGCGATGAAGCATGGTAGTAGGGCAGGAGGAAAGTCAAGGGAGATGGAGGAAAGAGCTAGGAGTCAAAGGGCATTCATGGAGGTCTAGACAAAGACATGTACATGCAAATATATATAGGAGGATGGGGAAATAGATCTATGTGTCTATATTCATAGGTCAAGTATTAAGGTGGCGGAAGGACCTTGGGCCTCTACTCAAACACTCCCTCAATGCATGAATACCTTCTTTTATTAAGTTGGAACTCTATGATGCTCACTCTCCCGACACAACAGCTGGAGCCAAAGTGGGTGAACAAGTAAATGTGGTGAAGAAAGCTGATGGTGCCCGGCTATCAAAAGAGATAGTGGCTGGGGTCTTAAAGGCTTGAAGATAAACAAGTGGCCATTTGGCTCAGAAGCAACAAAGTCCACATGGAAGAACACATCAGCCTGTGTGATCGAGTGGTCCCAAAGGGATCAGTTACCAGGCATCAAAGAACAAAAAATCATATCATTGACTGCACTCCTCCATGATTGGATCGCTGAAGACAAATGGGTGCATAAGCAAATGTGGTGAAGAAAGCTGATGGTGCCCGGCTATCAAAAGAGATAGTGTCTGGGGTCTTAAAGGCTTGAAGGTGAACAAGCGGACATCTAGCTCAGAAGCAAATAAGCCCACATGGAAGAAGCACACCGGTCAGTGCGATCACGAGGTGCCCAAGGGACCAGGTATAAGGCATCATGCAAAAAAAAAAGATATAAGTGTGTGTATGTATGTGTATATATGTATATGTGTATATATATCATATTAAATGAAGGGGGAAGTGCAGAGTGGAGACCCAAGGCCCAAGTGTCGGCCAATGGAGATCCCCTCATAGAGGGGTTTAGGAGAGGAGATGGGTTAATTAGGGTGTGAGGTAGTATCGATGAAGAACACAGCTTTCCCCCAGATCCTGGTTGCTTCCTCCCCCCAAATACCATGATCCGAATTCTACCTTGCAGGGCTGGATAGGACAGAGGCTGTACACTGGTACATATGAGGGCTGGAGGTACAGGGAATCCAGGGTGGATGATACCTTCAGGACCAAGGGTGTGAGGGACGATGCTGGGAGAGTGGAGGGTGAGTGGGTTGGAAAGGGGGAACTGATTACAAGGATCCACATGTGACCTCTTCCCTGGGAGAGGGACGGCAGAGAAGTGGGGAAGGGAGACTCCGGATAGGGCAAGATATGACAAAATAATAATGTATAAAATACCAAGGGCACATGAGGGAGGGGGGAATGGGGAGGGAGGGGGAAAAAAGAGGACCTGATGCAAGGGGCTTAAGTGGAGAGCAAATGCCATGAGAATGATTGGGGCAGGGAATGTATGGATGTGCTTTATACAATAGATGTATGTATATGTATGGATTGTGGTAAGAGTTGTATGAGTCCCTAACAAAATGTAAAAGAAGAAAAGAGAAAAAAATGATTAGGGCAAAGACTGTACAGATGTGCTTTATACAATTGATGTATGTATATGTATGAACTGTGAAAAGAATTGTATGAGCCCCAATAAATTGTTAAAAAAAAAAAAGACTGCAGAAAGTGATAGAGGAATATGGTTGAGTGGCATGATACAAGATCAATAAGCAGAAGTCATTTGCTATATACAACTGATTGGATTACAGAAAGAGAGATCAAGAAGGTAATACCCTTCACAAAAGACAAGAATAAATTGAAATATTGATGGGTATACCTATAAAAAAGAACTGTATGAGGAAAACTATGAAACATTATTGCAAGAAAACAAAAGAGAACCTTAATAATGAAAAAAATGTCCCATGCTCCTGAATTGATAGACTCAATATTTTAAAGATGTCAATCCTGCCTAAGGTACTATATAGGTTCAATGCAATACCCATTAAAGTACCAGCATCATTTTGTAAAAACTGCTTAGCAATTTCATAGAGAAAGGGTAGAAACAGAATTCACAAAGAACTCCTCAAGAAGAAGAATAAAGGAGAGGGCTTGCATTATCTGGCTTTAAAAGTTGTTATACAGCCACAGTTGTCAACACAGCATGGTACTGGCATAATGATACATATGTGGGCCAATGTATAAGAAGAGAAAATACAGAAATTAAAGCAGTAGAATACAGACAACTGATCTTTGATAAGGGTCCCAAACAAATATGTAGCTAGCTATGCCTTGAGTCCCAGTGGTGTCTCTGTCTCCCGGGGGACAGGCTCTCTCCCTAAAAGCTACAATTTTACTTGGTAAATTTAAAGAAGGTTATGTGTTGCTGATGTGAAGGGAACAGTTTCCAGTTATTGTGGTTGGGTTATAGGACTGTAGTGAATCCACCAGGGCCCCTTGTCAACCCTGATTATGATGTAGGGATGGTGTTTGGTGGTATGGTGTTTTACTGCCTTGTGGTATTATAGAGTATCTTAGAGGGGGTGAGATTCAGGATAGGGGGTTGATTTGGTGTCTGCTATGGCTGTACTAGCTGTCTTCTTGTGATTGAGTAAGTTATCTTGAGAGAATGTACCTCTGGTGAATAAGGTCAGAGGAGATGGGGTTGCAGGGGGTGGCCAAGTGGGGGTTGGGGGGATGAGACCTATTCCTATCACCTACCTAAGTAGTCTAGGGTGGTGGAGTCTAGAAAAGTTTTATTCTGCAGGCAGGTGTCTTATATCAGAGGCTTGTTTTGTTGACTTCCTGTTATGTGGTCTTGGAATAGTTTTTCAAAAACTTTGTCAAGCTCAGACTGGGAAAAACTGCTTTGTCATATTAAAGTGTTGTTAATGAAACAGGTCTGTGGTGACTGAGATTCAAACTTCCCCAAAAGAATGCAGCCTCAGAATGGGAAGGACCGCAATTTTTAAGTTAAAAAAAGTTTTTAGGAGCTTGTAGGATGTCCTGGTATTGGAGCTGTGCCTTGCTGTCCCCCAGTATTAAGTGATTAGATTGGCTGAGTGGTTTGGGGCTCACTGGTCTGAGTTCTCCTGGCTACCCTCCTGGCTAATCTACTTCCTGTGCAGCTCTGTAGGCTATGTTCTGAGGATCTGTGATCTGCCTTGGGTAAATAGCCCTGGGGCTCTCTGATTGTAGTAAATTGGTGTCTAATTGTCTATCATTACCTGTGCTGGCAGGCCTAGAGCAGAGCTGGGGAGTAGGGGAAAAAAGGTGGCTGATTTTTTTTTTGGTGCTCAGAAATAGTTAATTACTGATTATAGATGGCAATATGCAAACCACAGAGTGAAATGTCCTTTTTTACAAAGTTATAAAATTAGTAATTTACTATATACAGAAGAATATACAAGAATTATGGAGTGAGCTTTCTTTGACTACCTAATATGGATGAAAAAAATATAATCTAAAAGTTCAAAGTGTTCAGATTTCAGAAATTTTTAAAAGCTAAATTTGTTGTTTAAAAAATATAATTACTGCTATGCTGTATTTTTAACCGAATTACTTTTTCTATTTCCATAATATCTTGAGAATTCTCAAAATGCTATTATAATCTCAAGAAGCAATTCTGCTCAAATACAGCAGTAATTATTTATATTTTAATCATTTTATTAGAGGCTCATATAACTCTCTTTACAATCCGTACATCCATCCATTGTGCCCAGCACATTCGTACATATGTTGCCATCATCATTCTCAAAACACCACATCTCCTTGCAGAAGGGCTGTGGGGAGGTGACGAACCAGTCAGAGTGTAGTGTAGCAAAGATGAAACATACAATTTTCCTTGGGTTCTTGGATGCTTCCTCTCCCCCCCCCCCACCCCACTATTATGATCCCAATTCTACCTTACATAACCGACTGGACCAGGAGATGTACACTGGCACGGATAGGAACTGGAGATAAGGGGAATCCAGGACAGATGAGGGTGGCTGATTTAGTCACTCTGTTCCTACATGGGCAGGGGAGGTTCCAAGCCTGCGAATGCACAAGCTGATAGGGGAGCAGAGAGGAGAGCCCTGGAGTGAGCTCTTGTGGCTTGTTTTTCAAGGCTTTCCATGGGTGATTATAACCACCCTTAGACAGCAGTGGGGAAATTACTGCCTGTTGGAGGGTCTTGGATCTTGGCCACGCGAAGGGAAGGCAGACGCCATCCCACTGGACCTGGAGGGGGATGAGGAGAGGCCTTGGGCAGAGGCAGTGAACTTAAAGCATCGCAGCAAGCCCTCAAAATCCTCCATGGGCAAAAATTATAAGGGGAGGCCTGAACCACAACCCCTAGTACACTGGGATTCTATTTCTAGCACCCAGTCTCCCAATATTGACCTCCTTACCTCTTAATTTTCCAACCTAAAAGGAGCACCAGACTTGTGATTCTTTCTGTAAGCCATTTGGAGACCTCCCCCCTCAAGTCTGTTCTGACTAATAACAGAACTATGAACAACGGAACAAAATGCGGAGTCACCTTCAGAATTGTTATGTTTGAGACCTTTGCTGTAGTCACGGTATCAATTCTCCTTGTCTGTTTTTATCTTTTTCACTGCCTTTCTACTTTACTCAGCATGATGTTCTTGCCCAGGGATTGATTTCTCCTGATAACCTGTTTAAAGCATGTGAGAAAGGTCTCATCATATTTGCTTCTATGTAGCATTTTGACTGCACTTCTCCCAAGTCAGACTTGTTTGTACTCTGGCAGGCCAAGCATCTTTTGATATTCTTAACCAAACGCAAATTCACATGCATCAGTTCTTCTTTGGTCTCTCTTATTGATGGTCTAACTTTCAGAAGCATATGAGGGGATTGAAAATACCATGGCTTAGGTCAGGTGCATGCTAGTCCTTGAAGTGATATCCCTACTCTTCTACACTTTAAAGATGTCTTGTGTAGCAGATTTGTCCAAAGCAATATATTGTTTGATTTCTTGACTGCTGTTGCTATACAAACTAACTGTGGATCCAAGTGAGATAAAATCCTGGAGAATTTCTATCTTTCTTCATTTATTTTGATGTCACCTGCCTATTGGTCCTGTTTTGAAGATTTTGGTTTACTTTATATTGAGTAGCGATCCATATCGAAGGATACAATTCTTGATCTTCATCAGTGAGATAGTTAATGTTTATTGTGCCAACATGGCCAATGAACACATGTGGGATTAATTGAAGGGTGGAGAGATAAATTGCTCGGCGATCCTTGCCTCACTTGTCTCTTGCTTTTTGATCATCGGGCCAGTGTGTGGCTGACTTGCTTGTTCTGTGCCTCAATTTGCAAGCTACACTACCTGTGGGACACCTAACCCATGGACTGTGTCACTGAAATTTGAGCTTCTTTCAAGAACTACTTCACAACACTATTGGAATTTACATCTCTTGAGCTGGGAACTGTCGGACCCTGTCATCTGGCTGACTGTTGGTGACCTGCCTTGCTGTTTGCTGACTGTGCCCAGATAGCCTGAATTGCTCTACAGAGGACTACCTGGTGGCCCTCAAGACTTGAAGGACTGTCAGTGTCTCACAACTGTCTCATGGGAGTGAGTTGTAATGAGCCGTTTATACTGCTTTATAATTTAATTACCTATTTATTTCTTATGTTATCTATATATCTGTATATTACTATACATACCATGTTATGAGCCACACAGTTGAATGTCTTTGCATAGTCAATAAAACAAAAGTAAACATCTTTCTGGTATTATTTGCTTTCAACTAAGATCCATCTGACTTTAGGAGTTTTGTCCCATGTTCCACATCCTCTTTTTTGATTAGGCTTGAATTTCTGGAAGTTTCCAGTCAAGGTGCTATTGCAACCATTGTTTAATGATTTTTATCACAATTTAACATGCATGTGATGGCAATGATATTTTTAGATATTTCCTGAATTTCATGGGGTCACCTTTCTTCGAATGGATACTCTGTCAGTCAGTTTGCCACATCTCCCAAATTTCTTGGCATAGACGAATGCTTCATCAGCTTGCTGAAACATTTCAATTGATATTCCATCAATTCTTGAGTCTTGATTTTTGCTAAAGCCTTCTACGTTTATAAAGAATTTTAGTCTAGGAAATGCCTTAGGGGCAGCGAGTTTCTGTGTGTGTTTGTTTTATAAAAGAACGTGGTCCATAACATAGATATATTATTCTACTCATCAACAATTTTTCCCATAGTATCAACCTGTGCAAAGTAAGGAAATATGCAATAAAATGAACGTCACAAGAAATGAGCTCCAGTGGACAGCTTTGTCATTTAACTCAGCTTTTAAAGCTTGAGTAAGCAAAATCAATAAAACAACTCAAGATCTGAGACAAAAATTTTAATAAGTCTATTTTAATGGACTTATTAAATATCAGAGTTTTCAGAGATATTTTAATATCCCTAGGCAAATACAATATTTATAAATAGATCCATTATTTATAAACAACCTAATAATGTCCTCAAAAAAGATACAATACAATCCAAATTATTGGAACACAGCATAATAGAACTAGACTATAGTGAAAAATGTTTAATCGAGAGGGTAGATGTTCATGGGTGTTGACAATAATCAAAGTGCTGTGGAAATTTGAAAACAGCATTTTCCTTAAATCACCCTTTGGTCAAAATGGAAGTAACAGCTACAATTATTGTTATTTAGGGGACACCACCAATGAGTGTGTTTCAGTTGACAACTTATTAGAAGTAGGGAAACTCCAGCTGAGGATATACTTGTGAACACTGACAGATAAACAAGAAAAAGGGATATAAACTAAATTTTCATGAAGCTAGATAAGCTTGATAAGCAACAAAACAAGGGAGTACAGAGGGAAATCAAACCTGCAGCTTAACATCTGACCCACAGACTTGAACCAGACTGAACTTACCTATCTCTCTCTCTCTCTCTCTCTCTCTCTCTCTCTCTCTCTCTCTCTCTCTCTCTCACACACACACACACACACACACACACACACATCACAGGCTTTGCTTCTCCAGAGAACCCAGCCTAACATATGCAAATACACAGATCTGAAAATAAATGAGAGGATCAAAATCAAGTTAGAAATCAGGTATGGAAGAATAAAACATTAGATGAATCAATTTATGAAATAATAAATGGATAGAACTGTTTTTAATGGGATTATTTAATTTTTATTTTAAATAATATGCTTATTCTACTTGAAGTTAATATAAAAAAGATACACAGAAATGAAATTGAAGAAACTGATGAGCTTCAGATAAATGGTTTTGCCCTCCCCCAAAATGGGAGATTACAAATGAAAACACCCCCTAACATTAAGAAAAAATAATTTAAATAATATTAAAATTTTAAGGTCATTTTTTGAATTCAGTTTCAACCTTAAGCTATTTCTTTTAAATAAGTCTGAATTTTCATTGGCCTGCTAACCAGAAGGTTAGTTGTTCAGTTCCATCAGTTGCTCCAGAAAAAGATGAGACTATTTTCTCTCTTGAAAATTTAATGCCTTAGAAACTATATAGAGTTGCTACTAGGCATTATTGACTTGATGGTACTGGTAACTTATTTCAACAATCATTATTTCTAATGTTAACCCCACTTGTCTGTAAGTTTTTTATACTGTGGTACCTTTTCTGTTATTGTGATGCTGGAAGCTAAGCCACCAGCATTTTAAATACCAGCACAGTCACCATGGTAAGCAGCGACATCCGACTATGAACAAATTAGCAAGAAGAAATAGGCGCTCTACTACTGAGGGATTAGCCAGAGAAAACCTTAAAAATAACCTGGTATGGAGCCAGAAGACGATTTCTTCAGGTTGGAAGCCATTCAAAATAAGGTCTAGGAAAGAGCTACTTTTTCAAAGTAGAGTCAACCTTAAAAATGTGGTTGGAGCAAAACTTTCAGGACCTTCATTTGATGATGAGACATGACTCAAAATAACAAGAGAAAGGGGGAAAATATCCATTAACCACCATAACATTGAATGTACAAAGAATGAATCGAGGAAATTTTGAAATTGTCAAAAATGAAATGAAAAGCATGAAGAATAAAATCCTAGGTATAAGTGAGCTGAAATGTACTGGTAGTGGCCATTTTTAATTAGACAATCTTATGGTTCAATGTACAGGGAATGATAATTTCATGAGAAATCACATAACATTCATCATCAAAAATAACATGTCAAGAGCTATCTATAAGAACAACATTGTCTTTGATAGGGTAATATCTGTACACCTACAAGGAAAATCAGGTTTTGCACAGGTATTATTCAGATTTATACAATAATCACTAAAATTAAAGATGAAGAAATTGAAAAAATTTATTAATTTCTTCAGTCTGAAATTCATAAAACATGCAATCAAGATGCATAGATAATTATTGGTGATTGGAATGTGAAAGTTGAAAACAAAATCACTGGATAGAAAGTAGTACTTGGTGATTGCAACTAAGCTTGAAATTAGATGACAGAATTTTGCAAGACTAACAAGTACTTCATTGCAAAACAACTCCCTTTTCCCTGTAGCATAAAAGGGAATTATATATGTGGACCTCAACAGATGGAACATGCAGGAACCAAATTGACCATATTTGTAAAAGATATGATATAGAAGTTCAACATCATCAACCAAAACAAAGCTGGGGCTAACTGTGGAACCACCCATCACATGCTCACATGAATGTGCAAGTTGAAGGAGAACAAAAAAAGCAAGGCGAAATACGAACTTGAGTGTATCCCAATCATATTTCGGAACTGTGTCAGGAGCAGATTTGGCACATTAAACCATAATCATCACCAAAGATCAGATACTTTGTGGGAAGACATTAGGAATATGAAGGGAAAAAAAGACTAAATTGGATACCAGAAGAAACTTTGAAACTTGCTCTTGAATCTTAGCTTGAGAGTAGCTAAATAATAAAGTAAAAGAGCTGAACAGAAGGTGAAGTAAAGCATGTGAAATGTGGAAAGACCTAGAGTTAGAAAAGCAAAAGGTATGTGAGTTATAGTCAATTTATATGGCCCTTCTAGCTATATCCCTTATGTGATGCTTTCTGAACCCTATGTGGTTGGCTATAACCCCATTTTGGAGGGCATTCGCTACCATATTGCTGGACAGATTAGGGTGGGATTACCCTAAAAGTTTAGGGATTACCCTAGCGTAGGTCTTAATCAACTTTCGTAGAGGGTGTGAACCAAATCACACCCTTTGCTACCATGAGTGCATTGTTAAGGCTACTTTATAGAAGGTGTGATTTAAGACACCATCATTTGTTTTCTTTGGATAGAGTACATATCTTGGTTTCACTGTACAGTTCTTACACACATCACCTGGAAATCCATATTCTATTTCCTGACTGAGCTTGGGTATATCAAGAAGACTTGATCAGGTGTGAATTTTGGACAGTGTTTGCTTTGGGTCCTGTACCCTGCATTAGGCTCACCTCAACCTGACTTTCAGATTCGGGACTGAACAGCCACACCGCCACGTGAGGCATTTCCTTAAATTTTTCTGAGTTTCAGTAGGATATTGCAGCAAATCCCAGTCCCTGGGACATGAAGGAATATACTCAAAGGAAGAATGAGGGAAATTAGGCAGAATAGCATCTTGGAAGAGTTGGGCATTTGGAACATCCTAAATCTCCAACTCCTTGGGGCTAGTCTGGGTTTAATCCTTCTAAAGGAAATCACTACCACAGGAAGAACATGATCAGTATAGTTCAAGCTGAAACAACTGAAGGAAACAAAATCAAGCTGTGAGTTCCAATCTTTAAGGGCTCCATGGGAAACAATATTGAAGGATGCAAAAAGCCTCCAAAGATGGTGAAAGAAATGCAGAGTCACGGTACCAAAAACAGCTGGTTGATGGCCAATCATTTCAAGAGGTGGTATATTATCAAAGACTAACGGTGCTGAAGGAAAAAGTTTTAGTTTCACTGAAGGAATTAGTGAAAAGTAAGACCTGAGGAATTGACAGGATATCAATAGATATGTTTGTAAATGTATGGGGTTCTGGAATCCCTCACTCACTTGTCTATGTCCAGAAATTTGGAAGGCAGTTACCTAGTCAACTGACTGAAAGAGTTCCATATTTGTGCTCATTCCAAAGGAATCGATTATACATGACTTAAAATAAAAAAAGGCATGTGTCAGGGTAATTTCAATATGGATTACCACTCCGTAAAAAAAGTACCAAAATGCTCACAACTGGATCAATGGACAAAATTATGATAATTATATAAAAGAATGTAGTTGGTAATTATTTCATTTTACTTGGATCCATAATCAAAGCTTATGAAGATAGTTAAGAAATCAAGTGACATGTTTTATTGAGAAGATACATTTCACAAGACTCATATAGATCCCACCTTGAGGACTCAGTGGCACCTGACTCAAGCCATGGTCTTTCCAGTTGCTTCATATGCATTTGAAAGCTGGGCTATGAATAAGGAAGACAAGAGTAATTGATACAAGGGGGGGGGGAGGAAGAAAACAGAGAAAGAGAAAGTGAGAGGAAGAAAATAAAATGAAAACAAAAACTGTTTTAAAGGGAAAATAATTAAAAATAAGAGAAAGAGATAGAAGTCTTGGCAAGTTGCAGGGATGGCTGAGTCACTAGGGCATAGGAACACCAGAACCTTTTCTGATGGAGTCCTCAAATACATTTTTCACACCTTCAACTTACTTTTGTATTTAACTTGTTTTATTCTTAAATTCCAATACTTCTGTTTGAATATTTTTATAGTTCCTATATATTTACTGAAATTGTCATTTTGCTTCTGTATCTGTTTCTAGATCCTCTTTAGTTTGTTGCATTTATTTTCCTTTATTTTGATCATATATATAGCAGTGGGTAGTTCTGTTTACCTAACCATACCTGCTCAGCTTATATGTTGGCATATGTACCCACTTGATTATTGTTTGCTATTACTCATGTTGCAAGATTGTGTATAAAATAATATTTGTTTGTTGTCTGTTGCTTTCGTACAACTCTCTGTGTTTTGCTTTGCCTCGGTGATACTGTGCTGTTGATTTCCTTACTGCACATTGCTTTTGACTTTTCCCAAATGCATACATGTTTATCGGAGAAGTGATTATGCCTTGAGCTTCTACCTCCAAGGGAAGCAGTTTGAAATCATCAGTTGCTCTACAAGAGAAAGATGT
This sequence comes from Tenrec ecaudatus, assembly GCF_050624435.1. NCBI lineage: Eukaryota > Metazoa > Chordata > Mammalia > Afrosoricida > Tenrecidae > Tenrec > Tenrec ecaudatus. Next base: position 102,625,352 of record NC_134548.1, on the reverse strand, counting down.
GGCTTTGTACTCCCACAACGACTTGTGGCCTTTGAATTCCACAGGGTCAGTTCCATCATGCCCTAGATATGAGTCAGAATTAACTCGCTGACAGTGAGTTTGGCTTGGGTTTGGGGATTATGTAATGATTTCCCTTACTTTCCCTCATATGCCTGGTAACCACCAGATAATTTTTTTTCTGTGTGCAAACATTTTCCACCTACAGATTGGGGAAAAATTGACAAGGACATATCTGGCAAGGCAATAATGTTAAAAATTTACAGAAAAATTAAGCACTTCTATAAGAAAGAAACAATTCAATTAAAAACTAAGTAGAAGGTATAAATAGACATTTCAACAAAGACATTCTGGAGATCAACAAACAAGAAGAAATGCTTCCAATTGTTAGCCACTACCCATTGCCTTCAAGTCAATTCTGACTTAGATTGAACCTAAAGGACAGAGTATAATAACTACATTTCGGTTTCTAAAGCTGTAAATATTTACAACACTAAAGGAGCCTAAAATTTCATCTTAATCCAATGGAGTGGCTGGAGAGTTCAAACTGCTGTGTTGCGATTAACAGCCTAATTTGTAATTCATTAGCTATTAGAGAGATGTAAACCAAATTAACAATGCAATATCATCTCATCTCTGTGATAATAACAAGGTTAACAAACATAAAACAAAAACAAAGCAAATGCTGGTGAGGGTATGTAGAGATTGGGACTAATATATTGCTGGTAGTACAAGAAAATGGTACAACCATTTTAGAAAATTATATTCCACAGTCTTAAAATATTAGAAATAGAAAACTATGTATTTTTTATTTTTTCCTTTTGTTTTTTTAAATGGAATGTGTTGGATGTCTCTATATTTTTGTTCAGATGACTACAGAACCTGGAAAAGCTGTTGCTGCTATTGGGATTTGTATGTATATATGTTGAATTTTTGGAATATTTCGCTATGCTGTCAACTTTGGAAAAGTATCCCAGTTGTACTGTGTTGAGTTGGCATCATACAGAAATTAACAGCCATACAGGTCGAGAAACATTAAACGAATTTTTTTTCCCCATTTGTACAGGGTAACACACTGGATTAAATATGTGAGATCTTAGCTACATGGGTTTGATTATGGAACCTAATAAAGTATTCTCTAAATAATAAAAAGAAAATATTATGTAATCTGTAGATTCTACTACTATGTGTATACCCTGGATAAATAAAATCTTGGACATAAATAAGTGTTAATGGAAAAATTCCACTATCATCCAGTTGCATTTATTCATGAATTGTTGAAATCCTATGCATATGCCCACTCATGTGAAATACAGCAAAAATAAAGAAATAGCTTGTGTCATCAATGGATGAATGGATAAGCAAACTATGATACATACTCAAAATTAAATATTATGCTGCTTTAAAGAATAATGAAGAATCTGCAAAGCACTTCAAAGTGTGAATGAATCTGGAGGATTTTATCCTGGGTGAAATAAACCACTCAAAACTGACAATTCTTCTAGAAGACCTCCCAAAAGGAAGGTAATGAAAAGGTTAATATTGTATAATATTTTTGTAAGCTTCAATCATGTTTCTGAGCAATGGGCCACAGTTTCATAATTTATTTGGCTTAATTCTCATTAAGTAAACAAAAATGTACTATATATTAGTGAGCGCCCTAGGTATTGTGGTGAAGTTAAATTGCTTATTATGTATTTATTTCTCTACAAATCCTATACAAAAGGCTGGGTGACACAATGCCAATGACGTTTGTAGGTCCCTAATGTGGGGATCTATCAGTTTTGTCATTCCCCTGATTATAAGAATGTTCACATAACAATGAGTATAAGAATGAAAAAAGGTTTTCTAAAACTGATTTGGTGATGATTGTACAACTTTTCATGATGTGGTTCAAGTGTTGAATTGTATGTTATATGAATTATATCCCAATAAAACTGTTGAGGTGAAAATAATGAATATGAGAAGCTGCAATTAAGAATTTCTGGGAATACCAAGAAAGAAGTGCTACCAGTGGAAGGCCTTCAAAATCCATGCCTGATGACACACCAAGACCAGTGATGGAGGCATGGAGACCTTAGGACCGAGAAGAAGAACAGAACTGAGACTATGGAACTGTGATGAGGCAGAGCAGTGGCATTGGGCTTGGCCTACAGTGATGGAGACAGAGGGATTATGTGAACGACAGGTTGAGGACCAAAGGGCTGCACTTGGCTGCTGGCTAAGGAGAGGCATTGTTATGGATTAAAGGTTTTATATCCTTAGTGTTTTATGATCCTGGCTTGTGGTAATCTGTTGCAGTAGGTGTCAGAAAAAAATGGAAGACGGAGGCGTGTTGCACTTCTGTCACATGGTAATTGACCTTAGGCTGGTCCCTACTGCAGCCAAGGAAGATGAGATGTGGACTACACACCTTTTTCTACATTATTTCGTGTTATTATTGGAGAAATACTACAAGTGGGTAGCTTTAATAAACTGATACTTAGGAAGCTAGAAGTTTGAAATCAGACTCTAGGAGAAGGTTTTCTACCTCTTTCTGTCCTTTCAGAAAGCCCTCTCCTTGAACTTCTTCTCCTGGATAATCTTCATGTGACTTGGCATATTTTCCCTTCATTACTGATTGCTTCTTTCTCCCTTGACTCAAGAGCACACTTAACTAATCCTATCTCATTAACATAATAGTAAACTCATTCCCAAGCAAGATTATAGCCATAGGCATAGAGTTTAGGGTTTATAACACCTATATTTTGGGAGACACAGTTCGATCCAAAAGCCAAAGTGCTCCTAGTAGGATATTTGAAATAACTATAATAGAAATCTCTTTATTGTCTATAAACAGGACATTGCCTATCAAAAAACAAATGATGTAATTTTATCACACTTATTAAATTTTGAAGCCTTGTTTATTCTACCCCCTACTAGTTACTCTCTAAAGTTCTTGTGCAGTACAAAATATTGAGGCTCTTTTTAAAAATAAAATATGAATCTATCTACAGTTATATATAATGTTATATATTATACATAATGTTTAATTTTTGAAATTTGCATATTTTTATTTGTAAAGATGAAAAGGACTGTGAAATCATTTGAAAGCCAATATATCTTCATAAATTTTTCATATAAATAGCAACATAAATTGTGATTTTTCATTGCTATTGAGTTGTTAGCTATTACATAAATTTTGTATCAAGAAAGGGAAACAAAAAAGAATGGGAGGTATAGCCTTCTGTGCTTTTGACTGTGATTGATGCTTGTGAATGTTTAGTGTATGAAATGAGGATAGATTCTAAACTTAGATAATTTGGTTAGTTTCAACTGAAATGATCAACTTTGCCTTTCGACGTATATACAATATCCAAGTAATGTCTGAAGAAGTTTTTCAATGAAAACCCCTTTCTCTCTAAATAAATTCTACCCCATATATTTTGTAAAAAGATGATTGCTCAATCATCTGTCCTTTGGTCAGAAGTGCATTAGTAATGGACACCCCTATTCCTTGGTTTCTAAAACCATATTGTGCAGAGATGTTACATTTCATATTGCTTGTAACATAAACATTCTTGTATTCATCATTGAAAGTCTTGTTTGAGAATTTAGAGTGGTTATCTGTAGCAAACAGAAAGCTATTTCCCTAGCTATGCTTATGCTTAATGGTTCATAAATGTCTGTATAATAATGTTCTTGTTTACTTATCCTTCTTGTTTATTCTCATCCCCTACTAGTTATTCTTTGAGGTCCCTTATACAATGCAAATTGGTCACTCTACTTTCCTAAACCAAAATGTGGAATTTACATTAGTTTATCATGAAGCCTATTCTATAATCTCTTTTGAGATGCTTTAAAAAGTAGTTTTTAAGTGGATTCATATATTGCAGGTAAAAAGAAAATATATAAATGGATATTATTATTCACATAATTTTGTCCAAAAAGTATATTTGTTCTTCAAATAAAGTTTTACAAAGAACAAATGTTATTTAATATAAATGGAAAGTACTATTTTTACAAAACTCTCAAAAAAGCTAATTTATTGTATGTTTGTAGAGCAAATATATTGATAATCTTGTCATCAAAATCTCTCACTCTCATTTTCTCTGTGACACTCGAATATATTGCAGAGAATATCCAAAAAGTAATACTTTCTACTGAAAAAGGAATTATGACTTTTATTTCTCTTTTGGTGTGGCATAGAATGATTTTTGGTTCTTTTATGTCATTATGACAGAATACAGATCATATTATGAAAACAAGGGTGTTGCTCTCAAGCTGGAGGACCCAAATCAAGAAGAGAAAGCGATATGAAATTAACATTGTGTATAAGCTTGAATTGTTATCAAATATCTAATAAATTTGAGAAGATCTGGTGGTAGAGTTAAAAACTTGGCTACTCTAAACAGGTTGGTGTTTTGGGCCCACCAACTGCTCCCTGAGTGACGATCTGTTGCAGAAGAATTAAAACCTTAGAAAACCTGAGTGAGACCTACTCTGTCGCACTGGATCACTATGATTAAAAGTCAATTCAGTGATATCTATTAATATTGGCAAATTACAAATATGTAGCTGTACATGTTGCTCAGAAATGCAGAGACCTCAATTTGAATCAGTAGATTAAGATTCTGAATTCAGATTTCTGACAAAACTCTTTAGCCACAACATTTCTCAGTTTTCAGTGAATCAGATGTCGTTTCCAATTTAAGTCAATTAGAATTGTTCTGTTTTCTGACCAGGAGCTTCCACTGAAGGTAGCTCAATTAGGGTGAACTTTTCTGAAGACATGGTATATTTTCTTTCTTATTTTCCCTCCTTTTCTTCTGGACGGCATGCAATGCTTTGTGAAGCTTGAAATGACACCAACCCTGAAAGCCCAAGAACAAAGCTATACACTAATAACAGATAAGCTACAGGAATCACAGAGAATTGTACATCTCTAAACAAATTATACCTGAAAGTATCATACTTTAAACTTTCAATTACACAAGCCATCCAGTCATCTTTATTGTTTAAAGCACTTGTGGTATCTGTTGTTAAAACATAGAGGCCTAACCAATTTTGGAGGCGTGAAGCACATGCATTTATTTAATAATGATAATCCTGGTACTTAGTTAAGGGAAGGATTGAAGATAAAAGGAAAATTCTTTTTAAGAAAAATGTCATCATCATTTCATAAAGAATCACTCAGGTCTTTTAGCATATTATAAAGCAGCCTCAACATTATCACAAAGGATTGGAGGGATATATTAGAAAAGATGGTAGAATAAAAGACAAAATTGCTTTTAATTCTTGAAATCCAGTTTTAAAATGAAAACCCTCAAAAGCAAAAAAAAAAAAAATCACCACTTCGGAGGCACAGGTACCACAGTTATTGCTGTCTCTTCTTGCTGAATGTACTTGTACTTGGAATCCTCTCTGTTTGCTCTTTTATGGAATGGAGCAGCAACACATATAAGACATATTTTTTATACAAATGTCTTAAAGTAGTTGGAAATGCCGCCTAAGTAAGGTATTTTGAAATGACATTTAAACAGCTGGATACGAGTCTTAAATAAGCATGTTCAAACTGAGGTATACATCAGAAAGCTTTTAAAATTCAAAATATAACACCCAATTTCGAGGCAAGAAATCATTCCATGTTGGAGGAATTGACTTAAGAAATGTTAGCCACTATTTACTACATATCCTCATTAATGTCAACTCTAACTCTAATCCAGAAGGTTTTCACTCTATGAGATTATGTGGAGGGTAAGTGGGTTGGAAAGGGGGAACTGATTACAAGGATCCACATGTGACCTCCTCCCTGGGAGATGGACGGCAGAGAAGGGGGGAAGGGAGACTCCGGATAGGGCAAGATATGACAAAATAGCAATGTATAAATTACCAAGGGCACATGAGGGAGAGGGGAGGGGGGAAGGAGGGGAAAAAAAGAGGACACGATGCAAAGGGCTTAAGTGGAGAGCAAATGCTTTGAAAATGATTAGGGCAAAGAATGTACAGATGTGCTTTATACAATTGATGTATGGATATGCGTGGATTGTGATAAGGGTTGTATGAGCCCCTAATAAAATGTAAAAAAGAAAAGAAGAGAAAAAAAAAGAAAATGATTAGGGCAAAGAATGTACAGATGTGCTTTATACAATTGATGTATTGTATGTATATGTATGGATTGTGATAAGAGTTGTATGGGTTGGCAGGCGCTCCCTTGGATTTCGGTCTGTGCTTTGTGCTCAGCTTTGGGCTGTGGGTAGTGGCGCGCTCACCCTCCAGGTCTCTGAGGAGATCTGATTGCCCTCTTTTCTATTGCCCCTAGTGGGGGGTTGGGGGTGGGCAGGGTTCTTCTGGAGGAAGTGCCCCCTTAAAGGGACAGGAGCCTTTGCTGGGGTCCTACCTAGTCAGAGAACCATGTGGGGGCCCAGTGGGGGTCTCTGTATTTACAGAGGCGAAAAAATCCCCAGGGACCCCGGTGATTGGGTGCGCAGACCAGGGGGCGGAGCACAAAGGTGACTTTTGGAAAGTTCTTCATTTGGTCATAATTCAGTGTTTGATGGCACTAGCCTGAAAAAAAGGTTATTGGACCACGAATAAATTTCTTGAACCTTCCTAAAAAAAAAGAAGAAAAAAAAAGAGTTGTATGAGCCCCTAATAAAATGTTTTTTAAAAGATTATATTAAAATTATAAAACAAAACTAAATTGAAATTTTCATTTAAATCGCTTGTGAAGCTATTAATAGTTGGTCTTTATTCCATAAGCATATATTAAATGTGTTTCCCTAGAGTTGATTCTAACTCATAGTTATAGGACAAAGGAGAATTGTCCCATAATTTCCAATATTATAATCTTTATACAATTTTAACGTCCTTCTCCCATGGAGTCGCTGCTGAGTAAAATCCCTGACCTTTTTATTAGCAGCTAAGCACTTAACTACTGGACCAGCAGGGCTTCTTATGCATATCTTGTTTTTGATGTTAGGTGCTATCAAGTCAATTCTGATTCATAAGTAAACTTGTCTACAACAGAACAAAGCACCATCTTCAAAATTATTCCTGTGTTTGCTATGTTTGAGCCCATGGTTTCAGTCCCTGTGCCAACACATCTCATTGAGGGTCTTCACATTATTCACGGAGTCTCTGTTTCACCTAGCATGATGTCCTGTAGATACTCGTTCCTTGTGATGACATGTCCAATGTACAATAAAGAGAGACTTCCACACTTCCTGTTAAGATTCATTTAACTGTAAAGACAAATTTCTTTGTTCTTCTAGAAGTCCATAGACTTTAATATTCTTTATCAACACCATAGTTCAAATGTTATCAACTTTTCTTTGGTCTTTCTTACTCATTATCCAGCTTTTACATGCATCTGAGGTGATCAAAATTACCATGGATTGATTCCGCTTTGACTTAGTTCTCAAGGTGACATCTTTACTTTTTAATATTTTCAGATGTCTTTTGCGCCACATTCACACAATGTAATAATGCATTGCTTGATTTCTTGTTGTGAGGAAATCCGTTTTCTGTATGTTAAGGTGAAATTCATACTGAAGGCTGTAGTGTTTGATGTTCAAAATCTTCACTTTCAGGAACCAAACCAGTGTCATCTGCATATAGGAAAATACCTACCTTACACTACTTTAATTTACAGTATACGGCAGTATCATGTATCAAAAAGGGAAAAGTATTTTACTTAAGAGAAATCTAGATTTTCTTATTTTTAAAAAAATCTGCATTATTTGCACAGTTAACTTAATTCCACCTCAATGTCCTTATACATAAAGCATAAATATAGCAGCATTATCTGTGATAATAAAAAATATCTAGCGCAAACATTTGTATGAAGTAAGCTACTAAATAATAGCTATTATTATTTAAATTTCAGACAATTTAATCCTTTCACATGTAATTTAAAATATAAAACCCAGTGTTCAGTTGATTTAGGATGGTTATGGGAAAGGACTAATTTTGAGGACCCCGATATAAAAATGATAAACCAGTAAGTTTTATTCTGGGTACCCCAGATAGTTTGTATACTGTAAAGAAAGCTAAAGGTGAAGTGCATTGAAATTTCTGACACTTGCATACTAATCGTTAGAAATCTTTTGACTGTTATGGTTTCTATCTGTCCTGATATAGACATTAAGTGGGTCAAAAAAGGAGAGGGCTTTCTGCCTTCCCCTTCATTCTGGCTGGCCCTGCTTGCTCCCAGAGTTTGTAATGTTACCACCACTATTGGACCAACATAGCTTTGCACCCATTCACCTGTGATGTTCTGCATCATTGAATGTGGCTGTGTGAGTCTGCAAAGGAACTTAGGAACCAGTATCAGACTTATGGACTTGAGTTGGACTGGGCTTTTTTTTAACACATATATGAATATAACTGTTTTTTTTTTTCTCTAGTCAAACTGGCATAACACATTTTGGTACCTGGGAAGTGGAGGACTAGAGAACCAAATCTTGCAGGTGGACATTTGAGGATTATCTGAACTCTGCCTTATTGCAGATTTTCTTCTTTGGCTAGCGATAGGTCAGATAGGGCCACATTGCTTACTCAGTTGTTTTCTTTAAAAACATGGGAAGTTAAGGTTTTGATTTCTAGTTGTCTTTGGTTATTTCTAACTGAAATGGTTAAAATGAATGGTTCGAATCTCTTGAACTTCTCTAGGCCATGTTGCTTAGTCAAAATGGCTGACAAGGCTTGACCCTGACTGATGCAGCCACATTGCGTAAGAATGGGATAATGTAGAGGAAAAAAATTATTCAATTTGACTGCTCTAAGAATGTTAAGGATCTGGCTGTACTAGGAGCATACTGATCTCTTCTACTTGTTGTTTTCGATATATGTGTGATAGGAATATTGAGAAGTATGAATAGAGAGTTTGTAAACCCATTGCCTTCAGCCATTAAATTGGTTCTGTTAAATGGGTTAGTAGGAAATCCCCACAAAGAAAACTTAGAAAAGATAAGCCCCACTCAAAGTAGGGGATATTTGCATTCTAAAAGACTTGCCACTAGAGTTGTTGGCAGGCTGAAAGGAGGGGGGAAGGGGGTGTGAAGAGTCATTTAGCCTTTTTGAATTTTGTATCAGTGATTTGCTTCTGAAGCTCAAAAAACCTGGAGCCATGAAGGAACTTTCCTTTCTAGGACTGGATATTAAAGGGAGCCTGTGGGTAGCCTGAAATGCTCACAAGGTGACCACCTGGATCCATTTGTTAAATGGAAGTGGATGAAATGCAGCAATAGAGAGACAAGTTGGGTCTGGCCACTGATGGTCATGGACCTGGTTCCCAGGGACTATAATACGGGGGAGAGCAACTTGGATGGTCTGAAGTTGAAAGAGTTGTGCAGAACCTTAGCCTATGGCATGACCTAGCCTATATGGTTGTTGAGAATTTGTGAAGGGGTCCATGGTGGAAAGATCAGGAGGTCAATGTGTATCCTTGTGAGGCTAAGCCAGGCAGGCCACACTGAATTGACCACAACCTAATCAGATGAAGATAAGATTTTTGAGCCTGTGAACTGGTGCACATTGCTGTTGACTTTATGGGTACCCTGTCCTGATTTGACTTTGCTTATGGATGCAACACACAAGGTCCCGTCTGGTATGAAGATTCTTCACATTAAAGAACATGCTTTTCTCCTCAGATCGCTGGATTGGTAGATTGGGCAGTATAAAAATTGGACACCCAAAATGGGGATGATAAAGGCATGAAGTGGCTGGTTTACAAACTTTCATGGGTTGGGGAATATGTTGACAGGATTGTAGGATTAGGGTATATGTCTTCTCATAGCTACAATTGTTACTACAAATATAGACTGCCTTTACTTGTTTCACTTATGGAATATCATGTTAAAATGGGGCTGGCACATTTGTATGCATTTTACTTTTATCCTGTTAGGCACAAACCTCATTTTACTATTGTATTGTTTATCGGACTTATGGCCTTGAGTTGGACTGGGCTTGGAAGTTTTCTTGATATATAATTACTTCTTGATGCAAAGCTCTTTCATACACATAAAAACAAAGGAAAAGGTCATAACTGTGCATTATATATATGCACTTGACAATATGCAACATTACTCACAAGTAATGAAGTTATAAGCTACGGATTAGGTGATAATCAATTAAATATGAGTGTAAGCATTCACACAAGAAGAGTATAAAGGTTCCAGTTAAAATTATAAATTTAGATTTATTATAATCTCTTGTATTGTACATTATAATTATTATTCACAGTACACTTATACTTCTGGGAATTTAATTACAAAATTAAATGAAGAAATAGAATCTTGGTGTTTGACATAAGAGATATTATACCGCAATAACTTTTCATATCCCACTTGACGATTTTAAAAAGTTTTGAATGAGAACAAAAGTGTACTAAACTCAGTGCAGTGTTCCTAAATCATTTTCAATTTCATAAAATACATTTTAATACTACTACTATCTGTCCAGCATCCCTGAAGCACCCCAAAGGTTGATGAGTTTTCTTAAAACTGGCAAAGAAAGAAATTTGGACCCAAGAGGACTATGTTGAAGATTACAATATTAATTCAAATATAAAAGAAGAAAAAGAGAAATGTGTGCATTAGACACAGTGTTTAGTGTTTGCATGCATAGTGGATAAATGAATTTTCTTGGGACTTAAAAAAAACTTATTATGGAAACTGAACCAGAAAATTTCTACGTAATTTAGTGCACTACTTCCACACAAAGACATTTCTATCTCTGACTGCTACTTTCATCATTTAATTTTCATTAGTTTGGTGACATATTGTTGTTAGGTGTTGCAGAATTGATTTCAGCTACCACACACCCTATGTACAACAAAACAGAACAATGCTTGATATTCTTATGTTTGAGGCTATTAATCATCTTTGTGAGGGTCTTGCTAACCCTCTACAAAGTATAATGTGCTTTTATAGGGATTGGTCTCTCCTAATAACATGACTAAAGTAACCGAAATGATGGAATATTTTGCCTTTGCTACCTCCAAAGTAGCTTTCTTTGATCTTCTGGTAACCAGGGCACTTTCAATCATATTTGCCAACACTGTCATTCAAATGTATCAATTACTCTTACTTCTTCCTTACTCATTGCTCAGTTTGTGCATGCATGTGAAACAATGAAAAAAAAAACACCTTTGTCTCAGGTGCACTTTAGTTCTCAAAGTGGCATGTTTGCTCTTTAACACTTTAAAGAGGTCTTTGTGGCAGGTTTGTCCAGTGTGATACAGTTTTTTTTTCAGTGTGATACATTTTTAAAATATCTTGAGTGCTTCTTCCATTACAGTTGACTGTGGATAAAAGTAAAATTAAATTCTTTGACATTTTTTTTGTTTTCAGCAAGCAAGTTAGAATCATCTGCATAGTGAAGGTTGTTCATAAGTCTTCCTATAATCTTGATGCTTCAATTTTCTTCATATAGACAAGCTTCTCAGATTATTTTCTTACCATACAAATTAAATAAATATCCTGAAAAGATATAACACTGAAGCACACTTTTCCTGATTTTAAACCATGCATTATGCCCTAGTTCTGTTAAAAACAAATAAACACTGCTCTTTGTTTTCATAAGCCCAATTAAGTATTTTGGAATTCCTGTTCTTTGTGGTTTTATCTATAGTTTGTTGTGATTTGTATTGTTGAAATGCCTTTACATAGTTAAAAAATACAAGTAAACATTTTTATGGTATTATCTGTTTTCAACCAAGATACACCTTTTGTGAGCAGTGAAACCCTCATTCCACATCGTCTTCTGAGTACAGCTTGAGTTTCTGCACGTGTCCTGTGGATGTGCTGCTGCAGCTATCTTTAAAATATCATTGGTCCAAAGTTACTTGTATGTAATATCAGTGGTGGGTTTTTTTCTTGATAATTTCCACATTTTGTTAGGTCATCTTCCTTTAGAATAGGAATAGATATGTATCTCTTCTAATTGGTTGGTCAGATTGTTGTTTTCCAAATTTCCTGATTTCCACTAGTAAGGCCTTCCAGTGATGCTTCAGTTTGTTGAAACATTCCAATTGTCTGTCCATCAATTCTTGGAAATTGGTTTTCAATAGTACCTTTAGTGTAGCTTGGGTTTCTTTTTGCAATACAATCAGTTTTGATTATATGCTAACTCTTGAACTGGCTGATTTATTTTTTTGCTATTTCCTCCTAGATAAAGAGATTAGGGAGAGTTGATATAGTAGGAGAGAATGCACACAGAGGAAATGACTAAGTTAAATCAGATACAAGATTAAACTGATGTTGACACAAGTCAAAAGAGTCAAAGAATAGTAGCAGTCATCAGAAACTAGAAGAGGCAAGAAAGGATTACCTTCTTAAGTCTCCAGAGCAAGTGTGGACAAATTCATTTTCAACTTCTTGCTTTGTGGACTGTGAGAGAATACATTTTTAATTTAAACAATGCATTTGTGACAATTTATTATGGCAACTTCAAGAAACTAGAGTAGACAACTATCTATAAAATGTATTTTCTCTTCCCTAGTATCTTTGTTTCAATTTGTACAATTACTTTTTTTGAAACAAGGAACTTAAAATTGGGATGCAGACTACTGACATGTTAGTCAGAATCCAGTCTGGAAAACAAAATATCCTACTAGATATTTTAAATAGAAAGAGATATAATAAAGAAAGCGAAGGGCTCCAAAATTATTGGAAATATGAATGACTGAAATTCAGAAAAAAAATCACGTTCACTGGTAACAATAATCAGAGCATTGTTACCATCCAGAATTAAGAAATGGAAGGAAACCTGGAAAGACTTCACAGTTCCTCTTCAGCTGGAGTAAAACAACAACAAAACTTCGAAGACAGAGAAGTCTAAATAGCTGATTGCTGCTAATGCAATAGGAAAACAATGACTTTAACTTACCTCTTCCAAATCTTCCATTTGCCCCCTGTAAATTCTAAGTGAAAGTGTTTACTGTGAACTAAGTAATCTATATTATGTAGTTTCAATGTTTTAACCTCTTCCAATGGAGGGGAGAGCATTGAAAATATAGCAAAGGTTTCTAGTCCTTTCTTTTTCAAAGGAACTTTGGTGGCACAGTCAGGTAAGTGTGCTAATCACAAAGTCAATAATTTGATGAGGCTATCTGGTCCCCTAAAACTTTTCAAAGCCTCAGAAACATTATACAAGATCCTCATGAGTCAGAATCAACTCCATGGCAACGGGTTTGGATTTGGGTTTCTTTAGCTGATTATCCTTCATGCACATACTTCAGTCTACACTTCTAAGCATCTACAAGAAGCAACAACGATTCTTCTTAAAGAAAGCATAAGGTTACTTTAGCTACTGTACCGTTATTTGAAAATGTTAATTTACTACTGCAATTACATAAAACTTTTGATCTTTTTGTAAACTAAGGGTTAAACTATAAGGCAAAAATCCATTAATATTAATTTCTAACAAAGAAAATAAGAGGAAGTTGGTTAAATTGGAAAATAAGAGAGGAAATTGGCTAATTGGTTAATCAAATATATCATTGAAAACCATGGATCAGAATATACCTACTATGATTCTTTTTACTGGAAACTGTATTTAGAAATTAGAATTTGAACCAATTTTTGATGTATTTAATGTTCATTTATTCTTAATCAAACCTTCAGCTGAATGCATTGCCTTTGACTAATATTCTCTGTTAGCTGCATGCAATAGCTACCCAAAACTCTCAGAGAATTTTTATAATTTAAGATTTATTAAAGAAGTTAACAGGTTGTTATGTTTGTTAAAAATGCTCAGGATAATTGTTACAATATTATTTCAGGTCTCTTAATAGATGCCCCAAGGCTGACCTAGAGGCACCTCACTCTACAAGCACTCAGCTTTACTTGACTCCTGTGCTGGGAAGTCCACCTCTCTGTTCCATGCTCTGGCACCTGATTCTGAATTTGCTGCTCCTCTACTGCCACAGCAGTCTTCTGGATCCAGGAATTTCTCTACTTAGGGATTTCAGGTCCAGAAGATGGACTCCATTCCTCGCCATTGCTGGTAATGAGAATCTTGCTTCTGATTTTCAGACTGCTCATTTTTATGCACAACAGGATGGCATTCCAATGAACCCTGTTCACAATTACACACAGGGGAATCCTATCAGTATCTTTCCCATCTTCTTACCAGGCTCATGCAAGGAAACGTAATTTGGCGGCTGTGAGAGATTTTGATTAAAAGAGCCACATTAAGTAATTCACTGCCCTAACCATGTTTATTTGTTGGTTTGATAAGTTCAGATTTCAGTTTGAAGTGTCTTGGATCTTGGTGATCCTACTGTTACTGGGTTATGATTATGTTTCATAAATATTAAACCACAGGGAATGTTGTTGTTTGGTGCCCCAGGCCAATTTCAACCCATAGTGACCCTACGTACAACAAAACGAAACACTTCCCTTTTCAGTGCCGCTCTCACAATTATGTTTGAGCTCATTGTTGCAGTTACTGTGTCAATTCATCTTGTAAAGTGGCTTCCTCTTTTTCACCATTCCTCTACTTTACCAACCATGATGTACTTCTGTGGGATTGATCTGTCCTGAATAATATGTAAAAAGCAGGTGAGAAAAAATCAGGCCATCTTTGCACCTAAGGAGCATTCTGGTTGTCTGTCTTCCAAGATCAGCTTGTTCTTTGGCAGTCCATGATACTTTCACGAATCAGTTATTCAGTCTTCCTTTCACATGTGTATGAAATAGTTGAAAACACCATGGCTTGGGTCAGGTATACTTAGTCCTCAAAATGACTTGCTCTTCAACAATTTACAAAGATGTCCTGCAACAGATGTACCCAATTCAAAGGGACATTCTATAAAATCTGATTCTAAGACATCTCCTTTGTTTCAAATAGTAATTGTATATGTCATTGATAATCAAGGTCAATCACCCAGGCTAAGACAATATTTTAGCTTGCTCAATAATTTTGGAAAGAATCATGTACTGCAAACATAGATAAGTGGGTCGAACATACTGAACCCCACAACTTGTTTATTAGTTTGTTGTAATGTAGCGGCTTTAATGTTGCCGTAATTCTGGGTGCAATGTCACCGATACTTCAACAACTAACAGTGTCAGGACTGATGGGCAGGGGTCAGTCAAGCTTCCAGACTAAGAAGATTAGGAAGGAGCACTTTGTTATATATGAATGTATGTATGTATGTATGTATGCATGTAAGTATATATAATGGGCAAGTGAAACCTTAATGACTAACCAGGGAAGAAAGGTGGAATCTTATCTGGTAGAGTGCTGAAAGGTGAGGCTCTCAGGTTGTTAGGCAAACAAAAAATGCCCGGGGAAGGACTCCCTGTTCAAAGGAAAGTTGACCTTATTTATATAGCTGTAGCAAAGTATTTTGGGACTTCCAGTTGTTGATGGAGCACAAATGAAGATTAGAAGAAACATATACATATCTTTTAATACTTAGAATATTAAATTATAAAATATGAATCTAAGAATATTGAAAGTGATAGAAATGAAATGGAAATGGATTAGGCATTTATTGCAAGATATAAATGGATATTGGTTTCTTTAAATCAGATAATCATATGCTCAACTACATTGGCAAGAAGAAATGGAAGAGAAAAGGCACTATTTTCCTAATCTATATTTCTCCCTCATATTGCTAGATATTACTTGTCTGTCAGTTTGTCATACTGTGTTGGTTTGTATGTTGCTGTGATGCTGGAAGTTCTATCACTAGTGTTTCAAATGCCAGGAGGGTCGCCCAAAGTGAATGGATTTCAGTTGAGCTTCTAGAAAAACAAACAAACAAAAAACAGAGTCTGAAGGAGGACTTGGTTGCCCACTTTGGAGGAAAATGCTGCTGAAAACCCTATGCATAGCTTAAAACAGTGTCAGATACTGAAAGCATAATGAATGCAAGCAGAACCTGTCAGAGACAGTGCCAGAGAATGGGCCTTTCAGATCAAAGGGTATTCAGAATGTGACTGAGAAGGAGCTGCTTTCTCAGAGAATAGCCCTCTGCAGTGATGGGAGTGGAGCTTTCAGGATGTTCATTTGGTGATGGGGCACACTAAAGGTGGGGGGAAAAAACCCTGAAAATATCTAAAAATGAGAACTCAGAATGTACAAATTATGAATCTGGAAAAATTGGAAGTCATCAAAAATGAAATGAAACTCAAAAAGATCTATAGCCTAGGTGTTCTTGCTGCAAATGTCATCTTGAGCTGTCCTATGAAATTTTCTATTCAGCTCTTTGAAGTCATCATTTTTTCCATTTGCTTTAACTACTATAAGATTTAGAGAAAATTGCAGTGTTTCTTCTCACATCCCCTTTCACCTTTTCTTTCCTTCCTGTCTTTTGAATTACTTTTTTACTTTCTTCAAGAATGATTTTCTTGATGTCTCCCTCAGTCACTAGGTCTTCTGTCATTAGTGTTCAATGTGTCAAATCTGTTCTTGAAATAGTCTTTACATTCAAGTGGGGTAGACGGAATGTTGTATTTTAGCTCCTGTGGACTTCAAAAATTTCTTCAGCTAGATGCCAACTTTCGTATGAACAACTACTGGTCTGTTCCACAGTCAGCCTCTGGCCTGGTTTTAGCTTCTGATACCAAGCTTCTCCATAGTGTGTTCTCACAGCTGTAGTATATTTTATTTCTGTGTGTTCCATCTGGAGAAATCCATGGCTACACTCACCATTGGTGCTGTTGAGAAAGGTGTTTGGTTAAAAAAAGGCATGTGTTTTGCAAAATTCTATCATGCAATCTCCAGTTTTGTTTCTGTGACTAAATCAACCTTTCCTGACAACTCTTCCTTGTTTCCAAATTCTGCATTCCAATACCTAGTAATTATCAACACATCTTGATCATATGTTTGATCAATTTCTGATGGAAGTCATTGTAAGATTTCTTCAATTTTCTCATCACTTGCCTTTGTGGTTGGGGAATACATTTGAATAATACTTGTATTGATTTGATTGCTTTGAGGGCACATATAATCCTATCAGAGGCAGTATTGTACTTCATGATTGATTTTTCAATGTCTTTTTAACACTGAATGGCAAGCCAATCCTCTTGATTGTGTTATTTCTGGCATAGTTAATCATATGACTTTTCTGATTCAAAATGGCCATTAGAAATACTAGGATCTTGATCTTTATGCACTTTATTTAATTTTTGTCCACTTGAGATTTTCATAGATTCATACATTGCACATTCCAATTCTGGCCATTAGCAGATTTTTGCAGCTATTTTTCCTTACCATGAGTCAATCCACATCATCAAATGAAGATTCTGAAGGCTTTACCTCACCTCACTCCTGTCTTCATGGTCAAGTGCACTCCAAGAAATCAGCCACTGCAAAGGCACATTTGGAGTCCCTTCCGACTAGAGGGACCTATCCTCTGACATCGTCTTCATTGTTCCACTTCCATTCGCTAAACCTTCCACATCTGACAATGTTTTAAACTATGTATAAAGTTTTTAGCAGCCTTTTCCTTGAAAGTGGAGAGGTGAGTCTTTCCTGTCTGTCCTTAGTCTAGAAGTTCTGCTGAAACTTGTTTACTTTGAGTGACCTGCCAAGCATTTAAAATATCAATAATGTAGCTTGCAGTATCATAGCAACACACAAATTAACACTATACAACAAGCAGACAGACAAGTGCTGGAGCCTAGGAGCTGATTGACTGTTATTGGCCATTCTGAAAGAGAAAAGTATATGGTTTTCCTTGCTGAGAATGACACAATTAAAAAGTATGACTTTGCAATCACATCAAAAAGGACATTTTAATATCAATTTTGAAGTACAATGCAGTCAGTAATAGGATTAGATCTATCTGCCTTTAAGGAAATCCAATCAATGCAACTATTATTCAGATTTATGGGCCAACCACTAAAGACAATGGTGAAGAAATTGAAGAATTCTACCAATGTATTCCATCTGAAATTGATCAAACATGATCAAGATATATTGATAATTACTGCTGAGTGGAATAAAAAAGTTGGACACAAAGAAGAAGAAACAATAGTTGTAACATATGGTCTTGGTGATAGAGCTGTAGTTGGAAATTACATGATAGGGTTTTGCAACACTAGCAACTTGTTAGTAGCCAGTGGTAGGATTTTACCAGCTTGCCTATGCCCACTAGCAGACACGATCAGGCTGTGATCTCATTGACAGGTTGAAAAACACCCATAAAATTTTATGTCTTCAAGTTGACATGAAGTATGTAGCTATATTATTTCATCAAAAGTATAATGCATATTATTAAATCAGTAAATAAATATTAAAAGCATAGTTAGCATAGATATAGTATTTCATCAAAAGCATAATGTGTTTTATTAAATCAATGATTTAATAAAACACATTATGCTTTTGATGAAATACTATATTTTTATTCCCTTGCATTTGCTGTTTCAGTTAACAAGCATGCAATATAAAGAGAAAAAAATGCCAAACAGAGGGTTACCAACTGTCATTCATTTCAGCTTATGGTTAAGCACAAAATTCCCATGAGATATTATGAGTGATTTATACAATTGCTGAAAGTGTTCAAACATATTGTTCTAAAAGTGTTCTAAAATATTGTTAAACTAGACCATGCACACTGCTACAGATCAGAAATTGTAACACATGGAATCCAGGAGAGATAAATCCCTCAGGGTCGACAATGAGAAGTGATATACCAGGAGGATAGGGAGAAGGTGGGGGGAGAAAGGGAAAATCGATCACATGGATCAACATATAACCCTTTCCCAGGGGGATGAACAACAGAAAAGTGGGTGAAGAGTTACAGAGGATGATGTAAGATATGAAAATAATAATCTATAACTTATCAAGGGTTCAAGAGGCAGGACAGGTGGGGGAGAAAGGGGGAAAATGAGCCGATATCAAGAGCCCAAGTAGAAAGAAAATGCTTTGAAAATGATGACCCTACAGGACTCACCTGTCTGGAACTCCTACTGCCAGACCAGAAAAAAGGGAGGTAAGGTGAAGGAAACGGGGAGGTGAGGTCCTGAAATTATAACTAGGGTACTAGGGTCTCTCCTGAACCTCTTTTTTGGGTGTGATTTCTACTCACAAAGCAAACCAAGAAAGCTTTAAAGCACTCTAGCTTTGATGAGCCTGCAGGTGCCAGCTGCACCCTTGCCGGGAGCAGCGATTTATTCAGGCAAATGCCCAAAAGGGGACAGAATTCCAGACACAAGGAGAACCCTATGCCGGAGCTCTCAGCGTGGTTGGCTGCCTTGAGCTCAAAGCCTGTGGAGTGGTGGTGGCAAGTAGCTATAATTTAGAGTAGAAGAAAAAGCTGATTTTTACCTCAAGTAGATCATGGTGTGGGAGAAAATAGGCAGATAGTTGGAGTCCAGGGAGTGATTTTAATTCCAATTGGCCAAGAAGGCAACAACACCCTTGATAAGGTGGATCTCCCCTTCTGGGGGTCAGCCTGACAGCCCTCAAATCAGAGCACACCACAAGCATAATTTTTAAAAAGTGAGATAAATATTATCGATTTAAAACTCAAACCTAAGTCTGGTTGCTCAGCTCTAAGGAGCACATAGGCGGGGGAGGGGGGACCTTAACATAAATTATCATAAGAAGAAACCTAACTAAGGAATGCCAGAACTCAGCTACAAGGTCTGGCGGCTTTTTAAATAACAAAGACCCGCTATAGCAAATCTCAGCTTCAAACAGCACTGAGCTGCAGCCTAGAGACTGTGGGAGACAATTTAATTTGATTTTATTCCAGTTGACCAGGGGGATTAAAAAAAAATCCTCTGATCTAGTAGGGCACCAGCAGCCTAGTTAGGACAATAAGCCCAGCTTCCCTTTCAGTCAATCTACAAATAGCTGGGGAGGCCCTGCCTGTCCTGGGGCCCTAGATGGGGCTGTGGGAACACCCCAGCCCCTGCCCCTGCTACAGTGCTAAATGCAGTACAAGGCAGGTATACCAGTGAACTCCAGCACTCAACTGAAACCTGGCCACAAGTGCGATCTTGCCTTTGAAATAATCCCACACAGAATTTGTGGAAACCTACATCAAACAGGTACACCACCCTGAGGAAGAGTTGGAAGTCCTCCATCCTCACGGACAGGTGATCAAGTCTCAGCCATCTCTTTACATGCTACTCTATTTCTTCTCTGTTTATTCACTAGCCCTTCTATCTTTCCCACTGCAGTCAGTCTCAATGATCTCACGTTTGTGTTGGGGCTTTTTTCTTCTCCCTTTCTTTTTATTCCCCTCTTTTTATTCCTTTTCCCCTCTTTCTCTCTTCTCTCCCACTCTCTTCTAACATATGTCACTACTGGATTCCAATTCATTACCCTCCGCATAGGGCAAATCAACCAAAATAGCAGGGGGAACTCCAGCCTGTCGTCCGTAGGAGTACTGTACACCACACAAGGAGGCTGGGACAAACATATACACTGTGCTGCGCTGCTGAGGAAAACTCCGTGGAACATCTAAGGCGATCTCGTCAACTAGGGCATTTCTGCCTAGCACCACTGGGTCCCTGAACCCTGGATAGCCTGGCACCTCAGTACAGCTACTGGGAAGTAGTTCACAGAAGTACTCATTCAATTTCCTTAAGAGAGAGTCCAGGGCTCTTCGACTCAGGAAGATGGCTCCAGGCTCCTCTAAAACAACACGTAAACAGCAATGAGTTCTAATATCTTCTACGAAAAAGCAGGGGAAACAGAAGACAATGCCAGAAGAAGTCATGAACCTAATGATGAGCATAAAAGAAGCAGATATTGACTGCCACAAAATAAAATTTCAAAATGCTTCTTAAAGTCATAAAGGATAAGAGGGAAGCAATGTAGAAAAAAGATGAAATGATAGAAGAGATAAAGGTAACACACCAAAGAGAAATACAAGAGTTAAGGGATGAAATAACAAAATCCGGTTACAGACCTTGCCAATAGGCTGAAGGGGGTAGAGAATCACATCAGTGACCTGGAGTGTAACCAAGCAGACTTCAGCAAATGGGAAAAGCAGTTAAATAAGACAATCAAATTAGCTTGAGAGCCTAGTCTGAAAAGACACAAAGTTAGAATAGTTGGACTACCAGAACAAGACACAACAAAGAAGTCAACAGTGAAAATAGCAAGGGAATTCTAAGAGGAAAACTTCCCCAGCTTAATAAATTAAAATCAGGCAATCATTCAAGAGACTGAAAGAACACCAGTCAGACTGAATCCCAAGAAGAAGTCACCAAGACATATAATTGTCAAATTATGCAACTATGAGGAAAAGGAGAACATAACAAAAGCAGCTAGGGAAAAGGAAGCAGTCACGTATAAAGGTACCCAATAAGAGTATGTTCAGATCTATCGGCAGAAACGATGAAGAAGAGGAGGGAATGGAGTAACATATTCCAAAAATTGAAGGCAAACAACGGAAACACAAGAATACTTTACCCAGCCAAATTAACTATTAAGATAGATGGACAAATAAGAGTCTCCCTAGATAAGGACAACCTCAAAGAATACATAAAAAGAGACCCAGCCCTACAAAAGTTCCTTGCCAATCCAATATGGCCAGAAGATCAACACTCACCGAAGGTAAATAAGAGACCATCACATAGAACAACTCCACCCATAGGGCGACAAAGAGGAAACAGCCCCCAGGATAGCATCAGCTCAATAGTGGAAAGAAGGCAAACATAAACCACGCACACAAAACAAGCGGATAAGACAGGTAGAGAGGAAAATATCCAATACAAAAGGGACAAGGTAACATCACAGAATCCACAGATGGTTATAATAACACTGAATATCAATGGCTTGAACTGAGGCAATAAAAGGCAGAGGCTAAGAGACTGGTTCAGGGAACATAACCTATTGATCTGCTGCCTGCAAGAGACTCATCTCAAGCTTGCAGACACAAACAGGTTGAGAATTAAAGGCTGGAGAAAAATGTACCAAGCAAATAGTAATGCAAAAATATCAGGGTTTGTTATCTTAATATCAGGTCATATTGACCTCAAGATTCAGGTCATAACAAGAGACACTGGGAGTGGGGGGGTACTATATAATGCTCAAGGGAACAATAGAGCAAGAAATAGTGAGCATAATAAACATATATGCACCTAACGGGAAACCTGTGAAATTCTTAAAACAAACACATCAAAAGATGAAAAAAGAGATCACAGGCTCAACAATTATAGTTGGTGGCTTTAATACACCACTCTCTGAAAAAGACAGATCATTGGGAAAGAAACTCAACAAGGAAGTTTCAGATCTAAATAGCACAATTGGACGATTTGACTTGATAGATATTTTCAGAGCTTTCCACCCACATGCAAAAAATTCACAGTCTTTTCAAGCCCACATGACACATATTTAAAAAGAGACCACATGCTGGGACACAAGTCGAACTTGAGTAAATTCAAGCACATAGAGGTTATACAGACATCTCTCTCCAATCATTGCAACATAAAGCTGAAACTTAACAGAAGGACAGTGAAGAAAACTAGGGCAAACAATTGGAGGATGAACAATTCCCTATTGCAAAAGGAGTGGGTATTGACCCAGATATTGGTGGGAAAAGGACCTGAACAGAAGTTTCACAGAATCTGAAATCTGAATGGCCAATAAACATACAAGAAAATGTTCCCAATCATTAGCCATATGAGAAATGCAAATCAAAACAACTATGAGATACCACCTAATACCCTCAAAGACAGTCCAATTTTAAAAATCAGAGTGCAACAAGTGTTGGAGGGGCTGTGGTGAGATAGGAACTCTCATCCACTGCTGGTGTACCTGTAGGTATGTAAGCCACTACGGAAATTGATTGGAAGATTTCTCAAACAGATGGAAATTGAGTTACCAAATGACCCAGCAATCCGCCTGCTTGTCATATAACCAGAAGAGGCAAGAAAGAAACCACGGCCTGACATCTGTGCTCCAATGTTCATTGTGGTACAGTTCACAATTGCAAGGCATTGGAAACAACCCAAATTTCCATCAACAGACGAATGGATTAAAAAACTGTGACACATACATACAGTGGAGTACTATGCATCACTAAAAAGCAGTGATGAACACATGAAGCATATCGCCACATGGGAAGAACTAGAGGGAATTATGCTAAGTGAAGTAAGCCAAGCACAAAAGGACAAGTATAACATGAGGCCACTGAGGTAAATTTACATATATATAAAGAACAGAAAGGTAAATGCAAAATGGGCACAGGGAAAAGGGTACTGTATACAAATACTCCAGGGGTGAGTTGCAGGTAGTACGTCAGGGACCAGACAAAATCCAAGGGTACATATGGTAGAGAACTAAAAAAGGGGGTCGAGGGAGGAAAGGGTAAAGAAAAAAAAAAGATGTGTGGTAGGAGAATAGGGCATGGACCCACCCAAGGGGAGGGTATTAGTTGTGTCTCCACAGGGAAAGAGAGACCAGATTCAAAGCCAGTTCCAGACGTATTCAGCATGCCGGTAAGGAGTGGGGACCCAGTAGAGGGTCATGAGGGCTCGGCCCCGATACCAGCTACGTGGACAACTACCCCTCCCCCTAGGAGAATTTACTTCAGAGGAAGGCACTGAAGCTGCAGCTAGGGGAGAGGGGCATGTCTGATCAGAGCAAATGGGAGCAAATGAAGGGGGAGGAAAAGAGAGTGGAGCACATCCTGACCCACCAGGCCTGGAGGACCATATCCCCGCTCTGAACACCCAGTGGACAGAATGGACAATATGGTGATCCCACTATGAGACACGCCATCTCTTGATGACCCAGGGCCCTAAGAAAGACAGCATTGGAGACTTAGGGTCGGGATTTGCCCAGACTGACCCTGTCACACTGAAGCAAACCACTAAAATCTTGTGGCAGAGCAACCATGGGAGCAGAGCAGGGAGCACCTGAGGGAGTACAAGGGACAGACTGTGGGGCCAGTGCATAGCACCCATTCGACCTGACTGAAGGACACGCCTAGAGATAAAAAAAAATCAGACCTTGATCTATTTACAGGTTTTTCTCTCAATTTAAAATTTTTTTCTTTTAATTAATTTATTCTTCTACGGGTAATTGGTTTCCTTTTTTGTTGTCATCGCAGTGTTCTCACTCATTTCCGATCTTGCTATGGCTTGATCTTTGGTGCATATTATTATGTCTACAATATGTCTACAGTTATATCTAGATATGATAAACTGGATAAATAGTGTGGAGGAGAAAACAATGGGAACAATGGTTCTGGGGGACACGGGAGAGGGGGAGGGGGGAAGAGGTGGTGCTGAGCAACCCAGGGACAGGAGAGTATCAAGTGATCCAAAATCAGTGGCAAGAAGATTTTGAAAGGCCTGGTTGGGATTCAGCAAGGGCAATGTAACTGAGAGAAATTAATGAAACCCCAATGAAGGCCGTGAATGATAGTGGGACAAGAGGAAAGTAAAAGGAAATAGAGGAAAGCACTAAGTGACAAATGGTATTTATATAGGTCTAAAGAATGGAATGTATATATGTAAATATATTTATCTAAGAGTGTGGGGAAACAGATCTATGTGCATATATTTATAGGTTAATATTAAGGCAGCAGATGGACATTGTGCCTCCACTTAAGCACTTACTCCATGCAAGAACACATTGTTCTATTAAATTGGCAGTCCAGGATGCACACCTTCTCGGCACAATTGCTGAAGAAAAATGTGTGCATAAGCAAATATGGTGAAGAAAGCTGATGGTGTCCGGCTATCAAAAGATATAACTTGTGGGTTCTTAAAGGCTTGAAGATAAAAAAGCAGCCATCTAATTGAGAAGCATCAAAGCCCACATGGTAGAAGTACACCAGCCTCTCTGACTACGAGGTGTAGAAGGGACCATTTATCAGACATCAAAGAACTAAAAATACTATCAGTGGGTGCCCATCTTCCTGATATGATTACTGGAGACAAATGTGTGCATAAACAAATGTGCTGAATAAAGCTGATAGTGCCTGGCTATCAAAAGATAAAATATCTGGGGTCTTAATGGCTTGAAGACAAACAAGTGGCCATCTAGTTCAGAAGCAACAAAGCAAACATGGAAGAAGTGCACCATCCTGTGTGACCATGAGCTGTCAAAGGGATCAGGCATCAAGCATCAAAGAACAAAAAATCATATCATTGTAAATATGGGTGAGTTACAGAGTGAAGAGTCAAAACCCATCAGTAGGAAAATGGACACCCCCTTACTGAAGTGTTGTGGGGAGGAGATGAGCCAGTGAGGGTGCAGGGTAGCATTGAAGAAACATGTAACTTTCCTCTAGTTCCTAATGCTTCCCTCCTCTCCCACTATCATGATCCCTATTTTACCTTACAAGTCTGGCTACACCAGAGGATGTACATTGGTACAGATAGCAACTGGAAACATGGGGAATCCAGGACAGCTGACTCCTTCAGGACCAGTGGTGAGAATGACGATGCCTGGAGGGTGGAGGGAATGTGGGGTAGAAAGGGAGAACTGATTACAATGATCTACATATAGCCTCCTCCCTGGGGGATACACAGCAGAGAAGAGGGTAGGGGAGATGTCAGATACTGTAACATATGACAAAATAATAATTTATGAATTATGAAAGGTTCATGAGGTAGGGGTGAGTGGGGAGGGAGAGGGAAAATGAGCAGCCAATATTAAGGGCTCAAGTAGAATGCAAATATTTTGAGAATGATCAAAGCAACAAATGTACATATGTGCTTGACACATGGATGTATCTATGGATTGTGATAAAAAATTGCACGATCCCCCAATAAATTTATTTTAAAAAGAAAGAAAATGATGGTGGTAGCATGTATACAAATGTGTCTGACCCAATGGATGATTGTGTGGATTGTGATGAGATGTAAGAGCCCACAATAAAAGTATTTAATTAAATAAAAACCTTTTGTAAGAGTGAAAATAATAATAATTTATCAAGGGGTCATTAGGGGGAAAGGGGATAAGGGGAGGGAAAAAAGAATAGCTGATTCCAAGGGCTCAAATAGAAAGTAAATGTTTAGAAAATGACGATAATAAAATATGTACAAACATGTTTGATATAGTTGACATACGGACTGCTGTAAGAGCTGTAAGAGTCCCCAATAAAATTACATGTATATATATTTATATATATGATCAGAACAATTGCTATAAGTGCAGTAGAAGCAGAAAGGGGTTTTTCAAAGATGAAGATAATATATTTAGAGAAGAGAGGTCACCTGTTTCAAATATATCAAACACAATGTTTGTTGACTAATTGGCCTACCTCTAAAGGAATGGAATTCTACTCCTAAAGTACAAGATGGTTAATAATGCTGATGATGCTTAGATTAAAGCAAAGAATATTGCAAATAAAGACATTGATCAAGAAGCAATATGGTAATTTCTTAAGTAACTCTTTTATTGTTTTTGTTAGGTGTTATTTAATATTTTATAATTACTGTTTTAAAACTCCTTCTATCAACATAATCTAGTTTTATGTACCTCTCTTATAGTTCTTATTTAATTACTAACTTATGAAATAATGAACTACTTTTAGGTATATCATTTCTATATAATTAAACTGATCGTTAGGTATGCAAACCAGTTGTGAAATTATTTGGATTCCAACACTCTTCATAGAAAATAACTTTTTCAGCAACATAAATGGTAACTAAACATGTGGACTTCCCCAGATGGAATACACAGAAGTCAAATGACAACATCTATTAGAAGAGAAAATAGAAAAGCTCAATATCAACAGCTGAAACAAGGCCAGGGGCTGACTGTGGGATAGACCATCAATTGCTCATGTGTAATCTCAGGTTAAAGCTGAAAAACAAAATAAAACTAGTCCATAAGAGCCAAAATGTTGTCTTGAGTATCTCCCATCTGAATTGAGAACAACTCAAAAATAGAATAGAGACATTGAACACTAATGACAGAATACATGATGGATGAGCTATGGGAGGACATCATTCATGAAGAAAAATAAAACAAATGGTAATTTAAAAGACATGAAAGAAATAAAAGTTAAGCATGGACGTCAGAGGAGACTTGCTCTTAATGATAGAGTTGCCAAGGCAAATGAAGGAAATGATGAAGTCAAACAGCTGACCAGAACATTTCAAATAGCAGTTCAAGAAGACAAAGTAAGATATTATAATGAAATGTGGACAGCCCTTGAGTTAGAAAATGAAAAATGAAGATAACATTGAACATCTCTGTTGCTGAAGGAAAAATTCAAGACTCAAATTGTAAGATTAAAAGATTCTATGGACAAAGTGTTGAAGGATGCAGAAAGCATTACTAGAAGATGGAAAGAATCCACGGAGTCACTGCACCAAAAAGAACTAGTTGGCATTTCACCATTTCAAGAGGTAGCATATGAGCAAGAAATACTGCTGTTAAAGAAGAAGTTGAAGTTGCACGGAAAACATTAGCTAAGCATGATGCTCCAGTATTTGATGGAATACCAACTGAAATGTTTCAACAAGCAGTGAAACCCTGGAAATATTTACACATCTATGCCAGGAAACTTGGAAGACTGATAATTGGCCAATTGACTGAAGAGATCCATATTTGTACTCATTGCAAAGAAAAGTGACCCCAGAAATGCTCAAATGATGGAAAAATATCATTAATATCACATGCAAGTGAAATTTTGCTGAAGGTCACCCAGCCCTTGCAGCAGTACATTGACATGGAGTTGTCAGAGATTCAAGCCTGACACAGAGGAAATCCTTGAACAAGGGATATCAATCCTAATATCAGAAGGACCTAGGTTGAGAGCAGAGAATACCAGAAAGATGATTCTTTAGGTTTTACTCCCTATGCCATGACTATCTATTGACTAATGCCATTGACTTCGACTTTGTAGGTCATAAAGAACTAAGGATAACCTTGAGAAGAATGGGAATTCCAAAACGATTGTGTTCATGTGGAACTTGTACATTTATCAAGAGGCAATTGTTTAAACAGAACAGGGGAATATTGTGTGGTTTAAAAATCAGAAAAGTTTTGTGTTAGGGCTGTATCCTGTCACCATACTTATTTGATCTGTATGATGAAGAAATATCAGAGAATCTGGATTATATGGAGAAGAGTGTGGAGCCAGAATTGGAGAAAGGCTTATTAACAACCTATAACTTGCAGGAGATACAAACTTGCTTGCAGAAAGTTATAAGCGCTTATACCATTTATTGATGAAGATCAAGGATTGAAGGCTTCAGTTTGGGTTACAGATCACTGAAAAGAATACCAAAATCCTCAAACATATCGTGATAAACAGAAAAATACTGAAATTGTGAAAGATTTCTTCTTGCTTGGATCCAAAATCTATGCTCAAGGAAGCAGCAGTCAAGGGATCAAAAGGCACCATATATTGGGTAAATCTGTCACACTTGACTTCTTTAGAGTGTTGAAAACAAGGATGCCACTTTGAAGACAGGTGCATCTGACGCAAGCCAGAGTATATTCAATAGTTTCAGTTGCATGTGAAAGTTGGACATTGAATAAGGAAGACGGAAGAAGAATTGACGCATGTGAATTGTGGTGCTGGAGAAGAATATTGAAAGTACCACAGACTGCCAAAAACACAAGTCTGTCTTGAAAGCAGGTTGACCTGAGTGCTCTTCGAGGCAAAGATGATGAGAATTGTCTTATATTCTTTGGACATTTTGTCTTATATTCTATGGACATTTTGTCGGTAGACACCAATCCCTGGAGAGGGACTTCGATGCTTGGTAAAATACAGTGGCAGCGAAAAAGAGGATGGCCTTCCACTTGTTGGACTGACAGTGGCTGCAGCAATGGGCAGAAACACAGAAAGCGTGTGAGGATGGCATAGAATCAGGCAGGGTTGCCTTCTTTTGTGCATAGGGTCACTATGGGTCTGAATGGATGGTACTTAAGGACAACAGCAATATTGCAGAATTATTGGTTGGCAGTTTTTTTCTTTCAAGTTCTTGCATATATCATTCCAATCCCTGCTTTCTTACATAGTTTCTATTGTAAAATATAAGCCTATTCTTATTGAAGTAGAGCTCTGGTGGCATACTTGGTTACATGTTTGGTTGATAACCAAAATGTAGGCAGTCTGAATCCACCAATCACTCCTCAGCAGAAAGATGTGGATTTCTGTTCCTATAAATTACCATAATCTCAAAAATCCATATTGGGGCAGTCCTATAGGATATTTTTGAGTTGGAATGTATTTAATGACAATGAGACTTTTTTGTGGGTTGGTTTTCAGTTCATTCCATTGGTGATTTTTATTTCTCAGACTGCTTTTGTTTGATGTAAAGAAGTTTGATTATGATGTGTTGCGGTAATTTTACTCTGGGGTTAATTCTAATTAGAGTCATATGTTGCCATCTTGAGGAGCCCTGGTGGCTTAGTGGTTCTGTGTTGGGCTGTGTGTTAGGGCAGTTTGATTAGAGAAACAAATCCATTCATATAAGAAAGAGCTTTACATCAAGGGGTTACAGATCAGGAAAACATACCAACCCAGTCTAACTCATATCTATTATTAGTCTGACACTAGTCCATAATTCCACTTCAGACTCTTGCAGCCACATGCAATGATTCAAAATTCTGGAAGATCACAGGCTGGTGGGTGTGAGTCTTGTGGATCCAATGGTAGTGGAGGCATCCCAGGGCTCCGGCAGGTCCCAGAGTGGTTCCACAGGAGGAAGGTGAAGGGAGAGAGGCATGGGGTGGCTCCCAGGAGCCTCATAATGAGAAGGTCATGCCCACAAGGAGTCACTTCTGATTGACACGACATTTTTATCAATCTTCAAATTGACATGAAATTGCAAAACTACCAGAGGTTATTAACCAAAAGTTCTGATGTTTGAAACTGCCAGCTACTCAGAAGTAGAAAGACAGGGCTTTCTACTTCCATAAGCTGTTATATTCTGGAAAACTCATAGGGGCAATTATACATTATCTGATAAGGTTGTGGTGAATGGCAGGGTTTGGATTTCTTGGTTTGGGCTTATTGGAGGAGCCCTGGTAGTGTAGTGGTTGAGTCGGGCGGTCATCCCCAAGTACAGAAGTTGGAAAGCATAATTCTGCTAGAGAAAGATGGGGCTTCCTACTCCTATAAAGAGTTACAATCTAAAAAAAGCCACAAGGGTAGTTCTATCCTAACCTATAGAATCGTTATCAGGCAGCATCAACTTGATGGCAGTAAGTTTGGTTTGGACCTTGACTTCTTGAAATGATTATTTTCTATTCTATCTTGACATAGGTAGGTTTTCTTCCTGGGTTTCTTGGGTTATTTTCTGTTTGTTGGTTGTTTTTTGCTGTTGTTCTTTATCTTTTCTTCCTTTTAATCTGGAACGTTTAGCAAATATAAGTTGTTTCTTTTGTGACCCACATAATTTTTAGAATTTCTTCAGGTTGTGTGGCTCTTTTTATAGATTGTTCTTTTTGTAGCTTTGTCTCAAGAGTTTTGTCTTCAAGCTCACTAATTCAGGATAATTAATTCTACTGTTTTGCTTTTTAAGAGCATTATCTAGTTTTGATATCTTAGTGTTTGTATTCCTTTTTTTAGAGCCTAGCATTTTATTTATGTCTTCATTAAACTGTTGGAATTGAGAACAAGACATACTTAATAAACCTCCAAAAGTAGATTGTGAAAGGCACGTTCTGCTTAGGGCAAGCTGTCATGGAGTGAGCGTGTAAATAAGCTGGCTTCACTGTAGCACACCAGCCAAGTCAGCCTCTCATGGCCAGCTCTGCCCTCCCCCTTCTGTGAACACCAGCCAGACCCCCTGTAGGTCTGACCCAAGGCTTTTCTGTAGGACACCTCAGCCTACCTGGGAATGCTGGAAACATGGTTATAGGAATTATGGTGTCAAGGGGGAAAAAAGAAATATCTTTTAAGAAGCAACCATCTGAGGTGAGGGCTTCTCTGTACTTACGCCACACCC
This sequence comes from Tenrec ecaudatus, assembly GCF_050624435.1. NCBI lineage: Eukaryota > Metazoa > Chordata > Mammalia > Afrosoricida > Tenrecidae > Tenrec > Tenrec ecaudatus. The sequence continues at coordinate 102,594,531 of NC_134548.1, read as the reverse complement.
CAGAGTACAATAAATAAGCAATGAGGACATGTAGGAAGGGATTTCCTCCTCCCTGCCACTCAACCTTCTAACATCCTAATTTATTGACAAGGATCATCTGTGCTCACTGAATGCATGATCATGGTGAACACACACCAGGGACAGAGAGCAAGCCAGCTTACAGCCAGGCCCCACCATAGCTACAATTCGCATCACTAATCACAGAGGGCCAGCGACTGAGGAGGAGCTGAAGGAGGACAGGACAAACATCGGAAGGGGGGTCTTTCCCTCAGAGCTTGAGGGCTTCTCTGTACTGCACGCCAACAAGTCGGGGGGGAAAGGCTAATGTTTTTTAGTATTTAAGCGTTTTGGGCACTTCCCAGGGGAAACCTTCCCTGCCAAAGTGGCCATAGGCTGCAATCCTCTGATAAATTGGCTTATTCAGATCCAGATCCCTGACAATGACTTCAGGGCAGAGGTCAAAGTTCTTCTTCACAATATCTACTAGCTCTCTCGCACTCTTCTGAGAGGTGCCATAATGGAAAATGGAAATCGACAATGGGTGAGAAACTCCAATAGCATAAGAGACATCCACAAGGACCCTTCTGCACAGACCTCCCTTCACGAGGGATTTTGCCACCCAACGGGCAGCATAAGCAGCCGAGCGGTCCACCTTGCTATAATCCTTTCCTGAAAAGGTTCCTCCTCCGTGACCTCCCCAGCCTCTGTAAGTTTCCACAATGATCTTCCGGTCAGTCAAACCAGCATCACCCTGAGGCCCCCCCAATAACAAATCTGCCGCTCGGCTGTAGGTGGTAGATCGGGTCCCCATCAAGATACTTTGCAGGAACGGCGGTTTGAATGACTTTCTCCTTCAGGGCCTCCCTCATCTCATCCAGACAAACGTCTTCATCATGCTGAATTGAGATCACAATTGTGTGCACTCTGCTGGGCAGCACAGCACCCTGATCCTGCATGTACTGCACAGTCACTTGAGTTCTAGAATCTGGGCGTGACCAAGGTAAGGTGCCATTGCGACGCAGTTGGCATTGAGCTTGTGTGCTAAGACAATAGTTAAAGGCATGCATTCCTCAGTTTCATCAGTGGCATAACCAAACATCAAGCCCTGGTCTCCTGCACCTATATCCTCCTCATCCCGGTCGAGGTGAACCCCTTGAGCAATATCTGGTGACTGTTGCTTCAAAGCTACCTGAACATCACAAGTCTTGTAGTCAAATCCTTTGGAAAGATCATCGGGGGCCAATGTGCTTCATGGTTTCATGAACTACTTGCTGGTAGTCAACAGCCGCTCTCGATGTAATTTCCCCAACAAGAAGAATCATTCCAGCTTCAGTGTAAGTTTCACAAGCCACTTTGGCCTCAGGGTCGGGTGGGTAGCAAGGACAGTGTCACTGATCAGGTCACAAATCTTATCTGGGTGGGCTTCCCCCACGGACTCTGAGGTGTAGAGGAAGGTGTCCTCCTCGTGGAAGCTGGGGGGCTGCCCCTTCATTGTGGTGTGTGAAGCTGGAGCGCAAGCAAAACCAGACTGCGGAGACAGGATTCCACAAGATCCTGTTGGGAAGCAAGGATCCAATCAGTGTTTGTATTCTTGATTTCTACTTGTCATTCTTAAATTATTCCTAATTTTTCATTTGTTTTGTCAGGTTGTTCTTGTCATTCTTTCCTGAGTTCTTCTATCTTCTTTGCAGTTGTTTTCCTGCAGCTCTGTGAAATCTTTCCCCATATTTTTTAAAAACATGTTATTAGGGGCTCATACAACTCTTATTACAATCCATACATATACATACATCAATTGACTAAAGCACATCTGTACATTCTTTGCCCTAATCATTTTCTTTTTTTACATTTTATTAGGGGCTCATACAATTCTTATCACAATTCATACATATACATACATTAATTGTATAAAGCACATCTGTACATTCTGTGCCCCAATCATTCTCAAAGCATTTGCTCTCCACTTAAGCCCTTTGCATCAGGTCCTCTTTTTTATCCCCTCCCTCCCCTCGCTCATGTGCCCTTGGTAATTTATACATTGTTATTTTGTCATATCTTGCCCTATCCAGAGTCTCCCTTCCTCCCCTTCTCTGCCGTCCATCTCCCAGGGAGGAGGTCACATGTGGATCCTTGTAATCAGTTCCCCCTTTCCAACCCACTCACCCTCCACTCTCCCAGCATCGCCCCTCACACCCTTGGTCCTGAAGGTATCATTCACCCTGGATTCCCTGTGTCTCCAGCCCCCATATGCACCAGTGTACAACCTCTGCCCTATCCAGTCCTGCAAGGTAGAATTCGGATCATGGTAGTTGGAGGGAGGAAGCATTCAGAATCTGGGGGAAAGCTGTGTTCTTCATCAGTACTACCTCGCACCCTGACTGACCCATCTCCTCTCCTAAACCCCTCTATGAGGGGATCTCCAGTGGCCGACACTTGGGCCTTGGGTCTCCACTCTGCACTTCCCCCTTCATTTAATATGGTGTATATATATATATATATATACATACACAAACATATATATACCTATACGCATACATATATCTTTTTGTGTGTGTGCATGATGCCTTATACATGGTCCCTTTGGCACCTCGTGATTGCACTGGCTGGTGTGCTTCTTCCATGTGGGCTTTTCTGCTTCTGAGCTAGATGGCCGCTTGTTCACCTTCAAGCCTTTAAGACCCCAGACACTATCTCTTTTGATAGCCGGGCACCATCAGCTTTCTTCAGCACATTTGCTTATGCACCCATTTGTCTTGAGCAATCCTATCATGGAGGTGTCCAGCCAATGCTTTCCCCATATTTTTAAGGCAGCCAAAGATCATTCTTCTTTATTCCCTCATGTATATCTCTAGTGCCCTTTTTTAAATGTAAAAATTCCCTTGTTTTTGTTTTGGTTACTCATTTGTGCCTTTTTTTGTACTTATACTTCCTGCCCCCTCAAGACATGATGTTATTTTAATTTTTGTCTGTGTGCTCGTCAGATCCTGTTCACGGGATACTATTCTCTGCGCACTAGTTGTAACTGTTGAAATGTCAGGAGTGGCTGGGTTGTGTGGCAACCACAAAAAAAGTTGATGGCGAACAAAAGTTGGCTGCTGTTTTTGTTAAGGTCTCAGTCTTGATGTGATTGCCAGGGGGTGTAGGCCAGTGAACGAAACAGATGTCTTCCAAGACCAATGGACCATAAAAGAAAAGACATTCTTTGAGAAGCTTAGCTCACGCTCCTTCTCTGAACCCATCTTTGTCCCAATGGAGGGAGGTGAGCGCTCATTTCCTTTTAAGGAGAATGTCAGAGCAGGGACCAGGAAATCAATCTGACAGAACACCAATTTGTAGCCATGTGTCTTTTTCAACTCTAGGGCTAAAGGCAGTTGATATGTTTCAGATATCTTTTGTTCGTTTTCCACGTGTGGCTCATTAAGTTTCTCCCTCTTCCATTAGGAGCTTGTTCTCCCAGGTATGTGGGGGGAGAAGTTCCACTGTCCTCAATGGGACTACATTAAGTTTTGAGGTCCAGTGCGAGTAGAGAGTAAGAGATTACCTCGTGCCTTTCTCTCCTAGTCCCGGGGCCCATAGCACTGAGGGAAGGGCTACCTGCCAGCACTTTAGTGATTGGGCCTGTTGCGAATCCGCCACCTTTCTGGGTATGTTTGCCCAAGCTTCCTACTTTCAAAGTGCCAGATTGTGTGTGTCTCAGGCATCTTTCCTCGCAGAGAAGTTCAAAAATCAATTTTTTTTATTTGTCTTCACTTTTGTGGGAATCTTTACTTGGAGAGGGTATTTGCAGAGCATCTAGTTTTTTTCCTGAAGTGTTCTACTTCATTTCTAGATTTAATATATGTAGTATAAAAAGTTCCCCCAAATCAGAGCCTTGAACACATTTTTGGGAAAATAATTTTCGTCAATTTTATTTTCAGGAAAACAATAATTTGGGGCCTGATTTTCAGTAGGAAGTAGACGCGAGTGGGGAATGGGAGGAAGTCCTTCTGAAGTGTTGCTTATTTCATAAAATTGTCTCTTCATGAGGCAAAGGGATCAGGAATTTTATAGTTTCATATAAGTAAGTCATTGGATGTGGCCCATTCAAAAATCTGGCCACACAAGTTGCATCATTTGGGAAGTTATGCAATTCTCCCAAGAATGATTGAGATTATAAGGTGTTAATTGCTGCCAACATGCTCAGCATCTTCAGAAACAGATACACTGCTCATGTAAAAAAGTATCTGAATAGGATATGAACAGTATTTACCCAATTCTGTTTCCAAAATCCAAATAGAGATGACAGGAAAAGTCACCATTTTCACTGTTTCAGTTCTGTTTATTGTCATCCTGCAAACGTTTTGGATATCCAGCACTAAGTTTTCACAATATCACTTTTAGATCTTCTCATTATTTAACACATTGTTGTTGTTTTTATAGAATTCCACCCTGTATAAAAAACAAAACAAAATAAAACAAATCTGTGCTATCTAATTGATTCCCACTGATAGAGACCCCTGAGGGGCTACCCCTGAGGGTTTTTAAGTCTATAAAGCTTTACAGGAGCAGAAATCCTCATCTTTTTCTGGTAATATGGCTGGTGAGTTTGGTGAGTATGAACTGCTGAATTTAAGGTTGGCCAGCCAACTCATAGTTCATTATACTACGTGGGATCCTGATAGCACCATGTACTAATGATTAAATCCAAAAGAAATTTCAAATGTAGAATAATGACATACTTGAATATACCTATTGTTCTATTTATTAGACTCATCCCAGGGACTTCAAAAAGTATAAGAAATAAATGAATTAAAATATAATGGAATATGTTCATGAACTTTTAAAAGCCCCTCATATTTGTATAACTAAAGGAGATAGTAGAACTGAATTCTCTCAGAGAAACAAAAATGTACCCCCAAAGCAATTTTCTGTTGCTATCCTTAACAAGCTCTGTTGGTTCAAGGATAAGCATTGGGTTGTTGACCCACCAGTCACTCAAACAGGAGAAAGATGAGACTGTCTGCTCCCATTAACACCTATATGAGCAAAGTCGACATGATGGTAGTTTTAGGGTTTTGAGTTTTAATACTTGTGTGAGCCTGGGTTGGACAGAGAAAGAAATCCAGTGACACTTATATACGTGTAAGAAAGAGCGCTATATCAAGAAGGAAGTGTATATCAAGAGAACATTCAGACCCAGTCCAACTCAAGTCCATAAGTCTGATACTAGTTCTTAAGTCCCTCTTCACACTCACACAATCACAAACAATGATGCAGAATACGTACACATTGATAGGAGCAGAGTCATGAAGATGCAAAGGCAGTGGATACATCCAGGGCCCTGGCAGGAACCAGCAGGAAGGTGAAGGCAGAGAGAGAGAAGAAGGTTCCCAGGACACTCCTTCTAAGGTTACGCCCACAAGGAGTCACCATCAGGCTGTGACCTGACTGACAGGCTAAACTCCAGGTCTGCACTTCTTTATATCTTCAAGATGACATGTAATTATGTAACTACAACAATCCAGGGATTTTCCATCTTGATACTACTGATATTGTGGGCTAGACAATCGTTCATTGTAAGAAGTGAGGGTAAGGTTCTTGAACATTATAACTCTTCAATAGTATCCCCGTTAGTGACTCTGTCTGCCAATTTCCTAATTGTTACAACCAAGGAAATCTCCCGACATTGTCAAATGCCCTTTGAAGGGGAAAATTGTTCTTAGTTGACAATCACTACTCTAGACATAGAAGAAGCTTCATATTTATAAAAATATCCACCAACCAGATATCAAATTATATATTTCTTATTGCTCGCTGAATTCAGTAACTAATTGAAGGCATCAACTGTGGCATTTGGGTTATGTGTCCCACTAAGTACTAAGCACAGTGCTTTGTACATATTGGCTGATCATTTTTCACATATACTAATCAGTTTTGCGTTATTGTTTACTCTTAACATAAAATCAATTGACTTGATTTTAAATTGCATAGAACATGTGCTGTGAATGAACTGGAAGCTAAATTGATTCTGAAGAGAATCTTATTCAAGATTCTGACCCAGATCTCTTAAATATTCTATGTTGTGTATTTCTCAATTTCCTGGCACAAATTCTTACATAATATTTTTATTTTTTAAGTAAATTGTGGTAGATGAATTTTCAAATATAAATTGTTTAAGTATTTTTCATATGTATTTTCTTTCATCACAGGAAAACATGAATGAGCATATCAGGTAAGCATTTGTTCTTAATTGATTTCTCAGTTGATTAAACATTTCATAAGTAATCAGATATGTGAAATGAAATTCTATTATCAAAATATTCTTGCATCACCCTCTTTGTATTACAGGGACAAGGTCAATTTGATCATCATAAAGTAAGTGATAGAAAAATATATTGAAAATGGTGATGTTGAGAGGAATAAATTTAAAAGTAGTTTAGATTAATCAAAGACAAAGAGTCAAACACACATGTCCAATTTATAAAATGACATGTAATTTGCTGTAGATTGTGATCTGCATTGTTGTGACATCATCTGCTTCCTCAGCTAAAAAATAGTTAAATTAGATTAGCAAGTTAGTATCATTAAAGAGTGTTTCAAATAAGAAGTGAAAATGACTGCAAAAGTATCATAGCAAATAGAAATAATGACTAAAGGAATGAATTTCTTATTTAAAATTCCTCTATTTTTTTGTACTTGGAATGATGGAAATGTTTCAATTATAAAATAACATTTTTCCAGTCTAAATTGCAACACGTCCACATTAAATTTTGGAACATTTGGTAGAGTTATAATTTAAATTATACATCTTGTCCCTATAACAGGTGAATGGTGACTTTCAGTCATTTTTCTTTTCAATGGGTAGAGTGCCACAAAATTATAGCAAAGATGTTTAATAGGTGTAAAGATAAAGTAATGTTCAGACGATTTTAACCAAATGCAGAAACATTCAAGGTGCCTAATAAGTTATAACATTTTAAGTGAGACTCTTGAAAAAATGAAATATTGTAAGCAATCATTCATTAAAGGTCACTTTACCAGAATTTTAAAACTATATCCATTTTTATATTTGTCACTAGCTCACAAATCATATAGCAAAAAGTAAAATACTCCAAGTTTCCGTGCCTTAGTTTTTTCTCATCTGTGAAATCAAACAAATTTTTTCTAAGTTATCAACATTTATTTAGAGACTCTGTTGTGCATAGGGTCACTCTTAGTCCCAACTGACTTGGCAGCCCCTAAAAACAGCAATAACATCTAATGATGCACAAGCCCTGGTGGTTACCAATTGGCTGCTAACAACAAGATCAATAGTACAACCCCCAAAACCACTCTACAAGAGACAGATGAGGCTTTCTTTTCCTATCAAAATTCAGAGTCTCCAAAAGCCTAGAGAACTCCTGCCCCACAGGAGTGCTGCGTTAGAATTGACACAAATGACAGTGGGTGGTTATATGATGATACATTCTATCCATATGATAGTATACCTGGTGTGGTTCTAAAATTCGATTAAATGTCAGAATGAATGGAAAACTTTTATTCTTAGGCCCCATTCTGTTGTGGTGGTTAGATGACATCAAATGGGCTCAGACACAGTGACGGTGTGCACAACAGAAGGAAACCCTGCAGTATCTGTGCCATCCTTACAACTGTTACATTTCAGCTCATCATTGAAGTCGCAGGGTGCAGCTATGTCCTTGAAAGTTGTCTTTTTCGTTGAGCTTTCACTTTATCAAACATCATGCCAATTTTTCACAGATTGGTCCCTCCTGTTAACAGGTCCAGTGTGTGTGACACGATGGCTCACCATCTTTACTCCAAATGAGCATTATGGCTGTATTCTTTCCGAAACAGAATGATACATTCAACTTTCATCAGCAATGCCATAATGTTAGTGCATCAATTTTTCTCCTGCCTTCCTTATTCATTGTTTAGTTTTTGCATACATATCAGGCAACTGAAAATAGCATGGCTTGAGGCAGGTGCACCTTAAGCCTGAAAGTGACACCTTTGTTCTTTAACAATTGAAAGAGTTCTTGTGATAGTTTCTTTTTAATTTATTGACTACTGCTTCCAAACAATGAACTTATTTTATTGACTATGCCAAGAAAATTGACTCTGTGGATCATAACAGAGTATAGAATTGAAAAGAAAGGAATTTCAGAATTCCTTATGCTTATACAGAACCTGTATGTGGATCAAGAAGCAGTAATTGGAACAAAACAAGATATCGCATATTGTTTAAAATCAGGAAAGGTATGTGTCAGGACTGTATCCTTTCACCATACTTATGGAATATGCATGCTTAGCAAATAATACAAGAAGTTTCACCACATGACAAAGAACATGGTATCAGGATTGGAGAATGGTTAATTAATAAATTGCCATATGCAGATGACACCACTTTGCTTGCCAAAAGCAAGGAGTACTTGAAGCACTTGCCAATGAAGATAAATATTTGAAGGCCTCTTTATGAATTATGACTCATTGTAAAGAAAACCAAAATCTTCATAACTGAACCACTAGGTAGCATAGCGGTAAGTGGAGAAAACATTAACGTTGTCAAGGATTTAATCTTGATTTGATCTATGATCAATGCTCATGGAAGCAGGAGTGAAGAAATCAAAAGATTCATTGCTTTGGGTAAATGTGGTGCCAAGTTGTCTTTAATGTGTTGAAGAGCAATAACACCACTTTGAGGACTAAGGTGAACCTGACCCAAGTCATGGCATTTTAATCACCTCATATGTATATGTAAATTGGACATTGAACAAGGAAGATCAAAGAAGAATCAATGCATTTTAATTATGTCACAAGTGAATAATATTGGGAGTACCATAGGCAGCCAAACGAACAAGCAAATCTTGAGAGCAGTACATCCAGAATGCTCCCTAGAAGTTTGAATGATGAGCCTTCATGTATGGTAGTTGAAGGCCGTGTAAAAGAGCAAGATCCTCATTAATATGGTTTGACACAGAGGCTGCAGCATAACATTCTGCATGGACCTCTCCACCCATAATATAACTCATCCCACAGGTCTCCTCATAAGCCACAGTTTTGATTAAAACTTATATTGAAGGCACTATACTGAGACTAAGATTATGCATATTACTAATTGAAAAGACATGTTTTAATATATTTTGTCTGGAATAAGCCTGTGCATGTATGAACTGGTACCTTAGTAGCATTGCTTTTAGATTTATCCTCTTATGTACCACTTTGCTGGACATTTTCGTTGTTTCTACCTTTTGTCTATTTGAATTGATAGACCTTAACATTTTTTAAATTGTGAAATATGATACTGTTCTTGCTAGGTAGATTTTGACTCATAGTGACCCTAGATAAAAGAAGACACTGCCCAGTCCTTCTCCATCCTCACAATTATTAAATTTGAGCCTATGATTTAAGCCACTGTGTCAATCCATCCTGAGGGGCTTCATCTTTTTCTCTGTCCCTCTTCTTTATCCACCATGATATCCTTCTATGGAGACTGGTTTCTTCTGATAATATGTACTAATTGTATGACAAAATACTATACTTCTTCCAAGATAGAGTTTTAGTTCTTTTGGCAGCCTATAGTACTTTCAATATTCTATATCAGCATCATATGACAGGTAACTCCCCAAATCTGATGCTCAGATTTTTTTTAATGTGAGGGGTTAGTGCATTTGGAGTTCATTCCACCAGGTCAAACTATCTATCAAATTTTCTATTTGGAGGTTCTGAAAGGATTGAGTAACAGTATGCCACCAAAAAGCCCTGATTTGTGCCAGAGGATTAGTATTGCCACTATGACAACGTACCTACTCATGCAGTCATTTCAGTGCTACAGTTTTTGGCAAAAATCAGCATGCCTATCTTGCCCCACGGAACTGCTTCACCTGACCTCACTCTGTATGACTTCTTTTTGTTTCCACAAATGAAGAGGAACATGAAAGGACAGTGATTTGATGACATAGAAGAGGTGAAGGAAAAAAACAAGGGAGGTGCTGTCAGCCATCCAAACAGATGAGTTTGAAAAATGTTTCCAAGAGTGGAATCGCAGATTTGACAAGTGTATTCAGTGTAATGGAGAGTACTTTGAAGATGATAAGGTTGTCTCTGTAAAATAAATAAACAAATAGATAGATAGATAAATAGACTTTGAAAAAAAATCCATTATTGTACCCTCCCATAATTCAAATGTATAACTTCTTTTTCAATCTTCCTTATTCAATGTCAAAGTCGTACATTCATATGAGATAATTAAAACAACAACAACAACAAAACCACCGTGGATTTCATCAAACGCACCTTAGGCCTCAAAGCAACATCTTTGTTTTTCAAAATTTTATAGATATCCGGTGGAACAGATTTACCCAGTGTGATGCATCTTTTAATTTTTGCCTGCTGCTTCCAAGAGCATTGATTGTAGATCTAACCAAGATGAAATCCTTGACAACTTTAGTCTATTAACTCTTTATCATGATGTCATCTATTGGGCCATTTATAAGTTTTTTCTTCTCTTTACATTGAGTTGCAATCAGACTGAGTGCTGCAATCTTTGATCTTCACCAGCAAGTGCTGCAAGTTCTTCTCACTTCCCCCAAGCAATGTTGCGTCATCTTCAGATGACAGGTTATTAATAAGACTTCCTCAAAGTCGGACAGATCTCTCCTCATATCTCCTCAGATAATCCAGGTTCTCTGATGATGTGCTCAGCATACCAGGGGAATAAGGATGGCGAGAGGATACAATGCTGTTGCACAACATTCCTGATTTTAAAAGATGCAATATTTCACTGTACTCTTTGCACAACTGCCTCTTGATCCATGTAGTTTCTACATGAACACAACTAAGTCTTCTGGAATTTACATTCTTCTCAAGGTTATCCATAGTTTTATATGATCCACAAATTGAATATGCTTTCATAATCAATAAAACACAAGTGAACCTCTTTCTAGGATTCTCTCCTTTCAGCCAAGATCCATCTGAGAGCAGCAGTGATATCCCCTGTTCCATGTCCTCATCTGAATCCAGCTTAGATTTCTGACAGCTCCACATCAATGTACTGCTGCAACCACTGCTGGATGTTCTTCAGCAAAATTTCACTTACATGCGATACCAATGATATTGTTGGATAATAGTGCATTCTTTAGGGTCACCTTTTTTGGAATGGGCACAAATATGGATCTCTTCTAGTCAGTTGGCCTGGTAGCTGTCTTCTGAATTTATAGGCACAGTCAAATGAGTGCTTACAGTGCTTTTTCACCATGTTGAAACATTTTAATTAGGTTTCCGTCAATTTGTGGATCGTTGTTTTTGGCTAATGCAGCTTAAAATTCTTCCTTCAGTACCTTTGGTCCTTGATCTTAAGGTACTTCTTGAAATTGTTGAATGTAGACTACTTTGTTGTGGTTCAGTAACTGTACATTTTCCATCTTATTTTAAAGCTTACTGCATCATTCAGTACTTTTCCTACAGAATCATTCAATTAGTGCAATGGAGGTTTGAATTTTTTCTTCAGTTATTTCAGTTTAAGATATGCAGAGCATCTTCTTTCTTTTAGGTTGTCTAACTCTAAGCCATACTTAATTTTATTCTCTCAAGCTACCTTTTGAAAATTTCAGTTCAGCTGTTTCATTTCATCATTTCTTTCATTTAGCTGAGCTACTCCTCTGTGATTAAGAGCAAGTTTCAGAGTCTCTGCTGACATCCACTTTGACCACTTCTTCCTTTTTTGTCATTTTAATAATCTTTTGCTTTCTTCATACACGATGCTCTTTTTTTTTTACCAGTTTTATTGGCACTTCATTCACATATTCAAATCATAGTTCAATCACATTCAGACGAATTTTATAATCATCACAATTTTAGGACATTTTCTTCTTCTGTACACTGAGTAATTCTTGTAATTAATTTTTAAATTTTGGCAAAGATATGCAATGCAAAAATTCCCCATTTCAACAACTTATCCTTCTAGCTGTGGACTCATCCAATAGTTATCCTTTTGTGATTGAATAACTTTACTCAGCATAATGGTCTCCAGGTCATGTGATATTTCATGCCTTCTTCATTGTTTTCTAGGGATAAATAATCTTCCATTGTATGCATGTAACATAGTTTATCTGTTTGTTCACTTATGGGGCTTTGGCCTGCTTCCAGGTTCTTGCTACTGTGAATTGTGCTGCTATAAACATGGGAAAACCCACATCTATTCTTGTTATGTCTCTTATTTCTTTTGGATATATACCTAAGAGTGGTGTTGCTGGATTGCATGGGATTTCAATTTCCAGTTGCTTAACGCATCACAATATTATTTTCCACAGTGGCTGTATTTATAAGGTCATCAAAAGTGTATATGAGTTCCAATTTATGTATTTATAAGTTTATCAACAGTGTATATGAGTCTAATCCCTTCACATCCTTTCCTGCATTTGTTGCTTTCTGATTTTTTTAATTGGGCTAGCATAGTAGGTATAAACTGATATCTTATTGTGGTTTAAATTTGCACCTCCTTGACAGCTATAGATTGTGAACTGTTTTTTCATGTCTTTGCTAGCTATTTATAATTCATTTTTGGTGATTTGTCTGGTGCTGTCTTTTTTCCCACGTCTTAATTGGATAATCTGTTATTTATTATTGAGCAGTTGTAGAGTTCTGTATATTGGTATTTAGACCCTTGCTCATTGGGTCATTGGTAAAAAAAATCTCAATCTGTGCACTCTCCTTTTACTCTCCTGATAAAGCCTTCAATGTGCATAAATGATATGATTTCACCATATCCCGGTCATCTATCTTGTCTTCTGCTGTGCCTTCCTCCATTATAGTTGGTAGTCTATATATGCCTTTGCAATAGGGCCCTTAAATTTGTTACAGCATTTTCATTGATGATTCAGATAGTTTTGGGGTTTACATTTATGTTTGGTTTTATCCATCTTGAGTTCATTTTTGTGCGTGTGAGAGATGGGTCCTTTTTCATTCTTCTGCATATGGAAATCAAGTTTGTTCAACACCCTTTGTTGAAGAACTTGTCTTTGTTCCATTGGATAATTCTAGGTCATTTGTAGAAGATCAGTTGCTTATAGGCTGAGGTATTTATGTCTGGGTTTTCTATTCTCATCCATTGATCTATATATCTCTTATTGTATCAGTACCAGGCTGTTTTGACTATGTAGTATATTTTAAGGTCAGGTTGTTTGAAGTATCCGACTTGGTTCTTTTTAAGAAGTTATTTGTTTATCCTGGGTCTTTTGCCTAATCATATGAAACAGGTAATTATTTTTTACATTTCTTTAAAGAATGTATGTGGATTAGGAATAGGATTAGGATTGTGACTGTAGGATTAGGATTGTGATTGTGTTGTACCATATATTGTTTTAGGTAATATTGACATTTTTGCAATATTACATTTGCCTATCCATGAGCATGGGATGTTTTTCCATTTAGGTACGTCTTTTTTGGTTCCTAGTAATACTGTTCTGTATTTTCTATGTGTAGGTCCTTTGTTTCCTTAGTTAGGTTATTCTTACGTTTTTCACTTTGTGTGTGGATATTGTAAAATATATTACTTCCTTGATGTGTTTTTCGTAGCTCTCTTTGCTGGTAGACAGGAATCCGGTTGATTTCTGTTTGCTAATTTTGTACCCTGTTACCATGCCAAATCCCTCAATTTGTTTCCAGTAGGTTTGTGGAGACAGTTCTGTTTTCTATATATAGAATCATGTCACCTGCAAGTAACAAGAGTTTCACTTATTTGTCTATTTGAATTCGCTTGACTTCTTTTTGTTGTCTGATGGCTTTAGCTAAGACCTTTTGAGTTTCTGTCTTGATGTTTTATATTTCCTTTAATGTGCTGTATTGAAGTCTCCTGTTATCATTGTTGATGTGTCTATATCCTTTTTCAATTCTGTGATGATTTGATTGATGTGTTTCAAGGTTCTTTAATTTGGTGCTTTTATGTTTATTTTATTTATGTGTTGAAAGGGTATTGATTATATAGTGTCATGAAAGGGTACTGATTATATAGTGTCATTATATAGCTCATTATATAGTGTCCATTCTGATCTCTTCTGTTGTTTGCTTAGAAATCTAGTTTTTTTTCAGAGATTAATATTGCTCACCTACTTTTTTTTGGTTACTCTTTTCTTGGTATGCTTTTGTCCAACCTCTTATTTTCAGTCTACGCCTGAATGTGTTTCTGAAGTGTGTTTCTTATAGGCAGCATAATTGATGGATTTTGTTTTATTAGCAATACTACTATTATCCGTTTCCTTACTGGTACATTTACTCCATTAACATTAAGTGACATTTACAGGTATGTATTTGTTACTTTCATTTTGCTTCATATTTCTGCATGTTGTATGAGTGTGTATGTGTGTTGTATTATGTTTCTTTATGCTTCCTGTATTACTTCATTGCTTCTGATGTTGCTCTGGGAGTGCTGACTTTGTAAGGAATTGACTTGTTTGTTTTTTTCAGGTTTGTGTATTGTTATTGTTGATTTTTTGGTCATAGTATTTCATTGAGTAATTTTTGTAATGGTATTCTTCTTTTTGTGAATTTTTAAAATTTCTCCTTGTCTTGGAATATTTTTATATCTCTATCATATTTGTGTGACATTTGTGCTAGGAAAAAAATTATACCTTGACAGTTTTTTGGTATTGTTTTGTTTTCTTTCCTTCAAGATTCTGTATATATCATCCGATGTGTTCTTGCCTGGATGGTTTATTCTCAGAAATATTAAGCTATTCTAATTGCTGATCTTTTGTATGTAATTGTTATTTTTTTTCCTCTAGCTGCTCTTAGAATTTTTTCCTTCTAGTTGATGTTAGGCATCTTAACTACAAAATTCAAGGGAGTTTATTTTCGGACTATCTCCTGGTTGGGGTTCATTTGTCTTCCTGGATTATCCATCTGATTATCCATGGGTATTAAGGAAAGTTTTCATGCAGGAGTCCTTGGACTATTCTCCATATGAATTTTTAATTTGTTTCTCTGCTGGAATTCCTATAAGACGTATGCTGTCCCCTTTGATTGTGTTCCTCCTGGTGCTTAAGCCATTCTTGGTCTCTTTTGTATTTTTTGTTATTCTTTTAGTATAGAGTTTATAGATTTTTTTCAATCTCACTATTTCAGGTTTTCATTTCTTCAGTCCTTTCTCTCTGTTCCTTTATAGTATTGTGCAATTCTGCTACTGTAGTGGTTGACTTTTGTGTTTCTTTTGGGAAATTTTTATGTATGGAATATGGTGTGATTCCTTGCTTTTCTATTTTGTTCACTTTTCTTCTCTGACTTTTCCATAATTTATTATGAGTGAAATCACATTTCCTTTAATTTTTTTCTTTTAGTAATTCCATAATCTCTTCAATTTCAGACATGTCATTTAAGTCTGGCTAATATTTCCTTATGTGAACCAATATCTTCTGTTGTTTCCTTTACATCATGGTGTAGCTATCAGGGCTATTAGAGAGGTGCGTTCATGTGGGAGTACTAAACTCTGTTAAATGCTTTAGTAGAGTGGTGGTATGTATTTTATATTATGCATCTGGGAGAGAGTGTTAGATTAAGTGTTGAGATGGAAGTCTAAAATTGGAGGAAGGAGAAAGAAAGGAAAAGGAGGCAAAAAGGAGTATTCAAGTAGTGCTAATTTGTAGGTTATAATAAAGAAATTAGACTAAAATGCCTCTCTTTGCAATGACATAGGAATGGCTAATAATATTTGAATGAAAAAAGAAAACCAATTGAAAGAGTAGTGTCATCTTTTGGTTTTATGAGGATGAGAAGGAAATAAAAGGATTAGCAAGAAGAAAAGACAGTATAAAGATAGGTCAAAAGGGCTAAGAAATAAGATGTAGAGATTAAAGAAGTAAAGGTAAAGAATCAAAAGTATTAAACATAAAAATAGAAAGATTAATAGTATAAGAATCAGAAGAGTTATTAATGTATGTTTGTTGAGGCTCTATGCTTTTCCCGGAGCTTTGTCTCTGATGTAGGTGCTAACTTTGGTATTGATGATGTGTTAAGGGACTAGAAATCAAAGGATATTGAAAGCAAAAAAGTAAAGTAATAATGTTTTCCCCTTCTGTCCTTATGCATACCAACAGATTGGGAAGTTCTGAAAAAGGATGCATTGTAATAGTGCACGAATTTGTTTCAAAGTTGAGGAAGGTATAGGGATAATAAAACACAAAGCAACACCAACACCAACAAAACAACAAACATGTAAAATAATAATAACTGTTTTGTCCTTATGTAGACCAACAGATGGGGATGTCTTATTTAAGGATAAATTATAAGAATTATGCACACGTTTGTTTTAAAGAACATGAGGATTTTATTTCTGGGTTATCAGTTCTTTTCCATTGGTATGAGTATATGTCATTACACCAATACCACACTGTTTTGACCACTGTGACTGTACAATAGGTGCTAAAATTCCGTCAGCCTACAGTCAGATGATCTTTGATAATGGCCCCCAAAATATCAAATGGGAAATGGATACCTTATTCAACAAGTGGTGCTGGAAAAATTAGATATCTATCTCCCGATAAATGAATCAAGACCTTTATCTCACTCCATGCACAAGAATAAACTCATGGTGGATCACAGACTTTGAGGTAAAACCCCAAAACATGAGGGCCATCACTGAGGGAATTGGGGCAAATCGGAGAACTTTGGCACTGGAAATATATAGGCTACCAGAAATAGGGAAGGACACAAACACAGAGGAGGCACAAATTGACAAGTCAGATATACTGAAGATAAAACACTTGTGTACATAGAAAGAATTCACCTAGAGAGTAATAAGAGAGTCCACGGACTAGGAAAACATATTCAGCAATGACACATCAGACAAAGGCCTTATTACTAAAATCTGTATTACTCTGCTAGCTTCCAAAACCAAAAAAAAATAATTGCCCCCTGCGGAGGTGGGCAAAAGACCTGAACAGAATTTTCACAGGGACTGAAATCCGAATGGCCAATAAACATATGAGAAAATGTTCCAAATCTTTAGCCATAAGAGAAATGCAAATCAAAACAATAAGGAGATACCACCTAACACCCTCAAAGATAGCCCAGTTCAAAAAATCAGAAAGCAGCAAGTGTTGGAGGGGCTGTGGGGAGACAAGAACCCTCATCCACAGCTGGTGGACCTGTAGGTATGTACAACCACTATGGAAATCAATCTGGCGATATCTAAACAGATGGAAATTGATCTACATATGACCCAGCAATCCCCCTACTTGGCATATACCCAGAAGAGGCAAGAAACAAACCACGACCGGACATCTGTGCTCCACTATTCATTGTGGTGGTGCAGTTCACAATTCAAGGAGTTGGAAATAAGCCAAATTTTCATCAGTGGATGAATAGGTACCAAAAAAAAACCCCTGTGGTATATGCATGTAATGTAGTACTACGTACCCCTAAAAACAGTGATGAATGCATGAAGCACATGGACACATGGGAAGAATTGGAGGAAATTATTCTAAGCAAAGTAAACCAAGCACAAAGGGACAAGTACAACATGAGTACACTGTGATAAGCATAAAAATGCAAACATGGCATAAGGGAAAAGCTACTATATACATACATTCCTAGGATGAAGTCCAGGTTTTATGGCAGGGGCCAGACCCAATCCACTAACATATATGGCAGCCAACTGAAAAAGAGGGGGAAAGAAAGAAGGGAAAAAAAGAGAGATAGGTAGCGGGGGAACAGGGCAAAAACCCACCAAAGGAGATGGCATTGTTTATATCTCCACAGGAGAGGGAGAGAGGGACCAGATTTCCACCCGGTGCACTAAGATATGAATGCAACATACTTGCATGAAGAAGCAAACCAATAGAGAGGTCTACGTGACCAGCCCCAAACCCACCTAATTGGACACCTCCCCTCCCCACAGAAGAATGCCCTTCAGGGGACATCACTGGAACTACAGCTTAGGGAGAGGGGTGTGCCTGATCATAGCACACAGGAGAAAGAGAAAAAGGAAGGAGAGAGAGTGGAAAACATCCTGGCCCTCCAAACTCCAAGAACAATATTCCACTCAGAGCAGGCAATGAACAGAGAGGACCAGAGCTCCTGCCCCACCATGAGGCACCATGTCACTCACTGACTCATAGAACTACGGGGACAGCACTGGAGACACAGTGCTGGAATTATGTCTGATCTGATCCCATCATACTGGGGCGAAGCACTGAGAACCACCGAGTACATGCAACAGAGCAGCAAGGGAAGCAAAGCAATGAAGTCTCTGAGGACTACCAGAAATAGACATTGGGGCCAGATTCGACTGGAAAACACTCCTAAAGATCAACAGACCTAGAACTATTTATAGGCTTTTCTTTTTTTTGCTGTTGGTTTTATTGTTGTTTTGGGTTTTTTTTGTTATGTTTTGCTTTGTCTTGTTTTTGTCCTTATTATTGTCTCTGCATGTCTATCTACATAAGATGGGTGGGATACACAATCCAGAGGAGAAAACAATATGAACTAACGATGCTAGAGGGTCACTGGAGAGGGGGAGGAAGGGAAAGAAGAGGGTGTCAATAAACCTAGGGACAAGGGAACTACAAGTGATCTAAATCCAAGGAGAAAAGTGCATAGGATGTATGGTGGGGCTTGCTCAAGGAAAATGTGGCAGAGACAAATTGCTGAAACCCAAATGAAGGCAAACATGATGGTGGGACAAGAGGAAAGTAAAAGGAAAGAACTAGGAGCAAAGGACATTTAAATAGGTCTAAATACAGGCAAGTACATATGTAATTATATTTATATATAATGATAGGGAAATAGATCTATAAACATATTTATATATTGAGTATTAAGATAGCAGACAGATATTCGGCCTCTACTCCAGTACTCCCTCAATGCAAGAACACTTCGTTTTAATAATCCGGCATTTTGTGATGCTCACCTTCCCGACATGATCACTGAAGTCAAAATTGGTATATTAGCAAATGTAGTGAAGTAAGCTGATGGTGCCTTACTATCAAAAGATATAACATCTGGGGTCTTAAAGGCTTGAAGATAAATAAGTGACCATCTAGCTAAAAAATACAAAGGCCACATTCAAGAAGCACACCAGCCTAGGAGATAAGGAGTTGTTGATGTGATCAGGTGTCAGGCATCAAAGGCCCAGAACAAAAAAATCATATCAATGTAAATCAGGAGGAGGCATGAATTAGAAACCCAAATCCCACCTGTAGACTATTGTACATCCCCTTACAGAAGGGTCACAATGAAGAGACTAGCCAGTCAGGGTACAGTATAGAACCAATGAAACATACAACTTTCCTCTAGTTTTTTAATGCCCCCCCATTGTCATGACACCAATTCTACCTTACAAATGCAGCTAGAGCAGAGCATGTACACTGGTACAGATAAGAGCTCACAACCCAGGGATTCCAGGACAGGTTAAAACCCTCAGTACCAATAATGAGATTAGCAATACCAGGAGGGGGAGGGGAAGGTGGAGGGAGAAAGGGGAAACCGATCACAATGATCTACATATAACACCCTCCCAAGGGGACAATCAAAAAGTAGGTGAAGGGGGACAGCGGTTGGTGTAAGGAATGAAAAAAGATTTATAAATTATCAAGGTTTCATGATAGAGGAATTGTGGGGAGGGGGGAAATGAGCTGATACATAGGGCTCAAGTACAAAGATAATACTTTGAAAATGATGATGGCAATATGTGTACAAATGTGCTTGATAAAATGGATGCATGTGTGAATTGTGATAAGAACTGTGAAAGCCCCTAATAAAATTATTTAAAAAACAACAACAAATGAGGATATAGAAATGATAGGACACATAGCAATAACACTACCAACAAAAGAACAGTTGGGGTCTAGACCTTGTCCTGGGGGATAGTGAATGCTAGTACATTGTTTTACTAACTCATGAGGTTTTGGATGTCTGGGCAGGTTTGAGATTAAGGCTAGGGGAATGAGTTTGGTTTCTGGTGTGCCTGAAGGTCCTGTATCCTATGATTCATGTGAATTATCTTCAAGGAACAGACCTCTGGTGGATCAGGTCAGAGGGGATAGGTTTTGATCTTTTCCGACTATAGAGGTGACTAAGTGTGGGTGGGGGCTTTGAGTCCATATCTGCCACCTAACTAGGCAGTCTAAGACGGAGTAATGAAACAATACTTACTTAGAGGTCAAATTGCTGATTTAAGTGGCTTAGGGAGCTGAGCCAACCAGGGGTTGGTATCATGGGGAAGCTGGTCAATAGCTCACTCTATCCAGTATATCAGCTGGGAGCATTTTCTGGGTCCTGAGCCTTTTTGTCTTTGTCTCATGCTCAAACTTCCTGCCAGTGCTTTGTTAAATTGCTGTTACAGTTCCTATTTTTTCTACTTGTATTGTTGTGTTAAGACCTTGCTAATGGTCTGACCATGTATAATCTGAAGTTTAAAAAAGAAAGTCTTGCAAATGACTATACTTTAGGCTATCTTAATATGGTAATCCGTGCAGACCTGTACCTCAGGGAAGGAAGATTAGTTTTGTAGACTGGGGCTGGTGCTCCCTTGGTTTGTGTGGAGAATTAATTTATTCACTCTTTATGACTGCTCTATCGAAGAAGTATGGCTGTGACCAGCGCTCCCTTGATTCAGGCCGTGAGCTAAGGCTATTTGTGCTTATATCTTCCCAAGACTGGTCACGTAGAGCTATGTCCCTACAGCGTGCCCAGTCAACCACCCTAGCTAGTCCTGGTCCAGGAAAAATCAGTCAGGAGAGTAGAGGATCTGCACTCCTCTGACTTGTGTCTAGGGACAATGGAAAGAGGAATGTATTGTCAAGTGTTACTGCCCTTTTATTTTAATAAATTAATGTCTACTTATCTTTATGATGAGAAAATTTTAGTCTGGAAGTGCAGGATATCCCTCTCAGTCCCCTCTGTACTAATCTCTGTGGCGTACTTCCCATGTGTGCTACTTAGTCGCCATCTTGCTTTGATTCCCCTTCATAAG
This sequence comes from Tenrec ecaudatus, assembly GCF_050624435.1. Taxonomy (NCBI): domain Eukaryota; kingdom Metazoa; phylum Chordata; class Mammalia; order Afrosoricida; family Tenrecidae; genus Tenrec; species Tenrec ecaudatus. Next base: position 102,573,590 of record NC_134548.1, on the reverse strand, counting down.
ATGTTTTTGATGTCATTCCACAACTTAGCAGTTTTTTTTTAAATATTAGTGTTCGATTCGTCAAATCTGTTCTTGAGATATTCTCAAAATTCAAGTGGGATATACTTTAGGTCATATTTTGGCTCCTTTGAACATGGTTTAATTTTCTTTTTTTTTAAACAATTTATTGGGGCTCATACAATTCTTATCACAGTTCATACATATACATACATCAATTGTATAAAGCACATCTGTACAGTCTTTGCCCTAATCATTTTTTTCTCCTCTTTTCTTTTTTTACATTTTATTAGGGACTCATACAACTCTTATCACCATCCATACATATACATACATCAATTGTATAAAGCACATCCATACATTCCCTGCCCCAATCATTCTCAAGGCATTTGCTCTCCACTTAAGCCCCTTGCATCAGGTACTCTTTTTTTCCCCTCCCTCCCCTTTCCCCCCACCCTCATGTGCCCTTGGTAATTTATACATTGTTATTTTGTCATATCTTGCCCTATCCGGAGTCTCCCTTCCCCCCTTCTCTGCTGTCGCTCTCCCATGGAAGAGGTCACATGTGGATCCATGTAATCAGTTCCCCCTTTCCAACCCACTCACCCTCCACTCTCCCAGCATCGTCCCTCACACCCTTGGTCCTGAAGGTATCATCCACCCTGGATTCCCTGTACCTCCAGCCCTCATATGTACCAGTGTACAGCCTCTGTCCTATCCAGCCCTGCAAGGTAGAATTCGGATCATGGTAGTTGGGGGGAGGAAGCATCCAGGATCTGGGGGAAAGCTGTGTTCTTCATCGGTACTACCTCACACCCTAATTAACCCATCTCCTCTCTTAAACCCCTCGATGAAGGGAACATGGTTTAATTTTCATCAGCTTCAACCTAAATTGACATCAGAACAACTGATGGTCTGTTCCACCATCCCCGGTTTTATTGTGGCTTCTGATATTGAACTTCTCCATGATTTATTCCTATAAATATAATCGATTTGATTTCTGTATATTCCATCTGGAGAACTGTATAGTTGCCATTTCCGTTGTTGAAAAAGTTATATGTGATGAAGAATTCATTGATATGCAAAATTCTATTATGTGATCTCTAGTTTCATTTCTATCACAAAGGTCATATTTTCAAACTACTATTCATTCCTGTTACTTTCCAAATTTTTCATTCTTTTTTTTTTTTTTAACAATTTATTGGGGCTGATACAATTCTTTTCACAGTTCATACATATACATACATCAATTGTATAAAGCACATCTGTACAGTCTTTGGCCTAATCATTTTTTTCTCTTTTCTTCTTTTACATTTTATTAGGGACTCCAACAGCTCTTACCACAATCCATACATATACATACATCAATTGTATAAAGCACATCCATACATTCCCTGCCCCAATCATTCTCAAGGCATTTGCTCTCCACTTAAGCCCCTTGCATCAGGTCCTCTTTTTTTTCCCCCCCTCCCTCCCCTTTCCCCCCTCCCTCATATGCCCTTGGTAATTTATACCTCGTTATTTTGTCATATCTTGCCCTATTCGGGGTCTCCCTTCCCCCCTTCTCTGCTGTCCCTCTCCCAGGGAAGAGGTCACATGTGGCTCCTTGTAATCAGTTCCCCCTTTCCAACCCACTCACCCTCCACTCTCCCAGCATCGTCCCTCACGCCCTTGGTCCTGAAGGTATCATCCACCCTGGATTCCCTGTACCTCCAACCCTCATATGTACCAGTGTACAGCCTCTGTCCTATCCAGCCCTGCAAGGTAGAATTCGGATCATGGTAGTTGGGGGGAGGAAGCATCCAGGATCCGGGGGAAAGCTGTGTTCTTCATCGATACTACCTCACACCCTAATTAACCCATCTCCTCTCCTAAGCCCCTCTATGAGGGGATCTCCATTGGCCGACACTTGGGCCTTGGGTCTCCACTCTGCACTTCCCCCTTCATTTAATATAATATATATATACACATACATATATACATATACACATATATACACATACATACACACACTTATATCTTTTTTTTTTTTGCATGATGCCTTATATCTGATCCCTTGGGGACCTCGTGATCGCACTGGCCGGTGTGCTTCTTCCATGTGGGCTTATTTGTTTCTGAGCGAGATGGCCGCTTGTTCACCTTCAAGCCTTTAAGACCCCAGACACTATCTCTTTTGATAGCCGGGCACCATCAGCTTTCTTCACCACATTTGCTTGTGCACCCATTTGTCTTCAGCGATCCTATCATGGAGGTGTGTAGTCTATGATATGATTTTTTGTTCTTTGATGCCTGGTAACTGATCCCTTTGGGACCACTCGATCACACAGGCTGGTGTGTTCTTCCATGTGGACTTTGTTGCTTCTGAGCTAGATGGCCGCTTGTTTATCTTCAAGCCTTTAAGACCCCAGTCACTATCTCTTTTGATAGCCGGGCACCATCAGCTTTCTTCACCACATTTACTTGTTCACCCACTTTGGCTCCAGCCGTTGTGTCGGGAGAGTGAGCATCATAGAGTTCCAATTTAATAAAAGAAGGTATTCATGCATAGAGGGAGTGTTTGAGTAGAGGCCCAAGGTCCTTCCGCCACCTTAATACTTGACCTATAAATATCGACACAAAGATCTATTTCCCCAACCTCCTATATATATTTGCATGTACATGTCTTTGTCTAGACCTCCATGAATGCCCTTTGACTCCTAGCTCTTTCCTCCATCTCCCTTGACCTTCCTCCTGCCCTACTACCATGCTTCATCGCCACCTGGGCTAGAGTATACCTCTTCTCTAAGCAACCTTACCCTTGATCATTTCCCATCAGGCCTGCCACTCCCCCTTCTCTACCCTTTGGGGTCCCATGTTTTTCCCTTGTCCCTGGGTTTGTTAACACCACTTCCTTACCCCCCCCTACCCCCCACCCCAAGTACCCCCGGAACTGTCGGTCCCGTTGTTTTTCATCCAGATAGTTCATCCAGCCTGTCCTATTCAGACAGACCTGTGGAGTCACTAACATGCACGAAAACTAGACAGAGGAACACAAAGCAACAGTATATAACCAGACAACAAAACAACCAAAACAAACCACTGAAAAAGAACAGAACAAAACAGTTCACAAGAGAAAAGCTTGTAGTTAGTTCAGGGATCTTTGCTGGCCTTTAGGAGCGTTTTCCAGTCCAGTCTGTTGGGGCACCACGCCCTGGCCCCAAAGTCCACTTTCAGCATTCCCTGGGGACCTTGCCACTCCATTCCCTTGCTGTTCCGCTGCACTCCCCCAGTGCATTGCCTCGGTGTGGTGGGATCAGGTCAGGTGCAATTCCCACACTGTGTCTCCGGTGCTGTCCCCTGTATCGCCCTTAGTCACTGAGGGGCATCATGTCTCATAGTAGGGCCAGCCATGTTGTTCTCTCTGTGGATTGGCTGCTCTACTCAGGAACATCATCCTCACGGCCTGGTGGGCCAGGCTGTGCTCCACTCTCTCCTCCTGCCCCTTCATCTGCTCCCGTGTGCTCTGATCAAATATGTCCATCTCCCATAGCTGCAGGGTCAATGTCGTCCTTTGGAACAAGTTCTTTTCGGGGGAGGGGCAGGAATCCACTTAATTTATGGTGCTGGGGCCTGCCTCTCAGACCTCTCCACCGGTTCCGTCCTCCACGCCGGGATAATGCATTCACACCTTGCGACACTGGGTTGAAGTCTGGTCCCACTTTCCCTGTGGAGATATAAACAATACCCTCCCCGTGGGTGGATTAACGCCCCATTTCTGTCATGCTGATTGTACTTACCTCAGGGGACTCATGTTGTACCTGTCCCTTTGGGACTGGCTTACCTCGCTTAGCATAATTCCTTCCAGCTCTTCCCATGAAATAACGTGTTTCATGTGCTCATCGGTGCTTTTCAGTGCTGCATAATACTCCATTGTGTGTATGTGCCAAAGTTTGCTAATCCACTCGTCTATCGATGGAAACTTAGGCTGTTTCCAAGTCTTTGCTATTGTGAATTGTGCCGCAATAAACATTGGAGCGCATATGACTGGTCGTGTTTTATTTGCTGCTTCAACCGGGTATATGCCCAGTAGAGGGATGGCTGGGTCGTAAGGTAGATCAATTTCCATTTTCTTTAGATATCGCCAGATTGCTTTCCACAGTGTCTGTACAAATCTGCACGACCACCAGCAGTGGAGGAGGGTTCCTATTTCACCACAGCCCCTCCAACACTTGTTGCTCTCTGATTTACTGATCTGGGCTAGCCTCAGGGGTGTTAGGTGGTATCTCATGGTTGTTTTGATTTGCATTTCTCTTATGGCAAGGGACTTCGAGCACTTTCTCATATATTTATTGGCCATATTGATCTCCTCTCTAGTGAAAGTTCTTCTCATTTCTTTTGCCCACTTCCTTAGGGGGTTAACTGTTTTCCTCTTTTTGCAGGTCATGATGGTGTTGTAGATTTTAGTAATGAGCCCTTTGTCTGACGTGTCATTACTAAAAATCTTCTCCCAGTCTGTGGGTTGCCTTGTCACCCTCTTGGCAAAGTCTTTCGAGGTGCACAGGTGTTTTATTCTTATTAGATCCCATTTGTCGATTTCCAGATCACCTGTGTGTGTCCCCTTCCCTGTTGCAGTGAGCCTATGTGCTCCCTGGGCCAGTGCTCTGAGATTAGTCCCGATTCCCTCCTTAATGGTCCTGATGGTTTGGGGTTTGACTTCTAGATCTGTGATCCACCTTGAGTGTATTCTTGTGCATGGGGTGAGGTAGACGTCTTGTTTCAACTTTCTACATGTGGATATCCATTGTTTCCAGCACCACTTATTAAAGAGGGCATCTGCTTCCCACTTGACGTTTTTGGGACCCTTGTCGAAGATCAGTTGTCTATATGCTGATGATTTTACTCCTGGGCTTTCTATTCTTTTCCACTGGTCTGAGTGTCTATCATTGTGCCAGTACCATGCTGTTTTGACCACTGTAGCTGTGTAGTAGGCATTAAAATCAGGCAGGGCGAGTCCTCCAGTTGTGTCCTTCTTCTTGAGGAGTTCTCTGCTAATTCTGGGTTTCTTCCCTCTCCATATGAAGTTGGTGGTCAGTTTTTCCAATTCTTTGAAGAAGGTTGATGGTAATTGGATTGGTATAGCATTGAACTTGTAGAGTGCTTTAGGAAGAACTGTCATCTTTACTATGTTCAGCCTACCTAACCATGAGCAGGGGAGCTTCATCCATTTGTGAAGGTCACTTTTGGTTTCCTGTAATAGGGTTTTATAATTATGCTTATATAGGTCTTTAGTATTTTTTGTTAAGTATATTCCTAGGTATTTCAGTTTGTTCTTGGCTACTGTGAAGGGTACTTCCCTCTTAATCGCCTCTTCCATGGCCCTGTCCGATGTGTATAGAAACCCTACCGACTTCTGTTTATTGATCTTGTATCCTGCTACCCTTCCGTATTCCTCTATTGCTGTAAGTATTCCAACTGTGGAGTTTTGGGGGTCTTCAATGTATAGGATCATGTCATCTGCAAATAACGATAGTTTCACCTCCTCCTCTCCCAACTGGATACCTTTGATGTCCTTCCGCTGTCTTATGTTGTTAGCCAGAACCTCCAAAACGATATTGAATAGAAGAGGGGACAGGGGGCATCCTTGTCTTGTACCCTTTTTCAGTGGTATTGTTCTTGTCTTTTCTCCATTGACTATGATGTTGGCTGTTGGTCTTTCACAGATAGCTTGTATGAGCTTGAGGAACTTACCTTCCAATCCTATCTTCATGAGTGTTTTGATTAGGAATGGATGCTGGATGTTGTCAAATGCTTTTTCTGCATCTATGGATATTATCATATGGTTTTTATCCTTTTTCTTCTCGATGTGGTGTATGATATTGATGGATTTTCGGGTGTTAAACCATCCCTGCATCGCTGGGATGAATCCTACTTGGTCGTGGTGAATGATATGTTTGATGTTCCTTTGTATTCTATTGGCCAATATTTTGTTAAGGATTTTTGCATCTATGTTCATTAGAGATATTGGTCTATAATTCTCTACACTTGTGGGGTCTTTTCCCTGTTTGGGTATCAAAGTAATGCTGGCTTCGTAAAATGAGTTTGGGAGCTTGCCGTTCTTTTCTATGTTATGGAATACTTTGTGGAGGATCGGTGTCAGCTCTTCCCTGAATGTTTGGTAAAATTCTGCTGTGTAGCCATCTGGCCCTGGGGCCTTTTTCCTTGGTAGGTTTTTGATGACACTCTCTATTTCTTCCTTCGCTATGGGTTTGTTGAGGTTCTTGATCTCTGTCTCAGATAATCTAGGGATAGATTGTTTTTCTAAATATTTATCCATGTCTTCCAGGTTTCTGAATTCATTAGAATACAAACCTTCATAGTACTTTGTGATTATCCTTTTTATCTCATTGGGGTCTGTTGTTATTGCCCCTGATTCATCCCTCATCCTGGCTATTGATGATTGTTCCTTTCTATCTTTGGTAAGCTTTGCCAGGGGAGTGTCAATTTTATTAATTCGTTCATAAAACCAGCTTCTAGTTGCGTTAATCCTTTGCATTGTTCTTTTGTCTTCCCACTGGTTTAACTCCGCCCTGATTTTTATTATTTCTTTTCTCTTGCTATTGGAGGGGTAGTTCTGTTGACTCTGTTCTAGTTGTTGGAGGTTTTGTGTTAACATATCTGTCATACGCCTTTCTTCTTTTTTCATGTATGCATTCAGTGATATCAAGCTACCTCTGATAACTGCCTTTGCAGTGTCCCATAAGTTTTGATATGTTGTATGCTCGTTCTCATTAGTTTCTAGAAATTTCCTGATATCCTCTCTGATCTGGACCTTAACCCATTCATGTCGCAGGAGATCGTTGTTTATTCTCCAATTGGTGACCCTTGCTTTTCTGGGTGCCCTCCTATTAATCTCCAGCTTTATGGCATGGTGGTCTGAGAAAGACGTCTGGATAATATCTATGTGTTTGAATTTACTCAGGCTGGCCTTGTGCCCCAGCATGTGATCTATTCTTGAGAAAGATCCGTGTGGATTGGAGAAGAATGTGAAACCTTTTGCTTTTGGATGAAAGGCTCTATAGATGTCTATCAGGCCCTGTTGCCTAATTACATTGTTTAGCTCTCTGGCCTCTTTGCTGAGCTTCTTTCCCTGTGACCTGTCTTTCTCTGATAGTGGAGTGTTGAAGTCCCCCACTATTATTGTTGTTTCCGTGATTTCTTCTGTCATTTTTTTAATAGTCTGTTTGACGAAATTTGCCGCACCATTATTAGGTGCGTAAATATTCAGTATGCTTATTGCTTCCTGGTTTACTGAGCCTTTGAGCATTATGTAATGTCCCTCTTTGTCTCTTTTTATGTTTTGGATCTTGAGATCCATTTTGTCGGAGATTAAGATAGCCACTCCTGCCTTCCTGGAGTTACCATTTGCTTGGTAAACTTTCTTCCAGCCCTTTATTCTCAGCATATGCTTGTCTGCTTGCTTAAGGTGTGTCTCTTGCAGGCAGCAGATTGATGGGTAATGTTTTCTAATCCAATCCTCCAGCCTCTTTCTTTTAACATATGAATTGAGCCCATTTGTATTCAAAGTGATTATTACAATCTCTGGCTTCATGGTTGCCATATTCTGTTTTGTGTTTTGGGTCTTTGCCTATCTTCCTTCATATCAGTGTACTGTGTTTGAGTGGAGGGTTTCTATCCTGTCCTCTTTTCCATCTGAGACCGTGTTGTCCTGGTACGTGTTGCTGGCATGTTGGCTTCTAGATGGAGATGGGCTATATGGTGGTCTCCTGGAGGTTCTAGTTGGAGCTTGATCTTCTGGCCATAGTGAGTCAGGCAGTATGTTCTGCAGGGTCGGGTGACTTGCAGTATATTTTTTGAGTTCTTCCTTGTCCTGGAAGACCCTTATCTTACCCTCTATCTTAATGGATAACTTGGCAGGGTATAGGATTCTGGGGGAGGCATTTTTATCTTTCAGAATTTGGAAGATGCTGCTCCATTCTCTCCTCCTCTTCATGGTTTCAGCTGATAAGTCTGAGCATACCCTTACCTGCGCTCCTTTGTATGTGACTGTCTTCCTTTCTCTTGATGCTCGTAGAATTTTCTCTTTTTCCTCTAAGTTGGATAATTTTACAATTATATGCTTTGGCGTGTTCTTCTTGGTGTTTAGCTTAGCCGGCGTCCTCTCTGCTTCCTGTATGAGAGTCGGATTCTCCTTTGTTAGGTTGGGGAAATTTTCTTCCAGGAATTCCTTTGCTATCTTGGCGGTCGATTTGTGTGTTATGTTGTGTTCCGGTAGACCGATTATTCGAATATTATTCCTCTTCATAGCATCTGTCATTGATCTCAGGCTGTCTTCTGTTTCTTTAATTTTCCTATCTGATTGTTTTTCTCGCTTGCTTCGTTTGGTTTGAGCGTCCTCGAGTTCACTGATACGGTTCTCAGCCTCCTCAAGCCTAGATATAGCTTCTGTGACCTTTTGTGTGGCCTCTGCTACCTCCTCTGTTAGTTTCTGCAGTTCCTTTTGGTGGATAGTATTCATCCCCTCTATTGTGGACTTCATCCCCTCTATTGTGCATTTCATCCCTTCTATCGTTGCATCCTTATTTTGGTTTGCTTCTCTTAGCTCCTGTATTACTGCAAGCAGAGTTCTGAAGATTTGCTTTTGTGGCTGATCTATATCTGTTTCTTCTATGAGTGACGTTAGGTCTGTTAAAGTGCCTCGTTTTTCTGATTTTTTTGTTGGGAGTGATGTGGTCTGTTGATTTTTCCTTGATCCTTTAATAGGCCCCATGCTTCTGGGAGACAGGAGTAACCTTATTGTGTGGAGGCTCAGGCCACTGTGCCGTCTCCTGGGGTGGCTGGGGCGGGCTGCGGCAGGCTTAGGGCTGGCACTGGGGACCCAAAAGGGCCCCAGGTGGTGAGAGCTGGCTGGAGCTCACTGAAGGCTCCTCAGGGACTGCAAAGACCCAGGCAAAGACCCAGGGAGACCCAGGCTCCCCTGCAGGTGGAGTGTTTGATCTGCCCGGGCTGTGAGCGGGCGCGGGGAGGCCCCTTGGATAGCTGCGCAGGCAGCTGCGGGACACTGCAGGGAACAATGGTGTTCGCTCTCCGCCCTTTTGGCGCGAAACCGCAGGGGGTAATGGCGCCGGCAAAGGAGGCTTGGCACGAAACCGCAGGGGGCAATGGCGCCCTTCCTCTGCTCAGGCTCAGAGTCGCGGCCGCCAGGGTCCCCGCAGCACCCTGGGGAGGGCACCTACTCTTGTGCCTTACGCAGGGGGGGGGCCTTGGTGGGCAGACTCAACAGCGCGGGGCGCGGCGCTCCGCGGAAGCTCAGGGTCCGGGACAGGCGCGGGTTAAGCTATGGCTCCTGTTGGCGGGAAGTGCTCAGCGCAGGGTCCCCGCCAGGAGTGGAGCTGGCGCTAGGCTGCCAGGGGCTGGCGGGGGCGGGCGGGGGTGGGAGGCCAGCGCATGGAGGGCAGGTGGAGAGGTCCGCGGCAGCGGTGCGGGTGGATGGTCCCCCGTGGGGGTCGCCAGACAACCTGCGGGTCCGCTCCCCTGAGCTTGGATGAGTGGAGGGAGGGACGTGGGCCCGAGGGCAGATCGCTGCCCTGCGGGGAGAGGGGAACTGCGGGAGAGGAAAGCTTCTCTCCCAGTGGAGATCCGCGAGTGGGGAGTGGGGAGTGGGCCGCTGGAGTAGGCAGGGCAGGCAAGCGGCTCTGGCTTGGCGTCGGGTTTGGGGATGGAGCCTAAGCCGGTCGCCAGTGAGCTCACGGCAGCTTAGTGGGCAGAGATGTCCCACTAGTCCGGTCCTCTTTCACCTAGACCCCTGCTCCGGACAAATACGTGGGGTAGGACTGGGGTGCTGACCCAGGGGGATATTTCACTCACCAGACTCTTACTATTCAGCTACCTGGTCGCCAATCCCGCTTTGTTTGGAGGAGCTCTCAGAGTATGCGGGTGTCCCTGTCGGCCATCTTCCCCTCCAAAGCTGGGATTTCCCAAATTTTTCATTCTAACTGTCAATAAGGGTCAATGCATCTTGATTACAAGTTTGATCAACATCACATTGAAGATGTTAAAAACCTTCTGTTTTTGATCACTAGTTTTATTGATTGGTGTATAAATTCAAATAATAGCATATTGCCTCCTACAGACAGTATTTTATTTTAATACATATCTTGAAATGTGTATTATTTAAATGATGATGAATGAAATACAATTCCTCTTGTATCTGTCGTTCCCAGCCTAATAAATCATATGACTGCCTGCTTCAAAGTGGCCAATACCAGTTCATTTCAGCTCACTCAGGTCTAGGAGATCTATTTATAGGCAGTCAATTAATTCCATGTTTGAGGACTTACATTTTCCTAGACTAATAATTTGTGCATTCCAAATTCCAATTATTAATAGATGTTTACAGTTTTTCCCCTCTTATTTTCAGTTGCCCCAAAACTTTACCCCCAAAGGCTTTGTTTGATCCAACTAAATATGATCAACTCCACTGTCAGAAGGCAGTTGTTCCTCCATTATATTTCGAGTGCCTTTTGACCTAAGGGGCTTTTCTGGCACTGTCTGTGATGATGCTCTGCTGCTGCTTACAATGTAGGTACTGGCTATTCCTCTGAAGTGGACACCCTCTGCCCTCTCAAAGTCTTGTTTTAGTCTGGAAGCGCTACTAAAATTTGCTCACTTTGGGTGACTTTGTTGGTATTTGAAATAGCAGTGACATTGCTTCCAGCATCACACCAACACGCAAGCCACCACAGTCTGACAAACTGATAGACAAGTCACACGTGAAATATGATACACATATTAAAAGGATGTAAACTGAAAGTGCAACTTGAAAGTTAATTTTAAATTTTAAAGAGAATTTTAATGTAATTGTCACCTATTCAATCAATAGAACATTGACAAACTCCCAGACAATCCTATATATAACTTCCCAATTCCAATCTCCTCACTTTCTTTTTTTTATCATTTAAAGTCAGTCTATATATATTTTTTATTAGGGGCTCATACAACTCTTATCACAATCCATACATATACATACATCAAATGTATAAAGCATATCTGTACATTCTTTGCCCTAATCATTTTCGAAGCATTTGCTCTCCACTTAAGCCGTTTACATCAGGCCCTCTTTTTTCCCCTCCCTCCCCACTCCCCCCTCCCTCATGAACCCTTGATAATTTAGAAATTATTATTTTGTCATCTCTTGCCATATCCGGCATCTCCCATAGCCCCCTTTTCTGTTGTCCATCCCCCAGGGAGGAGGTCACATGTAGATCCTTGTAATCGGTTCCCACTTTCCAACCTACTCACACTCTATTCTACCAGTATCGCCCCTCACACCCCTGGTCCTGAAGGTATCATCCACCCTGGACTCCCTGTGCCTCCAGCTCCTATATGCACCAGTGTACAACCTCTGCTCTATCCACACTTGCAAGGTAGAATTCGGATCATGGTAGTGGGGGGGGGGGGAGGAGGAAGCATTTAGGAACTGGAGGAAAGCTGTATTCTTCATCGGTGCTACGTCACACCCTGACCGACTCATATCCTCCCCTAGACCCCTCTATGAGGGGATCTCCAGTGGCCGACAAATGGGCTTTGGGTCTCCACTCTGCACTTCCCCCTTCATTCAGTATGGTAATGTTTTTTGTTTGTTTGTTTTTTTGTTTTGATGATGCCTTATACCTGATCCCTTTGACACCTCGTGATCGCACAGGCTGGTGTGCTTCTTCCATGTGGGCTTTGTTGCTTCTGAGCTAGATGGCTGCTTGTTCACCTTCAAGCCTTTAAGACCCCAGACACTATCTCTTTTGATAGCCGGGCACCATGAGCTTTCTTCTCCACATTTGCTTATGCACCCGTTTGTCCTCAGCGATCGTATCATGGAGGTGTGCAGTAATGATATGAATTTTTTGTTCTTTGATGCCTGATAACTGATCCCTTCGGAACCACATGATCACACAGGCTGGTGTGTTCTTCCATGTTGGCTTTGTTGCTTCTGAGCTAGATGGCCGCTTGTGTATCTTCAAGCCTTTAAGACCCCAGATGTTATCTCTTTTGATACCTGGGCACCATCAGCTTTCTTCACCACATTTACTTGTTCACCCGCTTTGACTTCAGCAGTTGTGTCGGGAGGGTGAGCATCATAGAATGCCAATTTATTTTTTTTTATTTAAACGTTTTATTAGGGGCTCATACAACTCTTATCACAGTCCATACATATACATACATCAATTGTATAAAGCACATCTGTACATTCTTTGCCCTAATCATTTTCTTTTCTTTCTTTCTTTTTTCCCCCTTTTCTTTTTTTACATCCTATTAGGGACTCATACAACCCTTATCACAATCCATACATATACATACATCAATTGTATAAAGCACATCCATACATTCCCCGCCCCAATCATTCTCAAAGCATTTGCTCTCCACTTAAGCCCTTTGCATCAGGTCCTCTTTTTTTTTTTCCCTCCCTCCCCTCTCCCCCCTCCCTCATGTGCCCTTGGTAATTTGTACATCGTTATTTTGTCATATCTTGCTCTATCCGGAGTCTCCCTTCCAGAATGCCAATTTAATAAAAGAAAGTATTCATGCATTGAGGGAGTGCTTGAGTAGAGGCCCAAGGTCCTGCCGCCACCTTAATACTAAACCTATAAATATCAACACATAGATCTATTTCCCCATCCTCATATATATATTTGCATGTACATGTCTTTGTATAGACCTCTATAAATGCCCTTTGCCTCCTAGCTCTTTCCTCTATTTCCCTTGACTTTCCCCCTGCCCCACTATCATGCTCCGTCCCCACCTGGGTTCTAACTATACCTCTTCTTTACGTTACCTTACCCTTGATCATTCCCTACCAGGCCTGTCACTCCCCCCTCACCACCAATTTAGATCCCATGTTGTTCCCTTGTCCCTGGGTTAGTTAACACCACTTCCTTACCCCCCAGTTCCCCCTATCACAAGTCCTCCCAGAACTCTTGATCCCATTGCTTTTCCTCCAGATAGTTCATCCAGCCTATCATATTTAGACAGACCTGTGGAGATAATAACATGCACAAAAGCAAGACAGAGGAAAACAAAACAACAGTATACCACAAAACAACAACAAAAAACCACTGACAAAGAACAAAACAAAACACATCAAAAAAGAAAAGCTTGTAGTTAGTTTAAGGATCGTTTGTTGGCCTTTAGGAGTGTTTTCCAGTCCAGTCTGTTGGGGCACCCCATCCTGGCCCCAAAGTCCACTTTCAGCATTCCCTGGGGACCTTGCCGCTCCTTTCCCTTGCTGTTCCGCTGCACTCCCCCAGTGCTTTGCCTTGGTGTGGTGGGATCAGGTCAGGTGCAATTCCCACACTGTCTCCGGTGCTGTCCCCTGTAGCGTCATGGGTCAGTGAGGGGTATCATGTCTCATAGTGGGGCCAGTCATGTTGTCCTCTCTGTGGACTGGCTGCTCTAATCAGGAACATCATCCTCACAGCCTGGTGGGCCAGGCTGTGCTACACTCTCTCCTCCACCCAGTTCATCTGCTCCCGTGTGCTCTGATCAGATATGTCCCTCTCCCAGAGCTGCAGAATCAATGTCGTCCTTTGAAACAAATTATTCTGGGGGTAGGAGCAGAAATCCACTTAATTTTTGGTACTGGAGCCAGCCTCCCAGACCTTTCCACTGGTTCCCTACTCCACGCCGGGATATTGCATTCACACCTTGCGGCACTGGGTTGAAATCTTATCCCTCTTTCCCTGTGGAGATATAAACAATACCCTCCCCTTGGGTGGGTTAGTGCCCCATGCCCCCGCTCCCCTTTTCTTCCTTGTATTCATCCTTTTATTTTCCTTTCCCCACGTCCTCCCCAGTTGTCTACCATGTGCATCCCTGGATTTGATCTGGTCTCTGCCATACTACACAGTCCTCACCCCAAAAATGTTTGTATACAGTAGCTTTTTCCCTATGCACCTTTTGCATTTTTTTAAAATACTTACCTCAGTGGGCTCATGTTGTACTTGTCCTTTTGTGCCTGACTTACTTCGCTTAGCATGATTTCCTCCAGTTCTTCCCATACCGCTATGTGCTTCATGTGTTAATCACTGCTTTTTAGTGATGTGTAGTACTCCATTGGATGTATATGCCACAGTTTTTTAATCCAATCATCAGTTGATGGAAATTTGGGTTGCTTCCAGCTCTTTGCAATTGTGAACTGTGCTGCAATGAACATTAGAGCACAGATGTCTGGCCTTGGTTTGTTTCTTGCCTCTTCTGGGTATATGCCCAGTAGGGGGATTGCTGGGTCATATGGTAACTCTATTTTCATCTGTTTTAGATATCGCCAGATTGATTTCCATAGTGGATGTACATACTTACAGGCCCACAAGCAGTGGATGAGAGTTCCTGTCTCCCCACAGCCCCTCCAGCACTTGTTGCTTTCTGAATTTTTGAATTGGGCTACCTTTGAGGGTGTCAGGTGGTACCTCATTGTTGTTTTAATTTGCATTTCTCTTATGGCTAAAGATCGGGAACATTTTCTCATATGTTTGTTGGTCATTAGGATTTCTGCCCCTGTGAAACTTCTGTTCAAGTCCTTTTCCCACCTCTCAAGTGGGCAATTAGTTTTTTTTTTTTCCTTTTGGGAAGCTAGCAGAGTATTGTGGATTTTAGTAATAAGGCCTTTGTCTGATGTGCCATTGCTAAAGATGTTTTCCCAGTCCGTGGACTCTCTTATTACTCTCGGTGAATTCTTTCGATGTGCACAAGTGTTTTATCTTCAGTATATCCCATTTGTCAATTTGTGCCTCCTCTGTGTGTGTGTCCTTCCCTATTTCTGATAGCCTGTGTATTCCTTGTGCCAAAGTTCTCAATTTGGTCCCAATTCTCTCATTGATGGCCGTAATAGTTTGGGGTTTAACTTCAAGGTCTGTGATCCACCTTGAGTTTATTCTTGTGCGTGGAGTGAGAAAAGGGTCTTGCTTCGTTTTTCTGCATGTAAATATCCATTTTTTCCAGCAGCACTTGTTAAAGAGGGCATCTGCTTCCCATTTGATATTTTTGGGGCCCTTATCAAAGATCAGCTGTCTGTATGCTGATGACTTTACTTCTGTGTTTTCAGTTCTTTTCCATTGGTCTGAGTATCTGTCACTGTACCAATACCATGCAGTTTTGAGAACTGTGGCTGCATAGTATGTGCCAAAATCAAGTAAAGCAAGCCCTCCCACTGTGTCCTTTTTATTGAGGAGTTCTCTGCTAATTCTGGGCTTCTTCCCTCTCCATAAGGAGTTGGTAATCAGTTTGTCCATTTCTTTGAAGAAAGATGTCTCCTCACTTTCTTAAGAAGTATCACTCTTGTGGTCTTGATGGCAATCATTTACTTGTGTTTATTTTAGATTTAGCACTGAGATATGTCTCCACAATATTTTTGTTTTGCGTGTTATAAAATGTATATGGAAGTCATAATATTATGCTTTCTTTAGTATCTTGCACTTTGTTGCTCAATAGTATGTTTTGAGATACAGCCATGCTGATGCAATTAGATTTAGTTATTTTTCATTAATAAATAAAATTAAATTGGATGACTATTCCACAGGTTCTTTATACCTTTTATTAATGATAAAATGGGCTTATTTTAAATCTTGACAATTTCAGAAATGTTACTTATGAGATTTATTTTGCGTTCATACAGCTGTTGTATATGTGCAGTGGTTGCATCATGAGTTAAATGCATCTTCAACTTTAGTAGGCAATGTGAATATAGATTAAAATGATTATTATAATGCCACAAACAGTTTATGCACATTCCTCAGGAAATTTGAAGTTATGAGTATTTTAAAAATTTGCCAAGCAGGTGGATATATATGTGTCCCTTTCATTTCCTGGCTTTGTTAGTTTGGGCATACTAGAGAAAATTGTACAAGGAGATTCATATGTGAATAAGAAAGAGCTCTATATACAAGAGCAATTGAATGTTAAGAAAATATTCCAGCCCAACCCAGATCAAATCCATAAGTCCGAAATTAGCCCATATGTCCAAAACCAATCTATAAATTCCTCTTCAGACTCATGCAGCACATGCAATGATCCCAAATGCAGGAAGAGCACAGGCCAGTGGGTGGAAAGTCTTGTGGATCCAGTGGCATTGTAAACATCTCAGCTGGCAAGGGTCTCCATGTGGCTCCAAGCTTGTGTGCAGGAATGTCTCCCAGGGAGTGAGCCCATGTCCCCCTCCA
The DNA here is from genome assembly GCF_050624435.1 of Tenrec ecaudatus. Lineage (NCBI taxonomy): Eukaryota > Metazoa > Chordata > Mammalia > Afrosoricida > Tenrecidae > Tenrec > Tenrec ecaudatus. The sequence continues at coordinate 102,557,388 of NC_134548.1, read as the reverse complement.
GTTAGCTGTGACCTGATTGACAGGCCAAACTCCACCCCTTCACTCTTAATTCTCAAATTGACAGCATAATATCTAACTACCACACTGGCCATAAGGTAGTTCCTTTTAATTGAAAGAATAAAGGTGTTTGAAATAATTAAAATTATTTAAATTTCTCCATTAGAGAAACTTACATCCAAGTGATAAAGTTTACTGAATAACAATATTTAGACAGTTACTAAACCTTTGTTACCACAGGGCTACGTATCTGTGTTTGTAGCAGATCTTAACAGTCCCCAGATTTTGTGAATGTATCTAATGAATACATGGCACAGTGTAAAAACCCTCTGTATGTTTCAACTCCCCTGCTCATTTATGAGCAGCAATGGACATAATATCAGCACCTTGTTCTCTGGAATGATCTTTACAGAGTTAATTTAAAAATGGGAATATTGAAGGTGTTAATAATTTATGGGAAACATGTATTTCCAATAGCATTCTTGGAGAAATGTTGGCTTGGTTATCCTTTCAGCTGTTTTGTTTTGATTCTGAAAAACCAACCATCATCCAATTATCTATTCCATTTCAGGAAGGAGCAGATTCCCTGTAGCATCCTCCATATGATTTGTGCATCCAATTGATTGCAGCTGTATCCAGAAGAAAGAGAAAACATATTATGCTATTTCTGCTGCCAAGAAGTAGATTAAATTTGGAAGCATATCATTGGTGGACAATTAAAATTTAAAAAATCATGGGGTTTTCTAACTTACATCCAGGAATCAAAAATAAGAGACATTGCTGTGCTTTCAGTCATGGTTAAATTAAGGGTCTGAATACTAAGATTTAACATTTAATGAAAACAGCTTATTTCTGTTTTTTATTTTCTAAAGATTTGTTTCTTTCCAATAACTTCCTCTCTAAATGATCTGCTTTGTCAAATCCACAATTTATACATCTTCAAAGCAAGAATTTCTTTTTTAAAAAATTCACATCTTAAGCCAGCAAGTAAACACACAGAGCTTTGTCTATAGAAACATGTTTTGTGAACGTGCAAGCTGCAGGTAATTTTTTTGTGTGTGAATCAACTTCTCTGAAATAAAGATACGAGGACCAATTGTTTGAAAAATTAGTGTGTTGGAATGATTTCTGAGGATAAATACATGAAGCAATTTATTGTTTATTTCTTTGTTAATTTAAAAATTGATTTGCGGTATCATTAATTTTAAGATAACAGATCACAGACATAGGAAGCAAAGCCTCTTTTCCAGTTATTCTAACATGATTCTCTTCCTTTCTCCTTGGAGTTTCGGCCTAGTCCAATAGAATGCCTTCATTATCATGATTTTAGGGGTTTCTTCTCTAGTCAAGAGAAATATGTTATGAATCATTGTGCTGTCAGAAATTTATGTCACTTTAGCTTGATAGAGGTCCTGGTAACATAACTGCTTTGGATGTCATTTGAAGCAAGATGGATATCTTGGAGGTTTCTCAGAGAAACCTGACAAATATCTGGCAGAGTAGTGTCTATTTCCAACAGATTTCATCAGCATTAATCTGTCAGGTGGAGGAACATTTAAACACCAACTGGGTAGATTGAATACCAAAGCTGCAGAACTGGCAGCTTCACATACGTTTTCAGGGAATGGTAGGATGAACTTGTAACAACCATCAAACCGCTGCAATCAACACCAGTGTCATGGGAGTACATTTTTCTCCAAACTGCAACATGTCAAATTAAAAATGCATCGTGGACAACAGCAAAGTGTATGAATGCCAAAAATTAGATACATGGGTAATATTTTCCAGAGTCTAATCAGAAAAAAAGGTATTGCGTATTGGATATATGAATTATAAACTGAAGACTAGAATGGAATAATGAGAGGAAAAGTGTTGGCATTTAGGATATCAAAATAGATGGATACATAGCAGGTACAATGAAAGGATTAAACTGATTTGTATCTGCATGGAGAAATTAGTAAGTAATTGGGAAACAATGAAGACATCCAATAAACATGATGAATCTTGTTGACTATTACCTATCTAGGTCAGAAATACTGTGGGAGTGTTAATCTTACTAGAAGTGCAGGTAAGGAAAAACAGGCCACGTTTTCAGGTATTCCCACTCACTTAAATAATCATTTACATAACCATCACCTAAGAATGGGAATTTCTTTTAAAGATTTTAAAATTAGGCAGATCAGGATTCAATTCTTCTAAATTTTTACTATTTGTGAGAATTTGGATACTTCATTTTAAAATTATTTAGTTTGTTTTTTAAAGTTTCACCCACATAAATTTCACGGATCATATATTTCCCTAGTTCAATCACATTCATAGGAGTTGTGCAATCTTAACCCTATCAATTCCAGAATATTTCTTCTTCCTTGTACTCATTGCTTTTGACTCTCCATTTCCTGTCTACATCCCCTGCAATGTCCCTTTGAAACTGGTAATCCAGTTATTGTTTCTATTGGTTTACCTCTTGTTGGCTTCATATACAGATAAATATACAAATCAAATCAAAATAAAATGAAATGGTCCAAGAATAATGACCGAATAAAAAAGAAAAACATCAATTGAAAACAAAGTAGAAAATACTCAAAACTGGAAAAAGTATATATTGGATCAAGAGGGTGATCAAATGATAAGGTGTCACATTTTGACAGAACAACTTCAAAAATCTGCATTAAAATGCACCCTGTCTGAAAACAAAACCTTTCACATTCCTGATCCATAGTCAGAAGGGATTTACCTGGGGCTTAATCCACATGCGGGACCCTGAAAATGGGTTTTCACTGTCATCCATAATTTCTGCAAACCAGGTGTTCAGAATTTAGGGTCTAATATTGTTCTCTCCTTTGGATTTGAGTTTTACTGTTTACAATTTTGGGGTCCCTTCAGCTGGTGTGCTTCTTCTGTGTAGACTTAGCTGACATAACACTTCGATGGCAGCTTGTTTAAAACAAGCCTCTAAGATCTCAAATGCTATCTTTTCTGATAGCCGGGCACCACATGCTTTAGTCATTACACTTTGCTATACCACCCATACCTTCAGTGATTACTCCACGGGGGCAGGCCCTGAGCAAGGCTACCACATAAGAATGAAGTATTCTTATATTAGGGAAATGATTACATGAGAGCTCACTATCCACTCCTGTATCTACGATTCATATATGTCTGGTTTCTTTTAAAGGCATCATTATTATGTTGATGAAGGACATAAATGATCTCCATGGGCATAGGGTAGTTGTATTGATACTACCATTAATTTAGCCAATGGCAAAAATTTTGAAATGCTATTGAGGAAAAGGAAGTTTAAATGAATTAGGATTGATTTTTAGACCCATATACATGGACTGTTGATTTCTACAGATTAAGAATTAAAGTGAGTGGACATTATTTACACAAACAATGAGTGCAGGGTAAAAGCGAAAAATTTCAATAATGTTCATTAATAAAGATAGAACAGCCCTAAACCTGTCATTAAAGGCAAAGAAAATGTGGAAATAGCACATATATGGTAGTCTTGTGTCGCCATATATTGGACACTCTAAGTCATGAATTTTGAACAAAAGTCCAATGATATCCTCATGCAGTCTTGGGAGAGTAGTTCTCTGCTTCTCACACTAGTGCATTTCAGCCTTAGTGTCATGGGAGTACTTCAATTCCTTTAATCTGCTACCAGTGTGTTTAAAGTAAAGCCCAGTTTGCTTAGTGAGAGTTCCCTTATTGAATCCTCTGATGTGGCCTATGAAGGATGCTGTGTACCTGGCTGTCCTATTATACTTCCTGGGTCACCAAAGGCTGAATAAAAACTAGTTCATAAGTACCCTCTCTATTAGGAATATGATACTGAGCTTATTCTCTCATTGCTGGTCTATCTACTTAAGGTTCTTTCAGTGGCATGCTGCCCTACCCATATTATCCTCCATTCGGAGCATAATCACCTTCTTCATGTCCCCAACTTTTGTTTCAAGTAAGGTTCATTAATTTCTCTTGTAGGGATACTAGAGGGTACCCTCCAACAACAACAACAACAAAATTCTGCTGGGTGGAACTTTTGTAGTACACATTTTTTTCCTGCTAGGCAAGCATCCAGGAACTCTCTCTGAGTTAGTGCATCCAGTAGCATCACCTGGGAAGTTTCTCTTAGGTCACGATGAATTTTTCGTAAAAGCAGTTTCTCGTGAACTTAAATTTTGTGATGGCTGATTTAAAAGAACAGCATGCAGTTGTGCAATTTTGTTTCCTGTTCAGGAAAAGTGCCGCAGAAAAAGTTGTGATGTTGAATACAACTTACAAGGGCAGAATTATGGGGGACAAACCTCAAATGTATGAGTGGTTTTCTTGTTTCAGAAAATTTAAAATGAAAATTGATGATAAACCTCATTCTGGACATCCATCAACTTCACGAATGGATGAAAATGTTGACTGGTAGGGCATTTGGAGTTCACTCTACCAGTTCAGATTATTAATCAAGCTTTCTATTTAGAGGTTCTGAAAAAATAGTGCAACGCTTTGCAACAAAAAAGGCCTGATTTGTGGAAGACAGGGAACTAGTTTTGCCATCATGACAATGGCTCATGCAGCCATTTCAGTGTGCCAGTTTGGGGCAAAAACTGTGTGCTTCTCTTGGCTCACAAACATCACTCACCTAACCTCGCTCCTTGAAACTTCTTTAACTTATTTTTGTTTCTGCAAATGCAGAGGGACATGAAAGGACAGCTATTTGATGCTGTAGAAGATGTGAAGGAAAAAACAAGGGAGGTTCTCAGCCATCGAAAAATATGTTTGAAAAACGTTTCCAAGAATTGAATTGCAGATTTGACAAATGTGTTAAGTGCAATGGAGAGTACTTAGAAAATGCTAAGTTTATTTAGCAAAAAAAACCCTTAAATACATAGCTTTGAAAAAAAATCTATTTGGGGGGGGGGTGCCTCCTCGTATACTAGGTTTTGAGGTCGGGTAGTAAGGCCTTCTATCTGGTTCTTCTTTTTAAGGAATTCTTTCCCTTTTCACATGAAGTTGGTAATTTGGCTTTCCATTTCTTTAAAAAATGGAGTTAGGATTTAGAGCACAATTGCAATGCATTTGTAGATCGCTTTAGGTAATACTGAAAGTTGCACAATAATACATATACCTCTCTATGAACATGGGCCATTCTTCCATTCTTTTTGGGGGAGTGGGAGTTTTTTCTATTAATAATCTGTAGTTTTCTTTGTGCAGGTCTTTTGTTTCTTTGTTTAGCTCTACTCCTCAGGACTTGAACTTCTTTGTGTATTGTAAATGCTATTGTTTTCTTCACATATTTTCAGAGGTCTCTGCAGCACACAGTAATCAAATTGATTTCAGCTTTTTAATCTTGTATTATCTACTTTTCAAAATTCCTTGGTTATTCCAACCAGTATTTTTATGGAGTCTTTTGGGTTCTCTGTATATGGAATCATATCATCTGCAAATGAGCCTCATGTATTCTTTGTCCAATTTTATTTCCTTGATTTCTTTTTGTTTTCTAATGGTTATGGCTATGATTTCCAGCGTGATGTTGAATAATATTGGTGATTGTGAGCATCCTTGTCTAGTTCCTGATTCAAGGGAAATGTTTCAGTTTTCCCCTATTGAGCATGTTGTATTGAGCTATTGGTTTTTAATATATGCCCCTTATTATGTTGAGAAATTTACCTTCTCCTATTTTCTTGATTATTTTTATCAGAAATGAATGTTGGTGAACACTTCATTTTCATAAACCTGAAGACTTATCAGAAAAGTTTGCGTAATCATGAAATAATAAAAATGACCTAAAGTGCGGTGCTGTAGGATGAGATCAATAGCATTATCTAAGAAGAACATGAGAAATTAGGAAAATTTCAAAGTGGATGTCAGAAAAGACTATAAAACTTGTTCTTGATCTTGGAGTAACTAAAACACAGAGAAGAAATGATGAAGTAAAAGAGCTGAGCAGAAAATATTTAAAGGTCAGCTTAAGAAGACAAAGTAAAATATAATGAAATGGTCAAAGATTTCATTATGCACGTGGAGTTAGAAAACCAAAAATGAAGAAAATACTTGGTACATTTCAAGTTGAAAGAACTGAAGGAAAAATAATCAAGACTCTAGTTGCAGTATTGAAAGATTCTATGGGGAAAACAATACAGGAAGCATCAAAGGAAGATGAAAGGAATACAGAGTCACTGTATTAAAAATAATTGACATTCAAATATTTCAAAAGGTAGCATATGATCAAGAACCAATGAAAATGAAGGAAGAAAGTCAAGCTGCAGTGAAGGCATTAGTGAAAACAAGTTTCCAGAAATTAATGAAAAACCAACAGAACGATTTAAACAAACAGATAAAGTACTAGAAGCTCTCACATGTCTGCCAAAAAATTTGGAACACAGTTACCCTGACAACTGACTGGAACAAATCCAAATTGGTACCAATTCCAAAGATAAGTGACCAAACGAAATGTACCATTAACAAACAGTATTATTAATGTTACAGCTATGTAAAAATTCCCTGCCAATTTTTGCAGCAATACATTGACAAGGAGTAGCCATAAATGCACGCCAGATTAGGAACTGGGTGTGGGAAAAGGGGTTTCATTGCTAGATGCCAGCTAGATCTTGAGTGACAGTAGTAGATATCAGAAAGATGTTTACTTGTATATTATTGCATATACAATAGCTTTCAACTTTATGGATCATTACAAACTATGGGTAACATTGAGAAGAATGGGAATTCCAAAACAATTTCAGAATCTCATTCAGAACCAGCACATTGATCAAGAGGTAGTTCTTCCAACAGAACAAGGGCTACTGCACGGTTTAAAATCAGGAAAGGTGTATGACAGGGATTTATCCTTTCATTGCACTTATTCAATCTGTATGTTGAGAAAGTAATTAGAGAAGCTGGTTTATAAAGAAGAATGCTGTATCAGGATTGGAGGAAAGCTTGTGAACAACCTACAGTATGACAAAGCCTTGCTTGCTGACAGCTAGGAAGACTTGAAACATTTGCTGATGAAGATCAAGAACTGCAGCCTTTAATGTAAATCACAACTCAATGAAAAGTAAAAGAAAATCCTCACAAAAGGACCAAGAGACATCATGATAAATAGAGAAAAGTCAAGATAGAAATTGTTAGGGATTTCATCTTGCTTAGATCCACAATCAATTCTCATGTAACAGCTGTCAAAAATTCAAAGGACCTATTGCATTGGATAAATCTGCTGCACAAACCTCTTTAAACTGTTGAAAAGCAAGGATGCCATTCTGAGGACTAAGGAGTGCCTGCCCCACACCACCATATTTTCAATTGCCTCATATGCATGTGAAAGTTGGGTATTCAATAAGATTTAATGTATTTGAATCACTGTGCTGATGAAGAATATTTAAAGTACCATGGACTGCCAAAAGAACACATAACTCTGTCTTGGAAGAAGTACAATCGGAATGCTCCTTAGAAGCAAGAATAGGAAGGCTTTGTCCCACGTACTTTGGACATGTTATCAGAAGAGACGAGTCTGTGACAAAGGACATAGTGTTTGTAAAAGTAAAGGGGCAGTGAAAAAAGGGAAGACTCTTGACAGCATGGATTGGCACAGTGGCTGCAGCAATGGGCTCAGTTGTGAGGATGGTGCAGGACGGGGCAGTTTCATTCTGTTGTTGTGCATTGGAACTACTTAACGGTGTCTTACAACAGTTGGTCTACTTACAGGTGCTACAAAAGCACATTTAAGTGTTCTGGAATTCCCATTCTTCTCGATGTGATTCAAATTTTGTTAAGTCGAAACAAAGTCAACTACCTTTCTATAGTCAGTTAAATACAAGTAAACATTTTCTGATATTCTTTGTTTCAGCCAAGAGCGATCTGATATCAGTAATGACATCCTTTGGGCCATGTCTTATTCTAAACATGGCTTGAATTTCTATGCAGTTCCCCTCTGGCAGCTGCAATATTTTTTGAATTATCATAATAAACATTTTACTTTTACGTGATAATAATGATATTGTTGGATAATTTCTGAATTCTGTGGTGTCATCTTTCTTTAAAATGGGGACAAATATTGATATTTTCCAATTAGTTACCCAAGTTGTTGTCTTGCAATTTTTTTTTAGCACAGACTAGTGAGCAATACGAGTAAACTTGGTGAAACATTTCAGTTGGTATTTCAACAATTCCTGGAGCCTCTTTTTTGAGAGTACATTCAATGCCCCTTAGAAGTCTTTAAATCCAATTGTCCTAATATGCTTCCTCTTGAAATGGTAACATGTTGGTTAATTATTTTTGCTACAAAAATATATTTCTGCATATTTTATCCATCTTCTTCTGATACTTCTTGAATTGTTAAATGTTCTTCCCATGGAAATATTTCAACTCAGGCTTCAATTTTTTTCTTTAATTCTTTAAGCTTGAGACATACTGAGTATATTTTTCCTTTTGGTTTTCTAACTCTAGGTCTTCCCACATTTCATTATACTACTCTACTTTGTTTTCTTGGGCTGTTTTTTTTTATTTTTCTTTTTTATAAATTGTTTTATTGGGGGGGCTCTTACAGCCTTGGACTATTCTTGACAATTTTCTGTTCAGCTCTTCTACTTCAAGTTAAAAGGCACTAAAAATAAAGTTCGGAAGAGCTGCCTCTCAAAGTAGAATCAATTGTAATGGTATGAATGGAGTCATGATTTGGGATCTTCATTTGCTTATGGGACATGACTCAAAATGGGAAGAAACTGCTTCAAACATGCACTAACAAAGGGATGGTGGAATGTACGATAAAAAAGGGAAAAAAATCACTTTGAGGTCCGAGATGCACTAGGCCCAAGCTATGGTATTTCTAATCACCACATATACATGCAAACATATGCATGCAAACACAATCAATAAGGAAGACAGAATAATTGAATTGCAGTATTGGTGCACAATACTGAACTGTTCTGGTAAAGAACACTTAAAATACCATGGACTGCTAGAAGAACAAACAAATCTATCTCGGAAGTACAGCTAGCATGCACCTTAAAAGGGAGGATCAGTAGACTTAAGTTATGCCATCAGGAATCACCAATCCCTTCAGAAGGGCAACAAAACTATGTGTCATAGAGGGTCATTGAAAAGGGGGAAGTCCTTCAGCAAAATGGAGTGCCACAAAGACTGTAGCAACTGGCGAGAGCATAACAATGGTGAGGCTGGCTCAAGACAGGGCAGTATTTCATTCGGTTGTGCATCGGATTGCATTCAGTCAGAACGAAACTGACAGCACCTAAAAAAAAAAAAAAAACAACCCCAGTCCTATTGCATCAGAAATTGTAGGGATGAGTCCTGGTAGTAATCAAAGTTTACAAAGTCATCGTGCTGCTTCTGATGTACATTAAAGTTGGTTGGCGAATTGAAAATAAAATGGAATGTATTGATTTGTATGTGCATTGAAAAGCCACTGGAAGGAAGTATACCAACTCAAAACCAAATGACTGCCATCAAGTCAATTCTGTCTGATAGTGACCCTATAGCAAAGAGTAGAATTGCCTCCTTTGGTTTCTGAAATTTTAATTCTTTATAGGAGCAGGTGGCTTCATCTTTCACAATTGGAGTGACTGGTGGGTTCAAACTACTGGCCTTGTGTTTAGCAGAACAATTCATAGCCCACTATGTAACCAGGGATCCTTGGAAAGAAGTATAATCAGCTGTTAATAGTGGACATGTCTGGGTGGGCAAGTTTATGTTTATTTAGTGTTTCTCCTTTTCTGTTTTCTAATTGATCTATAATAAAATTTTTGATCAAATACAATATAATTTTAGAAATGACTTAGTTGTGCTAACGAAAAATGTATTATAAATACACACATGTAATTATTGCTAAATTAAGGGTCTACAATTCAAAGTGTGGTTCTCCCACTACTAGCATCAGCATTTCCTGAAACGCAGAAAAGCAGAATCTTGGGCTGCATCAAAGATTTACTAAATCAAAATCCATGTTTTGACAATATCCCCAGGTGGTTTGGCACCCAAAAATGTTACAGAAGCACTAAGTAGGATATTAATATTAGAGAAGAGAATAATCCATGATCAAGTATGTTAAATTGCTGCATCAGATGGTAGCAAGCTCAAGTTTGAAACAAAAATATAATTTTAAAATAATGTCAATCCACGAGTTCAAATGTTGCCTATACATTAAGATGAATAATTAATGGAAATTAAGTCTACAGTAGAATTTATTAAAGAAGGAAAATGAAAACAAATACAATGATTTCTCAGGCAATTTTTTCACTGCATCATTATGGATTTAAGAGGTTCAACCCCTGAAAATATATTTGTATGGCATCCAAAAATGATGGTGAACTTAAGCAAATGGCAAGAATTCCTATGGCGCTATCCTTTCTGTAGTTTCAAAGAACTTAGCTACACAAAAGCATGGATCATAAATGTTACAGCTGGTGGATTTCCTAAAGTCACATCCATCCAAGAATTATTTGTAATTTCAAGTTTATTTAGTATCAAAGTGTGAACTACAGTAAGCCCAGACTCATATTTTGCATGTTGTACTACTCTATTATTACCCCTTTTAGACTCATCAGTCAGCTGTTACCAAATTTTATTCAAATTTATTTTAGTCAATACACACCTCAGAATGAAAATAATAGGTAATATTACTAATATGATTTAAAAGGTTGTTTTAAATAACTTCTGGTTAACAAATAAATTCAAAATGTGCATGTGTTGTTAGAAAATAAAATATATTATCACCTTAAATGCTAAAAAATCATTGTAGTAAAGCACATTAAAAGTTTGTCAATTTAATCATTTTGAATATATAATTAAGTGATACAATTACCATACATTCACCATGTTGTCTAACCATCACCATTAAAAATTTTTCATCATCCTAAACATAAACTCAGTACCTTCCCATTCCTTTTCACCTACAGCCTCTAATAACCACTAGTGAATTTTAGTCTCAGTATACATGCCAATTTTACACATGTTTATTTACTTATTTTTCCCCACCCCATGCCAACGCCAACATGTTTAATAATAAGTGGGATCATACAATAGCTATTCTTATGTGTCTGACTTATTGTATTCAGCATAACGTTTTCAAGGTAATGTTGTAATACTTGTCAGAACTTCAGTTTCCTTCATAAAATTTCTGAAACCATTTTATAGACATAATTCACATTTTATGCATTTCAATTGTTCAAATTCAAGAGTTTTGCAGTCATCACTACAGTCAATTTTAGGACATTTATTCTTCCATATATTCATTATTGTTAGCTCCTGATTACCCACTAACTTCACTGCCCATGTCCCTAGGAAACTATTAATCAACCTGCTGTCTCTACAGATTGGCTTATCCTGGATTTCACATACAGAATAACATGCAAAGTCCAAACAAAAAACAACTCAACAACAGAATAAACCAGAAAAAAAATCTCAATAAAAAACATAAAATATTCAAAACTGGAGCAATTATACATTAGACAATCAGTTCTAGTGCTTCCTCTCCCCTCCCACAAATATTTCTTGCTCCCCTAAACCCCTCACCCTCCCTATATTCCACCCCCCGCCAACTTCCCTAGGTATCTACTCCTGTGCTTCACAAACTGGAAAACTAAAAAAGAAAGAGAAAAATTAGGAAAAACAATAAAGTGTAAGGATAAAGCCATAATACGAAGATAAAAATGCAAATAATAAATAAGAAAGAAAAGACCACCATCAGCATTTATAAGGTCAGGGAAGAAGTGTTTGTCATGGAACAAGCAAGAAATACTTGCACTTAGAAAAGTTCCAGGTTGGGTCAAGAGGGAGGTCAACTGATCAGGTATCAAGTTCAATCCAGTATAATCATGATTACAGTGATCGCTTTCCGATAGAAATGCCGTTCAAGACACTTGCCTGTGGCTAGAAGGGAATCTTTCAATGACTTAATTTGACTAGATCATCTGCAGATCTGTTTTGGCTCTCTCTATCCTCCATAGTCTTCTATCAATTGGGTGTTTGAAATTTAGCCTCTGATACTTTACCCTTTGTCAGATTTGACTTATGTAAGTGTTGTCTGTGGATCACATAAGCTGGTATGCTTCTTCTTTGTGGGCTCAATTGACTTTGCTTAGATGGATGATTGTGTCAACACAAGCCTCTAAGATTTGGGCTAGAGTTAAGTGGGATATGCACGTCTGCTTGACCCTGGGATATGCATAACTCAGGTTTACTTTGGTGGTATTATGACAAAATTAAAATCCCATAAGACAAACTACTCTAACACAGCAACAAATAAATAGAAGAAAACAAACAAACAAGCAAAAACAAACAACCTAAAGATGGGAAAGCAAAACCCCATAGAAATAGAAAAGTCAATCAGCCTCCTGGGGTATAAGGCAATTTCACTGGTAACATCATCAGTGTTTCCAATGACAAAGCACTCCAGACATAGTATGTATGAGGAGTCTGTGCAAGTAGAGTTCCACTGGGAGCCACAATGCATGAGTTGTTACTCCACACACTTTGATCTCCCATTTGAGTGAGCTCTGTTTACCCTAAGCATGGGGGTTGGTGACCAGGGGAAACTTCTTGGATCAATTCTTCCAAGGTCAGATCCCTGACCTACAGATCCAAACCGGTCATGTCACTGTGAAGGAAGCATTGACGTACTAAATATATGGTGATTCTTGGTCCCTTTCTATTGGAATCCCACCAACCTCGTGGTTCTCCCCAAGGTCCAATGACAACCAGTTCATAAGTCCAGGGGAACCACACTGTGCTTTCTTTCCCATCAAAGTACCTCAGTACTCAGTATTCAAGGGTGCAGGTACCTTTGGGGCATGGCTCAGTTCATTCTGCCAGGCCTAGTGTTAAGTCGTTCTGATGTAGTCCCTGAGAATCTCATTTTTCTTTAAGGCTGAACAATATCACTGTATGCCACCTTTGTAAAATTCATTCATCTGTTGCTGGCCACCTGGATTCTCTCCACCGATGGTTTACTTTGAATAGTGCCACTGAGAACTTCGGTGTAGATGTATCTGTCTGAATTTGTGTTGTAAATCTCTTGGGTATATACCTGAAAGTGGAATTACAGCTTTTACAATACCAGAAGTCACTTTCTGGATAACATCATCAACACTGGTATTTTCTAGTAATAATTATCCCAGTAGGTTTGATTTAAAAACCAATAGCATTGAAGGAAGAATTCCAAGCTTTACCAAAAGAAGTGGCAAAAACAAGCTACAGGAATTGACAGAATGCCATTTGAAATGTTTCAACCAGCTAATGCAATAATCAAGGAACCCACTCTTCTGTGCCAAGAAATAAGGAACACCAGGCTGACTAGAAGCAAAGCTTTTATTAGTACACCTTTAAGAAAAGGTTATTCAACAGAATGTGGGCATTATCAAACAATGTAATTAATATTTCATATAAATATGAGATAGTTACATAATTCTGTGTTAACTTGAAGACATAAACGTGTAGGGATGGCATCTAGCCTGTCAATCAGGAACCCTCATGGTGCTTCCTTGTGGGTATGTCTGTCCCTTAAGAGAGTCCTGGAAACTTCTCTTCTCTCTCTCTGCCTTCGTCTTCCTGTTGATGAGCCACACTGAGACCTGCAAGAGCCGTATGATGTTTCCACTGCCATTGGCTTCACAAGACTTTGCACCTACCAGCTGGTGATGTTCCTGCTTTCTGCATCATTGCATGTGGCTTTGTGAGTCTGTGGAGGAACTTATGGACTAGTATCAGATTTATGGACTTGAGTTGCTTTGAGCTTGGATGTTTTCTCAGTGTGTAATTAGTTTTCTTGATATACAACTCTTTCTTACACATATATGAGAGTCACTGGATTTGTTTTTCTAGTGTACCCAGCCTAACACATTATGGTACCAGGAGTGAGGTACTGCAGAAACAAATCATGAAGATGGAGAGTGGATGCTTGCTTGATGTCTGTCTTAGGGTCCATTTCCTTTGGCTAGTCAGTGGTTAGATTAGGCCACGCTGTTTACTCGATTGTTTTCTGGAACAGACATGGCAAGTGAAGGTTTGGGTTAGTAGAAATTGTTTTTGCTTACATCTGTCAGAAATGGTGAAAATGATAAATGTAATTTTGAACTCAGTGGCACCTTTAATTTCTTCGCTGACACCATGCTGCATAGTCAAATGTCTAACAGAAAGCCTTGCTCTAGCTTGATGCAGCCAGAGGCATAAGGCCATATTACATATGAATCTGATAGATTAGATAAGAAATGATTGAATTTGACTGATTTAAGAATTGAATTTAAGATTTGGCTGTACTAGGATAATATTGATTTCTTCTAACTATTTTTCTTGATATAATTTTTTGTAGAAATGACTATTAGGAAATATGAAAATAAAGTTTGTAATCCCACTGCCTTCAGTCATTAAATTGGATATTTAAAATGAATATAGGGCATGCCTGCAAAGGAGGCCCTGACAATATAACCACCCACCCAGTGCCTTGAGTGCTCAGGACATTTGAAATTCAAAATATTTACTAAGAGAACAGTTGACAGACTGAAGGACAAAGAAGAAGCTCTTTTGGTCTTTTAACATTTTGAACTAGGGTTTTGCACCTAAGGCTGTAAAAATTGGGAATATTGAAGAAACTCTCCTCTCTAGGACTGAATATTAAGGAAGTCTGTGGGCAGCCTGTCACTCACGAGGTGACCACTTGGATCCACTTATTCAGTGGAAATGGGAGAAACGCAGCAATGAAGAGATGGATTGAGTCTGGCCACTGACACGCATGGACCTGTTTCAGAGGGACTACAAGAGAAGACGAGGAGTTTGGCTGGCCTGAAGTTTACAGAGTTGTGCAGAACATGCACCTATGGTATGAATTAGATCAAGGAGGCTAGGGCTGTTGAGAATTTGTGGAGGGGATCTGATTGAAAGGTGAGGCAGCCAATTGGCATCCTATTGAGGCTGAGAGATGGCCCACATTGAGCTGACCAGAACCCGACCAAATAAAGATAAGATATTTGAGCCTGTGAATTGGTGCATATTGTTGCTGACTTTATGGACAGCTTGTCATAATTTGACTTTGCTTATGGATTTGTACTCATGAGGTTCCAACTGAAATGAAGATTCTTCACTTCAAGGAACATGCTTGTATCTCAGAGCACTGGGTTGATGCAAACGGGCAATATAGAAATTGGATACCTCAAGTTGGGGAGATAAAGGGATGAAATATCTGATTGCAGACTTTCATGGGTGGGGGAATATATTGATAGGATTATAGGATTGTGGTGTAGATGTACACATAACTGCACTTGTTAGGTATAGAATATTTTTTGGTTCACATATAGAATATTATGTTTAAATAAAAATGGTACATTTTGAGTTGTACGCATTTTCGTTTTATCCTGTTAGGCACAAATATAATGTTGCTATAATCTTTGTTTTAAAATTTTGTATGGCTAAGGAGTTGTGTAAAAGCATAAAGTTGAAGAGGGGTGGTCGGTGGTAGTTACATAATTAGATGTCAATTTGAAAGTAGGGGTGGACTCTAGCCTGTCAATCGGGTCACAGCCTGATGGTGCCTCATGGGTATAAGCAGGGTCTTGGGAACCTGCCCCAACCTCTTCTTTCACCTTCCTATTGATGAGCCACATTGAGTCCCTTGAGAACCCTTTGATGCTGCCACCACCATTGGATCCACAAGACTCATATTTTACATCATTGCATGTGGCTTCGTCAGTCTGTAGAGAGACTTATGAACTAGCATTGGACTTATGGACTTGAGTTGTAATGGGCTGGGATGTTTTCTTGATGTATAATTAGTTCTGGATTTGTTTCTCTAGTCCACCTGATCGAACACAACTATTGTCAGAAATTCAAGCGGATTCCGAAGGGCACATAGAACAAAGGATATAATTCCTGACAGCTATTGGATAATGACTGGGAGCAAAAAATACCAGAGAAAAAGTTTTCTTGTATTTTAGAGACTCAGCAAAAGCTTGTGACTGTGTGGATTATACTATGGTTAGCATTGGAAAGAACGGTAATTCCAGACCATTTTATTGTGCTCATGCAGTCCTTCGAACAAAACAAGAGGATAGTACTTTGCTTAAAATCAGTAAAAGTAAGTATTCAATCTGTATCCTGAAAAAATAATCCAAGAAACTTGATTACATAAAGAAGGTTTTGTCATCATTTTTGGAAGAAATCACATTAGCAACTTGCAATATGCAAATAAGACAACTTTACTAGTTGAAAATGAGAACTTGAAATATTGCTGATGAGAACCAAGGACTACAACCTTCAATGTGGATTGCACTATAATGTAAGAAAACCCAAATCCTCACATCTAGACCAATAAACTGAGAAAATATTGATAAAGAGATAATATTGAAGTTATCCAGCGTTTCATTTTGCTTGGATCCACAGTAAACACTCATAGAAGCAGCAGTTGAGAATTTGAAAGACTTATTGCATTAGACTAATCTGCTGCAACAAAAATGTCTTTGAAGTGTTAAAAAACAAAGATTTAACGTTAATGTCTAAAGTGTGCCTGACCCAAACCATGACATTTTAAACTGCCTTATACGCATGCAAAACATCAACTATGAATAAGGTGGATATGATACGTTTGAATAAGGTGAATATGATACGTTTGTTGGGAAGAACATTGACTATACCATTGAATGCCAATCTTCTTTGAATTACAGGCAGAATGCTTCTCAAAAATGAGGATGAAAAGATTTCCCAAGTACTTCAGACAAGTTATGAGGAAAGACAATTTTCTGGACAAGAACATCATATTTAGTAGAATAGAGGGTCAGCAAAAAAAGAGGAAGACTCTCAACATGATGGCTTGACACAGTGGTTGGAACAATGGGTTCAAACATAACAATTGAGAAGATAGGTCAGGACCAAGTAGTGTTTCATTCTGTTGTACAGAAGTAACCTATGGGTTAGAACCAACTGGACGTTGTATTTTTCATCGTTGCAACATCTCACTCTGACAGGCTCATCTCCCCAAGACCCTTCTGTAAGGGAGTGTACAGTGACTTACAAATGGGCTTTGGGTCTCCACTCTGCACTCCCCCCTCATTCACTATGGTAAGATGTTTTTTGTTCTGATGATGCCGGATACCTGATCCCTTTGACACTTCGTGATCGCACAGGCTGGTGTGCTTCTTCCATGTGGGCTTTATTGCTTCTGAGCTAGTTGGCCGCTTGTTTACCTTCAAGCCTTTAAGACCCCAAACGCTATCTCTTTTGATAGCTGGGCACCATGGTCTTTCTTCCCCACATTTTCTTATGCACCCATTTGTCTTCAGCAATCATATCAAGGAGGTGAGCACACAATGATTTTTTGATTTTTGATGCCTGATAACTGATCCCTTCGACACCCCGTGATCACACAGGCTGGTGTGCTTCTTCCATGTGGGGTTTTGTTGCTTCTGAGCTAGATCGCTGCTTGTTTACCTTCAAGCCTTTAAGACCCCAGACAAGATCTCTTTTGATAGCCGACAGCATCAGCTTTCTTCACCACATTTGCTATACTGAAATATACAACTTTCCTCTAGTTCGTAAATCCTTCCTACCCCCCACCCCCACCACCACCACTATCATGATCCCAATTCTACATTGCAAGTCTGGTTTGAGACCAGAGGATGTACGCTGGTACAGATAGGAACTGGGAACACAGGGAATCGAGGATGGATGATCTCTTCAGGACCAGTGGTGTAAGTGGTGATACTGGGAGGGTAGAAGGAGAGTGGGTTGGAAAGGGTGAACCGATTACAAAAATCTACATGTGACCTTCTCCCTGAGTGACAGACAACAGAAAAGTGGGTGAAGGGAGATGTCGGACAGGGCAATATATAACAAAATAATAATTTATAAATTATCAATGCTTCATGAGGGAGGGGGGAACGGGGAGGGAGGGGAAATGATGAGGACCTGATGCCAGGGGCTTAAGTAGAGAGCAAATGTTTTGAGAATGATGAGGGCAATGAATATACAAATGTGCATTATGCAATTGATGTGTGGATGGACTGTGATAAGAGTTGTATGAGACCCTAATAAAATGATTTAAACAAACAAAAAAAGAACCAACTGGAAGGCAGCTAACAACAATAAGTGGATATGAGTTAGTATCTGACTATAGTTTTAATATGTGTTATCCCAATGACTAATGACCCTGAGTATGTCTTCATGTACTTTTTGGCCATTTGTACACATCTATGAAGAAATATGTATTGAATTTTTTGCTCCTATTTTAATTTATTTCTTTACCTTTTGGTTTACAAGTTGTAAAAGTTCTCTGTATTTGTATATTGTGGCTATTAAAGCTACATCATAGGGTTACCTAGTATTTTCTATGGAGTATCTCTTCACTTTATTGTTAAAAACTTATGGTGAACAAAATAATTTCCTTAGGAAGTCCCATTTATCTATTTTTTTCCGTTCTCTATTGTTTTTGGTGTCTATCTAATAATGAATTATCAAAACAAATTCTGGATGTTTTACCCTAAATTTTCCTCAAAGAATGTTATGATTTTATTTTTTATCGTCAATCCACTTTTTTATTTTTTGTATGGTAAGAGATATTGGCTCAACTTCATTCTTTTGTACCTAAAAATTCTAGTCATTGTCGCAATACGTATTGAAGAAAAGATTATTTTTCTATTGAACAGACTGTGCATTCTTACTAAAAATATTCACCATACATTTGATGTATGGAATTATTTCTAAAATCTAAAATCTATTATTCTTTTGGTCAAACTATCTATCCTTATATAAGCATTGTGCTATTTTTACTACCACGGCTTTATAATGTTAGGATTCCTGGCTGGCATGAATGGTAAACTGCTCCATTATTAATTGACATATTCGTGGTTTAAGCCCATCCAGAGTTGTTGAGAAGACACACATAGTTTCTGCTTCTGAAAGCCAACACCTATGACAATCCTGTGGAGTGCAGTTCTACTCTGTCAAGCATGACCATGCCACCATAGATTAGAATCTACTTGATGGCAATTAAGAACAACACCTGTATAAGAATACATGATGAAATTAGTCAAAGTGAGCCGACTTTGCTGTTATTTTTCAAAATTGCTTTGGTTATTCAGGGCCTTTTGAATTTTAGCTCCAGATTTTCCACATATGCAAAAAAGGCTCCTGATATTTTGATAGGGCTTGTGCTGACTGTGTGGATCACTTTGGTAGAATTTACATCTTAAAATTTACGTAGTATTTGCATATTACACCTCTCCATTCATAAAAAATAAGTATTATTAATTTCTTTTTTTAAATCTTTTTATTGGGGCTCATAAGGCTCTTATCACAATCTGTACATACATCAATTGAGCAAAGCACCCTTATACATTCCTTGCACTCGCCACTCTCATAATTCACCTTCCACTTGGGTTCCTGGAATCAACTCGGTTTCCCTTTTTTCCCCCATCCCCCTCCCTCCCCGATCCCACCCCTGGTCCCTTGATAGTTTATAAATAATTATTATATCTTATCTTACACTCCCCGGCTTCTCCCCTCACCCGCCTCCCCATTGCCCATCTCCCAGAGAGGAGGTTACACGTAGATCTCCGAGATCGGTTCTCCCTTTCTACATGCCCTTCCCTCCTGGTGTCGCCACTCCCACTGCTGGTGTTGAGGGGTTCGTCTGTCCTAGATTCCCTGTGCCTCCAGATCCCCACTGCACCACTGTACATCCTCTGGTATAACCAGGTCCGCAAGGCAAGGTAGAATTGGGGTCATGATGATTGGGAGGGGAGGAAGCATTCAGGAACTAGAGGAAGGTTTTGAGTTTCATTGTTGCTACACTGAACCCTGAGTGGCCCATCTCTTCCTCACTACCCCTCTGGAAGGGGTGTCCAGCTGTCTACAGGTGGGCATTGGGTCCCCATCATGCACTCCCCCTCTTTCACGGTGATGTGATTCTCACCACCACCCCACCTTTGTTGTTGGAGACCTGGTCTCCTCTGCCCTACACGATCGCCTATGTTGGTGTGCTGCTTCCGTGTGGGCTCGGTTGCTTCTGGGCTAGATGGCCGCTTGTTTGCTTTAAAGCCTTTTAGTCCCCAGACGTTATATCTCTCAGTAGCCGGGCACCATCAGCCTTCTTCACCACACTTGCTTGTGCACACTTTCGTCTTCAGCAATTATGTGAGGAAGGTGATCACACAATCATTGTTTTTGTTCCTTTGTATCTGCTACATGGTCCATTCAACACCTTGTATTCGCTTAGGCCGTGTGCTTCTCTGTGGGCTTTGTTGCTTCTGAGCTAGATGGCCGCTTATTTGCCTTCAAGCCTTTAAGACCCCAGATGCTATTACAGTATTCAATGGGCAAGTCTTTCACCTCCTTGGTTAAATTTATTCATAGGTATCTTATTGCTTTAGGCAATATTTTAAATTAGATTGCTTAATTGATTACATGATCAGATTATTCATTTCTAGTAAATGGAAACAGAACTGATATTTGCATGTTGTTACTTTTACTTTGTTGAAGTAATTAATTAGTTCCATTGGAGTTCTTGTGGAATCTTTTATATTTTATTCATATAGGATAATATATACAAAGAGAGATATGATCACTGTCTGATCCTTTATATATACCCATAGAAGCAAATTTCTCTGGCTAGAACTTCCAGTACAATTCTGAATAGCAATTGGGATGGCTGCCATTTTGATTTTTTTCTTGATCTTAAGGGGAAACCTTAATTTTTTTACCATTGAATGTGATTTTACCTGTGGGTTTTACATAAGTCATTTATTGTCTTAGTACACTTTCCTTCATTTTTATATTTCTCTTTTTCCTGGTTTCTCTTTATTCTTATTTTTTTATCATGATTGAATGCCGGATTTAGTCAAATGTTATTTCTACATCAGTGGACATGAACATGCAGTTCTTTTTCTTTCTTTTTTTTCTATTAATGTGGTATATTATATTTATTTATTTCCACTGAATCACCTTGGTAATCCTGAGTTAAATCTCATTTGGTGTGTAATCCTTTTAATGTTCTTTTAGGATTGTTTTGCGAGCATTTTGTTGAGGATATTTTGGCATCAATATTCATGAGATATATGTTTGTAGTTTTCTGATTCTTGTTCTGGCTTTGATAACAAGGTAATGCTGGAATCATAGATTGAGTTAGACAGTGCTTCCTCCTGTGCATATTGTTAAATGTTTTACTATGAATCAGGTGGCAGTTTACTTATCAAATCAAGTTTTTTTATTCTAGACTTTAACAACGTGTCCCCGCTCCCAGTAGCGTGCCTCTCTTTTAGGCTATTCTTTCCCTCTTCATCCAGTTGTCACCTGTCTACGCCTCTGTCCTATTAGTTCTTCTTTCCTCACTTCCTCTTTCACACCTGGTAACCATCGAAATCTCCTTCTTTTGGTATTATGACTTTAAACTTATTTTTTATTACAGTGATCTCATATCATCCTCATCCTTTTGTTTTTAACCAACTTTATCATATCCTAGAAATCTATTCTTGCCATGGGGTTTTCCACAAATGGCATTATTATTCTTTACCGATGCTTAATATTCCATTGTGTGCATGTACCAAAGTGTATTTATCCATTCTTCTACTGTTTGGTATTTAGTTTGTTTCCATGTTCTTGTTATTGTGAATAGTGTTGCTATGAATATGGGAGTGCACATATCTGCATATGTTAGTTTATTTATTTATCTCTCTATTTATTTATTTGTTGTATATAATATGGGGCATTACTGCTAGGTCATGTGGCATTTCTATTCCCGATTATTTGAGGAAGTGCCATACCAATTTCCACAGTAATTGTCCTGTTTTATAGACCCAGCAGCAGTATATGAAAATTGCAATTTCACAACATTCTCTCCAACTTTTCTGATTATGGGTTGTTTTTTTTTTAAAAAGAAAACTTTTCTCTTAGTACCAGTGTATCTTATTTTTGTTTTGATTTTCATCTCTCCAATGGTTAGTGATTGTGAGCATTTCTTCACAACTTTTTTGACAACCTGAATGTATTCTTTTGGGGAATTGTCTGATTGTTAGCTCTTAGTTTATGCTATGTATTAGGTTTCTCAGGTTTGTCCCTCTTTTCATTCATGATTGTTTTGATTATTTAATCCATCTTGTTTGTTTTTGTACATGGAGTGAGGTCTGGGTGCTGTTTCATTTTTATGTAAATGGAAACCTACTTTTGTGAGCAGCATTTGTTAAAGAGACCATGCATTCCCTAATTAACATATTTAATCCTTTTGTAAAAAATCAGTTTTCTATAGGTTGATGAATTTATTTCTAGGTTCTCTATTCTCTTCTATTGGTCTAATTATTTATGATTATTCCAAGGCCAAGCTGTTTTGACACTGGCTTTGTAGTAGGTTTGTTGTTAGGAAGTTAGATTCCTCCTATTTAAAAAAAATCATTTTATACCTCCACCTTTTTCTTCCTCCTTAGTTTTCCTGAGTCTCCTTCCTTTGCATTTAAAGTTAGTTATTAGATTGTCCATTGTTTTAGATCTTCTGATACCTGATACCTGTTGCCATCGACATCTTGTGATCACACAGGCTTAGTTGTGGGCTCTGCTGCTTTCTTCCTAGATGGCCTGTTGTTTGACGTCCAGCCTTTAAGACCCCAGCCTTTAGTAGCCAGGCATCATATGTTTACACTTATCAATGTTTTATAGTTTCTGCTGCATTGTATTTTCATTAGTCTCTATGCATTTTAATTGCCCTTTGGATTTATTCCTTGACTAGTAGTTGTTTAAAAATGTGTTCTTTCCTCCTATTTATGAAATATTTATTTTTTCTTGTTATTGATTTATAGTTCCATTTAATTATGGCTACAAAAGATACTCTATATGATTTCAATTTGCTTAAATTTTTTGAGAATTGTTTTGTGACCTAATATATGTTCTATCCTATATGGTGATCCATGCATGTGCCGAGAAAAAGCATATGAATTATTCATTTTGTAGTAGAGCATTTTTGATAGACAGATGATTGAGAGATTTATTGATGGTTTTGATGCTGTCACACCCATTTTGATCATAGGGATTCATAGGATAGAGAAAAAACTGCCCTAAAAGGGATCCCTGGTAGTGTTGTCAGGTAAATTTTGGATTGCTAAACATACAGGCAATACTCCAAACCCCATTAGCCACTCCATGGGAGAATGGAGGTCAGACAGCAAAATAGAGCAATATAATGAATTGTGTACTGATCTGGAGTTAGAAAACAAACAAGCATGAAAATACTCAGGATACTTTAATAACTGAAGAATAAAATCAAATCTCAAGTTGCAATGTTGAAGGATTCTCTGGGGAAAATATTGAGTGAGGCAGGGAGCACAAAGGAATAATTTTCAGCAACTGTATAGAATCATAAGGCCTCTTTAACTTAATTATCTTTCTAAGTTTTTTATATATGAGTTGGCACTATTTAATAATAGATGAATCTTTTGTAAATTCAGTTCTTTCAAACAATATGCTCAATTTCACATTATGCTTTTCTAAATCAAGTAGAAACAGAAAACTCAAAGTAATATTAAAATATAAATATGTAATTTAGGAAAACAAGCAACATTTGCATTTGGGAGTCAAGTCAAACTAATAGGTGATTTTGGAATAAAGCTCTGAAATGCTAAATACATCCCTAAGTGCCGTAATGAATGCCTTGCGCAAACTGGGTTGTTACAAAATCTAAGCAGGCTCCATGAGGTGTTTGACGTGTTCCCAATATTATTATCTTTCTTAGGGGGAGAAATATTAATTGCTTTTTTTTTTACAAACCCTTGTGTCGAGGGCTGACTTTCAATAGATCGCAGCAAGGGAGCTGCTCTGCTACGTAGGAAACCTCGACTCAGAAGCAGGTCGTCTAAGAATGGTTTAGCACCAGGCTCCCCACGAACATGACGGGCGAGGTTGCGGCTGCCTTTCCGGCCGCGCCCCGTTTCACAGGACCAGGGGCACTCCGCACCGGACCCCGGTCCCGACGCGCCGGCGGCGGGGGCATGCGCGCGGCCCGCCGGCCGGCGGGGATGGCGGGCGCAGGCTATCCGAGGCCAACCGAGGCTCAGCGGCACTGCGGTATCGTTCCTCCTGGACGGGATTCTGATTTAGAGGCATTCAGTCATAATCCCACAGATGGTAGCTTCGCCCCAGATTGCTTTTAATATGATTATAGTTTATTGTTTCATCAGACCTTTTGTTTTTTAAGTTTTACCACTAACACTTCTCCTGATAAAATCCTCTCCAGTGGTGAAAATATGTCTGCATATTTACAGTCTATTTAACATACCTCCCAGAATGAGATATGGATAATATAGGAACATAACTGTGGAAAGTATTTAGAAAGGTAAAATTTCCTGGTTGGCCTGAAATAATCAATGTGGATAAATCAATAGATGGTTAACGCTGAGTAGACAGCAGCACAGCCTTTGAGACCCCTTTGACCCTTGCAGAGACTTCAATTCCTTAGCCAGCTTAAATTTGGACAAAGAAAAGGTGGGCTCCCACAAAACCGAAATGCTTTCTCATGAGTTGTTAATTGTTTACATGCAGACTTAAGTTTCTTAATGACATTTCTTCTAATTTTACTAATGTATTCCTGGCCCTGCTGCGATGATAGCCTCAGGCGAAGTCTATCATAAAAACGCAGGTGTGCTTAGCAGGTATAATAAAAGTCTAATAAAAGTGCAGATGTGCATAGCAGGCTTGTCAGTTGATATGCTCATATCAGCTTAAAAGAACTCCACATTCCTATAAGTTAAGAAATGAATCACTTGGGCACTGATTCGCTCTCTGATTGCCCTCCCTTCATCATTTTCTCCCGAGGCACAGACTGACTGGGCTATTTTATAGGAGTTAGAAATGACTCATTACCCCACATTGCTTTGTCTCACAGATGGCATAGTTTTATCTTGTGCACAAAGAGACTGACAAGTGACATTTTTTTGCATTGATTTCATTGTATTAGGTGAGGGAGAGTTCTGGCTATGATGAATATATCATCTGAGCAGGGATTTACAGTTGGGAGTTTAGACTTTGGTAGGTTAGGTTAGGCAGGGATAGGAACAGGGGGATTTTTTTAAAAGACAGAGAAAAGGTGAATAGACATGTTGAGAGATCACTCCTAGTATAAAAAAGGTATTATATGTTATATATATATATATATATATATATATATATATATATATATATATATATATATATATATATATATATATATATATATATATATAGAGAGAGAGAGAGAGAGAGAGAGAGAGAGAGAACACAGTTGCCCCAGAAGTGGTTTTTTCAGTTTTTGCCACTCCATAGTAGTCCTTAATTTTTGCTGTAATTGTTGACACCAGACTTTTCTATTCCTGTATACAGTTACAGACTTCCTGGGGATTTCCTTACAAAAGACTTAGGATCACTTAGGGATTTCCTTACAAAAGACTTAGGGTCACTGACTCAAAAAAACCCGGAATTTTGCCCTGGCTGTTTTTGTAAGGAGCCACTGAGTGAGTCAGCTTTGACTCACAGGAACCTTATATCCAACCAAACAAAACATTGTCTAATCCTATGCTATCCTCACAAATGTTAAGCTTGAGCCCATTGTTACAGCCAATGTGTCA
Source organism: Tenrec ecaudatus (assembly GCF_050624435.1). Taxonomy (NCBI): domain Eukaryota; kingdom Metazoa; phylum Chordata; class Mammalia; order Afrosoricida; family Tenrecidae; genus Tenrec; species Tenrec ecaudatus. Next base: position 102,531,820 of record NC_134548.1, on the reverse strand, counting down.
ATCCATCTTTTTGAGGGTGTTCCTCTTTCCATTGCCCGTCCTCTTTACCAAACAGGATGTCCTTTTCCAGGGATGGTCACAAATGCATCAGTTCTTCAGTTATCTTTCTTATTCATCGTCCTTCTTTCACAGGCATATGGGGAGTTGAAAATACTATGTCTTGTGCCAGGCACATCTTAATCCTCAAAGTACGGTCCTTGGTTTTTAACACTTGGTTTTGTGCAGCAAATTTCTCCAACAAAGTACATCATTTGATTTCTTGACCGTTGTTTTCATGAGTGTTGATTGAGGCTCCAAATCCAGTCAAATGGATTTTGAGGGCCCAAATTCAGTAAAATGAAATCTTTGACCACTTCAATCTTTTTAGCATAATTTTGTCTATTGGATTTTTTGGGAGGATTTTTATTTTCCTTACATTGAGTTACAAACCATGTTGAAGACTGCAATATCTGGCTTTCATCAACAAAATCCCTCCTTTCAGCAAGCAAGGTTGTGCCATCTTCACATATCATATTGTTAAAGAGCCTTCCTTCAAGCTTGATGCACAAGCAGAATTTAGTGTTCTGGAATTCCCATTCTTCTCAATATTATCGTTAGCTTATTATGATCTACATAGCTGAATACTTTTGCATAGTCAATATAACGCAAATAATGTCTTCCTGGTATCTTTGCTTTCAGCCAAGATGCATCTGATGCTACCAATGTCCTTGCTCACGCTAAGTCCTTTTCTGAATACTGCTTGAATTTCTATCAAGTCGATCTTGATGGATTGCTACCGTTTTATTAGCACTTCATCTACATGTCATACAATTCAATAATTCAACTATGTTAAGAAGAGTTTTACAATTATCATCAGATTCAATTCCAGAAATTTTCTTCTACCTTGTACTCAGCTATTCATGTAATTCCTTTTTTTCTAATTGTGGCAAAATATACAGAACTCAACATGCTCCAGCTCCACAACTTCTACATGTATAATTCAATGCCATTGATTATAAAACATTATTGATGCACTTTTAAAAATTATTCCACCACCATTAACATAAGCTCAATGCCCCCTAAGCAACAATTCTTTCTACTTCACCATGGTCATGTTTGGTTTCTTTCCTTTTTTTTTTCTTTAGAAATTTTCTTGATATAGTATTCACACATCATACACTTTCATGGTTAGATTGCTTTTTTAAAGTGTTTTATATGCATCACCACACCGAGTTCTAGTGTTTGGCACCCTCTTCTGCATTCATTATTTGCTCCCCAAATCCTCTCATCCTCCCCAACCCCCTCCACATTACCAATAAACCATTGCATCCATTAGTGTCTCTATTCATTCACTCCTTCTGTGCTTCACAAACTTGGAAAACCAAACAGAAATAATAAAAAACAAAAGCAAAATGGCAATAAGGAAAAATAATATAAAGATAAAAATACAAATAAAGAGTAACAAAGAAAAGACCACGATCAATATTTAAAAGATCAGAGAAGAAATTTCTTTCATGGAATAAGTGAGACATATTTGAGCTTAGAGCAAATTTGGGTTGGTCAACTGATTAAGCATCATAATATATCATTGTCTGATCCACCAAAATCAAGCCAAATATGTCTGATAGTAAAGCTGGCTGAGTCCTTTGCCTGTGGCTAGAGGAGATCTGCCAGAGGCATAATCTGACTGGGTCGTGTGCAGATGGATTCTGGGCTCCCACTACCTCCCATAGCCTTCTACCAACTGGGTATTCACAATTTAAGCTCTGATACTTTTCTGTTCATCATATTTGAATTTTGTTATTGTCATCTATGGAACATGCAGGCTTCTTTTTTTGGACTTAGTTGATGTCTCACTAAAATAGCTGCCTGTTTGAATACAAGCCTTTAAGAACTCAGGCATTATTACTATTGATAGCCGGGCACCATCTTCTTTCTTCACCACATTTTGCTATAGCACCTTTCTCTTCAGTGATCATGTTATGAAAGTGAGTATTAAGCAGGGCCATGTTATAAGGATTAACTGTTCTTGGATTGGATCTAGAGTTTAGTGGGAGGCCAGAATCAATCTGTGTCCATGGGTTATAAATGGCTCTGGCTTACTTTGGTGTCCATATTATGACAAAAACAAAATCCCACACGAGCAAAACAACAACAACACAAAAAAAACCCCACACAAAAGACATACAAACAAAAAACCAAACAAACAAAAATTAAAAAGAGCTACAATCTTCTCCTGTGGTATAAGGCGATTGCATTGATAACATCAATATTTTTCTAATGTCACAGAATTTAAGATCCTGTTGATATGAGGAGTTTATGTGAGCATAGTCCAACTGCAAGCTGCAACCCATGAGATTTGCTTTGTACAGACTGATTTCTTAATCAATTAAGCTCTGTGTACACTGAGCATGGAGATTAGTGCTAGGGGATAATTTCCTATATCAATTCTTATAAGTGAATATCCTTGCCTAACAGATTAAAAACTGTCATATTAACGCAAGGGGTCAGCTTATTCAATTGGGCTTCTATATTGTTTCCTTTTGGTATGGTCTCTGGAGGATGCTATGTTGCCTGTAAGGCCAGCATCTAAGGCCATCATAGTGTTTATTACATGGCATGGTTCAAGGAGGTTTGGGAAGAAACATTGCTAAAAGCGTTTTTTAATTGTCTTCAGCAAAATTTTTATTGTATGTGGTATTTTAAAATTTCCATGGTTTCTTCTGTTTGTTGCATCATATTTCCCTGAAATACACAAACATGCATCTTTTTCAGTTGTTTGGCAGGTAGCTGTCTTCCAAATTTCTTAGCATAGATGAGTGAGTGCTTTCAGTGCTGCATATGTTTGTTGAAATGTTTCTATTGGTATTCCATCAGTTCCCAGTGAGTTATTTTAGGTAAGGCCTTCAAAATAGCTTGGACTTCTTCCTTCAATGGCACCCATTTTTGATCCTACGAGGGGGTAGCCTCCTAAAAATCAGAAAACCTGCACTTGGTGGAGATTTCATACTAACATAGTAACACTCTGAGTTAGGGCATCCAGTGGTGTCGCCTGAGAAGGTTCTCTCTGGTCAAGGGGAATTTTTTCAGGAAAAATACTGCAGAAACTATTGTGTTTATGAACACTGCTTATAAGGACAGTGCTATTGGAAAAACTCAAGTGTATGCACGGTTTTCTTGTTTCAAAAAAGGTGAAATGTCGATTGATGACAAACCTCATTCTGGATGTCCATCAAAATCCCAAATGTACAAAAATATTGACGAAATTCATGCACTTGTGTTCAAAAATGAATAACGGACCATGAAGAGATGGGGAACTTATGTGGACTCTCTTGGAGTTTGGAGTTTGGTTAAGCAAATTTTAATTGAAGATTTGGGAATTAGAAGGAAAAAGAGCATCAAGTGGAAACATGCCTTGCTTTGAAAGAAAAGTTCTTAAGTGACTCAGATTCATGTGCCCCTTGCTCAAGGTCATTACTGGTGACAAGTCACAATGCTATTCTTATGAACCTAAAAGCAAACATGGACCGAGGTCAGGCGTAACAGGGGCATGGGGCAAGAGAGGCATGCTGTTTTTTGCCCCAAACTGGCACATGGAGATGGCTGCATGAGCTAGTGCGTTGCCATGATGACAAAACCAGTGGCTCGTATGCCACAATTCAGGCCTTTTTGGTAGCACACTGATAGGAGATCTTTATTTATTTATTGCACATTTCATTAAAATGGTTTAATATGTTTTTTGAAATTTTCCACAGTTGGCTCTTGGCCTTGCTTTGACTGATGATATTGAACAAATTTACTCAATTCATTGCTGTGTATTCCATCTAGTCAGGTGCATATTTTCTTTGTATTTTGTTTTTAAAAGGGTATTTATAGTGGAGTCCTTGTTATTGCAATATTCTATCATGTGATCTACAGCTTCATTTCCATCACCAAGAACATATTTTCAAACTAATTACCATGGGAAGGAATTAATAGTATTCATAATTAGATCTCTAGTTTCACCTTCCCAGGATTATAGGAGGGCCTTGAGGGTTTTTGTAATCCAGAATTTGATAAAAATCCCACTGTTATTTTGTCCTCAAAAGTCCTGCAGTTATCCTTACTTGCTATGCCTTTGTTTCCAGGTAGGAATGATGATATAACTTCTTTTGTCTGGCTTCAGTACTGAGTTTAGCACTGGGGCTGTGAAGGGTACTAGTAATGCCTTCCACAAACAAACAAATAAACAGACAACTGAAGTTCCATCATGTTGCCATGTGATATGATGAAATGCCAACAAAAACGTCACCTTTCCATTTTGCGTTTCAGTCACAACGTTTTCACCACTAACGTCTTCAAGAACTTCTGACTGCTCCTTATTCCTAGAGGATTTTGAATAGCCTCTTGTTGAGCCTTTAGAGAAACAATTGTCAACTGTGTCTTGGGGCCAGGAAATACTAAACTAAGTCTGTTTTATTTAAAATAATTCGAATTGCGAGTCCGGGAAGATGGCCGACAGGGACACCCGCATACACTGAGAGCTCCTCCAAACAAAGCGGGCTTGGCGAACAGGTAGCTGAATAGTAGGAGTCTGGTGAGTGAAATATCCCCCTGGGATAGCACCCCAGTCCCACCCCACGTATTTGTCCTGAGCAGGGGTCTAGGTGAAAGAGGACCGGACTCCTGGGACATCTCTGGTCACTAAGCTGCCGTGAGCTCACTGGCGACCGGCCTAGGCTCCATCCCCAAACTGGACCCCAGCCCAGAGTCGCTTGCCTGCCCTGCCTAGACAGGCGCAGCAGGTCACGCTCCCCTACACCAGCGGCCCACTCGCGGACCCCCACTGGGAGAGAAGCTTTCCTCTCCCGCGGTTCCCCTCTCCCCGCAGGGCAGCGATCTGCCCTCGGGCCCACGTCCCTCCCTCCATTCATCCAAGCTCTGGGGAGCGGACCTGCGGGTTGTCTGGCGACAGCCACGGGGGAACATCCACCCGCACCGCTGCCGCGGACCTCTCCACCTGCCCTCCATGCGCTGGCCTCCCACCCCCGCCGGCCCCTGCCCGCCCCTGGCAGCCTAGCGCCAGCTCCACTCCCAGCCGGGACCCTGCACTGAGCACTTCCCGCTGACGGGAGCCATAGCCCAACCCGCGCCTGTCCCGGACCCTGAGCTTCCGCCGCGGAGCGCCGCAGCCCGCGCTGCTGACTCTGACCGCCAAGGGCCCCTCCCTGCGCAAGGCACAAGAGTAGGTGCCCTCCCCAGGGTGCTGCGGGGACCCCAGTGGCCGCGACTCTGAGCCTGAGCAGAGGACGGACGCCATTGCCCCCTGTGGTTTCGCGCCAAGCCACTACTGTCCGCGGGGTTCTGAGCTCTGAGCGGGGTGGAGAGAGAACACCATTGTTCCCTGCAGTGTCGCGCAGCTGTCTGCGCAGCTGTCCGAGGGGCCCTCCCGCGCCCGCTCACAGCCCGGGCAGATCAAACATTCCACCTGCAGCGGAGCCTGGGACTCGGCTTTGCAGTCACTGAGGAGCCGTCGGTGAACTCTAGCCAGCTCTCACCACCTGGTGGCCCTGTGAGGTCCCCAGTGCCAGCCCTAAGCCTGCCGCAGCCCGCCCCAGCCACCCCAGGAGACGGCATGGTGGCCTGAGCCTCCACACAGTACCCTTAGCTGCCCTAGCACATCCCAGCTAGAGCACGAGGACCTCCAGTGGGGAGCGGCTGGACCTGGGAGGGCTTGCTGAGCTGAAGAGCATTCCCAACAACACATAGATCAGCACCACATCTTGGGACAATACGAACTCAGCCACTTCTGCGCTCTATTAGGCATCACCAGCGCTAAGAGGGAAAGGGGGAAATTTTCAGACATTCAGATCTACACATCCTCCATCTAGCATAGGTTTTTTTCTGGGTTTTTTTTTTGCGTGTTTTTTTTGTTGGTTTTTTTTTTTCTTTCTTTTTGTTTTTTTGCCTTTTGGGTGTTTTTTGTTTGTTTTGTTTTTTATTCCTTCTTCCCTTTCTTTTACTTTCTGTGCTGTATTCTCTCTCCTTCCTTCCTACATTTTCATTAATGCTTTTACTTCTCTTCTGTCCCTTTTCTATAGATTCTCCTTCTCTCTCTTTTCTTTCTTCTCCTTCCACCTCTACTAGTATCACAGCTTGTCCCTCTTCTATTATAGATTCTCTTCCCTCTCCCCCAATTTTTCTTCCTCTGCCAAATATTATGTTAAAAACTATTTTTATATCATTAACCTTTTAAATCCTTTTTATTACTAACCCCCCTCCTCATAAAGGGGGCTGCTAAGGGTACCTTGTCACACCTGGTCAAAGCAGCCTGAGGGCACTCACTGAGGCCCCAGCCCCCACTCCAGCTGCTGAAACATCTCGGCACTGCGGGCCACCAACCCGACAGGGAACTCGGTCTACACAGCAGTCTGACCCACCCTTACAGTAGGTCATAGGCAATCGCCTGAAAGAATCCTTAACAACAACATATATAAGGTTACTCCTGTCTCCCAGAAGCATGGGGCCTATGAAAGGATCAAGGAAAAATCAACAGACCACATCACTCGCAACAAAAAAATCAGAGAAAGGAGGCACTTTAACAGACCTAACGTCACTCATAGAAGAAACAGATATAGATCAGCCACAAAAGGAAATCTTCAGAACTCTGCTTGCAGTAATACAGGAGCTAAGAGAAGCAAACCAAAATAAGGATGCAACGATAGAGGGGATGAATGCACAATAGAGGGGATGAAGTCCACAATAGAGGGGATGAATACTATCCACCAAAAGGAACTGCAGAAACTAACAGAGGAGGTAGCAGAGGCTACACAAAAGGTCACAGAAGCTATATCTAGGCTTGAGGAGGCTGAGAACCGTATCAGTGAACTCGAGGACGCTCAAACCAAACGAAGCAAGCGAGAAAAACAATCAGATAGGAAAATTAAAGAAACAGAAGAGAGCCTGAGAGCAATGACAGATGCTATGAAGAGGAATAATATTCAAATAATCGGTCTACCAGAACACAACATAACACACAAATCGACCGCCAAGATAGGAAAGGAATTTCTGGAAGAAAATTTCCCCAACCTAACAAAGGAGAATCCGACTCTCATACAGGAAGCAGAGAGGACGCCGGCTAAGCTAAACACCAAGAAGAACACGCCAAGACATATAATTGTAAAATTATCCAACTTAGAGGAAAAAGAGAAAATTTTACGAGCATCAAGAGAAACGAAGACAGTCACATACAAAGGAGCGCAGGTAAGAATATGCTCAGACTTATCAGCAGAAACCATGAAGAGGAGGAGAGAATGGAGCAACATCTTCCAAAAACTGAAAGATCAAAATGCCTCCCCCAGAATCCTATACCCTGCCAAGTTATCCATTAAGATAGAGGGTAAGATAAGGGTCTTCCAGGACAAGGAAGAACTCAAAAAATATACTGCAAGTCACCCGACCCTGCAGAACATACTGGCTGACTCACTATGGCCAGAAGATCAAGCTCCAACTAGAACCACAAGGAGACCACCATATAGCCCATCTCCATCTAGAAGCCAACATGCCAGCAACACGTACCAGGACAACACGGTCTCAGATGGAAAAGAGGACAGGATAGAAACCCTCCACTCAAACACAGTACACTGATATGAAGGAAGATAGGCAAAGACCCAAAACACAAAACAGAATATGGCAACCATGAAGCCAGAGATAGTAATAATCACTCTGAATACAAATGGGCTCAATTCATACATAAAAAGAAAGAGGCTGGAGGATTGGATTAGAAAACATAACCCATCAATCTGCTGCCTGCAAGAGACACACCTTAAACGAGCAGACAAGCATATGCTGAGAATAAAGGGCTGGCAGAAAGTTTACCAAGCAAATGGTAACTCCAAGAAGGCAGGAGTGGCTATCTTAATCTCCGACAAAATGGATCTCAAGGTCCAAAACATAAAAAGAGACAAAGAGGGACATTACATAATGCTCAAAGGCTCAGTAAACCAGGAAGCACTTAGCATACTGAATATTTACGCACCTAATAATGGCGCAGCAAATTTCGTCAAACAAACTATTAAAAAAATGACAGAAGAAATCACGGAAACAACAATAATAGTGGGAGACTTCAACACTCCACTATCAGAGAAAGACAGGTCACAGGGAAAGAAGCTCAGCAAAGAGGCCAGAGAGCTAAACAATGTAATTAGGCAACAGGGCCTGATAGATATCTATAGAGCCTTTCATCCAAAAGCAAAAGGTTTCACATTCTTCTCCAATCCACACGGATCTTTCTCAAGAATAGATCACATGCTGGGACACAAGGCCAGCCTGAGTAAATTCAAACACATAGATATTATCCAGACGTCTTTTTCAGACCACCATGCCATAAAGCTGGAGATTAATAGGAGGGCACCCAGAAAAGCAAGGGCCACCAATTGGAGAATAAACAACGATCTCCTGCGACATGAATGGGTTAAGGTCCAGATCAGAGAGGATATCAGGAAGTTTCTAGAAACTAATGAGAACGAGCATACAACATATCAAAACTTATGGGACACTGCAAAGGCAGTTATCAGAGGTAGCTTGATATCACTGAATGCATATATGAAAAAAGTAGAAAGGCGTATGACAGATATGTTAACATAAAACCTCCAACAACTAGAACAGAGTCAACAGGACTACCCCTCCAATAGCAAGAGAAAAGAAATAATAAAAATCAGGGCGGAGTTAAACCAGTGGGAAGACAAAAGAACAATGCAAAGGATTAACGCAACTAGAAGCTGGTTTTATGAACGAATTAATAAAATTGACACTCCTCTGGCAAAGCTTACCAAAGATAGAAAGGAACAATCGTCAATAGCCAGGATGAGGGATGAATCGGGGGCAATAACAACAGACCCCAATGAGATAAAAAGGATAATCACAAAGTACTATGAAGGTTTGTATTCTAATGAATTCAGAAACCTGGAAGACATGGATAAATATTTAGAAAAACAATCTATCCCTAGATTATCTGAGACAAAGATCAAGAAACTCAACAAACCCATAGCGAAGGAAGAAATAGAGAGTGTCATCAAAAACCTACCAAGGAAAAAGGCCCCAGGGCCAGATGGCTACACAGCAGAATTTTACCAAACATTCAGGGAAGAGCTGACACCGATCCTCCACAAAGTATTCCATAACATAGAAAAGAACGGTAAGCTCCCAAACTCATTTTACGAAGCCAGCATTACTTTGATACCCAAACAGGGAAAAGACCCCACAGGTGTAGAGAATTATAGACCAATATCTCTAATGAACATAGATGCAAAAATCCTTAACAAAATATTGGCCAATAGAATACAAAGGAACATCAAACATATCATTCACCACGACCAACTAGGATTCATCCCAGCGATGCAGGGATGGTTTAACATCCGAAAATCCATCAATATCATACACCACATCGAGAAGAAAAAGGATAAAAACCATATGATAATATCCATAGATGCAGAAAAAGCATTTGACAACATCCAGCACCCATTCCTAATCAAAACACTCATGAAGATAGGATTGGAAGGTAAGTTCCTCAAGCTCATACAAGCTATCTATGAAAGACCAACAGCCAACATCATAGTCAATGGAGAAAAGACAAGAACAATCCCACTGAAAAAGGGTACAAGACAAGGATGGCCCCTGTCCCCTCTTCTATTCAATATCGTTTTGGAGGTTCTGGCTAACAACATAAGACAGCGGAAGGACATCAAAGGTATCCAGTTGGGAGAGGAGGAGGTGAAACTATCGTTATTTGCAGATGACATGATCCTATACATTGAAGACCCCCAAAACTCCACAGTTGGAATACTTACAGCAATAGAGGAATACGGAAGAGTAGCAGGATACAAGATCAATAAACAGAAGTCGGTAGGGTTTCTATACACATCGGACAGGGCCATGGAAGAGGCGATTAAGAGGGAAGTACCCTTCACAGTAGCCAAGAACAAACTGAAATACCTAGGAATATACTTAACAAAAAATACTAAAGACCTTTATAAGCAGAATTATAAAACCCTATTACAGGAAACCAAAAGTGACCTTCACAAATGGATGACCCTCCCCTGCTCATGGTTAGGTAGGCTGAACATAGTAAAGATGACAGTTCTTCCTAAAGCACTCTACAAGTTCAATGCTATACCAATCCAATTACCATCAACCTTCTTCAAAGAATTGGAAAAACTGACCACCAACTTCATATGGAGAGGGAAGAAACCCAGAATTAGCAGAGAACTCCTCAAGAAAAAGGACACAATTGGAGGACTCGCCCTACCTGATTTTAATGCCTACTACACAGCTACAGTGGTCAAAACAGCATGGTACTGGCACAATGATAGACACTCAGACCAGTGGAAAAGAATGGAAAGCCCAGGAGTAAAATCATCAGCATATAGACAACTGATCTTCGACAAGGGTCCCAAAAACGTCAAGTGGGAAGCAGATGCCCTCTTTAATAAGTGGTGCTGGAAACAATGGGTATCCACATGTAGAAAGTTGAAACAAGACGTCTACCTCACCCCATGCACAAGAATACACTCAAGGTGGATCACAGATCTAGAAGTCAAACCCCAAACCATCAGGACCATTAAGGAGGGAATCAGGACTAATCTCAGAGCACTGGCCCAGGGAGCACATAGGCTCACTGCAACAGGGAAGGGGACACACACAGGTGAACTGGAAATCGACAAATGGGATCTAATAAGAATAAAACACCTGTGCACCTCGAAAGACTTTGCCAAGAGGGTGACAAGGCAACCCACAGACTGGGAGAAGATTTTTAGTAATGACACATCAGACAAAGGGCTCATTACTAAAATCTACAACACCATCGTGACCTGCAAAAAGAGGAAAACATTTAACCCCCTAAGGAAGTGGGCAAAAGAAATGAGAAGAACTTTCACTAGAGAGATCAATATGGCCAATAAACATATGAGAAAGTACTCGAAGTCCCTTGCCATAAGAGAAATGCAAATCAAAACCACCATGAGATAACACCTAACACCCCTGAGGCTAGCCCAGATCAGTAAATCAGAGAGCAACAAGTGTTGGAGGGGCTGTGGTGAAGTAGGAACCCTCCTCCACTGCTGGTGGTCGTGCAGATTTGTACAGCCACTGTGGAAAGCAATCTGGTGATACCTAAAGAAAATGGAAATTGATCTACCTTACGACCCAGCCATCCCTCTACTGGGCATATACCTGGTTGAAGCAGCAAATAAACCACGACCAGTCATATGCGCTCCAATGTTTATTGTGGCACAATTCACAATAGCAAAGACTTGGAAACAGCCTAAGTTTCCATCGATAGACGAGTGGATTAGCAAACTTTGGCACATACACACAATGGAATATTATGCAGCACTGAAAAGCACCGATGAGCACATGAAACACGTTATTTCATGGGAAGAGCTGGAAGGAATTATGTTAAGCGAGGTAAGCCAGACCCAAAGGGACAGGTACAACATGAGTCCCCTGAGGTAAGTACAATCAGCATGACAGAAATAGAAGAATAAACATCCATCCCACAATAAACGGGAGGAAGCATAGATAGTTGGAGGGAGGACAGGCCACACCTAGGGAGGTACATGAGAGCCCAGCATAAAGAAGGAGTAGTGGGGTAGGGAGAACCGGGAGGGGGAGAATCCGAATGGATGGTATGGGGGGGGCAGGGTACTAACCCACCCGGGGGATAGTATCGGTTGTGTCCCCACAGATCTGGAACATGCTTAGGGACCCCAACACGACACACCAAACAAGGAGGGCAACGCAAAGTACAGAGGTCTACACAAAGAGGGTGGACGACAAGCCGGCCCAAACCAGAATTAGGCCGACCCCCACACTCGAAGGGAATACCACAGAAAACAAAAATAGATCGTCTGGAGTGGGAAAGGAACTGACCCACCACACCACATCCAGAAGGAAGCTGAAACAAACGAAGGAGAAAGGACGTAGTGGAGTATACCTGGGTCCACCAAGCCCAAAGTCGATAGACCAGCTGGAAGGGCCCGTCATACAGAGAGGACCATTCAGCTGACCACACTACGAGATACGACATCCTGCACCAACACATGGCCCTATACGGGACAGCACCTGAGACACAATGGGGGATGGGCGACTGAGCTGACCCCGCCACACTGAGGCAAACACTGGGGGCGTGCAATGGAGCAGTGGAGGAAGCAGAGCAAAGGGAGCCTGAGGGAGTATAAAGGACGGTCTTCCGGGCCAGGACGTGGCACCTCACAAGCTACACCTAGAGAACACTCCTAAAGGCCAACGAAAGGACCTTGAACTACTAGCAATTTTTCTTTTAATATTTGCTATCTTTTTGTTTAGTCTTTTTAAATTTGTTTTGTTTTTTACCTTGTAAATTTTGTATGTTAGTGGCTTTTCTGCTTATCAGCGTGTTGATGTTGCTTCTGTCAAAGCCATGTTCTTATGGGCCACTTGGGCGCAGTCAAAGTCATATCCATTTGTATGCACATATTACTATGTCAGCAGGTCCACCTAGACAAGATAGGCTGGACAAATAATGAGAGAAGAAAACAACAGGACCAACGGTCCTGGAGGGTCATGAGAGCGTGGGAGGTAGGGGAAGGGAGGAGGTGTCGCCCAACACAGGGACAAGGGAACAGCGAATGGTTCAAAACCAGAGGAGGGAGGGGAGGGGAGGACTGGAAGGGAGTGACCAAGAGCAAGGTAACTGAGAGGAACTACTGAATCCAGAATGAAGGCTAAATATGGTAGTGGGTCGGGAGGAAAGTGAAAGGAAATAGAGGAAAGGAGTAGGAGTAGGAGGCAAAGTGCATACAGAGAAGCCTAAAAATAGACATGTACATATGTAAATATATTTATGATTATGGGGGCAATAGATTTATATGCATATATTTATAGGTTCAGTAGTAGGGTAGCAGATGGACATTGGGCCTCCTCATGCATAACCCCCCAATACAATAGCACCTCACCCTGCTAAGCAGACATTGCAGGATACCCATCTTCCCGACATGATCACTGAAGACAGCCGTGTGTGTAAGCAAATGTGGTGAAGAAAGCTGATGGTGCCCGGCTATCAAAAAAAGATATAGCGTCTGGGGTCTTAAAGGCTTGAAGGCAAATAAGCGGCCATCTAGCTCAGAAGCAACAAAGCCCACAGAGAAGAAGCACACGGCCTAAGCGAATACAAGGTGTTGAATGGACCATGTAGCAGATACAAAGGAACAAAAACAATCATTGTTTGATCACCTTCCTCACATAATGGCTGAAGACGAAAGTGTGCATAAGCAAATGTGATGAAGAAGGCGGATGGTGCCCGGCTACTGAGAGATATAGCGTCTGGGGACTTAAAGGCTTGAAAGCAAACAAGCGGCCATCTAGCCCAGAAGCAACCGAGCCCACATGGAAGCAGCACACCGACATAAGTGACCATGAAGGACAGAGGAGATCAGGTCTCCAACATCAAAGGTGGGGTGGTGGTGAGAATCAAATCACCGTGAAAGAGGGGGAGTGCATGATGGGGACCCAATGCCCACCTGTAGACAGCTGGACACCCCTTCCAGAGGGGTAGTGAGGAGGAGATGGGCCACTCAGGGTTCAGTGTAGCAACAATGAAACTCAAAACCTTCCTCTAGTTCCTGAACGCTTCCTCCCCTCCCAATCATCATGACCCCAATCCTACCTTGCTTTGCAGACCTGGTTATACCAGAGGATGTACAGCGGTGCAGTGGGGATCTGGAGGCACAGGGAATCTAGGACAGACGAACCCCTCAACACCAGCGGTGGGAGTGGCGACACAAGGAGGGAAGGGCATGTAGAAAGGGAGAACCGATCTCAGAGATCTATGTGTAACCTCCTCTCTGGGAGATTGGCAAGGGGGAGGCGGGTGAGGGGAGACGCCGGGGAGTGTAAGATAAGATATAATAATTATTTATAAACTATCAAGGGACCAGGGGTGGGATCGGGGAGAGAGGGGTATGGGGGGGAAAAAAGGGAAACCGAGCTGATTCCAGGAACCCAATTGGAAGGTGAATTATGAGAGTGATGAGTGCAACGAATGTATAAGGGTGCTTTGCTCAATTGATGTAAGTACAGATTGTGATAAGAGCCTTATGAGCCTCAATAAAAAGATTTTTAAAAATGTAAAAAAAGAAAAGGAAAAAAAAAGAAAAGAAAATGATTAGGGCAAAGAATGTACAGATGTGCTTTATACAATTGATGTATGTATATGTATGGATTGTGATAAGAGTTGTATGAGCCCCTAATAAAACGTTTAAAAAATAAAATAAAATAATTCAAATTGATAGTACATTTTTTGATTAGCTAGAGAATGCCACTCTTATGATCCCAAAGTGAATATGTAGTCCATGTAATTGCAGTTTACTATTGCTTAATAAATCACGAGGCTAGAGAGACATACATTGTTTTATTCTAAAACTATTTTTGAGTAATTTTCCAAAATATGGCTCCATTGCATAACATCTGTCATTAAAAAAACAAAGTTGTTTTACATAAGTAAAATAAAACTCTTCTGACCTCTACAACATAGCCTTTGCCCGCTTTCCCCCAATTTCTCGCTTGTATAAACTCTATGATCAGCCAAACCTGAGTTCTCTGTTATTTAAATACTCTCTGTGTTTCACTTTCTGTACATCTTTGTTCTTGTTCTGACCAGAATGCCTTCATTTCTCTTTTAACCCATTACTCAAAGTTCAGCCCTGTTGCTCTTTCCTCCTAAATCTTTCATTTTATTACTTTATCCTTTAGGCCTCCAGAACATTTCCTTTGTACTGTTTTGATAATTCTCATTTTGCCTTATTTAGTTTTTAAAATTTTATTGATGTACAATTGATATATCTTACAACTCAATCGTTTAAATATATTAAAGATAATTGTGCTTTCATCAGGAAAATCAATTTTACATTTCTTCATTATTGTTTTCATTGTTATTAGCTTCCCATCCCCTCCACAACTTCCCCTGTCATAACCATAAGAATATATTAATCTAGTTGTGCCTATAGATTTAGCTATCTTGCATTTCATATAAAGAAAATAATTTTAAAAGAAAAAACAAAACTGACTAGGACTCAGAAAAATCTCAGTACAAATGAAAGTAGAATATAATAAAAACTGGAACAGGTTAAAAAATCACTCTAAAGGGAAAGCAAATGGTAAGGTGTTCAATTTTTACCTAACTATATTTTTAGTAATTCTTTTTCCATTGCACTCTCTCTGGGCACAAGACTATTTACATCCTTGATCCACAGACCGAGGAATTTAATGGATTTGGTGCTTTCACTGACACGCAGTTTCCTGCCAACCCTGTGCTGAGAATTTAAGCTCTAATACTGTTTCTATCTCTGAACTTGGATTGTATTATTTATAATCCTTTGATCACACTGAGTGAAATGCTTCTTCATTACACGCTTAACTGACAGCACTCTTCACTGACTGCCTGTTTTAAGATAAACCTTAAAGAGCCCCAATGCTATTCTTTATGATTGATAAGCACCATCTGATTTATTCACCACAATTTGCCATAGCATCCATATCTTTGGAGATCACGTCACCAGGGCAAGTACTGATCATAGCCAGATCATAAGAACTAATTATTATTAAATAAGGGTTTATAACTAAGTGTGAGCTAGAGATCCATTTGTATAGCAACACATTCATATTCAATTTTGGTTATTTACAGATTTTACTTAAGCTTTTCAACTTTTAGTTTGTACATTTTCTCAGGAAAAGTGCTGTGCCAGAACTGAAAATTCCCTCCCCATAATGCCTGAAAGACTAGCAATCTAATAATTAATTTTGAAATCAGTTGATCTTTTCCCAAATGATTCTTTAATTAGATATTCTTCTCTCTCCCCCTCCACCCCCACAATACTTTTAGATGTTTTGGACTATATCCATATTAATACATGTGATTATCTTTCTCCAAAAGTTCTTACACACTGGCATCCTTCATAGTAAACATACCACTACTTCTTCTTGACTATTTTAGTTTGGGCTTTACTTGTGGTTCCTTTTACGGATTTATTCTGTACAAACCATTTATTTGTTCCCTCTGGTATGTTTCATTCAATGTTACAGTGAGGTGTTTTGGGAAATTAAAGATAACTTTGGATTCAACATTGGTTGATTTTAGAAAAGTTTACAGAAATCTAAATGCCACAAGAATAACTCTACTAGGTCTATTCCAGGGGATGGCCACCAGGGAACAGCTACCAGAAGGGCCTCTCTGCAACACTAGGAGAGGACAAGCAGGTTAGTGTCTTTGGTTCTCAAACCTTGGTTCTGAACTTGAAATCTAAGAGCACTAAGTTTTGTTTTGTTTTGACTGTTGTTTTGTTTGTTTGTTTTGCTTGTTTTCCTTGTTCTTTTCTTTCCATGGAAAGTCAGAGTTCAGCAACACAGGCTGAACCCCTTTAATTGCTTCCTTCCACATTGACAGTGACCAGCAATCTTTTGGTGTGCTGAGCTCTCCTCCTCCTGACAATAAGCCTTAACAGAGATCACCCACGCAGGTCCTTTACCTTACTGACCTATGGCACCTTTACAGGGAGGATAGATTTTGTGGACAGGCTGGAGTAGAATTACTTAGTCCAAGTAACAAAAGTTGCCACTTTTTGGACCCCCAGATTCTATTCAACCCCTCTCCTCTTGGAATCTCCCCCACCCACACACATACCAGATTTGCTCACAAGCCAAGTAAGTGGCAGCTTCAACTCAAACGAGAGATGCATTTGTGTTCCTTGGCTTCTACATTCTACTTTTATCTTGTTGTAGATTAATTTGTCTCCATTTTGAGTCTTATGGTTGATTTTCCCAAGCTTTCAACCCCTGTCAGCTGCATGCATTGGCAGACCACATCCACCCCTTTGGGGTTTAGAACCACCCCTAGTATAATCTACACATAGCACTGAAGGAAGCAGTCTTGCCACAAATCAAGGGCACATTCTCTGGTCAGTGTGCCTGCTTCAGTCACAGTGTCTCACCCCATGCTACATGTGCTTCAACAGCTAAGCACGGGTTTCCTTTTTAAAAACAAATGCTCCTCAGCTTTTGAATGCTATGTTTATTCTATTATAGGTTGACCTCTGTCCCCCTTTGAACTACCCAATCTTCACTTTTCAAACAGGAGCAGGTGGAATAGACCTTCCCACCACATTCCTTTCTGTTGAATCCCAGCAGGGCACCCCCACCCCTTCCCCCTGAGGGAAGAACATGAGAGATGATCTGGCACAAGAGACCGCTGGAAAAATAGCTAATGATATTTTGCTCTTGAAAGCTCCCAAATGAATGAAGTGCACTTTTGGTTGGGGTTGTAAAAACAACTGTGTATCTCACTTTTTTTTAAACCATAGGCTGATCTTTCTTCCCTTTTGAACTCCATGCTCTCTCCACAAAGAAGGGGCTGTGCACACATGCCACCCTGCACATCAATGATGGACCAGACTTTCCCTAAACATATACTTTCTGTCAGAATACACCATGACCACTGTGAATGACCTCTAAGGAAGAACTCTTCAGCCAAAGCAAAGACACAGCATTTAAAATATCATTATCCCCACCCCAGCATTTCCATGATATTAGAAACAGGCAAACCCTGGCCCCCAAGAGTATAGTACCCCCAATGTTCTCAATCCTACAACAAAAGAGCTCCTTAAACACATCCAACCCAAGCCCCATCTCTGCCTTTTCCCCTTCTTGTCACTATTTCTGTTTCATTTCCTCTGCTTCAGCCTCAAGTCTGCTCTTCAGTCTCAGAACTTGCCCACCCTGTCATGATTATGGTAAGCTCTGTACTTCCTTCTCTTTCTCTTCCTAACTTCAATAGTCCACATCATCCAAATATGGATCCATTTTCGCCTGTGTCCCAGGTCATTATTTGCTTACATCTTCTCCCCTACTCCCATTGCCTCATAATTGTGCTCTCACTCTCATAGTGAAAGACACTCCCACGTTAACTGACAAGTATTATTATACGTCTTAAAAACCCAATTTCCTATAACTTAGAAAACATTGCTTCTAACCAGAAAGCACTTATTATTATTATCACATACATACTACTCGCTTGCCACACCCTCCCAACTTTATACCTTCTTTCTCATGTCCACAGGCTCCTAATAGACCACTCACTAATAACCCCAAAGAGCCAACCTATCCTACACAATCCATTGGCCCACACACTACTTAAAGATATACCACTATGCTACAGTAGCAACAGGTAAGAGTAGTCAGCACACACACACACAGAGGAAAAAATATAACAATTGAGAATAACTCAAACTATTAAAGAACATTGAAAAAGAGGCTCTGGGACCACCAGAAGTAGATTTTTAAAATGTGTTTAAGACCCTACGAGAGATATGGGGACCACTCTTGAAAACAATCAAAGAAATTGAGAAACTGCAAACCTCACAACAAAAGAAATCTACACAATAAACCATGAAGTAGCAGAAATGACACTATAAAATAACTGAGAAATAGAATGGAAGAAAATGAAAATTTAATCAGTGAACTCAAAGATAACCATTCTGACCACAGCTGATGAGAAAAAACATCAAGAAAAAAATTCAAAGAACGCCTGAGAATGATGTGAAACGCCATTAAGAGAAACAATCTATGTATTGTCAGGATCCCAGAAAAGGAGAAAGAAAAAAAATCTACAGAGAAAATGGTATGAGAAATCATGGAAGAAAATTTCCCCAATGTCAAAAAAGAGGAAACAATTAATATGCAGATCGCTGAGAGAACTCCAAGTAGGATAGACTCCAGGAGACAAATATCAAGACATATAGAAGTTAAATGATCAAACTTCAAGGAAAAGGAGAGAATCCTGAGAGATTCTAGGGAAGAAGAATAGTTGCCTGCACTGGAAAACCGCTAAGGATAAGCTCAGACCTCTCTGCAGAAACTATACAGGCAAGAACACAATGAAGCAACATATACCAAATCTTAAAGTAAAAAGTAAAAACAAAACAATGCAAACAAAAAAGCTTATATCCAGCAGTAATATCTAACACATAGGATGGAGAAATAAAAGTATTTGTAAACAAGGAAAAGCTAATAGTATTTATAAAAGCAAAACCAGCATTGCAAAATATATTTCCTGAATCACTATGGTGAGAGAATCAACAACAGCAGCACACAAATTCAGATAATCAGACTGGCCACCACCACCCAGAAATCAATACATTGAAAACAGCATCCAAAGGAACACAGACCTAGAGTAGGAACAAAGGCATACATACACAAATTAAAAATGCACTAAGAACAAGTATTATGAAATAACAGCAAAAATCCACATTTATCAACAATAACACAGAATGCCATGGACTAAATGCATGAAACAAAATACAGTCACAAACTACATAAGGAAACAAGACTCATCAATATGCTGCCTTCAAGTGACACACCATAAACTCACAGAAACAAAAAAAACCGACTAAGAATCAAAGGATGGTGAAAATTTCTACCAAGTCAATGGCAACCAAAAAAAGTAAGAAGTGCCTCTGATAAAACAGACTTCAAAGCAAACAACATAATGATTGACAAGAATGGACACAAAATAATGATCAAAGGATCAATAGCCCGGGAACATATAGCTGTAATAGACATATACATATGCAACAAACGATACATGAACTACATCAACCAAATTATCAGAACTGAACTAAAAATCACCAACTTGCCAATAATAATGGAAGACTTCAATACAATGAAAAGGAACATAAAAGAAGCACATAGATACCGAATAGCACACTATTTTTAAAAGATAGGTGGGTATTAGAACAAGTAAGTGATTATAAATTAAGTTCCTTGAAGCAAATAACAACTATAACACAACATCCCCCAAAATCTAGGACACAGCAAAAACATTATTAGAGGGCAATTCATATCAATCAATGCACATGAAAAAAGAGAAAAAACCAACAACACCTTAACACCTCCAACAAGTAGAACAAAGGCAACAGCATAAGGTCTCCAATAACAGAAGAAAATAAATCATAAAAATTAGAGCATAGTTGTATGAGCCCCCAATTAAACATTTAAAAAAATTTGAGATAATTAAACCAAGTAAAAACCAATCCAAACCAAAAAAGACTTACTATTTTGGAAACCCTAAAGCATAGATCTCTTCTGTCACTCTGAGTTGGAGTTCAGTCCAGGTAGTGAGGTGGCTGTTACTGTTGGGTGGTGTGATCAATTGTACTTCCATATGGTTTTTGACTGTGGTAGGAAAGATAGCTGTGTCTGTAGCACCAGTGGGAATACAGTGGTAGGTACTTCTTACCCTTAATATTCACAGTAATTTGTATTGTAAAAAAACATTACAGACATACCTTGGAGATACAGTTTCCCTACCAGACCATCACAATAAAGCTAACATTACAATAAAAAAGATTTGAGCATAAAGAAATGAGCTCTAAAACAGAAAACTGTAGGAATAAAATAAAGGGGGGGGGAGTAGGTTCCCTTAAAGCAGCAGTTCTAAACCCGTGGATCGCAACCCCTTTGGGGGTTGGACAACCCTTTCACAGGAATCGCCTGATTCATAACAGTAGCAAAATCACAGTTATGAAGTAGCAACGAAAATAATTTTATGGTTGGGAGGGTCACCACAACATGAGGAGCTGTATTAAATATCACAGCATTAGGAAGGTTGAGAACCACTGCTCTAAAAGATAAACAGAATTGATCAACTTCATGTGAAGTTAACAAAGGGTAAAAAAGGGAAGATGAAAATATCTAGAAACTGATGAAAAGGGCACCATCACAACATATCTAAATGAAATTAAAAATGATAACCATATTATGAAAAGCTATATGCCCACAAATTTGAGAACCTAGAAGAAATGGACTAATTCCTACACATACACCATCTGATATAGACAGAAGCAGGAAACATCACTAGATTCACAACAAAAGAGCTAGAGAAGGTCATGAAGAAACTTCCACCCAAGAAAAGTCCAGCACCAGACAGGTTCACAGGGGAATTGTATTAGGACTGAATTATCACCAATCATACACAAAATATTTGAGAATATAGATATTGACAACAAACTCCCCAAAATCATTCTATGAAACACGCATATCCATGATACAAAAATCATGAGAAGACCCCACAAAACAGAAAACTACAGACCAATATCGTTCATGAACATAGATGCAAAAATTTTCAACAAGATTCTGGTCATCAGAATTCAACAACATATCTAATAATAATATAGCACAATCCAGTGGGACTCATAACAGGGATGCATGGATGGTTCAAAACCAGAAAAACAATAACTGTAATTCACCACATAAACAGAACAAAGAATAGTAACCACATGATCATACCAATAGATGCTGAAAAGGCATTTGACAAAATTAAACACCCATTTCTGATTAAAAATCACTCAAAATGTTGGCGAGGGTATGGAGAGATTGGAACTCTCATATACTGATTGTGGAATTGCAAACATGTGCAACCTTTGTAGTAAGTAATATGACACTATCTGAAAAAATAACTTGGAAGAAAAATTCCATAAGACCCAGAAATACCAACATTGGGCATTGTGATAGGTAGCTTTATTGTACCACCCTGGCCAATGAACACATGTGGGATTAATAGAAGATCAGTTTCATTGAAGGGCGGAGAGATAAACGGCTTGGGAAGCCTCGCCTTTCTTGTCTCTTGCTCTTTGAGGGTCAGTCCCGTGTGTGGCTGCTTTAGCTGTGTTTTTTTTTTTTTGCCACAACTTGCAAGCCACACTACCTGTGGTAGTCCAAGCTACAACCACCCGTGAACTGTGTCACTGTAGTTGAGGTTCCTTCAAGACCTACTTCACCTGGCTTCTGGAGTATATACATCACTTGAACTGGGGACTGTCAGACCCTGTCATCTGGCTGACTTTGTCCTGCATTGCTGCTTGCTCTGTGTGGCCAGATTGCCTGAATTACTTTAGAGAAGACTCAGCTGTCTGCTTCTTTGACTTGCACCTGGAGGTCCTCGAGACTTGAAGGACTGCTGGTGTATTAGTTGTCTCACAGAAGTGAGTTGCACTGAGCCATTTGTACTGCTCAATAGACTAATTAGCTATTTATTTCTTGTGTTGTATATATCTATCTATAGAAAAATATATAAAATCATAAGTGTCCTGGTCTTGTTTCTCTAGAGAACCCTGTCTAACATAGGCATATAACCCCAAGAAGCAAGAGAAAGAAACAAACATATATATGCTCCTCAATGTTTATAGAAACATAGTCCACAAACACAATCTTCCATTCGTCAATGATTGGATAAAGAAACACTGGTATGTACCCACCACGGAATATTACACATTCCTAAAAATTGCTGTTGAAACCAGAAAACACCTCATGACACAGAGGGAACTGGTAACGATTATGACTGAAATTGGTCAATCTAAAAGAACAAATATTGTATGAGTCCACTACTATAAGGATAAAAACCAAGACAAAGACAGGCTTTGGTTCCCAAGACATGTCAATGTCTAATCAGTTGCCCTTAACCAACAAAGACATGTACATAGACAACTCCTATAAAACAGAGAGCACCCCCTTATTAAAACACCCAAAAAAACTCATTAACAGAAGTAACACCATTACAGACAAGGTCAAGCTACCAAGTTGAAGGCAATGGCAGAAAACGAATAAATTGCCACCCAGGCAGTGTTTTATGATTACCCCAAATTAACAGACATTCATATAAGAATAATCGGTGAACTTTCCTGAGAGATTAGATCAAGGGTCCGGAGGCTCATGTAAATGTTGGGGGAAGGTAAATGCACTTCATATAGTTGATGAGTCTAGTGAGATAACCAAACATTGTGGAAAATGCTTAACCCATTTAGTAAAAGCTGGAAGGCGGTGGGGTGGGGGTGGCACACACCCAGTAATTTGTTCCTACCTGGGCAATCACAACCTGACTCCTGATCAACCCCAAGCGACCCAGAAAATGTCAGAGGGAAAAATTTGGACAATAGACTCTGATGTTGTAAGATGCACAGCACCATTCATAGGACACAATAAAAGGGGAGTGGAATCGGTGCCTAAATCCTAATTACCCAGAAAACTATAGACAGAATAATAGCTCAAAGTCCCTGTACGGGCCACATGGAATGGGCCTTCAGCGAATCCCCAATGCACATTGACAGGAAATTTCAATAGCGCCCAAATCTGATCACGAGCATTGTGAAGGGGAGGTTAGCAACTGTACTCAGGCTGGAAATGTAACACTTTGTAATTTGATCTCTCAGTGTGAATTTATTCTAAACGTTTAATAGTTTCTGCTATTAGATTACGGTATCTGTGTGTTTTCCATGGTCAATGTTGATTGCTCCTTGCTTGGTGTATGCCTTAGTCTTGTATAGTTATCTGTATAGGGAAACTGGAATAAAGACAATATGTTAATAGTAACAGGACTGATGACACAGAGAGGACACAAAGGGAGATGGGAGTGGGAAATGAAGAATCAACATCAGTGTGCAAAAGAAGGGCAATAATACACTCTAAAGTTGATTATAAGAATGATTGCACATCCCTTCCTGATATGATTGAGCTATTGCATTGAATGATATGGTCATTATAACTCAATGAAAAAATAACTCTGGAAATCACAACTATTCAATCAAAGAAAAAAGCATTGTACAATTTTCCAGTGCAAACACGTATGTATATGGAGAAGGGGTATTCTAAACTAAAGGTAACTTATTTGGGCCATTGTAAATGCTAGTCTTTAATACTCTCTGTCTTTGCTACCTTGTAAACACCTACATATCCTTCATAACCCAGCTCAGGCACTCTTAGCTGCTATTGAATCATTTCCAATCATAACCACCCTATGTACAACAGAATGAAACACTGACTAGTTCTGAACCGTCTTCACACTTGTTGTTATGTTTCATTCCATTGGTGCAGACATTGTGTGAATCCATCGCATTGGAAGCTGTTCTCTTTTTAGCAAACCCACTAATCCTCTACCAAGCATGATGTCCTTATCCAGGGACTGTTCTCTCTGGATAACATGTCCAAAGGACGTGAAAGGAAATCCCCCCAACGTCCCTCCTAAGAAGCATTCTGGCTGTATTTTGTTCGAGATAGAATTGTTGGCTCTTCTGAAAGACCATGATACTTTCAATATTCTTCACCAACACAATAATTCATTGGTCTCCAGTTTTCCTTATTCATTGGCCAGCATTTACATGCAATTAAGGTTAGTTCCCCTTGTTTTTCTACCATATTATCTTGTACTAATATCAAAGACAACATATATCATATTTCACTCTTGCTTTACAATAATCATGATTATTTTGATTGATTATTTATAAACATTTGTATGCATAAAGTCCCCAGGTATTGGCATGCAATAAGTAAGTAATAACAGAATGTTGTATATTTTATACACACATTTTCTAATTTACATAATTGTCTTTCCTATAAGAAGCCTGGTGTTGCTATTGGGTAAGTGTTTGGTTGCTAAGCACCAAGTCAGCAGTTCAAACTCCCCAACAGCTCCTCGAGGGAAACATAAAGGATTCTGCTTCCTTACAGATTTACAGTTTCAGAAACCCTATGTAGGGACACTGTGCATTGGATTCAACTCCTTGACAATGGGTTTTGTTTTGGTTTTGATATGCCACATATAGCTATAGAAATGATTGTGTCTTTATATTTCTTATATATCCGGAGCCTAGTACACCACTTAAAACATAGAAAACACTCAGTAAATATTTGATATAGTATAAATGAATGAACTATATGCTACTATACACAAGGTATACATCATTTCCTTCATCATATTGTCAGTTCCTTGAGGGTAGTGCTTGGATGTTTCTTCTTCCAGGATTTAGCAGAGTAACTAGTGAATGGAATTGAATCAATAAGGTGAAAGAAGTCCTAATCCCAGTTCTGAGTTACTTTGTAACTTTGTAAAGTATTTGCTCAGTCTATGCATACAAAATTATGTGTCTTTTGGGTGAAAGTACTAATAATATCTTTAAATTTTTCATAAGTGACAGAAAGGAAGCAGGCAATTTCTAGATTTTATTTACTCTTAGATACTGTGCCATAAAACAAAAGAAAACGAAACTCACTGTATTCGAATTGATTGGAACTTCTAGTGACCTTGTAAGACAGAGTAGACCTGCCCATCTGGATTCCTCTGGCTATAAATCTTAAATCAGAGCTGTAAGTTTCAGCTTTCTCTTATGGATTGGCTGGTGGGATTGAATTGCTGACCTTGTGGTTAACAACCCAATACAGAATTCACTACATCACTAAAGCGCTTTTGTCACACTATATTAAAGTTAAAATCAGTAATATTTTGAAGATGAATATAGTGCAATGTATAGTATACTTGAGATAACTTGAGTATTTAGCTAATTAAGTATACTTGTCAGTTATGTGTTCATATACATAAGACATAAAAATTATAATGCAAAACATAAAACCAGTCTTAGTGTCATCGAGGCAAATCCAACACATAGGTACCATATCTGAGCATGTAAATCTTTACAGGAGCAGAAAATATCTCTTTTTTCTTCCTGTTGGTGGGTTTGAATGGCTGACTGTAAGGTTGTTACCTGCTAACAGAGCTCAAAAGATAATGCAGTTTACCTCTAAAACTATGATGAATTCAATATTTAAGTTGTTGATTTAAATCTTGCAGTATTTCTGAATCATGATGGAACTGGAGAATTATTCTCTTGCCTAATTCTGCAGTCTATATACCTAGCCTGTATTTCTTTCAAAGATGAGTTCTTGTTTGTGTGTTGTATTTGTTTTGTTTTTGCTGCAATCAATTTTAATACAAACGTGTCTTTTTTTAAAAAACAGTTCATTCGTAAAGCTTCAGCTTCTGCCTCAATTAAAACCAATTGAGATAATCACACAGCAACTTGGTCGGAGCTGAAGAGGAACAGCAGCTAAAACCGGAGCCCCAGACCAGCCATTCTTCATGGTCACTTAGTCAATTGATTTAACTCACAAAAGAAGTCAGGAAGCAAATGGGACTTGATAACAAGTGTGCTGGTGAAGTCTTTTAAATGACAAGCACGTGTTTGTCATAGGTCCACATTTTCAGAATAAGTCCATGGAATTCAGTCCTCTATCTTTGGTAAGTTGATTGACCATTTAAATACGTAGCAAAAAATTGCAGATACAGAGATCTGTAGTTCACAACCCCGCCAAAGAGTCTCCTATGGCTGAGGACCTGAGTAGGAAGTCACAATCCACCACTTGTAAAAACCCCAGTTTTCTGAAATTTTGTAAACAGCTACATTTACCCTTGAACTCTAGCAGCTATTTGTCTTTCAAATACTCACTATAGAGACAGTATTAAAATACAGTTTTGCAATGAACATCTTTTGTTATATTATGTGCAAACATACCTAGATGAGGTTCCTTCTTCAACTAAAATCTTGTGTGTGGTTTTTGCTTGTTCATTATTATTATTAATTAGCCAGAACAAGAATGACTTCACTTCATTTACTGGTGTAAGAACTTCCATGCAGTGGCCTTGCCTGCTCATGCAAACCACTAGAAACCAGTGGATAACCTTGACAATGCACTTCTTTGATGATTTGGATAAACATCTTCTTAAATAGAAATAGAAATGGAGAAAGGGAACAGCATATTCATTCAACCAAAATATCTTTTTTAAAGATAGCTGTTAGTGTTTAAAACTCGTGATATCACACACTGAAGAACTGGAACATGTGTGTCAATGAAAGTGGGCGTGCATAGCACACACACAGAAAGGAATCTATAATCTGTATGCACACTCTAAAGCTTTCAATGTGGTGTCATCAGTCAGTCCAACAGTTTGTTTCATATAAAACAAAAAGCCACATGTTGAGGTCCTACGAGATTAAAGCTGGAGGAAAAGAGTATCCTAAATATAATCCTTGTGTAAAAAACTCACTTTACAGAATGGTATAATGAACATTGATGACTATCCAGAGAGAGGCCCTCTGGTGAAAATGAATCAGTACTAAATGCATGATAAACACATAATAGGTTAAGAAGCTCAATTTATTAACAACTTGCAATATACCTCTGTAATGGAAAAATGAGAATACAAATGTGAACAATTGTTAACCTTTAATATAGACGATGAGAAGCTTCTGTCGAGCTCTACATACATTGCAAAGTAGTCCCCGGGTAACATAAGTAGTTCAGTGCTCAGCTACTAACAGAAAGATGGTACATTTGAACACGCTAAGAGGCACCACTGATGAAAGCCTGTGCATCTTCCAAAAGGTCACACCTTTGATAAATGCTTTGGAGTTCAGCTCTACTCTGAAACATATGTGTCAGGATCACCTCAATGACACTGTTATTGTTGTTGTTGTTTTGATACATTGCAGATAAAATGGGTTGCTGTTTCAATAATGAAAAGTTTTACTTTTCTAAATAATATGCTGATTTTTCATTACTTTTTAATTTCCCACAATTATTAATATCTGTATGCAAAATGGAACATTGGTGGAATATTGGGTTATGGATTGTGCTGCAGACCATGAAGTTGGTAGTTCAAAGCTACCAGCCACTCCACAGGAGAAAGATAGGGAGATTTATTCTTGTCAATATTTACAGTTTCAGAAACTCACAGAAGCAGTTCTGTTCTGTTCTATAGGGTCACTATAAGTCAGAATCCATTGGATGGCAGGGAGTTGTTTTACTTGTAATATGCAAAATAATAAGGATTTTGTTGTTTTTAGGTGCCATCAAGTTAGTTCAAGAGCACATGAAACATTTGATCCTGTTCTAGTACACAAGGAAAATTCTCTAGAATAGTTCATATGATGGACCACAAAGTAAATTTTAATAAATTAAAAAATATTCTGGATTAGGACATATTTTTAAAACATGGATGCACCTATTAAGTGTCAGGTTTATAAGCAAACAGCCAGTGGTTGGAAACCAACCAGCAGCTTCATGGGAGAGTGGACTGGAGACCTGCTTCTGTAAGGCGATACCCAGGGAATCCTATGGGGCAGGTCAACTCTGTCACACAGAAATGACAAGGCCAAAACTGACTCTATGATACTCAGCAAGAGTAATAACACTTAACTTTACATGGGAAGGATGGAAAAATGGCAAATAATTTGTAACATATATTTATGACAATAGAAAATTAAACACAATAAAATGAAATATTCTAAGGCACTGACAAAAATAATTCCTTTTGGTTTCCACCTAGCTCAAGGTGTGCTAGTCATTTAAAAAACTATCACTTCTTAAAAGTTAAAATAACAAAGTATACAAGGTATAAACTTTCCATCAAGGATCACACCTATGTTGTTCTAATTGTAGAAGTATATATTAAGATGGCAACACTCTTTAAAAGGGGATTAAATATGCTTTTACTGTAAGATGATAGTAAAATTAAACAGAGTCTGAATCTTATTCTAACCTTGATATGATGGTATGCAAGTAAAATGTAAGCTGTTAATATTATTGTTCCTTTTAAGTGTCATTTTATGAAAGAAAAGGTATGAAGTTTAAAGAAAAAATGCACCGGTTGCTATTGAAGAAATAACAAGTTGATGTAGAATCAATGACAACTCAAGGCAACTCCATGTGTGTCAGCATAAAACTGTGATCCATAAGGTTTTGAATAGCTGATTTTTCAGAAATTGGTCACCAGGCCTTTTTCAAAAGGAAATTTAAGTGTCTTTGAATATCCAATCTGTGAGTTTAGCAGATGAGCACATTAATCATTTGTACAGTACAGGGACACCAAAGTAATATATTATTAAAGTTAATTCATCCTGGTGAGAATCCCAAAATAGAAGTCAGAATATTGGTCCTGGTTCTCCATTAGTTATAATATTTTTAAAATTTGCTCTCAAATTACATGTATTCATTATTTGAAATTATGGAGAAGACATGACTTCAATACACCACTCTCAAGAAAAGACAGATCATCAGAAAACAAATTTATTAAAGATAAAGAAGAACTAAACAACACAATCAATTAACTCAACCTCTAAGGTATTTGCAGAGTGCTCCACCCAATAACAGAACAGAATACAAGTTTCCAGCACACACCAAACTTTCCCTGAATCTTTCACATGCTAAGCCACAAAGCTAGTTTTAATAACCTCAATAATTTTGAGATTCTATACCTCATTTCCTCAGATCACAATGTTATAAAACTAGAAATCAACAGAAAGAAAATGGGCAAAAATCCAATGAATAGAAACAGAATATCACAATACTTAAAAAATCACTGCATGATACATGAAATAATGGAGGGAGTTTTAAAATTTCTTGAAACAAATAAGAACTGAAACATAAAATACTCAAACCTTTGGGACACAACAAAAGCAGTCTTCAGAAGGCAATTTATAGCAATCAATGGATTTCTTTTTAAAAAAGGAGAAAACTAAAATCCAAACTCTAACACAGAACCTTCAACAACTAGAACAAGAACGCCAAAATTAAGCTTCAACCAATAGGAGGAAAGTAATCATAATGTTGACAGCAAAAATACATGAGTCAGGAAGTCAAAAAGGTAGAAAAGAGTTGATTCTTTAAAAGGATTAACAGAAATGATAAACTGCTGGCAAACTTAACAGAATATAAAGAAACGTTATGAGAAGACCAAGAATAAGACATGATAATGGCAATATCACCACAGAACCAAATAAAATAATTTGAACAATAAGGAACCATTTCTACAAAATACTGTACTACCCAACACATTTGAAAACCTAGATGAAATGGACAAATTACACCATCTACTAAAATTAACACAGGGTGAAGTAGGAAATATCAGCAGAATAATAACAAAAGGAGAAATAAATCGGGTCATTAAAAACTTTCAACCAAGATCATCCCACTACCAGATGGTTTCTACCAAGTGTTCAGAGCAGAGCTGACACCAATTCTACGACTATTCCAGAATACAGAAAATGGCAACAGCAGACCCCTAAATTCATTTTATGACATGTACATAACCCTGAGAGCAAAACTAGACGAAAAAAACCCACAAGAATAATAAAAAACTACAGACCAATATCCTTTATGAACATAGACTCAATATTTTTTAAACCTTGGCCAATGGAATTCAGCAATATATAAAACAATAATACATAATGACCCAGCTGGATTCATACCAGGTATGCCAGATTGGTTCGATACTAGAAAATCAACCAATGCAATTTAACACATAAATAAAAGAAAAAATAAAAACCACATGATCATAGCAATCAACACAGAAAGGGCACTTGACAATATTCAACACTCATTTCTCATAAAACACTTAACAAAATAGAGATAGAATGGAAACTTCTCAACAATAAAGGCTTTGTATGCCAAACGAATAGCCAACATCGAACCCAATTACAGAAAAGTTTAAAGCACTCTCCTTTTGAATGAGATATACACAAGGATCCCCTTTGTCATTCTCTTACTCAACATTGTTTTTGCCAGAACCACTGTTGTTGTCGTTAGATGTCCTTAAGTGTGATTCTGACTCATATCCACCCTATGTTCAACGGAACCATTAGACAACCTTACGGAAGGAATACAATTGGTTAAAGAAGAAATGAAACTATTTTCAGATGCGTAGAAAACACAAGAAACTAAATAATCCAAAGATTTTGCAACTTGACAGCACACAAGGTTAACACACCAAAATAAGTATACTAATGAATAGAACCTTAAAAAGAAATCAAGAAAACAATACAATTTAAAATAGTCACACACAAAAGATGAAACATATAAAAATAAACCTAAAAGAAAAGAATAACTAATGAGAGAAACAAAGAGACATTCAAAGAAAACTACAGAATACTATTATAAGAAACCAAGAGATATCATTTGATATCACTGAATGCATACATGAAAAAAGAAGAAAGGCGTATGACAGATATGTTAACACAAAACCTCCAACAACTAGAACAGAGTCAACAGAACTACCCCTCCAATAGCAAGAGAAAAGAAATAATAAAAATCAGGGCGGAGTTAAACCAGTGGGAAGACAAAAGAACAATGCAAAGGATTAACGCAACTAGAAGCTGGTTTTATGAACGAATTAATAAAATTGACACTCCCCTGGCAAAGCTTACCAAAGATAGAAAGGAACAATCATCAATAGCCAGGATGAGGGATGAATCAGGGGCAATAACAACAGACCCCAATGAGATAAAAAGGATAATCACAAAGTACTATGAAGGTTTGTACTCTAATGAATTCAGAAACCTGGAAGACATGGATAAATATTTAGAAAAACAATCTATCCCTAGATTATCTGAGACAGAGATCAAGAACCTCAACAAACCCATAGCGAAGGAAGAAATAGAGAGTGTCATCAAAAACCTACCAAGGAAAAAGGCCCCAGGGCCAGATGGCTACACAGCAGAATTTTACCAAACATTCAGGGAAGAGCTGACACCGATCCTCCACAAAGTATTCCATAACATAGAAAAGAACGGCAAGCTCCCAAACTCATTTTACGAAGCCAGCATTACTTTGATACCCAAACAGGGAAAAGACCCCACAAGTGTAGAGAATTATAGACCAATATCTCTAATGAACATAGATGCAAAAATCCTTAACAAAATATTGGCCAATAGAATACAAAGGAACATCAAACATATCATTCACCACGACCAAGTAGGATTCATCCCAGCGATGCAGGGATGGTTTAACACCCGAAAATCCATCAATATCATACACCACATCGAGAGGAAAAAGGATAAAAACCATATGATAATATCCATAGATGCAGAAAAAGCATTTGACAACATCCAGCATCCATTCCTAATCAAAACACTCATGAAGATAGGATTGGAAGGTAAGTTCCTCAAGCTCATACAAGCTATCTATGAAAGACCAACAGCCAACATCATAGTCAATGGAGAAAAGACAAGAACAATACCACTGAAAAAGGGTACAAGACAAGGATGCCCCCTGTCCCCTCTTCTATTCAATATCGTTTTGGAGGTTCTGGCTAACAACATAAGACAGCGGAAGGACATCAAAGGGATCCAGTTGGGAGAGGAGGAGGTGAAACTATCGTTATTTGCAGATGACATGATCCTATACATTGAAGACCCCCAAAACTCCACAGTTGGAATACTTACAGCAATAGAGGAATACGGAAGAGTAGCAGGATACAAGATCAATAAACAGAAGTCGGTAGGGTTTCTATACACATCGGACAGGGCCATGGAAGAGGCGATTAAGAGGGAAGTACCCTTCACAGTAGCCAAGAACAAACTGAAATACCTAGGAATATACTTAACAAAAAATACTAAAGACCTATATAAGCATAATTATAAAACCCTATTACAGGAAACCAAAAGTGACCTTCACAAATGGATGAAGCTCCCCTGCTCATGGTTAGGTAGGCTGAACATAGTAAAGATGACAGTTCTTCCTAAAGCACTCTACAAGTTCAATGCTATACCAATCCAATTACCATCAACCTTCTTCAAAGAATTGGAAAAACTGACCACCAACTTCATATGGAGAGGGAAGAAACCCAGAATTAGCAGAGAACTCCTCAAGAAGAAGGACACAATTGGAGGACTCGCCCTACCTGATTTTAATGCCTACTACACAGCTACAGTGGTCAAAACAGCATGGTACTGGCACAATGATAGACACTCAGACCAGTGGACAAGAATAGAAAGCCCAGGAGTAAAATCATCAGCATATAGACAACTGATCTTCGACAAGGGTCCCAAAAACGTCAAGTGGGAAGCAGATGCCCTCTTTAATAAGTGGTGCTGGAAACAATGGATATCCACATGTAGAAAGTTGAAACAAGACGTCTACCTCACCCCATGCACAAGAATACACTCAAGGTGGATCACAGATCTAGAAGTCAAACCCCAAACCATCAGGACCATTAAGGAGGGAATCGGGACTAATCTCAGAGCACTGGCCCAGGGAGCACATAGGCTCACTGCAACAGGGAAGGGGACACACACAGGTGATCTGGAAATCGACAAATGGGATCTAATAAGAATAAAACACCTGTGCACCTCGAAAGACTTTGCCAAGAGGGTGACAAGGCAACCCACAGACTGGGAGAAGATTTTTAGTAATGACACGTCAGACAAAGGGCTCATTACTAAAATCTACAACACCATCATGACCTGCAAAAAGAGGAAAACAGTTAACCCCCTAAGGAAGTGGGCAAAAGAAATGAGAAGAACTTTCACTAGAGAGGAGATCAATATGGCCAATAAATATATGAGAAAGTGCTCGAAGTCCCTTGCCATAAGAGAAATGCAAATCAAAACAACCATGAGATACCACCTAACACCCCTCAGGCTAGCTCAGATCAGTAAATCAGAGAGCAACAAGTGTTGGAGGGGCTGTGGTGAAATAGGAACCCTCCTCCACTGCTGGTGGTCGTGCAGATTTGTACAGACACTGTGGAAAGCAATCTGGCGATACCTAAAGAAAATGGAAATTGATCTACCTTACGACCCAGCCATCCCTCTACTGGGCATATACCCGGTTGAAGCAGCAAATAAAACACGACCAGTCATATGCGCTCCAATGTTTATTGCGGCACAATTCACAATAGCAAAGACTTGGAAACAGCCTAAGTTTCCATCGATAGACGAGTGGATTAGCAAACTTTGGCACATACACACAATGGAGTATTATGCAGCACTAAAAAGCACCGATGAGCACATGAAACACGTTATTTCATGGGAAGAGCTGGAAGGAATTATGTTAAGCGAGGTAAGCCAGACCCAAAGGGACAGGTACAACATGAGTCCCCTGAGGTAAGTACAATCAGCATGACAGAAATGGGGCATTAATCCACCCAAGGGGAGGGTATGGTTTATATCTCCACAGGGAAAGTGGGACCAGACTTCAACCCAGTGTCGCAAGGTGTGAATGCAATATCCCGGCGTGGAGGATGGAACCGGTGGAGAGGTCTGGGAGGCTGGCCCCAGCACCATAAATTAAGTGGATTCCTGCCCCTCCCCCGAAAAGAACTTGTTCCAAAGGACGACATTGACCTTGCAACTATGGGAAATGGACATGTTTGATCAGAGCACACGGGAGCAGATGAAGGGGCAGGAGGAGAGAGTGGAGCACAGCCTGGCCCACCAGGCCGTGATGATGATGTTCCTGAGTAGAGCAGCCAGTCCACAGAGAGAACAACATGGCTGGCCCTACTATGAGACATGATGCCCCTCAGTGACTAAGGGCGGGTGATACAGGGGACAGCACCGGAGACACAGTGTGGGAATTGCACCTGACCTGATCCCACCACACCGAGGCAAATCACTGGGGGAGTGCAGCGGAACAGCAAGGGAATGGAGTGGCAAGGTCCCCAGGGAATGCTGAAAGTGGACTTTGGGGCCAGGGCGTGGTGCCCCAACAGACTGGACTGGAAAACGCTCCTAAGGGCCAGCAAAGATCCCTGAACTAACTACAAGCTTT
This sequence comes from Tenrec ecaudatus, assembly GCF_050624435.1. Lineage (NCBI taxonomy): Eukaryota > Metazoa > Chordata > Mammalia > Afrosoricida > Tenrecidae > Tenrec > Tenrec ecaudatus. Next base: position 102,497,404 of record NC_134548.1, on the reverse strand, counting down.
TCTCTTGTGAACTGTTTTGTTCTGTTCTTTTTCAGTGGTTTGTTTTGGTTGTTTTGTTGTCTGGTTGTATACTGTTGCTTTGTGTTCCTCTGTCTAGTTTTCGGGCATGTTAGTGACTCCACAGGTCTGTCTGAATAGGACAGGCTGGATGAACTATCTGGATGAAAAACAACGGGACTGACAGTTCCGGTGGGACTTGGGGTGGGGGGTAGGGGGGGTAAGGAAGTGGTGTTAACAAACCCAGGGACAAGGGAAAAACATGGGACCCCAAAGGGTAGAGAAGGGGGAGTGGCAGGCCTGATGGGAAATGATCAAGGGAAAGGTTGCTTAGAGAAGAGGTATACCTAGCCCAGGTGGCGATGAAGCATGGTAGTAGGGCAGGAGGAAGGTCAAGGGAGATGGAGGAAAGAGCTAGGAGTCAAAGGGCATTCATGGAGGTCTAGACAAAGACATGTACATGCAAATATATATAGGAGGTTGGGGAAATAGATCTTTGTGTCGATATTTATAGGTCAAGTATTAAGGTGGCGGAAGGACCTTGGGCCTCTACTCAAACACTCCCTCTATGCATGAATACCTTCTTTTATTAAATTGGAACTCTATGATGCTCACTCTCCCGACACAACGGCTGGAGCCAAAGTGGGTGAACAAGTAAATGTGGTGAAGAAAGCTGATGGTGCCCGGCTATCAAAAGAGATAGTGACTGGGGTCTTAAAATCTTGAAGATAAAAAAGCGGCCATCTAGCTCAGAAGCAACAAAGTCCACATGGAAGAACACACCAGCCTGTGTGATCGAGTGGTCCCAAAGGGATCAGTTACCAGGCATCAAAGAACAAAAAATCATATCATTGACTGCACACATCCATGATAGGATCGCTGAAGAAAAATGGGTGCATAAGCAAATGTGGTGAAGAAAGCTGATGGTGCCCGGCTATCAAAAGAGATAGTGTCTGGGGTCTTAAAGGCTTGAAGGTGAACAAGCGGCCATCTAGCTCAGAAGCAAATAAGCCCACATGGAAGAAGCACACCGGCCAGTGCGATCACGAGGTGCCCAAGGGACCAGATATAAGGCATCATGCAAAAAAAAAAAGATATACGTGTGTGTATGTATGTGTATATATGTGTATATGTATATATGTATGTATATATATCTATATATATATCATATTAAATGAAGGGGGAAGTGCAGAGTGGAGACCCAAGGCCCAAGTGTCGACCAATGGAGATCCCCTCATAGAGGGGTTTAGGAGAGGAGATGGGTTAATTAGGGTGTGAGGTAGTATCGATGAAGAACACAGCTTTCCCCCGGATCCTGGATGCTTCCTCCCCCCAACTACCATGATCCGAATTCTACCTTGCAGGGCTGGATAGGACAGAGGCTGTACACTGGTGCATATGAGGGTTGGAGGTACAGGGAATCCAGGGTGGATGATACCTTCAGGACCAAGGGTGTGAGGGACGATGCTGGGAGAGTGGAGGGTGAGTGGGTTTGAAAGGGGGAACTGATTACAAGGATCCACATGTGACCTCTTCCCTGGGAGAGGGACAGCAGAGAAGGGGGGAAGGGAGACTCCGGATAGGGCAAGATATGACAAAACAACGATGTATAAATTACCAAGGGCATATGAGGGAGGGGGGAATGGGGAGGGAGGAGGGGAAAAAAAAAAGAGGACCTGATGCAAGGGGCTTAAGTGGAGAGCAAATGCCTTGAGAATGATTGGGGCAGGGAATGTATGGATGTGCTTTATACAATTGATGTATGTATATGTATGGATTGTGGTAAGAGTTGTATGAGTCCCTAATAAAATGTAAAAGAAGAAAAGAGAAAAAACATATTAAAAATGTGCTTGGCACAATGGATGCAAAAAAAAAAAAAAAAGAAACCAAGAGAGACCCATATAAATAGATGAATATTCTGTGTTTATGAGTAGGAAGGTATTTTTTCTAAGATTAGTATTTTTTTTAATTAAAATATCAACACTGCCCAATCTATAAATACACACACACACACAAACACACAATTCTGATCTATATTCCAACTCTTTTCTTTAAAAAAACTTGGGAAAAACTCAAATATTAACTTTATATGGGGAGAGAAGAAACCTGAGTTAAGTAAATAAGTTCTTAAGAAGAAGGGCAGAGACTAGATAGGACAAAAGCTCAGCTTCCCTCTCAGTGATTCTACACATAGCTGGGGAGGCCCTGCCTATCTTGGGGCCCTAGACGGGGCTGTGGGAACACTCCAGCCCCTGCCCCTGCTGCAGTACTATATACAGCACAAGGCAGGTATACCAGTGAACTCCAGCACTCAACTGATGCCTGACACAAGTGCGATCTTGCCTCTGAAGTAATCCCACACAGCATCTGTGGAACCTTATATCAAATGGGTACACCACCCCACTACCTTGAGGAAGAGTTGGAACTCCTCCAACCTCACGAGCTGGTGATCAAGTCTCAGTTATCTCCTTACCTACTACTCTAGTTCTTCTCTTTTTATTCACTAGCCCTTCTATCTTTCCCACCTCAGTCAGTCTCAACGAGCTCAGGTTTGTGTTGGTTTTTTTTCTCTCTTTTTTTTTCCCCACTTTTTTTTCTTTTTCCCTCTTTCTCCTCTTCTCTTCCACTCTCTCCTATCATATGCCACTACTGACTTCCAGGTCACTACCCTTCCCTTAGGGCAAATGAACTGAAATAGCAGGGGGAACTCCAGCCTGTCCTCCGTGGGAGTGCTGTACACCACACAAAGCAGCTGGGATAAACATCTACACCGTGCTGTGCTGCTGAGGAAACCTCCATCGGACCTCTAAGGCAACTCATCAACTAGGGAAAGTCTTCCCAGCACCAATGGGTCCCTGCATCAAAAGGCCAAACCAACCTACCATTGTGGGGCAGGGTCTAAACCCCTCTGGCCCCACAATGTAGCAATCAGGGATCAGCTATCTCTATTCATTATTTCCTTCTTGTCTCTATATCCTCCCTCTTTACCATCAAAGCCAATATTAGTGAACACAGTTGGTTTTTTTCCCGTTCTTTCTCTTTATTCTCTTTTGCTTTCTTTTCACTTTTTTCTTTTTATCTTTGTTCTCTTCCCTTCTCTCTATGCTTGTATGATTCTCTCTTCTCCCTCTCATTCCTTTCACATGCCACTGTGGTTCCTAGACCCCTACACTCTTCCTAGGGCAACCCTGTCCTCCCAGTGGGCAGCCTGACGCCTAAGACAGTGCTGCACACAGGACAACTCAGTGCTACACACATCACAGCATGGGGCCAACTATTTCTTTATCTATTTTTAAAATTCTCTCTCCTCCTTCCTTTTCTCTTCCCTTTTTTCTTTCTTTGTGTTCTTCTATCACGTTTTCTTCTTTTCTCCTCTTCTTTTAGGTATTTTCTATTTCCTACCACAGCCTAAGCAGATTCAGTTCTCTATTTTGTTCTTTTCTTTTTTCCCCTATTTTTATTACTGTTTTCACTGTTGTTTACTTTGTGCATTTTAGTGGTGTGTGTGTGTGTGAACGGGTGTCAGATTGCTTAGCATTGTTGCTCCTGTCTATGTCTTCCTCGTTCTCTCCATTTCCTCTCCGTTCACTCTCTTTCCTGTCACAAGCCACTGTAGGCCTCCAGGCCACTCCCCTCTGCCTAGGCAAACTCTGAAGGCCCAACTGAGAGAACTCCCACCTGAATTTATTGCCTTCACAAGCATCTGGGGAATCCACACTGGTCCTCTTCCAGACACCAAGCAGTAGAGGATTCTCCAGTATAAAAAGGGTGGGCAATTCCCAGCCTAAATACTGAGGCCCTACAAGTGACTGGAGAAAACGCCTGACAACCACTGGTGGGGCTTCATGCTACTTTGGGAACATCCACCAAACTTCCAAGACGATCCCTCTATCTTTGGTAATTCCCCTGCAAGCTACAGAGCTATACACCAATGAGGGTATACCCACACACCCTCCTCAGCAATAGAGTTGCAGAGGAAAACACCACTGGCCAGCCAACGTGCTCCAAGAACCATGAAGCCTACTTAGAGATTGGTCATGGAAGTGATGCCCTTGTGGGCCCACAATAACCCGACCAGTGTCACATGAGAGGAATATCCAACTCACATTCCAAGTAACGGAATACTGAACTAGAATAAGAGTGAAATCACAGGATGATATAGCAACAACTTGACCCCTCAATACAGCTACTGGCAAGTAATTCATAGAAGTATTCATACAAATCCCCCAAGAGGAAGCTCAGAGCTCTTTGACTCAGGAAGATGGCTCCAGGCTCATCTAAAATAACATGTAAACAGCTTCAACGAAAAACAGGATAAACAGAAGACAATGCCAGAAGAAATCATGAACCTAATGATGGGTATATAAGAAGCAGATATGGACATGCCACAAAAAGAAATTTTCAAAATTCTGCTTGAAGTCATAAAGGATATGAGGCAATCAAAAAAGAAAAAGATTAGATGATAGAGGAGATAAAGGCAACACACCAAAAGAAAATACAAAAGTTAAGGGATAAAATTTCAAAATCCAGAGACAAATTGACAGACCTTCCAATATGTTTGAGGAGACAGAGAATTGCACCAGTGACCTAGAGGATAACCAAGCAGACCTCAGAAAAAGAGAAAATCAGTTAAATAAGACAATCAAAAGAGCTGAAGAAAACTTGTCTGATGCTATGAAAAGAAACAATATTAGAATAATTGGATACCAGAAAAAGACACAACAGAGAGATCAACAGCAAATATAGAAAGGGAATTCTTAGAGGAAAACTTCCCCAGCTTAATAAATGAAAATCAGGCAAACATTCAAAAGGCTGAAAGAACACCAGCCAGACTGAAGCTCAAGAAGTCACCGAGACACATAATTGTCAAATTATCCAACTATGAGGAAAAGAAGAACATAAAAGCAGCTAGAGAAAAGCAAACAGTCACGTATAAAGGTATGTTCAGATCTATCAGTGGAAATGATGAAGAAGAAGAGGGAATGCAGTAACATATTCCAAAAATTGAAAGAAAACAATGCAAACACAAGAGTATTTTACCGAGCCAAATTATCTATTAAGATAGATGGAGAAGAGTCTTCACAGACAAGGACAAACTTAAAGAATACATAAAAACAAGCCGAGGCCTACAAGCAAGGCCTACCCTTGCTGATCCAGTATGGGCAGAAGATCAACACTCACTGAGAGCAAATAAAAGACCATCACATAGAACAACTCCACCCATAGGGCAACATATGGGAAATAGCCCCCATGATAACAACAGCTCAGTAGTTGAAAGAAGGCAAACATAAGCAACACACATAACACAAGTGGATAAGTTAGGTAGGTAGGAAAATGTCGGACACAAAAGGAACAAGATGACATCACAGAGTCCACAGATGAATATAATAACACTGAATACCAATGGCCTGAACTCAGGCATTAAAAGGCAGAGGCTAAGAGACTGGCTGAGGAAACATAACCCATCGATCTGCTGCCTCCAGGAAACTCATCTCAAGTTTGCAGACAAAAACAGGTTGAGAATTAAAGGCTGGAGAAAAATGTACCAAGCAAATGGTAAAGCAAAAATAGCAGGGGTAGCGATCTTAATATTTGATCAAATTGACCTCAAGATACAGGTCATAACAACAGACAAGGAGGGGCACCATATAATGCTCAAGGGAACAATAGACCAGGAACCAGTGAGCATAATAAACACATATGCACCTAATGAGTGACCTGAGAATGCATAAATCAAACACTCCAAAAGATGAAAAAAAGAGATCACAGGCTCAACAATTATAGTTGGTGACTTTAATACACCATTTTTTTGCAAAAGACAGATCATTGGGAAAGAAACTCAACAAAGAGGCTACAGATTTTAATAGCACAATTGGACGATATGATTTGATAGATATTTTCAGAGCTATCCACCCACATTCAAAAATTTCACATTCTTTTCAAGCCCACATGGCAAATATTCAAAATTAGACCTCATGCTGGGACACAAGTTGAACTTAAGTAAATTCAAGCGCATAGAGTTTATGTATAAATCTCTCTCCGATTATTGCACCATAGACCCGGAAATTAACAGAAGAAAGGTGAAGAAAACAAGGGCACACAATTGGAGGATGAGTAATTTCCTATTGCAAAAGGAGTGGGTATTCACCCAGATCAGATATGAAACCAGAAAGTTTCTAGAAACCAATGAGAATGAAAATATGACATACCAAAACCTGTGGGACACAGCAAAGTAATTTGTCAGAGGAAGACTGATAGGAGTAAATGCACACATTAAAAAAGAAGAGAGACTCGTGATGATATGCTAACACAAAACTTACACCAATTAGAGCAGAGTCAACAGAACAATCCTACTAATAGCAAGAGGGTAGATATAATAAAAATTATCACCAAGATACAGGAGAGGGAAAAAAAGAAAACTATGGAAAAAACGAATGCTGCTCAAAGTTGGTTCTTTGAAAGAATTAACAGATTTGATAGACCTCTGGCAGACCTAACCAAAGAAATGAAGGAAGAAATGACACTTACAAGGATGAGGGATGAAACAGGGGACATTACAATGGACCCTAATAAAATCAAAAGGATAATTACACAAGTACTATGCAGGTCTATACTCTAACAAATTAAATAATTTGGAAGACATGGGCAAATATTTGGAAATACAATCCCTCCCTAGACTCTCCCATATGGATATCAAGAACCTTACCAGACCCATAGCAATGGAAGAAATACATAAGGTAATCAAGGGACTACCAACAAAAAAATTCCCCCTGGCCAGATGGCTTCACCAGATAATTCTACCAAGCATTCAGGGAAGAGCTGACACCAATCCTGTACAAACTCTCCCACAACATAGAAAAAGACAGAAAACTCCCAAACTCTTTCTATGAAGCTCGTATAACTTTTATACCTAAAGCTGGCAAAGATGCCACAAGAATCGAGAACTATAGACAAATATCCCTAGTGAATATTGATCCCAAAATCCTTAACAAAATACTGGCCAATAGAATACAAAAGCATATTAAAAAATAATTCACCCTGACCAAGTGGGATTCATACCAGGGATGCAGGGATGGTCCAGCATATGAAAGACCATCAGCATTATTCACCACATTGGTAGGGAAAATGATAAGAACCCCATGAAAATACCAATAGATGCGGAAAATGCATTCCACAATATCCAGCACGGATTCCTATTTAAGACACTCAAGACGATAGGAATGAAAGGAAAATTTTTCAATATAACACAGGCTATATATGAAAAATCAACAGTTAATGTGGTAGTTAATGGAGAAAAGAATAAAAAAATTTCACTGAAAAAGGGGACCAGACAAGGATGCCCCTTGTCCCCACTCCTATTTAACATCGTACTGGAGGTCCTAGCTAACAACATAAGACAAAGGAAAGATATTAAAGGTATTCAGCTGGGAAAGGAAGAGGTGAAATTATCATTATTCGCAAGCAATATGATTCTATATACCAAAGATCCCTTAAAACCCATGAGCAGAGTGTTGGAAGCAATAGAGGAATATGGCAGAGTGGCGGTATACACAATCAACAAACAGTAGTCTATTGGACTGCTATCCACATCAGACAAAATCACAGAAGAGATGATTAAAAAGGTAGTACACTTTTGAATAGTCAAGCACAAATTGAAGTACCTACGGATATGCCTAAGTAAAACAATGAAAGATTTGTATGAGGAAAATTATAAAACACTACTTCAAGAAATCAAGAGTGACCTCAACAAATGGAATATCCCATGCTTATGGATTGGCAGAATGAATATAGAAAAGATGTCAGTTTTGCCCAAGGCACTAGATAAGTTCAATGCTATCCCGATACGAATACCACCACTCTTCTACAAGAATTGGAAAAGAAGATTACCAACTTCATATGGAGTGGGAAGAAACTCAGAATTTGCAGAGAACACCTCAAGAGGAAGGACACAGTGGGAGGGTTTGCTCTACCTGACTTTAGCATGTAATATAAGGCCACAGTAGTGAAAACAGTGTGGTACTAGCATAATGATAGATATTCAGAGCAGAGGAAAAGAGCTGAAGACCTAGAAATAAAAACATCAGCATACAGGAAATTGATCTTTGATAAGGGCCCAAAATATTAAAAAGGAGGCATATGCCATCTTCAATAAATGGTGCTGGAACAAATGGATATCTACTTGCAGTAAAATGAATTAAGACACCAACCTCACTCCATGCACAAGAATAAACTCAAGGTGAATAAAAGACCTTGAGATAAAACCCCAAACAAATTGGGCCATTAATGAGGGAATTGAGAGAAACCTGAGAACGTTGGCAGAGGGAATACATAAGCTATCAGAAATAGGAAAGGATACAAAGACAGAGGAGTCATAAATATACAAGTGGGATATACTGAAGATAAGACCTGTGTACATTGAAAGAATTTACCAAGAGAGTAATAAGAAAGTCACTGACTGTGAAAGCATCTTTAGCAATGACAGATCAGACAAAGGCCTTATTACTAAAATCTATAATACTTTGCAAACTTACAATAAGAGAAAAACTAATTGCCCACTGAGGAGGTGGGCAAAGGATCTTAACAAAAGTTTCACGGAGTCTGAAATCTGAATGGCCAATAACCATATGAGAAAATGTTCCTGACCATTAGACATAAGAGAAATGCAAATCAAAACAACTATGAAATACCACCTAACACCCTCAAAGATACCCCACTTCAAAATATCAGAAAGCAAGAAATGTTAGAGGGGCTGTGGTGAGATAGGAACTCTCATCCACTGCTGGTGGATCTGTAGGTATGTGCAGCTACTATAGAAATTGATTTGGCGATTTCTCAAACAGATGGAAATTGAGTTACCATACAACCCAGCGATCCCTCTACTGGGCATATACCCAGAAGAGGCAAGAAACAAACCACAGCTAGACATCTGTGCTCCAATATTAATTGGAGCACAGTTCACAAAAGCAAGGCATTGGAAACAGCCCAAATTTCCATCAATAGATGAATGGATTAAAAACTGTGGTATATACATACAATGGAGTACTATGCATCGCTAAAAAGCAGTGATGAACACTTGAAGCATATCACCGCATTGGAAGAACTGGAGGAAATTATGGTAAGTGAAGTAAGCCAAGCACAAAATGACAAGTATAACATAAGTCAGCTGAGGTAAGTTTATATATATATGTTCATATATATAAATATACATACATAAATACATATGAAAGAACAGAAACGTAAATGCAAAAAGTGCACAGGGAAAAAGCTACTGTATACAAACACACTAGGGTTAGGTCCAGATAGTATGGCAGGTGTCAGACCAAATTTGTGGGTACAAATGGTAGCCAACTAAAAATTGGGTGGAGGGACGAAAGGGGAAAGGAAAAAAAATGTGTGATGGGGGAATAGGGCACTGACCCACCCAAGGGGAGGGTATTGTTTGTGTTTCCACAGGAAAAGAGGGACCAGATCTCAAGAATTTTTTTTAAAAAGCAGAAGGACAAAATAGGGGTTCTCTAAGTACCTGACTTCAAAACCAGTAACATAGCTACAGTAGTCAGAAGACAGAAATAAATTCATTCACCTACAGACCACTGATCATACAAAAAGGGCCAAAACATATTCAATGGGAAATAGTCTCTTCAGCAGATGGAGCTAGCAAACTTGGATTTTCAATTACAGAAGAATGAAACAGGACACCACCTAAGTACAAACATGAACTCAAGATGGATCAAAGACCTAAAGGTAAATCCCAGAGTTATTGAGATCATCAATGAGAAAACAGGGTGAAATTTAAGGGGCCTATTTCAGGACATAACTATACTATCAAACACAATGGTAGAAGACAAAATATGTGACTGTGGTTTATGGAGAACAAGACATTTCTGTGCATCCAATAGCATCATCTGAAGAGTGAAGAGAGAACCCAGGGACTTGGAAATAACATCTTTAGCAGACACACAACAGACAAGGGACTACCTCTAAAATCCATAGAACACTACAATACCACAATAAGAAAAACATGAATAATCTAATTAATAATTTGGTAAAGAACCTGCACAGATAATTCACCAAAAATGACATCCAAATAGCTAACAATCATATGAAAAAATACTCACTAACATTAGCCATCTGGAAGATGCAAATAAAAATAACGATGTGTGTTCACCTTATACCGATTATGGCAGTCCAGTTAAAAATTAAAAATTTTAAAAACTCCAAACACAGAAAACACCAAATTGTGTAGAGGTTGCAGACAGATTGGCACTCTGAAAACTGCTGGTGGATCAGTAAATATGTACAACCATTGTGGAAAGTGGTACGATGCTACCTCAAACAACTGGGAGTAGAAATTTCATACATGCCAGCAATATATCTGTTGGATATATATCCTGAATAAATGAGACATACATGAACAGACACATGCATTCCAATGTTTATCACAGCACTGAAACAGAAACAAGTTGTAAATAGCCCAAATGTTCACCAGCAAAATACATAAAGAAACTTTAGCGCATACACACATCGGAATAGTATGCACCGGTACAAAAAATGATGTAACTATGAAGCACCACATGACAAAAGATGGACCTGGACAACAGTATCCTAAGTGAAGTTAGTCAATTATAGAGGGACAACCAAATGCATGATATCACTGCTAAAAGTATGAGAACCAAGACAAAGGTAAGCATTCCAAAGGAAACGGACTTCTCAGGGTCTCAGGGACTGAGGGCATGGATTTGAAGATGAAACAAGAGAAAAAGGTTGATAGTTTAACTTGAAGGAAAGGGAGGATGGAGATCCGTCGTAGAGGAGAAGTTGGAGTGGGAAGTAAGATTGAAGAAAACAGGAAGAAAACAGGGGGAGCAGTCAATGAGTGGTTTGAACTTTTGAAGGCTAAGTTGATGGTCTGAAATGTAAGCCCCCATACACACACCTACTTCACACACAAAAATTCATTTAAACCAAAAATGTTACTATTGTGCCATAGGACTATTACATTTTGATCATGTATCGTTATGCAAACATTACATAATTTTTACAAATTATGAATATTCTAGGAATTATTTCATTAAAATTTAAAATCATTTTCAGTGCTAATTTTAAAACATGCATTGCTTTCCTTCTGCTTTGCTTGTTTTGTAAGGAAAACCATTACAGGAAAGCATCTTTTTTTAACCACAGAAAGAGATTTTAAAGTTCTTATGCTTATTAAATATTACCAAGTGACATTCAGCACAACACGAAATGCAACATTAATTACTTCAAAAACTAGAAGATAGCACAGTTACTGGGTAGAATTTAACAGTGGCATAACTAAGGTGTAGCAAAGAAGTAGTGCTTACTAATTAAGACAGATTCCTGAGCATCATTAGACTTGTGCAACTCCCATTGAAATCAACAAGTATATTGCAACAGCTCCATTTTCTCATAGAGCTCACAGTCCTTAAAACTCTCGATAAGCTTAATCAGCATGCAAATGTGAGTTCATGAAATGTGGAGGAATTTATGGATTAAAAATAATATTGTAGATGCTTTTGCATAATGAAGAACCATCTACATTATTTTAATCAGATTGGAAACTGCAACCTAAAGAAAGACAAATTAGAGACAATCGCTTATCCTTTTTGGCTTTAGAACAGGTCTCTATTGGCAAATATAAGTAAATAATTGGATTTTTTTCCTTAAATAACTCCAGGTGTGAAGCAAAAGTTTAAAATGAGTTTTTCCCTTTAAATATTCATCAGTTCATTTAGGAAAAAATATCATTTTAAGTGGTAGGGTTTTTTTAATTAAATAACTTTATGAGAGGCTCTTACATCTCTTATCACAATTCAACAATTGTGTCAAGCACGGCTGTACATATGCTACCATCATCATTTTCAAAGCATTTTCTTTCTACTTGAGTCCTTGATATCAGCTCATGCTTCACCTCCCTTCCCGGCCCTCCCTTTTTCATGAAACCTTGATAAGTAATAGATTACTGTTTTCATATCTTCCGTCATCCTCTGTCACCCTTTACCCCCCTTTTCAGCTGTTCGTCCCCCTTGGAGGATTATATGTTGATCCTTGTGATCAATTCCCCCTTTCTTCTCCCACCTTCCCCTTATCCTCCTGGTATCTCTATTCCCATTGTTGCTCCAGAGGGGTTTATTTATCCTGGATTCCCTGTGTTGCCGGCTCATATTTGTAGCAGTGTCCATGGTCTGGTCTAATCCAATTTGTAAGGTAGAAGTGAGGTCATGATCGTGGGGGTGGGTGGGTGAGGAAGCATAAAAGAACTAGAGGAAAGTTGTATGTTTAGTCAGTGCTATACTGCACCCTGACTGGCTCAGCTCTTCCTTGTGACACTTCTGTAAGGGGATGTCCAATTGTCTACAGATGAGCTTTGGGTCTCCACTCCATCACCACCCCTACAGTCACATCAGTATGCATTTGTTCTGGGTCTTAGATGCCTGATACCTGATCCTATTGACACCTCATGATCACACAGGCTGATGAGCTTCTTCCATGTGGGCTTTGTTGCTTCTCAGCTAGATGGCCACTTGTTTATCTTCAAGCCTTTAAGTTCCCAGATTCTATATCTTTTGATAGCCGGTCACCATCAGCTTTCTTCAAGTGGTAAGATTTTTGATCGTGGTGAATTGACATGCAAAGTTAACAAAAATGAACACATTTTAGTTAAATTACTGCATACCCACATGCGGGGTTGCATTAAGGCATATGAGGGTCCTATGCATCAACAGTATGCAGTGACCTCTCCTTTGTTTATTCAGGCATTTGAGGAGGATAATTGATACATACAGAAAGACTTCAAAAAGTTTGTGAAAATTGAATTCAAGGATATTGAAAAATTTCCACGAACTTTTGGAAATCTGTTTATATATGTATATTATCAACACAAATGCAAATTATCTTTAAATGCAACTGTAATATTACTGCTACAATGCAAAAGCTGAATATCCCAGGTGAGCTGAATGAGATGAACTAGATTGTAAACATTTTAACGGATATGGGTACTAAGATTTTTATTATATTTTCTACAAAAACAATATTCCACATATCCTGCAACACATAAAATGTGTCAGTGAACTTGATTGCTTCAACAATGTAAAATCCTGTTCATCTTTCACAAACAAAAATTTACTTTCACTGATTTTGCTTTAAATGGTTCATACTTCAATGAATGTTAATGCTTGTCTTTAAAACAAATGCCATAAGTATAGATGGATAAATGGAAAAAATCATAGAATAATATTTCATGAACATAAGACAAATATTACACTTTCCTATATGTTATTGATCAATACAATTTTCTTCTTGTTTTTGTTAGGTGCCCTCAAGTTGATTCCAGCCAACCCATAGTAAACATATAGAAAAGAGAAAAAAAACTCATAATTCTTATTGTGTTCGACACCATTTTCATAGCCACTCTGTCAATCCATCTCCTTGAGAATTCAAGAAGATGGACTATATGAGATGGAAGGTGGTATCAGTTAATTGCAGGTTGCTACTGAATTTTCCTCCAGTCCTAAGCCATGTTCATCTTCATATTGTCTATTCAATTACTTTGCTCATCATACAGATTAAATAAATATAGTAAAATGATACAACCCCAATGCACACCTTTCCTGATTTTAAGCCATGTAGCATCCAACTGTGTTGTTCCAGAGTGCTACTCATTTTGTGTACATGTTCCCTTTGAGCACAAGTTAAGTGTTCTGAAATTCCTAATCTTTGCAATATTATCCATAAATTGTTATGTTCTACACAGTTGAATATCTTTGCATTGACGCTAAAACATAGGTGAGCATACATTCTACTTTCAGCTCAAATCCACCTGACATCAGCAATTATATCCTTTCTTCCATGTTAGATTTTGTATCAGGTTTGGATTTCTGACTATTCTTGGCTGGTATGCTGTTGCAACAATGTTTTTAATTATTTTCAGCAGAATTCAACTTGAATTTGATCATAATGATTTTTTCTATAATTTTCATATTTTGTTGCATCACTTTTGTGGGATAGGAATCTTTAGGATTTTTTTTCTCTGTTGCCTTCTGCGCAGCTTGGGTTTATTCCTTTAATATAAAGAAGTTCTTCATCATGTTCTACCTCCTGATATGATGAGTGAGTATTGATCAGTTTTGGAGGAGTGGATAATGACTCCGTATATTATTTCAATCTTATTTTGAGTTTTCCTGAATAAATCAATAATATAATTGGCCCACAGAATCATTGAATGTTACAACATTGAGGGCTTCATAGTTTGTGTGTTTGTTTAATTCTTTCTGCTTGAGAAATTCTGAATGTTTTTGTTACCTCTAAATTTTCTAACTCCAGGTCTTTGCATATTAAGTATAACATTATATTTAATCTTGTCCACTTGAGATGCCCTCTGAAATTTTCTACTGGAGTCTTTTACTTCACCAATTTTTCTACTTGCTTTAAGGACTCTGTGTTCAAGACCTAGGTTCATAGTCTCTTCTGACATCCATTTTTGACTTTTCTTTCTTTTCTGCATTTAAAAAAGTTGTTTTGGCATATAATTTGCATGTTATACAATTAAATAGTTCAATCATATTAAAAAGAGTTGTACAGGCATCACCACAATACATTTTAGAACATCTTCTTCTTTCTTGTACTCATTGTTATTAGGTCCCAATTTCCCTCCACCCTCCCATGCCATATCCCCAAGAAACTACTAATCCAATTAATATTTGCATAGATTTACCAATCCTAGATTTATTAAACAGAACAACGTATAAAACAACAAAAATGATAATAACAAAGAAAAACAGAGGAACCTCAATTCCTATTTCTTTTCTAATAAATAGAAAATAATAGAACCTAAAACAAATTTAAAGTGAATAAAAGGGAGATAAAATGCTAAATTTTAGCCTACTTGGATCTGCAATAATCTACTCTCAAATGCACTCTGCAGGATAGCAAGACTACTCACGTGCTTGATCTTTTGGTTTCTTCAATGCTTGTTGATCAATAGTATTCGATGCATCAAAATTATTATTAACGTTGCCTCTAAATTTAGGTTGGCTATTCTAATGGACATATGTTGACCTTGAGGAACTTCTAAAGCTTTTCTTCAGCTTCAACATGAACTTGCATATGAGCAACTAATAATCTGTTCCTGGTCTAGCTCTGACTAATGATACTGAGTTTCTCTATGGTCTCTTTCCATGTAATTACTTTATTTGGTTCCTATGTATTCTATTTGGTGAGGTGTATATGTATTGTTACTATTTCCATTGTTGAAAAAATATTTACAATAAATGAGTTGTTGTATTTGCAAATTTCTGTCAAGCAATCTCCTGTTATTTCTACCACCAAAGCCATATTTTCCAATCTTTCTAAGAATTTCCAACTTTTGCATTCCAATTCCCAGTAATTATCAATGCATTTGATTGCATATTTGATCAATTCCAGACTGCAGAAACAATGAAAAATATTCAGTTTTTTAATCTTTTGCCTTCATGATCAGTATGAGGAATAGTTGTATTAACTGGTTTTCATTGTAGACTTATAGGCATTTTCGTAGCATTGACAGCATTACAGTTCAGAATAGAACTTCAAAAATGTCTTCACAATGAATAAAATGTCATTTCTCTACAATTTGTCAGCCACAATACAGTTAACCATGTGTTTATCTGATTAAAAATTGTCAATAACACTCCATTTCAGCTCACGAATGCCCAGACTATAATGTAAATTTTGATAACTTCCAATTTTCTAAGATTCTTACTTCATGCATTCCACACTCTGATTATTAATGAATGTTTGAAATTGTTTCATCTCGTTTTGATCAACTTCAGAATAGAAAATGAAGGTCCTTAAAGTTTTACTCCACCCGGTCCTTAATGTTTCTCCACTTCGAGGAAACAGCTTTCCCTAATCCTATTTTAAATGTCTTCCAGTCCAAAGAACTCGTATTCAGTACTCTATCAGACCAATGTTCTACTGCTGTTTTTAGTGGTTTCATTGGCCTTGTTAGAAAAGAAACACATCTTCTGGTAATTCGTCTCTTAGTCTAGATGCTCCATAGATACTTGGCTACCCAAAACGACCCTTCTCATAATTAAAATTCTGGTGGCATAACTTGTAACACCACATGCGAACTACCACAGTATGATACACTGACCAGAAAGTGTCAGCTTCATCTCTAGCATATTGTAATTAAATGTTTTCTTTCTGTTATTTGCTCTTACAAATTCTTCAGTAATTTTTCACAATTGAACCGTTGAAAAATATCTAATTCCATCATCACAGAGATAATTAATCAAGTCTCTTTTGAATCATTACTATACTCCTCGGGTATTTTAGTATTTTGAGGGATGAAAATGACTTCTCTGTTGTGAAATTTTGGATAAAGTCAGGAATAATTTTGAAATGAAAATATTTCAAAATTAATAAATACACAGTGTAATTTTATCTATGTATGTAGAATCAAACATGCCTACATGAGTAACATTTGTCTTTTCTGAATCTGTAAAGTTAGTTTTCATGCAAGAATGAAATCGTGACATTTCTTTGTGAAAGTTTGTGTTATTGCTAAAGTCACCAGGATAAGTCTGCAGTAATTTCATGAATTCTTCCTCTGCTCTATCAAAATTGTTTACGAAGGAAAGTCTATTCAAATAACTTCATAAACATCTACCCTTTTACATTGTACGATTTAAATGTACCAGTGCCAGTATAGTATGGGGTTAAATCAAATTGTTCTTTTGTACTCAATACTTCTCCAGCATTTTGATCATTTTCTGATCATTTTGATCAATTTCTGATCCATTGTATGATTTAAATGTACTGGTAATAGTGTAGTATGTGGTTACATTAAATTGATCTTCTCTACTCAATACTTCTGCCGCATTTTGATCATTTTCTGATCATTTTGATCATTAAATGAGCATTTTGATCATTTAATGTTTCTGCAAATATGAAATACATATCAATCGGTACTTGGTAGGGTTTCTTTGATTTTGTTTTTGGCTTTTTCAAAATTTTCCTTAAATGATGTAAATATCTGATAATGATTAATAGAGATGTGTGCATACCTCTAAATTTACTTCTAAATGATGGAGAGTGTGATACTCCTACTGGAAATGCTTCTATGTACTATTCAGCATAACCAATAAGAATATACTACAATGTTTGTGTTTAGGTGGCAATGTTTTAACCTTTTTGCTATTGTTCCCTTTTTGTGTCCGGTTTTCAGCAATATTTTCTAAGGCCTCTAGAATCTGAATATACAATGCAAGAACTGCAATCCCCACTACAGCATGCCCTACCAACTTGAATTAGAAAGGAATTTTATTTTTTATTGTAATTAGCAGCAAGTTTTCAGAACCCATTGGTTTTCTATTCAACAATTCCAACAAAATTAATTTTGTTATATTAGTTGCAATCCCCACCATTTAAAACATTTCACACTTACTATTTCTATTCCTCCATCCTTAGTCCTTAATGTTTTATAGGTTATATCTCTGAGAAAATGCTGCCATTTAGTTTTCCTGTGGTTGATTTTTAAAAAGAATGAGAAACTCCTTGGTATCATTGTTTACCTGGTAGGTCTGTGAATTGTATGGATGAATTTGAGGCATGCCGTAAGTTCAGTTCTAGACTAGAAGGGGGACTAAAGACTAGAATTTTAGGCTTTCCGTTAGTCTTTATCGCACCAGGAAGCCTGGAATCTTTCTATGATTGAGTTTTTACCCACATTTTTCTCCAACTCTATGCAGGAACTTCTATTGTAATCCATTTTAGAATGATTGGCAGAGAATTTTGGCACATTCTATTTCTTCTGCTCTCAGGGTCTTGATGCTAGGTTCTCATAGTCCATTAATCCATTTGGAATAATTGTTTCCAGGTGTCTTTGATTTTCTTTTCCCTTTGCTTCTACGGCGAATGAACAATAATTTAACCTTAGATAACCACTCACAAGCATTAAAGACTCAAGTTGCTACCCACAAAGTAGGATGTAGGACATTGTATTTGTAGACTACGCTATTCCCACTGAACTCCATGTACCCAAGACTATGGTCCAGTGATACATAAACTCAAAGCTAAAATGTTTTCACTACTTTGCTCCTGGTATGTTATACTATATCCATTGGTGTATTCATAGTCCAGATAAACACATAAGTGGAAATATCCTGTGGCAAACATTTATGTATTCATGATTGTATTCACATTCACCTTCATCTACCTGTTCAATACTCATGACACCAAATTCTTGTGTTAATGGGCAGTTAGGTTATTTCTATCATACTGCTCTTGTACATAGTGCTGCAAAAAGCATGAGTGTGTGTGAGTGCAACAGAGAAGCAAGGGGAGCAAAGCAAAGAATTCCCCGAGGAATCCCAAAAATAAACTTCAGAATCAGTAAGCATGGCTTGTTACTTCACCAAACTGGTTTGGAAAATATTCATAAGGTCAGCAGAGAGACCTGGAACTATTTATAGACAGTATTTTCTTTTCCCTTTTTGTATGTGTATCCATTTATGATAGTCAGGATAAGTAATACCTAGGTGAAAACAATTGGGCTAACAGCTCCATGGGGACATAGGAGAGTTGAAGGTGGGAGAAAGCAGGGGAGAGGCAAAATTTTCAGGGACAAGTGAAATACTACAATTGATGGTGAGGTGGGCGTAAAATGCCTGGTGTGGTTTGATCAAGTGCAATGTAGCACAGGAGGAAAGTAAAAATAAACAGAGGAAAGAATTAGGAGGCAAAGAACATTTATAGAGTTATAATTAAAGGCATGTACATATGTAAACATATTAATATATAACAATAGGGATATAATTCTATGTACATATATTTAAATGTTAACTATTATGGTAGCAGACAGGCATTGGGCTTCTACTCAAGTACTCCCTCAATGCAAGAGCACTTTGTTCTAATGACCTGGCACTCTGTGATGCTCACCTTCTCAACACTATCTCTGAAGTCAAAAAGGGTGCGTAAGCAAATGTTGTGAAGAAAGCTGATGGTGCTTGGCTATCAACAGATACAGCTTCTGGGGTCTTAATGACTTGATGTTAAATAAAGGGCCCTCTAGCAGTAAAGAAAAAAGCCCACATGGAAGAAACATACCAGCCTATGTGACCACAAGGTGTCGATGGGATTAGGTATCCGGCATCAGAAGACCCACAACAAACAAATAAACCAATGCAAACGGTATGGGGATCAGAGAGGAGACCCAAAGCCCATCTCTAGACAATTGAACATTCCCTCACAGAAGGAACCAATCAGCTGGGGTGCAGCATAGTAACAACAGAATACACAACATTCCTCTAGATCTTTAATGCTTCCCTACGCCCCTCCCTATCGTGATACCAGTTCTACCTTACAAATTTGGCTAGACCAGAGCATGTACACGGGTACAGATAAGAGCCTGGACATACGGAATCCAGTACAGGAAAAATCCTTCAGGAACAGTAATTGGAGTAGAGATACCATGAGGATAGGGGGAAGGAGGGAGGAGAAGGGAAAGAAAGGGGAAACTGACTGCAATGATTGAAGTATAATCTCCCCTACTCACACCCAGGGGGACAAACAACAGAAACATGGATGAAGGGAGACAGCAGATGGTGTAGTATATGAAAATAATAATAATTTATAATTTATCAGGGTTTTAAAAGAGTGAAAGTTTTGGGAAGGGAGGGAAAAATTGGAACTGATACTAAGGGCTCAAGCAGAAAAGAATGTTTTGAAAATAATGATGGCAACATATATACAAATGTGTTTGATACAATTGATGTATGGATTGTTATAAGAGCTGTAAGAGCCTTCAATAAAATGAGTTATGAATAAAAATGAAATGAAATTTAAAAAATCAAAACAACTGAGAGACACCCCCCCTAAAAAACGAGCATGGTATATATATATATATATATATATATATATATATATATATATATATATATATATATATATATATATATATATTTGTTTTAAAGAGGCCTAGTGGTGCTATGAGTTAATATTGGCATGAAAATCATAGGTTGGTAGTTTATACCCATCAGTAGCTGAGTGCCGAAAGATGAGGCTGTCTGCTCTGTATAGATTTACAGTATCAGAAGCTATAAAGAGTCACTGTGATTAGAATCCACTTGGTTTCAGTGTTTTTTTAAAAATTTTAAATATAAAATAATACATAGTATTGAGATTGCTAGATTATTTAGCTTTTTTTCCTTCTCATTTTCTAAGGATGAGCGATGCCATATTTCCACCTTTGTAACATTTTATAATCTTATATGAGGGTTCTTGTGTATCTACATCTTCATCAGCATTTGTTTGTCCTTTTCCATTTACTATTTGTCAAAGATCAGCTGCTCCTATTTCAGTTTTTTGTAGGTAGATGGGTTTATTTGTTTATCTATTCTGTTCCTTCATTCTGTGTTTGTTGTATCGGTACTTGTCTGCTTTGATTAACGTGGTTGTGTAGTAGGTTTTGAGATTAGGGAGTGTAAGGATTCCTAGACTCCTACTTTGTTTTTCTGTGGTACTGCTTTGCTTATCCAGGATTTATTTCCATTTCATATGAAGTTGGTGACGAATTTTCCCATGCTTTTGAGTAATAATGTTGAAATATACATAAAGATTGTATTGTAGCTGTAGATGACTGGATAGTATTGATGTTTTTACAATTTTAAGACTTCTTATAAATGAGCATATTTTTCCCTTTATGGAGATCTCATTTTGTTCCTTATAATAGTATTTTTATGGTGTTTTGATATACATCTTTTATTTTGACTTTTATTGTAACATGTTTTTCTATTTTATTTTTTTAATCATGTTATAGGGGCGTCATACAGCTCTTATCACAATCCATACATACATCAATTGTGTAAAGCACACTTATACATTCATTGGGCTCCTGGAATCAGCTCATTTTCCTTTTTCCCCTCCCCCACCCTCCCTCCTCTCCCTCCCTCATGAACCCTTAATCATTTATAAATTATTATTTTATCTTATCTTACACTGCCTGGCATCTCCCTTCACCCACTTTCCTGTTGTCCATCCCCCCAAGAAGAGGCAATATGTAGATATACAAGAACAGTTCCCCTTTTCTATCCCCACTTCCCTCCTGGTATTGCCGCTCTTATTGTTGGTCCTGAGGGGTTCATCCGTCCTAGATTTCCTGTGTTTCCAGATCCAATCTGCACCGCTGTGCATCCTCTGGTCTAATCAGATTTGCAAGGTAGAATTGGGATCATGACAATTAGGGGGAGGAAGAGGTTAAGAACTAGAGAAAGGTTGTGAGTTTCATTACTGCTACGCTGAATCCTGAGTGACTCATTTCCTCCCCACTACCTCTCTGCAAGGGATGTCCAGTTGTCTACAGATGGGCATTGTGTCCTCATCGTGCACACCCCTCATTTACGATGATATGATGCCCCCCCCCCATCTTTGGTGCTTGAAAGCTGGTCCCCTCAACACTTCATGAGCACACATATTGGTGTGCTGCTTCCATGTGGACTTTGTTGCTTCTGAGCTAGATGGCTGCTTGTTTACTTTAAGTCCCCAGACACTATATCTCTCAATAGCCGGGCACCATCAGCCTTCTTCACCACACTTACTTATGCACACATTCGTCTTTACCATTTATGAGGGGAAGGTGATCACAAAATGATGGCTTTTGTTCTTTGGTGTCTGCTATGTGATCCCGTCAACACCTTGTGTTCACTTAGGCTTGTGTGCTTCTTTTCTGTGGACTTTGTTGCATCTGAGCTAGATGGCCGCTTGTTTGTCTTCAAGCCTTGAAGACCCCAGATGCTATATATTTTGATAGCTGGGTACCATCAGCTTTCTTCGCCACGTTTGCTTATGCACACGTCTGTCTTCAGCGATCATGTCGGAAAGGTGGGTATGACGAAATGATCGTTTAGCTGAGCAAGGTGCTCTTGTGTTGAGGTAATGCACTCAAGGAGGCCCAATGTCCACCTGCTACCCTACTACCGAACCTGTAAATATATGTACATAGGTCTATTCCCCCATAGTCATAAATATATTTACATATGTACATGTCTGTATTTAGGCTTCTCTGTATGCCCTCTGCCTCCTACTTCTTTCCTCTATTTCCTTATGCTTTCCTCCTGTCCCACTACCATGCACAGCCTTCGTTCTGGTTTCAGTAATTCCTCTCAGTTACCTTGCCCTTGGTCACTCCCTACCAGTCCTCCCATCCCCTCCCTCCACTGGTTTTGAAACACTCGTTGTTTCCTTGTCCCTGGGTTGGCCAACATCTCCTCCCTTCCCCTACCTCCCACACTCTCATGTCCCTCCGGGACCATTGGTCCCATTATTTTCTTCTCACATTGTTTGTCTAACCTATCTTATCTGGGTGGACCTGCAGATATAGTAATATGTGCATAAAAACGCGATGTCTTTGACAGCTCCAAAGTGGCACATAAGAACATGGCATCGACAGCAGCAACACCGACAAGCTAACAAACAAAAAAGCCACTGACATACAAAATGTAAAAGAAGAGAAAAAAAGAAAATAACAAAACAAAAAGACAGCACAATAAAAAAACGCCTGTTAGTAGTTCAAGGTCTGTTTGTTGACCTTTAGGAGTGTTTACCGGACGAGTCTGATGGTGTGCCATGTCTGGGCCCCAAGGTCCATCCTTTATACTCCCTCAGGACCTCCTTGCTCTGCTTCCCCCGCCGCTCCATTGCACGCCCCCAGTGTTTTACCTCAGTGTGGTGGGGTCAACTCAGTCGCATATCCCCCACTGTGTCTCAGGTGCTGTCTGTCCCGTGTAGGGCTATGGGTCAGTGCAAGATGTCGCATCTCGCCGTGGGGTCAGCTATTTGATCCTCTTTGTATATTGGGCACTTTGAGCCGGGCTATCGTCTTCTGAGCTTGGTGGGTCCAGGTATGCTCCATTCCATTCTTCCTCCTTCCTTTGCTTCAGCTTCCTTCTGGGTGTGTTGTGGTAGATCAGTTCATTTCCCACACCAGACAATCTATTTTCATTTTCCGTGCTACTCCCTTTGATGGTGGGAGTTAACTAATTCTGGTTGGGGCCGACGTATGGTCAAGTCTCTTTGTATATTCCTCCACGTGTTACATTGCCCTTCTGGTTTGGCGTGTCATGGTGGGGTCCATGTGCATTTTCCAGTTCTGTAGGGACACAATCAGTAATCTCCCCCGGGTGGGTTAGTGTCCTATTCCCCCCATGCCATCCACTCAGTTTCTCCCCACCCCACTTTTTCCTCCACCTGCCCCACTTCCCCTTCTTTATGTTTGGCTCTCATGTACCTCCCTAGGTGTGGCCTGCCCTCCCTCCTACTATCTATGCTTCCGTCCGTTTATTGTGAGATAGGTGTTTATTCTTCGATTCCTGGCTTGCTGATTGTACTTACGTCAGGGAACTCATGTTATACCTGTCCTTTTGAATTTGGCTTACCTCACTTAACATGATTCCTTCAACTCTTCCCACGAAAGGACATGTTTCATGTGTTTGTTTTAGTGCTGCATAGCACTCCATTGTGTGTATGTGCCAGAGTTTACTAATCCACTCATCTATTGATGGAAACTTGGGCTATTTGCAAGTCTTTGCGATTGTGAATTGTGTCACAATAAATATTGGAAAGCATATGACTGGTGGTGTATTTTTTAAAAATTATTTTATTGAGGTTCATACAACTCTTATCACAATCCATCCACACATCAATTGAGTAAAGCACATTTATACATTCGTTGCCCTCATCATTCTCAAATTCGCCCTCCGCTTGGGTTCCTGGAATCAGCTCATTTCCCTTTTATCCCTCCACGTCCCTTCCCACTCCCCCTACCTCATGAACCCTTAATAATATATAAATTATTATTTTATCTTATCTTACACTGCCCTGTGTCTCCCTTCACCCATTTTCCTGTTGCCCATCGCCCAGAGAGGAGGTTATATGTAGATCCCTGAGATCAGTTCCTCCTTACTACACCCCCTTCCCTCCTGGTTTCTCCACTCTCACCATTGGTCCTGAGGGGTTCATCTGTCCCAGATTCCCTGTGTTTCCAGATCCCAACTGTGCCGCTGTACATCCTCTGGTCTAACCAGGTTTGCAAGGTAGAATTGGGATCATCATAGTTACGGGGGAGGAAGTGTTTAAGAAGGTTGTGAGTTTCATTATTGCTACACTAGTCGTGTTTTATTTGCTTCTTCCACCGGATATATGCCCAGTAGAGGGATGCTGGGTAGAACAATTTTCATTTTCTTTAACTATCGCCAGATTGCTTTGCACAGTGACTTTACAAATCTACAAGACCACCAGCTGTGGAGGAGGGTTTTACTTCACCGGAGCCCCTCAAACACTTGTTGCTCTCTGATTTGCAGATTTGGGCTAGCCTCAGGGGTGTTAGGTGGTATCTCATGGTTGTTTTGATTTGTGTTTCTCTTATGGCTAATGACCTGGAACACTTTCTCATATGCTTATTGACCATATGGGTCTCCTCCCTAGTGAAAGTTCTTCTCAGTTACTTTGCCTACTTCCTTCGGGGGTTAACTCTTTTCCTCTTTTTGCAGGTCATTTTAATTTTTATCTATCACACAACCAGAATCTTTTTCTTTTTAGTTTTTATAACTGTGAGTTCCTCTAAAGAAAATATAAAGGGTCATATTGAGGTACATTGTAGTTCAAAAATGATGTGAAAGTAAATTTTGGGACCTAGAACACTGTTTACCAAGATTTCAAATCTTGGGGGAAAGACAACAGAAAAGTGGGTAAAGGTAGACATTGGAAAGTGTAAGACATGAAAAAATTTTGTAAATTATCAAAGTTGAGGGAGGGAAGGAGGGGGAGGGAGGGGAAAAATGAGGAGCTGATAACAAGGGCTCAAGTAGAAAGAAAATGTTTTGAGAGTGATGATGGCAACAAATGTACAAATGTGCTTGACACATGGATGGATGGATGGATGGATGGATGGATGGATGGATGGATGGATGGATAGTGATAAGAGTTGTACAAGCCTCCAATAAAATGCTATTTAAAAAAATAAATAAAGTACTTCTCACAGGAAAAAAATCTTTATTTGATGTGTTCACAATAATATAGAAATTGTGTGAAATATGTTTGCTGTAAGAATTATAGTATAGATGGCCGCTTGTTCACCTTCAAGCCTTTAAGACCCCAGACACTATCTCTTTTGATAGCCGGGCACCATCAGCTTTCTTCACCACATTTGCTTATGCACCCATTTGTCTTCAGCGATCCTATCATGGAGGTGTGCAGTCAATGATATGATTTTTTGTTCTTTGATGCCTGGTAACTGATCCCTTTGGGACCACTCGCTCACTCAGGCTGGTGTGTTCTTCCATGTGGACTTTGTTGCTTCTGAGCTAGATGGCCGCTTGTTTATCTTCAAGCCTTTAAGACCCCAGTCACTATCTCTGTTGATAGCCGGGCACCATCAGCTTTCTTCACCACATTTACTTGTTCACACACTTTGGCTCTAGCCGTTGTGTCGGGAGAGTGAGCATCATAGAGTTCCAATTTAATAGAAGAAGGTATTCATGCATTGAGGGAGTGTTTGAGTAGAGGCCCAAGGTCCTTCCGCCACCTTAATACTTGACCTATAAATATAGACACATAGATCTATTTCCCCATCCTCCTATATATATTTGCATGTACATGTCTTTGTCTAGACCTCCATGAATGCCCTTTGACTCCTAGCTCTTTCCTCCATCTCCCTTGACATTCCTGCTGCCCTACTACCATGCTTCATCGCCACCTGGGCTAGAGTATACCTCTTCTCTAAGCAACCTTACCCTTGATCATTTCCCACCAGGCCTGCCACTCCCCTTTCTCTACCATTTGGGGTCCCATGTTTTTCCCTTGTCCCTGGGTTTGTTAACACCACTTCCTTACCCCCCCTACCCCCCCACCCCAAGTCCCCCCAAAACTGTCGGTCCCGTTGTTTTTCCTCCAGATAGTTCATCCAGCCTGTCCTATTCAGACAGACCTGTGGAGTCACTAACATGCACGAAAACTAGACAGAGGAAAACAAAGCAACAGTATACAACCAGACAACAAAACAACAAAAACAAACCACTGACAAAGAACAGAATAAAACAGTTCACAAGAGAAAAGCTTGTAGTTAGTTCAGGGATCGTTTGCTGCTCAGAAGCAAATAAGCCCACATGGAAGAAGCACACCGGCCAGTGCGATCACGAGGTGGCCAAGGGACCAGGTACAAGGCATCATGCAAAAAAATATATAAGTGTGTGTATGTATGTGTATATATGTGTATATGTATATATGTATGTATATATATGTATATATATCATATTAAATGAAGGGGGAAGTGCAGAGTGGAGACCCAAGGCCCAAGTGTCGACCAATGGAGATCCCCTCATAGAGGGGTTTAGGAGAGGAGATGGGTTAATTAGGGTGTGAGGTAGTATCGATGAAGAACACAGCTTTCCCCCGGATCCTGGATGCTTCCTCCCCCCAGCTACCATGATCGAATTCTACCTTGCAGGGCTGGATAGGACAGAGGCTGTACACTGGTGCATATGAGGGTTGGAGGTACAGGGAATCCAGGGTGGATGATACCTTCAGGACCAAGGGTGTGAGGGACGATGCTGGGAGAGTGGAGGGTGAGTGGGTTGGAAAGGGGGAACTGATTACAAGGATCCACATGTGACCTCTTCCCTGGGAGAGGGACAGCAGAGAAGGGGGGAAGGGAGACTCCGGATAGGGCAAGATATGACAAAACAACGATGCATAAATTACCAAGGGCATATGAGGGAGGGGGGAATGGGGAGGGAGGAGGGGAAAAAAAAGAGGACCTGATGCAAGGGGCTTAAGTGGAGAGCAAATGCCTTGAGAATGATTGGGGCAGGGAATGTATGGATGTGCTTTATACAATTGATGTATGTATATGTATGGATTGTGGTAAGAGTTGTATGAGTCCCTAATAAAATGTAAAAGAAGAAAAGAGAAAAAAATGATTAGGGCAAAGACTGTACAGATGTGCTTTATATAATTGATGTATGTATATATATGAACTGTGAAAAGAATTGCATGAGCCCCAATAAATTGTTAAAATTAATAAAAAAAATAAATAAAAAAGAATTATAGTATAAGCAAATGTGGCTAAGAAAGCTGACGGTGTCCGGCTATCAAAAGATATAGCGTCTGGAGTCTTAAAGGCTTCATGGTAAACAAGCAGCCATCTAGTTCAGAAGCAACAGGAAGCATACCAGCCTGTGCGATCACAAGGTATCGAAGGGATCAGGTATCAGGCATCATCAGAACAAAAAATCTTACCATAGTGAATAAGCGAGTTAATGCGGAGTGGAAACCCAAAGTCCATGTGTTGGTCACTGGAAATCCCCTTACAGAAGTGTCTCGGGGAGGAGACAAGCCAGTCAGGGTGTGATGTAGCAATGATGAAAAGTAAAACTTTCCTCTAGTTCCTAAATGCTTCCTCCCCCACCACTATCATGATCAAAATTCTACCTTGCAAGTCTGGCTAGACCAGAGGATGCACACTGGTACAGATAGGAACCGGAAACACAGGGAATCCAGGGCGGATGATACACTCAGGATGAGTGGTGTGAGTGGGCATACTAGGAGGGTAGAGGGAGGGTAGGTTATAAAGGGAGAATCAATTACAAGGATCTACATGTGACCTCCCTGGGGGTCGAACAACAGAAAAGTGGGTGAAGGGAGTTATAAGACAGGGCAGAATATGACAAAATAATAATTTATAAATTATCGAGGGTTCATGAAGGAGGGGATAGCGGGGAGGGAGGGAAAAAAATGAGGACCTGATGTCAGGGGCTTAAATGGAGAGCAAATGTTTTGACAATGATGAGGTCAATGAATGTACAAATGTGCTTTACACAACTGATGTATGAATGGATAGTGATAAGAGTTGTATGCACCCCTATTAAAATGATTTTTTAAAATGAATTATAGTAGTAATAATCACAACCATTTTTAAGATGGCTAAATTCTCCTATGTGTAAAATATTCTGCTAAGACCATTATAAAGACAGTTTTATTTAATCTTTACAATAGTGCTACATAAACTATTATTTGCGTAAAAAATTTTAAAGCTCTGCAAATGTGTGTGGACTATATAAAATAACTAGATTCCATAAAACTAGAGAAAGCAGTAGTGAAGAGAAGGAAATCAATATTGAAGGTGTTAAATAATAGGCAAACATATTAATGATTTTTCAGAATTTATTATTGGATTTTAGGAAATATCATTGGGGATTTTGTAAAAGTATAATAATGTACCTTTGTAATCAATGTATATAACTTTGGTGGAAACTGATACCAGTATTTTACTTGAGGAATTAAATATAAACTATAGCTAAAAATCTGCTGAAACAAAATATGTATTTTTAAAATTTTGCTTTCGTGTGTGTGTGTGTGTGTTTAATAACACCTTTTAGCTTAAAAAAGAGACATTCAAAGTAGAAAGCTCCATTATGGCATTAGCAATGGCTTGTCGAGTCTATCTTCACAAAGTTCCCTCCCACAACAATCAAGTGGTATAGTTCCTCACTACATTATATCTGGATCACTATAATATTTTTCTAAGAGGCTAGGAGCACTGGTTGGGCTGTGCTCCATGTGGTTTGAATTTTCAAAATCACCAGCAACTCCATGGGGAAAGATGGCGTTCTCTCCTAAACAATGACAGTCTCAGAAACTCACAGGTGGTTGCTATGAGTCAGCATTGACTCAATGGCAGAGAGTGAGAGCCTTTGCTTATTGCATACTTCATTCTGATCTCCTCTATACACTGCCAAGACATTCACCTTCCCAAAAGGACAATTGTTATCATATAGTTCTTCTGCCCAATAATCTTGTGTCATATCCCATTGCTCAAAAATAAAAGAAAAGAAACTTTTCTTATATTCAAAGTCATTCATAGCCTCAATCTACTAGGCCACACTTACCTCAAACTTCTCCCCTATTTCATGTTCTACATTCTACAATTTACTTATTTGCATATCCTTTTAAGTTTTATTTTATAGTTATTGAGTACTCACTATTTTCATTCTGAATTATACATTGGTGAGTGAAACATAAGCAATACTTTTCTTACATACTTATTGGTGGAAAAGCCTTGTTTTACTCATTATTTTATTCTAGAAAGCACTGAGACTTCTACATAGTACTCATACGTATTTGTGAAAGATTGGTTGCATGATATTCAGAATTGGAGGGAATTGGTTTCATAGTTACATAGAGAAACATTTATACCTGAAATTTTCTTGATTTGTTTGCTAGTTACATGAGCATATGAATTTATCAAAATTTTAAAAATATTGATGTTCTTAGGTGTCATCTGGTTGCCTCTGATCCAAGGTGACCATATGAACAATAGAATGAAATGCTGCACTATCCTGAGCTATCCTTACAATTGTTCCTATGCCTGGGCCCATTGTTGTTTCTATGGTGTCAGTCCATTTCGTTGAGGGCCGTTCTGTTTTATTATTTACTTATTATATTAATCATTTTATTGTGAGTGCTTACAGATATTACAACAAACTATAATTCAATTAGATCAAGCATAATTGTAATATTGCTGCCACCATCAATTTCAAAACATTTTCTTTCTCTCGAACTCTTTGGTATTAACTACCCTTTATGCCCTCCTCCCCCTCACTACCTTCCAGGAACCTTTACTATTATATTATATATTACTGTTGTTGTTGTTTTGACATATCTTAAACCACCCAGTGTATCTGTTCAACTACAATTCTATTATTTATTCTCCTTGATTGGGGCACTACAGTCATCATTGGGATCAGCACTCCCTTTTTTGTTACCTTTCCAATTGACTAAGCATGATGTGCTTTTCGAGGGACTGCTCTCTACTGACAATATATCCAAAATATGTAAGATGATGTCAGGTTTTCCTTGCTGCTTAGGAACACACTGCCTACTTCTTCCAAGACAGAAAAATTTGTCCTTTCAGCATTTCACTGTACTTTCAATATTCTTCTCCAGCAACATGATTAAATGCATTGATTCTTCTTCAGTCTTACTCAATGTCCAACTTTCATATGCATATGAGGCAATTGAAAATACCATGTCTTGGTTTAAGTGCATCTTAGTTCTAGAAGTAAGATCCATGCTTTTCAATATTCTAAAATGATCTTGAGCAGCAGATTTGCTTCATGTAATATGTCTTTTGATCTTTTAGCTGTTGCTTTCATGAACAGTGTTTGTGGATTCAAGCACAACAAACCCTTGGTAACTTCAACCATTTCTCCATTTATTATGATGTTATCTATTGGTCTAGTTGTGAAGATTTTGGTTTTCTTTACATTGAGTAGTAATCCATACTGAAAGCTGCATTATTTGATTTTCATCAGCAAGTGCTTCAAGTCCTCTTCACTTTCAGCAAACAAAATTTTGTCACCTGAATAACTCTCATTGTAAATAAGTCTTCCTCCAATCCTGATACTGCGCTCTTCATATAATCTCTTTGATGATTTGTCCAGCATACAGATAGGGTAAGTATGTTGAAAGGATACAATCCTGCAGTATATCTTTCCTGATTTTAAACCATAGAATATTCCCTTATTCTGTTCCCATAACTTCCTCTTGATCCATGTACACATTCCTTACAATCATGGTGAATTGTTCTGGAATTCTCATTTTGCTCAAGGATATTTATCATAGTCCACACAGTCTTTTTATAGTCAATAAAACACAAGTAGAAATCTTTCTGGTATTCTCCGCATTGAGTCAAGATTCATCTGACATCAGGAATGATATTCCTTGTTTCATGTCATCTTCTTAATGTTTAAAAATATTTAAAATAGGTGCATTTATTGCATGGAAATTATATGTAAACAATGTTGATTTATAAAAATTATTGAATTGGAAAATGCAAGGAAATAATTATTTTTAAATGATGTTAAGAATTCCTTGGGGAAAGGATGATTTTGAAATTGGGACAGGTACATGGAAAACTTCTGATGTGGTTGGCAAAGTTCTATTTCTTTTTTAACCTAGGTGGTGGCTACAAGCAATTTCCTCTCATAATAACTCTCTAAATGATCCATTTGTTGTTGCTTTTAGTAATTATTTCTGTGTCTATGTTTTATTGCATAATCAAAAAAATAAAAGAGATCCATCATCATTGTTACTTGTAAACTACTAAACTAGGGGAGACATTGATCCATACAGTTAAGGAATGTTAGAACTAGAAATAATATTTGGTGATTAAGCTGTTCAATCTTTTAATTTTATACAATCTCTCTAGAATCAGAGAAGGTAGTCTGCCTCAAATCACACAGTGAGATGAAAGCAGCTGTTCAGGTTAGATTCGTTGGCTTTTTTTTTTCTCTTTTCCCAGTCCAGAGAACAGAGTATAATTTCCACTGAAATTTGTTAGCGACTTGAAGATTCATGACAACAGAGCTGTGTTGTTTAGTAAGTTGGGTTCACATTTGTTTAGCTACTTGGTAAAAAAAATATGTTTCAGAATATTACAATACTTGTGAAGAAATTGTCCTTGGTAATATCTACTTCATTAAATATGAATGACTAAATTTCAATCATAATATCTGTAGACTTCTATTACTTCAAAGACTATCTTCTTTCACAGTAAACCCCATAAGGAGTGAAGATGAATAACAGTTTGGAGTAAACTTGCTTTGAATTTGAACTAATTATTAAAGTAAAAAATATCAAAGTACTTGACATTTAATTTTGACAACATACAGAGATTAGATTATCCTAAATGATTCTCAATGTGTACTATCCTCAAGGATGAAAATAATATTTCAGTACACAACTTAGTTATATTTATTTTAGGTAGGCT